>NC_135574.1:170942683-172306850 GCF_965152235.1 Eretmochelys imbricata
TTTTTTTTAAAAGACTCAAGTGGGACTAACCAGCTTTAGTTTTATGGTGTGTGTAACCCATGAGTGACTTGCCTAAGCAGCCTCACTGAAGTGAAGGCAGGGGCGGCTCTACCAATTTTGCCACCCCAAGCAGCTGCCGCCGAATTGCTGCCGCCTCACCAGCGGCGGACCTGCCGCCGAATTGCCATTGCGGCAGGAAGAGCAGCAGGGCTGCCGCTGGACTGCTGCCCCATTTTGAATGCCGCCCCAAGCACCTGCTTGGAAAGCTGGTGCCTGGAGCCAGCCCTGAGTGGAAGACGTGGGATAGAAGAAGAGTAAAGAAACTTCCCTCCCTTTCCTTCTCAAGTGTTGGCAGAACAGGCCCTTAGTGATCTTGTTTCTAGTCAATCTCCCATTTCGCATCCTTTTTGTACAAGCTGGAAATGTTTGGCTTACAAACATCTTAGAAAGTGCTTAGATTTAAACAGGTTTTTATTGTCGTTAAATTTAATCACGTCTGGCAATATTAGGTATTGTAAAAATTAACAAATCCCCTACAAATTTCAGATTAAACTACTGTCTGTGATCCTTTGGCTGTCCTGAAGTCCTAGTATCCAATATCACTAATCTTACACTTCATGCGGAGGCTTCCGCATAATGGCTTATGTTATGAAGCACTAGTTCCATTCAAACCATGCTTTCTATAGTTTTCCAACAGATGGAGCTATGATCACATACACAAACATGAAGTGGAGGGGAAGGAGACAGCGGTTCCAGACTTCCTAAAAATAATAGTCACTTACCATTGTGCCAAACACTTATTTTGTTCCACACAGCAGAAAACAATAGGCATGCATTCCAGTGGCTAGATAGAAAGCCAAGTTAATAATTGGAGGGATAGATGGGTTTCTGTGAGCCATCCCCCTCCTGCTCATCTCTCAAGTTACATGTATTGTTTGGTGCCACTTAAAGTGAATGATATGGATGGAATCTAAATGAGAACACTAAAAGATTTCATAGCAGTTTGACTTCTTCAGTGCTGGTGGATGGTGTCAGACTAACAGCCCTACAGACTGCATTCTGTCCACAGATCGGATACAGAACAGTTGGCATTAGTGGAAACTCCCCTAAATTGCTGTCAAAGGGCCAAGCTGCTCTCCACACTAGTGCTTAGTCCAATAGCATTGTTAGACTAGGAGAGAGCAATCAGCTGGGAAGGAACAGGAAAAGCTTCTGTGCAGAGGACAGGAACAGTGTGTGGGGATCCAGGCAAACTTCTGGAGTCTCTTCTTGATGGTAGTGCCCTAACATGACTACACCATTATCCATGGGGGACAAGGGCAGTGAGAGGTGAGTGACTGGGGCAAAAGGACAGAAGAGTGGTGAGGAGGCAGAGTGGATTTCATTGGGGGCTAAAAGCATGTAATAGAGGGATAGGAGACTGAGTGAAGGTTGAGATGAGTAAAGGGAGTGTGTAGGTAGATGGGAGGAATTAATAAGGAAAGGTAGGAATAGTCTGGTAATGGTGGAAGAGAGCACCACACAGGAGACTGAAAGGAAATCCACTGAAAAGACATATCCAGAAAATGACAGAGGGGGAAATGGAGTGAAAGAGGAGAAGGAGGTACAAACACAAGAGGAAAGCATAGTAGCTTTAAAAAGACTGATTTATAGAAAAATGAAATGGGCTGGACTCTGGGGTGTGAACACACATTTTGCTCAAAGCAAGGTAATGGTAAGAGCCAATTGGGTTCACCTACAGAAACTTTTCAGAGTAACAGGCGTGTTAGTCTGTATTTGCAAAAAGAAAAGGTGCCACAAGTACTCCTTTTCTTTCTACAGAAACTTGTGATGGTGACTGCAGAATACAGTCTGGGTCATCAGCCTGTTCCCTTCTCCACTAAGGGACAGGAGTAGCAACAGCAACCTAGACTGAGGCCCAAGATTCCCCCCTGCTTCTCCTACAGTGTAGAGACAGGGGATTCTCTTCCCCCTTCCTTCTACCTTGTGTGGTCACCAATATCTGTGCAGCAGTGTGAGAGCATCTCCATTGCTGCAAATGCCAAGGCTGGGGCTGGGAATGGCTGCAGAATTGAGCACACAGTTGAAGGAGGGAAATGTGAAGATACAACTAGGGTGCCTAAATACCTCAGAATATCTGGGCCCTGGTTCTTAATATTTTGCATGTTATGTAATGAGCTACACCAATGCAAAAAGTATTTAAAAAGCTACTCCCAGTAAATGACAGGTGAACTTGATTTAGTAGTACTAGTTTATGCTGCTACTTAATCTGTAGCCTAATCAATCCTGAAACATTTTGGCTCTTTAGCCATGAAAGAGGTTGCTGCAACTAGCATGTTTGACTTAAATATTATGAAAGGTAATGTGTTGGATATTTAGTGGTTGTTGCTATGGCAACTGAGTAAGATTAGGGGATAGCCCCGCCAGTTTTGGCTGGTTTTTGGTTTAGTTCAGTGTGTGGCAATAAATGGCTGCTTTTAAGGTTTACAGCTCTGTCTCAAGTGATTTCTTCCTAAAACTGTTTCCCCTAAGGATATAACATAAAGTAACTAAATGTCCGATAGAACTTGTTCCTATTCAAGTCAATTATGTTTTTGCCATTGATTTCACTAGGTTCAGGATTGTGCTCATTAACATGGCTTGTGGTTAAGACTAAAACTTGCCTCAGACTTCAGTGCCTAATCTGATTGGGTGCTTCAAAAATCCCTCTCAGTGCCTTTCTAAGAATTGTAAGGTAGCAGGTGTTTGCCTCATTGCTTAAAGGGTACACCAACCCATCTCCTCATTACACCCAGCTGTGAAACTGACAGAGGGAATTCATTAAGGGTATACATGGGTGCAATTCCACCAAAGTCAATGATGGAAGCTTCCCATCATCTTGGGATCAAATTCTATCTGACTGCAAGGAAACCAGGAGCTGCACAGGGTAAAAATTTAGCTTTTAAGTATGATCTACTGCAGTATTCAGCAGTAAGTATCTGACAGGATTCACCAGAAAATAGTGGTTGAAAACAGAAGCCCAAATTAGAGTAAATACAGGCCAACTTGAGTCCTCTTTTTCCATGTATGCAAGGAATTGTTCCAATTGTATCTTGTGGTTCTGATCCTTCTTGCTCTTGGCTCTCCCAAAATGCCAACTTTTTTTTGCAGCTGAAACTGGAGTGATCATCCTAGGCCAGCAGTTAGGACCCAGAACCATGGTTAGCCACTTCAAATGCATATGCATCCTGATGACCAATCCTACATAGTGCACAGATTATGGCTATCTTTGGCAGGCAGCAGTGTGGGGGACCTTGTGCAGTGCCATAGCTGGGTTGGAATACATACAGGCTAGTGTGAATGCTACTCTGGTAGATACCTAATACAATCTCTCTATTCTTAACTTCTATTTCTTTAAATGTTTCACTGTCTAGAATACATTCAAACAGTTGGCAGTAAGACTGGATGCATCATAGCTCTTTATAATAATAATTTAATAATAATAATAAAATACTACTCTGCATGAATAAGGGTGACAGAATGTGCCCAGTTGCAGTTAGTGCATGCTCCACTTTTCAGTCAAGCACAAGTTTTGGGGTGTCTTAGTTCTGATCCTTGCCCCCCCCCATAGGAAATGACAAAAATATTTCCTATAGTTTGATCACTTCAAGACACTTTGACTCAGTAACTAGGTCTCCACCATTAGGAAGCTATGCAACCACTCCTTGCTTTTGGTGTTATCCACCAAGATCAAAACTACTAGGTGGCACATTGGAAGCAGAGGGAATGCAAGAGGACAGTAGATGTTTCAACATAGCTCTCTTATTAATTGCTTAAAAAAATCTATTCAAGGAATAAGGTATAAGCACAAGTGAAGTTGCAGAATCTGGACTATTACCACACAATGGTAACCTCCAAAGGAGGCCTGGGTCTTCACTTAGCAGGAATGCACTGATTAATTTTAGATTAATAGCCCAAGCAAAGGTGTTCAAATGTATATTAAAAAATATACAGCAGAACTTCACCTGTGTGAGCATCAGAAGGGAAGATGAAGGCATGGCAGATCTGTAGGACACAATATTTGTAAGTTATAAAGAGTAACTTTGTTTTCCTAGGAAGTAAATAATAATCGGTGTGTATGATCCCATCATACTGTGTTGCCTACAGTATGGGTTCCTTGCCTAATGCAACACTGTTAGTTAGCTAGCTTGGTTAGGTTAGTTTGCTAGCTTGCTATATTGCATAATGTGTTCTTCATTGGTTTGATTATATATTTTTAGGGTTTTGTTTTTACCGAAGTCTAGTATACAGCCAACTATTTTGAGTGGCATAATGCAAGGAACCTACAGGCCAGTATTCTGTATGATTAAGCTAGAACAAGTTAGCATAAGTGTAATCTTTGGCATAGGTAAATGGCCTATTGGTAACACCTTTTTGTCTTTGGGGAACTGAATGGAGAACCAAACAGAGAACTGAATGTTTACCATTAGTCTGGAACAGCCCACAAGTTACACCAGAGAACATGGAAGTCATGATTTAGGCAAAGGTAATGGTTTCAGGGATGAAATAATTGATATTACTACATGAATATATGTAGTAATGTTAGGCTATAGAATAAGTGGTACCTGAAGATTTATCTGGGTGGGGAAATAAGATTTGGGTATGGTAGGTTGGGCACTGATAGGACTATCCAGGGTGTTGCAAGGACCGTATAAAAGGGGCAAACAACCATGCAGAGGGGTCATTCTTTCTATCTTCAGTTAAGCTATTCGCTCAGCTTTAATGATATAGCTTAGCTACTAGATACTCAAACCTGATCTCTACCAACTTGGGGAACCTGGACCATCGAATTCAGCGGGCATGCCAGAGACGAGGCTGGTCCTCTGTCTCCCACTACCAGGTCTCCAGGGAAGGGTGAGTGCTAGTTTTCTAGTCGAAAAGACTATTTCATATTACCACCCAGGACCATTGAGTTGTATTACTACTCTGTGTGTTATAGCTTTGATTATCCTTTCATTTGTTTTAATAAAGATCTTGAAATTTTGGTATTGTCATCATCCTGAGAGTCCATTGGAGTTGGCTTCCAGTGGAATATCTTAAGAACCCACTTGTTTCCTCTGTGTGAGTAAATTCCTACAAAATACTAGAGTATGTAGATGCTGAATAATACAAGAAAGTAAATAGTTCAAAGGTTTACATAGAAAGTAATGTAGGCCAAGACTTTCCAATAACATTGTGGTTTGGATGAGGCTGAAATAAAACACTAGCAACATCTGACTTATTGTATTTACTAAAAAGGCTTATGAAACTGAAGCAACAATTAGCTGGAATTGTTCATATTCATTAGATGTTGGTTTTCCCAACTTAAAGAAATGTCAGTAGGCTGCAAGATGAGGAGCATGTTGCATTTAGTTCTCTATCTAATGTTGGTCAGTAAATTCTGTTGTATGCCTAGTGACCGCATTTTAAATGGCATTAATTTATGGTGATGTAACTAGGGAAAACACCATTGATGTCAATAGAGTTGCCCCCACTCAAACAAGCCAAAAACTTGGCTTTATGTTTACATGCTGGCAGTGCATTCTCTAAACCTTTCCATGATTTAAGAATAACCACATTGCCTCAAGCATCAGTAGCTGCAGCTGAGCTTGTGCAAGACATTTGTCTTGCAAGTGACAGGTAAAAGTTGCACCTATCTCTTGCTTAGTCAAATCTAGTCTTTCAACTATTCTAAATTCCAAAAATGGAAAGGTATGTGTTTCTCTCCAGTGTTATGGATCCTAATGCCTTTTGCACTTGTAGTAAAGAACCTGCTTCTGTGCATTAAGCAACTTCATAGAGTCAAGATCTAGCTACAGCTTAATAGCCCTATTGACCACAGTTGACATGAATGGATTTGGCATGGGTTGCCTTATTGATAAGCTTCAGCTTCCTTTTACACTATCTTAATGAACACTGAGTTGTATTTACATGAAGGGTTCATTATACTACAAAATGTTGGCTCCACATAGTCGTAGATGCAGTTAACTGAATAAATGGCTTTTTAACTAGGGCTGTCAAATGATTAAAAAAAACTAATAGTGTGATTAAAATTGTTAATAGAGGAATACCATTTATTATAAAAATTTTTTGCATGTTCAACAATTTCAGATCGATTTAAATTACTACACAGAATACAAAGTGTACAGTGATCAGCTTATATTTGACTAAAAATATTTGCACTGTAAAAAGAGTATTTTTTTCAATTCACCTCATACAAGTACTGTAGTGCAATCTCTTTATCATGGAAAGCACAATTTACAAATGTAGAATTATCTGAGTTCAGTTATGTTTAACCCCCTTTCCCCCCGCCCCCAACTTTAGGGCTTGCAAGTCCACTGAGTCCTACTTCTTACTCAGCCAGTCACGAGGACAAACAAGTTTGTTTACATTATTTATGGGAGATCATGCTTCCCACTTTTATTTAGAACATCACCTTTTGTAGCCAGCATTGCAAGATATTTACATGTCATTCCAGAAGACATGCTTCCACACTGATGGGTTCTGTTCAATAATGATCCAAAGCAGTGCAGAATGATGCATATTCATTTTCTTCATCTGAGTTGGATACCACCAACAGAAGGTTGATTTTTTTTTTTCCTTTTTTTTTTTTTTTTTTTTTTTTTTTGTGGTTTGGGTTCTGTAGTTTCCGAATTGCTGTGTTGCTCTTAAGACTTCTGGCAGCATGTTCCATACCTTATTCCTCTCAGATTTTGAAGGCACTTCAGATTCTTAAACCTTGGGTTGAATGCTGTAGCTATCTTTAGAAAGCTCACATTGGTATTTTCTTTGTATTTTTTTTCTTAAATTGACCAACATATAACACAAAATATATGGCAGAATGTGGGTAAAACCATGGAGCAGGAGACCTACAACTCTCCCCCAAGGAATTAGGCATAAATTAAAAAAAAAAAAAAACAAACCCACTCATTAAACAAGCATCATCCGCATGGAAGCATGACCTATGGAATGGTGGCCAAAGCATGAAGGGGTGCATGAACGTTTAGCATATCTGGCATGTAAAGTATCTTGCAACACCTGCTACAAAAGTACCATGTAAATGCCTGTTCTCACTTTCTGGTGATCTCGTAAATAAGAAGCAGGAAGCATTCTCCTGTATATGTAAACAAACTTGTTTGTCTTAGCAATTGGCTGAACAAGAAGTAGGACTGAGTGGACTTGTAGTCTCAAATTTTACATTGTTTTGTTTGAGTGAAGTTTTGAAAAAAATTCTACATTTTTGTAAGTTGCACTCTCACCATAAAGAGATCACACTACAGTACTTGTATGAGGTGAACTGAAATACTATTTTTCTACACTGAAAATATTTGTAATAATAAGAAGAATAAAGTGAGCACTGTATACCTTGTATTCTGTTGTAATTGAAATCAATATAACTTGTTCTGTTAGTGTAATTAAAACTGCAATTAATTACAATTTTTAATTTGTTTTAAGTTAATGGTGGTTAATTGACAGCCCTATTTTAACACTTTTTTCTCAGGCAATGGAAATTAAGGGCTAATGTGTTTACCAAGACCTTGCTTGGTGTTTTGAAAATACAGAGAGAGAAAGTGATTTATGAATAATGCCATAGCTATAAGCATGCTTTACTCTAGAAATGCACTGATTCCACAGGAGGAGTTGTTACACCTGAAATTAGGTATATAGTTCATAAAGCATTATGGAAACCTCCTGATAAATAGGCATTATCAATGTAAATCATGCAACATGAATCCAGAGTGACTCATTTGGAGTTACTCTGGATTAACAGTGGTATAACTGATGTTTAATCTGGCCTCAGGATAGTTAGTAAAATGTTTGCCTTCATATGTCTAGATACCAGCAGCTATACAGCCTATTTTAAAGTTAGTGCCTCTGTGACATTCCTAATTTGGTGTACAAGTATATAGAAGGGACCAGAATCTCCAATGGCTTGTTAAGGCACTTGCACCTATGTAAAGTAGGTGTAAACTACTACTCTTCCAGTAGTATTTTACACCCACCCTGTGCTTGCTTTGTTCAGTCACTTACACTGGTGTCGAGTGCAAGGTGCTGGATAATAAGGTCCGTGATGCTTGGCACTTCATCTGGTAACGCATCAGAGTGACTTTTGTATAGTAAGTCAAACATGGCAAACTGACTCGGATCCTGACATCCTTGCATTGGTGTAAATCTGGGAGTAACTTCAGTGGAGTTAATGGAGGAAAACTAGATCAATATCTGGTCCCCTTGCTTTAAAACTCTTCTATTCAAATACACCTTCCAAAAAAAAGAGAGCTTCACTGTAATGTTGCTGACTCTCCTCTTTCTAAGGATCCAATGCTGTTGCAGGCTCTTGTTTTATCTTGACCACATATAGGCTTCCTAACTCTTATGAAGCTGCTGTGTTCTTTGTACTGGTAGGAACTTTTGATATCATGGCTGGCTATGATCTCAAAATGACAGATAAAGAATTGTACAGCACTGGCACATGGCTTTATTGGCAACATACACCACTGACTTAGCTGAAGGGGAGAATCTTCTACAGATGAACAACATATATTCATGCTGCTCATATTCAAAACATCTTGTGGTCCAAGTCTGAGTGAGAAGAAGGCTGTAATCTCTACTATAACAGGAACATTGATCTCCAAAATTAGATGGGATTCCAAGTCAAAACTTGGACTCTAGATCCAGAATTTGTGGGGTTTGGAACATAATTTAAGCCCATCTCTGTACTAATAGAATTGCCTAAAGTCATGTATCCTGTTATAGAGTAGGCGACTTGAGTGGACAGAATACTTGTGTTAATCTGGGAACGGAGCAAGGACAGGAATAGCTGGGCTATTTAGGTCATGACTAACTCACATTAAGTGAATGTGTGTGGTTTTTTAATACTGGAAAGAGTTGGCTTAATTATTTGAATAATGCTGTATATAATCACACATGCCAAATCCTCCACCAATGAGGTGGGAGCTGAGAAAGGAAGAGGGCAAGCATGCATCTTGCCACTCTCTCATCTGTATTAGGCTGCATTATCTGTCCTATTAAAACTTAAGGAGGCCCAGTGAAAGCATGTGCCAGGGAAAATGGGCAGTGTCCAGAGCACAGGGCCTTCCTGCAGGTGATACTTGAGATCTGTGTGCATCTAGGGGAATCCATGGGGTTTGGTGGCAAAATCATAGCTCGCTGTAAGGTGGCTACCTAACCAGTTAAGGTGAAACATCACAAATCAGGATCCTGGGGCCTACTCCTGCCGATATTCCAGGCAGAAGGAATGCTTTAAGCCACTAGTTCCTGAGAATATTTAATATTAACTCTATAAATGTAAAATCCTAACCAATACTGACTTCACAACAACTTAACCATTCATGTGTCAGAACTACTGCATATGATCGTGATTTTTGTGCTTTGCATGAAAACATGATTCCAAAAATCATTAAAACCTTTAAAATCTAGTTTCTGCAAGATCAAAATTGAAGCCAATAAATACCTCCAATGACAGACCAAATGGCAAAACTCCAGTAGATGGCAGCATTGTACTCTGTATCTTGTATTTGGTAAATCTGTTTGCAGTGGCTAGTTCCCTTTTTTTAACTTTTTGTTTGTTACTCTTCTTATGGTGATAGCAGGCTGATAAAAAGTAAACCAGAATACAAGCTTTTAAGACCTGTATTTCAAATATTTGATTATGTATTGTTCCAAACTTGTGGCTTCCCTATGGAAAATACCCCATACCCTCTTCTAAATAAGAAATTACACTAAAAACTGGTCCTAAAATTAACTTTCAGGATTTGTTTAACTCTGAGCAATTCCTTGACAGAGAGGAAGGCTGTCTGCTGATAGAAATGTTCATCTTAATACATGATAAGAAATCTCTTAAAGTAGTAAGTCTTCAATATAAAATCACATGTCTCGAGCTTTAAGTTACCTCCTGCATGCTGTGTCCTCTGCAACATTCTCTCCAACTTTCCAAGCACTCTTGGAGAATGGGATCATGGGCTGCTTTCTTTAACATCAAAGGGAGCCATGTGCCCAAATACAATGTACAGTAGGGACACACAACCCTGAGCGAGGAGTTAAGTACAGTGATTATAGAAAGTACCTCCATGTATTTAGACAAATTATATAATGCATTTTTCAAACGGAGGTGCTACATGTATGCAGAGTAATATCGGAGACCTGTTCAGGAGATTGCTAATGGATTAGAGCTCTCCCTTCCAAGTTGCTGGCTTAAATCTAGCCTGTCTGAGTTGTATGGTGACACCTTTCAGTTAGGCTGCTGAAGTCAGTCCTATGAAATGAGTTGCTAGTGTCAGATCAGTTGTTAGTGGCTAGGTGCCTATAAGCCTTGGCAGAAAGTGCTCAGCACAGAGAGCACGTTTGCTCATACAGATACTTTCAGACTTAAATGGCTTTTAGTTTACATTAAGAAAATAAAAGTAAAATCTGCATGATATCTCCTTTGTAATAGTCTGTCCTGAACAAGGTAGCTGCTAGACTTGTAGACAGCATAATCTTTAGACATGGTGCATACTGACAGGTCTAGCTACACACCAAGGACTGAGTGGGTGCACAATCGCCATTTTTTAGCAGTGACATAAGCAATGTTCTGATTTGATGGTGTTACAGGCACACAGCACTAACATATGACTACAGCAGGGGGCAGGGCAATAGTAAATCAGGCCAAATGTCGTCTTCCTAAATAGTCTCAAAAGCAATGTGAAAATAGAGCCTGATTCTGCCTGTTTAGTATTGTAAATCAGAGGTTCACAGAAGTCAACAGAATTACACTGGTTTAAAACAGGCACAACGGAGAACATTAAAACCCATACTTCCCAATGGCAGTCTCGCGGTGCAGGCTCTTTTAAAAAGTGTGCTTAGATCAGACTCCTTCCTTTTTCCCCCCTCACTTCCCAGCTCCCTGACCCTTTGAGGGGAGGGGGAGTGTAACTCTGAAAACAAAATCAAGTTACCATTTGGGTTACACTTTGCTCTTGGTTACCAGCTAGAGTAGCTGCATTAAAATCAGTGTAATTCTGGCTTTGTCCACAGAACTTAGCTCTGTGTTTGTAATAATCTCTTAAACATAATGCCAATTCATTGCTCTTTAAATGAGAGAATCCAATTTATGCAGCTGTGTTAAGTCAGGTGGTGATTACATCTATGCTTCTGAGTTCAGCAGCGTTGGGCCTGGTCACCCCTTGAATGGGAGACTGCACACCAAAAAATCAGGTGGCAGAAAAGAGTGGTTTGAATTACTAATATTCTATGAAGGTGCTAGGTCAGATGGGATGTGAAACTGAAATACCTGTGGTCACTTAACAAAAATCACATGGCACAGTAGAACTCTTTCTTCTACTCATGGTAAAACTCTATTGTGGATAATATTCTGCCTACCTGAAATTCCTGCAGCTGGAACTGAATAAATACTCAAATGCACTCTTCCTTTCCTAGGTTCACTGGAGGCAGCTGCTGGTTACTTTCTTGGAGAACTAGATGCAGAAATCACTATAGAGGAAGTTTCTAAAGTACTTGAGATGATGTAAGTTAATGCAAAGGATCATTGCAGAAACTACCAAGTTGTGCCGGTCTCCTTTTCTCTAAAGGAGCAAGAGAACAGGATTTGCTGCCATGTAGAATGACACACACTGCAAACTCCTATAACCTACCTTTTCTTCTCTTAGCCACATTTTAAACAAAATCCTAGTCCTAGCCCACAGTTTGAGCAGCCAGGAGGGAAGGTATCCTTCCCCCTCATGCCTCATAGTAGCAGTAGTAGAGTAATTTTGTATCCCTTGCTGCTACTCTCTGGGGGGTACAGTAGACACTATCTCTTGCATGCTCTCCTTCCACAGTGGAAAATGACCAGTGACTCTCAATCACCACACTGAATGGCCTTCACTCCCTTTCCCAAAGCTCTCCCCAGTATTCAGATTTACTGACTTCCTGTAGATCTGTGCTGCTTGGTTTACAAGGTCCTGGATCCCCTGCATGGACGCATGTCCTCCTTCCCTTTTGCAGTGAAACCAAAACTTTTCTCCACTGTGAGCAGAGCTCTCTGCACCAAAGTGAAGGAAAAGACCACATGTTATAAGAGGCACATTCAACATCATTCCTGTTTTGTGTAGCAAAACTCGCCTACTAATATCTAAGGTATATCTTACACCAGCTGCATCAGGTTTCTCAAGACTTCACAGGTAGGTGGACTAATTCTGCATTTGGGTCTATTTTCTGTAGCTATTTATCTTGCCCACATGGGTAACATTTTCCTTGAATATCTTGCTAGTTCCAAGAGACTGATTCTATGAAAGTAGCTCATGATTAAGGTTAAGATTATCCATTAGTTTTAGTAAGTCACGGGCAAGAAACAAAAATTCACATAACTCTGTCTGTGAATGAGGGGTGGGGGGGCACTTTGGAGGACAACTGAAGCCCAAGTGGTGGGATGAGAGCCCTAGCTGTTCTGCAGAGGGGAGGGAGGTGGGGTCCCTATGGGCTGACAAAGAAAATGTCAGAGATCTGACAAGTCACAATCTGTGACCTCCATGATACAAGCATTGTGAATAAGCATAAGATTATATATCACCCTGCTTTAATTTTCACCTCCCCCCCCCCCCCAAAAAAAAAAACTTTTCCAAAAATCAGTTTCCACATTCAGACTTTCTAGCTCAGCTGCTTTCTTGTATGTAGTCTATCCCTTCTCCGTGAGCCAATTTTTTGTGGGCAGATTGGCTAATTTGAATTAATTTCTATAGCTGGCACTTCTTTGCAGACATTCTTCACTGGAATCTCAAACAGTGACTTTTTAGATGTAAGATTCTCTTTAATACCAGAGCTGCTAGAATGTGGATTTTTAGTGTGAAGCATCAGTTTTAAAATGAGCATTTAATGAAATCATATTTAATGTTGTGACTACAATGGAATTATACGGTCTTTGAGTTTGACCAAGTAACTTCTCATCCATATTCTGCACATAAGCAATTCAGTGGCTCTCTTGCCTATTTGGATAAGATCTTCAAAACAAAGGTCCTGTCCGCTCTACATGGACATTATAGTTACATCTTCTGAAAAATCATGGGATTTGCCCTGGAGTCTCTTGCCTAGTTTCCTTTTAGTCTACTCCTGTGCAATTGTAGCATGCAGGGGGTGCTGTTAGGAAATATGTATATTGAAAGATGGTGTATAAATCTAAAACATCATGTACTTGTTGCAGAGATAGTGTGGTACATGGAACAGGAATTCATATGCAGAATGTGCAATAGAGATAGCAACCATGTTTTTCTACTAATTTCAGCAGAGCTACTACAGAATTGCACAGCAGAAATTAACCCAATAGACCTAAAATATTGACCAAAGGGGAGAATGTTGCTGTTAGTTTTTGGTTTTTGAATCGGCTATTACAGCCAAATACTATAAACCAAATTTTGGCCTTTCGGACTCTGATCATTTGATGGTAGGGTCTTTTGTGGCCTGACAGAATCTTCCACTAAAGCATGGACAGATAGAGATCTTTCTCTAAGCTTGAGCCTAGAAATCTGTTAGGCATGGCCTATTCTAAAGGTCACTGTTGATCTGGTAATCAGAAATGGCTCACAATGTGGTGAGAAACTATGTTCCTGCTCTTTCTCTTCTAAATCCAGAAGAACATCACTGAACTCAATGGTGTTACTTGGAGTCTGACTGGGGCCCTAGTGGGGAGCCAACTGTGGTCACTCAATTAGGGTGAACCCCAAAGAATGGGGCGGACAATCACCAAAAAGCTGGTGGCTATTCCAATCCTCAGATTCACCAAAATAGCTTCTTTATTACCTTACTGGTTACTCAGAAGTCCAAACAACACATTCCCTTAAAGTGATCTAGCCTTTGGCCCCCATCCAGGTATCCACATCAAATATGATGATTTCTGTAAATCCTAATTCATCTATATAGAAGAAAGTTCTACCAATCTCAAAAGATCAGGCACATAACCACCCAGGTTATTGAATATTCCAGATCTTACCCAAATACACGCTACAGCCAATTCTTATTAACTAAACTAAAATTTATTAAAAGTGAGAGTATGGTTAAAAGATCAATATACATACAGACATGAGTTCAGTTCATTTATGTGCCGATTCATAGCAGAGATGGTGATCTTTGTAGTTGCAAAGAGTTCTTTTAGAAATTAGTTCATAGGTTTTCGTCCAATGTCCAAATATTCAGGGCGTACCAGGAGAACTAGGACCTCAGTCTTGCGACTCAAACTTCCCCTGATGAAGCCTAAGCAGAGCTGAGATGACAGAATCTGGACCCAAGGATCTTTTTTTATACAATTTCGTGTCTTTTGACAAGTTGGCATTCCTCAGGGGGAATAAGGTAATTAGGATGACTTTGAAGGAGGTCCATCACTGGTATTTAGCTTATAAAAACATAAGGCTATTTGCTTGTTCTTCCACCATTCACAGTACATCTCAAAGAGATGAATACCAAGAGATCCTATGTTTACAATTAATTTAAATGAATAGGATGTTCTTTTGGCCTCTGATTATCAGAATACAGCAAAGACAGGAACTGTTGATTACATTGTCGACCCTACTCATACATATGTAAAAACACAAGCATTATCTCACTACGTCTTTTGAGGGTTATTTTGTTTAACCCTTTCTAGCCATGTGTCTCAACCCCAAAGTGAGACTGGTGCAGAAGGGCAAAATTAGAGCTCCTGGATACACTTTAAGGACCTTCCAACATTGATATGAGCTGTGTTGACTTGTGTAATGCCAAATTATTGAGGTATGCTTTGGCCCAAGTTAAAAACTTAGTCCATGCTTTGTGAAACACTTTAGTGATTCCATAGTTTGGTCTATGTGTTGACTTGACATAGCCATTAATGCTTTTCAGAGAGCACTTAGTCTGGCATTTAGCCATGAAGGCTGTGAGGTGTTGTACCTCAGTTTCCCTTTGTGCACAGTAGTTCAAGCTTGTAGTGGTCTTTCTGCAGTGGAAACTTCTAGGAATGTGTGTATGCATTATTAGGCTTTTTAACAGTGTTCTTGTTGAACCAAACAGCATAATCATAAGGGTTTATGTACCACTCTTAACATATCCAAGGGCTTTTCCAAAAGACCATTCACCTTGAACAAGCTGACCTAAAGAATGATTGATTTAAACCAAAGACTTGGCATGACAAAAATAATTGTAAATGTACACTTGTGATAAAAACTTATTGCTAATTATTGTAACTAACTCATTTTTACAGTTCTTGGTATCAACAATGTACAATGTCCTTTTTTGAATCTTTAGCTTTTTCTTGACCTTGGGTTTCATTTTAACCACTTCCTTGGGGTTTGGGTGTTCTAGGGTTAACCTGTGGCTTCCATTAGCACAATCTTTTTTCCTTTCTCCTTGTTCTGGAGGGTCAAAATCTGAGCTCTTTTGCTTAATAGAAACCACTGGCTGGCTGAGTGTCCTTTTTTGCTAACTGCTACAGGCAAGTCTCCGTCTCTTTCCGTTTCTCCCCCCGCACGGCCAATCAGGTAATTTGCATCAACAGACTGTTTAGCAGTTTTCAGATCCTCAACCTTTACCAATTCTAAGGCTGGAATCTGTCTTAAAGAGATACCATCCATTTTTACTAGCATGTTAGATTCAAGGTTCTCTTGCCCTTCCATTACCAACCTCCGCTTCCATATGAAATCAGATGTCCAGTTCACTAAGACTACAAGTCATATTCAAAATATCTAAAGACGACAGTTTGCCTGCTCTCCCCTGCATCCTTGTGGGATCATCCTTGTTCTGCTCTGGAAAAACCAGTAACCGATCTTTCCTCCGTACCTGAGTCAGACTGCTTACTTAAAGAGTCAATATGGAGACATTCATGTTCCAACATCTCCCCAACAAGCTGGTTAAGCTTATAGGGCTGTTGACATAATTGTTAGGGAGTTTAATCTGAAATCTTTTCAAAGCTATCCACACTGGGTCTTTCTGAAGGAAGGCCAGTGGATTCATACACATTTGAAAGACTTTGCCCATTAGGCCCCAACACAGAGACTGTAAAAGAGAGACTGTTTACTATCAACAATGGCCCATTAAGGGTCAATGGAAACAACTCCTTTTCACAGACTTTCAAGACTTCACCAAGAAATTCCTTTCCTTCTGCAATATCCTGCACTGCAACAGGTTCTTTCTGAGCTTTATTTATGGCCAGAACCTACTTCGGCACAGCAGACAAATCACCAAACTCCTTCTGAGTTTCACTTACATCCAGAATCACCTCTGGCCCATCAGGAGGATTTTTACACAACCCCCTTTCAGGTAAACTGCTAGACTTCAGTTAAAAGATTAGAAGACTTTTCCTCTTCTAAGTTTCCACACTGTCTGATCAGGGTGATGATATAGCCAGGGCACAAGGAAAGCATGAAGATGATTTGACTAGGTTACCCACTTACAATGTTCTATCTTTACCCAACAACACACTAGCAACAGGCAAAATAAAAGCACAAGAACTGTCTGTCTGATCTCTGGGATCTAGTTATGAGACCAACTGGATGCAACTTAGTTACAATGTCATCATTCATAGCAGACCCAAATTTAGAACCACTTCCTTCCTGAGCTTCAGTTGTATCCAGAATCCACTCATGGTCAACGACCCTAGGCTGACAGGCTTCTTCTGTCTCTTTTACAGATGGCAAAGAGCTGGAGAAACATTCTCCTTTAACAGACAAACAGCTTGGGATATCCTTTCCTTTGTCCCAGCACACATGGCTATTCAGACAACTACTTAGAAATTGGGGTAGCTCTCTTCATGGGCAAGTCATTACTCCTAACAGACACTGGAACGTTTCCTTCACTGTCACAATTCTCCACTCTGGTAATGCCGAAGGCATAAGAATACTCACATTACACTAACCTTGCCAACACTTAACAAGACTGTACCCTTTCCTTCCTCAATTAGAGCTTTAACTTGATCACCAACTTTAATTTGCTCTAGAGAAACACTTCCCTGAGCCAGAAATCAGATTCGCTTCTGAGATACCAGACACTCAGAAATTTCTTCTACAGATGCACTGCTTCTTGGCACAGATAAACATTTGGAGAAACCCTCCATAGGCAAATCCTTGACCCTAATAGACACAGGTTCAGGATTACTGCTTTCCTGTGACTGATTGGGGATGATATTAAAGCTCAGTTCAGTCAAGTTAACCAAAGGATCTTTAGGCAATAACTTTCTTACACCAGCTATAATTTCATGTTTAACGCCATTCCATTCAAGATGGATTCTGGCTAAAGGCACACTTACAGTAAACTCATATAGGATTACAATATTCACTCTGATTTAGTAAATCTTCCTCTGACAAAATCTGCATTAACAAGTGTGATGTTAGAAGCTGTAATTTGCCCTAAAGAAGCTCTTAACTTTTTTACATTCTCTGCACAAGTTATGGGGTTACCTTTACATGAGCTTACAGTAAAAAGCATTTACATAAAAGGTGGCAGTGTTTGGGGTAAATTTTGGTTACACACAGACAACTGCTTAGTCAAACAACATACCAACATTGTTTTACAAACTGGATAGATTCTATCCCCATCTTTGCTGTTGAGAGGAGCTGGCTCTTCAGGATGATACAGTTCCTGCTGTTTGTTTATTCTTTTGAGTTGGAGCTTAAGTCTGTCCACTTCTGTCTTAGCTTTTAGTTCTTTCAATAGAAGATATATGCCATTCTTTGTTCATATTCAAATTGCTGCTGGTTTCTTACTGCAAGCATTTTTGCTGGGTCTGCTTCCTTATCGTTGGCCATTAACAGATATTTCAGTTCCTGCTCTGGGGTCAAGACCAGAGACCCAAAGCAGAAGTCAATAGGGTTCCATGTGGGTACAAGTGTGTTTGTTAACACAGTTCTCAATGCAGGCCTGGGGCCTAAGATCTCCTCCATGAGGAAGTTGCCTTAGGTTAGGGTAGGGTGTGAATTTAAAGCACTAGTTATGTTGGTGTCCATACAGGGAGTTGTGCTCTTATTCTTTGCTATATTTTGTACTGGCATAACTTTCTCATGTGGACCACCATGAAGCCCTTGCTATCTAACAGGCAGCTGAGATTGTACCAATAACAACTAGCTGGGCACAGGACAAACCTTAGTGACAGTCCATGTCAGACACTAACAACACTGTGCCACCCACAATGACAGGCTTGGTAGAGAAGCTAAGGAGTAGGTATTCAACTCTGCAGATGGAGAGGGCCCTCCACCTCCATCAAGTGCATAACAATGTGAAGAGGGAAGCATTTGCATGTAAAGCTGTGAAGCCTTTTAGAGCACCAAATCACTTCCTTGATACTGGCAGTGGTGCAACACGGACACGTCTACTCTGAGGCCTGAGCTCCCTGAGCAATGGCAGGGCTAACTTACCTAGAGCTTGAAATCAGGACTCTGTCCTCCCTTCCCCAGCTAATGGCAGGAAAGCAATCTGCTCTTCCAAATCCCAACTGACTGGTCTTTCACAATTTACAGGTTTCAGAGTAGCAGTTGTTAGTCTGTATCCGCAAAAAGAAAAGGAGGACTTGTGGCACCTTAGACTAACAAATTGCTTTGAGCAGAAGCTTTCCTGAGATACAGCCATCATTGTGGTTGGGGTGGGGGAGGGGAAAGCTGTGCAGTATGTTTCTGGGCTTTGCGTTGCCATGTTGTGCCTGGAGCAGGACTACAGGGGGTTATGGTGTGGATTCCCTTTCTCCTTTGTGTGCCTGCCCCATCTTCCCCAGACGTCAGCAGTTTTTGTTCTGTCCCTTGCAGAAGGGAGCAAATATGCTGTTCGATGTGAATGTTGCAGATATTTTGCAATTCCATGCATGGAGGACAGCCTACATGTTTTGACTTAACCAAATGGGTTTGGGAGGAATTAGACTTCATTGCTTTGTCTTTTACATTTTTCAGATAATTCTGACTAGTTTTAAGTACATTCTCTCACTTCCACAGTACCCTATTCTACCTCCTTAAAAGTACAGAATAAATTGCTTTACTGTTTATAAAGCAGGAGAATGATGGCACGCTATAGCCTAGCACAGTATGGTTAGGCACAGTGTGAGGTTTCCCCACATGTACTTTTATCTGAACCCATAATGCCCTTGCTTTCTAGACCTGGGCACCTCTTGAGCAAAGCTTGTCAAGCATCTCAACCAGTTTGGAGAATGCTGTGATATTGTTGCATGAAGAGGTTTCCACGGGAGATGAAGTTATAAACCAACCAATGTAACTTGTGCTTGGTTTGAACTGAGAGTTATAGTGAAATATTTTGCATTGATTTAGTAAGCTAGTTAGGGTCCAAGGTTCTGGTGACACCCTCCCCCCCCATGTTGAGATCAATGATGGTTGAAGAGGATTAGCAAGAAGCACCCAGGATTGTGCTATAGCAAAACCAAAAAAATTGCTCATTTAAATCATCTGTTCTGTGAACAGTGACCTTCAATACAACATGACTTAGTCACATTGGCAGTGATGAAACCTAATATTAAAAAAGTTAACATAGCTTTCAGTAATGAACCTGCCAAATTATTGGAAATTCAGCTGTGGGTTGTCCCCCACCCCAAACTTATTTGGAAACTGATAGCTCACTGCTATTAATAGAAATTACTTGAAATGGTTGACTATTACCCTCTGTGGCAAGAGATGGGGAAGAGATGCTGACCCTACTAGAACAAGCCAGAGTTGGCAAGAACATAGAATGCTTGTGGTAGGTAATATTTTCATGACATCACAAATGTCTAAAGACCATTACCAACTTATTACTTAAAGCTGTTTGTTTGTTAATGACTGAAAGGTTAATTTTCTCAGTGTTCTGAAATATATGGCCTATGCAAAATGTATTTGCTTTCTGTTTTTAAAGTCTCTAGCTCCTCTGAGAAAATGACTGTCAGGATCAGTCTGTCTTTCAGCTGTTTCCTTCCCTAAACCTTCAATTTACAGAATGTTCTGTGGGGGATTTTTTTTCTTTCCTCCTCATCACTTTTTGCATCCATGATCATCATCTTTGGCAATGTTAGTACTACATAGTCTAGTCTACAGCTTTTAGCTGTAGCCAGGCTTTCATTTGAGCCTAATTATTACTAAGGTCTCTATTCATCAGAAGTTTTCCATGGAAGCCTAAGAAAGATTGCAGCTCTGGTTTCTGCACCACTAGGAAGTCATCTGGGTCATAAAACCATATACTTTGGCTAAGAGTAAGCCTCTCTCATGGGGAACTAATGGGGATGTAGGCCTCTTTAATGTCTTGGGGAAGTAAGTATCTAATATAGATTCCTTAATTTTGCCAAGTTATTCATACTACTGTGCTGCAGTTGGCAAGGGCTGGTATGGCAGATGTGCATGACTGCCATGGGATCATTCACAAAAAAGATTCTGGGCCCTAATTCTCCATGTTGATCAACAAACTGATCTTCTGGCATAGTCACATATGACTGGGGTTGCATTCAGGTTGCCAACCAAAACTACTTTAGAAAGGCAGCCTGAAGAATTGTTTGCCATGCTCTTGTAGCTGTGTTGGTCCCAGGATATGAGACACAAGATGGGTAAAATAATATTTCTCATTGGAGCAACTGCTTGGATGGGACAAGCTTTCAAGCTTCACCAAACTCTTCTATAGGGCTTATCTGCATTGGTGCAGCTGAGCTGCTTTAGTGAAGATGCTACTACACCAATGGGAGAGCTTCTCCCATCAGTGTAGTTAATCCACCTCTGTGGTATAAGTAGGTCACTCGGGGTGTGGATTTTTTTACATTCCCTCAATGAGGTAGTTATACCAATGTAAGTTTTGTAGTGTAGACCTGGCCTCAGTTTCATTACAACATTATACCCTCTCTGCCTAGTAACTCTACTTTGTCCTCTGATCACAGAAGTGTTCAGTGTCCACCTCATTTTAAATGGTCTCCTACATGTTAACTCCTTATGATTAACAATTTTTGTCCTACCCTGTGTTTAGCTGTGACACTTAATTACATTCTCTAGACCTCTTCCTGATATGAGACCTTTCAAAATGAAGTAGGTACTTAATACCTTGGCGGTCATAGGATAAAGGTCTACTAGGCAGTGGAGGGTGTAACAAATGGTTGGAATGAGCCATAAAACCAGTGTCTCTAAGTCCATGTTTTTTAGTATCCACCAGTTCTGAATGTAAGTTCCCAGGCAGCTGGGGTGTGCGTAGGGAAAAAGTGTTCAAGTTTGATTTTGGGGATGAGGCCTGAGGTCAGATAGGGAGTGATCCTTTTGTAAACAAGTGTCTAACCACAGCTGATAGGCAGTTTCTCATCACTTTTTCTGTGAGTTCATTTGAAAGCATACTAATTTGCTTGTGAGGCTTCATCCACATAGTTCTTTAGGCCATTTGATGCACTAGATAAGGTATGCCACACAGAGTCTTAACCTTGTGTAAGACAGACACACACACACACACACACACACACACACACACACACACACACACACACACACACACACACACACACACCTTTTCAAGGTGTAGGGGTGTGTGTGTGTGTGGCGGGGGGGCAGGTTCTCTTGGGCTATTTGGATGGCCTGTTCTATGATGCAATCTAACTCTCTGGAGTGTCCTTGTTTGGCAGAGGGAGGTTTAGTCCAGACTTTCCACAAATGGTACTCTCATTTCTACACCTGAGAAACATAGACACTTAAGATCTATTTATCTTTAGAGAACCATTTGCTCTCCTTCAGAAGATGTAATGAGGCAGTGAACAAAATCCACTTAATTGTACTTTATGACAAACAATACACAGATACTGTCAAGCTCAAACACTTTCCTGAAAGGTATTGGATATCCCTTCTAAAGATACAAGTGATCCACATGTCCAGTAAGGAAGTCACCAAGTCATTCTCCTTTGTTACAGTCATAACACTTGCATTCAGACTGGGAGGAAATCTGCTTGTATTAATTCTCAACAGACCTTTCCTAAAGGTGTAATCAAACTCCCGTGGGAAACTTTGCTATTGCAACAATGAGTTGGACTAGGATCAGTTTTTAGCATCAATGGACAACAGTGTGAACAGACATTCTATCGTTTACTTTAGATCTGATCATTCAGTTCTGTTCACAGCTTGTGTATGGCAGCCTCTTTCAGATCATATTAGCTCACCATTTTTTTATAATAATAGAACTTTTTCCCCCCTTTCTCCTTGTCTCCATATTCTTAATACAAACTTTCTTGGACTTTCAGAGTTCCCCTTTCCATAGCAGTTGGTAAGCATAGGTAATTGGTGCCTAACACTATATTGTATCAAATTTACTTAATTTCTCCCCTGCTCACTAAAGGAGCAACATGCCTGCCTGCAGAAACGTTAGCAATGACTTGCTCTGAATAATCCTATTTTCTTTGCCCCCTGACAAAGAAAAGAGACTGTTTAGCTCTTACCCTATGGAGGCCTGTGTAGGGACATGGATATCAAATAGGGGAGGTGGGGGCCCACCAACACAGTCCACCACCAGTCTGGAGGGCAACTCCAAGGACCAACAGAAAAGCCCCATGTAGCACTTGATATCTGAAATTCTTATTCAAACACACTTCACTTTTGGTCAGAGTGACTTGTTTGTTTAGAGCTGAGAGAACAAATAAATATATAGAGACTTGAAGGCGAAGTACATGTGGTTCTGTAATAGCCACCTTGACGTGGTTCATAGGCCGTAATCCTCCAGAGAGGCTAGAGAACACTTTTTTATGCTTAAAGCTGAAGTGTATAGAAAACAGCCTTACACTCATGTCTCAGCATACATTTCTGTAGTGACACTTTTTTCAATAGTGAAACTGTCCTCCAAGAGGAAAACCAAAACAAGAGGTAGAGGCCCAGGCCCCATCTGGCAAAGCTTCTACTGACTTTAATAGGAACAGGATCAGAACCAGAGGATGAGCAAGCTGCTGCAGAAAATTTGCTCCTGTCCCAGACCAGTGTCCTGGCATGTTTAAATGTCTGTCCACTGAAATCCAGCAGTAATAGTTAAGTCTTATAACCATGCTTCTCAGCTTGATGTACCTAAGATTTTTCTCCTTCCTTATTTCCCCACAGATAAATATCTGACTTACTGATTCCTCTTGTGCATGTGGGCACATGCTCAAATAGCTCTTGGACAACCCCACAAATGTGTGTAATTTTAGAGAGCATTGCACAATACAAAGCCATTGAAAGGTTATGTTTTGATTTACCTCTATTCAATTAAATGGCTGTAAAAACCTAATGACCCACAAACTACATTGTGGTGGCTTCTGTTCTCAGAATATGCCACAGGAAAATATGTAAAAAAGGAACTTTGACACTCCTGACAGCTCAAATTTTAAGCAAATCATGTGGGGAAGAAAGCTTTCTGTTGTGCTCCACTTTTCAGGAGGGGCCTTAGGGCTGGTGCTTGTATTCATAGCAACAGTTTCTGTAAGCCTAGTTATCTATAGTCTCTGAAACTTATTCTTCTTTGATCACATTTAACACAAACACTAGGCCAGACAAAACTTAGCCCATGTTGAATAGTGAGCACATTACCTAGCTAATGGGAGTTTGCTTGTGTGGATTGGATAAGTTTCTCAAACTTGATTCTATTAACATAAATCTTAGACTTTGGTTAAATATCTATTCAAGGGAGTATGTTAAAGACAAACTAAAATCTCACTTTGACTTCTTGACTGGATTGCCTGAAAGTGGCAGTTTGGATCCCTTGGATTTCTTTAATAGATTAACCAACTCACTAACTCCTTAAATGTACTGATTTGTTTTTCCCCATAGCATGGTGACCAAATTTCACAGGGAATACTAAATACTAGGGAAGCTTCCATTCCCCTCACTCCTGAAGGCTCTTTCTACCTCTGTGTATGTCTTGGCTTGGGTAGACTGAAGTCAAGGGAAAGACAATACTTAACTCTCTTGCAACTAAATGTCTGACCAGGCAGTTTCTAATGTCCCTTTATCTTCCAGCACAGTGTCTGAAAGTCAGCAAGGGCTCAGTACCTCAGTGAGCACCATGTGGTTGGAACCTTGTGCTGAGCCAGAGCCTAACTGAAGCCTTTGAGCTTGTTGACACAGCAGGGGCTAAAACAGTACCTCAGGCTACTCTTTTTCAGCTCTGTACCTTCATTTGGGATACTCTCTAGGCACTGTCTAGATACAAAGGATACTCTCCTTTATCTTGAGGACTACAGGAACACATCCCTCCAGAATGCAATTGAACCTGGGCCTCATTTTCCTGTTAGGAATTCTGGAATCCAAATTACTTAACAGTAGAGCCTTAGGCAAGACCAACCATGATTGGATTCCTATGGTGTAAGACACTCTGCAAATGGAGTAGTACTCAGTCCCTGTCCTGAGTTGACAATCTGACCTCTGTTTTTCCCCCCCAATATCCAATGATCCCCTGGACATACTAAAATGCTTGGATCCACAGTAAGTTATAGCACAATAGTGTATGATTTTTAAGATACTAATAAAACATAGTAGTCCAGGGGATCATTGGATATTGGGGGGGAAAAACAGAGGTCAGATTGTCAACTCAGGACAGGGACTGAGTACTACTCCATTTGCAGAGTGTCTTACACCATAGGAATCCAATCATGGTTGGTCTTGCCTAAGGCTCTACTGTTAAGTAATTTGGATTCCAGAATTCCTAACAGGAAAATGAGGCCCAGGTTCAATTGCATTCTGGAGGGATGTGTCTGCTAGTGCTTTTGTCTTATGCCTATTTCTGCTCTAAACTTAGGGATGTATTTACCCATCACTGTGTAGAAAAAGTTCACCTAATGCCTGTTAACAGGGTCCAGTAACTCCTTGTCAATCCATGAAACAATAGATCCCTTTAGTCTCCCACTTGGATGTAGGAATTTATCAATAGGCATACAAACTGGTGACTCCGTGTGTCTGTACCAAAGGTTTTCAACCACACAGGTAGCCTTGAAGATTGCTCTTTGAGGTACAAAACTCCAAACGTAGTCTGGAAGCAAACAATACAGCCATGAGACTGTTACACTGTCTCTTCTTGCATCACTTTTCCATTTAGTCAAATGACGGGGGGGAAAGGATTTCATAGAGAACCACAATCCAACAGTAGCACATAACAGTCCGGCCCCATAGCTTTCCTATTTACAGAGGTACTGGATGTATCTACACCTGCAACACACTTTATGGATTTTTTTTGTTTTGGCCTGGCGCTGTTCTTTAGGGGATGGGGTAGTCATCTCAGGAGAAAATGCCTTTTGCTGCAGTCTACAGCTTGAGAATTCCCCTTCTGAAGTTGCCAAAGGAGCCCATCTTGCATTTTATAAAAGCAGGTTCAGGGAAAAAGTTCCAAGTGAATTCCAACACTAAAGAACACTTCATGTGAGACTAGGTAAACACCTGTCACTGATTGTCTAGGTCTACTTAGTCCTGTCTCAGTGCAGGGGCATGCAGTAAATGACCTGTTATGTATAGGAAATGGGAAGCACAATAACAATATAAATGGACAAACTTTCAAAACATAACCTCCTTTGCATTTATAAATCCATGAGCTTGCATGAGCACAGGCCTTTACGGGATTTATAGCTGTAATATTTCATCCCATGAGTGTGGGTATTGTAAGCTAAATGTTGTGGCTTTAATTAAAGTTTGGTATGTTAATATATCACAGTTTAAGTTGGTTTACATACATTTTTTTGCAATTTATTCATGATCTGGATAAACTGAATTATCAAGGTAAGGAAATCGTATAAATGTTTTGCTGTCTAAATGAAAACTAGCACAACTTGTGCTGCATAGCTTACAAATAAAGTGTACATAGGCTCTTCCTATAAACTATATCAATAGATTATTTTGGTAAATTTTAGCAGTACTTTAGGTTGTCTTTGTTCTTGTCCATTTCCAAATATACTAATTTTGTTCATCTTAAGATTATTGCTTTGTTTTTACCCTATATGAATAGCCAAAGAAATGGAATGAAATCAACATTTGCATTAGTACCAGTGTTTGTGTTCAGTAGAACATCTTGTTATCGGAATTATCTTATTGGCCCATTCCAGTTTCTACTGAAATCAGTGGGCGTTTTACCATTGACTTTGGAAACTGGATCAGGACCTCTCTCTTCTCCCTCCCTCCATCCCCTCTTCCCCCACAAATGTTCAAAATATTTTTCAACTTATAAAGACACTATGGGCACAAACATGGTTTTTCTAAAAATCGGTGGCAAGGGTCTTATTGATTTCCAATGGGAGCACCTTCCACCTTGGGGACTCCTTCAAATTTTAAAACCAGCACAAATAATTGATCCAGATAAAATGTTACTCCCTTGGTTTGGTGAAGACTACATGTGCTCTTTGAGTCACCATGTTGATAGCCTTCAACATTTTTCCAGATTTAAGCCTTGAGTCTTAATGGAGAAGGAAATGAAATGGATTTTTAGGTTAACTTTTCTTTCACATAAAGACTTTTCAAAAAGAAAAGGAGTACTTGTGGCACCTTAGACTAACCAATTTTTTTGAGCATAAGCTTTTGTGAGCTATAGCTCACTTCAACGGATGTATACTGTGGAAAGTAGAAGATCTTTTTATACACACAAACCATGAAAAAATGGGTGTTTACCACTACAAGAGGTTTTCTTTCCCCCCACACCCCACTCTCCTGCTGGTAAAAGTTTATCTAAAGTGATCACTCTCCTTACAATGTGTATGATGATCAAGTTGGGCCATTTCCAGCACAAATCCAGGGTTTAACAAGAACATCTGAGGGGGGATGGGGGGTAGGAAAAAAACAAGGGGAAATAGGTTACCTTGCATAATGACTTAGCCACTCCAAGTCATTATGCAAGGTAACCTATTTCCCCTTGTTTTTTTCCTACCCCCCATCCCCCCTCAGATGTTCTTGTTAAACCCTGGATTTGTGCTGGAAATGGCCCAACTTGATCATCATACACATTGTAAGGAGAATGATGATCAAGTTGGGCCATTTCCAGCACAAATCCAGGATTTAACAAGAACGTGGGGGGGGGGAGGGGGAGGAAAAAAACAAGGGGAAATAGGTTACCTTGCATAATGACTTAGCCACTCCCAGTCTCTATTCAAGCCTATTTCCCCTTGTTTTTTCCTTCCCCCCCCCCCCCACGTTCTTGTTAAACCCTGGATTTGTGCTGAAAATGGCCCAACTTGATCATCATACACATTGTAAGGAGAGTGATCACTTTAGATAAACTTTTACCAGCAGGAGAGTGGGGTGTGGGGGGAAAGAAACCTCTTGTAGTGGTAAACACCCATTTTTTTCATGGTTTGTGTGTATAAAAAGATCTTCTACTTTCCACAGTATACATCCGTTGAAGTGAGCTGTAGCTCACAAAAGCTTATGCTCAAATAAACTGGTTAGTCTCTAAGGTGCCACAAGTACTCCCGTCTTTTTCTTTTTGCAAATACAGACTAACACGGCTGTTACTCTGAAACCTATAAAGACTTTTGTCTCTTACAAGCTCCCCCCCCCCCCCCAAAAAAAAACAAAACAAAAAAAAACAAAACAAAAAACCCTCAGATGAAGGGTACACTGTGACCATATGCCTAGCCCTAGGCATACCACTCAGCAAACTAATCTGGACTTAACCCGTTTAAAGGGGTCTGTAGTTCTGAATATAAACACATCACTCGTTAGATGGACAATTGAAAACCTTGCCATGATTTCTGTAACAAATGCTCTGACAATCAGGGTTTCGACATCCCAAGGAGAGAACAGGTGGTCTGAACCCCAAAGAATAAGCAATTGAATCCACTGGTTATATACAATGCTGTGTGTAAATATGTCAGTCTTTAAACCTTGTAATATTCTGAATTTGATGGTCTTGAGGAGATATGTGTGCAGGTTATAGTTAGGAATGAATGCATGTGTATTTGTGTAGAATATTGTAACTGTGGTGTGATTACAGCATATGTCACAATTAGGGCTGTCAAATGGTTAAAACTTAATCACACTGTTGTTAATAGAAAATCATTTATTTAAATATTTTTGTATGTATTCTGTGTTGTAACTGAAAATGTAGAAAACAAGTGTACAGTGCTCACTTTATATTTTTGATTTACAAATGTTTGCACTGTAAAAAACAAGAGAAATAGTATTTTTCAATTCACCTAATACAAATACTGTAGTGCAATCTCTTTATCATGAAAATGCAACTCACAAATGTAGATTTTTGTTTGGTTTTATTTTTGAAAGTAGTTATATAACAAATCTAAAACTTTAGCGCCTCAAGTCCACTCTGTCCTACTTCTTGTTCAGCCAATTGCTAAGACAAACAAGTTTGTTTACATTTACAGGAGATGCTGCCACCAGCTTATGATTTACAATGTCACCTGAAAGTGAGAACTGGCATTTGCATGGCAGTTTTGTAGTTGGCATTCCAAGGTATTTATGTGCCAGATATGCTAAGCATTCATATGCCCCTTCATGCTTCAGTCACCATTCCAGAGGATATGCTTTTGCTTTTTTACAGTGCAAATATTTGTAATAAAATATAAAGTGAGCAGTGTATACTTTGTATTCTGTGTTGTAATTGAAATCAGTATTTGAAAATGTAGAAAAACATCCAAAATTTAATAAATTTCAATTGGCATTTTAGTGTTTCACAGTGTGATTAAAACTGATTAAGCAAGATTAATTTTTTTAAAATCGCTATTAATTATTTTGAGTTAATCGCATGCGTTAACTGCAATTAATTGACAGCGCTAGTCACAACAGAGGTTGAAGTAATCAAACAGGGAGCGGCACCTTCCAGGCTAGTTTATACAAAACTAACTACAAGAATCTAACACTGTATGATCAAGGGATTATTTTTGTGTGGTATGATCCATATTATAGGAACTTACATAAAAATGGTCTGATCCTTCAAAGGTGCTGGGCAACTACAGTTCTTACTGAATTCTATAGTTGAATGCAGCTCCTCAGCACCTTAACAATTGGACCACTTATTTAGGTGTCTAAATGTATAATTTGCTGACTAATGCTAAGCAATGAACTCTGAAAACAGAGCCTTTAGTTGTAAGACCAGAGTGTCCCATGGACTTTGTGCCTAGGACAGTTTGACAACAGTTTGCTATTTCTAATTTAATACTTTATGAGAAAGTGCAAGAAACTCCTTTAACAAAATCTCATAGCCCCTTCTGGCCTTAAGGTCTATCATGATCATCTAGTCTGACCTCCTGCACACTGCAGGCCACAAAACCTCACCCATCCACTCCTGAAATAGATCCAGAACCTCTGGCTGAGTAACTGCCTCAAATAAAGATTTAAAGACTTCAAGTTACAGAGAATCCACTATCTATGCTAGTTTAAACCTGCAAGTGATCAAGGCCCCATGCTGCAGAGGAAGGTGCAAATCCCCCAGCATCTCTGCCAGTCTGACCCAGGGGAAAATTCCTTCCCAATCTCAAATACTCTGAGCATTTGCGCAAGGCCTGCCACCAAAGCACATAGGGAAAGAATTCTCCATAGTAACTCAGAGCCCTCCCCATCTAGTGTCCCATCACCAGCCATTGGAGAGATTTGCTGCTAGCAGTTGCAGATCAGCTATGTACCATCATAGGCAGTCTCTTCATACCGTCCCCCTCCATAAATGTATTAAGCTCTAGCTTGAAGCTAGTTATGGTTTTTACCCGCACTGCTCCCCTTGGAAGGCTGTTCCAGAACGTCACTCCTCTGATGGTTAGAAACCTTCATCTAATTTCAAGCCTAAACTTGTATATAAACTGGCCATCAGCAGTTGTTCTTGTGTCCACATTGGCACTTTAACTCCTCTCCCTCTCTAGTATTTTATCCCTCTGATCACACTCCATAATTAAAATAGACAGTGTGCTATCAACAATCTGCTGTGTTGTTGTAGTGTAGGGCTATACTCATAAGCCTTACACTGGTTGTGAGATTACAAAATATGAAATCTTGAACAAGCATAAATATGCATATAGCAATTAACTGCTGGTTGGTAATTATGACATACAAGCAAAATAAGTAGTATGACAATATATAGTATGAATTCTGATCTACTCATTTATGCCTGGTTAGGCAAAATTCACTCTGTAAATGAGGATGAATTAATTCAAATTGTGGAACACTTTGACTGACTTTTTATTTTTTTTTTTTTTTTAATTTTCCCTCCTGGAAGGGCAGAAGATCCACATGTGTCACATCCCCTATAGGTTCTTCCCCCACCCCATCCCCAATCAATCTTCACTTGCTTTGAGCCTTGAGGAAGGGCACATTTTTGCAGGGATTCACCACAAGGTTGGGAATGTGTGACGGATTCAGTCACAGTCCCAAGGGGGTCTCTGTCACCTGATGTGCTGAGACTAACTCTGAGCCCATTTCTCTGCCAGTCTGGGCCTCCAGAACCCTGCCTTGCTGAGCCAGACATGCAAGCCTGCTGCAACACAGACCCAGGGTCTGAACCACAACCCTAAAGCTGCAGACTTAGCTGAAAACAGTTTAAGAAGTGCTCCTGCTTCCAGCACCTAGACACCCCAGCTCCCAATGGGATCCAAACCCCAAATAAATTCATTATACTCTGTATAAAGCTTATACAGGGTAAACTCATAAATTGTCTGCCTTCTAGAACATTGATAGAGAGCGATGCACAGCTGTTTGCTCCCCTACGTATTAATCACTTTGTGTTAATTAATGAACAAAAGTGATTTTATTAAGTATAAAAAGTAGGATTTAAGTGGTTTCAAGTTCTAACAGATAGAACAAGGTAAGTTAATTAGTAAAAAATCAAAATACGCAAAGTTAACTTAATACACAAAGGATCTAGTTTCAAATACTAACTTCTCACCCTAGATGTTATCTCAGGTACAATCCTTTTCAGACCAACGTTGTAGTTTATGGCCTAGGTCCAGCAATCACACGCCCCTGCCCTGGCAGTTACAGTCCTTTGTTCCAGTTTCTTTCAGGCATCTCTTTGGAGAAGCCATCTCCTGAGTCAGCTGAAGACAAAAATGGAGAGGCTTCCAGGGCCTTTTATATTCTCTCTTGTGGGCAGAAACCCCTTTGTTCTTCTGTGCAAAATCACAGCAACAAGATGGAGTTTGTAGCCACTTGGGTAAGTCACATGTCCACGAATGATTCAGATTTTTGCAGGCTGATGCCATTGTTTACATGTTAGTCTAAACGTTCCCAGGAAAACTCAGATGTGGATTGGCATCTCCCAAAGTTCATGGTTAGTTAAGTACTCCCAATTACTTGAATAGACCCTTCACAATACGTTGGCCAAACCTCCCTTATGTGTTTCCTACAGCAAACACTTCAAATATAAGCATAGAGCCAACGCTCATAACTTCAGATATAAAAATGATACATGCCTACAAATAGGATGAATATATTCAGTAAATCATAACCTTTGCAAAGATATGTTACATGGCATATCTAGCACAAAGCATATTCCTGTTATGTCATATTTACACTCATAAGTATATTTCCATAAACCTATAGAGTGCAATGTCACAGAAGGATCGAATCTTCCCTTTCATTCCCAAGTTTTACCGCATCAGCATAGCAATTCTTTAGCCAGTAAATGCAGGGTTGTGGATCTACTGACCATCCACCCTATCCCTAGTCCCTACGCTGGTTCCTAATAGCCCTTGTGCAGTTGCACAAAGATACTTCAGTGCGGCAGAAATCCACCATGTAGAAGGATAAAGTCCTGTCGCCCCTGTGATTAGGTTATACTCATGCTCTAGAACAGTGATACTCAGATCTCTGTGGTTTGGGAGCCAAATTAGCAGTTAACATTACCCAGAAGAGCCACAGTAGTGTGAATTATTGTTTTCATTTACTATTTTTAATATTTTTCTCACAGCAAAATGACCAAGTATTTTATCAACTGCAATTGATTAGTAGCATAGTAAAAGCATCCTGATTGGTTAATAGTTCAGTGTTTTAATACCATGTGCTGCAAAGAGCCATAGGAGACACATTAGAGCCACTTGCCACTCTCAAATCTCAATCTGAGTATCACTGCTCTAGAAACTCCCTGATTAGTCTCATTAAGACCTTCTATTATTCCTCCCATAAGAATTGGCATGCAATTCCTCTACTCTTTGGGCCCAGGGTTTTCAGGACAATCATCCTGTTGGCCAAGGTTACTTGAACAGGGCCCCTTTCGGAGCCCATTAATGCTTACTTAATTGCCTGGAGTAGTTGCTTTTTTGCAACACTTGGTATTCCTTCCCATGTGGTCTACGCATCTGCCTCTGGGAGACCCATGCAACAGTATGTTACCTAGCCTACCAGACCAGTAGACTGGCTATTCAAAACCAAAACTATTTAGATGTGTTTAGTTTACTGAGAGCACTAATAATATCTGATTGGGGAATTCTTGTAAATGCACTGTTGCAAGTCTTATTGGTCAGAATATTTGCACTCTGGCACAAAATCTGAAATTCATCCAAGAAATTTCTCCCACTGCCTTCATTGGAAACTTCTCCTTAGTAAGATGTGATGGATTTGGTCCATTACTTTATAGGAGACTTCAGTTATTTGTAATGACAAACCAGACTTTGGCAAAGAAAGATTTCTGTCTCTAATATGTGCAATGACACTTCATATAAACTACACAAAACATAAGGTGAATGTCTATTACCACAAAGACAAAGTGAAGGATTACTTATTCTCCAGTCTGAGAGAGTCATTAGAAAAATGTGGATCGCATTTGAGGATGAAGGATTTATAGTAAAATCTGTATTACAGCTCTCACATGAAAATATGAATGTTTTAAAAACAACAAAAAAATCTTCCATTTTATTTTTTGGCAACCATCTCATTTTTCCCTCAGAAAAATCTAAACAGAAATGAAATGTCACATTTAATCATTTGTAATTTAGCAGTCACTCTATTTTTCTACTTACTGTGCCTTGGGCTGTACTCATGTTGCGTGATACAGTAGTTTGATTTGCAGAATGTGGTGTATCCTAGATCACTAGTAACCTAGTACTAATGCATTCAACTCTCAGAACCCATGTCTCCAGCATGCTTGTTCTCCCTGATGTACGTGCTCATTACTCCCATTGCTGACTGTGCAGATGGAGAGCAGATTTATTTCCTCTCAAATCCATTATTAATAAATATATTTACTGACCACCTTCAATCTGGCTGAATGTCTTCATAGCAGTCACCAAAATTCTCAGTCATATACCAGCAGTCCTTTGAATTTTATGTAATCCTTGGATGGTTTCCCTGCCCCCCCTTTCTAAAACCTTGGTGAGCAGAGAGGAGAGGGGCTTTCCAGGACATCACAGAAATGCACTAACAATTTTCATAACCTTGTTGCTATTAGCTTAAGCTGATACCTGGTCAACTCACGAACATACTGATTTTTTTTTCTGATTCCAAAACCTATTTATGAATCTGGAAATAATCATACCCCCAAATCTAAAGACACTAATTCAGCCAGGCCAATAATTCATAATGGCTGCAATTTCATAAACACAGATAGGATAGTCCCCAGAATATGCAATGATTATGGGGAATATTTAGTAATCTCAGGCAGGCTTCCTCTCAATGGGTGTTGCTTTAGTGGTGAAATGCATAGCATGGGGTACAGATCGTTAGGTTGGGAAGAGGGAGGGGAGAGAAGTATTAAGATATCTAAAAGTGTGTGTGAGAGATTGCAGATAAGTAATAGGAAAAGGTTCTTCTCTCCTTTCCTCCAGTCCTGGAGGACTGAGTCCTAGAGAAATTTCTTTAGCTCTTAATCATTGCTAATGGTTTTTGTGACTCTTCCCCAAACTTTTGTTAGGAAAAAAGTTCATTTTCATGCTTCATAATGTTGTGGACAATCATGACCATCGTATCTTCATTTGTATATCTGCTAAATTACAAAACCACTCAGCATATATTTCTTCTTTATTGTCCTCTGGCAGCTTAGTTAAATTGCCCCATGATAGCTGTAAACAAAGACTGCTCTTTTGTGACACATTTTTCTCCTGCTTCCACTGAGCTTTGGATCAGGCTTTCACTCGGTTCTTGCTAACACTTTCCCACCTCTTCAAAAGTAATAGCAAAGGACTAACATTCAGAACTTGCAATTGCCCCTTGATGAGAGAAAGGGATTGTTCCTTTTCTTTCTTCATGAAAGACTTGGATAATGGAGTGGAGAATATGCTTCTAAAATTTGTGGATGAGGCCAAGCTGGGAGGGGTTGCAAGCACTTTGGATGGCAGGATTAGAATTCAAAATGACCTTGACCAGTTGGAGAACCACTCCGCTTCAGTTGGTTTCTCTCTCCCTCAATTGATTTGCTGAGCTTGGGCCTGACGGGGGAGAGTCTACCACTCTAACAGGGAATTACTGCACAAGCAGTCCCTCCATTTTCATTGAGACTGGGTCTGGCGTAAGGTACTGCTCCATTCGAGTAAGTTTGGCAGAACAGGATCCCAAGAGAATGTACTTGTTGAGCTTGGAGAAACTTAATTAATTAGGATTTAAGCACATGCTTAAATGGCTTGGAGAATTGGGTCCTTGGTATATTCTGTATTGCTGGAAAACTGATAGATCAAAGAAACCCTGACCAAACCATCCATAGGAATTGCCACACTATATTAGACCCATAGCCTATCTAGTCCAGTATGCTGTCTGACTGCACCCAGCACCAAATGTTTCAGAGGAAGTTGGAAGAAACCTCATATTAAGCAGACGGGGGTAATCTGCCTCTTACATATTGTGTCCTGTTTCAGGAAAGGTGCCACATTTCAGGAAAGATGTGGGAAAATTGGAGGAAGTCTAGAGAAGAGCAAAAAAAAAAAAAATGATTAAAGGTTTAGAAAACATGACCTATAGGGGAAGATTGGGAAAATAAATTAGGTTTGTTTAGTCTGGAAAAGAGAAGTGTGGTGGGGGAGGGTGTGCAACAGCAGTTTTCAAGTACTTACAATGAGGAGGGAGAAAAATTGTTCTTAACCTCTGAGGATAGGACAAGAAGCAATGGGCTTAAATTGCTACAAGGGAGGTTTAGGTTGGACATTAGGAAAACTTTTTAACTGTCAGGGTGGTTAAGCACTGGAATAATTTGCCTAGGGAGGTTGTGGAGTCTCCATCATTGGGGATTTTTAAGAGCAGGCTGGACAAATGCCTGTCAGGGATGGTCTAGATAATAATTAGCCCTGCCTTGAGTGCAGGGGACTAGACTAAATGACCTCTTGAGGTCCCTTCCAATCCTATGATTGTCCTGCTAAACCCAAATAACTAGAGCTTGGTTTAAACCCTGAGGTTTAATATCCCTTCCAAAATTAATTGATCTTTAAATATTCATGGTAAATAGTCCCAATGGCCTGTGATGGGATGTTAGATAGGGTGGGATCTGAGGTACTACAAAGAATTCTTTCCTGGGTATTTAGCTGGTGAATCTTGCCCATATGCTCCGGGTTCAGCTGATCATCATATTTGGGGTTGGGAAGGAATCTTCCTCCAGGGCAGATTGGAAGAGGTCCTGGGGGTTTTTTTTTGCCTTCCTCTGTAGCATGGGTCACTTGCTGGAGGATTCTCTGCACCTTTACGTCTTAAACCATGATTTGAGGACTTCAATAGCTCAGACATAGGTGAGAGGTTTATCGCAGGAGTGGGTGGGTGAAATTCTGTGGCCTGCATTGTGCAGGAGGTCAGACTAGATGATCATAATGGTCCCTTCTGACCTTAATATTTATGAATCTGTTAGCACTATTTTGTAACTCTGGATAGTCTTATTAAACAACTGGTTAGAGCTGGCTGGGTGAATAACTTTTTCCCCCACAAATAGTTTATTCACCAAAAAATTCAGTTTCAGGTGACTATATTCACAAATTCAGGTCAATCTGTCAAATAGCTTCAGCTGGGGGGGAAGCATAAATCTTTTTGGAAGCCAGTTTTGTTTCAAAACTTGAAATATTTCAACTCTTGATTCCAAATTTAGCTTTTTGTTTGTTTGTTTGTTTAAAATGAGAGGGGTGAACCCACCCAAAATGAACAGACAAAATCCAGCACTGGGTCAAATAATGTTTTTGTATTTGAAACAAAACTTGAAGTTTTTTTCATTTTGGCCCCTGATCAGAAACCAATTATTTGCTCAGCTCTACATCCAGGATCTCTTTAGATCTTGCTAGGTTTTTTGCCCTCAACATCTATAGTAACAGCTCCAAAACTTTATTGGTTCACACAATACTTTATTAAATTGTTGTGAGCTTAATGTACCACAGTTTAGGAACCCCTGTCTTGTAGTCATGAGTTACATTGTTTAATTTCACATTGGATGGAAAAAGTATTTCCTTGTATTTGGGTTTGAATTTGCCATTTTTTAATCTTAAAATGGGATGACCAGAGCTGTTCGTGGTGTAGGTCAATGGTGCAGCCTCACATGGAATAATGGCATAATACTTTCCTTATTCACAATTCCATTCCTTATGTACCTTGACATCTTTAGTCTCTTTACTGCAGCTGAGGTCCTCTGTTTAGCAGTCCACAGTGCTACCCAAGCCTCTTTCCTTATCTCATAATTTATGTTAAACCACAGGAAGTGTCTGAGTAGTCTAATGTTCTCCCTTTTGGTGTTTATTACTTTACACTTGTCAACATTGAATTGAATTTGCCCTTGTGTGGCCCATTCCCCTAGCTTAGTTAGGTCCCCATGAAGTTCCTCAGTCATCTCTGGACTTGATGAACCTAAATAGTCTTGTCATCTGCAAATGTTGCCACCTCACTGCTCATCTCCCTTTCCTGGTGACGAATAAACACATATGCAGTACTGGGCCTAATACAGATCCTTGAGGAACCCCACTGTCAACGCTACTTTATCCTTCAGTCAGTCTTCCTGGTAATTCAGAACTTTGGAAGACAGAAAAATCAAATACCTGTTTTTAATAACCACTTAGGGACAAAGCCAAGGGTCTATTTTGGGCATGTTAGGAGGAGATCTCAAAAATAAAAGTCAGTCTTTTTACAAAATAAACCTGTATGTGTTTTAAAATAAGTTACCTCGGAAGTCACCAAACTAGGGCTATTTTAGATTAAGGGCAAAGAACAAGTTCTAAATTCTTAGAGCTGAGATCAGATGGCTGATCAGTGCTGTTTCATCTTAAATGAGTATTGCAGGAGTATGGGTTTTATTATGATTCACAAAGTTTTATGTTTTGTGAGGCTTTTTTTCAAAATTGACATTTTTAATCAGCTTTTGAAAGATGCTGTTACTTTGCACTGATATTTGACATTACTTCCCATGCCTTGTGGCGCTACTAGTTATTACAAATCTTCCACCCATGGAAGTCAGCTATATTTTTAAAATTAGGTTTTACCACTTTTTGTGTAATAACATATTACTTGCCACTGCCTTGCTCTCAAGAACAGCCAAACACCAGGAAAAGTATTTCAAGCAGTCCCTTAATAAATGTTTCATTTTAGCTTTTATTTTTCTAATAAAGCAAGTCTTCAAAGCTGAAACCAACTTCAAAGCTAACTGTGAGGGCATAACTGGAATAGAAACAGGTCTCTGGGGTTCTACTGTATACTGCCTTTTAGCAATGTGTGTAAATACAAGAATTCTCATATTTTTATGCTGAAAGAGTTAAGGGCAGCTGGCCCTAATTTTCTACTTCTGTTACACCAGTTGAAATTAATGGGGTTTAGAACAATTTAAAATTGGTGTAATAGAGTAGAGAACTGGGCCCAATCCATTTTGAGCATCCAGAGAAGAGTAAACTGAAAGTATATTGGAATCAACTTTTACTCCCTCCCCTACATTTCATAGAAATTGACAAAATAACAACATTCTGTAGATAGAATGTTAGAAAGATGTGACAAACCCCTCCTATAACACTTAAGTGCATGTTGCAAAGATGTTGATGTGTGGTATTCATGTCAAATTTTGGCAAAATAGGATACACATTTCTGAACTTAAATCATAGAATCATAGCATATCAGGGTTGGAAGGGACCACAGGAGGTCATCTAGTCCAACCCCCAGCTCAAAGCAGGACCGATCCCCAATTAAATCATCCCAGCCAGGGCTTTGTCAAGCCTGACCTTAAAAACTTCTAAGGAAGGAGATTCCACCACCTCCCTAGGTAACACATTCCAGTGTTTCACCACCCTCCTAGTGAAAAAGTTTTTCCTAATATCCAACCTAAACCTCCCCCACTGCAACTTGAGACCATTACTCCTTGTCCTGTCATCCGCTACCACTGAGAATAGTCTAGATCCATCCTCTTTGGAACCACCTTTCAGGTAGTTGAAAGCAGCTATCAAATCTCTCCTTATCCTTCTCTTCTGTAGACTAAACAATCCCAGTTCCCTCAGCCTCTCCTCGTAAGTCATGTGTTCCAGTCCCCTAATCATTTTTGTTGCCCTCCGCTGGACTCTCTCCAATTTTTCCACCTCCTTCTTGTAGTGTGGGGCCCAAAACTGGACACAGTACTCCAGATGAGGCCTCACCAATGTCGAATAGAGGGGAACGATCATGTCCCTCGATCTGCTGGCAATGCCTCTACTTATACATCCCAAAATGCCATTGGCCTTCTTGGCTACAAGGGCATACTGTTGACTCATATCCAGCTTCTCGTCCACTGTAACCCCTAGGTCCTTTTCTGCAGAACTGTTGCCTAGCCATTCGGTCCCTAGTGTGTAGCGGTGCATGGGATTCTTCCGTCCTAAGTGCAGGAGTCTGCACTTGTTGATCCTCATCAGATTTCCTCTTGGCCCAATCCTCCAATTTGTCTAGGTCCCTCTATATCCTATCCCTACCCTCCAGTGTATCTACCACTCCTCCCAGTTTAGTGTTGTCGGCAAACTTGCTGAGGGTGCAATCCACACTATCCTCCAGATCATTAATGAAGGTATTGAACAAAACCGGCCCCAGGACCGACCCTTGGGGCACTCCGCTTGATACTGGCTGCCAACTAGACATGGAGCCATTGATCACTACCCGTTGAGCCCGACAATCTAGCCAATTTTCTGCCCACCTTATAGTGCATTCATCCAGCCCATACTTCTTTAACTTGCTGGGAAGAATACTGTGGGAGACAGTGTCAAAAGCTTTGCTAAAGTCAAGGAACACCACGTCCACTGCTTTCCCTTCGTCCACAGAACCAGTTAACCCTAAATCTATATAATCCTACTTCATACAGATTTTCTATTATTGTCTCTCTGATATGGAAGTGAGAAACATCAGCTAAAAGGTGATGGGGATTGTAAACAACCTCCCAGGAAATACAGGTTATAAGTAGCAGGCACAGCAGGGAGAAAAATGAGAAAAGTAGGCCAGAAAAGGTATGATTTTAAAACAAACAAAACAGAACTCTAGGCCAGTCCAATACAGAGCTGGGTGAATGGAAAACAGAACACTACTGGTTTAAGGAAATCACATCCACCTGCCTCTCTTCCCTGAGGACTCATATGCTTCACCTGGGACACTTTCAGGAAGACGGCCTTTTAAAGTATTAATGTGTAGCCAGAGGCCTGGTGAGAAGGGTACTGGTTTCCTTTCCCTCCCCTGATTATTTGTATAAGTTCTCTTGCAGCATGAAAACAAGTTCCTAAAAGCGTGTCAAATTCTATTTCAACAGAAAAAGCCCTCTTTTTCTCCATTCTTCTGGGGGCTGTCAATAAGGTGGGATAATGTACAATATGGGGATGTGACTTCTACAGTGCACTAATATGTTGGGCATTAATTGGTTCATGTAGACCATGCCGGTGTGTGTTAAAGGTGCCCAAGTGTTTGTTAACCTAGTATGTTTCAAACAGCGCTACATTAAAGTACACCAGCAGAGTCTTCATGGACCAATTAATACACAGTACATTGGTGTGCTTTAGAAATTTCACCCCCATACAGTGCATCACCCCACTATATAGATGTGCCCTGAGGAAAAGTATGTTAAGGAAGGACATGGCAAAACAGAGCTTTTGGAAAACTAGACCTTCAGAATTTTCCCAACACTATTTGTAGTCAAAATGATTAGAAAAGCATATCTTAGTGGGTGGGGATAGCTTATAAAATATCCACATCTCAGCTAGTAGTGTATGCCACCGGGTTTTGTTTGGCCCATTCCTACTGTAGAATACTCTGTGCTACTGTGTTCCTCATCCTTGAATTAATTGTGAAGTTCAGACAGTATTTAAGTGAAAGACTTATGTATATTTGAATCTGTAGTTCCTCCTAACAGGGAACATTGCTTTATTTCCCATTACGGACTGGGATGTTCTCTCTTCATGGTTCCTGTCAGCCCCCGTACTTCCTTCAAATCCATCCTTAAACGTTTTCCTTGCAAGAATCCTCACCTTGTTCTCCATAACTTCCTTTCCCTGGACTGTTACCCTGTCTTTCCTTTTTTTCTCTTAAATAATAGACAGTTAAAGACTGGGAACATATCTTACCATATGTTCATAAAGGCCTCAGTTTAAGCACACGCTTAACTTTAAGGATGTGAGTTGTCTTGTGGAATGTCAACAACATCATATGTTTCTAGGTGCTGAACTGGAGGCCTTTTTAAATTGTCCTAAAGAAACCCAAGGCTTTGGATTGTCCTAGCTAAAGGGCCTAGAATCTCAGCACAGTACCAACTCACCCTAAGTACCAAAGCAGTTCTCACTTTGAATGAAGTGGAAGCTATTACCAGCTCGTTTAAATAAGTACTTAATTTTTCTTCCTGACTCTAAATATTGGCTGGTGAATGCGGGCATAGTTCCTTTCACAGCTCTTTTCACTTGAATGCAGTTGTTCCAACTGACCCAGAGGATTTGACACAAGTACGTTAGCAGTTCCCACATTAGTATGTCTTGCTGAGTATCCAAATTTCTGCCAAGAGTTAAACACGTACCATTTTTTAAAAGAAATATTCTGATAGTGAACATCTGTCAGACAAGTAGACATTGGCTACATTAATGATCCATCAGTAATATTTAGGGAAAAACTGTCAAAGTTACTATATGAATATAATACTCCTTTGAAATAAGAATATATGCAATTCTACATTAAGTCAGTATATCCTCCGCATATAGACAGAATATTAGCAGTGAACTGATGTCATAAATTCCTACTGTAAACTAGCCACAAATGGAACAATATTAAATGATATATGCCCAGGTTTAAGTGCTTGTTTGTAATTCAGCACCTTGTACCCCGTGCAACCCCATTGTCTCAGGTTGTTTGACAAGGCAAGTGACTATACAGAACAAAAAAAGGTAGAATTCAAACTTCATTATTTTAAATGAAGTCTCTACTCAGAAGCATTACATAGGACAGCCTTGGAAACTGAAGTCCTCTGTTTACCCTACAAAATGGGTAGAAAAAACCAAGAGCAATCCAGAAAACCCTATCTGCAATACCCAGGTATCTTTTACAGTAGAACCATTCAAATGATTTAAAATATATCGAAAGATAGTCACCCATGTAATAATTTTACGGATGTTCTTTGTTTTTGATTCTTTAGGGCTCAAGGGCTGTTATCAAGAGATAACAATCTTTCTAGACCAACTCACATTTTGTCAGACTTGTTCAATTTCTTAATTGAATTGGTTTCAGTTATGTTTAACAACAGATGTTTCACTGCTTCAAGAGGATATTTTTGTTCCTGTTTTGCTGATGTTCCATGTGAGGCCCCTGGGGTGGTTTATTTTAGTCTCTCTATTTACTATGTTGTTGTTGCCATCTTGGATAAGTGGATAAGTTATTCACTATCATGAGGTCAGCTTTCATTGCTATACTGATAGCACAGCCTAATACCCATTTGGCTCTGTTGCATTCCTAGCTGCTGAATATAAACATTAAATGTAACCAAACATGTGTGAATAGCTTTGGGAAGAGCCATCTGTAATTAAATTGTATTTTGGTTCATGGTTTGTTTCTAAAATGTCATGTGTTGGCTTCGGCTGGTCACCTGGTGGAGTCAGGAAGGTATTTCCCCCCCAACCCCCATGTATTGTGGTTGTTCTCCCTCCCCCCCACCCCATTCCTCTGAAGCAGTTGATTATGGGACACTGAACAAGGTCAGTGATCTAAGGTGATACTGATATACAGATCTCTCTCTGCTGCTTTTCTGGCTCATTGATTCTTGATTGGTTCCTGAGCGTGTGAGGTCAAAAAGGAATTTTTGCCTGGATCTGATTGCAGTGACCTTGGGAGTTTTTTGCCTTCCTCTGCAGCCTAGGGTGCAGAGGGTCACTTGCTGTGGCACAGTCTATTCTCCTGAGGACTGTAAAAACTTCGGTTAAATTCCAGTTGTTGGGCTTGATGTGGAGGTGTCTGGGTGGTGGTGGCTTGTGATACACAGGAGGTCAGATCTAGTGGTCCATTCTGGCCTTTAACTCTGACTCAATCATTGATCTTTCTGCTGCCTAAAAGAGCACCAGCTATTGTGGCAGATTCTATAGCATCCAGGAGGAACTGGACTGAGGCCAGAAGCCAAATCAAGGGCTTAGTCTTGCAAGGTGCTGAGTGCCTCTGACAAAACAGAATTGAGCAGCACCTCGAGGGATATGGGCCTGAACTACTAATAAAAGTGAAGTTTTCAAGAACGCTCAGTATTGGCCTAAATCTTTTCCCACTGAAATCAATGTAAAACTCCCACTAATTTTTAAGGGGGAGCAGATCAAAGCCAATGCTGAGTGTAGGGAAATCAAAACTATGAGATGAAAAGAAGTTCCCTAACTTTCAGTTATTTTACTTAATTTTCAATGAACACACCCATTCCATAAAGGAAAATCTATCCTTTGCTTTAGACATTCACTGACAAGTTTTCAGAATACAATTAAACCAATAGATCACTATCGGAACTTCTGTTAGCTCAATAACTAGCATATATATATATATATATCTAGCCACTAAAGACACATCTGTTTAATCTCTGTGGTTTCCCAGAGGCCTCCCTGTCCTTATATTTTTGTGTATGAAGGTATGCTTGACCACACTTAAGTTATGGAACTTCCCCTTTCCTCAGAATTTCCCAGCTCTCTCTGGTTCCCAGGTACTTTATATAGCATGTTTAGAGCTATTTATTGTCAACAACTGGCTGAAGTAGAAAGCAGATTCAAATTCACCTTTTGTAGTTAGTAAACTTATTTCTTGTTTATAATATAACCCAGTTTATGTAATTTCTAAGTGGGGGGGGGAGTTAATCAGTAGCACAGAGCGCTCCCTAGTTCAAAGCTAGCCTTGTGATATAAAGCTAGGTTAGCTACTTTCTAATCTGTCTCTATTGAGAAAGAATAGATCTAGAAATAAATGGGGTGAAAAGGCAAGTAGATAATGGAAGTGAGCCCGTCTTACTTCCCACATGCTTTGTATCACAGCTTGCTGTGGCACCATTAGACTGCCAGACTGTACAAAATCTGAATCTTGTTTAGTGCATGGCAATTATGGAGAAACTTTTGCTCAAGTATTGATTTAACCAGGGCTTTGGAGCGGAGCCTGGAGCTGGAGCGCGGAGCAGCTCCGGGGCAGTGGAGCTGCAGGTTTTTGCCTGGAGCTGGACCAGAGCCGGAGCATAGCTCCAAAGCCCTGGATTTAACAGGCCTCAGTATTTGACACTGATGAATGGTGGAATAATTGTAAGACATCTGAAGTGTGATTATGGTTGTGATGGGTTTGGGCCCTTTGGGGTGTCATCTGATGTGCTGGGATGCCACTGAGTCAGCCTATTCTGCCAGCCTCTGTCCCCTTTAGCTGGCCTTGCTGGGTTAGGCTCACAAGCCTCTTCCAGCCAAGAACACAGGCAGGGCCACACCCAGCTGCACAGAGAGACAGAGATCCGCTCTGGAAAGATTCAGACTTAGGGGCTTGCCCCAACACTCTGGTGCCCACTCCCTTAAAGGAATACAAACCCAAAGGTTTTATGAAATTTGCCCCTTCCCTCAATGTGGAGGGAGATACGCACAACTTCTTGTCCTCCCCAGTTAGAAATTACATAAACTGGGTTGTATTATAAATAAGAAATAAGTTTATTAACTACAGAAGGTGAATTTTAAGTGAATATAAGAGATAACAGACAGAACAAAGCAGATTACTGACCAAATAAAGCAAAATACACAAGCTAAGCTCAATATACTTAAGAAACATGTAATAGAGAAAAATGTAATTTCTTACCCTAAATATTATTTTAGGCAGGTTGCAAAGTTTCTGTGGTTCAGAGTTCCAGTTATATTTCTTTTCAGACTGGACCCCTGTCTCAGTCTGAACTGCCCCCCTGCCTTAACTTCAGGTAGCTTTAGCAGTCTTTCTTCTTGGGCAGACAGGCCATGGAGAGGAGGAGTCCCGTTTGCCTTCCTCCCCACCCTAAATAGGATTTACATAAGGCGGGAATCCTTTGTTACACAGTAGATGGAAGTTACTGTTAACATTAATATTACCTTTTTTGTGTGTGTTTTATTATACCTAGCTTATCTTCAAAAATGAATTACTGAATAGTATGTCCCACTTTTGTTTTGACACCTGGAACCTCTGATCTCTTCAGTTTATTTTTATGATCTACTCATTCTTCTGGATTGGCATACATTATAATACCTTGCTTATTTTGTTGGAGATGAATTAAAACTAGAGTATTGGTCCTCTCTGATAAATGGTTCTACGGGTGGATAAGGCACCACACTGGGGTCAGAATGAGGAAGAGAACCTAGGCTTCCTGCTGCATGACCTTGGTAAGTCACTTTGGCCAAATCCGCAAAAGTATTTAGGCACCCAATCCCCACTGAAATTAGGTGCTAAGCACCTAAGTACCTTTGTGGATTTTTACAGGCACTAGCATAATTGGACCCTGAGCTCCACTGGACCTCTAAGTGCAAAAATAATGAACACATCTGAACTTTGGGACATGAAGCTAAAGAAATTCTAATGCACAGCCATAAAGCAACCATTCTATAAAATTTAGCAAAAGCCAAACTGGGCGGTCCCCAGCTCTAGTTGCTGTACCCTGATCCAGCTGTTTAAAAAAATATTGTTACAACTGTTTGGAAACTGTTGTTGGTCTGTCGTATGATAAACAGCTCGAGCCTTTAAAAAAACAAAAACAAACAAAAAAACCTAGCTGAGATCGCTGTAATTACAGACACAAAGGGGCGATCCGGGGCATGGATAGTGGTGGTGGTAAACTTTTCAGTCAGGTACATAAATGAAAATCCTTTTTAAAAAGTAAAGTCTCTCTCTCTCACACAAGATCATTATAACAGTTAAATATTGTGATGCAATTATATATATTTTATGGACTAAATAGGAGCCTATCCCCCATTGACTGAAAATCACAGCCTTAACTAACAAAACAAAAAAATGCCTCCCCCCCCCATCCCGCTTCATTAATTTTTATGCTGAGAGCCTCTACAAAGAAACAGGCAAAATTCTTTACACTGATTTAAGGGCCAGATCTAGAGCCTATTGAAATCTGTGGAAAGACTCTATTGACTACAGTGGGCTTCTTAGGGTGATGTGATATACTGGGGTCTGTGCAGGTTTAACAGTTGCCCATAAAGTATATTTATTTTTAAAATTTGTCCATTTCTGACTGGAGAAAGAACTCCATCTACATATCTGTTCCTCAGCTGAAATAGTTACTTTTGCTTTAATTTGGAAATGGCCAAACAAATTTTAAAATGTTGTGGCAGAAGTTATTGGATATGTGATGAGATTTTATTTGGGTTGTTTAATACAGATGTGTGCCCATCAAGTAACTTAGAAGTTCTGTTAAAAAGACAAAAATATATATATGGCAGGAGCACGGTAAGTAGCAAGAGCACTTTTGAAGGGCCATTGGAAAAACATGTAGCTTTTAAAGTCAAATGGATTATTGATTCAGATGCCACCCAAAGACATTTTAGCAGATGTGGAAACATATTTTCTCTTAAATTTGACATCATTCTGTTAGTAAGCATGCTATATTGCTTTGTATAGGGCAGTTCTTGTAAAGGTCCTTTAAGGAAAAAAAGCTTAAAGGAAATCACTAGGTTTGAGTTAAGAACCTAGAAGGGCTGATAAGAGATCAAACATGGAAAAGTGTGTGTGTGTGCGTGGGGAGATTGGTAATAGGGTGAATAAACTATATGTAAAACGCCTTTGTATGCCTTCAGAAAGATGTTGCAACCTCTTACTCTAAGCTGACAGCAAACTTCTTTGTAAGAGACAGAATCAAGTTGTCAGCCTTGTTCTGGGCTGTCCAGGACTGGAAAAAACCCATGAATTCCCAATACTTTTGTTTTAAAATTGCTCTTCTCTGAAATCCGCTCTTCTGGGATCACAGACTTACTTAACTTACTATAAATATAATGGCTTCTTACTTCCCAGAAATGCAGTGTACCCATTAATAGTATCACATCACAGCTGGACACGATGCCCCTATCCTTCAGTTTCTCTAAGATGTGATAGGCATCGGGGAGCAGCAATCTTTTCACTCCACGCGTCTTGAGGCCGCCTTTGGTCCCCTTCCTTGGCCCTGTGCCTGCCACATTTTGCTATGCTAGAGGCTGCAAGGTGGGGTGAAGTTAGAGCTTGTGCCACCCAAAGGTTCCCTAAAACTGGGCAGATTTCCTCCGGTAGTTTAAATCAGCACTGTGGCCCCTTGCAGTGCTGGAACAGTGACAGGGAGTAGGCCCTCTCCTGACTATTAGAAAGTCATGGTGTCCGTCTACTACAGTCTCTAGGACCTGAATTAGTTTTGAATCCTTATATTGTCATGACAGCTGTGCATAGGACTCTATCTGTAAGCGACTTCTAACAGCTTTGAGGCTCATATCCCTGTTAAGCCTGAACACAGGCAAGGAATGGGGCACAGGCAATTGGCTGTGATCCTCTGATCCTGCTGGCTGGCCGGCCTTGGCAGATGGCAAAGCAGATGGGGCCCTGTTCTAAGTTACCTTGGTGAAGGATAAGCAGAGGAGAAGTCTCTTCTATCCCCTTTGCCTCTCAGCACACCCCCCACCCCCACCCATGCCAGATGAGGCGGTGGGGGAGAAGGATAGTGAAGGGGTTGACACAGTAGGCTCCAACAGTTGTACACCAGCTATGGCCAGAATCACTGAGTGGCGCAAAATAGAGGGAACAGATTGGAGAATCTGGCCCTCTGTTTGTATTGCAAATGCGTATGTCTTCAGTAGCCACTGAGAGCTGGAATGCCACTGGGGTATCCTTGTTACCTTGAATGAGGTTGCTCAGGAAGAGAGGGATCATTTTCATGGCACAGAAGACATTTAATTTATCCCAATAACTTCCTCTATAGAACATGATTAATAGACTTGGACTTGACCTAGAGTCTAAATTATGCAGACACAAAGTTTCTGTGTCGTATAACTAATTCACATTCACGTAGGGTGAGACTTGCCCGTGGAGCGGAGGACCAGCACAAAGACCTTCACATCACTTAAACACTATATAGGGGCTCTGCTGGGGATATGTTGATGGAGTTGCCACAGTAGGGGCAGCGGGGGTGTCCTGTGTGGTCCAGTGCAGAAATCCACAGTGGGTCCAGCCTGGGGTGGAGTGTGAGAGAGTCATCATGTAAAGCCTTTCCTGTGAAATTCTTAAGGAGTAAAGCTACTCGTGCAGAGGAGTAACCCCACTGCCTTCACCTTCCTGGAATCAGACTGTTCTTGTAAGTAAAAATACTTGTGTACCTAAGTGCTTTCAGAACTGGGCCCTAGTTCTGAAACCTAACAAATGTCATTCATGGCCGGATTTATGCAACTTGTGTTCTATCCCCAGAGCTGATGTATAGATCCACACCATGGGTATGGGCCAGATAGAAGTGGGCAGGGAAAGCCCAGCATTGGTAAGTCTTACTCTTTATATTACACAAATGAACACTTGCATTCATTGAATGGCTGTACATTTTTCACGAAGTCATTAATGTTGCTATCCTCTTCTAAAACTCCAAAATGTTCAGTTTCATTCACAGAGCTTTTTTCTTTTTTTTTTTTTTAAACTGACAATTTCCATGTTTTTGTGGCATCTCGTCTCATGCTCCGTATTTATTTCTGTAGTGGCCCATTGGAATTTAGTGTAGAATTGTTCTAGATAACATTGTACAATATTTGTTTTGCTGAAAAATAAGAGTTCATAGGAAAATCTTAGGAATGACGCATCTAATTGTGTTTTGTTTTTTGCTAGATTCTCCAATGCTGCTTTTACAGAGTGAAAACTCTATCTGCCTATTATGGCAGCAATCTTGAAAGGATCATTAAACTTATGTTTACAACTCAGAATGGCCCAGTGTCACCAGCCTTTTTGAAAACTTGTTTCCAGATGTCAAAAATGATGTCCACATGCTAGCTATTGTGCAAAAAATGGAAGAGTGAGAGACTGCTTGCTGCTCTATCAATGACTTCAACTGTCACAGAAAAAAGTTGATAAAATACAAGGGCTTTCTTTGAATCTTGCTTCATCCAACCTCTAACGTTTTATTTGAAATGATTATGCATCTGTAATCAAAGGTCATTTAAAAACCATTCACATCTGTTAATAGTTGATATCAAACCCATATAGTCCTGCAATCCAGTCACATTATATAGATATGCAATCAAAATGCCTTGGCTTTCTCTTCTGCCTTTTTAAACAATATTCAATATGTATATTTTGGGGTACATTGTAAGGCCAATATTATCACAGTGATTAGTGATTTTTGGGTGTATAGCTTGAACCATCTTTAAAGTGGCCAGATTTTCAAAAAATGCTGAGCTCTCTCCCACTGAAAAATTAGGACTCTCAAGTTAGGCACGTAAAACTAGAGTTCCCAAAGTCACACTTTCTTTCTTTTTAAGAGGAGTCCTTGTGGCACCTTAGAGACTAACAAATTTATTTGGGCATAAGCTTTCGTGGGCTAGACCCCACTTCATGAGATGTATGGAGTGGAAAAAAACAGTAGGCAGTGTATATATATTACAGCACATGAAAAGATGGGAGTTGCCTTACCGTGTGGGGGTGGTGGTGGCAGTGCTAACGAGGCCAATTCAATCAAGTCTCTAAGGTGCCACACGGACTCCTCGGTGTTTTTGCTGATACAGACTAACATGGCTGCCACTCTGAAATCTAGTAATACTTGCAAATCTTCCCCTATATGTTTAATCTCAGAATAATATTTATTACATAGTGCATCTGGTTTCAGGTAATATTACAGATCGCCTATTTGACTCGGATACCATGTTGGATGACAGGATGATGCTCACTGGAAATAATCGGAGGGGCAGTAACTCCCTTTGTCACTGGACTCTTCTAGGGGCCTTGGATAAATAAAATCCATAAATAGAATGTGTACTAGACAGATGAGGTTGTCTGACCTCGCTTTCTGAGTAGATGTGAGGGTCTTTGAAACAGACCTTGGGACATACTGAACTCCGCTGTCTCATACCAAGACTAGCCAGGGAGCCTTTATCACAGGTCTGCCACTATGGATGTCTGTTGGTGCATCTGAGTAAATGACAAACCAGCACTCTATCAAATTTTTGAGAGGGTTCTGATGCTGGCCCAGTTGAAACCAAAAATTGTGAGTCAAATATGAAGACGCTGTAGGCAAAACAAATCTGGATAAAGCATCCACCCCAAACGTGAATATATTTTAGGATTCACTATTTAGACAAGTACAAGCCAAGGCCCCAGTGCTGTGAAGGAATCCACAACGGCAAACCCTTATTTCTGCATGAAGTTGCATTCATTTCTGTATTGGGGCCCAGTGTTGCAAGGGAGTTATGGGGCAAAAGAGAGTGGAGTGCTCTGGACTCCAATATTGTCAATCTCAAGTGTTCAAAAATCATGATCAGACCCTAAAACAGCATAAGACCTTACTTAAAAATCATTGTTTTAAAATCATGGTTCTTATTTGTCTTCTGGTTTCTGAGCCTTTAGGGTACGCTCTCTTTGCGTTCTCAAGCTTCCACCCTCCAACCATGAGGCCTAGAGACTTTTTTTAATTTTAAATGAGTAAAACTGTGATTCTCAGGCAATCTCTTCTTTCCAGCAGCTGGTGCTTTAAGAAAACCCTCAAATACTGTGAGACCAGCTGTAATCACAAGAACACCACCAATTCACTATTTCCTTGTGTGTAGATTACTGTCACTCTCTAGTTTAGTGCACACATCTGTATATTTGATGTTTAGCAGTATATATCTGTGTATACATTTATTGTAATAAGTGACTTTGTACAGACTCAGACGAAACCTCTCTGCACTAGGTTCCAAGGCCAGAAGGAACCACTGTGATCATCTAGTCTGATCAACTGTATAACACAGGCCATAGAACTCCCCCAAAGTAATTCCTAGAGCATAGCTTTAGGAAAAGATCCAAACTTGATGTAAAAATGGTCAGTGATGGAGAATCCTCTAGAACCCTTGGTAAATTGTCCCAATGACTAATTACTCTCACTACTAACCTTATGCCTTATTTACAATCTGAATTTGTCTATCTTCATCTTCTAGCCATTGGCTTATGTTATAGCTTGATCTGCTAGATTGAAAAGCCTGTTTGTTAAATGTGTTCCCCATGAATAGATGTGATCAAGTCACCCCTTAACCTTCTCTTGTTAAGCTAAATAGACTGAGCTTTTTGAGCCTATCGCTATTAGGCATTGGTTCTCAAATTTCATTGCACCATGTCCCCCTTCTGGCAACAAAAATTACTATATGTCCCCAGGAGGGGGGACTGAAGCCCAAGCCTGTCCAAGCCCCTCTGCCCTATGCAGGGGGAGGCCTACGCCAAAGCCTGAGCCCCACTGCCCTGGGGGGCGGGCGCTATGCCAAAGCCCGAGCCCGCCACCTCAGCCTGAAGCCCTTGGGCTTTGGCCCGGGTGGTGGGGATTGGGCTTTGGCTTCAGCTGCAGGGTGTAAGGCTCAACCTTCAGCTTTGGCCCCAGCATGTCTAACACCAGCCCTGGCGACCCCATTAAAACAGGGTTGCAACCAGCTTTGGGGTTCCAACCCACAGTTTGAGAACCACTGCTATATAGCATGTTTTCTAATCCCTTAATATCTGGTGGCTCTTCTCTGAACCCTCTTCAGTGTATCAACATCCTTCTTGAATTGTGGGCACCAGAACTAGACACAGTATTCCACCAGTGGGCATACCAGTGCCAAATATAGAGGTAACATAATCTCTTTACTCTGCCTTGAGCAAGAACTGCAGCAGAATACCTGTCTGAAGGACTGCTTGCTTGCCATGGTTCTCTTTCAAAAGCAAGGCCTAATCTCAAACAAGGTCTGCTGCATGATAGAACAGGAAATCTACTAAGTTCCTCCTGTAAATGTTATGCTGAGTAAGTGTAGCTTGCAGCAATGTCACTTCCATTCTGAGTTTGCACAGTGAGTGAAATGATTTATAAGAGACAGATGGCAAGCAATTGTCATAAATCATGCTTGTATGTCAGGTCACGGATATTGGGTCACAGCTTATAAAATGGTATTAGGTTACTGATATAATGTTGTACTGGGACACAATTACATTTTCAAGACATGCTTTTTCAGTCAAATAGTTAATAGTCAAATTAAATGAAAAATGAAATTTTTACAGATCTATCATTCTTCCCCCTTTAATTTCAAAGGTAAATGCAGACTAATTAGATGGTTTCACAATCAAAGAAGGACAACATCATTCTGGGGGTAGGGGGAGACAAAGACAATGGGTCTGTTTCTCACTAAATGCTGAGTAAGTCTTTTGAGTAAAATTGGTGTAAGAGGAGAATGAGGCGATTGGTGTGTTTTTTCTTTCTTTCTTTCTTTCTTTCTTTCTTTTTTTTTTTTTTTACTTGGGGGCGGGGAGTGAATCTATTCAATCTGATCCTTGTAGTTCAATGCTGAAAGAAACATCAACTGGTTAGTTCTGGGTTATCAATGAGGCATCCACCACTTTGCTTTAAAAGTTCCAAATTGCAATGAAAAATCAAAATTCTGAAACTTTGTTTTTGAAAAACTAAAACATTTTATTTTAAGAAGTCTGAAATAATTTTGTTTCAACATGACTATGTTGCACTATAATTTGTGATATAATGTGTAATGTAAATGCCAAAATACTGGTCGTTTTATTATATTATGACAGACATGTCATATTATAATAGTCTAAATATTTTGGCTTACATGATAACTAGTCAAAACAATAATGTTGAAATGAAACACTGATTTCCCCCCTTCTTCCCCCTCCCCCCCCAAATGTTTAATGAAATAGATACATTCCCAGGGAATGTATCTATTTATCATCTATTTCATTATCTGACTTGTCAAAGTTCAGTGTTTGGGAGAATGAGGGTTTTTGTTCCATCCTTTCTATGCTTAAGATATCTACAATTCCTGTCTCTAGGGCTGTTTAGACTTAGCCAAAACGAGAACGTGCAAGTAGGGTTTGGCCAACTGCACTTAAAATATTTTCTTAATCTTCAAAATATTTGTTCTCTGATGTTGCAACATTTTCAGCGTCACCATGGTAAGGAATAAGAGGAGAGCCTGAGCTGTATAATTGCTCCCATCTCCTTGGAATTCCAAGTCTAGGGTAGACTTCTTCCTTTCTTTCTATTGATTAAAATCAGCTTTGAGACAGGAAAAACGTGAACTTGTTTTTGCTAATTCTAGTGTCCCTAGTTTTTTTTTCTTTCAAATAGCAGTCATCCCGACCCTACACCTTCAACCTTTATGGTCTAGGAGCCGTAGAAAATACCCACAATGTTCTATGTGGAGCAAGACACCAAAGACAGTTGCACAAGGTCATTGCTTTGTAGCAGGATGACCTGATCAGAAGAGAGGGCAGCAGGTCTTTAAGCCAAGCTTCTTGAGTCCATGGGGTGCCTTCTTCTAGTTCCTATCTCAGTAAATCATTTAAGTATGTGAGTAGTCCCACTGACATCTGGGGTAGAATGCACATGCCTAACTCCTTTTGGAGAAGGAAGGCCCTAGGTTAGAGGTTCTCAAACTGGTCTGGGGAGCACACTGGTGGTTGTCTGAGAGCAGGTAGATCATGGGGAGTTGGCTTTGCTTTTTTGTTTCTTGCTGTTTAAATTGCTTAAAAAGACTGCTTAAAAAGTCAGTGTTTTCCTAGTATTGCTGTTCCTGTGAACTGTAGCTGTGACTGTCACAGGGATGTAAGACCATGACAAATGGGAATGGGTGAGGAAGTGGTTTGAGACAGTCGCTGAACTAAAATGAGTCTGGAAAATGTTTGAGGATGCTAGTCCTAGTGGATGTGTTGCTGAATCATCAGGCATTTGAATAGAGAAAGCTTAACCATGCACTGAAATTTGTGGCAAATAGGAACTGGGCGGAGATGTTGTAGAATACCTGTTCCCTGTCCAATCACTCTGATAGGGTATTTGGGAACATCCACCATGAAAAGGCTAGGCTGAGATGGGCCTGGAGTGTCCCCCCTGATATTTGTGGTAGTTCTTGTGTGTTGCCTGGACTGCCAGCTGGAGCTCATGTAATTTTACACCCAGGTGTGTAGAATACTTGCACATGTGCCCACAAAGCAGGATGTGTGTTTCCCTCAGAGTGAAGCCACAGATATATATTTTTTGGTTGTTGTTAAACTAAAATAGTTCTTCATCCTTCCAACCAAAGTTTTCTAGCTTGGAGGACTTTTAATTGTCCACCCCTGTCTTCTGAGTAAGTGAGAGAAAGCATGGAAGCACACATGAATCATAAGGGCTGCAATCTGTGCAGCTTATTCATTCATTCATTCTTTTTTTTTTTTTTTTAAAGGGTGGTGTGTATTTGACAACTGAGGGTGGGAATCTTTGCTTGTGCCCTTAGATTCTGATACCGTTATACCTGATGAATGGTATTCTGTCTGTTGACTGCAGTGAGATGACTTTCAGAGTGAGGCCCTACTCAATGTGAGTAAGGGTGTAGGAATCTCTTCCTTTAAATATATAAACATGAGTTCCTAAAGGGCCCTCTCCTGTGGGACTGACCATCTCCAGAAAAGTGTGGGAAGTGAGAGCATCCAAAAGAAGGCATTGGGGCTGATGGTGTGCATCACTTTGTAGGAGGTAGTTTGCCCCTTACAGAATTGAACCCCATATTATTCAAAAATAAATAAAATAAATAAACAGGCAAGTAGGTGATGGGGATTCAGCTTGCTTGGTTTTTTTTAACCTTCGAAATATCATCATAACTTTTGACTTACATTTTTTTCTGAAGGGCCCAATGGAGAACTAAAGCAGGATAGTGATGTGTCAGTAGGCTGAAATGTGACAGCCCTTTCTCATGGCCCGCAGCTGAGATCCAAAAGGTGGTTGATTCTTCTTTCTCAAATTGTCTAAACTTTGAAGTGAAACGTTTGAACAATAACAATTTTAGTCCACCTCGTGAAACTTCCAGCCTTTAACTGAAGGAGAGGGAAATGGAATTTGATTGCATGCCGTGATGTCACTACAGGCTTGTCAATGCTTCAAATGCTACAGCAGCACAGCTGCACCATTGTAGCGCTTCAGGGTAGACATTACCTGTGCTGACAGGAGGGCTTCTCCCATCACTGTAGGTAATCTACCTCCCTCAGAGGTGATAGCTAGGTCGATTGAAAGAATCTTCCATTGACTGAGCACTGCCTATGCAGGGACTTAGGTCAGCTTGACTATGCTGCTCAGGGGTGTGGATTTTTCATACCTCTGAGCAATGTCGTTGGGCACAGACCTACAAAGGGACTTACGCATCACAATGCCTAACTTTTAGATGCCTTGAAAATCACTGCAACAACGTGATACACAAAGCTTTATCCATCTAGGTTTCCCTATACAATGAATGAGGGAGAGAGGTACCTACAAATCCACAAAAGCCAGTCAGGAAGGCCCCTAAGCTATCTGAGAGGTAGGTATCCTAACCCCTGCCCCTCTCTCAGACTTAGGTACCGGACTCTAGGGTCCTTGGAAGCACCTTTCTCGGCTTGCAATCCGCAACCATCATCCCTCTCCTGGAATCCGGCAGTTTAGGCACCTAAGGCATTTATTGCAAGAAATTCCAGAGGTGGTGGTGGTAATGGTGCCTCTAGGCTATGGGAGACCCAGATTCAGCTGTCTCCCCATCAAACAGAGAAGAGAGAATCTCTGAACAGGAGTCTCTCACGTCTGAGTGCTCAAACTGAGTTATGGGCTATTCTAATGTGGGCTCCCTCATTCTCTCCTGTGGAAGCTGTTCCACTGTGAATAAATGAGTCATTGGAGCAAAGAGGCAGGACCCTGGGTCTCCCACCTCCCAGGTGGATGTCCTAACCACCAGACTACAGAGTCATTCTCTCTCTGGCCCTATAACTAAGTATTTGTCCAAACTGGAACAGCTTCAACAGGTGAGGCTTAGGAGACCATGTCAGAATAACCTATAGACCAGTGGTTAGAGCACCTTCCTGAGGGGCTTTGAACAGATTCTCCAAATCAGGCAGAGGAGGGAATTTAACCTAGGTCTCCTACTTCCTGGGTGAGTGCTCTAACCACTGGGCTAAAAGTTGAGGGAGGTTTTTCTCTTCCTCCTTCTCCTACCCCGGGGTTTTGAATGGGTTCTAATAGGTGTACTCTGAACATGCTTACAGGATCAGGCCCTTCAGGCACAGTAGGTGGAGGAAGGCCCATTTTCCCCTGGTTTGTGAATCATGTTGGGGCTTAGAAAGGAGATAGTTGTCTTTGGATGGCTGTGTACATGCCCAGTGGAAGAAATGTAGGTGTATAGGGAACTTTTATGGAAATTTAAACACTGAGTGAGCTTAGGTGCTAGCAGGGTTAGCAGCAGTTGAATAGGGGTTTTGTGGATCACAGTACTGCCTAAAACTATCATTTAGGTACCCAAATCCTTTTATGTATCTTGATCTAACAGAGTAGTTTTTGGCAGATTCCCTAGTGTGCCCTCTCTTCTCTCCCCCCCCCCCCCAAAACCCACCTCAGTTAATTCTAATGTAAAACACAAGCATAAACGCTTTCAAAGGGGGAAAAAAACCTTACTATTACTTGAGATCTTCTTAATGCATCAACCCAATTTTGCTTTTGCTTTGCTGCTTGTCTTTAAGATCAATTTTCCAGTGAGGGGTTAGCATGAACTGTAGCTGCCAAAAGGAGAAGATATTGAAGAACAGTCTCTGGAGATTTAAAAATGGCCTCTGTGGCTAGTTATTGAACTGAGCAGAACAGCAAAGTCCGTTTCCATATTTATGTTCAAGTTAGTTACATTTGTACTGAGAACATTGCTTTCTATGAAGTGTATATATTGGGTTGCTGCAGTCCTAGTTCATTTCCAGATGGGCACTTCCCATAGCCTTTCCCATGGGGGGGTGAGGCCATGAATTTTGCAGATTGCCTGTTCTTTGGCCAGGGTAACCGAGCACTATTTATAGACTCTAAAGCCAGAAGAATCCATTCTGATAATCTCATCTGACCTCCTGCATTGGTTGACCTCCTCAACCAATAACTTCTGCATCCACCCTATAATTTATTTTGAGCCATAGCATCTTTAGGAAGATAGCCAGTTTGAATTTAAAGATTTCAGGTGAGGGGGAATCCACCATAACTCTAGGTAAGTTAGTCCAATGGTTAATTACCATTAACTGTTAAACATGTGTGTGACAGTTTGGATCCCTTGGGATGCCACCTGATGTGCTGAGATACCACTGAGTCTACCTGTTCTGCTAGCATGGGCTCCCTTTAACCTGTCTTGCTGAGCCAAGCTATTAAAGACTCCTCTAACACACATGCAGGCAGGGCCACACCTAGCTGCAGATCAGCTCTTGGAAGACTCATCTTAAGGGACTTGTGCCAGCACTCAGATATCCACCTCCTCTGGAGTGCAGATGCAAAGATATATTATGAAATTTGTCCCCTCCCTCAATGTGGAGAGAGGTGTGCACACTTCTTGCCCCCTACCCTGCCTCCCCCAGTTAGAAATGACAGAAACTGGGTTTAATAATAAATAAAACAAATTTTATTACTATAAAAGGCAGATTTTAAGTGGTAAAAGGGATAACAAACAGAACAAAGCAGATTACTGAGCAAATGAAATCAAACATGCAAACTAAGCTAGTTTCAGTAAAGAAATTGGTTACAAATAGTATTTCCCACCCTAGATATTGTTGCAGGCAGTTTGCAAAGTTTCTGTGCTTCAGAGTTCCAGTTATATTTCTTTTCAGACTAGACCCCTGTTTGTCTGGACTCCCCCCTTGCCTTCCTTTCAGGTGGCTTTAGCAGTCTTTCTTTTTTGACAGACAGGCCATGGAGAGGGTGTTTGCCTTCCTCCCCACCCTTAAATAAGATATACATAAGGCGGGAATCATTTTGTTTCCCAAGCTTGACCCCCTCCTTCCCTTCAGTGGAAAGTTACAAGAAGTCCTAGGTAATGTTTAGTATCCAGTGACAAGACCCCCTGATCTAGCAGTGTCACAGTTACATCCCCAGACACTTCCCAGAAGGGAGAGAGATTAGTATCTTCATGGTTTTTTTGCTCCTTTCTGATGGCTCATCAAATTTGATGGTCTGTCGTCTGGTGGGTGTCTTTCCAATACACACCCAGTAGTAATTGTTACATAGTCCATGTTTCTAACTTTAGAAACAGAAATGATACATACATACAAATTAGATAATCACATTCTGTAAATCATAACCTTTCCAATGATACCTGACAAGACCCATCTTTCATGAAGTATATCTGTTATGTCATATTCATAACAAGCATATTTTCATAAGAAATATGGAATGTAATGTCACAATTTGCTCCTTTTTTCACATCTGAATTTGTGTAGCTTCAGCTTCCAGCTATTTAATCTACCACAAAAAGGTAGAGTGAGACCCAAGACCCACCTGTGTCTCCCATCTTTTTCCCCATCTAGGTACTTAGGATTATGTCTCCTTTTAGCCTTCTCTTGGATAAACTAAATAGATTGGGCCATGGGATTCTATTGCAGCCAAATGGTCAGAAGTAACAACCCTTTCTTCACAAATGTCCCATGCTCTGCTGTCCAGTTGAAGGAGAAGGTTATGCATCCCTACCCCATGTGAAGCCCATGTACCAATGTATTGTTTCTGTTATATGGGACTGAGGACAGAGGAACAAACTGTCTTATATGGAGTTGGAAGCCAATGGGAATTTTAGCAGTAGCTAGGAACTGCAATAATTAGCCTGAAGTTCCCCAGTTCAGAACATGAAACAAAGGTTTACCAATGGATGCCATCTGTATTGTTAGATTTTTTTTAGCATATGCAATTAAACATCAGACCACTTCATAGATATTGCAAGTAGGAAACATTTAATAATGAAAAGAACAAAATACAGAAGGGGTTGAAATGCAGATCCTGCTACTTTTGTGCAACAATGGGAAAGAATGAATGGTTCTCTTATAAAACGATACACTAATCCCCATAGTTGCTTATAAAAGCAGCAAACCAACCTGATCTGTTGCAATCTGCACATTGGTGGCTGTGTGGCAAATACAGATATATTCAAATTGATACTGAGTAAGTGAAATGAATGCAGTTTGTCTAATAGCATTTGTTACACCTTCCAATGCAGAGCACTGTCCAATGTTTGAGGCCTCAAGTGTCACCTCCAGCAGGAGCACCAGAGGGCGCTGTGACTTATGGAGCACAACGCTTCTTGGAGCTCCATGGGACTCATGAGCAACTCTGCTGCTTTACCCCTTCAGGATGCTCCTCCATTCCAGGCCCAGTCTGCTCTGCTGGCCAATGCAGGCTTGAGAACAGCCATTAACCAAGCAGCTGCTCACCCCTCCTCAGCATGCCCAGTGCTCCTGGGATTGCCACCTACTAGCAATTCCTGTGCTCAAAGAGGGCAGGGATTGCAAGTGTAGACAATGTATGTGGGGGGCACAAAAGTGCATAGAAGAGTAGTTATCCCTTCCCCTGTCATGTGCACTTGCTGACTTGTGCTCACAAAACCTAAGAGGTAGATACTGCACCTGGCAAGAAGACTGTTGGCTGTCTACTGGACCTACATATATCACTATCTTCTATTAGACTGTCAGACCTGTTCTGGGGTGGTTATTTGGCCCCTCCGGAGATTGGCCTTTGCAGCCTACAGGGCCAGGCTCTGAGCTCGAAACTTGGAGTTAAGCTGATTTATATTAGCTGAGGATCTGACCCCCCAATCCTTAATATAGCTATAACTCATGTACCAAGTGGTAGGCAGGCCTTGAGTCAGAGCTGGGTAATGACACCAACTAAGACTCACAAAGGCAGCGGTGTGACCAGGGTGTCCGTGTTGGGGCTATAAATGTCTTTTAAAGTGGGTTGACATCTCACAAGAGTGAAAGTATACAGCCTCATTTCTTGAGAAGATATTTGAAGAGATTATTCTTGTAACGTAGGATACTGTAACACTGAAAAGTTTGACGTTTGAGTGCTAACGCTCTGAAATCAGTGCAGTCACCCAAGTCACACTAGTAAGATTACAAGTTGGCCCTACTTATGTATCCTCATTTTGCTGAGACCACACAGGATACAATTTTCAAAATGGACTAAGTGACTTAGGCCACATCTACATTTAAACTGCTGCAGCTGCCAAGCTGTAGCACTTCAGTGTAGCCATTCGCTACAGGGTTGGAAAGGATTCTCCCACCACTCTAGTTAATCCACCTTCCTGAGGGGTGGTAGCTAGGTCAGTGGAAGAAGTCTCACTTTGACCTAGCGCTGTCTAGATGGGGGTTATGTCCACTTGACTACATCACTCGGGAGTGTGGATTTTTCACGTCCTTGAATGATGTAGCTAAATTGATTTAACTTTATAGTGGAGACCTGGCCTTAGACTAATTTCCATTGATTTTTTTCAGTGGTATTTAGGCTTCTATGTTTTAGGCACTTAGCATATCATTGCAGGGACAGACTCAAGAGGCCAAATTGATCGCTACTGTAACTCCACCAAATACAATGGAATTACAACATGGATGAATTTGGCCCAAAGTCTGATTTTGTTTGTTGGGTCCATTTCCACTCTTCCGCGCGCCGCCCATCCCACATATCTCCTTGACTGGCTTTTTTTTTTTTTTTTTTTTTTTGAAAGGTATATTTCTCTTCCACTGTTACCATTTATTAAGTAAGGCAAAATCCTACAGTTAGTCTAGAGACTTTATTGATGATAAATCCAGAACATGAAAGATTTTAAACTATTTAAAAACACTTTAAAATAGCAAAATGTGCTGACTCCACACAGAGTGCAGTTAAATAGCAAACCCAGACTGCTTTTGTTTATTTCTTGTCAAAGTCTAACTCAGACTGAAGACTTAATGTGTGGCAACAAAAGCCATTACTCTGTTTTTCTTCTAAGGTTGGAAAGGTTAATATAAAAATGCTAAAATCTTTACTGCGAGAAGATCTTTTAACATTCTATCATCAGGTCAACATCCTTACATTCTGTGAATGAGACTGGTTGATTATAGGGTTAGTTTTGCATTAAATTGTATTTTGTTTATCTATCTAAAACTAAACTAGCACTGTCTGTCTTTTTTTTTCCTTTTAAAACCAACACTTATTTTAAGCAGGGCCTGAACAACTTCTTTTCAATGTCTATGCTGTTAATCATACCTAATTTTTATCTGATTGTGACTGCCACAATTGAACAGGTGCTGAAGAATAGAAAAATCAGATAGCTAGATAAGCCTATGTCTAATCAGAGAAGAATGAAATTTTTCATAGCTGTCAAGTTCAGGCAAAGGATACCATTAACCAATCAAAGGCTCAAGTGTCTACAGCTGTTTATTTTTACAATTGTTTGTATCTTTCAGTTTGTACCACGTTGCTGTTTTAGCTTTGAAAATGGAGCTGTCTTTTCTCTTTGAATGTTTACCATATGGGTCACAGCAGTTTCTCTAACATGTTTGTGCCTGAAAGGTCAAGGGCGGGTTTTTCTGAACAATGCCTCTTACTGTACTACTAGTTACTGAGCTGGCTAGCTTGATAACATCAATGAGAATGTTTGTTTACCTGTCTCGTTTTGTATGACATCTATAAAACAGAGGCTCTGATTACCAACTTAGAGAGAGTGGGTTATAAGTTAACCACCACAATCATGTTTAGTCATCTGGAGAGGCTAGATCTGGGGGTCCATAAAAATTGTTTAGTCTCTGGGCTTATTTAGGGCTAGATTCCACCACACTCACATTAGGTGTTCCCTTATTCCTTGATTATTAATGGGACTGCTCAGAGTAAGATACTACTCAAGAGGCAAGATCCTGTCGTTCCTTATGAGAAAGGATAGCACCTTCCTGAAGGGAATGTGGCCACTTGTGGAATAAGCTTTATTCATATTGAGTAAGTCCTACCAATCTGGTCTAACATGAATAAGAGTGGCAGAATCTAGCCTTCAGACGAGGAACAAAGCTGCTAGCTCATAAGTGGGGTGGTGGCGAGGACACCCGTCCATTTGGACCCCATTATATAACAACCCATAGAATTGAATAGAGAATTAAACTATTGTAAGATGAGTGCACAGCTGCTTGAAAGACTATACTCAGAATAATTATCAGTGGCTCACTCAAGATGAGAAGACAGATCTAGTGGGGTCCCCATGGGTCTGTCCTAGGGCTGGTACTATATTTTTATAGTCAATATTTTTACTAATGACTTGAATAGTGGAGTTGAGACTATAGGGGTACAAAATTTGCAGATGACATCAAGCTGGGATGTGGTGCAAGCACTTTGGAGGACAGAATTAGAATTCAAAATGATCTTGCTGAACTGGAGAACTGGTCTGAAATCAACTAGATTCAATAAAGACAAATGAAAAGTTCTGTACTTAAGAAAGAAAAATCAAGTTCACAAATACAAAATGGGAAATAACTACCTAGACAGTAGTACTGCAGAAAAGGATCTGGGGGGCTATAGTGAATGACACATCGAATATGAGCCAATAAAGTGATGTCAAAAAAGGCTATCATTATTCTAGGTTGTATTAACAAGAGTGTCATATGCAAGACACAGGAGATAGTTGTTTTCTCTATTTAGCATAGTGGTGGTCTCAACTGGAGTATTGTCTAGTTTTGAGCACCACACTTTAAGGAAGATGTGTCTAAACTGAAAAGTCTAGAGGAGAACAGCAGCAATGAGGTCATGTTTTTCTAAAGCTTTTATGAGGAAAGGTTAAAACAACCAAAGAAAACTAGCTATGTTTAGGCTTGACAAAAGAAGACATATTTGAAAACTAATGTGGTTCTCCCCCGCATGTTAGACTGTTATAAAGAGAACAGTGATTTGTTCTTCATGTCCACTGCCCGAAAGACAAGAACTAATGGGCTTAATCGGCAGCAAGGGAAATTATAGGTTAGATATTAGAAAGTTGTTCCCCACCCCCACCCCAGCTATCATGATGATTAATCACTAGAACAGGTAACCAAAGAAGGTTGTAGAATCCCCATCAGTTGAGGTTTTAAGAATGGGTTAGGCAAACACCGGTCAGGAATGGTCTAAGCATACTTGGTCCTGCCACAGTACAGGGGATCGGGATGGAAATGGACTTGATGACCTCCTTGAAGTCCTTTCTAGCCTACATTCCTATGATTGTGATTATTAAATGTCTATAAAACCTTATTAATTTATGATTCTATAGAAATTACTTCTTAAAACGTCCTATCAGTATTCTAGCTCGTAAGTTTAGTGCCAATGCAGCACATGCAGTTACACTCCTCCATAAAGGGAACAAAAACAGACCACGTGAAACGTGAGTCCAATCAAAACTGCAATGGAAATACAGAGTACTCCCAATGAGCTACAGACCACGAGTTATTTGCACAAATGACTCAGAATAATTTTGTATAATTGATTTCCTTGAACTGATTCATTTGTTTGTGGTCAGTTTGAGGAAGCCGATGAATTTAGTTGAATAAACCAATCATTTGTCCAAATCCATTTATCCAAGCTTTCCCAAGTCCACTCTTTGCCACTACAGTGTGTTCGCAATTATGCTGCATGCCAATCTCTGCTTTACCCCACAGCTAGATGATCAGATTGTCCCTTCTGATCTTAAAGTCTAAGTCTGTGAACTTCACAGGCACTGCCGTTCCTTAGGTCAGATTCTTTCTAGCTGAGTTTCGTCCTGAAAAGTCTCCCCTTCACCTGGAATACTGTCCCCCAAACCAGAGCCTCATCTCAATCCCTACATTCAACTTTTCATACTCTTAACCCAATGTGTTCAGTCAGAGCTGTTTTCTTGAAAGTTGTGTGCTTATTCTCTCCAAGCTCCTGCAGTTGTCTCCCATTTCCCCCTTCAACACTTCAAATGTCATCTCCTAGCTGGAGGTCGAGCTCAGGGCATCCAAATGGCCCCAAACCTCAGAGCTGTTCCAGTCTGGGATTTTGCTTTGAGCTCATCGATTGCTTGGGCTGGCAACAGTTTGCCTGAGTATACTGGGCCACATTATTCCTGACCCTTGCACAAGTACATGGTGTGTGTGTGTGTGTACATGCATGTGCAAAGAAGGCATAAGGAGCCTCCATACCCTTTGCATACTCTGCAGAAGGGCCAGGTATAGCTCCTTCTCTGCTCTCATGGAGGTCAAACCAGCCAAAGCGGGTAGGGATGGATGTATTGTACACACTTCCCACATGAACCAGGCAGCTGGGGAAAAGACTGTGCATGCCAGTGGGGCAAGCCCTCCTCCAGTTTCCCCTGGGATATTGGAGCTCAGCACCAATTCTGCTAATGGGTGTGCCCAAAGGGGCATAGTCCCACTCACTGCACCAAACATGCTGGCTGGGCACTTTCTCAGTTTTGTATCTCAGGTCTTGCTGACTGCTCAACTGGGCTTTGAAAATGTGTGCTGGGAAAAGCCTTTGACATTGTGATCAACAGCTTTTACAAAGTCCTTTCCCTTAGACACAGACATGTGACTTTATGCCTGTCCAGAAGAGATAACTGAACAATCTGGTATCGGTCTAGTGAAGTGTTGATGTGGGATGATAACTAAGACAGGCCCTATGTATGGGAGATTTATTTTCATTGTAAACAAAACACTGCCATAAATTCCTGAAAAGGGGAATAAACAGCAGAAGCCAAGATGATACATTATGATATCAGCTAAGCTGAGTTGAGCTGAGTCAGCACTGAGAGTGGGGAACACCTAGCTGATGTGTGACTGTCAGTGGCATCTTTTCTCTCTTTAGATCCTTCCTTCCTGAACTGTGGTCCTGTTCACAGCTGTATATCACTTCAGAGATGGTTCCGTTTCAGTAATGGAGGATGAAATTCCTGTATGTAGTGTGGTGAATATGTTCAGTGTGGAAATCTCTTTAGACCCTTTCAGAAAAAGAGACACTAAATGGAGGCTATTTTTACACACAGGTTTTAGTCTGACATTGCAGCAGAGATGACCCGGGCCTGGTGGTGGTGCAGAGTGAGGGCAGCTGACTTCAGCAGTGTTACTGAGCATGCTCAATCCATGTGAGTATGGTCCACACCAGCCAAGCAGCAAATTTGGTGGGGCACATGATCTCGCCTGCCCTCCCTCCCCATGTCGCCTCTGCATTGCAGTATACAATATTCATGCTAACACACTTGTGGCTACCAGGATAACATGTATGCAAGGAGGGATGATATTTATGGCACACTATTGGACTCCCTCTGCAAGGATCAGTGGAGAATGGGGTTGATCTGAGGGAGCAGTCCACAAGAGTGCAAGACTCTAAGCTCTTTGGGAAAGGGACCATCTGCTTGTGCAGCACCTAGCACAATGGAGCCGTGATCCATGACTGGGATCCCTAGGTGCTGCAGCAATACATGGGCTGATCACACCCCCCCCCCCGTGACCCATGGAGCTACGCGGATGCTTCTGGGAAAGCACGTTGCCCCACTCACAGGGACACTACAGTATGCACTCTCCTTCTGTATGACAGGGAGCTTGTGGAGAGATTGTACGTCTTGAGGCAAATTCTCTCCCTTGGCTCCCCTTCAGCGCCACTCCCTACAAGGCCAGTGGCTAAGGACCAAACTGTGGCTCTAGATATTTAGGGCAAAAAGGAAAAATGTATTCCATTAGTCTTTAAATACTTAGACCTATATTTGCTGGGGGATCAGAGCAGGAGGCTGTAGTTCTAATGGATGTTCCTATAGCACTTTCATAGTCTAGCTTACCCCATTTGTGATCAACAGAGTTGAATTGCCCAAGGAGCTGGAAAACCTAAGCGAAAGGAGGGGACTTCTACCTCTGTCTGCACTGAATATGCATGTGGCCCTCGTTGTAGTAATGGAGCACCTCACAGTCTTCAATATGCTGTCTCTCAACACCCTGTGAGCAAGGGCAGAGCAAGCACCCTCATTTGCAGCCTGGGAACTGAGGCTTCAGGAGACGGTCTCTCCCCAGCAGACTCGCTGAGGGTTATGCAGAATGTCTGGTGAAGTGGAAATTGAAACCAGGTCTTGGGAGTCAGAGTCCCAGCCCTACAACAGTGGTTCTCAAACTTTTGTACTGGTGACCCCTTTCACATAGCAAGCCTCTGAGTGTGACCCCCCCCCATACATTAAAAACGCTTTTTAATATATTTAACACTATTATAAATGCTGGAGGCAAAGCAGGGTTTGGGGTGGAGGCTGACAACTTGTGACCCCTCCCCCCCCGCCATGTAATAACCTCACAACCCCCTTAGGGATCCTGACCCCCAGTTTGAGAACCCTTGCCCTACAACCTTAGCCATACAATCTTCCTCCTTACAATAGCAAAATCCTACAAAAGGGCTTACCTAAATATTCTCTTTACTAGTGCCCAACCCTGTGTGGTCAGTGGGAACTGATGGCACTCAGACCAAGTAGAAGGCAACCAAAACCTCATGGGCCCTGTTATATTGAGACATGTATGTTCTTTCTACTGTGTTTTCAATGCAATTGGCAGGCTTCTGTGAGTGAGGATCCTGAACTGATGTCCCTCAGAGGAGCAGCGCCATTGTGAAAAACAAACTCATGGCAAAGGTGGTTTTATTTATCATATCTAAACAAATAACCCCTCCCCTCCCATTTTATTATTCCAGGTTCTAGGCACCTCTGTCCAAATAAAGTTAAACAGTTTGCAGAAAACCAAACTCCCATGTCCCTCAGCTTTGATTCCCCACAAAAGCCCACTGCTGCAGCAGCCCATGCAAATAGATGTGCTCTGCTGTGTGCCTTGAAGATCTGGACTGGGGGCGGGGTGAGCAGCTTGTTCCAAAGATGGGGGCGGGGGGCTCATAGAGAACACTTTACCACAAGCCCCCCTCTCTTACTTGGAAGATCCAGTTCCTTCACCTCCACCAATTGCAATGGCGGCAGTATGACATGAGAAGATAGGCAGTAGAGTATCCCAAGCAGGAAGGTTCCAAACCATTTAGGGCTTCATAGATCAAAACACCTTATATCCAATCTGGAAACCCATAGGCAGCCAGTGCAGATCAAGAAGCACCAGTCCTGTGCTGGCACCAAATCTCTGGCATCCAACCACTCCTGGGCTGGGCAATGAATAGGCAATCAACCACTGCTGTTTGGTGTCCTCCTCAATAACTCACTACCAGAGCAACTGTATCATCTGTCCAATACCAGCAGTGGTGAATTGTGGCACTCATTAGCAGTGGGCAAGCAAAGGGTCAAAGGTGGAAGCAAAGAAGAGCAGCTGTGGGAGGGCTCACTTGGGGGCTGATAAATGTAGCATTAAGGGATATTAAATTTTTTTAATCCTTTAAATGTGCAGAAGATACAATAGAGATGACTCATGCATGGGCTGCCATCATCTCTGTATCCATCCTTGCAGGCAATGGGCCGATTAGTCTGCTAATAATTACTGACTTGTTGTTTTTTGTTTTTCACATTGTTGGTTTATTTCTTTTGGTTCACTTCCATCAATGGTAATGACGAGAAAAACAACCCCTCCTTCACCCCCCCCCCCCCGATGACATACTGTAATGTTTAAAGTGCCAGAGAACAATTTTTTTTCTTGGTTAACTTAGTTATACAGAGGTAGAACTTCTTGTTACGCTCACAAATCTCTACTGCTACTACTAATAGACTGCCCATCTCTGCCTAATAAAGATTCACGCTGTGGTTGTGGGCCTGAGCATAGAAGTAGGATCAAGGAATTCCTGAGTTTGAGTTGTGATTTGAGAACATAGGGACAGACCTTGAAATACTTAGCACTCACATTTGGTGCCAGATTTTTCAGAAAAGTGCAGGTCTTCTCTTGTCATATAAAGGCCATACTTTCGATCTCTACATCCAGTACATTAAGCTTGCTTGATTTGATGCCTAAATTAGAGCTGAGCTCTTTTGTGAATCGGCCCCTGATTGCAGATGCTGAACCCCTTTGAAAATTGAACTCTAAAAGCCTGATCCAAATGAAGTCTTTAAGATAAAGCCTAAACACCCTCTGGCTTTTGGGAAAGCATTTTATCCCTCTGCCTTAGTTTCTTCATCTGTAAACTGAAAGTAGTACATATTCACAGAGGTGTCATAAAGACTAATTGGTTAATGTCTAAAAATAACTGGAAAGCAAAAGGACTATATTAATGGATTATTAAGGCTACAGGAATGATTTTTCACCCCTCTTTAATGCTGATAAATTTTCCACCACAATTTTAAGGATAAAACTTTTCATGCCTATTGTTGGCTGAAAAGTGGACTCTGTCAACTCACTTGAGTTTTCTCATCCTCAGAAGGTGAATCTCTTTAATTACGATTATAGATTTCTACTAGTTTGTGTCATGTAGTTATGGTGCAAAATTCCACAAGTGCCTGATTACAAGACTTTTAAACGTGATGTGCTCTTATGGGTTAATACTATGGATCATGAAACTGAACTGCACGTGGTGCCATCTGTGGCAGTTCAGAAGTAGAGTTTTGAAAACAGCCCTGGGCCTGGGCTTATCCTGATGATCTGTAACTATTTGCATTCACCAACCATTCTGCCTGGCTAGGGGTGGATGGAGCCAACCACATGGGCTTCTACAATTCTATGAGGGTGGATCTGCTGAGACATCATAGGCTGGTGGAAGGGGGGAAACTCCATCCCTTGCTGGGCTCTGTGCATAAGCTCCTTTTCCCAGGTTTCATATGCGGCATGTGAGGGTAGCATTTTGTTCCTTATTCCTCAGTGATGAGCACCGCCTCTGGTATGTCTGAATAACCAAGGAATCTTTTGAAGACAATGTGTTGAGCATGCTCCAGAAATTATCAGCTTTCAGTGCAAGAACTGCCCTTTCTCTTCATTCTTCGTGTTCCATCTTAATACTTATTCATTTCTCCCTATAGGGATCAGTCGCATTCTCTCAGTGCAGGAGGACTGTTGGTGTCTTCATCCACATATTTAGTTTACACTTGTGTAAATGAGATTGGAACAAGTGCCATGGATTTAGCTCAGTTAGAAGGGTATTTAGGGCCTCCTTCTCCATTGCCTTGCATCTTTTGCAGTTATGCACACCTGTGAAAAAGACCATCATCCTGATTTGGTAACATTTTGTGCTCACTTTCACAGGGGTAAATGACTGCATAAGATGCACGACAGCGAAGGATCAGAGACCATGTAATGATGGTGGAAGATAATGAGGGTTAACTCTGTCGATGAACTAGTAACACTTTTTGTTTTTTAAATCAGTGCTGACTTGTTTTTGTTCTGGGTAAATAAACACACTTTATTTTGGCTTCAGCATGTTACAGCAGCTTTGTTCACACCATTCGGCTGGAGAGTTTCATAATTATTTCAATCTCAAGGCCTACTTCCAGAGTGTCACAGTAACTCTGTTGCAAAATCATGTGCCAATGGCTAAAGCTTGGTCTGTACAAATGTTCTCAGCATGGGGGATAGTTTAAAAAACCCACCCAAGTCTGTTTGGAGTTCGAAGCTGTTTTTCTCCAGAAAGCTCGGATGCTTTCCACTCTTAGATATTTTTTGTGGTGACAGATTTTTTTTTTTTTTTAAGAGCTCAAAGGTACAGGGCTGTAATCTGAAATAGTCCTTTTCCACAACTTCCCAGAAATTACAGTGAGTTTTGAAATAAGATTCCCACAGGGATTTTTAATTTGTTTGGTGCTCTCAAATGAGGATTGCCGACCCATAATGGAAGAATATAGGGATATGTTTGGACCAGAGGAATGACACACAAACCTACTGCTGCAAGCCCCCCTGTCTCCACCCACGGAAGTTACTTCTTACATCCTAAACAACTGCTCTACAAACGTTCCTTCCAAATCTCCAGTGTCTCCTCCATCTCTGTGCCCAAACCCTCCCTTCCACTAACATCCACTGTTGCCTAACTCACAATGTTATCACAAGTCTCATGATGCATGTTTTTTCAAACCCTCAGGTCCTGGAATCCTGGGACTATGAGAGAATCTCAGCTTTTGAGGGTTCCCCTGAAGTTTATCCAAGACCTCCCACCCCCGAGAATGTGTCCTCCCATCCCCCAAACTTGAACCTCTAAGCATTCTTCATGGGTGGGCAGGCAGGCAGGTGGGTGAATGTGAGGGGGAGATGGAGGAGGAGCAGAAGGCAGGCAGGGACCTCAGTTGAGCCATTCCAGGGAGCAGCTTCTTGCCTGCCCATGAGGCAAGGCAGTCAGCCCTTGTAGCAGAAGGTTGCAGCTTGCTTCTCCCTACTCAGCTGATTAGCAGATTGGCAGGGAAGTGGAAGTGAAAGTGTTGAACGTTCACTTACTGTTTTTCTTCTTCTCCCTCTACTACTGTCACATTCCTAGTATGGTGCTATGCCGTGCCCATGCCCCAGGTTGAGCCTAAAGTCACAGTCTAGCCCCAGTCAGGACCAAACTTTCAAAATGGCTCTCAAACTGTGTACGCAAAGCCCACATTTAGACATGCAAATATAGTAGTTAGGGGTATGTTTACAATTTGTGAGAGCAAATGTTGTTTTTTCACACGCAAAGAGGCATGGGCACTGGTTTCTGGGTGTAAAGTCAGAAGACATTTTCACAGCTCCAGCCTTATATTTACGGTAATTTTCATACTGAATGTTAAAGGGAGCTTTTTAAGACTATGGGCCTGATTCTGCCCTCACTTACATGAATAACAATAGAGTTGCTCCAGTGTCAATTAGTATCAACCCTGGGTACCGTTCATGTGTGATTCTTATTTTCTTTTTTATGGTAGCATCAAAAATTGTCACAAATTCAGATACTCCAAAAATTACATGAAGCTGAAGGGTCCGTGTATGTACAAAGGTAAAGAGATTAGTATGATATTTTGGGCTCTTCAGACACACACATAGGCCTATGAGTGCATCCCAAGGATCTCATTCAGGTGTAATTTAAAGATGGACCTGAGTTGGGATCCAGATCTGGAAAGTTTGGGATGTTCAGGACTGGGGTTTTGTTTTGGCCTTTTGGGAGTTGCCTGGCAAACTTGGTGCTGAATCCAAACTTCCACAATACTTGAGGGTGTTCTTGATCTGGGTTTGGGCACATCTCTCATGTAACTTTTTAATCTAATATGACAATCGTCATCAAATATGAAGGCATACAAATACTGCATCTAAAATCTGACTGAACTCTCTCTGCCTACACTCCATTTCTTTGAACATATGTACATGGTGTGGCAATGTGCATTACAGGGGTGTGATTGCTAAAGCACACTAATGTGTTACTCACTCCTTGGTCCATGTAGACTCTGCTGACGCACACTAATAGTTCCTTAGTGCACTTTAACGTAATACTACATTAAAGTGCACTAGGGAACATTTAGTAAGCACCAGCAGGGGCTACATGGACCAAGAGTGCACAACATGTTAATGTGCTTTAGAAACTTCACCCCTTTTGTGTACATGGTGTGGCCCTTTAGGTCTTCACCACATTATCTTTCCCACATTTGAGTTGCTGGACTAAGTTCTACTTTCCTGCAAGCCCCTCCCCTCCCCCCCAGTAGGGTTTCATGAGGGTAAGAGGATACAATTTGCTCTGTTTTTTTTTCCCCCCCATAATTGTCTTGTTCTACAGAGACAGAGAACATCTTCCATATGTTTATTTTCTTTATAATCTGTAGCTGCCCCAGTGCTGAATTACAAGATAAGCTCCAATTCATGGGACAAAATATACCCAGAATTCTTTCCTTGCGGTATTCTGGGCACACTTCTGCTAGCAAGAGAGAGAGACTGAGACTTAGTGTTACCAGTGTTCCTTCCGCTGCAAATACCGTGAAAATAGCAGTCTCATGGTATTTCTGTTGATTCATGTTCACCTCCTGGACATACTCTGACTGAACACGAATTGGAATTTTTTTAAAAAATAAATTCTCGTTCAAACCCATAAAGGAAGCCCATACCTGGTCAGATATTGCATGGGCTGCCACACACAAGCGAAACTGGGTGATTTTCAACCTTCACGCTGAATTTCCTGTTTTTTATTTTTTTATTTTTTTTTTGAGGGCTTAACTCAGACATTTCATGTTGCTTTTCCAGAGTTTTTATTGTGCGGTTCAAAATATTTAAATACCAGCTTTTAAATTTAGAAAAAGCATCTGTTTCAGCACGCTAAGTTGGTTCAGGCAGGACACACCTTTGTTTGGTCAGGTGCTCATATGCCAACTGAATTAAACCCTCCATTCATCACGCCAGCCCTGTGTGACATAGTTCAAGATGCTTGCCATGCTGGATTTCGCGTTGCCTCTGGCAATCCCAGGGAAAACACGTGGGTTTTTTAAACTATTTTTTCCACCACATAAATCACTATGCATTCCATTGTACTGGGATGTTGGGGCTTCCTTATGAGACCTTGTCTCTGTAAATTACCATTTCTCTGGCACTTGGTGACAAATGCAGCGGCAGCAGGAGAGCTCAAGCAATTAATCAAGCAATTTGTGGGCATTTTGAATGCTGGCAGAAGTCTGCTTTGCTTCTGATTTTCACAAATATTTACAGGCATCACAAGACTGTCTTGTTACTGTCCTTGCTATGCACAGTCTATGTGGAGGGGAATAAACCTGGGTACGCTCTATTTAAGCAGTTTGTTGCTATGTGCCTTTCTAAGGTGTGCTTGTCTGTAGTTCACATGCTCCGAAAAGGAAATTAACTGGTGCACAAGAGATTGTTACAGTCATGTCCTATTCTTCACGTCTCTTGAATTGTTGTTTAAAGCTCTGGTTAGAGTGGCTCTGAAAAGGAGTCGGGAGTGTGAGTTTCCTGACAATGTTTTTGTTCTTGCATGCTATGGGCTGCTCAGTGTACTGGCAGGTGAGAGAATTTTCCAGCAGAGATGGACTCCGCTGGACTCAGTAAATTGTTTGACTTGATTTGATTACTGTTATTAGTGTGCAATTCTCTGATGCTTCAACATCAGGTCACTCTGCGTGTACAGACACATTAAAAATTGCTGCACAGAAGATATGGTTCTACTTCCCCTATAGCTGTTACAAAGGTGGTGGCTGAGCATGTGTTGATCTGGTCCTCTGGTGTAAATTACAGCAGTTTGATAGCATGTGTGTCTTGGACTCAGAATTTAGTCAAGGAATTGTGGCAATTGGGGGTTAGCTGATACTCAGTTATTTTGAAACACCATATTCCTCCCACATCCAAAGTACAAATTTGGATTGCATGTTTTATCCCTCTCCCCTAACCTCTGCACATTGCTTCACTACGTGGAGTGTAAGCACTTCAGGGCAAGATCTGTGTCTTCCCAGGTCATGTGGACAGTACCTAGCACATTATGACCACCACAAATACAAGTTATAGCCAGGATTTTCAAAAGTGGCTAGTGATTTTGGGTGCTTCGCTCTTTGGGTGCCCAACTTGACATATCGTCAAGAGGCCTGGTTTTCAGAAAGTGCTGAACTCCTTCCATCTGCAAATCAGGGCCCTTTTGAAATCTCTGTTTAGCACCCAGAACAGAGGTACCCAAAAATTCCAAGCCACTCTTTTTTTCAAAAATTTTGGCTTATAAAATAACTCCAATAGTATCTCCTGACCATCCTGGAAGCTTACCGACACTGAGGGAGAGTGATTGCTCCAATAGCCCTGATTGATGGATTTTGTAAGTTACAAGCTTTTTGGGACTAGATCCTTTTAAATGCAAAGAAGCTGGATCAGGGGCTGAGGATGTATTCCCTCCTGACCCCTCCCTTTTTTAAAAGCATGCTAATAGATTGTAGTCCATGGTCACCTCTTCAGTAGCCAAACAGAATTGTGGATTCCTCAATATTCTGAGTGAGTCTTACTCCAAGAGTATATTTCTGAATTCTGGGGATTGTATATTTGGCTTGTGACCATGGATGATTGTCTTATTCCAAGGGAACGTGAAATTAAGCCATTTTACTAAAAGGCTTTTCTCTGCTAATGAAAGCAAAATGCTCCAATAAACAACCTCCACCCATCTCCTATGTGAGGTGGTAAAAATAAACATAGTTCTAATTAAGTCCAGTTAAGTGTTACCTCCCTCACTAAAAAATGTTAGATCATTTGTCAGCATTCTTTACTGTGGATGCAAGAACCATCCAGCTTTACTTTAAGAAAAGGAGGACTTGTGGCACCTTAGAGACTAACAAATTTATTTGAGCCTAAGCTTTCGTGAGCTGCAGCTCACTTCATCGGATGCATGCAGTGGAAAATACAGTGCGGAGATTTTATACATACAGAGAACATGAAACAATGGGTGTTATCATACACACTGTAACGAGAGCGATCAGGTAAGGTGAGCTATTACCAGCAGGAGAGGAAAAAAAAACAAAACCTTTTTTAGTGATAATCAAGGTGGGCCATTTCCAGCAGTTGACAAGAACATGTGAGGAACAGTGGGGTGGGGAAATAAACATGGGGAAATAGTTTTACTTTGTGTAATGACACATCCACTCCCAGTCTTTATTCAAGTCTAATTTAATGGTGTCTAGTTTGCAAATTAATTCCAATTCAGCAGTCTCTCGTTGGAGTCTGTTTTTGAAGTTTTTTTCTTGAAGAATTGTGACTTTTAGGTCTGTAATCGAGTGATCAGAGAGATTGAAGTGTTCTCCGACTGGTTTTTGAATGTTATAATTCTTGATGTCTGATTTGTGTCCATTTATTCTTTTACGTAGAGACTGTCCGGTTTGGCCAGTGTACATGGTAGAGGGGCATTGCTGGCATATATCACATTGGTAGATATACAGGTGAATGAGCCTCTGATAGTGTGGCTGATGTGATTAGACCCTATGATGGTGTCCCCTGAATAGATATGTGGACACAGTTGGCAACGGGCTTTGTTGCAAGGATAGGTTCCTGGGTTAGTGGTTCTGTTGTGTGGTATGTGGTTGTTGGTGAGTATTTGCTTCAGGTTGGGGGGCTGTCTGTAAGCAAGGACTGGCCAATCTCCCAAGATCTGTGAGAGTGATGGGTTGTCCTTCAGGATAGGTTGTAGATCCTTGATGATGCGTTGGAGAAAATCTCCCCATTGTATTTTCCACTGCATGCATCTGATGAAGTGAGCTGTAGCTCACGAAAGCTTATGCTCAAATAAATTTGTTAGTCTCCTTTTCTTTTTGTGGATACAGACTAACACGACTGCTATTCTGAAACCAGCTTTGCCTTTCTTATGCCTATACTGATCACAGGTTGATCCCCGTGCCATAACAGGTAGCCCACGCAATTCTTGCTCAGTTTTACAAATTGTGATAATACCTTTCATGGAATCCTGTCCCTATCAATTTTTTTTCCCCAAAGAATTGGCTTTTTTGTGGGGAGGGGAGAAGGGGGAGTTTGTCACCAAGCTGGAACTTGTACTGCAATAATCACATGAATGTTGAGTAAATCAGGCAACTTGTACCTGGAATTAATAACATGACATAAGATCACTTTGGGGTTTGCTATGAAGTTGTTTATAAAACCTGCCTATTAATTTGGAAGGGCCCAGCGCAAAAACTCTGGAGGAGGCAGACTTTTAAAGCTTCTGCTCCAAAAAACTGAAATAAAGTACCTGTTCCATTGAAATACATACCAATAATGCCTTTTCACTCCTTACCCTAAGGAGCCACTTTAGGGCAAAGTGCACTGGAATACAGACTTCAGAATACAGCTGAAACTATCTTATTTTTCTTCCCCTAATCAACTGGGATCGGGTCATCATGCCAGCATCTACCATTTTCTTCTGCCAGAGGCAGCACTAAGGCAGCACCATCTTTGATGCAGTCTATCCACTGCTTCCTCTGCTTTCCTCTGGGTCTCTATCCTACCACCCTATCCTTCCATGCTATCTTTAGCAGATCCCTTTCATTCATCCTCTGCATGTGTCTGAACTAGTGAAGTTGCACTTCCTGGTTTTTGTCAGCCACATCATGGATTTTGACTTCCATCCTAATGCTTTTCACTTCACAATTTGTCTCTTCATATAACTCCTCTTCTGGCATAAAGACATCTCCTCTCAAATACCCGTAGGCATTGAACTTGCCATCTATCACCTAGGCTTCCACACCGTGAAGCATTGTCGGGTGCACCACTGTTTGGCTTTTAGTCTTAGTGGTTTATGTTTGTCATACGATACCTTGGAGATGTTGTTCCACATGCTTCCTGGACTCCCCAACCAGGACTGTATCTCACATTCAAGAGTGCAGACTTTTGTAGGGTTACCAACTGTCTAATCGCACAAACCCAAACACACTTGCCTGACCCCCCTACCACTCCCTTTTCCCCAAGGCCCCGCCTCTGCCCTTCCCCTTCTCCAAGGCCCTGCATCCACTCACTTCAGCACTCCTTCCTCCGATGCTCATTCTCCTCCACCCTCACTCACTTTTATGGAGCTGGGGCAGGGGTTGGGGTGCGGGAGGCGGTTCAGGGTGCAGGCTTCGGCCTGGCAGCGCTTACCTTGGGTGGCTCCCAGAAACAGCATCATGTCCGGCAGCGGCTCCTAGGCTCAGGGGCGGCCAGGCAGCTGTGCGCACTGCCCTGCCTGCAGTCATCATCCCTGCAGTTCCCATTGGCTGCAGTTCCCAATTCCCAGCCAATGGGAGCTGTGGAATTGGCGCTCGGGGTGGGGGCAGTGTGCAGAGACCCACTGGCCATGCTTCTGCCGAGGAGTCACTGTCAGACATGCTAGCCACTTCAAGGAGCATCGCAGAGCCAGGGCAGGTAGGGAGCCTGCCTTAGCCCTGCTGGACTTTTAGCCGCCTAAAATCTCGCAGATTGGCTTCAGTAGTCCCCGGGAGATCGAGCCTGATTCCGGGAGACTCCCAGCCTAACCAGGAGTCTTGGCAACCCTAGCCCATATTTCAAGGTAAGTGAACTGGTCAGTCTAGTTTTAGTCTCATTCCATTAATCTCTGGCAAGCTTTCCTGTGGCACCTCTACTGACCTGCATGACCTCTGTTTTAGTTATGCTTATTTGCATCCCATACCAGCTTAGCTGGTCATGCCACTCGTTTACTATTTCCTCTAGGTCTTCTTTTGAGAATACCATTATTGCTATGTTATCTGCGTATAGCAACTTCTCATCTTTTTCCTTTGAGATCTGCCTGCTGACATATGATAAACCACTGCAGTGCAGTCCGACTTTCACTTCAAAGGAACTTGTCCTTCCAAAACATGTTTAGATCACCATTTTAGGTGATTTTATAGGCCATTCAGTAAGTTACTGAATCCTCAGACACTCAGTATTTCCTCAGCCCTGCATTATATTGTTTGAACACAACTACTGCTTGTTATGGTCGCAGAATACACACAAGTCAGATAAAAACATAAGACATACTTGCTGGAAGGTTGCAATATAACACTACTTTTATCTCTGAGAATTCAGAATGATAATACACAACAAAAACAGAGAGACAAAGCAGGCTGCTCTCTAAGGCAGAAAGGCACAACTCAACCTACCTGGCTGTAGGCTGGCTCTCTGACTGACCAGCACCAGCTTGCATGCTTCCCTGAAAAGCTTCCTAGCCTACAAGCAGGACGAGAAGACACTTTGCAACTTTAGTGTTAGCTTGTAATTTTAGCTGTTTTCAAGATGCTTCACTGCTGTCCTCCTGTAGGAGGACCCTCATGCTAATCAGGATCAGGCCCTATCTGCCATATACTCCAGTGGAATTATTTGAGTAAATCTTCAGGTTCAACCCCAAATCCAAATAGCAGTCCAGGAGCTAGTTTGGTATGTGATGTTCCCATGGATCTCTTCAAAGGAAAAAGGAAGTGATTTTGTTTAAAATAGATTAGGCAACATTAATATCTTGTTATCCCTTGGAGAAAGGGAGGGGGGATAGAGGGGGGCAGAAATCCTGTATTGGAAAACCTCCTTTATCCTTAATCAATTAGGTTGCAGGTGAAAAAGTACCTGCATACCTGGCGGCATTTTAAATCACTGAGATACGTGCATTGTGCAGAGATCAAGAATTCTGCACTTCAAAAATGTAAATTTCATAATGCCTAGCACAGTAGTGCACACAACTATTAATCTACAGGGTGCAGTAAAAGTAGAATGTGAACCATAGCTGGGTGGGGGAAAGTACAAAAATGGAGCTTGCGATCTAGTTCATAATTACCAGTTGGACCTGTCACTTAGGTATTTCACAGCCATGCTGAAATATGGTGGGTAAAACTCTCAAAATACAGAATGAATAAATGTCATTTCTTTTAAGAAAAATATCAGTAAGTTCAAAAATTTCTCCATATCACTTTGCATTTTCAGTCCTAGATCGTAGCTAATTAATCACGTTTCAGGTATTTCTGTCAAATGGGATGGAGATTATTTGGCTTTTGCTCATTTATTAAACAAAAACTATTAAAAAAACTTTATACAAAAAAATCCAGTCATGAAAACTATTAGTCACAAATTCCAATTAAAGAGTTAGACACTCAAACTAATAGTACAATGGAATGATTTCAGGGGTGTTTTCTTCAGCTGCCAAATTGTCTCCCAGCTTTATGCTTTGGGCTATTGTTTACTTGAAATAATAACCCGTAAACTAAATATTAAGACAAATCTCTTGGTTTCCATCAGAGATCTTAAGTATTGTGGACCAGCTGGTATTCATCATTATAGCTCCGTTGAAGTCAATGCTGGTTTACACCAACTGAGAATCTGACCCTTTGAGTTTCTCCTCATAGAAGTAAGCAAAATATACAGTCATGGGATAAGAGAGAAGGTTCTCTCATGGATTGGTAACTGGTTAAAAGATAGGAAACAAAGGGTAGGAATAAATGGTCAGTTTTCAGAATAGAGAGAGGTAAATAGTGGTGTCCCCCGGGGATCTGTACTGGGCCCAGTCCTATTTAACATATTCATAAATGACCTGGAAAAAGGGGTTAACAGTGAGGTGGCAAAATTTGCAGATGATACAAAACTACACAGGATAGTGAAGTCCCAGGCAGACTGTGAAGAGCGACAAAAGGATTTCACAAAACTGGGTGACTGGGCAACAAAATTGCAGATGAAATTTAGTGTTGATAAATGCAAAGTAATGCACATTGGAAAACATAATCCCAACTACACAGATACAATGATGAAGTCTAAATTGGCTGTTACCACTCAAGAAGGAGATCTTGGAGTCATTGTCGATGGTTCTCTGAAACCATCCATTCAATGTGCAGCAGCAGTCAAAAAAAGCGAACAGAATGTTGGGAATCATCAAGAAAGGGATAGATAAGACAGAAAATATCGTATTGCCTCTATATAAATCCATGGTACGCCCACACCTTGAATACTGCATGCAGATGTGGTTGTCCCATCTCAAAAAAGATATATTGGAATTGGAAAAGGTTCAGAAAAGGGCAACAAAAATTAGGGGTAGAGAACGGCTTCTGTATGAGGAGAGATTAATAAGACTGGGACTTTTAAGCTTGGAAAAGAGGTGACTAAGGGGGGAGTATGATAGAGATCTATAAAATCATGAGTGGTATAGAGAAAGTAAATAAGGAAGTGTTATTTACTTCTTCTCGTAATACAAGAACAAGGGGCCACCAAATGAAATTAATAGGTAGCAGGTTTAAAACAAACACAAGAAAGTATTTTTTCATGCAACGCACTGTCAACCTCTGGAACTCCTTGCCAGAGGGTGTTGTGAAGGCCAATACTATAACAGGGTTCAAAAGGGAGCTAAATAGATTAATGGAAGACAGGTCCATCAATGGTTATTAGCCAGGATGGGCAGGAATGGTGTCCCTACCCTCTGTTTGCCAGAAGCTGGGATTGGGTGACAGGGCATGGATCACTTTATGATTACCTGGCTGTTCATTCCCTTTGGGGCACCTGCCATTGGCCACTGTCAGAGGACAGGATACTGGGCTTGATGGACCTTTGGTCTGACCGAGTATGGCCGTTCTTATGTTCTTAAGGGGCCCAATTATATATTATGACAAAGTTCCTCCTCTGCCTTGGTGCGTCCTGTGCTTATTGGCTGATTTGCTCACCTCAGAGGTTCATGGCAGCCCTCAGTTTGGCTCTTTTCATGGCTCAAATCTGCCATTCACTCAATTAGCCTCATCACTAGCCAGCATGGGGAAAAGGAAGAACAGCAATCCCCGCAGTCTCTGCTGATCCACCTAGTGGCCAGAGACCTTCCCCTCTGGTGGAACCCACAGTCCAGGTCAACTTCTCGGGTATTAAGTAGGGAGTTGGGGGGATGGAGGGATGGGGGAGAACCCAGGCCCACCCTCTACTCCGGGTTCCAGCCCAGGGCCCTATGGATTGCAGCTGTCTACAGTGGCTCCTGGAACAGCTGTATGACAGCTACAACTCCCTGGGCTACTTCCCCATGGCCTCCTCCCAACACCTTCCTTATTCTCACCACAGGACCTTCCTCCTGATGTCTGATAATGCTTGTACTTCTCAGTCTTCCAGTAGTATGCCTTCTCACTCTCAGCTTCTTGCATCTCTTGCTCCCAGCTCCTCACATGCACACCACAAACTGAAGTGAGCTCCTTTTTAAACCCAGGTGCCCTGATTAGCCTGCTTGTCTTAATTCATTCTAGCAGCTTCTTGATTGGCTGCAGGTGTTCTAATCAGCCTGTCTGCCTTAATTGTTTCCGGAAAGTTCCTGATTGTTCTGGAACCTTCCCTGTTACTTTACCCAGGGAAAAGGGACCTACTTAACCTGGGGCTAATATATCTGCATTCTATCACTTTCCTGTAGCCATCTGGCCTGACCCTGTCACAATATGTATAATATAGTGGCATATATGGCCTGACTTTTTCAGACCCTGCCCTCATGCTCAGGTTGCCAGGGTCAAGGGGCACACACAGCTGTATGTGCATAAGCGGAAACTGGATTGCAACCCCAGTTAAAATCAGGACGTTATCCTCAACCCTTTTTAAAGTGAACTGGATACAAATGTATATTGCACACCAAACCCTAGTTAGAGTGATGATGAATTGCTAAGAAAACCAGAATATAAACAAACTACTAGGCCATTCACAAGACAACTATAAGATTAATGAGAATAGTAAATAAAATCACTTTGTTTAGAGCAATTGCATGTAGAAAAATTATACAAATATGATTTTGTTTCTCTTACAAAAAGTGTTCTACCATTAACAAGGCTGAAATTAGTGTGCCAATATGAATAAGTGGAGAGCAAGATGCTAAGGGACCTTTTTAGAGCCTGATCCTGAGAAGGGCTGAGCACCCACACTGCCGTTGACTTCAAAAAGTGCTCTGTACCACAGTGATGGATGTCATATACGAAGACAGATGGAAGGAAGAATGGCCTTGTAATTAAGGCATGGGAGTGGGAATTGCTAGATCTGCATTCAACTTCTGATTCTACCACAGATTCAGACCTTGGGCAAGTCTCTTAATCTTGTGCTTCGGTTCTCAACAGGGGTGCTGAAACAATTTTTATAGTGGGGTGCTGAGAGCCATTGAACCAAACTGTATACCCTTTATATCAGTGGTGGACAACCTGCGGCCAGTCAGCTTAATCCACTGGTGGGCCGCGAGACAGTTTGTTTACACTGACTGTCCGAAGACACAGCCGCCTGCAGCTCCCAGTGGCTGGGAATGGCGAACTGCGGCCACTGGGAGCTGTGGGTGGTCGTGCCTGTGGATGGTCAAAGTAAACAAACTGTCTTGCGGCCCGCCAGCAGATTACCCTGATGGGCCGCAGATTGCCCACCACTGCTTTATAAGGTAGAAACCATGTCAAACCAAGGGGTGGGGCAGCACCCCTAGTTCCAGCACCTATGGTTTTCAATCTGTAAAATGGGGATAATGCTATTTCCCTGCCTCACAGAGGTGTTGCAAGGATATCTTTGTTAATGATTATGCAGCCTTCAGATACTATGTTAATGGGGGCCATACTGGTACCTAAACAATATTGGGCAGAGGCCCATGATTATCTAGCTAAAGAAATGTCTGTGGAATTCTTGCACTTGTTGTTGACAATATGCTGTTTCCTGGGGATGAAAGATAAAGTATGAACTGTATCCCCATTAGAGCATGAGACTTACAGGGAACCTATAAGTGATGAAAACTGTTATTACGTGGACCAGACCGAGCAAGGCATAGGGGGAGAGGGCTGCAGGTTGCAAAATTACTCTTGGCAGCCAATAAATATGAGCATGGAGAGAAAAGGGAACAAGACCAACATTTATGGGAAAATGTTGTGGTGTTAAACAAAGTGTAGAGTTTCGATAAGAGAAAATGTCTAGAGGCAGCTTATGCTGTTGAGAATCAAGTGGTAAATGGTTGTATTGGGACTAATATAAGGGCAGTTTGGCATGGAAATTTATTGGAGCATTGTGCTTTTTTTATCTGATTCATCTGTGGTTCTCCCTCAGGAAATTCATGGGAGGTTAGAACAAAACTTTAGTCCTTGGGAGAAAGTTAAATGAAACATCTCTCTTCATGTTCATCAGCAGAAATAAAACATAGTTCATGGTGGAAGAAATTCAGTTGTTTGGAACTTCCATTCGCAGAGAAGCCTGCCATTTAATAATTTCAGAATTAATCTAGTGTGTCTTGAGTTTTGTGTCTGTACAATTGTTATAGCTTTATTTATATTCTGTAGCCATGCCTGGAACTGATATGAACCGCACATAATCGCCTTATGTACAAACAATTATCATTTATTTACAGAGTGTGATAGATGGGTATGGAACTTTGCAAATGAATCAGAAGACATGGACCCTGTCTTTAGAATTTTAGAAGTAAAATCAGTAATAAGAATCCCTAGTTCTTATACAGCTCTGTTGCTCTGGAGATCACAAAGCACTTGACAAGGAAAGGCAGTATCATTATCCCCATTTTTCCGATAGGGAAACTGAGTCACACAGGTGACGTGACTTGCCTGAGCTCATCTAGCAGCCAAGTAGCAGAGGTGAAAAGAGAACCCAGGCCTCTGGAGTCCTATGAAGTGCTTTCTTCACTGGGCAGACTGTCTCCTTTGCTTAAGTGTATTGCTGTATTGGGATCTAGGAGAAGGAGAATGGGGAGAAAAGCCTGGAGCAGGCTGGAGGGTTACGGCTCTCGGGCCCAAGTTCTGTAAGATGCTGCACACTGTCAATGCTTGACAGAGGTCAGCATCCATGGGAGGGCTCAGCATCTTTCATGCTCATGCCCTTGAGGATCATATTTTTCCTCACAAGGATCCAGACTGTGATTGACCCATTCAAGGGTGTTCAGAGTGGGACGACATGAGGCCTGTTATATTCTACAAAAAGGCCAGGCAAAACTTGATTTCATGATCTCCAGGGAGTTCAGGATTAGCTCCCACTGTGCAGTTCCAAGAATGCCCAAAGAGGGTGGGACCATGAACCTGGCAGTCAGAGCAGGTTGAGCATTCTGGGGGAACTGGCTACACCACTAGATCCCCTGTGCCCTGGAAAGCTCTGCCTTCATAAGGCACAGTCTCTCCTGGAGTGGCTCCTGGGGCAATGATGCTCTACACCAACCCCAACCCCAGACTTCCTAAAGGCACAGCTGGGCTTGTGGCAGGGTTATAACTGGCATTTCATTTTATGTGGTTGGGTGTGAGTCAATGAGACACTTTGGGCTAACTTATCAAGGAGCTGGCACCAGCCAGCTGGTCACAGTAGGGAGCTTAGGAAGTGTTTGCCTTTGCAGCACATCCTGCAAAGGAAAGCACAAAGTTGCACTTGTTGCGGGGGCTGGGGGGGGGATGCAGTGGGGGTATAGCCAAGATATTGTACCCACCATGGAATTTCTAGAGGCACCTGGGTGCATGTCCCCAGGGCTGCAAGTCCATTGTACCAGAAAATGTGCTTATAAGTCCCTGCAGCAGGGGAGCAGTAACTACTTGCTGTTCTGAATTTGACCTGCCATTTTCCATGCAACAATGAGACAAACAGGTTCACTTGGCAGCAGTTTGCTACTGCTTAGCACTGCATCAGCAGTAGGCTGCCACCTCATCTTGTGGTCAACCTGAGGCTCAGAAAAGATGGGTAAAATGAGAAGGATGATCACATCTTCTGGATGGCACAGGACCTGACCATTTCAACATAGATGCAAGAATGGGCTCATATAGTTGGTCCTGTCCCCTGCAGTCACTGGTGGCAGCTTCCAGCTGCTCCCTCAACTCTCGTGTGTGCAGGGTGTATTCCCAATGGTAAATTGGCCTACATGTATGTGATTTGTAAAGATCTGTCATGAGGCTCTCCAGTTCAGTCTATCATAAGAGAGAGATGGGTGGAAGCCAAAAAATTAGAATCTTGAATTCAAATCCACCCAAAACTTGGTGCGTACAGAGCTGGAGCTTTGGTGTGGCTCATTATAAATAAGTGGACTATTTGCAAAATTTGAATCCATATCAAAACACAAATTTCACAACAACTCCAAATTATTTGTCTGTTTGGGTCCCTGTACAATGAATTCAGTTAAAAAGTTGTCTTTTCCTGAAAGAAAGGTTTACATATTATGATGAATCTGATGGAAATCTTTGTTATGGTACAGCAGTCTGGGCTGTGGGCCTCTGGGGATTGTTAACAAGTTTCTAGCTATCTCACCAGTAAAGTGGATCAAATTAAACTTTTACCAGACACATATCAATTACTGTCTGTGCAAGGAGAGAATGAGTGCTATATTTATCTCATCTCTTGAAGGACTCCCAATGGAAATATAGATCATGAATGTTTATGAAATCCTTACAAAGGGATCCAGCAGAGGATAAAAGAAGGGGAGAGAGAGGGTGGATAAAGTTTGTTGGCATCAACCATGGCTATTTTGATGGTGAAGTAATTTGATTCCTAGATTGTTCCCGGATATTGTTTTTAGGTAAATCATGCTCTTGCCAGCTGTTAATCCTGCAGAGAATATCAGATGAAGAAAATCACTAACTTGTATCTTTATTTTTCGTTTAGTTTGTACTTGTTGATCATTTGCTGTTGAGATCTTTTCTTTTTTTTTTGTTTCGCAAGTGGGGTTACTAGGATCAGCTCCGGTAATGGTTTTTAAAGTTTGCAACTTTTTTAATGTATACAAAATATACTTCAGTGCCAATCAACAGAACATTCAGAATTAATGCCGCTGTCTCAGCTGAGATCTTAGGCTTTTTAAAACACATTCAGTCATCACTTCATATTACATGGGGGACTGGGACAAAAAGAAGGGCTCAGTTCTATGTTGTGCTTGTAGAAGGTGTGGTGCAGTTTTGAAGGGGTGGGGAGTTAGTTTTAAGTAATGGTCTTCAACCTTTTTACACAGAAGATCACTTTTTCAATTTAAGATCAACCAGGATCTACCCCGCCCCTTTCCCAAGGCCCTGCCCTGCTCACTCCATTCCTTTCTCCCTCCGTCGCTTGCTCTCCCCCACCCTCACTCACTTTCACGGGGCTGGGGCAGGAGATTGGGGTGTGGGATGGAATGAGCGGTGCAGGCTCTGGGGCGGGAATTTGGGTGCAGGAGGGGGCTCTGGGCTGGTGCAGGGATCCAGGAGGGGGTGCGAGGTGCAGGCTCCAGCTGGGAGGGGCTTACCACAGGCAGCTCCCGGTCGGCAGTGCAGTGTCGCTAAGGCAGGCTCCCTGCCTGCCCTGACCCCATGCTTTTACTGGAAGCAGTTGACGTGTCTCTGTGACCCCTGGGCAGGGGGGCCAGGTGGCTCTGCATGCTGCCGCTGGCTCCACCCCCCAGCGCCAACTCCGCAGCTCCCATTGGCAAGGAACTGTGGCCAATAGGAGCTGCGGGGGGCAGTGCTTGCGAGCGTGGGCAGCATGTGGAGACCCACTCCCCTCCCACCCCAGGCCGCAAGGGCCACCCCCGCAGCTTCCATTGGCCACAGTTCCCGGCCAATGGGAGCTGTTGAGTTGGCGTTGGGGGAAGGGGTAGAGGGCAATGGCAGCACATGGAGCCGCCTGCCCCCACCGCCCCAGAGTCCACAGACTGCGCAGAGATATGCCAGCCACTGCTGGGAATGGCATGGGTCCAGGGCAGGCTGGTAGCCTGCCTTAGCCCTGCTGCACCGCCAGACTTTTAGCAGCCGGAGATTGCGATCAACTGGCAGAGGCTCCAGGACTGACCAGTCAATTGCAATCGACTGTTTAGTGACCACTGGTTGTAAGTCCTCTCTGCCCCTCCCCCACCCCAATCCTAGGGCCATCTGTTAGAGAGAGTTGTTGGGTTTTTTAATTGGGAGGGATGGGAGGGTACAGAAGGTGATGAATGGGAATGGCTGGAGCCAGGACATAATGGAGGAGGAGGTCAGGCTCAATAATTGATTTCTTCTAGCCTTAGAATCCCTGAAAAGAAAAGAAGACAAAGGACGATCTCAGCTCATCACCTGCCTAGCCATGATCTGTCTGCTGGGGTTTCTTGGCATCAAGGCAGAGGCAGTACTAGCAAAAGCCACTAATAAAACAATAACTCCTCAGTTGCTGGAATGACAGAGTCAAAGAGACATTATGTGAGAGTGCAAAGCAGCTAGTATCCATCAGCCATTGCTCGTTCTTCTGATCCCAAGATCTGCTGACATCTAGTTCTTGACTAGGAAATGTTTCATATTTTCTTTACTATTGCAAAATTAACTTATTTTCACTGTTTTTGTTAAAAAAAATCTGGAATTTTCATTTAGTGAGAAGAAAACAAATGACTTAGCTATGGATAAAAACCAGGAACTCTGACTGAGATTCAGGTACTTTGCCAGCTTGAAAAAATACAGCTTCATTGCCAAGGAAAAAGCAGCTCATTTATGAAAGTGAGAAGAAAGGGATGGGGGTGGAGGGAAGTATTAAATGTGAGTGCCAAGTGTAATTTTGGCCAGCATGTAAATAACACCTTAAAATTGTTCGTAATCAATTTTAACATTTTGATAATGTCAGCTGTTACTTTGATCATCACTTATATGTCTTGGATGTCTTCTCCCCCCAAAAAGAGAGAAAACTACTTGGTACTTTTTCTTTCATGAATTACATATAAAACACTTGTTTAGCCAAACACAGCTTGATACTATATCCTGAAGGTGGAAAACTCAGGATTAAAAGGTGCTAATATAACTCACCAATCATTTGAATTACCACATGGTTTTTATTTTTTGTTTAAAAATTATGACTTTTTAATATATGGGGAATGGTTCCATTAATTATCACTAATGACTTGGAAATGCCTTATGAATTATTACATTTTTTCAGTCAAATGACATAAGTGGCCTGATTTCAACACCTGGCCTCTGCTTTTGCAAGAGCAAAGCTGATCCCTGATGGATTGTGCAGTGAAAGCTCTAACAATTTTATATATGCAGTGATTAGGGCTGATCGCCTGGCCCCATGGCAAAGCTACCATTGAGTTCACCCTCAAATTTTCAAAGTGCGTGTCTGTACCTGCCAAGTTTGGGCATATGCATATGTGTGTTTTTCATACAGTTTAAGGCCAGAAGGGACCAGTAGAACATCTAGTACAAATTGCTGTATATCACAGGCCACTGAATTTCACCCAGATACCTCTGTGCTAAGCCCAAAGACTTGAGCGAGACTAAAACACTTTGGTCCTCAGGAGTCTAAACTATGTGCCAGAACAGAGGAGAGACTCTGAGGTGTCATCAATTCCCCAGACCCCTGCAAAGACAGAAAATTGAGTAGATGAGAGATTCTCAATAATTCCAGGAGGGTAACCATGCCCCTGGCTACAAAGGAAGTTCAGAAACTACCCATGGTCCCTGCCTGGGCAGAAATTCTCCCAACACCCAATCTAGCGATTAATATGACCCTGAACATGTGAGCAAGACACACCAGCCAGGTGTTTAGAAAGAGGATTCTCTGTATCATGTTCGGTCCACTTCCTCTGCTCTTTTGTCTCTAGCTGTGGACAATCTCTGGTGCTCCAGAGGAAGGCAGCTCTGCCCTCCCCCATGTGCATTAGGGAAAAATAATTCCCTCCTGACCAATGAAAGCAACTGGCTGAAGCTTTGGAACATGAGATTTATTCATAGTCATTATCTTAATACAGAGTTGCAAGTGTTATAAGTATGCTGAGGGAAGGCAGGCAACCCTGTCCTCCCCATGGCCATGAAAGAAAGGGATTAACAGGGGGATTCAGATTGCAAGGCTAGAAGGAGCTACCTCGACCGTCAGAGCCAGACACCCCTGCACTCACAAGCAATGCATCTGAAGGAGTGGGTTTTTTTTACCCACGAAAGCTTATGCCCAAATAAATCTGTTAGTCTTTAAGATGCCACCAGACTCCTCATTGTTTTTGTGGATACAGACTAACACGGCTGCCCCTCTGATACTTGGCACAAGCAATGGTATTTTTCTCCCAGAGGCTAGATTAACACATCTCTCTTAAAAAGAAATCTAATCTTGGCTTGACGACTCCAAGAGATGGTGATTCCATCACCTCCCCTGGTAAGCTGTTCCAATGTTCAATTGCCCTCTGCTAGAAAATTGTATCTTATGTCAAGGTTGAATTGATCTAACTTCAACTTCCAACCACTGGATCTTGTTATGCCATTATCAGCAAGGTTGGAAAAAGCCCCCCCCCATCCCCATCAGATATCTTTCCCCTGTATAAGGACCTATATACCGTGATCAAGTCATCTCTCAGCCTTGTCTTCCAAAAGCTGAATACATTGAGCTCCTTACGCTTCACATTATAAGGCTTGTGTTCCAGCCCTTCGATCATTTTTGTGGCCCTCCTTTCACCTCTCTCCAGTATTTCCCCATCCCCCTTGAAGTGTGGACACCAGAACTGGACACTGTGTTCTTGTAGTGGTCTTACCAATGCTGAGTACAGAGTCAAGATCACTCTCCTACATCTACTTGCCCTACATTCAAAGATCGCATTCGCCCCTTTTGCTACAGCATTGCATTGAGGCTCCTGTTGTGGTAATTATCTACACATCCAGAACTTCTGAGCATTGATCAACAGAAGAATAAAATGCAGTGCAAATCAATACATTTTTTTCCCTTTTCCTAAACTGATATGTTACATTGTGATGGTACAAAAAGAAAAGGAGTACTTGTGGCACCTTAGAGACTAACCAATTTATTTGAGCATGAGCTTTCGTGAGCTACAGCTCACTTCATCAGATGCATACCGTGGAAACTGCAGCAGACTTTATTTATACACAGAGAATATGAAACAATACCTCCTCCCACCCCACTGTCCTGCTGGTAATAGCTTATCTAAAGTGAGCATCAGGTTAGGCCATTTCCAGCACAAATCCAGGTTTTCTCACCCTCCACCCCCACACACAAATTCACTCTCCTGCTGGTGATAGCCCATCCAAAGTGACAACTCTTTACACAATGTGCATGATAATGAAGTTAGGCCATTTCCTGCACAAATCCAGGTTCTCTCACTCCCTCACCCCCCTCCAAAAAACCCACCCCCATACACACACAGACTCACTCTCCTGCTGGTAATAGCTCATCCAAACTGACCACTCTCCAAGTTTAAAACCAAGTTAAACCAGAACATCGGGGGGGGGGGTAGGAAAAAACAAGAGGAAATAGGCTACCTTGCATAATGACTTAGCCACTCCCAGTCTCTATTTAAGCCTAAATTAATAGTATCCAATTTGCAAATGAATTCCAATTCAACATTGGTCAAACTGGACAGTCTCTACGTAAAAGAATAAATGGACACAAATCAGATGTCAAGAATTATAACATTCATAAACCAGTCGGAGAACACTTCAATCTCTCTGGTCACGCAATCACAGACATGAAGGTTGCTATCTTAAAACAAAGAAACTTCAAATCCAGACTCCAGCGAGAAACTGCTGAATTGGAATTCATTTGCAAATTGGATACTATTAATTTAGGCTTAAATAGAGACTGGGAGTGGCTAAGTCATTATGCAAGGTAGCCTATTTCCTCTTGTTTTTTCCTACCGCCCCCCCCCCCCGATGTTCTGGTTTAACTTGGTTTTAAACTTGGAGAGTGGTCAGTTTGGATGAGCTATTACCAGCAGGAGAGTGAGTCTGTGTGTGTATGGGGGTGGGTTTTTGGAGGGGGGTGAGGGAGTGAGAGAACCTGGATTTGTGCAGGAAATGGCCTAACTTCATTATCATGCACATTGTGTAAAGAGTTGTCACTTTGGATGGGCTATCACCAGCAGGAGAGTGAATTTGTGTGTGGGGGTGGAGGGTGAGAAAACCTGGATTTGTGCTGGAAATGGCCTAACCTGATGCTCACTTTAGATAAGCTATTACCAGCAGGACAGTGGGGTGGGAGGAGGTATTGTTTCATATTCTCTGTGTATAAATAAAGTCTGCTGCAGTTTCCACGGTATGCATCTGATGAAGTGAGCTGTAGCTCACGAAAGCTCATGCTCAAATAAATTGGTTAGTCTCTAAGGTGCCACAAGTACTCCTTTTCTTTTTGCGAATACAGACTAACGCGGCTGTTACTCTGAAACCTGTGATGGTACAGTCTAACATACAGTTTCATTAAAGGCCACAATTAGTTACTTAGTGGGCCATTACCTAAGAGTGGCTGTTTAAAATGCTTAGTCAGACTATTGGCAAGAGTTTGAGATAATGGAACACAAGGTGCACCTTGTGTTGGGTCTCAATTAAGGAATTCAGTGAGAAGTGTTGCTAGCAGGTTTGAGAGCACGGCGATGCAGCAATAATGTGCTTTAATTTCTAAGGGTTTAATTTTACGTTTTTAATTTACCATTTGGGCAGAAACATCTGATGCTTGTTTCTTCCAAGCTGCAATTGCTTTAAGGAAACTTTTTTTTAATAAAATTCTATTTATTTTTGAGAGATCAGGAAAAAGAGTGACTTGCTTTGGTTAAAATATTTTGTATTGTTAGCTTCAACACTTGCAGGAATCTGCTTTAGAACAAACCCTTGGTTCATCCCAGTGGATCCCAAAGCACACTGTAATTTGGCCTCTGTTTCAAATCATTCTCCTCTTGCACTTTGGAGAAGAGGGCCTGAGGGGAGCCTTCCCTTGCTAGCACTCCAAGCCAGATATTATACAGTTGGCAAAGCACCATAGAGCACAAAAGGATTGCCCAACTAGTGCACTGGTCCTGCATTCTAACCTGGAGGGCGTGTCTAGGTGGGTTGGAATCAGGATATTGTGAGGGCTTCTGCATGTCTCACAAGAATGGAGTCAGTACTAATTATAACCAAAGACAAGAAATAATAAAACCATAGCCTCACCACAAACTTTAAATTGAAACCTTCTTATTATCTAAACAGAGTAAACCACAATCTTACTACTGTAACATTCATCCTTCCTTGCCCTATCATCACCAAGTGGCTTGTTACCCCCACTTGTCATGTGAGGTGTAACATTGGGCCCTGGCTCTTGTAGGGGGAAACTACTTGTCTTTGTGTGTCCTGTAAATTACCTATCATGCTTCTATGCATTGTGAAGCTATGAAATAATATTATGAATAACGATTCTAACTAAAGTAGTGTAACTAGGTTTATTGAGAACCCAAAAATATTTGAAAATGTTACCAGACTTGCTAGACTATTTCTACTTGTGAAAATAACTAGGAAGAGTTAAAACCAGACTCTCTTCCCACCTGATTAGTGACATGCATCATGTCTTTTTCAAAACACTCTGCACCCTTAATAGAAAAATCCTTTTATGCTTGTGTCCACTACTTTTCTCTGTGGATGGAAGATGCCAAATGTTCTGCAATTGGCTTCTCTAAATCCACTCATTGCTCAACTGGGAATTGGACAAATTAAATGGAGCTGAAGTACACTTGGGTCTGAAGATGCCAACGTCAGTTATTTTGTACCCAGGCTTTCTTTTTATAGGTTTTTTTTGTAAAGCTCTCTTAATGATTCTGGAGTCTATAAAAAACAAATGACCACAAATTAGTTTTACAAATGGCTCTTTAATGCTTAATAACCTTATAAAAAAAGTCAGATCCTTTTGGAATAAAGCATTTGAACTATCCAGCAAGCACATTGCCTAACTTATGGGTAATTAAAAAAAAACACAATGAAAAGAATGTTTTTTTGCAAAGCAGTTATATGAAACATGTTGGTTTTATGCCCACCTTTATAATGTGTGACTCAACAATGCATCATCTTAACCCAATTAGTTGACCCATCAGATGTGGAATTCTGCACTTCAGAAGGCAAGACACACAAGTCAGCAGTACATATGAAACCAAAAAGTAGCACGATTGGGGATGTTTTCACAGCCAAGTGACTGATAAATTCATAAATTTATAAATTCTGGCCCCCGAGCACAGTCCGAGTCAAATGAACTGCTGAGCTAGGGAGGTTGGGGTGGTGTGACCTGAGGAGGAAAGGATGTATGTATGGTTCCATAGTCACGACTGTAACTTCAGACCCACAGCAGTACCAGCAGGTTTACTCAGAGAAGTCCAGCATGGATGCCAGTATCTTGAGGCACAGGTGGCTGCTGTGGAGCTGTGCTGGCTGGTGCAAGTTCCCAACATCCTGCTCTACCTTTGCCACTTGAGCCTTATCCAGAGCCCATTGAAGTCAGTAGAAAGGCTCCCGGTAACTTCAGTGACTTTGGATGAAGCCCCTGGTGCAGCAAAACCACTCCTGCCCTGTTACATTCAGAGTCTTCTGTGACTGAGGAAAGGGGTGGTGCCTGGAATGCTTGGATGTTCCCCTTTACCACCCCAAAAAGGCAAAAGCACCTTTTGGTCTAAATCTCTGCTTTATAACCTGATTGGGGCATTTTCCTGTCTTTGTGGTTATGCCCCACGTAAGTGGCCACCTTGCAGGGGAGCTATCTTGCCTTCTGAAGTGCAGAGTTGGGGGGGAGGGATGTATACCACCTCTAAGCTGGAGGCCGCACATGAGGCATCAAGCAGTCCGTCCCACTGCTGTGTCCCTGGATCCCACACTGCTGTAGATCCACTGGCTGGGCCTGTGTTCAGCCCCCGCATCGTCCCTTCACAGGCCTGCTGTGGAGGCTGCTGTGGAAATCTCCACCCAGCAGAACTACACTGGGTCCTGCTGTGCTTGACACCTTCCATCGTCTGTGACCTGTAGAAGTGGCTCTTATAGGAGCTATTTGCACAACACTATGGATGATTTAAGAAGGGGAAAACATCCAATATTGTGCAATATTGAACTTTTATTAGTTTATCCTTCTGTTTTTATGCTGTCTTTCAAACCTGCAAGTCCCATAAAAACCTGGAAAACCCCACCTGCAGAGCAAAGCATCCTGCCCTAACTAAAAATGAGTGGAGAAGATGAATCAGTCTCATATGTTTATAGTCTTTTTGGAAAGCTTAATCACACTGACTTGCTATTACTTAAAAATAGGTCTTTTTCTTCTGTAGTGCTGTAGCTGGCATGCTTGAAAATACAGGGCTAAAAATGATTGGGGGCGGTGGGGGGAAGAGAGAGAGAAAGAGAGAGTGTTTAGGAAACATACTTATCTTCCTTTGCCCTCCACCTCCAAGTTCCAAAATCCCATTCCCCAGTTCCTGTTTTTGCTTTGACTCACAGAGCTTTTAATAAAGTCAAAATTCCCCCAATGCAAAATGACTGCTATTTTCCATTATACCATTTTAAAACTGTCTGCTTAAGTACAAGGCAAGACCAGACCACTCAGAAATGATGATATAAGAAACACAAGCCTCTTTTTCTCACTCATGTCCAGATGATGCAGACGGATACTCAGCCAAACTCAAAGGAGCAAGATGAGCCAGATGTTGAGTGTATAGGGCTTTGTTTGCCAACATCCAAGTCTCTGGTGAACATCTCATTGCAGCTATGATGGCTGTATCCGCTACCATTCCACTTCATGTTGGCTTATTTAAATTTACAGCTTTTAAAATGAGAAAGGGGAAAAAAAGAGCACATGTTAATGTAGAAAACTTTTGCATTGTCTTCCAGCTATATCTGCAATAACCATGAAACAATAAACAACCAGCTGATTCAGCCTAATGCCAGTAAGGGAAATATTTCTTGCCAGAACTTTTTATTAGCTGTGCTCCAGTGTTTATAAAGTAGATCACTTGTTATGTTGTATGTGTTGGCTTTATGATTGTTCCAGGGAGATTTACATGTACATGTAGGGAGCCATTCTCCTATTCATGTCATTGAGATTTATGTATGTGAAAAAAGAGACCCTCAGACTCTAGCTGATTTTTTAAAATAATCCTGAAACTGGTGCTTTGTGCTGCTGCTGCTTTGAAGTAATTAAGTATTTTTATCCTTTATTGCACTGCAAACTCCTTGGGTTGGTTTTAACAATTGGAATTTCTCTCTGTTTTTCTTGCTGGGTGAACCATGTGCAGAGTAGCAGAAATGTACTCAAATAGTCAGCAAATCACAGCTTCTGATTCACTTTTCTGCCTCCACTGCAAACAACTGGATCAGACGTTCCCTTGTCCCAGCTGACCGCGGGTACTCAACCCAAAAACATGTCGTCATCTATACATGTAACCATCATGTCAAGCATCATGTTCCTGCTGCCTAGCTTTGTGCTATCCTACGTTCGGACAGATAGCAATGAAACATGACTTATGACGTGAGTGCCACAAGCAGGTCTGACTCACTTCATGTGGGGCCTCATTCTCACCTTACACTCGTGTGACTTTAGTGGAGCTAATCCTGGAGCTAGATGCTGGGCCGCCTGAGAGGTAGAGCACAGGAGGTGCTGGCCAAGAGGCCAAGGTGGCTTTAAGTCACCTATTGTCATCTGGATTCTGCTTGTGCTGGGGGTTGATGTGACCTCCAGTATATGTTAATTTGGAATTTTCAGAAGACTTCAGGGCCTGCAATTAGGGTCAGATTTTCAAATGAGCTCAATGATTGGGTACAAGCTGGGTGCTGAGCTCTTTTGAAAATATCCCCTATAGAGTAACCTTAGAGGTTGATCTAATGTATGGCATCCTCCTGACAGCTCCTCTTTTGGCTGTTCTGTGGGTGAGAATTGCTGTTGCACTCTGTACCCTGGACACTCCCCCTCCTGCCCCCAGCATGCATCTACACTGGGGTGCTGCAAGCGGGTGGAGTGGCAGCATAGGGCTATAGAATGCATCTCTGTGCTGATCCTTACTGTTGTAGGGGAATTCCAAGCTAGGACAGATGCTGTATGCCATCTGCAGGAATGTGAAACTAGGAGCAAGGGTAGCTTCTTTAATTTAGTTACAATGATTAGTCACCCTTACACCAATGTTGTGTCAGCACAACTGACAAAGGATACGAATTTGCATCTATGCACAACTACTGCCCTTTTCCTGTCTACAGCTTCCCCTTCTGCCCCAGAGCTGACCAAGGGGGCTTAGCACACAGCTACATTAGCAAGGAATTGCACTGTCACTCAAATTGTCTCACATACAATGATTATTGTTTCTGCTTCTTAATTACTAAGGCATCCAAGAAAGAAAGAAAAACACAGTCTTCCTGGACTGCCATCCAGCATTCCAACTGAATGGTCAGTGGCACTGGGGTAGATCAACTCATCATCTTGAATTTCTGCCTCTCCTGGCTGATGAAAGCCAGAGTGGAATGCCTCTGTCCATTGCTGACGGGGAGTGTGACTGCCTCCCTAAGGGAGGGTAAGTTGCCAGCAATCCTCTGAAAATGCAGCGGTTTGGCTCTTGCAGGAGAAACCATCACCAAGACTAATATCCTCTTCATCTTAATCACCAACACTACCTGTGACCAGCTACACAAGCTGCGCCCACCTCAAACACTTAAGCTAACTCTCCCAGAGAAGAGACTTTAGAGACTTAGGGTCAGCACTTTCTTGGTAGCAGGTTCTGCCTTCTGGAATTCACTCCTGTGAGAAATACATGTGAGCCTGAGACTGGAAACCCTCAGAAACAGTGTAAGAGGCACCTCTTTGTACAAGCTTTTTACTAAATGCCAGCTCCAAAGGAAGCATTTATCGCCTCTCTTCTGGAAAGCCATGGTGTTATGTGGATTCCTGGGGTTTTGCTTGAGAAAGGTTATTGCTCGTAATCTACACCATATAAAGCACACCCTGGTAACATTGTAATGCCATTAATAACTACATAAATATACACACTCCTGGGATCTGACTAAGACAGATTTTGCCTTTCCTCTGTGATACAAGAAGGAGGGATATGCGAGTACTCGGCGTTCAGGCATACAAACCAGCGGCACAATGCAGAAACGGCACCATTCTGCAGGGAGCTAGCAAGCAACGCTTTACTCTCTGCTAACGTAACTTGTGCAATGAGAAGCGTCCAGGTGATGACTGAAGGGGAAGTAGCATTGCATACGTTTTCCTTCAGTCTCTCCTACTGTTCACGACTCCCTCTGAATTCAACTAGAGGACGCCGCAATTAGGAACTGGGGATCTGAGCCAAAAGCGAATATTTGGAAGAACCAGTTTTGTAGCAGCAATTGTACTACAGGCAGAACTCATTTGCACCTTCCCTGAAGAAGCACCACCCCCGGTGGAAGAACATTCCCATTATTTCATTCTTTTAAAAATTAATCTTTGATTACATTTTCAAAAATTGAACATCAACCTAGGAAGAGTATAAAGCAGAAGAATAAGTACCTGGCCCACCACTGCAGTATTACTTTATTGTATGTTAATCATCAAGTTTTGTCACAGAGAGAATGCTTATTTACTTTTTCAGTAAAGAGAAGCAAAATTGGTATGTTCCCAAAATGAATGTATTCAAAGCCTTATGAGAAAGCATTTCCATACTCTACTCTTCTTTCCTCTCTGCAGGGTCCCAGCAAGGAACACGAGCAGTTTGCAAGGGAGTAAAACCCCCAAACAAACCCCCAATTTGAATCTCCAATGAAATGTATCCCTCTCACATCACTATGCATTCTTCGGTACCCACTAGCACACATCTTTCCTCTACTGCCCAGACTACAGGCTTTGGAAATGCATTCTCCTCTGTCTTGCATCTCACCATCGACTTCAGCTAGTTCATGGCAGGTGTTTCTGCAATGCTGCACTCCATTTCTTTCTCCCACACTTCCCTCAAACGCTGCATTCAAAAGCAGCAAAGCAGATGCCACTTTTACTCTGAAGGTTTCCATCGGTGGCTAGAGGAGCAAATTTGTGTTCTGAGATCAATAACAGACTACTGTATATTTTGCTGGTATCACGTAGATATTCAAGAGCCAGTTTTGCTTTGGGTTATATGGAGTGTGTCCAAGACTTATGCTGCTCCTCACACGCATGCACGGTAACTGCAGGAGTGACCACCTTCTAGACGTGGTGCAATGCCCAGTGTAGTCACAGGTGGAGGGACTAGCTTCCCCTTCACATGTAATCTTACTAGTGTCACAGCTGCAGTTTATTTGTTTGGAAATTCCCCAGCTGGGGTGTGTGAGATGGTATTATGGAAATATATGTTCCTGGTTCAACAAAGGCCCTGCAGTCGTCTGTTCCTATGGACCTGAATGTCATACCACTGAAATCACGGGAAGCTTTGTCGCTCAATTCAATGAGCACAGGCCAATAGTCCCCCAATCAGCAGCCCTTACCAGAGCTTTCCGTGAGACTACTTTATGTGAATAAATACCACAAAATATAAGGGTCGCAGAATTGAGCCTGTAGTATTTGCAGTGTGTCCAACCTGCCCCAGAGAATCCCTGGCCCCAATTCACCACAGGTACTGCTTCGTTAAAGTACCTGGAGTCACACCCGTCTCTACCAGTGGCGAAGCGGATCCCCAAGATTGCCACTACCTCGTGCCCAGCTTGGATGGTACAAGGGAGAATGAGCAGGTGGCGCCAGCGGCTGGTATTGTATCCTGGAGTAAAAACTGCTCTATGCACACAGTTCCCGAGAAGAAACACCTCTGCAGAAAGAATAAGCAAAATCATTTGCTCAGTTGCAGCTGAGACTTGTTCAGTACAGTGAGGCCTGTGGTCTATTGTCAGGGAGCCCACTGCGGCCTTCTCTCCACACCGATTTCGTTTTAGCGATACTTTGTCTAAATTCAGTTAATTGCCAGCAAATACATAATTATGAGCTATTATGACATCTGCCTAACACTGACAAATTTCATCTTGACCAGTTAGTTTGGCAAAGTTATAAGCAACTGAAAATAGGTCCTTAAAATGGGTCATGTTAGGCAACCTTGACTACAGGCGGGCTACCAACTCTGCCTATAATATCAATATAAATGACAAAGTAATGCAATCTATAGTTTAGGTGATCAAAGACATTCTCTATATATCCGCTTTTGAAAAGAACTTGCTGGGGTTTCATTTTGTATAGTAAATAGAATGTAGCATTTCCTGTTCCTGTTGTGACAATAAATTTATGGAGTGCGTTCCCATCTGATCCTTTCTGTTGAAAAAGATTTCTTTAAAGAGAATATTGTCCTGGAAATGGAAATATTTTTAAAGCATCCAAGACAAATGTCTCAAAAAGCATCCAGATGTAAATGAAGACATTAAAGGTAGTTGACAGTTACAAAGGAGGAAATGACTGATGTTGGCTCATGCTAGAGGAGAGAGAATTTATTAAATCTTTAAAAACGTGAAGTAAAGGAATATCATGAAGTTGATAATAAATTGTGCTATTGTTATGAGGAGACCCTGGCCACCAGGTCTGTGTGTCAGACTTCTTTCCTAAGGAATACCTGCTTTCCAGGGATCAGTTTCCCAGGTTTCTGAGAGACGGGAAAAAATGCAGTAGATTTTAAAAGTTCCCAAAGAAGGCCATTTGTGCGCTCTAAATGTTTTGGGTGTAAAAGTGGTTGATATAGAAATAGAATATCCACTTCCTTTCACCCCGAGTGTATAATTCTTTTCTGGGATTCAGTCCTTTCTCCTTTTGGTTGTTTTATTTCTTCTCTCTTAGTCAGTCTCCTACCCTCATAGCATAGTAATGTATATTTGGGCTTATTTCTCACACAATCACAAAGTTATTTTGCTCTTGATCCCTAAACTTTTATTGTTTCCTACAGCCCTCTGTCATGTCCCCTCTTGTTGACACAGGGTTAATAATTTTAAAATATGAGATGTTTTGGCATAACCACAACATTTTCATCAGTATGACCTTCACTTCCTTATATGACAGCAGGCCAAGTGCACCCTATTTCAGTCCCTGCGCTGTTTCGTTCCTTGGTTTGCTTTCTTTGGAAGAGAATAAGTTGGGTTATTTTTTTCCATACACAAAGAGTAACCATATACTTTTGTCCAAATACCATACGTAAGGGAAAACAAAGAACAAAAGTAATGCCACCATGGGAAAGGACACTGTGCATCACTTCTAACAGGCTGTATCTGAGCTGGGTGCCAAGTGGCAGCTGCCTCCAGAAGACTCCTAGAACTTACAGAAAACAATCACTATAGTTATATAGTTGAAAACACCAAAAAGTGGTGGCTCATGTAAAATATCATTCCGTTGCACTTCAATCATCTTTGTTACTGGACGCGTCCCTGCCTCCTTCTCAGGAGCTAGTTGGAATGGACTCAGTGTGATGCTACTGTGTGGAAGGGGCAGGATGCAAGGAGTTTACAGAGGGATTCTGCACCTTCTATGCACTGTGGCTGTGCTTGCCAGACCTCCCTGTGGCCCAGTATGCTGGGGGACAAAGGGGAGTTGGAAGGCAGAGAACGACCATGCAGATCCACCATTCGTTCTCCATGGAGGAAGGCTGCTGAGGAGCCAGAGTCTGCCATGCCAGGGATTTCAGTAAGGATAGTGCTGCTGCTCTATTGCCACTCCGTAGTGTTGCGAGAGAGAGAAAAGATTCCTTCCCTCCTCAGCCCCTGTAGGATTCCCCCATGCATAGCTATGGTACTTGGCTGATGCAGTGGTGTGAGGGCTTCAGCTGGAGTGGGGACAGTAAGCACAAGGAGCATGTCTAAGCACAAGGCTATGTTCTGTTGGTGTCAGTGACATTCGGGGCTCCAACTGCCCTTAATTTTGTGGACACAAAAATGGATGCTTACCCTTCATGTGGAAACCAAAATTGAACACCGGGGATAAAGTAATGGCTGTGGGGCTGAGAACAGGGAGTGGAAGGGTGGCTTCTGTGGTCCTCCTGGCTTGGGTAAGTACCGCTTCCCCCCCAGCTCCCCCTCTTTCTTAGCTGGTGCAGTGAGAGGTCTTCCTCCTATTCTTATCCACGCAGCCAGTGCCTAGTGCATTTTTCATTCAGTCAAAGTGATAGTAACAGACTTTGATCAAAAGAAGAGGAAGGATCTGAAATCCAGTCACTTGTAGTAGAGAGGTGGCTCTTGGTTTTTATTGAAAGAAGAGTTCTCAGGGTTGACATTATTTAAATGTATGGTTTTCTTTTAAAATGTTTTCTGGGTATTTTGTTTTCCTATTCCTCGCTCTCCAAAGGGAGGGCTGCAATAATATTTGGACCCCACTGGCGTCCAAGCAGCAGCATAACCAGAATTCTGGGTGTGTTTTTCCTGCAGACCCATGCATTTTGCACATCCATTTGCCCTCCTCTGTTGCTGTCCTCTATCTTTATCTTAGAGAGTTAACAAAATATTGATATTGACTTGATTCCTGCTCTTAAGCTCATGGGGCTTGATCTAAAACCTGTTGATGTCATTGCAATGTTTCTTATTGGCTTCAATGGGCTTTAGGTGAGGTTCTTGGAAAGCAGGTTCTTTGCCCATTTCAGTTTTCTCTTAGCAGGTAGGAACAAACCTGATCGAGAAAATAATGTAACTTTGGGATTCGTTAACAAATGACTGCAGTGAATTTGCCTCCTCGGTTACTTATACCTCTCACAACTTTTTCATTCTGCATCAGTCCTTATTTTGGAAAGTTGGTAGCTTAATTATCACAGGAGAATGTATAGACACACTAAAAGCAATTTTAAATAGTATTCTGTGAATTAAGGACCTGATTCTGCTCTTAGATTAACCAGTTTCATGTTAGCACAAGTCTAATGGCTTCAATGGAGTTACTGGGGGGCATAGATCACATTGCACTCCCCGGCAATACCTGCCCTGAGGAACCAGAGAACGAAATTCGGTGATGAATCCTGGTCACATGCCACCTGAGGCACATTGTGCATATGCTAAGAAGAATGTGGTTACTTCAGTGGACTTACACTGGTACAAGTGAGAGGCTGTAAAATTTTCTAGAAATAGCACAGTTCTTACAGAGGGCGATACAAAGAATCAAATACTATCTTGCATAATACAATACAGAGGCTATACTATACCAATGATAAATTATAAAAGCTGTACAACAATTTACAATACACAATTTAAAGATGTATCAGAATGTGTTTTTCTTGATTTACCATCTAGCTTTTGCCTGGTGCTCTACAGTCAACATCAAAATCTTCAGTAAATCATGTATACAATCACAGAACAAAATACAACTTCGAACGCAGAGGTGAAAATTGGGCCCTGTTAGTCTTGAAGGTGTGCCTTTGAAATTTCCTACCAAATGAGATTTCATCATGCAGTTTATTTTAGACTTCCCCAGAAACAGGCTGTCATGATGACTACAGGCCTCCCAAGCTCTTTCAAAGCTACCAGAAACACAGCACAGGTTTACAGTTTGCAGAAGTTAAATGACCTTCCAGGAACTCTCACCCATTAAAGATCGCTGCTATAGGCTGGAGGAATACTACAAACACCTGTACATCTTCCAACCAACAAATTCCCTCTCTCCTGTTGAGACTGCAATGTATCCCTGCACTATGACCTCTGCCAGCTGCAAAACTGCATTGAAATTTTGCAGAAACTAAACTACTACTGTCAAATGGATTTAATACAAACACCTAATAAATCCAATCACCATAATGTGCATAAGAATAAAAAGAAAACCATATTTTACAATAAAATTCATTTTATTGCAGCCCCAAAGTGTCATGTGATCAGCCACTGGGATAAGAACAGACGTGGCTAGCCAATCTGCCCTAATAAGAGAATCATCCTGTAAATCGTTTTTAATGGAGCTTCTAAGGGGGTGTTGCTATTTCTCATTTGGTATGTAGAAATTCAAGGTAGGAAAGATATCACTAAGAAATGTGGAAAGGGTCCTTATGTTTATTTATTTTTACTTAAACATATCAGCAAGTCCTCACATGAAAGTAAAATCAAATCTCTTGACTTAATTTCAGGAGCTGTGGTTTCCCCATTCAACTGATACTGTTATTCTAACAATGAGTTTTGCAGAGCCACAGTTAGCTTTGTGCCAGCACTTCCATTATAAACCTTACCCACCCTCCTGGGATTTATAACTTGGCTTATAATTCTCCTCCTGGTTGAAACTTGCCATACAAAGTCGCAGCCCAAGGGATAACTTTTTCTTCTTCATCATCTTCTTTTTTCTCTAATGAAAAGATTTTAAATTTATCTTAAAAATTGAAAATATTTTTTAACTCAGAATTGACAAATATTCAGCCTGTGGAATGGGTCTGGCCTGCATGAGATGTTTACATGGCCTGTGGGACATATTCAGAGTATGTAGAATCTATTGAAGTAAAGGAACTTTCGAGCCATCATGATTGCAGGGTTAAAATCAAACAAACAAACAAAATATACGTTATGTGCCACAAATGTAAAAATACATTTGCCTCAGTCTGCAGACAGGTTGAAACAGTGATGGTGAGAAGTATAAACTTCCCCACCCACCATTTTCAATGTCATTAAGCTGTTGATGCTAAAGCTTGAGGGCATTTTAAATCACTGTAGCAATTAACTGTGTCATTGCTTATTTTAGGGATAGAATTAGGAAGGAATTGGTAGTGGAGCCCATGGATGGAAATGGGGTGCAGGGTGAGACCTGCAGAAAGGAGAAAGCAGAAGGCCCACAAGGTCAAGGAAAAGGGAGAGAAACAGAGAAAGGAGGATAGGGAAGAAATCGTGCTGATGCTAAATGTGAGCATATTTGCCCACTGGATGTAGTGATTAGGTACTGAGCAAACAATTAAAAGTTTGGTTACTACGTAAAGGCCACATTCTGCTGTGCAAATCTCCTATTGACATCTGTGTGAAATCCACTGTGGACTGAGCAGACTATAGAGTCCTGAATTGTTACAGTGGTCCCTAGACGCTAATTAAAAATGGGATTTCAGCTTTCCCTGCTGAATGGGTTTGACACCCCAGCTTTAGCCTGTCATGGGCCTGTGGAATCCTCTGGGATTTTCCTAGTTTAGAATCTGTAGCTGAAGGGAGGAGATCTAGCTAATGACAGTATGACTGAGCACAGTGCTTTTTGGGAAAGGGGGCATGGTGGCCTATGTAACAGGGTAAATCTAATGGACCCAATCCTGTTCCTATTGAAGTCACTAACCAAATGACCATTGACGTCAGTATTTCTAAAAATGGGCAATAAAGACACTGGGCCAAATCCTGCAGCGATGTTCCACAGTTCAAACCCAATAAGCACTACTTACGTGAAACTTCAGATCAGGGTCCTCATCCTTACTCAGGCAAAGTCTCATTGACTTCAGTAGGAGTTTTGCATAAGTAAGGACACAGTAGGATCTGGCTGAAATAGGCTTAGGAGTAAATTTAGTCTTGATTGTCAGTGCCTTTTAAATATATAATTATGTGTTCAGACTGTGTGGGTTCAGACCTGATCATTGACTTCTGGGGTGCAGTCCCATTGATTTTGCCCTGAAGTTAGATCTGAGAAGGGTGAAAGCAGTCTTCCCTATCTACATGTCTAACACTGAGGTTTGTAGTGTAGCTTTGGGCTCAGACCCGCAATTTGGACCCATGGCCTTATTCAGCTTGTAAAATCAATTGAATAAGGAGGAGACAGTCATTGTGTCCCGGTGAGTGGGCTGGATGCTGACATCTCTTAAAGAAGTGCCTGTCAGACCTTTGCTCAAGAAACCATTCTTTGGAGCTGTTAATCTCACAAATTATTCGTCTGTTTATAATCATTTCATCTTGGAAAAGATTGAGAGGACTGTGGCAAGGGAACTCTCGCAATATTTAGAGTCCTTAGCTGTCTGGGGGCCCTCTTGTTTGATTTTATGCCTCGGTGTAACACCACCTTCCCTAGACTCTTTGATCAACAGTCTCTCTCTGGCTGCTCCGCACTGTGCTGGTCTCCCAGCATGATCTAGAGCAGCCTAAGTTTAGGGGAATGCAGAGTTAATTTAAAGCCTCTTTTGCACCCTCTCACACATTCAGCTGAGTGCTCCTTGGACACAGTTAAAGATCTGGAAGCTAGCAGCTGCAACTATATCTCTATGCTGGCCCAAATCCAAAGGCCCCAAATCTGGGAAAGTTTGGACTTGTAGGTGGTTGTGAATGTCCACATCCACTGTCTTGGCTTCTTCCATTACAGAAAGAAGAAAAGGAGGACTTGTGGCACCTTAGAGACTAACCAATTTATTTGAGCATAAGCTTTCGTGAGCTACAGCTCACTTCATCGGATGCGCTGTAGCTCACGAAAGCTTATGCTCAAATAAATTGGTTGGTCGCTAAGGTGCCACAAGTCCTCCTTTTCTTTTTGCAAATACAGACTAACACGGCTGTTACTCTGAAACCTTCCATTACAGAGTGATTAAGGCTGAAATTTGGTCAAGGGTTTGGGTTTGAGCCTATCTCTATAGCAAAATGTGGAATAAACTGCATTATCTTTACAGCTTTGCCTTTCTCGCCTGCACTGCGCCTAGCAATCTAACCGCACTGAGACTATGGGCTTGTCTACCCTGGAAAGGCTACAGTGGAACAGCTGAACTGCTGTAGTGCTTCAGTGTAGACACTAACTACCCTGACAGGAAGGGTTCTCCTCTTGGCAAAGAGACACTACCTAGGTTCACCTCCCTGAGAGGTAGTAGCTAGGTCGATGGAAGAATTCTTTCATTGACCTAGCGCTGTCTACACTAGGGGTTGCATTGGTTTAAATTGTGCTGCTCAGGGGTATGGATTTTTCACACGCCGAGCAACATAGTTAAGAGGACTTAATTTTCTAGTGTAGACCAGGCCTATGGCTAAGGGTTCAGTCTGGTCAGTTTCCCAATGTTCTTGTGAGGCAGACAATAGGACACATGGTTCAAGAATTATAGATATTCTGTCACTTGTCACATTTTAAAGTGTTGATGACATGTGTAAATATTTTTGTGAAAATCCCAAGGAAATGAGTTTTCACATTGCTCGAATTAATACCAAAACGTCATTATTATTACCACTAGGAGATTTAAAAAGATGCAGAGCACTCTTAACTGCCTTGAAGAGGCTCAGGTAAGGGTCCTCAAAACTCAATATCAGCATCTGGAACAGATGTGTAGATGATTTGGAGGAGGGGAAGGCCATATGCCATTGACTAAGAGGAGACAGGCGGCATGCCACTATCTTCCGCACATTTCTATTGAACCACTTGGGTTGTAGAAAGGCTATTTGTCTTTTGTTTCCTTAAGGAGTAATTATTCAATACAGTAGTTAAATTTTCTGAAAGTTATCAATTACCATAATTATGCATAAACAATAATTCCCCCTCATTGTTTTTGTTGATCAAAAGAATGCATTGTTAGAGGGGTTTTTGATGATTGGAAAAGAATAATGGGTAGCTTATTTTATAGGAGATTGAGTATGCTCACAGAACACAGAGAATAACCTCTAATGAAAGCAAGGGAACATGAAACCTCAATCCAAATATATTAATCTTCTCTGCAGAAAAAAGAGACAAAGGTGACAAAACCAGAGGCTTCTTGTCCCATCTCTACAAAAGGCAGGAAGTGAGATTTGTATTTTATCTCCCAAACAACACCTTTTCTTGTTATACAGAAATTGGGTCCCATTCTCTACTTACAGAAATACAACTTAGTGGAGTTATTTCTGGTTCACACCCGTGAAAGCAAGTAGAGAATTGGGCCTGTCTATCATTCAGAATGAGGAGTTTGTGACTGATTTTATGGGCTCAGGTGATCCCACAGATACACCTGCCAGTTCCCAGTGACCTCAGTGGAAATTACATGTGTGAACAAAATTAGGATCCATAGCTCTGAATACATATGTAAACTGGGACAGGACTGGAAGAAAAAGGTACATACTCAGATACTTCACTTAAAAGCAAGGGTGAGGAATAGAGAAGGGTTTTTTGTTGGTATTTGTTCAAGCTGGAGGAACTGGATGGACATCTAGTACAGTGACTACATATTTACTTAAAGTATATTCTCTTCTTTGTACATGACTCCATTCCTTCTGAATGGGTGATGATATGGGTGAGAGTGTGGTGTGAGGATGTGGTTTCCGGAACAGTTATTCTGCATAGCTGAATAATAGAGTGATTGCTTTAGCAAAGTCATGTGTAACGTTTCAGTTCCTTACTTTGGGTTTCTGAGAGCAGCAGTATATAGACTGTATTGGGGAAGGAGAAAATGTGACTTTTTGTTGGTTGTGTGTGTGTGTGTGTGTGTGTGTGTGTGTGTGTGTGTGTGTATGTGTGTACAAGCGTACACGTTCTTTGGCAGACTTTATTTTCCCCTAAAAGGCACATTTACATTAAGAAGGGCAGAGCTCTGCTCTGTGCAGACAAAAGGGTGTATGTGTGGGCTAGTTCCAACTCCCTGACTCTGAAAGCCAGGCCCATCCCTGTTGCCACTTAGAGTTACAGCCAGGCAGCACTAAGGTACAGGACTACTGTAGTTTCCTTAACGTATCAATCCTCCACTGGAGTAGGGTCTAGATCAGGGGTGGGCAAACTATGGCCCGCGGGCTGGATCTGGCCCCTCAGGGCTTTGGATCTGGTCTGCGGGATTTCCACCCCCGTGGGGCTAAGGCAGGTTCCCTGCCTGCCCTGGCCCTGAGCTGCTTCCGGAAGCAGCCGACACCATGTCCCTGCGGCCCCTGCGGGAGAGGGGGGCAGAGGGCTTCGCACACTGCCCTCACCTGTGGGTTCCACACCTGAAGCTCCCATTGGCCGTGGTTCTCCACCTGCAGCCCTCTGTGCCCCCCCCCCCCCCCGGGGCTGCAGGGATGTGGTGCCAGCTGCTTCCAGGAACAGCGCGGGGCCAGGGCAGGCAGGGAGCCTGCCTTAGCGGCATGGTGCCGCTGCTACCCTGGAGCTGCTCCAGGTAAGTGGCACCAGGTCGGAGCCCACACCCCAACCCTCTGCCCTGAGCCCCCAGCCGTCTGTCCTGAGCCCCCTCCAGCACTCTGCACGCTGCCCTGCACCCCAACCCCCCCCTGCCCTGAGCACCTCCCACACTCCAAACCCCTCCTGCAACCTGCACCCCGCACCCCTCCTACACCCCAACCCCCTGCCCTGAGCTCCTTCCTGCATACCACACCCCATCCCACAAACCACACTCCCTTCTGCACCCCAACCTCCTGCCCCAGCCCTACATTCATGGCCCTGCATGCAATATCCCCACCCAGATGTGGCCCTTGGGCCAAAAGGTTTGCCCACCCCTGGTCTATAGAGTGTAACTGAGCTCCACCACACCTCCCTATCAAGAAGTAAGGGCAGAGGTGCAGGTCCTGGCACCAGACCAGCCCAATAATACTCAATGCTCACCACCAGGGGAATTCTCTGCTGATGATTTGTGACTGGATTGGTGGCCCCTTTGCACCACCTGGGTGGTGTTGTAACTGGGCTTGAGAATCTGCTTACTTCCAAGAAACTGCAAATTCTTTTGAAGTGTGGAAAAAGCAAAAACTGAAGAAAAATCTGTAGGGGCTGGAGTACACCTTTATATACAGCTTATGTGGCCTGCTGCCTGCCCACATGGGGTAAAACCATCTGCCTCAGCCACTTCAGGGGTGTGGAAGGCTCTTCACATAGCTCATCTTTTAGAGCCCACACTGAAATGAATTCATGTAAATAGTGAATGAGATAAAGTTCCGACCAGTTAGTGAAAGACATGCATCGCCTGCCAAAGTAACAGGAATTCATCTGGCCAGAAACGATAAACTTGGTTAATGTCATAACAAATAAATCCCCTATTAAACTGTCTAATTGATTGCTGGAGTAGATAAATGCATGTGTTATATTACAGAGGGACTTTTTCAAACAGGATATTGAATTTTATGGACCCATTTCTCCTCAGATTTATGGGTGCATTTAAAGAGAACTGTCTGAGGGAAATGACACAGACACATGTATTGAGGGATGGCTCACATGCTCCCATGGAAAAATCTTTGGTGGGGGACTGATCTCTGCAAAGTTCCCCTTGTGGCTACTCTCTAATGGTTCTCTCAATGCAGCTCGAAACCACAGAGATCTGTGGAAGCCCAAAGATATCTTGCAGAGACCCTGTGCTTTTGACAGGTTTCAGAGTAGCAGACGTGTTAGTCTGTATCCACGAAAAGAAAAGGAGGACTTGTGGCACCTTAGAGACTAACCAATTTATTTGAGCATAAGTTTTCCTGAGCTACAGGTCACTACATCTGATGCATCCCAATCCTCCTTCAACTGGTTTCCTGATGCATGGCTACTTCCTGAAACCTCCAGGAAGGGGCTCTGAGGAAAAGATAACTGTCCTATGCTGTATTGTAACATTCTGGTACACTCCATGGAGCAATGTATATCGCCTTCCAACCAATCTCTTCCCCCAATCCAGCATAGTCCCCATACTTACGTCAAATCACTGGATTCCTCTCATCCACCAACCGGCTTCCCACAGGAGCCAGGACCTGATGTTTTAATTTAGGACGTACTTCACCTCTACCTCCAATAAAAATACTTACTAAGCTCTTACTGTATATGGGGCTTCTGCATCCCCTAGATCTAAACCTACAGAGTGGGTAAGTAGCATGTTCTTATTTTTTGCAGCTGGGAAATTGAATCACTGAAAAATTAAGTGACTTGCTGAAGGCGACATAATGAATCTAAGCTAGGAATATAATACACTTTCCCAGTGTCCCCTTGCCTATTATGCATTGCTGCATATGGCATGAAAATCTCCCTCCTTACCCTTGCATCTATCAACTCTATCCTGTAGCATTTGACATCCTTATGCTTATCTTAGGGTATGTTACTAAAAATATGTGTCATACAGTATAATGTACTGTACTAATATTTTAAAATGGAGCAACACCACATGGGCTGTCGTGGATTGGATTCATAAATAGCTGCTCTGAGAAGACTAGTCAAAGGTTGTAACCACACATGCGGAAAAAAAAAAAAAAAGGATGTCTTTAGGCAGGAATTCTTGATCTTCCTCTACAAAGCAAATATTTGCTTTGTTCCCAGAATCCTTGAAAGCGGTTCCAGTGTGTTCTCATTCATCGTGTACATTGTACTGTTTTCAAAGGCCATTCATTAGAAGCGAAATGCAAAGTAGAACTTGCACCAGCATGTAAAACTTTGGAGAGCAGTAAACATTAGTACAGTACAACTTCAACTGAGAGAACACACTGTACAAAGAGCTAAGCCTGTAGCCACATCAGCAGTTCATTTAAGCAAATGCTTATACAATTGCACAGACTAATGTCTGAGAAAACCTGTGAAGATTGTTGTTTTGTGAAATGCAGTAAAGCAGGAAAGTAAATACTCTTTCCCCTTCTGATAAATTATTGTCTTAGACGATAGTGCTTAGAAGCCTCAACCATGACCTGAGCCCCATTTGCACTCGGCACTGTACTTACACATAGTGAGAGCGCTGCTGCCCCAGATAACTTACACTACGTATAAATAAGACAAACAAAAGCCAGGAGGGGAAACTGAGGCAGGTAAGTGGCAGAGCTTTGAATAGGACCTAGGTCTCCTGGGTTCCAAGCCAGTACCTCAGCTACTGAACCCTGCTAAATGAGAGGTGTGGGATAAAGGTCCATACAAACAAACTTTCCAGTTATTATAACAACCAAAAAAGGGAGAATTTAATACCCAGACTCTGTGGAATCAAGAGCTAAAACTAGCTCTGAGTGTTAATATCCCCTTTTAGCCCTTCTTCCCAAGTACTTCATATGGCCACAGCAATTTTTCAACATTCTGCGTATAGGATGTAATTCCAGATGGTCCCATCCACTGAGCACACTCAAATGTGTGAACTTTAAAGGTTCATATAAAAAGTTAAAGGCAAGTTCTGGAGGTGGAGAGAGTAAATTATTTATTTATTTTTGTATTACATTCTTTCTTCTTCTTTTTTGTTGTTGTTGCTGTTTAATGCAAAGCTCAGACCTGCGATAGCACCATGCAGTTCAGCAGAGTCCTGTGTTATTGAACCAGTGCCGGTGCTAATAAATATCAGAGAAGTTTTCATAACTTTTCTCATGAAACTTACAAAGATTGAGAGCCAAGACTCCCTGATCGAGGAGGGTCACGCACTGAATATTTCTATAAATAAAGTAAACTTAAGAACGAAGCCAGTTTTGACTTGGCTTCAAATTTAGGCTCCCAGTGCTCCTTTTAACCTGAACATAAGACAACTTCTTCTGGCCTGCTTATTTGTTTAGAGCGCATTATCTTTACTTCATAATGATACATCAGAATGGTATAAAATAATCATAAATTGATAATGCACTAACATTTCTGGGTTTCTAAACAGAAGCACTGAAATCTTATTAAATTTTTGTGTTTTGAAACAAAGATGTTTATTGTATTTTATCTTAGGCTATTTACTCAGATTAGCAGAGATTTCCTGAAATGGTGATGGAATGTCATTTTTTTCCTTTGGAAAAATAAAAATATTTGTAATAATTTTATTGATGAAAAATATACCCCCCTCCACATGTTGAAACATGTGGAATGCTGTGCCAGAACCATGAAAACTTTTGAATGTAACCCATTTTCTTAGAATAAAAGAGAACACATTTGGAGGAGGAAGAGAGTGGAATGCAGAAAAAGTGGTGGATGTGAGGGGAAGTTTACTGTAGTGTAGTGGCTTTGTGTGTGTGGGAAGGAGCGCTGGGTGTATGATGATTATTATTTTATTTAGCAAATTGTTTATTCATCAAAAAATGCAGTTTAGGGTTGACTGAAACTGTCCATGAAATCAAGTTAAATTAGGTGAATAGCTTCAGCTAAATAAAAATGGAGGGAAAGAAATTCCTAAAAAAGTTTCACTTTGACACTTTAAAAAGGAAACGGTCTGATTATTCTTTTTGAAACTGTTAAATCTAGTTAAAATTTCTAAATGAAACAACAACAAAAGACTGATTACCCAAAAACTAAACAAAAGGTTTTGTTTCAGGTTGGAAAAAACAGTTTGTTTGACCCAAAATGAAATTTCACTTCTGCCAGAAAGAAATAAAAAATGGTCTTGTTGGCAATTTGAAACAATTTTATTTTTTCAGTTTGGCTATCAAACCAAAAACTTATTTGCCCTGTTCTGGTGTGGTTGTGCACAAGTAGCTATTCCACAGAGAGGCTCAAAATCTTATTAACTTTGCCAGTGGTCTACTGTAGCTCAGCAGTATGTGTCTGGGGAGCTGAACTATAAAGGTTCTAGTCCCAACTCCCCATCTAGGTGTGATTGAGAGTTATATGATAATTGTCTCATGTTTGCAGAATAGTGAAATACAGTAATAAATATGGAGCCAACGGGCACCACACTCAAAAAATATTATTGTTGGGTCAAAAAAGTCATAATGTGATGATTGAAGGTGGGATTACTAGATGGCTAATGGGGGAAGCTTGGGATCACCAAACATCTCAAGCATGGTCACTGGCTGGTTTGGGACAGGATGACTATATATCCTTAAAGCAAGTGGCTGCTGAATATTTATAAAGATGAGACTCAAGTAGTAGCTCTTGAACATAGTCAGAGCCTCTGCCTTTAAGACTTTGAGACCCAACAGTATGACTTATAGGCAGACAGGGTAAAGAAGACATGTCTGACATAAAGATGGTTGCTCAGCTCAGCAACCAAATATGCTTCTGCATTCTGAACAAGTTGCAGTGAGCAGCTATTGTTAGCTCTTCATGCATAAATTAGCATTTGTAAAGACAATTACTTGTTTCCGTGCACAAACACAGGTCGTATGAAAAGAGATGCCTACCAAAAATATTGCAGTCACAGATTAAAGAAGCTTGTTGAAAATCTGGTTCACAATATGCAAGGCTGTTCTAATATCCTACAATGCCTGGGGAAAGCTATGATGGGCTAAAAGGTGATACCAGAAATCTTAGAGCACTGTCAGTTCCGATTGACAAGGTTCCTTGGGAGCTAAGTGTGCTCATCACCCCGTAGAAAGTGCTCAGCACCTTGGACCCTTAATTTTGAATTTCTTAGATTTTGTTTTATGATAAATCCAAACCATTACTGTAGCTTGCTAATTATAGTCACCGGGGGCTTTATTAAAACTCAGTGGCAACTAAATGAGACACAGATGAAAAATTCCAAATTATACTCTGAATATTCACCCTCTTGTAAGACTTTTTGAAGTCACCAGAGATTAAACCTTGAAAAGCAGTTCAGCTGGTTACAGTAGATGCCAATTCTCTCCTGAGAGCCCGAGTAAGGTCACACAAGAAACACGTGAAAGTTCACGCAGGAAGGCTCTGGCAGAGTCATATGACCCCTGTCCAAGCATCAGCTACAAAACTAGATCTCCTCAACTAGATCCTGCAAAGTGATGAATGGAGATTTTTTTTTTTTGGTGTGCAAGTGAAAAAGATTTCTGTACATGGGACGCTTTGTAGCTTGTAACTTCAATATAAGTGCCCTTGAAAAGGACACTATTGGATAAATTGTTAGCTTTATTATCTTTCTGTTGGACTGGGAACCTAAAGACATGTCCTGGTGGTAATTTTGAATATTGTTACAAATTATTAAAATTTCTTAAAAAGAACAAAAATAATGACCTTGTTAGAGATTTCATCATTTTTAATCTCCGCCCAGTGTTCCTACTTTGATCCAGTAATGCTATAGTTGGCCTTAGTTCTCCAAACAAAGGCACTCTTTTCTTTCTGGATTAGTAATTAAGGACGGGAGCTGAACTCTTAGACGCTACAATTTATAAAGGAGGCCTCATGCATTTCTGGCTGCATTGTTTAGCTCTGGGTTGCTAATTTTGGTGGTAGCTGCTCTTCATTAACAGACCTTCAAAATTAACTATTCAGGTGCTTGGAAATGGTTCTTAGTTTTGCCGAACATTTTTTTATACTGGAATATAAAAATGCTGAGCCCAGTGTTAATGCTTTTCTCCTTCTGCTCCTACTTTACAACAGTGGAACTCTTCAAAGTGATGATATTACTTGTATTACAGTAGGGCCTAGAGGCCCTGTGTGAAATGGATGTGTAGGTGCTATATAAGAACACACAGTCAAACATTCCTTATCCTGGAGACTTTACTGTTTAAACAAACAAGGCAGTAGAAGAAGAAAAGTATTAATATTCCCACATTACAGATGGATAACTGAGGCACAAAGGGCCAGAAGTTTTAAAGGTATTTCGACAGCTGAAGATGCAGATAGTCCTGCCTAAACACTTTTGAAAATCCCACTAGGCACTTATCTCAATCTTCAGATATAATACTTTTAAAAATTTGTCCCAGGGAAGTTATTTGACTTGCCCAAGGTCACTCAGGAAGTCTTTAGCACAGCTAGGAACTTCACCAAGACCTAATCCAGTGCCTTAACCACAAGATCATATTTCCTGCCTTCATTGTTAACGTCCACTAAAGCAGACCAAAAAAATCTGTGCCCTAATGTGCATCACTGTTGGGTGGCAAGCATGGCTCTTATGTAACGTATGTCAGTTATCTTCCAATCTCATATATATCTAAAATTGTCTGTATCTTTATCCAACTTCATTCTCCTCCTACATTATCTATTGGTTTGCCCCATGAGATCATGCCAATATCTCTGAAGGTATTGTCTTTAAAATGAGAAATGAAAGACTGTCCAGCTATATCTTTGTGATCATTCATGTAAATTTAAATTTGCCTAGCCCTAATATTTGGTATTTGTCCAACCCACTCATTTTCCCAATGTAACATATATGTGACACCAGCACAGATCCAGAAACCCCTTGGTACCATGCATTTCTGAGTGAATATTTCTGAAATAGATATATGCGCACATACACATGTTTATGTATACATGTCTTGTTTTTAAACAGGTTCACCTTGTGGAATGTCCAGGAAAGTTTTCCCTCATGTATTTTTTTTAGGAGGTTTTGAGTGGGCCCAATTTCATTAGAGAAAAAGGAACCCTTATGGTCTGAAAGGACACACAAAGGGACATTTAGGCCTTAAGAACGTAGATACGTCCTGGTCCTTCAGTGCTAGATTATTGACTGTCTGCCTTTTAAGATGCATAGTATAAGACGTGCATGGGGATATTAACATGAAAGAGTCTCATAAACCAAAAATATCCCAGTTCTATAATAAATCAGGATCGAAATATGCAGACTTATACATGAATTACACCTTTAAAAAAAGCTGATGATAACTCGTTTTGCATCATTCCTCTTTAGTCACAAACTTATCTTTAAGTTTTATTGAGAATGCTTACTTTTTTGTGTTACCAGCAGCTTCCTTGTGTTGGTACACACATGCACCACCCCTTGATTTAGAAATAAAACAGCAATATAAACTTCCTTTTTTCTTGTACACTGCAGGGATAGGAGGAAATGCCTTAATCACTTCAAACCCCTCAGCAAGTTTCAGTATGTAAGCTTTATTTGTAGTAGGATTACTGGTATGGAATTTGGGAACCAGTCACGGAACTTCAGTAATATAATACAAACATCTACATGTCACAGTTTTAACAATATCCATTATTTGGTGCCAAAGCAGATTAAGCTGCCTTTCAGAGGAAAGAAGTGTTTCAGATGTTGTTTCAAAATCCTTTGTAGGTTCCAGTGAGAATTTGATGTTTAATATAAATCAAGCACTTACGGTTTATATACTAATTTACATATTGCATTGTGGAAGCTGGTTGGAATGTAAAAAGCCTCCAAACTCCTTTTTTCTACTGTTTCCTTTCCAAGGGTGCTAATTGTAAGGACTAAATGCTACACTATGAAACACCTCCTCTCTGCATCTTCAAGTGTCACTCTGGCAGTCCCATTCTGGCAGCCCTTGCTCTTACACGCTGTTGGCCAGTACTTGCTCTCCTGAAGACCATTTTTGCTTTATAATCACCTTTTGATTCCTTGGAATTCAGCCAATCTCTTTCCATTTACACACTAGATCCCAAACACAAGCAAGTGTGGGACGGGGGTTTCCTACTGCCTGGGCAGTTTGGGTCTTTTGGTCTAAGGCCACAAATAGGCCTTAGTTATATATTTGTATGCAAACCATTCCTGTAAAGATGAGAAATGAAATTCTCCAGGTCTGTCATAGAATGAAACTGAATGTTTTCTACCTAGATGGTGCTTGTGCCTTTTCTCTGTGAAGAAAAAAAGGCTGCCAAACAAGAATAATTCACAAATTCCTGTTAATGGCAAAGAGGTTTTTTATTGTTGTTGTTTCCCCTTGCAGTCCTCATTCTCTGTTTTAAAACCACATTAAGCACAGCAATGTCTATATTAAACTAAAAAGCATTTCATTTTGAATATGACATTTAGTGTATGATTTAGTAACTAAAGACAGAATTTCTCTCCTGATTTTAATGCTTTGAACATGAGTGCTGAAGTTTGTTTGACATATAATTTCAGTTCCTGAGTATTTTTTTTTAAATCCTCTTTAGATGGATCATTGTTTGTTCTGAAAAATCCCTAAACATTTCAAGCATGTTAGGTGAGGCTTACTTGTTGACCTGTATTTAATCTGGCTCATTGTATTTCTAGTAACATGTTTCCAAAGCAAAAGGCTGTAGGCACATTTGCTGACTTATCAATATGTCAAGCAGCAATTAAGTGTCTGCATATATACTTTAGGGAAAACAGATTGCAGAGCTTTCTCAAGGACTGGAATTAACATGACTACAAAGAATTTTGGTAATTGTAGGTAAGAAGTTGCCTGTAGGCAATCTACTGCTCTGTTTATACACCTTGGTTTTACCATATAGATGTATACAACTGAAGACTTCAGCTTTGATTAATTCTATTTCCAAATCCGAATATATTCATATAGTGTCTCTCACACAAATACACACACACACTCACTCTCTCTCTCTCTTTCACACACACACACACACCCACAAAATTTGGAACTAATAAACTAGATAAAGAAAAGAATGAAGTTCAAGTATGGCAAGTAGTTACAGTAATGATAGTAGTTATGATAGAGTAACAGCCGTGTTAGTCTGTATTCGCAAAAAGAAAAGGAGGACTTGTGGCACCTTAGAGACTAACCAATTTATTTGAGCATGAGCTTTCGTGAGCTACAGCTCACTTCATCGGATGCGTTCAGCGGAAACTGCAGAAGACATTATATACACAGAGACCATTGTTTCATGTCTTCTGCAGTTTCCACGGTATGCATCCGATGAAGTGAGCTGTAGCTCACGAAAGCTCATGCTCAAATAAATTGGTTAGTCTCTAAGGTGCCACAAGTAGTCCTTTTCTTTTTGATAGTAGTTATGCCGTCTTCTAGAGTGCCATGTGGAATATATGTGATTTATGGCCAAAACTTTTAAACCTAGTTGCCCAGAGTCACTCAAATCTATTTAGGTGTATAAATATAAAAGCGTCCCGATTTTCCATGCTGCTGAAACCTGGAACTTCCATTGACTTCCATCAGGCCACTTCTGTTTACATGCATAAATATGGATTTAGGATTCTAAATTTAGGCACACAAGTTTGAAAAGCTTGGCCTGTGTCTTTAATATTTATATGTCTCTTCTTGTCTTATTGCAATTCTGTGCTTTATCACTAACATTTACATATACAGCTCACACATGTGCTCTATGACAGGTTTCAGAGTAGCAGCCATGTTAGTCTGTATCAGCAAAAAGAACAGGAGTACCTGTGGCACCTTAGAGACTAACAAATATATTAGAGCATAAGCTTTCGTGGGCTACAGCCCACTTCATCGGATGCATAGAATGGAACATATAATAAGAAGATAGATATATATAGATATATATATACATACAGAGAAGGTGGAAGTTGCCATACAAACTGTAAGAGGCTAATTAATTAAAATGAGCTATTATCAGCAGGAGAAAAAAACTTTTATAGTGATAATCAAGATGGCCCATTTAGACAGTTGGTCTCAGGATACTTAACAAAGGGAAATAGATTCAATATGTGTAATGACCCAGCCACTCCCAGTGTCTATTCAAACCCAAGTTAATGGTATCTAGTTTGCATATTAATTCAAGCTCAGCAGTTTCCCATTGGAGTCTGTTTTTGAAGCTTTTCTGTTGCAAAATTGCCACCCTTAAATCTTTTACTGAGTGGCCAGGAAGGTTGAAGTGTTCTCCTATCAGTTTTTGAATGTTATGATTCCTGATGTCAGATTTGTGTCCATTTATTCTTTTGCGTAGAGACTGTCCGGTTTGGCCAATGTACATGGCAGAGGGGCATTGCTGGCACATGATGGCATATATCACATTGGTAGATGTGCAGGTGAATGAGCCCCTGATGGCATGGCTAATGTGATTAGGTCCTATGATAGTGTCACTTGAATAAATATGTGGACAGAGTTGGCATCGGGCTTTGTTGCAAGGATAGGTTCCTGGGTTAGTGTTTTTGGTGTGTGGTTGCTGGAGAGTATTTGCTTCAGGTTGTGGGGCTGTCTGTAAGCGAGGACTGGTCTGTCTCCCAAGATCTGCTCTACACATGCATAAGACACAATCTCTACCCTAGGAGCTAGTACTCTCTAGAATCCACGTTTCCTACTCTTTAAGTCTCTCCACAGGGGAGCTGGAGAATTTTAGCTCCTTGGAGGAGTAGTGGGGACAGGGTGGGGGGTGAAAGAGAAAGGAACAGTAAAGCCAGCTAGGCTCCTCTAGATTCTACTCACAGACCCTAAGGCAAAACCAGCACAAGTTAGCGTAGTCTGAGACTGCATTTATTTGTGCTCTTTCCCCTTCTATGCTGTAAACTTCCTTATAGGTGTGTTCTGAGGTCAGCAGCTCTCAGCTGCAGGAGCCAGTGAGACTAGCTAGAAGAAAAGCAAAATTTGCAGAAGCAAGCAGCAAGTCTTATCTTCAGTGGTGCAAGTAGGGTGGTGTGGTCTGGTATGCCGTACCATTAAGCTATTTATAGCCAGTCCGACGTACCGGAAAGACACGGGAAGAGCAGAACATGGGGCAACCCTCCTCCGGCGCGGCTGTACCAACCCCAGCCCTTCCAGGCAGCTGCGTGCCTGTGTCTCCTGTCCAGGGTCTGTACAGCAGCCCCACTGGAGAACAGGGCTGGGGGTGGGATTGGGGGCGGTACAGCTGTGTGGTAGGAGCTGCCGATGTGGGGCTGCCCACCTATCTGCTCCTTTCGCCACTGCGGTTCCTGGGAGAGCCCTGAGGGGAACCACAGCAGCAAAAGGAGCAGAATGTGGGGCCACCGGGCAGCCCCATGCCAGCAGCTCCTACGGCGCAAAGGGAGGAGGACAGAGCCCCCCCAGGTAACATGGGCTGGATCCTGGGGAAGAGATGGTCACAGTGCGGGGGCTGGGCTGGGGGTGGAGTCACGTGAGGAGTCACATGCGGGGGTCACATGGGGAGGCCACGTGCTCTCCCCCCTTTAGCTGGTGTAGCATAGGTAAGAAATGAATTCTACTTGCACCACTGCTTATCTTAAGAGGTGTGAATACCTAGCTTCCTTCTCAGAGGGGTAAACTTCTTGCCTGCCCAGCTATTTTAGTTACACTTTCAGTTTCTTTTTCCCAGCAGGGATTATTCCCCCATCAAGTATGATGGGGACCTAAGCTTAGACATCACGTGAGTCTAGACCAGTGATGACAAACAAGGGGTTTGTCAAGAGAAGAGGGAAGGGAGGGGAAAGCTGACAACAGCAAGATTCTGTGGTTGGTTTTGTTTTGATAAATGTATGTTTTAAATTCACTTTCTAAGTAGTTAATTATAACTTTTGTTTGGTGGTAGGTGTAGTGGAAGATGGGGAAAGATGTATACTGGGAAGATAAATGGAAGTGGGACAGAGCAATGGAAATGAATTAGAATCACTTAATTGAGGGTGTGAAATTAAATGGAGGTGGAACTATATTTAATATAGCACCACATTACACTACCTAGAAATGTAATATTTCAAACACAGTACAATGCACCTTTGGCTTCATACAGATCTCTGTCTAGAATATAAGATTCTATTTCCACTTTGAGGAGCACATCCTCAGCTTGGGTAAAGTCAATGTTGACTTACGCCACTTGAGGATCTGGCTCTGAATCTACTTTTGTTTACCTAGGCAGGCTAGTGTGTGTACCAGGCAATGCTGATCAACATGTTTGTCACCAGAATCCGTGGGAACATCTGCTCTCATGATTCCATCAGTGCTGTAGGCCTAGGAAACCACCCAACATCACGTGTTTTGTTTCATTTAATGAACTGAGCGTTTTGAAAGAGACGGGGTTCACCCATGAACAAAAGTTATCACAGAATTCCCATGTCCTACACTGTATTTACTGCATGCAATGCCCATTCAGTGCAGATCTACTCTACTGGCCACGTCTCTGTTTTTTCAGTACAGATTTAAAAGAGGATTCAAATGGCCAAAGTTTTCTCTATAACTGGTACAGAGCTTGGTGTTCAGTTCACTGTCACACATTTCATGACTCTGAGGAAATGTCTACACTATGGAGACCATACTGAAGCAGCTACTCCACCATAGCCCCATAGTCTAGACCAGGAGTTCTCACAACAAATTTTCTGGTGGCCTCAAAGTGCAACCACCAACTCTTGCTGATGGCTGCTTGGACATTTTTTCCTAAAATACTTAATTAACTTTAGGAAAAACAAATATACACATATACATGTCCAAATCATTGTATTTTATTTATTAGGGGGTTTTTTTCAAACTCAATAATCAAAATAATGTACCGTTGTCTCTATTCTTTACTGGACCTAAATAAAAGAGAAACAAAAATAAGGTGCTTTTCATGTTTTTGTCTTTTGTTGTTGTTTCTTTTGCTTTTTTTTTTTTCGGTTGCTTTTTTGTTTTAAACTTGCTAGCTAGTAAGTCTGCTGCTGTGAAAAGTGATATTTGTGTATTTGTTAATATTTTCCACAGAAGCAGACTTCCTAGCTAGCTGGGAGGCACTGAAAAGTGATATAACAAACATACAAATATCACTTTTCACAACAAATTATCCTCAGCCCCAGCAAGCTGGGGGACAAATTAAGCCCTGGCTGGGGAGGTGGGTAGGGAGACAGTAGGAGCCAGGGGTGATGGATGGGGGGCTGGAGGAGGCAGCAGGGGCCAGGGGCGATGGGGGAGATGGGACTGAGGGGCTGGGAGAGGGCCAGCGGTGATGAGGGAGGGGTGGCGAGCCTGGGGCCAGCAAGAAAAACCCCTGGTGGCCACATGCGGCCATGGTGACCGCATTTGAGAAATGCTGGTCTAGACTCAGCATACGCTGACAGAAGGCTTTTCTGTCAGGGTAGGAACACCACCTCCCCAAACGATGGTAGCTGCATCAACAGAAGTATTCTTCCATCAGTATAGCTGTGTCTACACTGGGGGAGGTGCTGGCATAGCAACGTCTGACAGGGTGTAGTTTTTCACACCCTGGAGTGATACAGCTATGCCACTAAAACTTTCAAGTGTAGACCAAGCCTGAGTTGACAGAGGATGCTCCTAGCACATACAGACTGCCTAAAACAAGGAGGGGTGTGTGTTGGGGGTAAGGGTGGGAAAACAGAACAGTAGTGGCAGTAGGTGTAGAGCATGGGTTCATACTGGTGTAGCAGGAGAGAGAAATTATGTTATGTAGGAGACTATACAGACTATAGACAATTGACCTGCCTCAGTAGAAGAAATGCCTTCTAACTAGATGACTGTATCAGATCAACTTGTCTTGATTGTTTTACTTCACTTTATTGCTGATGATGTTATATAGTAGAGGGCAAATCTAAATAAAACCCTAACACTTAATACAACTATACAAACATAACCAGATAGTAAAGATAGAACAGATTTGACACTTCTGCTTCCTGGTTATAATTTCCAACAAACCTAAAACTTTAGACCAGATCCTGTTGCAACAAACCAGAGTGCAAGTTGGGTGTGTGCACAAAGGAAGCTTAAAGTGCACCTTTGCATTCCCCTGATCCTGGTGCTGGTGCTGAGTGCATGGCCATTATCCTTGTGCTATGTTAGAGCAGACCTGGGGATGCTTTAGTTCATGCTGGCTGGATCAGCCACGGGCCTTGAAAATGCAGCCAAGGATCAGAATGGTAGAACGGCGTCCCAGCTGGACCCCTTTCTTTCAGCCACATCCCCTTTTCCCTTCTGTGCTGGCAGCAGGGAGGGCAAGTAGATAAGAGCCCCTACAGTAACTCTCTATTACTGGGGGATAATCCTTGCATTGGGGTGATCTTTCCAGGACATCTTAAACTCATTTTATGGCCAGATTGCATCAGTAATGTGGTGAAAATCTGCTGCAGCAATTAAGGAGTTGACGAGAGCTGGTTGGAAGATAGCAGGTTTTTCCATAGAAAATTGTGACTTTTTGGTGAAAAATCTAAAACCAAAACATTCTGGGCAAAATCTGAAACTTTTCAGCTGAAAGCTCTATATTTAAAATTTTGAAATGTGCTCCTGGGAGATGACCCCATTCTTCTCCATAGGCCAACCTCCCAGGCTGGAATTCATCTCCCATGATACACCAGAGTCACCCCTTTATTTCAGCAGCTGCAGTGTATCATGGGAAATAGAATCCCACTGGGGAACCTGGCCCACAGAGGACAGAGAAGGCATGAGGCACCCAAACTACATCTCCTCTGAGGCACCATGATGGCATTTTTTAAACAAAAGGTTTGGGATTTTGGAAGTTTGGCTGTTTAATAAAAAGTGAAACTCTTCCTCCTAAATTATTTTCAACAGGAAATTGAGTTTTCAGCTATAAGACTAAGTGTCTGCATTCCGTGGAAAACTTTGAACCAAGCATAGATTTGACTGATTGGGTCTGGTTCTCCACTGCTTCTGTACCAAATGACTGGAGGATAGCTAACGTGACACCAATTTTTAAAAAGGGCTCCAGAGGTGATCCCGGCAATCACAAGCCGGCAAGCCTGACTTCGGTACTGGGCAAACTGGTTGAAACTATAATAAAGAACAAAATTGTCAGACACATAGATAAACATAACTTGCTGGGGAAGGGTCAATGTGGTTTTTGTAAAGGGAAACCATGCCTCACCAATCTAGTGGAATTCTTTGAGGGGGTCAATAAGCATGTGGACAAGGGGGATCCAGTGGATATAGTGAACTTAGATTTTCAGAAAGCCTTTGACAAGGTATCACATCAAAGACTCTTAAGCAAAATCAGCTGTCTTGGGATAATTGGGAAGGTGCTCTCATGGACTGGTAACTGGTTAAAAGAGAGGAAACAAAGGGTAGGAATAAATGGTCAGTTTTCAGAATGGAGAGAGGTAAATAGTGGTGTCCCCCAGGGGTCTGTACTGGGACCAGTCCTATTCAACATATTCATAAATGATCTGGAAAAAGGGATAAACAAAGTGAAGTGGCAAAAGGTTCAGATGGTACAAAACTACTCAAGATAGTTAAATCCCAGGCAGACTGCAAAGAGCTACAAAGATCTGTCAAAACTGGGTGACTGGGTAACAAAATGGCAGATGAAATTCAGTGTTGATAAATTCGAAGTAATGCACATTGGAAAGCATAATCCCAACTATATATATAAAATGATGGAGTCTAAATTAGCTGTTACCACTCAAGAAAGAGATCTTGGAGTCACTGTGGATAGTTCTCTGAAAACATCCACTCAATGTGCAGCAGCAGTCAAAAATGCGAACAGAACGTTGGGCATCATTAAGAAAGGGATAGATAATAAGACAGAAAATATCATATTGCCTCTATATAAATCCATGGTACGCCCACATCTTAATACTGTGTGCAGATGTGGTTGTCCCATCTCAGAAAAAATATATTGGAATTGGAAAAGGTTCAGAAAAGGGCAACAAAAATTATTAGGAATATGGAATAGTTTCCATATGAAGAGAGATTAATAAGACTGGGACTTTTCAGCCTGGAAAAGAGACGACTAAGAGGGGACATGATAGAGGTCTATAAAATCATGACCGGTATGGAGAAAGTAAATAAGGAAGTGTTATTTACTCCTCATAACACACAAACTAGGGGTCACCAAATTAAATTAATGGGCAGAAGGTTTAAAAAAAAAAGTAAATATTTCTTCACACAATGCACAGTCAACCTGTGGAACTCTTTGCCAGAGGATGTTGTGAAGGCCAAGACTATAACAGGGTTCAAAAAAGAACTAGGTAAGTTGATGAAGGACAGGTCCATCAATGGCTATTAGCCAGGATGGGCAGGGATGGTGTCCCTAGTCTGTGTTTGCCAGAAGCTGGGAATGGGCGACAGGGAATGGATCACTTGATGATTACCTGTTCTGTTCATTCCCTCTGGGGCACCTGGCATTTGCCACTGTCGGAAGACAGGATCCTGGGCTAGATGGACCTTTGGTCTGATCCAATATGGCCGTTCATATGTTCTTATGTAATCCAACTGGCTGAGGCAAATTGCCAATGTCAGCTTTACTCCTATTCAGCACTCAATAAAAGAGCATCTATATAGAGAATATAATCAAATGTAATTGCAATAGACTGTGGGGGGAAATTGCTTTCAAGAGTCTCAGAGTCATGTGACTTAGGACACCAGTAGACTGTGAGTATATTGAAAACAGTAGCAGGCCTGCATGGGAGCTCTGTTGCTCCCACAGCTAAATTATAAAACTGAGATAAAATCTTGCCACAGTTTGTGTGGATTCAGAAAATGTGATAGAATTCAAACCACTTCTGCACAAGTCTCACCAAATACAAAGGTCTTTATATTGGATATCCAATGGCTAAGCATGGTATGACCCAATGTATACAAAACTGTCTGTATATTTAAGCAAGCCTACATCTGATAGAAGCCATTCATTTTGCAACAAAAAGCCACTAAAGATGTTAGTCCTAGCTATTTTGGCTGAGTGACTAGCTCTAAAGCCAGAGGATGAAAGTCAGGTGAGTTGTGATCATGGAAACATTTGGCAAAATCTGTGTATTTAGGCATGAAAAGCATCAAAATTCCACTTAACCCTCCCCAGCCCATTAATGGAGGGCTCTTATTTGTAGCTTCCCAGTGCTAGCAATTTCTCTGAAGTTGGCAGAGATTCTAGAAGAAGTGGGTTTAAAAGAAATACTTGAAAGAGGAATAAGAAGGGAATTTGTCATATGGGAAGCAGGAGACTGTTCCAGGTATAGGGGACATCATGAATGAAAATAGGAAGGCACAAATGAGGGAGGATGAGATAAAGGGAAGAGAAAAAAGAGGGGAGGGGGGTGGTGTGTGATGGAAAGTAGGAAGAAATGAAAGCAGGGAGATGGAGGTGTAGGGGAAAGATTGTATAGGGCCTTGAAGGTGAGGAAAGTTAATATTGTGTGTTAAAATATGCAAAGTGGAAAAAGAGTAGCTGACATTACTGGAGTGGCAGGAGAGGAAGATTACTTTAGCGTTAGACTTTCAAGTAGACTGGAGAGGAAAGAGAAGCGGAGAAGAGACATTTGCAATAATCAAGATGAGAGCTAACAAAAATATGTGAAAGGGTTTAGCAGGGGCTAGAATGTTTTTTGGTGATATTAAACAGGAAGAAGCAATGTGATTTAGTGAAAAACTGAATTAATGCTTCCTATAGAAATTCTGGCAAGATTAATTTTGGCTGATGTTTCAGATTTTTTCACAGGGGGATGGACCCAGGGAGTGCCTTAAGTTTTATTTCTATACAGAATCCTTTTATTTTTGTTTGTTAAAGGCATTAAAAAAATAACCTGGTGGCTTCTCCTCTTCACTTGGCTTTCCTGTTAAAAGAAATGTTCAAGCTGGGGGAAGGAGGGGCAGAAAAAACAGCCAAGTGGCAAGTCTATTCACCACCTAGTCAGGAGTGGAAAATATTGAATGATCAAATGAAAGTGTCTTAAAATAACATGAACACAGACAGAAAAATCTGCAAGGAAATTCTGAGTTAAAGAAAACTCACAGTTCCCCTCTCCAGCCCTACTAGAAGTCTTCACAATTCAGTATATAGCAGTGAATATATCAGCCATAGTCACATTGTTATTTCAACATAACTTTTGTATGTTACTGTAACAAGAAACTTTAAAGAAATATTTTTGTCTGAAAGGCACTTCTTCTGGCACATTCATCAAGAATTTTTTTTCTATCATATCTATCTCCTGTGCACAGCACAGCTCAGCAAAGTCTCCAGATCCCTTACTCAACAAAGTTTTAAAGAAAAAAGTTCTTTCTACCATTTCTGTATTTAAAGGTAATCTCTATAAGATACTGCATAGGTTAAGAGGCGCTTTGATAACCTATTGGCTACAGGATTTAAGCCAAAACAGGAAAAAATCCCTTTGAAATAAAGAAACTTCAGATCCAAAATTGAAACTGTCAGTGACACAACTATGAAGCCTTGTCAGCCTGTAAGAACAAAGGAGGCATGGTTAGTTTTATTATGATCCTGCTTGATTTTTTCCCCTCACAACTTGGAAAAGGACATCTGGTTGAAATATCACCTCTAACCTCATTTTCGATGTCTATTTTATATGTATGAACTGAAAACATAGTCCATTTGTGCTAATAAAGAGTGCTGTGTTTAAAATCTTTTAGGTTTTAGAAAATTCTCCAAACAAATCTGCTGAAGATCTTAATATTTCCCTGGCAGAAAATAATTTATTTTGCTTCATTTAAATATGTTGACCGTATGGCCAGTTTTTGTGTTTTTTTTAAATGAGTGTCCATAGTTGGATTCCTCACTCCCTACTTAGATACCTAAATGATAGGCTTGATTTTCAAAAGTGCTGAACAGCCATGCTCAAAATGGGAGCTGGTAGGTGCTCTGCACACATGTAGCTCTGTAAATATGAACTCAGGAACCTATTTTTGAAAATCTTTTATCTGTGTATCACAACATCTGATCAGGCTTGTTACTTCTGGCAGTTATACTTGTGTAAATTGAGTGTAGTTTCACCGAAGATACTAGAGCCATACTAGTGTAAATCTAGAGAAGGTGAGAGGAGAATAAGGTGTAAGATGCAAGTGCCTCAATTTAGGAAAGCATTTAAGCATGTGTGTAAATCCAATTGGCATCAACAAAGTTTATACATATGCTTAAGTGTTTTGCTGTATAGGATTTAAAAACACATACATTAAATTGATTAGTAGGTAGGTAGAGTAGATAGGTGAGCAGACATTTGGGAGAGAATTTCGGAGGGAGAGAGAGAAAAGAAATAAATAGCTCGAAACTTTGTGTAAGATATGGAAGGAGAGTATTTGGATCCCAGGTTTTGGTTTAGACCTTCCCAGAGTTAGAAGCCTACTGCGAGTTTAAATCTGGATTTGGAGCTGAACTTTCCAAAATTCAGGAGTGTCTATGTTGAACATCTGGTTCACTGTGGTTGTAGTTGTTTACACCTGTTCAAAATGAATAAAAACCACTTCTATTTAGGCTAGCACAGTTTTAAATGCCTACCCAAGATACAAGGCAGTGAAGAATTAAGACAACAAATTTAGGTTTGGGTCCATCTCCAGAAATATGATAGAAATGTAATTGATTCAATAAACTGGTAAGAAGATAAGATACAGAATAAAAAAGATGCTAATTCGTACGTATGAGTCATAATTTAGAAAAATATATATTTTCAATAATCCTTTTTGGTCTACTTTCATGGTAGGGTACATTTATAAATATTTTTTAAATGTTTAATAACTAATAGAGGTGAAAGCATGTTACAGACTGTAGCATGTGAATAAAGATGGTTATCACATCAGTAGGTGGCGTTGTAGATGTTTATAAGCAATCTGTTAAATGATCTGTTGATCTGTTAAAGACATGGGTGGGAATCAGATTAAGCAATCTGTTGATCTATTAAAGATATGGGTGGGAATGAGATTTTATATCTCACAGGAAATTTCATGATGTTGAACTTTTTTCTATTCTAAAATGGAACAAAAGAAAAAAATTAGAAATTTCCCACAAAACAAAATTCTAAATTTTTGAATTGATGAAAATGCTGCTTTGATAAAATTGAAACATTTCATTCCAGTTTTGCTTGTTCATTTTATATTGTTATATAATTCAAAAATGGGAATGAAAAGTAATTTTGAAATGGAAAATCAAAATATTCTGTTCTGAAAATGTCAAAATAGTTTACTACTTTTTAAACAGTGAAATTTTGTGGAAATTAACACTTTCCATGATGCACCTCACTTTTTTGATGAATAAGCATTTTCCAATGGGAAAACATTTCATCAAAAAATTTCTGATCTACTCTACTCAATAACAACCTATGACAATTGATTAACCATTTATTAAAATTATTATGAACTGTTATTTGTATACTTTTAATATAAAGTGTGACCTCACTATTACTAACAGGAAAGATATTGTTTTTAAAATGCTTTTCACATTACACTGGTAAAGTTTTGATTCCTGACAGACTAACTAGAACCCTCAAGAGGTTCTTGTGACCTGAGGATTTTAGGCTACATCTATGGTATGAGCTAGGGGTGTGATTTCCAGCTCACATGCACATACTCATGCTAGCTTTCATTGAGCTATTTATACTTGTGCTAGTCCTTATTGAGCTACTCTATGTGTACAGGAGCTGGGTATCACAACCCTAGATCATAGTATGGAAATAGCCCAAGTAGATTAAAAGGCACTGGAAGCCATTTCTGAGTAGGAAATACTGGAATAAGGCAGCTTTAAATGCATTTGCTGATGCAGGCCCCTGGTCTCCAAAGCCTTTCCACCAAATTTCTGGCAAAGGCGGACTGGGTTCCTGATCGCTTCTGTTATGTGCCAAGATTAGGGCCAGGTATTCGCAGTCATTCTCGGCCCCAAATAACCTACGCAGAAATCAAAAGAGTATGTCTCATTGGGACATCTTCAACAAAATGTTTTGTTGTTGAAAAATACAGTTGCATTGAAGCTGAACTGTTTCGCGCAGCAGATGTGTGGAGTTCAAAACATTTCTCTGCTTCTCTTTCTCTTCACAGCTTTTGTCTATTTTATCTATTTAGATTTGGGCCTAGGGTTGGCTGTAGCTGTGGGTAAGTACAGTGCCTAGCACAATGGGATCCCATTGTTGGTTGGTGCCTCTAGGGCACTACTGCAATACAAATGCATAACAATATTTTTGTTGCAAAATGTTTAATTTTACTCTTTTAATAGAGACATTTTCATGTAGAATACATTCTTTGAGGTGATGTGCCCAAAGATTTTTTTCTTTCCCCCAGTCTGGAGCAGAGGGGCTTTGCACTATAGTGCCCAGACTTTGGACCAGAGAAGAATAATTTAATCCCCAGTTTGCAATTCTAATCTTCCTAACTCCACCACCCGTCCCCCTGCATTAGACCCACAAGTCTACTATGGCCTTCATAGTAGATGTAATCCACCTGAGGAGATCCAAACCATAGCATGAGAAACACTGGTCTTCACCAGTTCCTCAAAGTAAGCAGTAACATGAAGAGTAAACAAGTTTGATGCCAGCTACAAATTTAGAAGCTGTGAAATGTCAGCAGACTTCTGTTTGTATCTTTTCTTGCCAGTTCAGAGAATCAGGAATTCAGGACTGGAAAGGACTGGAGTTTCTTTGATTTCAGTGAGGCTGATAATAAAAGACTCAGGAAGGTCCTCTTCGAACTACACCACTGTGTACTTAAAGCCTATCTAAACAAAGATTGACGGTTTAAGGGAAAATCCAGGGAAAATCCAGGTAAAGGTAAGGTAAATAGCACAATCCGGCTCCCGTAACAACAATACAGGTTCACCACTCCTGGGCTACAAACAGTTAAACCTCTTGTGCCTAAACTGGTCTCAAATCAACAAGGTATCTTAATGTCCTGGAAAACTTAGTTGATAAATGTGCTGAGAAGTTTGAGCCTGGGTTAGGTTTGTTTTATACAAGCTAAACTGTGTGTGGCTACATTTTGCAAGGGAAGACTAGTCCCATATGCCAAAAAAGCAGCTGTTGAAAACAAGAGGGACTAGTTAGGTAATTGTTCTCTCCAAAATGGTCAAAGTGGACAGTATCCATCATTGAACAGAGTGTTCTGCAACAGAATGTCATGTCTGAATTTGGGCAGAATGTGACCAGCAACCCTTGCTTGGATGTGTACCATAATCCTATCTCAGGAAACCAGGAAATGCTTACAGAATCGGGGAGGCGGGGAACAGAGGGGTCCAAAAGCATACAAAGCTAAAACTGCCTCAAGTTTAGAGCTCAAGCAAAAGTAATGTAAATGGCTGACAGTTAAGACTCCTTAAGATCTTTCTGTTGTAAGAGAGGATGCTGCGAATCATGAGATGACATAGTTTATATATTGTAATAACAATGGGTGGCCATTTGGAAATGTGAGGCATACTTTGGCCACTTGGAATGTCATCATCACTATGGGGGAGATCATTCATTCTGGTAGTGCCGAAAGGCCCCAGTCAAGAAAAGGGTCCCATTGTGCAAATGTAAGGCCTGATTCTGCAGCTTTTTGTACATGGGCAGACTGCAGTGCCCACATGGAGCATCTGTGGGATTGAAATCAATGGAGGCTCCATGTAGGCATCACAGTCCACCCATGCCCAACAAATTGCAGACCCTAAGCCACAGCCAGAGACAGTCCCTGTCCCAAGGAGCTTTCAGAACTCAGACCCTCTGCCCTTATCATTTGAGGTAAAGGAGAAATTCCTTTAGGTGATGGCATTATAGGGCCTACAGCACAGTAAACTGACGGGTCTCAGAGTAGCAGCCGTGTTAGTCTGTATCCGCAAAAAGAAAAGGAGGACTTGTGGCACCTTAGAGACTAACCAATTTATTTGAGCATAAGCTTTCGTGAGCTACAGCATCCGATGAAGTGAGCTGTAGCTCACGAAAGCTCATGCTCACATAAATTGGTTAGTCTCTAAGGTGCCACACAAGTACTCCTTCTCTTTTTACAGTAAACTAAGTAGTTCTGCTTCTATTCCAGCAGAGGGTAGTGGTTCATGCTCTCTCTCTCTCTCACACACAGACAAGCACGTCATATCATGGCAATATGTTAGACTAACTGGTGTTCTGCTCACATGTAATGTAGGAGAGGATATATTTTAAAAAATGTTATTTCAACTGATGTTAAGTTGTTGGTTTACTCACATTTGCATGGTATTTACCAATAAAAGAGAGAATCAGATAAAAAGTAATATACATTACAAGCTTATCTTCCCAGAGTCAATTGTGTAACCCTATTATTTTCGTGTAGTGGCCACTTGCTAGCTGCATCATGTACACAGGCACAAACCGGGCAGGTAGTCAATTGCAGGTAAATAAGCATTAGGGTGGGCTACAAAATTATTTTCTGAACCACTCAGCACACCACTCATTTGTAATTTTTTTATTGCACAGCTTTACAATCCTTTTATTTCCTGCCAATCCAACATGCCTCATCACAGCGGACCTCAGTGCAAGTTGAAACATTTCAACAGCTTTTGTGGAAAATCAACCATACACATTTCAACTATGTGACTTCTGCAGGCCACATCATTTATTCATTTTCAGCTCCTTAATTATTTGAACTTTGAAGATAATTGAATTATTTTTCTATTTTCCTGCCTTGCCTAGAAGGTGAGGAGTATGTGACTGCACAAGTTTGGCATGCCAATCTCGCAGAGGAAATGAGTCGACTGCAGATGTCTTCTGTCAACATTAACAAACTAGATGAAACATGTCACTATTCCGAAGTAAAACTACTGCCGCCTTAGAGAGGAAGGGCAGAAAATCCATTTCAGTTCCATCCCCATTTTCATACTGGCCATTCCTCCTTTACTACACAAATGTGCCATAAGCTGACTGAATAGCACCCAACCCCTTTGGTAACTCTTTTTAGAGAAAAGGACTAGGCGGGCTTGGAAGTTTTCAGTGGAAACCTGGGATTTTGACTAAATGCAATTTTTCATTACAAGTGTTTGCTTTCATGGAAAAATTTTGATCCCTCCCCCTCTCCCCCCATCAAAATACCAAACAACCAGCCTAAGTCGATTTAGTTTGCCAGAGGGGTCTGGCCTATAGGGCAGAATGGATGCATGAGGCACCCATACTATAATGAGGCACCACAGTGGCATTTCCAAATTGAAATATTAAAAAGCCCCCACCAGACATCTTCTAAAAAGGAAAGACTTGACTACAGCATCTGCCACTTTTAGCAGTGGTACCAGGGGAAGGGGCCTAGAAGACATGCTTGCCCTGCAAGCCCCTCAGAGCCAGGAGTTTGGGGATTTATGGGACAAGCAGGGCATCCAATCTCCTCCTAGCAGCACCTGGGGGGCAGATTTTAGCAGTTCTAGACTCTGATCTCTTTTGGGGAAAGGGTGGGGGTGGAAGGAAATGTAAGAAAGGGGAAAGGGAAGGATTAAGTGGGGGCTGAGGTAGTGGACAACCCCCGAGGACACCCTCACACCCCTGGCCTTAGGGACATCAGAGTGATTGATCACATAATTGATCACTGGGCCTCGTCCCTAATACCTGCTGGGGTGCACCTCTGCCCTCTGAAGAGCCGCAGAGGGAATAGAAGAATCCTCTTGGGTGATGATGGACTCCTAGCCTCAGGTAGCCCAGCAATTTTGGGGGGAGTCTGTTACCCTGGAGAGTTATGAGGATAGAGTGTTAGTTTGGAGAAAGCAGCAAACCATGCAAAAAGGGTGTCTAGGAATAGTTCGTACAGAAAGGAGAAAAGATACAAAAGGAATAGGCAGCAGGGTCACTTTTTCTGGGCTGGCCTGGAGTGGACTGATGTGCAAATGTTAAAGGAGCCAATGAGTTTATAGACGGCTAAGGATTTTTTTAAATGCTTATTGAAACGAATTGGAACCAGGAGGCTGTGTGCATTGTTAGCCTATGCAGCTGCAAAACAATATCCATTACCCTCAGCCTCCCCCCGCACCCCCCATGTTGTTTGTTCCATTCACTCATGGCAGCTTATGTTTAAACTTTAAAGGGCAGATTTGGCAGACGGGGGAGGTAGGCACGTGGAAATTTCTTCCTTGGTTATGAGGCAAGGATGATCTCTTCCTATGGGTCTGTATTACATGCAGCCCAATTGGATCCTGATGCTGATTAGTGGCTTCAATGCTGCAGTAATGCAAAGAGTGAATAATACTTATATCCAGCTTACATGTCATTATATGTGTCCGTTTCTCATTCTGGCGACATTTTTTAAAAAGCATCTAAGAGATGTAGGAGCCAAAGGGTCTTAGGCTCCTAAATCACACAGGTATTTTTGAAAATGTTACCCTATATCTCCAAGCACATTTCTAATTTCTATGTAGTTAACAGGGATTAATCAAAGCCAAAACACTGAATGCAAAACCCTGGATCTCAGATTGCAAGTCAGATTTATTGCTAAAATGGGCTGGATCTGAACAGGGTGAAATTTGGCAAAGTTTGGTTCTGGCCTGGAGTTTGAATCCCAAGTTTGAGAGCACTCTGTAGGGCACTTCCTGGAAGAGAGGGTGGGCATGCACACAATACCCAATTATTAGACTACGTGTGGGTAAGGAGGGTTGGGATAGGCCTTGGGAGGGTAAGGAGGGAAAGGGGAAGAGACAGAGAGTCACTTGGAGGGAAGTGAGGGAAGAAAAGGGATGAAGAGTTGGGAAAGTGAAATGGAAGGTAAGGAAACAGGGGTGGTGTGTAGGGTGGCCACTGCCACAGCCCCAGAATACCAGACATTCTGGTACTTTCAGGAATGGCCTGGCGTGACCTTGCACACACTGTGCATGCAAGGTCATACTGCATGGAGGATGCCAGTTTGAAGCGTGTGCTGCCCTTTCCCGCCAGTGAGACTGTGTGTGCGAGATCACGCTGGCAGGGTGGAGTGGTGTGCTCTTCAAAATGGCATCTCCCATCTGTGACACCAGACAAACCAATATCCCCTTTTGTCTCAGTACCAGACAGAGGACAAAACCATAGACAAAGAGGACTGTCCAACTTAAAATTGGATGAATGGCCTGCTGTGTGTGTCTGTTTGGGGATAATTAGGGAGCCCCTGTGAGGGGGATGGAAAAAGAGTATGTGAGAAAGGAAAGGAAGAATAGAACAAGATGGGCTGACCTTGAGAAGTCGTGAGACATAAGCAGGAGAGCCAGGGATGGGAAACAGAGTGGAAACAGAGAAGAACTTGCATCACAGGGGAAGTGAATCAAATAGAAAGGAGGAAAAGTCAGAAGCTGGAGAGAAGGAGGTAAAAGAATAAAATTGGATAATATAAAAAGTGGTAGACAATAGCTGAATGGAAAAGAAGTAAGAAAAAGCAAGAAAAGATAAACAGCACTGAGGAAAGTAAATTGTGTATTACTCATGATCTGAGTGTACAGCCCAACTGGTATCTGAAGAATAGGGCTCTAGGGATCTCAGTGATGGGATTTTCTTTTTTAACATAAAAATATCAAAATCAATGTTCTTTGTATTCCCCTTCACTTAATTCTGGGGTGAGTGGGTACCTAAAACAATGATTCTCCTAGGGCACCAATGCACCTGAGGCTGGGCATAATCGCTCAGCTGTGTAAATATTTATGCAATACAGTCTAGGAATCCAATCTTGTTGACAAGTAAAACCCTGCAATAAATTCTGTCTGAGTTTGAAATGGTTTACAAGTAAAAATTAATAATAAAAGATTTCACAGAATCTGCAGGGAAATTCCAAGTGCACCTTAAGTCTTCTCGTAAACTGAAACACACTTAGAATTAAATAAAACAAATTTTGTACTTACATCTTACTTAGATGTAGGAAACCCTTGACTTAGCAGAGTGACAGTCCTGTTGCTACGTGGGCTGAGTTTTCATACACGCTGGTAACATCACATTGCTATCACTCCCTCCCAAATGAGTTCCATTAACTTGTCATTACTTTCATCACCCAAATGTTATCCTGAGTAAAGGGTAGAATTTTAATAGTGTGCTAATCCTCATTAAAAATTACAGGCAATAAAACAGGCATTACTTCAAGGCCTGCTTTCACAGATAGAGTAATCATGGAGACTAGGTTAGTGTGTACCCTACATGGGAAAAACGACATACAGGCCCAGAAAAAATGAAGCACTGCACAGGATGGAATATCAGGACAGTTTCAGGTCAACTGTGAAGTCTGTCAGAAGAGCTACAGAAGGAGGGGCAGTTGTCCACAATGCCTGTTCTAGCGCCGTCAACGTCCACCTTCTGAGAGCACTAACTGTACTGACAGTTATTTGAAAAATACACACTGTGAAATTCATATTTAAATATGAAGAGATAAGGTACAGACACAAACATTTTATTTTGCACTCACAGAGCACTTTAAACCATCAAGTTACTGTTGCCATTCATGTCACAAACTTTCCACTAAGCAATAGGAGCATGTTGCCAGTTTCAGAAAAGGACTACATTCAGCCAAATTCATCCGTGGTGTATCACCACTGAAGTCCGTGGGATTACATCAGCGATGATTTACGTCAGCGTTGACATTCTCTTGAAAAGCCTGTTCATGCTCCTGCCGAAGTCAGTGGTTGTTTTGCCATAGGGTCCAATCTTCCTGCTGGTGAAGTCTATCTGTGTGAGGTTTTTGTGGTTTGTGACTAAAATGTGATGACCATTTCTAGATTAAAAATTAAAGCCTGGCTCGTGCAAAGGGATCCACAAGCATAGAGCCTTAACCTTTAACAGCGTCCCTCTGAAGACAAATAGACAGTTATGGTCTGTTTTGAAGTCAGTGGGACTTTGCACAGGACTAAGAGTTCATTTCCAGATCCCTTTGCAGAAAAGAGGCCGAGGAGTTTGTCTGGTGCTGAACACCCACAATTCACATTAAAGTCAAAGAACCATATTCTTGACCCAAGATAGGCTAATATAATTGTGGTCAGAATCTGCATCTTGGGGAATTGTGTGGGCTGAGCACCACTCATAATCTGCCCCTTACTCTGATGCAATATTTAAAGAATATTATTTTGTCTTATCCAATGTGCGAAGGAGCATGCTTTTTAAGAAACCGGCCTGTTAGGGACATTTCAGAGGAGTTCCTGATGTTTTTCTCTCACTTGTTCTACAGAACTATGTTAATGCAAGCTAAAACAAACTTTGATATATAATCAGTAATCGCTTCTTTTGACCCAGAGGCTTAGTTGCTTTAATTCGTTCCTGAACTGGAAGGCTAGGTAAGCACGCTGGATCACATCCATAAAGAAATGACATATGTACTGCAGGCTCACAATAAGGCGTTGTGACTTTTATATTTGCAGATATCCTGTTTTTCTCCTGATTCACAAAGAAAACTCAGTGCTCGAGGGAACTGGTAACTGGGATGTGCTGGAATGGACTAAGACAAATTTAACTAAAGCCAAGAATGCCCCTGGTTTGGCTCTGAAATGTATGCTAAGCAGCCAAGGACATTTGGAAGGCCAACTCCAAGCAGCATGGTTTAGTGTGGTACTTTACAAAATGCACTAATAATTACATAATGCAAATTGTATTACAGTCTGTTATGTCTTCATGCCTGGATTCAGAAAGAAAATCTGCTGTTTAGCTGCAAGATAAAGATGACCGTACATTAACGTGTGGAACAAAATATACATTCTTCTTTAATGGAACCAGTTTAATTTCCATGTCATTGGCTCCTTGTCTTGTACTCAGAATTGATTGCATGGCTCTGGTTTGCCCTGGTCAGGATGTGGGCAGATCAGAGTCCAACATACAGATTTACTTAAGAAATCTGGTGGCATGAAGAAACAACTTTTGAAATCATAAATATATACTGCACTCTGTAGAGAAACTAGGACAGAGAGAAAAAATGATAAAAATGTATCTATTTGACAAATATTATTCTATCTGCTTTTGGAATATTTAGAAGCAGACCAAGTTTTCCACAGATGATCATCAATTTATCTGTTTTCCAGCATTACCCGCAGTGTGCTAGGCACTATGGCCCACCTCAAGGGTAGCAGTCCCTTTCCCAACGAGAATTTATTCTTTGTTAGCACTTATTTACCACATATATTTTAAAATTATTTTTCCTAAATGAACTGATTACAGATTCAGACTTTGAGCTGAGTTGTCAAGTTGTGATTGGTGACATAAGTCACATGGGGCTAAAGCAGGGATCGGCAATCTTTGGCCTGCGGCCCACCAAGGTAAGCCCCCTGGCGGGCCGAGCCTGTTTGTTTACCTGCTGCGTCTGCAGGTTCGGCCGATCGTGGCTCCCACTGGCCGCGATTCGCCGCTCCAGGCCAATAGGGGCTGTGGGAAGCGGCGCAGGCCGAGGGATGTGCTGGCCACCGCTTCCCGCAGCCCCCATTGGCCTGAAGCGGTGAACCGCGGCCAGTGGGAGCCGCGATCAGCCGAACCTGCGGACACAGCAGGTAAACAAACTGGCCTGGCCTGCCAGGGGCCTTGGCCTGGCCCGCCAGGGGGCTTACCCTGGCGGGCTGCGGGCCAAAGGTTGCCAATCCGTGGGCTAAAGGATAGTTACTCCTACTTTAAGGCCTCTGTAGAGTGGCTTTTGTGTGTGTGAATCCCATAAATGAGAGGCCCATAAATGTATGCTTTCTGTTGACTGGATAAGCACACAGGCATTTCTGACATGAATACTTGCATGTGAATAATTGACATTTTGTTTATACATGGAAGCCCTTCCTCAAGATTGATCACCAAGCTACCTTCTTGCCTCATTCAGGTTCTTCCTGAAAGATGACTTCTGTTGTGTTACCTATGACATTCACGTGATTTTATTATTCTAATCCTCTTCCCTTTCTTCCCTCCTTCCCCCTTTTTCTGACCATCGCTTGTTATGTCATGTCTGAATTAAATGCCAAGGTTTTATGATAGGGTGCCTGTTTCCATGCCTATTTTTCTGTGAACTGCCCTAGTATCCCTTTATACTTAAAAGTAATAATACATAATTATGGCTGGTCACAATTTTTCTATAGAAACTTAGTGAGGGAAAAGTTTTCTGTGGAAATTTTCAGTCTTCCTTGTCCAAGATCTGAAAATCTAAAAGCGTTTAATTTTTGGCCCCTCCCACCCCAGATTTCTCAGTTTTCAGTTTGTTGATTACGAGATACAATTTTCCATACTGACAACAATACGTTAGTTCAGCTGTAATAACCGTGCACTAACAGTCACAAATATGCCTGTACGACTCCCATTGCACAAGTAATTTTATCTTTAAAGCCTAATTGCTCAGGTGGTCACAGAAGAAAACCCATAAAAGGGTAGGTGCAAGGCCTAAACAAATTCATATGAGCATGAGAACATACATTTGCAAAATGTTCTTCACTCAGCAGTAGCAAAAAGTGTACAAAATTCTTGCATATGGTCATGTACGAGGAAGCAAATTCCTTACTATCAAAACAAGGCGTGACTCAAAAGAAAGTGAATACCAGTAGGGCAGTCTAGCCAAGAAGTCTTTTCCTCTGTTTGCTAACCCTGCACGGTCCATCCTGGCCTACATGAAAACAAGGACAAAGATCATAGGATAAAAGGAGGACTAGTCATCACAGACTCAGTGGTGCTGCTTGAAAAATAGATAATGCATATGAATAACCTTAAGCTTGTGACAAAATTACAAAGGAAAGACAGGAAATTCTACTTAAGGCAAATACTTTTCTATCTTGAACTCACACCACGGTGCAGGGGAAAAGGACAAAACAACAGGAACAGGGGAAGCCTGAGCTTCAATGTACAGGCTCTTAGGAGCATCATATTCGTAGCATTATCTAAATGAGATGGGTTTTCAAAAGGGCTCGGCATTGACCTAACTCTGCTTTACCATTGACTTCAATGGAAGCTGATTTAGCCCTGAGTGAAAATCCCATCCTCAAGGTCCAGTTTTGTATCTTCGGGCGTTTCCCTTAATTCTGTTATGCATGGTAGCAAACCCACAGGCATAAAGTTCCCTTCCCCACACACTTTTTGGAAGTTCAGCTCTGGATCTGAACTTTGCAGTTTGGCCCCATCTGTAGTTAGAATATGTACATGATAAATTGAAAGAACTCTGAAAAGCAAGTGCTGACTTGTAAGCAAAAAATGAATAATACATAACCTGGTACAAAATCCTTTTATCAAAATCACTATTTATAGAGGATAAAGTGTATGGGACTTTAAGTCTTATTTTCATAAGTGATGTAGGCCCCATTGACTTTCAGTGGGAGTTAGGGGCATAATCTGCTTAGGGCTTGGCTACACTTGCGAGTTACAGTGCAATAAAGGAACCCCGGGCGCACTAGTTCACTACCCGTCCACACTGGCAAGGCACGTAGAGCGCTCTGACTCTGCGGCTACAGCGCTGCTGGTATTCCACCTTGGTGAGTCAAATAACGTTTGCTGCGCCCCCGCTGGAGCATCACGGAGTGGCGCCAGTGTGGACGAGGTGTTGCATTACTGCGCTCTGATCAACCTCTGGAAATGTCCCATAATCCCCTTCAGTCAAGTGGCCACTCTTGTCATTGTTTGGAATCGGCTGTAGGAATGCGGAAATGCCCTTTGAAAGCTCCATTTCTGACAGCCGGCTGCTTATCTGCTCCAAGACAAAGCAACCCTTAGTGTGGAATGCTGTGTGTGTGAGAGAGAGGCGGGGGGGAGGTGGGGGGTCTGCTGCTATCTGAATTTACACGACAACATGCTGACATGCTCTCAGCCCCCCAAAAAGCCACTCTCTCTCTCCCCACATATACACAACACACTCCCTGTCAAACTCCACCCCAACCCCCATTTGCAAAGCATGTTGCAGTCACTTACTTGCATGCTGGGATAGCTGCCCATAATGCACCATGCCCAATGCCGCTGCAAGTGCCGCAAATGTGTCCATGCCAGTGCGCTTGAAGCTGTCAGTGTGGACAGACTGCTGCGCTTTCCCTACTGCGCTCTACGAAGGCTGGTTTATCTCAAAGCACTCTACCAAGTGTAGCCATGCCCTTAGGCACTTTTCCAAACCCTATGAGGTATCTGTACGATATTTAGGCACTTAAGTACATTTGCAAATCTGGCCTGGTCACTTCTGAAAATTGGATTCAGGCCTCTAAATCACTTAGACAATTTTGAAAATTGTACCCAGTATATGAAAATGTTGACTATAAAAATGTGTAGAATTCTCAGCACTCATCAAAGATCAGATTACAGCAGACTGTAATATAGGTACACAAAGAGGAAGCTTAAGGAGATTGCCCCTCATGTACAAGGGCCAGACACATATCAGTCTCTGTGGTTAAGAAAAACAGAGCTTGCTCTTTCCTAGAGCCCCATCTTGTCCATATCACTCTAACAGGGGGGTTGGTCTTAGGTGAAGAGAAAGCAAGGCCATAGGTACAGTAACAGGCCCTCGACCTAGCTGCAATATCCAAAAGACTTGGCAGTGTCTATACACCTGCTAATTGTTGAAGACATTGAGTCACCTTGAGGTCGCCCCTATGGTGAATACAAGAATCTGGCCCTGTATCTCTGAATTTCAAATCATGATTGAAAATATTATTGTTACTAATTGTACCAGCAGGTAGAAATCTGAGGAAGCCAAGGGGATTGCAATACAGATGGCAACCTTTTTTGCCCTGTGCATTAAAAAAAACATGTAATATCTCCAATTATTCTAAGTGCTACATCTCCAAGAAAGACATAACAGCCTGACCTCATTAAGTGTACTCCTACAACATTGTAGATGGCATTATGCAGAGCACAACAATTTGAAACCATGGAAGATTCTAACATGCATTCAGAATTCTCCGTTTACTTGCCAGAGAATTGCCATGTTCTGTGATCTGACTGAATTTATTAAATTCTACTACAAAAAGGAAAACATTGTACAACAGCGTGTTCATTTTTTCTTAATTTGTTAGGGGTAACAAAGTTAACCATCAGGTGGGAAAACAACCCCCCTGCTTTTCTGGCAGGACTTTTAATCTGGTTACCTCTTTAATTAGTAAATACCAGTAATGCCACAAAGTATGCCACAGCTTTCTTTTGGAACTTGAGCCCTTGGTGACAATAATCACGAGTTGACAATGGGTCCCGCACAAGTTAGATGAAGTTTGACTTCTTTGTAAAATGTGACTTTCTGGTGGGAGAAAGGGCAGTGAAATAGACTGGGATAATGAATCACAGAATAATCTTTGGCCATAACTGCTGTGACTCTGTTCTTCCTGCATGAACATATAAATGTCTAATGCTATGTTAATCCTAAATAAGATGACATTTTGCAAAAACTGAGGTTAAACAACTAATAAAACTCTTCTGCATTTTGCAGCTGGAAATAGGCACCTTGAATCTATTGTACTTGCTTAAAATCTAACCCAGGAGGACTAAAATCTGCAACCATTTACACCCCATACAACCCCACTGACTTCTATGGGGATGCACAGGATATAAATCACTACAGGATGCAGACCCAAAATGTGTCTAGCTATTAGTGGAACGCTTAGCCTGTGTTTGATAAGTGCAGCTCTGTCAATGGTAGCTATAGGCCTCACAAAGTCACATAGTACATTACAGACAAGGAAGAGCTTACAGTGATTTTGACTGCCTTTATGTGCAAACAGAGCTCCTAGAGAGTAGAATTTAATTGTTAGTAACGGCATACAATAAGGCCATACTATCTCCTCCCCTGTGCATTGTGAAGGGGGATAAATTGGTAAATACCAGCCAAAATAGAGAGAAGTGAAGCCACATATACCTCATCCCCTTTTGCCTGAGTCAATGCAGTTGAACCTCAGTGGGATAGCAGAGCCAAGGAATTTCATGGCACCACCTTCTGGCAAAACCATAATCTCCACAGGCAATTTCAGTAGGAGTGTGAGAAAGTGTATAACCCACCCTGGCAGAGAAAGAGTTAACTGGCGTGAGAGAGCAATTAGTCCATCCAGTTGCACCTGGAAGGTGGCCAGGCCCCATTTAGAATTAGGCCCAGCTGAGGAGGAGATACCTGGCTGAATTGAGATTGAGTCCCAGCTGTGAGAAGCAGGGCTGACTGCTAGGGGATGGACTTTGGAAGTGTAGAGGGCAGGCAGGAGATGAGTAGGTTTTAGGGGCCTCTCTAGAGAAAGGAGCTCTGATAAAGGATGTGGAAAGCCCTGCAAGTGTTGCTCAGGAGAAGAGCTAGAAAGAACTCTGCAGAGCCTGGGATGGGTGAAGAGTCTGGGAGGAGTGAGCCCAGGAAGGGGCTGGGGGAAAGAGCCTAATGGCAGGCTGAGACAGGGAGTGGTACAAGGATGCAGCAAGGAGTTTGAATCAGAAGCAGGCTTTAGCTGTTTGGCATGGAATCCAGATCAGAAGGAAGGTCTATGCTCTCCAACTGCAAATGAGGAAAGTGGTGTAAAAGCCACTTGAGATAAGGGGTGTGTAATCTTCCTTGGGCTGAAGACCTATCCTATGGTTATTGGATACTGTTTAGTGGGACTCTGTCCCCTTCAAAGGGGTGGGACTCGATGTGAGCTGGCTGGAGGGAAACGTCTTGAAAAGAAGCAGACTCCTGCTGGGCGTGAGTGGCTGTCAGTACCGCGTGGCTGAGGAAGAAAGCCTGCTCTGCCACATGTGGCCGTAAAGGGGTGCACCAGTTGTCCCGGTTTTACAAGGCATTAAATCCTGCTCAGGGCTTCAGGGTGGAGGTAGGCTAAGACACAAGCCGGGGTGCTCTGCTGTTTGTAATATGGCTTCTTAGTGAGCCCTTCTACCAGGGACAACAGGGCTAGACTTTCCATGGAAATGCCTGGAGTTTGGCAGTTGGTTATCTGCTGGTAGCATGGTTGCACATGTGCAGTCTCCTCTTTCCCAAGGGGATGAAGAATCAGGAATTATTGCCTAGGGTTTGTATATCTAAAAAAACCCCTTCCCCAAGTAACTTTGCTTCTCCTGTTGCTTGGCTGTATGGCGGTGATGCTAGGCCTATGCAGTTTTGGATCTATACATTTCTAGACTACCTATGGGAATGATTACCTATGAAAACAATATAGATAACTAAAAGTATTGTGAATAAAGACATATCTTTAGAAAATCCTGTATTATCTCAACCCTGGGCTCATAAATGTATTCTGTCTGACTTGTTTGGGTCATATGCTCTTTGGAGCAGGGACTATATTTTGCATACTCTACAGCACTAGGCAAGATAGCAGTTCTGCTCAGTGAGTGATAAATAAGTTGTATGCTATAAAATAGGTATCTGAATGTCCAAATAATGTGCACAAAGCTTTAGAAAGCAGAAATTACAGGTATCTACTGTGCAATGACAAGATATTTATTTACCAGGTAAGCACTCTGCCAGAACATCTTGATTATCACCATCTAATTATATGCAGCAAGTAAAGAGTTATTTTGTGCTGCCTGCAACCAACAGAGGTATGGTGAAAAGTTTGAACAGGAATTTGCTTTCATATCAGATGTGGTCTGTTTATATCAACAGGAGCTCGGCAATTTTGAAAACATTGTGTGCTCCATTCTTTCCTTTCCCTTTATTTTCTATTGATTCTCTCTTCATCACGCTTATGAGCGGTCAGGGGTGACACTGCATTGAGCAGGTTTGTGTAGTCGTGAAGAAGTGGGTCCTTGTCTTGGATGTAGATCCTAGACTCTAGAGGCCAAGTTCTCAAAACACACCCTGCATTTCTATGTGCTCCCACTTGTTTGTGCAGATCATATTGCTTACATGCACAGAACCCCACTGATGTATAAGGTGAACACATGTGGGTTTTATACATGGAGGCTGAGATTTTTGAAAGGCCCAAAGGGAATCAGGGCACCAAATCCTACCAAAAATCAATGGGTCCCTAATGTTCTTGGTGTCCTTGGAAATTCTAGCCATAAATACTGACTTGTGTTCAAGACAGATAGCATGCAAAAACTGTGCACTCATAGGTAGAAGACTGAGGCCCCTTGAAAATTTACCTTGAGATATTGTATGGAAACCCAGTCTCATCGCTCTTCTAGTGAAGAAGACAAAACAGGAAGTAAATAGACAAGAGACTCAATGTGATCGTGGCCTTTTCTCAGTCCAAAACACTTAAGCACTGATTCTGGCTTTAAACAAATGGCCACACTGGGGCAGAAGGATGAGGAGGTGCTATGTTGCAGTGGGAGGCTCTGGAGGAATGTTATGGAATTCAGTCAGAACTTCTTAGAGATGCAGGGTGGTGGTCGTGATGGGGAAGGCAGGGGGTATGGAGTAGGCAGCCCCAGCCTGGAGTACTAGTTCTGCCACCCCTTGGAGGGTGCAATATGCGCTCTTAGTATGAATCAGCTATGTAGGCTGGTGCTGAGGGAGTGGTATCCTCTGCAAGGACTGGGGAAATTCCTTATGCCTTCTCCTTCCCTTCTTGCATCTTTTCACATAGTCTAATTCCCTGGTGAGGATCTGGCCCTCCTTATGTATATTGCTTGGCCATTTCCACCTCAGTGATTAACAGCTGGACACTTGTGGTTTTGGGGGCTTCATATTTCAGAATTCCAGTATCTGACAGTGCCTTAACCTGCAGTTACACCCACTTGCACCAAGTCTGAAGTTGGTCATAGATGTTTGTCAGTCTGCTACAGTTCCTGCACTTTTGTGTGGGTGTTATGCCACTTCTGAAATTCACCCTTGTGTGGGAGGCCAGCATGGGGCATAAGCAATATTTAACTCTCTCTTAAACCCTATTTTGAGGGTATAAAAGGCCCCCTTCGCTGGTGTGCATAACAGATTCAGGATTTGGTGAATAAGGAAAACAGTGAATATACCCAATGAAGATAAAATTCCAGTTTTCCTACACATTTAATGAAATTTAGACATACCATCTGTTTGTGTGTTTGCATTCCTCCCCCTACCCTCCCAATCAGAGTTACAGGCATTTAGGAGACATATTCTGCCTTTATTATTTATAACCAGGAGCTCAAAGTTTAAAGTTGACAGTTAGAAAGCAGCTTTTTGTCCTGACTGTTTTTTCCCCACTCTTGAGCCAAACAATTTTAAGCAGAAGTCTGCTAACTAATGCTATGTGCTATGGTTTTGGTTTTTAAAGAAGATCAACTCCCCAGCACTCTAACACTGTACTCCCAAACTGCCTTTATCTATTGCCGACAGCTGATATAATGAAAATTCACTGCTATCACATTCTTGCTAACTTCTGCTTACCCTCAGCTAAAATGCAAAATCTTCTACAGATTCAACTTGTCGACCTGAGTTTGGAGGCATCGCTTAGGATGTTGATCTTCTTAACAGGCTGCAGAAGGAAACTAAAATTATATCAAGATCTTCTCCAGAACATCTGCCCATTGCAGCAGGATTTTGTAGTTCAGTGTTCGCTGCCACAGGTCCAGAAATGCTGTCTTCATGGTTGGGCAAATTTTTATACTGCCTCTATTTCTCTTTCTCACACCCGGTCACCTTCAGGCAGAAATCTCTTAAGCCTTCTGAATAACTAATGCTTAGTTTTTATTCATAGACTTTTAAGGCCAGAAGGGGACTATTATGATCATCTAGTCTGAGTTCTTGCATAAACCTGGAATCTCCCCCAATGATTCCTGCATCAGAGCTAATAACATCTGAGCACAACTTTAAGAAAAGCATTCAGTCTTGATTTAAAGATTTGAAATGACTGGGAGAACAAGTTTTCTGTAATAATTATGCAACTAATTTTGCCACATAAGTATTTTATGCAGTTGATCCAGATGACAAAATAGGGGAAAATATTTAAACTACTTGCCATCATTAAAAAACAAATATCTGTTCAGAAAGAACAAGATGAAAAATGAGATGCATGTTCTCTACAATAATATCGGTGCCATTACACGCTGGACAATAAACTATCAATTTGGACAATACCAGGGGAAAATTAAATACTGTGGTGCAGCAAGAACCACCCATTGTCTGTGCGTATATCGAATGTTGTGAAGGAATAGTGGCTCTCTTGGACCTTGATTTGTTTGTCTTCATCTGTGTTTATGGCACATGCATGAGGGAATTCCATCTTTTTGGGGGGTGGGGAGAGGAGGAAACCTCTTCTCTGGCTTTTGTTGCTGCTGCTGCTACTTTTTACGTGGCTGCTGTTTGAAGACTGTTTTGGCATGTTAGACAGTCACAGTGGAGAGTGAGAGAAGAGGGCGGGAGTGCAGGTGAGGCAGTTAAACTGCATGTATCAAGCGCTTTATTATATGCTTTCACAACTCCTTATGGATATCATTGTGTGTCTGTCTGTACGTACATACCAACCCACCCCACAGAACTCCAAAAGGAATATTGGACAGCTGCAGCTACAATCACATACTGTAATATGGCCAATACTGACCTCAAACTTCATTCCAATGATGGGCCAGTGTTTTTGAGCCACAACATTTCCGATGAGCTGTTTATGAAAACTTAAAATATGTTATGGAAATTTGAGAGGAGACAAACATAAAAAATATTTCCCTCAACCCCGCCCCCAAAGTTTCTGGATATTAAGATGTCCTCTAAAATGTTCTAGAGATTTGAACCAGTTGCTACAGGCCTATGAAATCCCTGAGGCTGGAACCAAGTTATGAACAAACACCTCATTACTCTTGTAGTGAATCCAGCTTGATTCATTCAAACCCTGTATTTAGCTGCTAACTGCCACGCCTGGAGAAGAATAATAGGTTCTGCATTCTCTGTGATAGCTCATTCATCATCAGCATGATCCTTAATGAGGCAGAAGAAAAAACAATTTGAACTTGACTGGATATATGCTTCTAGCAAAAGGATGGAGAAAATCTTGAACAATCCCCTATTTGGATTTAAGCTAGAAAAACGTTCTGTCTCTTCCTAGCAAACATTTGTTGTTTTGATTCTGATCTCACAATAGTTTACACTGGTGTAACTCCACTGACTTGAGCGGTATCATGTCCAGCACAGAATGACATGAGAATGATTGGGCCTTTTGTAGCAATTGCACCATTCCATCACAGAAATTCCTTGCAAGCACGATTAGAGGTAGGAGGACTCCTCTGAGTGTAATTCACCCAAAGGGTGCTGTCTCTTCACTTGTATGGTTCTGCTCCCATAGGGTGTCTGGTTTCCCTGCCCTCCAGTTGTCTGTGAAAACCGATGTTTGAATTGCCAGACAGCAAAGAAATCTGAGCAGGGAAGCTATTTCGAGACCTTTCGCATGGTTCCCTTGTGAAGAAATCCTCTTCCTGCTTGTGTGTGACCAGAGAGTGACATACCATTTTGGAGTCTGCCTCTCAAGCAAGATGCATAATAGCGGAACGAAACAGGGAAGGGTAAAGAAATGGAAATATATCAACAGAGCTGAGGAAAAAAGCTGTAATAAAGAACAGCATTCAAGACTGAACTCAAAAACCAGTTCATTATTGGACCGATAACATAATTGCTTCTGTATGTGAAGAGACACTGCTGTATAGCACCGATGGTACCCTAACGGCAGAATGGTTAAACAGATAAAGGAAGAGGTATTCTGATTTTTAGAAGACTTCAGAAGATTGGCTTTCCTGTCAGCACAAAGCACTATTTCAGTGTGTCCCTGGAAACGTGGGGTCCCGTGGTTTTGGGGACTGCTGCACCTGCGAGTTGGAAACATTGCATGAGCCACCATGAAGGGAATGTACTGTATTTATCACCACAAAATGAGACATCCTCTGGTACCCAATCAGTGTGTGTTTGCACTTGGGACTTGGGCAGAGCGTCCCATAAAATATCCGTTCAAATACACATTACCTGAGCAACATTTGCTCAGTCTGGTCACAACCATGTCATTCCTGTGTTAGCATTCAACAGTGCAATGACAAGCAATGTTTCAGAATCGGCTTGGGCAGAGCTGACATGGGCTCCCAAACAATATAGGAATGCAGTCAAATACAAAGAAACACTCATCTTACCAATTTAACCTGCTCACACAGCATGGGCTTCTCTTCTTTTTGGCCAGTATGCGAGGAACCCATGCCTTGCAAGTACCTATAACTGCAGCACGTGTGTCTTGGGAGTTCTCTCCCCTATTCATCTGGAGTGTGCAGATAGATACTTCCCTGGCCACAACCAGAATCCACTTTAAAGTGTGGTAGAGGGATTCTTTCCAGACCTGACAGAAATGTGACACCATCTCTTGTGTATTGCCTTTCTTTTAGAAACCCAGTAGGAATGGCGGGAATGATGCCTGCTCCTTTTAAGGGAGTTCTAGAGGCAGCTGTGGCCAGGGGAATCCCCTCTAGAAGAGGTAGAGGGACAGAATGCGTGAGACATCAGTGAATAGGTCAGAGGTGGGCAAACTATGGCCCACAGGCCACATCCCGCCTGCGGGACCGTCCTGCCTGGCCCTTGAGCTCCTACTAGCTCCCGCTCCCTCCCCTGCAGCCTCAGCTCACCGTGCTGCCAGCACTCTGGGCAGCAGGGCTGCGAGCTCCTGCTGGTAGTGTGGCAGCATGGCCGGCTCCAGCCGGGCGGCTTGGCTGCCAGACATGCTGCTCTGAATGGCGTAGTAAGGGGGCGGGGAGCAGGGGGGTTGGATAAGGAGCAGGTGTCCTGGGGGGCAGTCAGGGGACAGGGAGCAGGGGGTGGTTGGATAGGCATGGGAGTCCTTCGGGGCCTGTCAGGTGGTGGGGGTGTGGATAGGGGGCGGGGCAGTCAGGGGACAGGGAGCGGTAGGGTTGGATAGGGCAGGGGGTCCCAGGAGGGGGTGGTCAGGGGACACAGAGCAGCGGGGGTTAGATGGGTGGGAAGTTTTGAGGGGGGCAGTCAGGGGGCTGGAAGAGGGAGGGGGCGGATAGGGGGCAGGGCCAGGCTGTTTGGGGAGGCACAGCCTTCCCTACCCAGCCCTCCACACAGTTTTGGAACCCTGATGTGGCCCTCAGGCCAAAAAGTTTGCCCACTCCAGAATAGGTGCTGCGGTTATGTTCTTACATGTATTCCTCTGCCCCTTTCTTACTCTTCTAGACTGACCAGTAGCCCATCCCCTCTGGCCCTGCAGCACGCCCTTCTGCTTCTATATGAGAGGGGTGGATTTATGCTTGGCTCTTGGGCATGTACTTTGGCTCTTAGTTTTTTATAATAGAAAATGAATTGAACTGAAACTAGGCCACAAGCTGTTGCTGAAGGGCAAGAGTACTTCTGGGTGATCGTGGGCTGTTTACCACTGTCCTGTGGCTGGTAATATCAATTTCATGAATATGGGATGATACTTTTCTGTGGCTACCACCACCATTTTTGGATTTGTTTGGGGTTTTTTTTGGGGGTGGGAATGAAGCCTTATCTTTGGAATCACACACAGGTTTTTTTTTATCTTATTCTCTTTCAACATCTCATGTATAGAGCTTTTTGTCTTGGTCATTTAGAATTTTGAAGAATAACCCTTGGCCCACAGCATTTTAAGTTGGTGGCGCGTAAATAAAGATCTTTTCCCTTCTTTTTTGTTTTCCTTGGGAGACACAAACCGTTCCCTAGATAAATGGAAATTTCTGCTCTAGCCTGTTTCTCTGCTTTTCAAGTGGCAAAGTGTTTTATTTTTGCTTGTTAAAAAAAGAACAGTTTGAAAGATAAAGCGGCTGCATTGCAGCAGACTGTTCCAAAAATGATAAAATTTGAAAAATAACAGGCTTGTTCCAGGGCCATGCAATCAAAATAGTTCTTGCACTGGAGATATAAAAAGAGACTATGCACAACATTCCTGAAATAATTTATGCTTAGTTCAAGTTTAAAGTCATGGATATAATGGTATATTATGTGTTCTCTTGGCATTCTGTTTTTAAATCAAGAGCATGAGCTCATCTTTTGCTCTCCGCACAAAGCCCTCATTTCCTTAATATTGTACACTCTGATCTATGCCTGCCCCATGCTCCAAGGCAGACTGCCTTTCATATTGGAAGGGCTTTTTTAGTTCACCTTCCCAATTTTGATGATGATGATGATAAATAATAAACCATAGCACATTAAAGCCTCAGTCCTCAGCTGCTTTCATGCCATCTTTGTGCTTTGCTGATCCTGGGCCAGCTTTGTTAGGCTGGTTCACTGGTATAAGCACCCCGAACCTTGTCCCAAAGCCTTCAGTCTGCTCTTACTTGTGTAAGCTACTTAGGATCCTTAAAGGGCCACTGGCAACCGGGGTGGCTGAGACACAAGCCCCTGACACATTCTCTTCCCTCCTTATTCTGCCTATAGGAAAATTGGTGTGAGAGCTATTACACTGGGCACTCCAAAGGGTGGGGTGATCTACATAAAAGATAAACAAGTTACCTTCAGCCCCAAACCATAAAATAACCAATCACAGAGATGAATTTAGATCTAAAGGGTACCCTGCCTCACTCTGTCATACCCCTCCCTGCCCAAAAGCCAATGCAATGGGTTTCACAGTGTTCCTGGAAAAGCAATGGGCCCAGAGTATCCATCTGAGTTATGGTGGCCCCTGCAATCTGCCAGGCACTGTCCAAATGAATAAAGATACTGACTCAAAGAGCTCCCAGTCTAAGACAATGATTTTTGCATGAATTTTGACTGCTGCATTAACAATAACATGCATGTGAGACTCTAGAGAGAAATTCACCTTCCTGTGGTAAATTCACCATCCTTGCCACTTATCCCTGTAGCTCTGCTGCGCAATAGGAAGGCACAGGGGGAAGATAGACATGGGGGCAAGGAAGCTCTGCTACATTTGCATGCTACAGGGGGTTTGGAAGGCGCTTCCAACTAGCTCTGAGTAAGCTGCATGGAAAGAATCGATGAGGGTAGGCTCGGGGGCAAAGAAGGGGGACAACTGGATCCACACTTATCTGGGTCTAGAGGGCCAATCCATACCCATAGAGGCCAGTGGAGTTGCAATACCATGGTTTGCTTGTGAATTGGGGCAAAGAGGAGTGACTTTCATCCTCTCAAGCCCCTGCAGAGTTCACTGCACAAAGGCTATGCACTCAGGCTTTGTGTGGCATGCAGCTGAATTTCATGCACAGCTGAATTTCATGCACTGTTGATCATAGTTTGAAAATAGAAATGAGCAATAAGGTTAAAAATGTAAAAGGAATGCTAAAAATCAGAGTCAAACTCAAGTTTAGGTACACACATGGAGCAAATGCATTTGCAGCTCCTGTTAAAGTCAATATTAAATACGTGCTGTATTTAAGTACAAAGTACTTAAGTACTTAGTACAAAACTATAGCACATGAAGGCCATCATCATTCATTAACAATGGGTGCAATCCCAACCTAGCCTTTATTACCTCTGAAAATACAGGCAACTTCAGAAGGGAGGTCGTGGCAGGCGTCCCAAGGACAATTGAGGCTGCAGTGCAAACTAGAAAAACAAGGGATCTGCTGAGATTCAACTTCAGAAAGGCTTACTGAGAAGGTGTTACCTCTTAGTTGGATGAATCCATCTACAATATTATTCTGACACATGGCCACTAGGGAGAATGTCTCCTTGGTGTGGAAGATTGCCTAAAAGTTCATCCCTAGAGGATGTCGCACAGTATGCAAACCTGGGCAAAACTCTAGATATTGTGGGATGGTCCTTGAACACTATGGCCATCCAATGTTCCTTGGGGTTCATTAGATGAAATGCTGACATTCAAAGAGCACATCAAGAAGTTGAAATGGGTAGTGAACTCTGGGAATTGTATACTTCAGAAACTGGCCAACACAAAATGGGGAGCTGACCCTAAAATAGTTTGAGCAAGCACTCTTGCCCTGTGTTAAACTGTGGAGTACTAAGCCCCAGCATGGTCACTCTCATGCCATGCACACACAATTGATACTAAACTAATCAGTCCTTTAGGATCATCACAAGGACTTTGAAACTGACTCTCACAGGGACTTTGAAACCGATTCTCTCACTTTGCCTCGCAAAGATTGCACTGCCATTGGTGAGGTACAAGACCTTCATTAAAAAGAGAGACAACAAACAGGTTCATGATCCAAAACATCCTCTGCATGTACACATTCCAGTTCTGAATAGGCTGAAATCCAGAAAGAGCTTAACTTCTGAAAATCCCTTACCCCAAAATGCTACTGTAGAAAGCTACAGAGTACTAAAATGGCAGGAAATTCCAATAATCTTTGAGAACACCTCCTGCCAGGCACTGATCTCCAATGAAAATACCGGTGTATTCTAATTTGAGAGAGAGCGGAGTGGCAAAGACTGGTGACAATTTTTTCCCAAGAAGGAGGCCAGGAATGACCCACAATGTGAATGCAGCGAGCAGAAATGCAGACTTGAACACTGCCTGATGCAGTGCCCCCTTTCAACATCCTGTATTCCTTGGGAACAATTTGAGATAAATGACAACACCAGGTCTTGACTGCGGTTTTAGAGTGAGAAGCTATGATGACCATTCATTAGATGGAATCTCTTCATAAAATATAACCAACCAAAGGAACCAATAATACAATCCGAATGCTGTTGGAACAAGTGTTTTCAGTTTTTTTAGTTTTCTTTTTAACATGGAACTGGGAATAGACATGGTGCAACTCATATAACATACAAAGTGTTTGTTTTTTCTTGGATTGGAGTGGGTATGTCACATGCTTACTGTATGGGCTGATTGCTGAAGTAGACATAGGTGTTTTCTTTCATTGACCAGTAGGAAGCACATGATTCTAAAATGCTTCATTCACATATATTTATTAGTTCTTTGTCAGCATTTTGTAATGGCACACCACAGAAAAATACATTGGGAGCTCTAAGCCCATGAGACTAATAGATTTTATTTTTAAAAAGTCACTTGATACTGATACTGGGCATAAAATACATTTTTGTGTGTAGGCCTAACCCAAGAACTCTTGCATGATATGCCAAATCTTTCTCAAAAACAATATATATCTGCCAAGCTTTAAACAGACACTCACTGTTCCAGATGGAATGGGCATTGACACAAGAATGTTTTTGCCCATGTACCTACATTGGCATTCTAGATTTACCACATGAAGTTTTAATTACTTTCAGATAGGAAAGTATTTAAAAAAAAAAGCTTACTATTAGATATTGAAAAGAGAGAGTTTATAAATATCAATTTAAGATTGCAGAACTGGATTAAATACTTAGGGGCACAATTATGGCTCATCCTTCACGGTGAGTATGGTGGCCCTTTTAAGCTTTGTGGGCTACCTGAATCACAGAGGGAAACTAGCCTCTACAAGCATGCCACCTCACCTTCCCTTGTAGGTGGGAAGGAGGTGGGGTGGACAGAGAATGGGTGGAGCCTTGACTCTGCCTCCTTTGCTAATTGGCCACCCAATGTGGGTGGGATAAATAAATGACTTGGTACAGAAAATTACCAGATTATTTCCCCCCTGGAGCAAGGAAGAAACCAAGGAAGGAACTGTGACTCTCTCAGCATTTCACTTGCCTCCCTGGACTTCTGCTGGGTAGCACTGTCCCTGTTATGGGCTGAGTGTGTAACTTGTTCAATGGATTTGGCTCCTTTCTGCATATGTATGCTATCATCTGCAAACCATTTAGAATTCTCTGCAAGTTATTTATTAATTGAGCTTATTCACTGAATGCTTTCCACTTCTACTAACAATTAATTATTTGTGTTGTGGTGGTGACTAGGAGCTGCAGTCATAGACCAGGATGTAAGTGTGCAAGGCACAGTACAAACACATGCTTGGCATACCAGACTGGATGCTTGGGGACCTGTTCAGTGTTGTGCTACATCTTGTGAAGTCATTCACATCAGTGAAAAGTGGGTGTAAAGTGTTAACCAATAAGAGTGGTTATGTATTATCCCCACTTTGCATGGGTGTAAATGACTTCATAAGGTACAGGGAAAGAGTGAATCATAGAACCATGATATGGCATCCTGAGTTTGGGGATTTCCATGTTGTGGAGGGATTTTCCTTCCTTCCTTTGCTCTAATTCTGGTTGTTTCTGGCTATTTCCTCATCTTATCTCAGGTCTTCCACAATTGGTGTGTTGGTTTTTCACCCGGCTTGGTCAGGAAAATTACACAGTGGCAGAGCCAAAAATAGACGTTCCTTAAACATAAACTAACAAAATGCATATGCCATAAAGCCAGCTACCAAAGACTTCAGATAAGGAGTCAAAATGTCAATAATAATAATAATAATAATAATAAAAATAATAAAAACCCTACAGATCACATAAGTCAACAAACCTTTGAATAGTGTGAGTACAACCGCGCTCACACATGTACAACGGATTGACTAGAATTGAGGTTTGGATAGTCCTTCAGGTTGGAAAAAATGTTCTACCATGGAAGTTACAGCCTGATCAAAAGCCCATGGAAGTAAAAGGAATCTTCCTATTGCTTTCACTGGGCCTTAGACTGGGTTCCAAATGCACAAAGTTCCAAGATGAAAGTATTATTACCAGTGGAAGTTAGATTTTTCAACCGCAGATTAGAAGAAACAAAAAAGCCAGCTCTTTATTTCAGCAAGGTTGGGCTGTCTCAGGCCCCAATTCAGGAAATCACTCCTATGTAGGACAGCACTTAAACATTTGCTTAAGTACTTTTTGAAACTGGCACCTGAGTGAGAACCCAGAGAAGTTATATCTATAAACCTCCTTTTACAAAGATTAAAATGCAAAACGGACAATCAACAACACCAAAATATAAGGCATTTCCTATCAACTGCATCACAACAGCAGGGGTGCTGGAATAATTTTTATAGTGGGGGTGCTGAGAGCCATTGAACCAAACTGTAAACCCTGTATATAATGGAAACCACTTCAAACCAGGGGGTGTGACAGCACCCCTAATACCAGCACCTATGGCAACAAGTGATCTGAGATCTATGAATCTCCTGTGTGTATTCCCAGCTGTTCAGCTGTTGACGCTGAAGCAGGGGATGTGAAAAGCAGAGAAGGTCCTGAATCCAAATCCCAGATCTTAACCCTAGTGTGAGGAAGTTCAGAACAATTTTAAAATACAAACTTAATTGCACAAAGAAAGTACAAAAGGAAGTGCGTGTGTGTGTGGACACTGAAACCTGAACCTGAAAAAACGTGTCCAGCAACCCAAAGTGCACACAGGTTGGAACATTAACAGGGTGACTAACTGAGTGGTTGTTAGAGTGTTAATACTGAGTTGTGTTGCTCTAGGTGTTCAAGGCTGGGAGGCATCAGTGAAAATAGAATGCACACGCTTAAGCTATTGGGTCAAAATCATTTTCCATTTGCTTTAATGTGGTTATTTTAATGACTTTAATGAAGCTACACTAGGGAAGAATTTAACACACATGGAAAGTCAAATAATATCTACAATTTGCTGCCAAATCCAAATATTTTTATGCTCCTTGATGTAAGGTTTAGTGAGAGCTATTTGTGTGAAAGGTAAAGTATTAAAATTTTATTTTGTATCATGACTTTTCAGAATGTACGGATGTTTGATTGCTCAGGTAATCACCTACTGTGGATGAATGGAGCAGTCATGTTTCCAACAAGTTTATAACCTACTTATTGATCCTGTCACTTGAAACTTACATTGAATTTGTTTTGTTCCGCCACTTAAAAAATATAACACATTCTATACATGCTGTGGGAAGATTGCTCTGAATCTGACACCCCTTTTTCAGATGGCTTTTCTTTAGAATTTATGCAGACATTGTATGCATGATAGCAGGGGCTGCAACATGTGATCAGAGGGGGAGCAATATGTAATGAATAACAGGAAAGTGTTCTTTATACTAAAATAGCACGTTACACCTTTTTTTTTTCTTTTTTCATGCACAGACCTAACCTTTGTAAGGAAATGGCTGGTTTTTTTTGGTTTTTTTGTTTTTTTTTTTATGAAAAGGGACCATTGTAATGAGAACTATGGAGAATATACAACATCCTGGTTACATTATGTACTTCTCAGATGTTCCTCATTAGGTAGAATAGTTCTCTTTAGATCCCAGCTCTCTTCCATCTAATGTTAGGACTCTGTTGTTTTACTACATTCACTTAAGATAATTTGCTAACATCAGAAATTTGAACTTATAAATGTAATAAAACCCATCTATTCTTTTTACTAAATGTTAATACATAATTTACATTTCAAAACATTCGCTTTAAATCATAGTTTTCCCCAAACAGCCAAGATTTGGTCTTTTGCAGAGAGAGGATTTGTATTGCTTTATCTGGCAGGTCCTGGAAACCCTATCTGTGTGAGTAAGCACTACTTGAATGGGAAAAGATTTTCAGGATCAGGCCCTGAACAAAGCTACGAAAAGGGGAGGACTTTTGAGTCTATGGAAAAATTGTCAAACACCAAATGCATTCTATATTTTAAATCTGTACCACAATAATATTGAGAGTTCAGAGGAGAATGAATTTCAGCCTCAAGCACTTCTTCTGATCTATTTTTAAAAAACAACCCTAGCCCAGTGCTACATCTGCTAATTGAGCCGAGACTCCCAACTGCTATTTGCTTTTATTCTTTTGACTCCAGCAGTTTTTTCATACTTGTTTCTCATCAGCGTTAGACAAAAGTGACATGCACGCAGTGATGAAAATGTATTCTATTTAAGACCAAATTTGGGTTAGCTGGAAACGTGAGGTCTGGAAATTGCTGCAAATAAAATAGCTGGAGTGAGTATTTTGTCATTTGACAGTTCTCTTAACTCAATAACAAGGTCTTATTTACTGAAGGTTCTATAATGTAAAATATGAATGTATGGCTATTCCCTTAGTAAATGTAGGTAATCAATAGATTCTTTAAAACAGTTTGGGACAAATTCTACCCTCACTTACACCTGTATAACCCTCCTGTCCTCAATTTGCATATGTGCTAGATACTTTATTTGCTTTGTAGGGAACCTAGCAGAATGGGGTCCTGGTCCATAACTGGGCTTCTAGGTGCATCCTCGTTATCTGTTATTAATATATAGAATCCACCTGCATTGCTCTCCTGCACTTAGTCCCATGCACAGAAGAAACATTACAGACTTTCTGATCTAACAATAGTTTTTACTGAATCTGATAATGATTTTTAACAGGGTCAGTGAGATTGGAATGAGGTTCTGTGTCACTACTGAATTCTAGATCTTCTCCATCCGGACAAGGGCACCGCTTTAAAATTTCCCAGTACTCATTACAATACGTCACCCATACTTGTTGTGTAGAGATGCCATTGAAATGATCTCATGCAATCATGTGAGTGTAGACTGGAGACATTAAAAATATTTTTAAAAGACCAGTTTTGGCAGGATCTTACATTCACTGTGCGGTCCCTTGCCGTTATAGAATGAGATCATAATACCGTCCTTCCAGACGGTGGGCAGGGTTCAATTCTCCACACCAGACGAAAGATGGCCAGAAGTGATTCTGCTACCGGATCAATAGCACACTTTAGCGGCTCTGAGGGGATGCCATCAGCACTGGTTGAGCGTCTGTTTTTCAGTTTAGCGATGGCACGCTTCACTTCATCCAGTGTTGGTGCATCAGTACAAATGTCTGGATCTGGAACTGCAGTGACTGCCAGATCATCCAGCTCTGAACAAACATCAGCTGGAGGATGGTTCAAGGCACTGTAATAATGTTCTACCCAACGTAAGAGAATTTCATCATCTGATTTACATGGATGGCCTTGGCTGTCGTTCAGGATGCCGTTTGTAGTGACTACCTCTTGACCGCTGAGGTTGCAAATGGTGTAGAATGCTGGCTTCAAGTTGCCCCTGGCTAAGCCAAATTCAACATCATCTTCCACTTTGCTATAATATGCCTTGTGATCACTGAGAGCCAGGGTGTTAAATTTTCAGTTAAGCTGATTACGAGTGCACTTATTACCACGCTGGCAGGTTGCAGCCTTCAATTTAATTATCTGGAAGGCCTCTTCCGTGCTGGATGCCTATAGCCAATTGTCTGCTCAGCAGATTGGTTGAGGGTAGAAATGAATGGGACCAGGCAACCTCCACGTAGTGTGGCAGGTTAGCTAGAGCCGAGAATCTGTTGCTGACATCAATACAAAACCTGTTGGCTAAACCTGGCACATGAAGTGCATCGATGTCAAACTTCTTCATCATCGCAGAGGGCTTACCTGCTCATTGGCGCATCAACACCACACAGGCAACCACTACAGGAGGTGAAGAGATGCCTAACACATGTAATTATGTGGTCCGACTCCTTCTGACTGAAACCATCATGAGAGATCCATGACATCTGGTATATGCATTGCCACTTGGACCATGACCCAAGAATGGAAAGATTCTGGGAGGCACAGAATGTAAGCAAGCAGCAAGAGTTATCATTGGGTGTGCTTGAACCCTGTTCAAACCCAGTTTTCAGGGAGCCAATAACTGCATTTAGGTCACCCAGGATCACAAGATTATATTGTGGAAGACAGTTCATACTAGATGTTCCAATTGGTTGTAGAAATGATCTTTAACTGAGTCAACAGATTCCTCTGTCGGCGCACAGATTACTATGACAGTGAGGTAACTGTGCCAATGTTTAAGACGTGCAATAAGTAAGTGAGCAGACATGGGCATCCAGGTTGTCAGGGAGGACTTGGCCTTGCCTCGCAATAGTAGTGCTACCCCCACGTAAATGGCTGGGGCCGCAAGAGTACAGAAGTAAAGAATCTTCCACCTCGTGACAGCCGTGATCTATCAGCCTTGCTTCTGTTAGTCTTGCGATTGATATACCAAGACAGTCCATTTTGTGTTAGACAGCGACCTGATGACCATGCCTGTAAAAAGTTGCAACATTCCAAGTTGCAATTTTGGTGGAATGTCGGAGATCCCAGATACAATTGGATGCATTGTCACAATGTACTGCAGATGGGCCTACCGACATTAGAGGACACACCTCCTCAGGGGGGCTTTGGCACGAACCTGTCATGTTTGCATGGAGGAGAGATGGCACCAACAAGGCATCTACAGCTGAAAGTGAGGCAGGGGTTTAACCCTGGTGCTGAGTACTAGGTAATTCATGGTAAAAAAACCAAGAGCAAATGATTATCCCAGGAAATACCTTGTCCCACTGGGATGAGATGGAGGCACAGTAACGCAACCCTTTTCCTAGTCTACCAGGACTGGCTTCATGCTATGCGACCCGAGCCATTGAGTCTTTCTCAGCGACTTCCTTTGCCTTGGGTAGCTAGGTGAAGCTGCTGCCCTGCATCTTCGCTGCCTGTGTTAGCCATCCTTTTCAGGGTTCGCTTGGGTATTATGCGAGGTGGACAGATCCAAATGTGATATTTCGGACAAGCCTTCATTGCTGATGGCATAGCTCCAACAAGCAATCCCCTACTTCAGATGTTACACCCCCTCCACCACGATGAGGTAGAGGTTGGGTTTGAGGGGGGGGCAAACACTTTGCTCTCCATTCCAGGGAAGGTGTTTGCACATGTTTTGCTGGCATGCCTGGAGCCTTTGCTACATCTGAAGTGTTGTCCCCAACAGTCAGGCTTTATGAGGAACAGGTCCACATCAGATGCCATTTTGGCCCTTTGGTTGTTGCCAGAGATACACTGCGAGTTCAGGAAGCCCCTGCATGTAGTGTATGTTGATCTTAAGGCTGCATTTGATTCAGTATGCCATGTTGTGTTTATGGAAGGCCTTAAAGCACATAGGTGTCCCCACCACTCTGCTGGACTTGATTAGAGAGCTGCATAATGGAACCACAGCCCGTGTTTGTCTGGGGAACTGAATGTCAGTGCCTTTTAAATCAGTATCTGGTGTTAGGCAGTTTTGTGTTTTGGTCCCTGCACTCTTTTGTTGAGCAATGGATTTCATAATGCAGCATTCCGTCAGGTCCATAGCCATTGAGATCGGTGATCTCTCTCTCTCTCTCTCTCTCAGGCCTTGACTACGCTGATGATGTTGTTCTTTTAGTACAGGGCCCTGACAGGTTTTGTGAGGCACTCCAGCATATGGAGGAGGAGTCAGCTAAGATTGGTCTCCGTGTTTCATGGTCAAAGACAAAACAGCAAAATCTAGGACCAGGTCTACCCATGACTCTGGTCTCTTTGAACAATGAAACTGTTGAATCAGTTTCCATCTTTTGCTATCTGGGTTCTATACTTACCAGCTCCCCCAGTTCTCACACAGAGGTTCTCCTTCGAATTGGCATCGCAGCATCTGCCATGGGCCATTTACAATGGATATGGAATCAACAGCATCTTAGTATGACAACCAAGTTCAGGATTTATTTGAGCTGTATCTTTCCCATACTGTCATATGGCTGCGAAACATGAACACTATGCCGCTCAGACTGGACAAAGCTGGAGGCTTTCCACACAAAATGTCAGTGTCGTATATTGGGCATAAAATGGAATGACTTCATCCGTAATGCAGATGTTTATGGTTGCTTGGGCCTACAGACTATTGGGGCCATTGTCTGCAGACGGTGCCTTATGCTTTTTGGACATGTTGCAAGGATGCCACAAGATGTTCCAGCGAACACTGTTCTGCGGGTGGCTTGTAACATCCAGGATCAAATTCCACCAACGAAGGGGTGGAGGCGGCCCAGAGGCAGACCCCCTATTACATGGTTTTCATCAAGTCTGTTCCGATATTGGACTCTCAGGCCGTCAAGTCTTTGCGGTTGTGCAGGAACAGACCAAATGGCAAATGACTGCTACAGCCGACTGTCTGGCTAAGCATTGAAGAGAGAGAGTTTTGGCAGGATACCTTCCACTGGCCATTACAGTGTGCCATTCAACCCATTTTGCAAGATTAAGAAGGATATGAGTATTAGGAAACCTCATTAAAAAAGGTGGTTGCACATTTGTGTTTTCAACCCAAAGCACCTCTGTAGGATTCAGGATTTTATGTTGGGTTTTTGTGTGTGTGTTTTTGTTATTTTTAAATATTAAAAAAATGTTTAATCCACATTAAAGATTAATCTCTTGCCAACTTTTCTTTAGAAGTGTGGATCAGAATCTGTAGCCTTTAGTGCTACTTATTCACTTATTTATTGATTCCGTCTTACGGAAAGCTGGTCAAACAGCTTTATTTCAAAATTCAAAACATAGACATTTACTTCTGAGCTCAGATCTCGAATGCCAACTTCCAACCTGAAGCAAACTTTTATAACTAAGTTAAAATGGAGGCTATAATGGAAACACAGAAATAGCCTTAACTTTTGTGCCATTGACACTGTTGCTGTAATATGTGAGAAGCTGAAGGACAGGCTTCAAATCCTGGGCCAAAGTTGAATCAAAAGAATATTTTCTATGAAATATACTGGCACATAGGTATGTGTATAACACCCAGTACAGGTGGTTTCTGTATGTGCCTTGCTGCTGTTAAAGATTTGTGCTTGTGTGTCACTGCGTGTGATTTGGTTTTTTTCCCCCCTCCCCATATCCTGATTCTTCTTTAGCACTGCAGCTTTAATAATAGGCTAAATTTTGTCCTTGGGTAAACATATACAATCCTATTAGCAGTTTTGCCGCAGTTTAGCTGAGGTCGGAATTTGGTCCACTGTATTTATTATATTTTTAAATCACAAATAACTGTGGGTCAAGTTTCCCCTGATCCACACCTCCCGTAGTAACTCAACCCAGTGAGCTCAATGGTGATGCATGAAACATGAGTCAGAGAAGAATCTGGCTCTGTGATATCACTGAAAAAGCGAGGGCTAAAGGTGTATTCTGAATCTGCTCATGGCATCAGTAAAAACACTCTGTAGCTTATTCAAGGTAGAATAGGCATTGTCTACCATGCCTTCTTGGCGGAGTTTCTAGTGCTGAGCAGGAGGAGTACAGAACATATGAGGGAGGGAAGAAATAGCATTGATAACAACAAAAAACAGCAAAGAAATTGATATCAAAGTTGTGAAAGGTACCACACATGGCATGAATACATGTTTAAATCCAGTATCTTCATATTCTACAATATTAAAGTCATTCTTTAAAATACACCAAAGGAACACTTCTAATTTAGTTGCCAAGCAAGGGTTAAAGGGAGGGGGAGAGGGTGAACGAACACGAATGAACAGAAAGGTGAACCAGTATTTTAAAATGTAGTTATGGGCTAGAGGCTCTTAAATACTGGGCTGTCAAAACTTGTGAGTTGGTACGAATAATGAAATGCATGCTTAAAAATGCTTTGCTTCATCTTTAATATCTTTACTGCATGCAATTATATTAATGTAATTTAGGTGCATACAGCAACAATACCAAAGGAGCAGCCAGAGTTTGTGTCTAAACACTGACATCTGGATGGGATTTTATAGGCCTTAGTTTTAAAAGATCAATGTTTGGGACATTGTTTTTCCTGGTGCATATTGTGGGCACAAATAAATGCAGTCATAATTTTGTGCATAAAATAATCCCACCTGAATTTTGGTCAGTTGGTTGTATACATTCCTGATTTATGGATACTATTTTTAAAAATCCGTTCTCCTGTTTCAAAAAGTTTTTCTTTCATCTAGACAGAGAGTAGATCCAATATCATGTGACTTATGTGACCAATTGCATATCATGGAAAAACAAATGATGAATAATAAATAGCTGAAGTAAACTGTCTACAAATAACCCATGGATAGGAAATTCTTCATGTGAATTGTTCAATGATTACTTACAAATAACCAACACAGAAATCAGAATCAGTGTGTGAACAACTTGGGAACAGAAAAAAAAAAAGGGCAAAATTTGGTGGAAAACTTATTTCCAATTAACAGTGAGGTCTATTTTGAAAGATATCTAATTTTAGGAAAAAAGATATACTTGTACCTACTATATTGGAATGTTTCCCTGGTGATGAATTATTTCTGCAGTACTGGAAGGTTAAGTCCTTATATGGATTACCTACTATGTAAAAAGTTTGTTATGCATGTTACAGCTGCCCAGAGAATAAAATCTAGCAAGTTTCTGGTTGTCTGGAATTTATTTATACCTTTCTTTAATGTATTGGGGTGATACATTGCTGTTTTGGGTTGGATCCATTGTTTCAGAGCCTTTTGGACTCCACCACCACCAAAACATAACTAGAGTACTAGTTATGTGCTGAGCTGAAACAGTTTTCAATGTAACATCCATAGGAAATGTTGTCACTTGCATTATATGTTGTTTATAAATAGGTTGCTGAGGTAATATTTAGTTGGCACATATTGCCAAAAGGCAGGGGCAATGTCCAGTGATATTTCAGATCTCAGGAGCACAATATGCAGGGCTAGATCCATGGGTGAAAATCATGTGACAGCATTGTGTATCATAACTTTGGAACACTGTGAGCACTGACACTTATCCAATGGGGAGAAAATGCTGGATACCTAGTATTTGTTTTTCATGCATTCACAAGATGAAAGTAAAAATAAATAGAAAAACTCGAACATTTCTCTAGTTTGAAACCCAACAGGTATCATAATATCTGAGTTAGGTCAGCATTCAAAAATCATGAGATTTTAAAAATAATTAATATTGGATTCTTTTGATTTGCCTTCCAGTGTCTGAGACATTTCACACTGTCAAGCTTTTCTCCCCAACCATGTGGACTAGAGTTTTACATTTTATTGAAATAAAACATGATTCCAAGAGCTATGGCTTTAACCAAAGCACCAACTATTGTAAGAATTGGCAACACCAAGGGCTTGCTAGCACCACATTTTGAGGCAGAGTATTGAGTGCAGTACTGTTTTTCCCCTTTTTTTTTATGTCTAAAACATGCTCTGATCACTTCAATTCAGTAACTAAACGCTGGTTGCAATGATCCAGCAATTTAGACACTTTTGTTATAACAGATACCGTCTAAACAGAAGACCAAACCAAAGACTCCCTTCTAACCAATCCCCTTCAGGAAAAAATCTAAGTAAACAGATGGGCCTGAAGATCAACATATTTAAGCTCAGTTGCACAACTAGAGGGAGCAAATTCCAGAGTCAAGGACCCTGAACTGGGAAGGGCCTGCTTCAGCCCCACTCAACTGAAATTTAGGGCCTGTCAGCAGAAACATCACAGCTGCTTTTAGTCATTCTAGCGGAGCAACTGAGATGCAGTCTTTAGGGTAATCCGTACCCAAACTATTACAGACTGCAGCAAAAACTTTGAATTTCCTGGTCATTCTTCAGGTGTTTTAGAGAGCCTTTTCAGTCTGATTTCTGCGTATCTCAGATGCTCTACAATTAAAAAGAACTTCTACTGGTAGTTACTGTGTTGGGAGGGACTAATAAAGTGTGTGAGAGCAAGGACTGAACAGATACAAATAGTCATAGAGTAAAAGTGAGGGGAAACTGTACTAAGAATCATCCGGAAGAAGCAGAGAAGTGCACAGAGCAACAAAGCAAAAGACTACATGGCTTCTTCTGACCTTAAGTCTCTCTTCTTCTCTTCTTGTCCATTTACTTTGCCTTAGTTGGTTGAATAATACAAGAAATGATTCAAAAATATTTCCATTCCAAGTTTACTCTGGTGTAATCCATGGAGTGATATATTATTACACACTTGTTGGGAAGTAGGCCAGGGGTGCAAGCAGAACTTTGCTAAGGATTGACACAAATTACTTGCCTGGCTGCCTCAAATTTGAACGGTGGTGAGATCTGGCACTTGGGGTAGCAACACTGGTCAAATTTGGCCTCCCCCACCCCCATCATACCAGCAGGGAAAGGAGAGTCACCCTTATGCCACCTAGCTTCAATTACTGCCTCTCTATTGGCCTCACCCACTGCTGGGGGGAGGAGGGTCCTGGCCAGAACCTGATTTGTTGGGAGCTATCAGGTTCTGGCCAGGTCTTTCCCACTCCCTCCCCAACAGTGGGTGGGGCAGGACACACCTCTGCCAATAGATGTGTCCTTTCATTGCTGGTGTGATGGAGGGGTGGCCAGGCCAAATCTGAGTGATGTTTTAACTTCATGTGCCAGGTTGCAACACCACTCAAACTTGGCCCGGATGCCCCTCTGCCATGCCAGCAGGAAAGGGGCTCTACTGTTATGACATCCAGCTCTGGTCAAGGACCAAGGAGGTGGGGACCTGTCCCCCATTGCACCCCTGATGTAGACAAATGACTACTTGTTTATTTTCAAGAATGTTCATGGGAATTAATATCTGGAAGGGGGACTTCAGTAGCTTTGCACCCTTGCAGAATGGTTTCAACTTGGGAAGCAAACTAGTACAGTACTCGGATTTCATATAACTTCAGGCCACTTGTATTATTGTTTGCCTACAGCACCTGAACTGTCTTCTATATCTCTTTCAATATTAAAGCTAGCATCTTGTTACACAGTCTTATTGTTGTAGTACCTAGGCAAAGTACTAACAAACTTCAACAGGACTTTATTTTTTAAAGTGGAAACCTCTTTTCCAAGCTGCTGCTGCACCCTCCGTAGCTCTCCTTCAACCTCTTCAACTCCTTCCCCCTCCTTCCTATTTCCTGTCCTTTCAGACTCCCAACAGCCAGTGCTCCCAATTCTAATAATTACAAGTAACATCTAAACACCACACTTATTCAGTCCTCTCACAATCTTATGCAATATTTCTTGGGTTATTGTCCTAAGTGTGCATTTCCGTCTCTCAAAATGAAGAGATGGAAATATGAGTTAAATGAATGCCTTGAGAGACAAATACAGTGTATGGGACTACAACATAAAATCTGCTAATGAGTCTCAAATGGAACTACAACAATTTAAAACAATGTGAGGAATTTCTTGGCCAACCACATGCTTATGGTCTGCTGAGCAATGATGCACACTGGCACCGTGGAAATCAGACTTGTAATGTGACACATGTTTAGCAATGACTATTTCAGTCAAGCGTTATAAATGTTACAGATATACCATAGCATGTAATCTTCAATTACCAGCTTAGTCAGAATTCTATTTGCTATGTGATTCTTTATCATGCATGGAGCTACAAAGTCTTTTACAAATGAGCTGTGCTTGCCCTTGGTTGTGCAAAGAGATGGAAAAACTGTCTTCTTTATTTTTATTTTTATGTTAAGATTTGTATCTTAACATGGCAGAAACTGCTGCATGTGAACATATTATAATATTTATAAGACAAAACCTAAGAATTCCAGGTGATCTGGAAATAATTTTCCTTTAGGTAAAGAGACCAACACAGATGTGAGAGTTATAGGCCCCCTTCCAGGATGTTGCTTTTGTAAAGTGTGTGGGTTGCGTGTCCATAGCTTGCTTACCTCTTAAATCCAACAGTTTATTTAAAAAAAAAAAAACACAAAGTATTCACTAGCCCCAGTAAGCTAACAAAATGTACCTCTGCAATCTTTCCCTTTCTCACTTCAGAGTGGGTTTTTTTAGGGCAAATGTTGAAACTGTTCTTTTATGAAAATCTCCTTTTTAAGTTTTAAAGAGAACATTTGCTTTAGAAAAGGAACATTCTTTATTTTGTGAGTGTGACTTAGGACTTAATCCTCAAAGGTGCTGAATATCTCTTATAAAGTGAGCATTTGACTTCACAGAAGGCACTCAAAAGAAGGCAGGATCAGGCCATGGGCAGTTAGAAGAGAACCTGGGACTTCTGCTCGCCACTCTGGCACTACCTTTGGCAGATTGCTTAGGCCAAAATTGTCACATGGGTCCACTCATTTTTCAGATGACCAGCTTGGGACACTTTCAGCCTGATTTTTTCAGACAGTGCCGTTCATCCTCGTCTGCAGTTAAAGTAAATGGAATCTGTAGGTGCTCGGCACCTCTGGAAATGAAGCCACAGTTGTGTCAAGTTGGACATCTGACAGCTTTGGAAATGTTAGTCTCTGGGTTTCAGAGTTGCTAAGTATCTGCATTTCCAGTGGAATTCATCTCTGAAAATAGGGCTCTAGGTCGTTGAAAACATTGTCTTTAATCTCCCTGTTTCCCTATCTGTAAATTATGGCTAATACTTCCATACCTCACAGGAGAGAGGAAATTTCATTAATGTTTCTAAAATGCTTTTTGATCCTTGCAAAATAGGTTCCGCATAAACACATAGCTGTAGTATTATACTTCTCCCATTGGCTGTGGTTGCCCTTTCTAGGGCAGCCTCTTGTTCACATTCCTTTTGATTAAGGCTGCTCTTCCATACGGAAATAGTTTTGTGATCCCTGTTTTGCAGCAATGCATGAAACTGCAAACACCTGGGAAGATTTTTCCATGGTGCAAGCTCTAGTGCACCACTGGGCAAACATCTGAAACTCGTTTTGAGTTTCCCAAAGGTCTCTTCATTGACCGATTGAGGTTTTATTTTTTCCCTTTAAGTCACATTTCTCTTTTGAGGTTGATTCTGAGAACTTGACAAGGGAGTTGGGGATGGGGGTGTCATAGACTGTGCAAATGGAATTACTGACCCCCCTGGGACTTTAATAAAGCTGTACAATAGCCAAAGACATGCACATACTTTTTCTTGCAATTAACTATAAAAATTCAGTTAAAATAAAGTCAGTTACCAAATATTCAGCCAGTCTTGGATAATCAACACTCCTATAAGTAGACTGACATCAGAAACATACTGTTGCAACTACATGGAAAAGCTGGTCTAGGAACTACTAGAACTGACCCAACCTATCTCTGAAGCCAAATGGGTTCAACATAGGTGAAATTCTATGATCTGTGTTCTCCAGGAGGTCAGACTAGATCAAATGGTCCCTTCTGGCCCGTTAGACATCTTGTAAAATGTAATGATCTCAATAGATTAGTGAAAGCACATGTTCTTTCTTCCCTTTCCTTTGCTCCCAGGGAAAGAGAAGAGATGTGACAGCCTCAAACAGATCTACTACTCCCCCACTGGCATCCTTCCCAATGCCTTTCCCTTCTCATGGTAGACCTTCCTTCCTGTGACTTCTGTTAGCACTTGCTGATCTTGTCCCACGGTCCAGTGTCTCCAGCAGAGCATCTGCCATAAACTGATTACCTATTCTTTACTATCCTGATGATCAGTTTAAAAAACGACTATTTTACTTAGTAGTCCATAAAAAAAAAGGCATGTGTGAGGAGGATGATATGCATTTGGTAAGACTGTCTGATATTTTATGATGAAACTGTTATGTTGTCTGCCCATACTGCTATGCCTTTGATTCACTGTCTCCATCTCTTGCTCAGACTCTTTCTGTCTGAAAGTAGGGTACGTCCTGGGATATGTCTGAGCTGTGCATGGGCAGCTCAAGAGAGGATGGGGCTATAAGGCATATCGTTATGTCCCCTTACCAGGATAACGGAGCCTCTGCCTCTGGCAGACAGGGATTACTAGGGCACAGGGATACCCATGACTCTTTTCCCAACCACTACCCCTGTGGCTGGAGATGGTGTGGTATAGAACATGCTGTGGTAACTTTGTCACTTAGGGATTCCCTCTCAAAGGGGAGACTCCTTCGAGATCTTGATCCTGCCCCTTTGCGCTACTGGAGTGTCAGTCTCTAAGGTGCCACAAGTACTCCTTTTCTTTTTGCAGAAAGCAGATGGAATCTCTAATCTATAAACCTCTCCTTTAGATTAAAGCATCCCACTTCAGTATTTTGGACATATTTTACACTTCTTAAACTAAGGAATTATGTTAAATTAGAATTATAATTTAGAAGCGTATACAGTTACGAATGTATCAGACGCCTCCTTTATATTCTGTACTAAGATATGATCATGTTTAAAATACTTATGCAGTATTTTCCTTTAGATTACATCAATTAAAGTAGGGTTCTGAATAGTCAACATTTAACTATTAAGTGGGTTTCTTTTGAAGCCCAATAGTTTAGGTTTTTATTAATTGGCAGGGCAGGTAGTGAGGATAGTAATGTAAACTATATAATAGTGTAGACAGTACACTAGTAAATGATACATAGTACATGATACATAGTAGAGACAGTAACATATGTTTGGATGAAGAAAATGAAAACAAAATTTCAAACTTACCTTTTTTCTTATTAGGTAAATATCCAAATTGATTAACTTGTGTGGCTCTTTATGTGTGGATGTGAAACGTCTGAAGAAAGGCTTGTGAGTATAGAGTGTAGTTAATCTAGAGGAAAAAAGACCAGGACAAATTCCTTGCCTTAATCCCGTGCAACCTCATTGATTTAGCTGGAGCCACAGCCACGGAAGAGAGAGCAAAATAACCAAGCCCCAAACACAATTATAGTTAGCTCTGCTCCCACTGAAGTCAATAAGAGTCTCACCATTGACTTCATTGAAGTCAAATTAGGCCAAAATTCAGTGCTTTGGAAAATCCCATCTATAGTGAAGACTGGGCCTAAAGGCTTTGATTTTTTTCAGTGTGGTTTGGGCATCTAGTTCCCTGCAGCCCGTTTGAAAAAATCTATGTGGAATTGGGATAGAATTTTCAAAAACGGCTAGGTGACTTAGGCTCCTAAGTCTCATTTTCAGAAGCAATTTAGGCACTTAGGAGCATAAGTCTTATGGAAGGTCAAGGGGAGCTAAAAGATGATGATCTTCTCTCAGGATCATCTGACTTTTATATTGAAGCAATTTGGGCTCACAGTTTGAATGCCCATATCAGAGTTTTTGTGTATGCAGAAATGCATGCAAAAACTTATATGAATTCAGAGAACTTCTGGAAATCTGGACCACAGAGCTGATAAATAGCAGGTGCAGGTTTTATTGGGTCTAAGTGACACTTTTAGCAGAGGTGCAAAGACTACAATATAAGCTGGCTGCAATGTTGAAGGACAGAGTTTGACCCTCAGGGCTTACAGATAAGAAAATATTTATCATTTTGAGACCAGTTCTGTCACCCTTACTGAGGTTGAGGAAAGATGGCCATATAGCTAAAGCACTCAATCAGGTCTCAGGAAATCCGTCTTCAATTCCCACCTCTGCCACGGACTGAAGTCAACAGGACTAGTCACATGCTTAAAGGCAAGGATCTGCTCAAGTACTTTGGGGACTGAGTGACTTTTCCAAGGGCACACGAGAAGTCTGTGGCAGAGCCAGAGGTGAATCCAGATGTCCTGAGCCTTAGTCCAGTTACTTAACCACAAGGGCATCTATCTTCCCTGCACTCATCGGGTACCTCTAAGCTGCAACCCAAGCTGTGATTGCAGACTGGGTCGATATACCTGTGTTATCATGACTAAACAATAGCCGTGTCAATGTAGCGGTGCTGGTTTCAGTACGTGCTAGCAGCACGAGGAGTTAACCAGCGTCCCTGATAAGCTGGTAACGCCTATGTTGCTGCATCTGCAGGGCTATTTTTAGCCATGCTAGCATGGGTAAAGCTAACCCAGGTCTACCTGTGCAGCCGCCGCCTCTTGAATTGCCGCCTAGACATGCCCTTCCATTATTTGCTTTAGTTTGTCCTCTGGATGATGCTAAACATCCAGGCCTCACAAGGATATTTGTGAGGATGAATGTTAATGTGAGATTCTTGGATATTATAGTAATAGGCATCATACAGTTATGTAGATGGATAGTTCCTCACCCATATATAGTCTCTTTGAAGTCAGTGGGGCTAGCTGTACAGTGAGGTATTTCATGTCATGAGTAAAGGTGACCGTGTTGGGCTCTTTGCCTGCCCTACGCTCTGTCTTGTCACCTCCCCTACTTGCTAATCGAGTGGCTGTGTATATTGGGTTAGGCGTGGTGGAGAAAAGCTTTTGGGTCCCTGAGCTACACTGACTGTAGCACAGTTTAAATAATAATAGAGCCATTTGGATACTTTGCTGGAAAGCCAGAGTACATTTTTTTCAGACCTATGTTTATAAACATCTGCTGGTTCTAAGGACAATGGCTGCATTGTAAGCCAGAACTTAGAAATAGGCAGCATTCCAAACATAGTGTGTAGCGGAAAAGGAGTAACAGCTGAGTTCTGTTTATCAGACCAGCATGAGCAGGATGTGCTTTCACATGTCTAAATATTTATGTAAACAAATGCACATTAAACCACTTAGAAATAAATAAGGCTTTCTGAAAATAGAACTCCACAATGACATCAGGAGCTGTTTATCTTCAAGTACTGTGGGAATGGGCTTCAATAACCAAATATTTCATTGAAAAATGCAATAAAACTAGCCTCAGATGTAATTCCTTCAGTTTGTGACACAGGCCATCTGACTGTGCTGAGCCTACAGATTTAGTAATAGCATTCTCTAAAACAAGCTAACTTTACCTTCAGTTCCAGACTCATACAATGGTCAGTCTGCCGTTGTCTCCTGTGCAGTGTCTTTGCAATATAAGCCTGTTCTGCCATTCTGCATAATAGGGCCGGTGGAACCCCTTTCGAGTGCAGACCCCACACCTTTCCCCCTCACTGCACACCGTGGAAACGCACTGGTTCCTGTGTGTTCAGTGTTCCCTTTCATTTTAGCTTTGGTCCATAAAACTTTCCCTCCAATCTATTGCATGTTGGTATTGAATGTTGCTACAATCATAGATTCATAGATATTAAGGTCAGAAGGGACCATTATGATCATCTAGTTTGACCGCCTGCACAATGCAGGCCACAGAATCTCACCCACCCACTCCTGCGATAAACCTCTCGCCTATGTCTGAGCTATTGAAGTCCTCAAATCGTGGTTTAAAGACTTCAGAGAATCCTCCAGCAAGTGACCCGTGCCCCATGCTACAGAGGAAGGCGAAAAACCTCCAGGGCCTCTTCCAATCTGCCCTGGAGGAAAATTCCTTCCCGACCCCAAATATGGCCATCAGCTGAACCCTGAGCATATGGGCAAGATTCACCAGTCAGATATCCAGGAAAGAATTCTCTCTAGTAACTCAGATCCCACCCTATCTAACATCCCATCACAGGCCATTGGGCCTATTTACCATGAATATTTAAAGATCAATTAATTGCCAAAATCATATTATCCCATCATACCATCTCCTCCATAAACTTATCACGTTTAATCTTAAAGCCAGATAGGTCTTTTGCCCCCACTGCTTCCCTTGGAAGGCTATTCCAAAACTTGACTCTGATGGTTAGAAATTGTATCTGAAGACATAAGGGTTGGTTTCAGCATAGCTGTACAGGTAGGTCTATCTGAAAGAAAGATTCATATCTACTGGCGGGTTTTTGTTTTTGTTACCACATACCATTCCCTCTGCTTCATTGCCACCATTTGGGAGGGGAGAACCATATGTCAAGATTTAAAGTTTGAATTTTTTTCCACGTTGTCGAATCTGAGTCTTTGTATTTGTTTTAAGTGTCAGCTAGAGCCAGCCTGAGCATTTTTGGCCACCCATGTCTAACTTTTTGGGGGGGATAGAGGGGCGAGGGGCAGTTGGTGAGAAACATATTTTGCTCCTCTCCTATTCTTACCCCTCAAACAAAATTCACTCTTGTTCACCATGCTCACACCTCACTGTACATTAATGTACATGGACAACAATCTGTTTTTTTTTTTTACAAACATGTTCCTGAAAATCTCCTTCCTCACTCATCAGAACTCTCAAATCCTGCTGTGCCCACCTTTCTGACCCCCATCAAACGCCTTTAAAGGGCCTGGGGCTCCGGCTTCTGCCGGGAGCCCCGGGTCCTTTTAAATTGCCAGACCCCTGCGCAGCTGCCCTTTTTTCCTCACCCCATCAGCGGCCCTGCCGGTATAGTGCTTAAAGCGCTGCTACGTCAGTGCTCTAACGTTGACTGTGTGCCAGCCTGTATTGGCAGCCACTTTCTTACCGGTATGCCATACCGGCTTACTTTCACCTCTGCTCCTGCTCCAGGAAGACAAGTGTCAAGGTTTTCATACTGAAAATCAGGCCACCCTATAAAGAAACCATTCTTATTCTTAATACAAACTGTTAACCTCCTACAAAACTTTGCAGCAACTCAGACTCAGGCAGCCAAAATTTTCAGAGACCTTTCTGGGTTTTTTTTGCAGATCAATTAATCTATCAGACTACTTTAATTGTGACAATTCACATTCTACTGATGTAACAGCAAATTGTGGGAGTATTTCTTGACTCCCTGAAAATCTCAGGTGGTTCTTGATCTTTTCTTTTTTTTTTTTTTTTAAAAAACAACAACAATACTCAGCAAAAACCAGTAGTGCACATAGTCAAGAAAATGCTCACTACAATGCAGGGGTGTGGGCAAATCAATCACAGGAGAATCGGAAAGCATCAATCTGAAATCAAAAATTTTTGTATAAGCAGTGGCAGATTTTCAAATGCCCCCTCAGTCCACATGTACATTGCTTTTGGAAGGATCCATCTAGTGAAATGGGAGCAGCTTTCTTTTTTGCAAAGTGAATTGCATTCTGCTTGTTTTAGTGTAGGTGTAGTCAAAGGCAAAGTTGTTTCTTCTACATGAAGTACCATGTTTTTGAAACACTTTGACCAATACAGTTATTCTGTATTGGTCAAAGTGTTTTGGCTCCAGTGAAGATGTTGGCTTCATGATTAAACCAAGCATGTGTGCTCTGTGATTAAAACAAACATTGCAGTCACTTGCTCCCATGCAACGTTATCTTGGGACTGTGGCAAACCTGGCAATGGCTGTCTTAGCTGCAAGGCTCATAATCATAGATGTTGACTTGCTGAACATAGTATGCTTAGAGTTTTTTGTCTACAGCTTGGAAAACTGTCTATTTATGAAGCTTTACTAAATGTGAATAGAATGATAAACTGAACGAAAATCCACTATATGCATGTGTACAGTAGAACTATTCAAAGTAATAAGAAACACAAATATACACACCACAACCTGATTCACAAATATTTTTTCCATCAGGGTGTGTTTTTGTTTTTGTTCATGGAGTCATATTATCCACTGTGTGTGACAACAAGCTAGCCACCAGGTCTATGTAATTCTTATTTATTTATATTATGGTAGTGTCAACGAGCACCAGTCACGGACTAGGACCCCAGTGTAGTGGGCAAACTCCAGACTAAAAGACGGTCCTTTCCCCAAAGAGCTTAAAGCCTGAGCATGATGTATATGTGCTAATGTTCACAAATCCTGCAGTTTTCACTAATCTTAGCTCAAATGATCGATCATCCAAAATTAATAAGAGGAAGAATGTAGTTTGTTCATTCATTCATTCTCCTCTTAGTCATCCAATCAGGGAGCAGAAATAATTCCTTGTGACCTGAGGGGGCCAATTGCACAAGAACCCTCATCCTGAAACTTGCTCTGCTTGGACCCCATTGATTTCAGGACAAGGGCAGAGATGAAAAATGAATATTGAATCACAGAAGTGTGGACAGTTCAAAAACAACCCATGGTCTGGAAATTTATCCAGATGAGTCAGTAAATATTTAGGAAATAACAAATGTATTAGATGGAAATCAGGATCTGGCAAATTGTTCACAGATAATCTACAAAAGGGGTTAAATGTAATAATCAATTTTGTTCAAACTGTATAGTTCAACCACATCTAGTAAACAATAATTAAGGAAAGAATTTGGCCCTTGGATTTGTCCTGTAAATTTGGAGGATTTAAGCATTCATATAGGGTTCTTCTCTGTATAAACAGAGGTGCCAGAAAAATAGATTATTCTGTATATAGGCCAACTGAAATATCAATTAGTGAAATCCCAGCTCCACTGAAGGCAAAACTCCCATTGACATTGACTTCAAAAGGGACTGAATTGTACACAGTGAAGAATCTACACACAGAGCAAGGTACTGTCACAGCTGAAGTCAGCAGTGTGCTATTGATTAACATCCATTGAGCATTCTCTCAACATGTTTACACAAACTGAGTTTCATTAAATATCAATATACTTTTAACTGAACTTTACATTTGCAATTTACCAAACAAGTCAGGAAATCATGTTTTCACAACTGGGCAAGTTCTTAAAACGTCAATACAGAAAGATTTTTCTGGTTAGTTTTGAGTGTCCCCCATCCAAGAAAAAGCCTGATGGCCAAAATCTCCTCTCCCCGTCCCAATTTTTCACCTTTTATTTAAACTTAGTTTTTTTAGTTTACAGCCAACATAGCAGCAATTTTATATTTGTTTCTGTAGGAGTAATAAATGGCTAGAATAATAATGATTTGGAAAGAATCTTCATCCTTCTACAAGTGGTACTTCAACTTTCTGATAACTTTTGTTTAAAAGAACCTGATCCAAATTTCCCCAGAGTTACATTACATATAAGGTATAAAGGAAATTCCATCATCCTGGTATCTTATAGGTTTTAAATTAGAGCTGTGTACATGTTTTGTCTGAGTTTTTTTCTTTTCTGCTGGTAGTTCTGAAAAAAACAACAACTTGGTTTGATCTGAACTGGAACCAAAAATTCTGTAAAATTTTGGCAAATCAAAGTCAACACAATTTGTTTTGAACAAGATGCTTTATTTGGCACAATGTTTTGTTCCATTTGGGGCACTTTTGAAAAATAAATAAAAGCAGTGGAAGTGAAGGGCTTGATTCACAAAACAGGAGGAGGAGGAGGTAATGATGCCCACCTTATAATGTTTATCCCAGTGGTTAGGGCACTCACCTGGGATGTGGGAGACCTGGGTGCAGTGACTGCACCCAAAGTGGGGCGGGGGGGGGGGCGGAAGGGGTATATCGCTTTAAGGGTGAAGGATGAGAGAGGGGTACAGATGCTGCAGCAAACGCAGAGTAGGTCTGACTGGTAGCACTGACTCATCCCCCAGGAACAGTAGGGGCTGGGGAGTTGATAAGGGGCAAGCCCAGCAGGAGAAGTCCCTTTTTTCCAGGTCAGGTGGAGCAGCACCCATCCTCCATCCTCTTGAAAGTGAAAAATACCAGGTTTGGTCAGGACCCACTGTAGGCATTCCACTAGTCACTCCTTTCTCGGGGGGCTAGGAAGGAATTTTCCCCTCACCACCAAGGTGGCGTGCGGCTTTTTTTGCCTTCCGCAGAGCGGGTTCAGGGAGGGATTTGTTATGGTGAGTAGGGAAGAGAGTTAGGCTATGATGTTGCAACTCACTATGTAAGTGTGGGGCGGCTGCCTAGTGCAGGTACTCCATAGGGAAGGGATACAGTGACCAGATAAATAGCCTGGTAAAGGACTTAAAGGAGGTGTTTGTTAAAGGAACAGAATGCAGATCAGGGCATGCGTTTGGAGTGCCTGTGACTGGCACGTCAGGGATCCAACCCCCCACACCTTTACAGATCACCATAATCCTTATTTGGGAGTGTGGGGGACGTTAAGGTCCCAGCAACGGCTTGGCTGGGGACCAGGATGGAAAACGCTGGGGGGGCTGGCGGAAGCCCCTGGGTAGATATTGAAATGATCATGTAGTTACCTGTGCTGTACACCTTCATTGGCTGGGTAGTCCCAGACATCTAATTATAAACTTGCGGCCTGATTAAACCATTCCAGTGTCTCCTGTCCTTCTTTCGGTATAGCCTTCTCTGCTTCATGTAGAACAATGCTTTAAAACTAGTTCTTCTACCTCCTTGAAACATGCCCAAACCACTAGGTTATTGGCTATTCTGGGCAGGTCTCTCTCAATCTCTTCTGTTGAGGCTGTGTCACTGTGTATAAATAATTGAACAGTCCTCCTCTGAATTTGGGCGGTGGGGGGAAAGGGGGGGGGTTGTGTTTCAACAAAACAATTTAGCAAATTCATGACCAATTTGGGTTGACAAATGGCTTTTGGGGAGGGGGCAAATTATTTGAAATTTAACATGGAGCTGGGAAAAATATATTACATAGTATTATTAGCAAATTTTGAATATGCTTTCTTTAGTTCCGTTTGTAGAAAGAGGACTATTCTGAATAGTTAAGGAGCTCATCTCTGCTATCCTGGGGACTACTTCATACTGACTAAACAGAAGAACTAGGGACCTGATTCTCTGTTGCCAAGCTCCTTATGTAGTCAGTCACAGCAGTGCCAAGTGAGTGCTAAATGGGTGTGAAATGATTTGCATTTTGCCTGTGTTTGCACTGGTGACAATGACCTCAGAAGGAGCAGAGCAATGGAGAATCAGATCCTAAAACTGTTTTAGATGTAGATTTCTCCCTGCTGACAAGGGAGGCAGAATATAGAGCAACCCCAGCTAAACTCTGCCATCACTTACATCCATACAATCCCAAAGGATATCTGTATCAGTGGGAAGGAAGAAATTCACCCCAGCATGACTTCAGTTTTCTCTGCTTCTGAATCATTGCCATCAAATTCAACAATGCTATTGTATAAGGCCAGAATTTGGCCCACTGCATTATCCTGTTTTCACAAAAAGTGTCGCTGTTAGTTGCTACGGGCCAGATCATTCCTGTGAGAACCTGCAGGAAGAGGGTCTGGAGCAAGAAGACTGCAGACATTTCTCTGAGAGATTTCCCTAAATTGTTCCATTGAGAGAAGGGATTCCCCTCCGCACTCTGTTATTATAGTACTCTGCACACAAGTAGAGAGTTAATAGAACATTTGACAACAAATGGGACTCAAGAATATGTAGCATTGTTTATGGATTTAGGAGGATTAATACAACTTATTGTAGTATGTAAAGGGTCTATTTCCCCAAACCCTAAATAATAAACAGCGATCACAAGGTACATTTGATTTCCCAATAGACATGCATGCCTAACTTGCTTCAGGGTTGATCAGGTATTTCATGCTTTATGAGTGAATCTCTTTGTTTTGTTAGGAATTCATTGCAGATTCTGCACAGACTTACGAAGTCTCTGACCTTACCGCTCATGTTTGGCCAGTACGGGACATCATGGGCCTTGCATAGACAATGTGCATTAATATGGCTCAAATGTATGTGGGTTAGCAGTTTAGGATGCATGTCATTGGGTATTATGTCCCTACTGCCTTTATAAAGAACACCATTTCATAATCTCAGTTTTTCTCAAGATATCCAGTATTCACAAATAATTACTGTCATATCTCCCTTCTTGTCTGGCCATCCTGACATCATGATGACTGTCCGGAGTGCTAGTCACACAATGTCTGTTTGTCTCTGTATCTGTAGAAGCCACATATCTGTCAAACAGCAATTCTTCTTGATATGTTCAAGTTCTTGATGAAACTCCCCTCTTGGTATATACTTAATACTGTTGAGACTCAAGCAGTATATTGTTTTCTGTGGCACTGCTGCTGTAGGTGCAAAACACACACGCACACACAAACCCCCCCCAAACCGCCTCAAACCTTCTTTTGTATTATACATGCAAGTGATATCTTTTTCATTAGCATGCCTGGAAGATGTTTGGGAGCTCATGATAAAGGCTCTTTGAAGCTGGATTTCAAATGTTTGTAGTCTGTGACCAGGAGACGTTTATTAAACTTGGTTCATGCAAAAAAAAAAAAAAAAAAAGGCTAAACATTTCTTCTCCGCCTCAGCATAGTTTTTGTTGTACTGGAGATAACCTCCTAGAGGCACATACTACACACTGACCACTTGGGAGCAGTATCATTACTAATCTGCATTCACCAGCGTTCATTGAGAAGTTTAATTCATTTTCCGCAATATTTTAGGGCCATATGACTGGTCACTAACTTTGGTTTGTTTGAATGGATCTTATTGCTTGGATTCTCAGCACTATCCAGCTATCTTTACTGGTAAGGCTCTTAAGAATTTCACTGACCTTGGATAGGTGTGGCAAGAATTTTGACACTTGATGAACAAATCCCCAAAAGCACTGTATGTCCAGTGAATGTTAAACAATCAGCAATCTGGCTGAACCTGGAAGCAACCGCTAAGGTCAGGACATATCAAAAAGGTATTGCAATGGTAAAAAGGGCCATTTTTGGTAGATAGAGATGGATCAAGATTTACTGGGGCCCTGGGCACAAAGAACATTTGGGCCTCACCCCCTTTGCCATGGGGCCCTTCCCTCTGCTCCTCCCCTTCCTCCCAAGGCTCCATCCCCTGGCTGGGCCAGAAGCTGAACCTGGGCCATGGTAATAGCTGCCCAGAGAGCCTGGGCTGCTGTGGGGTGTCCTGGGAATCTGGTCCTTTGTCATAGGCTGGAATTAACACCTACCAATCTGCAGATCTCCTAAGCACCACAGAAGGCCTATCACACACACTCCCTGACAGTGTGGCTTTGACAGATCCCTGCTGCCAAGACTTTCCCACTGGCAGATGCCTTTGGGCTCTCCATTCCATAATGAAGGTTTCCAAAAATTCTTGCTATCTTAGCCTGCATTAGCTTTGGGCAGATTTAATGGTGGTATATAGGGGAGGGATTCATGTGCCCTAACCTCACCTTGGCCCACTCCCTCCCAATGTGTGGATCCCTGGGGCCACAGAGGGCTATCGGAGGAGTCCACAACAGAGTGTGATTGTTGTAGGGAAGGAAATAAGTCTGTTCCCTTGTGTGGAGAGGACACTTTGCATGTGGATCCTGGGGTATGGTTTCCTCTGTTTCAGTGAAATTAGCCCTCTGCTATAGGTACTGTCACAAACGTTTCTTTCACATGATTGTGCTTTCACATATACTGTGTTACCAATATTATGTGTGCCTGTAAGAAGAAAAAAATCAAGAAGCAGTATCCAAAAGTTTAGGCTTAGTTTCACTGTGCACTTCTAAGAGAATCCTGTTACTAACTGGGAGCGAACCAACTATTTAATGTAAAATGAATATTGGCTTAAATCTGAGTCAAACCTTTGATCCAAAGTATTTTGAGTTTCAGAAAGTTTGGTATACTTTATTAAATGCCTCTGCATTTACTGGTTGAGAAAGGAAATGAAAATACCCTGCCAGCCTCTTGCTGTGTTTGTCACTTCAATGGAACCAGAACCAGAATTTTTTTTGTGAAACTTTCAGCCTGATATCTCAAACGAACTTGTGAACCTTTCCCTCACTGTCAATCTTGGCCATAATAATAAATTGTGTGTGTGTGTGTGTGTGAGAGAGAGAGAGCCTTTGAGTTAAACTTGATAAACGGAAATGGGAACACAGCTTTAAAATTCTACAGTGATTACTAATAATGCCAAACAACCAATAAGAAAAAGTTTCTTTCTGGTCAATTTTGCTGTTTTTCTCTTCTCAGTCATACCGGTAGTGACCTGTCACGCAATATTTGTGTGCTTTGAAGTCCAGCATGCTACTTTTGGTTTTTGTTGTTCACGTTCTTTGCTACTTTCCAGTGTTAGAGAACTTTTGTCTGTGGAATTTTAGCCTGTTCATGTAAAATTTAAGTATAAGTACCATTCTTGGATACCAGAATATTTCATCAGAAGAGAAATACCTGGTAAAACTTTTTTTTTAAAATGGGTGGAGATTTATTGCTCTGTTCATTTTTATAGTTTCTTACTCTGGCTTGAGGCACTGGGACTGGAGCCATAGACTCTTTGGTACAGAGCCTTTGCACAGCCTATGTGTTGTGCTGAATCACAACACCTGCACCAGCCTAAACAAACCTTTTTTTTTAAGCCCCTGGAGATTTTAGACTTCCCAATGGCATTTTTTCCAGTCTGGCTAATATAGTTATAAGTGCATCGAACAGTTAGAAACAGAAATATTGAACTACTTAAACTTGGCCTGAGCATAATTAAATTATAGCTGATGTTTATTGTTAATTCTAAGAAGAATTATGAATGTTTTAGTGGTATGAGAGATTTTGGATATTGGCTTGTAGGATACACTTTTGTTATGATTACCATATGCACAAACCCTCTGAGTTTTTAGTGTGCATTTAACTGCCATAAGTAATCGAGAACGATAGAAAGTTGCTTACTTCAATCTAATTTTTTCCATAGTTTCATTAATATATATTTTTGCAGAGCACTTTTTTTTTTGCTCGCTGCCTTAAGACTTTCTCTACATTTGCTTTGCAGTTCTGTGATCTTGCAATCTAATGATAAAAAACAAAACCCAGAGATTAAGGAGGCTCTTCCTCCCAAACTGGCAAATATGTCCTGTGTGCATTCGGGCAAGTAACCTAACCTCTCTGTATCTGTTTCCAATTTGTAAAGTAGGAATAATAATACCTGCCTCACTAGGGCTTTGTGGGACCTTAGTTCATTAATCTTTGTAAAGTACTCAGAGATCCTCAAATGGAAGGGGCTATAGAACCACAACATTTTATAATAATTGACCCATGATAGGATCAGTTAATTCAGTGAGTTTTGTGTTGTCTTCGTTTTTTGTCAAGTGAACGTTCAGAGAAAATAAGCACCTGTGCATGATTGTCCATAACTACAAAGGGTAGTTATTCTCTAAAAGAGTCTCCTGTTTCTAGGGCCATAAAATCTTATTACCATAAGCCATGAGTATTATTCTCATTAGTCGTATGTGAATTCAGTTGAAAACCTTTATAACGTATTATTTATAGGGTGGGGCAGTGACACTGGATTTAGTTACAGCAGTAGAAAAGTGAAAGCACGCTTAATACAAAGTTAAATGTTGTGAAGCATCTTTGGTCACATGACTTTGATTGTTAGTATGACCTCATAAAGTAGAGCCAGCTCTTGTTTATCTCATACTAACTATTGCCCTTTCTCTAACATTCCCTTTTTTGGAAAAGTGAGTGAGAGCGTGAAGCAATTTTAAAACATTTGTAGTCCTCTGTCTCACTGACTGATTTCAATCCAGTCGCCATCGAGTACAACATAGTAATGGGACTAGCTTTCCTGGTTGATACTTCCTCATGATTGATACAGGTCAGGTGTCCATGTTGATTTTTTAAGACCTTTTAGGAGACTTCGATACCATTGCCCCAGAGGATTTGTTCACTCACCAGTGACACCAAGCTAGGACTGAGAAAAGTACACTTCATCGCCTCTTTTTCAGAGAGATCTCAGAAGGTGTAGTTGGGCAATGGTTTATCTGTAGAGCTGGGCAAAATGCCATTTTGGCTGACCTGAAACTATTTATGATGTGTATGCTGAAAAGTTTCAACCAAACCAAAAAACTGAAACATTTCAGTAATGTCTAAATGAACCTTTTCTTTCCCATACCACGGAAACAGCTCAATTTTTTTTTGGACATGAGTCACAAAAGGGCTGCAGGTAGAAGTGCCTGTGCCCTCCTTATAACTGGAGCTCTGACTGATGTGGAGAAAGGACTTATACTTGGGTCTTCCACATTCTAGGGGAGTGCCCTAATCCCCAACCTGTAGCATCACCTCACTCTCTGTCCTTGGCCCAAGGACTATCCATTGTCATTCATGAAGAATAGTCAGTGGTCCAAGCATAAGAATGATTTTATGGCCCAGTGGTTAGGGCAGTTATGTGGAATATGGGAGACCCAGGAGCAAGACCCTGCCCTAGTGAGGCTTTACAGCAGGGACCTAAAGCATTGGCCATTCTGCTTCTACCACTGGGAATCAAAATGTAGAATTTTACTGGGCTGACCCCAATATAATGTCAATGAGAATTACAACAGAGCAAGAACTGCAAGCTGAGGCCTTGTGTACCTCAATCAGAATAGACACTTTGATAGACTGCAGTAGTAATAAAATAGAGAGCCCACTTATAATTAGCTGAGTAATCACTTTAGCTTATACCCCATCCTTCCCCCTGAAAATCCTTGCTTGCCAAATCTTAACATAAAGAATTTGGCACACACAACTAGTCATCTCTTACTCTGTGTAAAGTGCCCCACATGTGAGGCACACATACAGAGAAAGTTTGGGTAATGGTTGGCTTGGCAAAGAGACTTTTTTGGACGGATAAAAATTCCCAAGGTCTCTGTTTATTTATATAGTTCTTGGAATAACCCTGGTTTCAAAAGGCTGCTGGCCAGCTGCTGAGACAGCGTTCCAGCTAATGTATTCCCAATGCAATCACCACACTTTGCTTTTCCCATCATGATATCCCCAAAGCTGCTTTTGGTTAAATCTCATGACTGGGATATAGGAAAGTTCACATTAAGTCAAAGCTCACGATGCCACAATGTTTCTTTTTTTTAACCAAACCTTTTTTTAATGGAAATGTGCCCACTTCCAGCTGCTTTAACCCAGACTATTTCAGTGTATGTAGGAGGAAAAATATATTTGCAGTATAAGACATGGCTGAAATATATATAATAGTAGGACCAAAAGTAATATGGTGGATCTCAAACATTATATGGGAAGAAGCAGCCTTTTGCAAGTATGTTGAAAATTCTCATTCAGTGAATATGATAGCAGAACCGGTCCTAAGGCCCTCTGACTTCTGTAGTTATGTCTTTTTTTTACCCAGGCATTGCTTTCAGCAACCAACCTCTGTGGCAGGGAACCATGACAACAAACTATTTCCCCCCCAACTAGACAGAAGATTGAAGGAGTGAGACTCATAGGAGTTTTATGGGGAGTGAATAGTGAACATAAGAGACTGAGATGTGTTGTGGGTACAGCAGGAGCATTGAGAAAAAAATATTTCCCCCTTTCCCTCTCTTCACTCCCTGGTAATTCTTACACTTCCTCTAAAAATGTGAAGCCAGAAATGAATAACAAAACAAAATAATGAGCAAAAGGAAAATGTGAAGAAAGGGGAGGAGTTTTCATTGGTTCAGTGAGGGCTGAATATAAACATACAATTTGGTCTGGAATTTTTGAATATATACTTTAAACTAATGGAGATTTGAAAATTCCAGCAGCTTTTCCAATATGGCTTGAATGCATCCAACAGCGAGGTTAGCCTGCATCCAGTACACTAAAGATGTAAGGCTCCATTCATCCCAAAATTTTTCAGTCTGTTTAAAAATATTTACAATATTGAGATGTGAGACTCCATAAAAACTTCACTTGCAATGTTTCAAAGAACCAGAATTCATTATTTTGCACAGACTGTATTGGTTTCTTTTTTTTAAAATGCACCAGGAGCCAATAAACCCTTATGTAGTTGGCTGTGTGTAACCGCTAATCTGAACTTTAAAGACCCAAAAAGCAGACTTCACTAACTACACTTTCTTTCCTTTGTGTACCTATGAACATACTGTATTACCTATACCTGACTTAAACATTTCAATATGAATAGTGGGGGTTTTGTTGATCAGATATAATATAGATATATTTGATGATTCATTTAAAAGCTACTGGCTGGGCTACTTAAATAGTTAGGCTTGGTCAGTTCTATCTGGTTTCCACATGTGTTTCCTGTTTTTCTTCTAAATTCTATACTGCTCAGGGACCTAGGGAATGTGAGTCCAGGATTTTCCTGAAAGGAAGGACTGCTTTGTTCATTACTACCATGGGAACGTGTTAAATTTAAGCATGTGTAGTACAGGTCTCAGCTGTGTTTCTCCATTAGGCAGATATCAGTTTAGCTCATTACAAATGTAAGTCCAGAAAAAAAGCTGTGTTTGAACTATTTTGGGGGAGGGAAAAGTATATGTATTATTTACCCAAGATCTCTTGACACTATCACTTGTAGTCTGCCAAAGCCAGTTCAAATAACTTAAAACTATGACTTTGAAATATGTAACTAAAGTAGCCACAGTTTTTAGCCCTTCTATAAACAATTTGGAATACATCAGTAGTCTTTGTCCATCAGTGGGAGATAGTCTCCTCAATAGAAAACCCGGGAATGTATCAAAAATACATTTGTCTGAAATAAGTGACAAGTGAGAAAGTGGTGTTTTGCCTTTCCCCTCAAACAATATTGTTTTAATGATAGGTAATTGTCCCTTATTACTGTAATCTACAGTAGTCCCCTAGAAATTTCTTAAGAGTGAACTTCGTAACTGTCCAACTAATAGTAATAAGAGACTGAGGGCTAGATCCATGAAAGGACTTAGGTGCCTAACTGCCATGTTGGGTGCCGTTAAGATTGTCAAAATCCCTACTCAGGAGCTACCTAACTCTATGGGTACCTAAATTTCTGCCAGTGAGCATGCACACAGCTGCCTCTGTCAAAACTCCTGGGCACCTACCTCACACCTAAGCCCCAGAAGGATCTTCAAGTGTGGTATTCCCTTGCCTATCTCGCCTGTGGGGCCCGATTTGGAAGGCAGTCTCAGAGCATACCTAACTCTATACAAAATAGCTGGAGGAAGAAGTAGCCTCCTTTTAACTCTTTAGCTCAGTGATTAGATCGCTCACCTGCAATGTTGGAGACCTGGGTCCAATCTTCCTCCTGTGCCTGATGAGGAGAAGGGCTTTGGAGCAATGGGACTGGAGCCTGGATCTCCTACCTCCGAGGCATCGACACTAACACTGCCTTTTGCAATGTTTCTGGCAAGAAAAAAAGGCTAAGAACCTAACTCTCAATTGTGAATCCCAAGTGGAGACGGGGGCTTCCTCCAGCCCAGACTTCGGCACCTAAGGCCCTTTTGAGGGGCAGGCTTTAGGGCACACACTTCTCCTCAGCATATCCCAATGGCTATCTTAGGCAGCTCCCTGCTCAGCATGCCGGCTTTCATGGATCACATTCTAGGCACTTAAATTTCCCCATGTCTTGTATGGGAAGCCTGGGTGCTTAATTCAGGGCTGTGGATTCCACTGGATGCCAAGGCATCTCCTAAAAGTTAGACATTGTCATTGGAACACTTAATCCATTACCTGCCTTTTTAGGCAGAATTCTACACAGGCAATATTGCACAGCTGGTTCAGAAGAAGAGTGATAAAAGGATCAAGTAGGAGCAGAGCACTCCTATGATGATTTTCTCTCTAGTACGTTGGTTTTGGCCCATGTAAGAAATGAAATCCATATTGGGTTTGCTATCTGATTGTGATCTTCACAGAATCCTGTGTGAAACAGCAGAATCCTAAAACCAAGATCAGATTGCCCAGCACACATGGGAAGAAAGACAAGATGCAAGGGATGTGGTTTAATTAGTCTGCAACTTTATTAACTTATCTGGGAACTCTCTGGTAATAACTCAGACAATGCAGGACGTGATTCCTTCCTTAACTGTGTCTACCTGGGAGAGAGCTTCAGTTCTCCCCCACCCCATCCTCCACAGCTGGTGCCATTATATTGCTGAGACCCCACCGTCCTTCCCTTAAATGTGGGTTAAGGAGCTGGAGAAAGGGGGTTGTCCCCTTGCTGTACCAGATATTAGGAGCCCCAACCCCATTCCCTAGCTTCTTTAGAAGATCACTTCTCCTAAATCCTCTTCCAGTTCTGGTTTATCAGGGAAAAAGAACCCCTATGGGATGATTACCTGAACAGGACACCTTCCACAAGGTGGTGCAGAATTAGATTGGCTGCTTCCCCTGCCCTCTGGTCCCTAACCCATGTTTCCAGAGAGTTGTTAATTCCTTCCCTAACATCAGCCCCAAATATATCCTCTCTCCTGTCAGAATGGTGTATCTATCTTTCCTGAATAACTCAGGTGACAAATCTGATCACAGTCAAATTCAGCTACTTCCTAATTCACACATTTTCCAGCCTCGTCACCCCACAAAGACCTGGCAATTCCCTGCCATACCCCTCCAGCAGCATTTCAGACCATTTTTACAGTAACCCCTGGGGGGAAATGTCCTGGATCTGTCCTAAATCTCTTTGCCCTGATTGATTCAACCCCCTTATAAAATCCCAAATTGTTTTCACCCAGATGTAAAATAATCATTTTGGGCGGGTGCTTCCTGGCTGCCAAACAGTAAGGGGCATTGGTTGGTCTCAGAGCATGCCCCTCTTGCCATACCAACTCCGAATTGCTTCCCCTCCAAGGCCCAGTGACAAAGCTCCAGGAGAACTAGCCATTCTCCTGTGGGCTCAGTGCAGAGTACTGTACCTGCAGATTGAGATACTGCCCCTCTGACCCCATTCCCTTGCTTCTTAGAGCATGCTCTTCCATCCATGCCAACTCACTGCTGTCTCATCCCTGAGGCCCTGCAATTGAACTTCCATCTAGGCCTCAGAAGGGGGCTTTGGCCAGAGGGATCAGGCTTATTAACTTCCCCCATGTGCAGAGGGGCCAATGGTTACCTGAGCCCACTAGCCAGCCTACCAATTCAGGTGATGCTTCTCCAACACACCCAGCCACACCTTCTCCCAACTTCAAAGAAGGGGCTGATCCTTAAAGGAGTCACTTTCTCTTTTTTCCTACCACTCTAGACAAAGACCTCATGCCTTTGAATTTGCAGGATGTGCATTCTCAGTCCGGGTTATGGCCCTCTGTGTTATTCAGATGGCTTGGAGAGGGAAGCCAGCGGTTTAAAAAAACCCAGCAAAACACTTTGGGTGATGAAATCATGGGTGCAAGGTCCAGAGATAATCCCACTTTTTAAAAAATATTGTTTTATAAATGTTAAGGTATTTTTCTTCATCAGATTGTGGAAAATACTGCCTATGATGGTGGTTCATCAAGCCTTGTAGAGTCACATGAAAGATTTCTGCAAATTAGGGACTAATGACAGTTTTCATACCTGGTTTGGAATTTTGAATATTTTTTTAAAAGACAATATTTCAAATATTTGACTTTTCTATAATAACAGACACATAAAACATCCTCTGTTCATGTGAAGCTAAATCACCACCTGCCACAGAAAATCCCAAGACGGGAGAAATTTACACGGAGAACCTGTGCATAGCTCACTACAAATTGCATAGAAAGTTTTAATGAATAATGAGGCGTTTCCAAAATATACTTTCCTAAGGCAGAGAGTCAGAAACAAAACTGATCCTAATAAATGGGCAAAAAGGTGGAGATGGGGGCTGAGGAAATAACAGATTTGGGAAACTAGCATTTTGCTCCTGTCTCTATGAAGAAATTATAGAGTATGGAGCCACCTAAGAAAAGGATCATATTTCCTGGTACAGTTTGGGAGGCGCTAAATATTTTACAGATAAGAATGGAAGTTATTAGACACTCTCTTGAGGTAGGAAAAGTTCTGAATCCAGATAACATAGATCTTTGACAAGTCATTGGAGAACAGCACTGATTTCTATCCTCATTTCCTTTAAATCCCAGACTGCTGAGGACTGCAAAAAGGAAAACTTATCACTATTATTCAGAAAGGAGCCCTACCATAAGCAATTATAAAATAGTTATTTAATATCCACACTGGGGAAAATATAAGGAGTAATAATTTGACTAGTTTTAAAACCTTGCCAAATTCATAGTAAGAACAAGTGAACAAATATATTGATGCTAAAACAACAAGCCAGACAAAGCAAGAGAAGGGGTGGGAGAGGGATTCTCGAAAAAGAAAATGGTCTTATCTTATACTAGATCATTTTTATTGCACTGTAAAATCCTATCTTTTAAGATCACCTCTTTGTCTTGAGCCTGCTCCCACTGAAGTTGACAAGAGTTTTCCCATTGACTTCAGTCGGAGCAGGATTGTGCCCTTTGTGGGCTAGACCTTGATAGCTTTACTGACACGGAACAGTAAATTATTCTCCAAGTGGTCCCATTGACTTTAGTAAAGGTGCTACTAAGGTATCTAAGGTATCAAAATCTGGCCCTGTGTTAGGATCTTAGGCCACTAGTACTATGGCATGACGTAGTGAGGCCACAAAAATGTAACCAGTGGCACCTGCATTTCTAACTCTGTAGGAAGTGAATTGTACTTACACAGAAAAATGCATATTGATTTTAGGGTTGCTCTTACTGTACGAAGGACCTCTTTAATCCAGAGTACAAAGGTAGGTAACCGAGTCTGGCTCCACCCCTCATATTTAGTAAATATGAAAACGTTCTGGGTAAGAACATTAAATAACTAGGCCTTGCTGCACAAGTAATAATATTATGAAAGATGTAGCAATGATGAAGAATGCAACCAGATTTACAAATTTCAGCTGTAAAGTTCTATAAAACTGTACTGTTTAGGCATTATTACTATTAAAATAATTAAATGTTTTTTAACCCCATGTTAACTTAAGTCCTATTCATTTCCATTCAGAGGAAGAAAGTAATAAGGCTATCTTCAGGTCTGGCTATGTCTAAAGGGCTGAGTTTATACTATAGTTTGGATAGGAGACATCCAAGAAGATGGAGGAATCTGTAGATTTCCAGTATCTATCCCGTCCTACATTAACAGGGAGATGTACTAGATGACCTAACAGGTGTAGAGATGAGTCTAATCTGCAAAGTCTTGGGACCAAAATTATTCCTGGTGTAACTGAGGACAACTCCCACTGAAGTCAGTGGAAGCCATTCTGGTTCATGCCAGCAATACACATAGATCCAGGATTGAATCTGTGATTTTGGTTTATCCTGTTATAAATATAAGGATTGAATACAAAATTTAGATCTATATTGACATTCTGATTAGATACATCCCTCAAATTAAGGAGTTTTCAGAACCAAGGTTTTGGGTTGGACTCATCCACTATATAAGTAATTTCCAACTCTCATTTCTGTGATTTTTGTGAGCTACCTAGTTAAAGCTACACAAATATTTTTCCTATTTTGGTGGTGGCAATTAAGATGCAATCAATGGGCCAGTTTTCCAGAAACTGACCTCCATTTTGGTATTGCAAATTGCAGGTATAAATATTTGTTGGTGAAATTTTCTTACTGTGACTTTAAATGATTGCACAATATTATGTGCAGTCATTTGTGTCCTCAGTTTATGGGCGTTCAAATACTGTGGTGATGGGTCCCCCACAAAATCCTAAAATGATCAATAGACAGAAAATTGAGATGCAATTAAGGCCAATAGAAATTCATTAAAAGTTAGAGTTTTGCAGGAAGCTCAGGAGTTTGTTAGGACTTAGCAAGAGTCTGTCATAGTGGTGCAATATCGTAATCATTTGTTTTCTTGAGTATGCAGAGATTAAGGAACACATTGCAGGGCTAAAAGTTGATGTTGACAGTGAAGCTAAGAAATCAGGTTGGAGTCTTTTAAAACCTGGAGAAAATCTGAGAAGATGAAGAGCAAAAGGCTTTGAGTGAATGAGTTAAAGAAAGTAAGGTGGTTAATGAAGAAAATGAGTGGTTTAAAAAAAATCTTGGTTTTCAAAATGTCACTGAATTTATGGAGATTTTTTTTTTTAAATTCAACCCTAATAGCCACTAGTCACAGCTTGTAGTCCTGATTTGGCAAACACAGTTCTAATTCTATTATGTTATTGCAGTTGGATTCCTTTGACAAAATCCTGACAGCTATTTCAATTCCTTAGTAGGTAACGTTAACCCAACCACAAAAGTTTTATTGTGGTTTTTTTTATTTAGCAAACAATAATTTCCTCTTGAGCAATCTTGATAAATACTTAAAGAATCCTTGTACACTGAATGTTAAAACTAGATGGCAATAATTAAAAAGTCCTTGATAGTATGTGATCTTATGCTGACTTCGTTTAGCGTAACATCCACAGAGCGTAAGCCTTGACTGGACATCCATGGCAAAATCCTCAGCTAGATCTAAATACATTGCTTTATGTTTTACCATTCTGGAGGTGCCTTAAGTCTTTTTATCAGGGCTTCTAAATGGTTTCAAAATTGGTTTTGTAAAATCAAGTTTAAAACGAGGTAGAGCCATACCATAGATCTGGTTTTAGGTGTGCTAAGGCCTCCTAACCCATTTTACTGAACCTGTTTCAAGACGACCTCAAGATCAGGCTGTCATAAACCACTGAAATCTGTGTTTACCATTTGGCTCTAAATAATTTAAAAATCAGGACACAGATTTGAAGGGCCAAATCTTCTGCCCACTCAGCAGAGCCAGGTGTGGGAGGGAGAATGCCCCTTTCCCAGTGGTATGCAATGTAGTTGTAGCCATGTCGGTCCCAGGATATGAGAGTGACAAGGTGAGTGACATCATATCTTTTACTGGACCAACTTTATGAGCTTTTCTCTCACAAACAGAAGTTGGTCCAATGAAAGATATTACCTCACCCATCATGCTTCTCCCAATGAACAGTTTGCAGAAAATTCTGAGCTAAATCTGTTCCCAGTGAGATTTGTCCCAGTGCATAACTGGGTCTGCGGAAGGGGACAATATGGCTCTAAATAAAGTTACTAGCCATGGTTTGACAATAATCCCTAGCCATTGTAGGCCCCATGGAGCTGCCTACTAAAATGCCTGACCATTAGTGAGAACCAAATTTACATGACTAATGCTGAGGTTTTCCATTCGTTTTAATTTGGGCAGTGCATCCACACCTCATCTTTACTTTTCTTAGTTTCTCATCTTTTCTTTCCTTTAGGGGTTTAGTTCCTCAAGAATAGCTACAGTGTTCATCCATTATAAATATCCGGCTGCCACAGTTCTGCAGAAATTTTAAGGAAAAATCCCAGTCTGGACTATCTTCTGGATTTTCCTAATATTAGTGCTTTACCAAATGTCTCAGAACATGTCACAACCTTATACATGGTGCACTTCTTATTTTTAAAAATGTTAACATCTCTCCCATTTCTGCAACATGTTTTTAGCGCATAGTTTACAAATATATCCAGCTGACTAATTTATTTCTTGTGATTGTTGAAATGGTAGAGTTCCAGTTACTTTTTGTAGACTTTTGAAATTTCACATCTCTGTATAGCTTATATTTATCACCTGGGAATTTGTGACAGTTTATGTATTTTTTCCAGCAATAGAAAATCCGGCCTCTTTTTGCTTTTGGAATTATTTCTCTCATTTTTAGGAATGATGTCCAACTATGAAGAGTTCAAAGACCATCTGTGATGGAGCAGATTAGTCACTGGCTTCTAAATTTCATCTTGATTGGGAAAAATAATGAGTCTGGACAGAGTCTAGGACATAAAATTGTTTTAAAATATGGGTTGCATAGTTGAAATTAGTTATCGTTGGAGGCAAACTTATTCTCTGTTTTCTGATTTAAACTAGAAAAGAGAGAAAAAGGAGGCAGATCCAGTGAATTGAGGCTGCAAGCAGTTGACTGCCTTTTATAAATCAGTGACTTTGCACTTACTTTTATTAGCGTTTTGATTATATTTTTAAAAGATTTTTTAAAAAAGGTATTAAGTCTTGCCTTGGAAGCAGAGTTGAAAAATGGGACACAAAATATAGAGATTTAGATGACATGAAAACGAGAGGATAAAGGAATTGTGAACAGATCAAATCTGTGCTAAAGTGTGACACAGCTAATGTGGTAAAAGAGTTGCCAGATCACTGCAAGAACAAGTGGAAACAACTCAATTTTTTCAGCAAAATGGGAGGCATACATATTATAATTCACTCACTATCAATGATGATATTACTGTCTGTGTCTCTAAGTGTGTGTGTGTGTCTATATACACGTACATATGTGTGTACATAGACATAGACATACAGATATATACATATATCAATGCACACACAGGCCAGAGAACAAAAACACAAAGGGCCATGAATTAACTGAGTAGAAAAGGCTAATAAAAAGTAGTTTTCCTTTTTTGCCTAAGATATATATATATTTATTTTAATCCAGATTTTTAAAAAAATCCAAAAAAATCTTGTTGGTCTCAATTCCCTCTCATGTTTTGTTTTGTATGTTGTCTGTTTTAGGTTTTTGATAGCACTTCCATTACATTTTATGTGGTAGTGTGTGATGTTAGTTATGGAAGTGCTCTACAAGTGAAAAATTGCACTGGCATTCAAAAAGAATAAATTTTATAATTTGTTTGTGCAATTGTTTGCATTCCTATGACTGCATCACTTGCCCATTAATCCAGCTTCCTCGGACATAGTCTAATATTCCAAATCCTAAGCAGTTTAAACAACCACCATTTGAAAATAAAAATCTGTCAGGGAAATGTTTTCTCTTCCTCCCCCAAAATTACACCTGCTTGGGGGCTGGAAGGAGCATGATTCAGACATGGGCCAATTAAAGGTATTTTCTACATAAAAATATGATGGGTTAAAGTCCCTTTACTTCAATTAGGGCATCCAAAATTGGTGGCCATTAAAAAAATAAATCTGGGTTTGCAAGAGAACTTCATTGCAGTTCTAGATACTTGGAAAGAAATGTGCATCTTCATACTGTTTGACTTTATTTTGCTTTATTTAAACTGTCTCATACAGTCTGCTGGGTTGAATCATGTTCCATTTTTATCAAACAACTTTTTGTAGATCATCAATTGTTAACTTGTCTGCATGTGACAATTCTGTGGGAGATATCTGGGTAGCTACAAGTCAGGTTGCTTTGTAGTTATGCAAAAACTCTGTGGCAAACAATTTCCAGGGCATTCCTTCTAGTCAGCCGTTTGCCCTATAAACAGTTTTTCAGAACTTGCTTAACACATTCTATTTCCCATTGGCCAGAGGATAATGAATGGAAAAATGTCTGTGTTTACTATCTGTGCTTCAGAAATTCTTTTTATCCTACAGATGTGGTCTATGGCCCTTTGTGAGAGACTATTGCACTTGTAATTCAGTTATGACTGAGAATTATTACCAAGAACTTGATAGTACAGTTATGGAAGTAAGCTGGGTAGTAAAAGTTATTTTTAGCCACTAACTGGTGTAATTGATCACAGTATGATTGAAATCAAATTGTACTGTGTCAAAAGGTCTTCCTGCTAGTATATCAATAGCACTCATTCCTCATACATAATCAGGTAACAGAACTGGGTATAGCATGTTGCATCTATGTTATGTATATGGCAAAGATCTGGGTTTTTTTATAGCACTCTCAACTGGGCAATAAGCGAAAGTTCAGACACCTCTGAGTTTATGTGCAGGTTGAGCATGTCAAGGGTTGGATCTCACCAGCAACAAGTATCCTGATATTTACATAGCACTTATTTTGTCAGTACTTGCTAGACACAAGAGCTATCTTCACTTGCCACAATCCTCACTGTTGGCCTGGAGGATATAATGGTGAATGATAAACTACTTGGACATGGTATGTAGTACTCTCAGAAAGTATTTTATTTTTGGCTGTAGGTGGCTCTAGTTGGCTGGCAATAAGTATAATTTTCGCTAAGTTTGTTCAGGTCACTCACACATACACAGGACTACTGTCTGGCTGTTTTTCTCTCAATGTTCTGAGTTCAAATCATGCTGTTGGACATATCCCTATGAGCACATTCAGCTACTTCACAAGAACGTGTTATCTGCCTTCTGTGCACATCAGTGAAATTTGTTCCTATTCATATAAAGAATCTGACACATCAAAAAGGGCAGACAAATAAACAGTGACAAGTTTTTAAAGTTCTTGTACACAAATGCTAGAAGTCAAAATAATAAGATGGGTGAACTAGAGTGCCTCGTGTTAAAGGAGGATATTGACATAAAAGGCATCACAGAAACCTGGTGGAGTGAGGACAATCAATGGGACACAATCATTCTGGGGTACAAAGTATATCGGAAGGACAGAACAGGTCGTGCGGGGAAGGAGGGCGGGAAGGGGGAGAGTGTCACTATATGTGAAAGAAAATGTTGAATCAAATGAAATAAAAATCTTAAATGAATCCACACATTCCATAGAATCTCTATGGATAGTAATTCCCTGTTCTAATAAGAATATAACAGTAGGGATCTATTATCGAGCACCTGACCAGGACAGTGATAGTGACGATGAAATGCTAAGGGAGATTAGAGAGGCTATCAAAATAAAAAACTCAATAATAGTGGGGGATTTCAATTATCCGCATATTGACTGGGTACATGTCACCTCAGGACAAAATGCAGAGACAAAATTTCTTGATACTTTAAATGACTGCTTCTCAGAGCAGTTGGTACAGGAACCCACAAGGGGAGAGGCAAATCTCGATTTAGTCCTGAGTGGAGCGCAGGATCTGGTCCACGAGGTAACTATAACAGGACAGCTTGGAAATAGTGATCATAATATCATAACATTTAATATTCCTGTGGTGGGAAGAACACCTCAACAGCCCAATACTGTGGAATTTAATTTCAGAAAGGGGAACTTTGCAAAAATGAGGAGGCTAGTTAAACAGAAGTTAAAAGGTACAGTGACTAGAGTGAAATCCCTGCAAGCTGCATGAACACTTTTCAAAGACACCATAATAGAGGCTCAACTTAAATGTATACCCCAAATTAAAAAACACAGTAAAAGAACTAAAAAAGAGTCACTGTGGCTTAACAACTATGTAAAAGAAGCAGTGAGAGATAAAAAGGCATCTTTTAAAAAGTGGAAGTCAAATCCTAGTGAGGTAAATAGAAAGGAGCATAAACACTGACAAATTAAATGTAAAAATGTAATAAGAAAAGCCAAAAAGGAGTTTGAAGAACAGCTAGCCAAAAACTCAAAAGGTAATAACAAAATGTTTTTTAAGTACATCAGAAGCAGGAAGCCTACTAAACAACCACTGGGGCCCCTGGACGATCGAGATACAAAAGGAGCACTTAAAGACGATAAAGTCATTGCAGAGAAACTAAATGAATTATTTGCTTCAATCTTCACGGCTGAGGATGTTAGGGGGATTCCCAAACCTGAGCCATCTTTTGTAGGTGACAAATCTGAGGAATTGTCACAGATTGAAGTGTCACTGGAGCAGGTTTTGGAATTAATTGAGAAACTTAACAGTAACAAGTCACTGGGACCAGATGGCATTCACTCAAGAGTTCTGAAAGAACTCAAATGTGAAATTGCAGAACTATTAATGATGGTTTGTAACCTGTGCTTTTAATCAGCTACTGTAGCCAGTGACTGGAAGATAGCTAATGTAATGCCAATATTTAAGAAGGGCTCTAGAGGTGATCCTGGCAATTACAGACCAGTAAGTCTAACGTCAGTACTGGGCAAATTAGTTGAAACAATAGTAAAAAATAAAATTGTCAAACACATAGAAGAACATAAATTGTTGCACAAAAGTCAACATGGTTTCTGTGTGTAAAGGGAGATCATGTCTTATTAATCAATTAGAGTTCTTTGAGGGGGTCAACAAACATGTGGACAAGGGGGATCCAGGGGACATAGTGTACTTAGATTTCCAGAAAGCCTTTGACCAGGTCCCTCACCAAAGGCTCTTATGTAAATTAAGTTGTCATGGGATAAGAGGGAAGATCCTTTCATGGATTGAGAACTGGTTAAAAGACAGGGAACAAAGGGTGGGAATAAATGGTAAAGTTTCAGAATGGAGAGGGGTAACTAATGGTGTTCCCCAAGGGTCGGTCCTAGGACATATCCTATTCAACTTATTCATCAATGATCTGGAGAAAGGAGTAAACAGTGAGGTGTCAAAGTTTGCAGATGATACAAAACTGCTCAAGGAAGTTAAGACCAAAGCAGACTGTGAAGAACTTCAAAAAGATCTCACAAAACTAAATGATTGGGGAACAAAATGGCAAATGAAATTTAATGTGGATAAATATAAAGTAATGCACATTGGAAAAAATAACCCCAACTATACATACAATATGATGGGGGCTAATTTAGCTACAACTAATCAGGAGAAAGATCTTGGAGTCATCATGAATAGTTCTCTGAAGATGTCCACGCAGTGTGCAGCGGCAGTCAAAAAAGCAAATGCGATGTTAGGAATCATTAAAAAAGGGATAGAGAATAAGACGGAGAATATCTTATTGCCCTTATATAAATCCATGGTATGCCCACACCTTGAATACTGCGTACAGATGTGGTCCCCTCATCTCAAAAAAGATATACTGGCATTAGAAAAGGTTCAGAAAAGGGAAACTAAAATGTTTAGGGGTTTGGAATGGGTCCTATATGAGGGGAGATTAAAGAGGCTAGGACTTTTTAGCTTGGAAAAGAGGAGACTAATGGGGGATATATAAAATCATGAGTGGTGTGGAGAAAATGAATAAGGAAAAGTTATTTACTTGTTCCCATAATATAAGAACTAGGGGCCACCAAATTAAATTAATGGGTAGCAGGTTTTAAGCAAATAAAAGGAAATTCTTCTTCACTCAGCGCACAGTCAACCTGTGGAACTCCTTGCCTGAGGAGGTTGTGAAATCCAGGGTTTAAAAGAGAACTGGATTAATTCATGGAAGTTAAGTCCATTAATGGCTATTAGCCAGGATGGGTAAGGAATGGTGTCCCTAGCCCCTGTTTGTCAGAGGGAGGGAATGGATGGCAGGAGAGAGATCACTTGATCATTACCTGTTATGTTCACTCCCTCTGGGGCACCTCGCATTGGCCACTGTCGGTAGACAGGATACTGGGCTGGTCTGACGCAGTATGGCCATTCTTATGTTCTTATGTTCTTAAGCAACACATACTCTGTAGAAATTAAAAAAGAAAAAGTTATTTAAAACTGGAGCTGAAGCAATGTACTGGTTGGTTCTCAGACATGCCAAAATAGTTTACAAAACGTAGAACGTACTCACCAGACCAACAGGAAATTAGGGTGGTATAAGTGAAAGAATAGCTACCGGCCTGGCCAACTACTTTTCACCCTCAGTAGCAGACTAACAACATTGTCTAGTTTAACATCCATGTGTTTACTCAGTAGCGTTTACAATCCACCTGGATGTACTCTAAACAGTTAATCCAGCCAGAGTTCCTTGAACGTTCTTTGAAGTCTTTTTGAACAATTAATATGGGAGCCTGAAAGGATAAAGGGAGAGGACTTGGTTGATTCCAGGAGCCTTCCTGAATTGTACTGATATACTACAGAATGGTGGTGTTATTGTTGGATCGTAATCTTCAGTTAAAAAAAAAGTATAACAGAGATCTGTACTTGAAATCTCTTTTTTTTAATTGATCCAGAAAGATACTGACTATGTTATGATAGTTTTATGAAGGAAGTCCAACCACTGTTGACAGTTTTATAAAATATAATTTATTTGGTCCCTTTTGAATTGGGCTGTGGTACATCTTATTCAAAAGAACACACACCAGCATGGCAGTCAGTACTACTTGTGTTTTTTCACATTTTATTTGTAAATCAGTGTTTTGTAGAGAAATATTAAATTGGTTGAAATTTAGAGTCACTAACATTGAGTTACCCAAGGCCCTTTGTTGTGTACTGTTAAGTCCATTTCATTTGAAGCCAGTTCTGTAATTCATTCTTTTTGCTGAAAAGCAGCAGATGATATTGTTTTTAGGTGGTACAGAAGTTTGAGCTCAGATTCAGGAGTTGGGACTTCTTCCCACTGGGGGAACTGGATGAAAACTTCTATTTCTCTCACTGGCCTGAAAAAAAAAGAAAAGAAGGATGTTATCCTTGACAAAAGCACCATAATAGTTGAAATATTGGCAGTACTTATTTTCCCTTCAGTAAAATTACTTTTTAAGTTTATAAATTTCAATTACTTTGCCTAATTTGGTTCTTTTGGAATGTTTACAGAGTCTTACTCTTGATTACCTCCATCTTCTATTCCATGATGCATATCACATGGTAACAGCTTTAGACCCACTAAGTGTCATTACCGAGTAACCACAGGACCATGCAGCATAATTGTTAGATATCTAGCATTTCCATTTATCATGCAAACTCTATGCAATTTCCATGTCAGTAAAGATTACAGGCTAGGAGTCAGCTCCCCAGCTAGTGTAAATCAGCATGGTTCTGTTTGGTGCTGGATTTCACTGCTTAGCTGAGGATTTGACCCATGATATGTGACTTTTATAATTCTTCCATGCCAGAATTTTAAGCCCTGTAACTTAAATTAAAACACTTCTACTTAATCAATTGCACAATCTAATTACAGGTAAGACATTTTTGATTTCTCTTTCAGTCCATTCATAGTTACAGTATTTTAACATCATTTACATTAATTATGTTATCTATTATTGGTCTAGCTATTGATTGGCCCTTATCCTTTTGTCTTTCTAAAGGTGTGGAGGTGGGTAATGGGAACTGGATCATCTGTGGTTTTGTTGTTGTTGTTTAAGCGGAATATATTCTTTAAACTTAATTTTGTCAGAAAGGATAGAAGTATTTCTGTGAAGTCTTACAACTCATTTCAGTCTAATTGTTTTTGACAGCTCACCTGTCACTTTAATAGGCTTCTGTAGGGTGAAGAAAAACAGATTCCCCCCCCCTTAGACTACCCTGTCTTTGTGATAGAAGTCAGAAACAGAGCACTTAATGTTTTATGATGAAAGTTTTAAAAGTTTTTGTTGTAACAGAAAGGCAAGAAACATCTGTTGTTGCAGAGCTAAGAATAAAAACCTGAAAGCAAGTTCTGTAAAAGCTTTGTGATGATCTATCTGCTTTTGGTCTATTGCAGGGACTAGAAAGCAGAAATAACACCAGCATTTAAATGTCACTACTCAAAAAAAAAAAAAATCTTGGCAGCAAGTTTTCTCAGGCAGCTTGCCAATATCCTGATTCAGTGTTTATGGGAACATCTTGAAATGGCTCCCAAATTAATGACTATATCTTCCATCACTCCAGTCTGATGTCTGAACATGAGGAGAAATAAACAATAGTTAATGGTCTGGGAGCTGCTGGCAGATACAGTATTAGCTCTGGTTCTTATTTTCACTTACTAATAGCAAACAGTTCTGATCAGATGTTTATCTTTGAAAAACATATGCAATGGAAAATTGCACCTAAGATTGCTATCCATTTCAGAGTCTCTTTCACAAGGACAGTTTCACACAAAACGAAATGATTTCATTTGACTGCTTGTTCAGATTAAAGGGTCTATTCTAGAATATCTCTGTTCTCTCCAGTGAGAAGCCTGAGGCACCTGAACATACTGTACTGTGGCTTTCCCTTTTGAACTCAGCAGGGATACATGTGTGTGCCAAAAAACTCTTTCCTGCCTAACACCAAAGACCAAGGTCAGCCACACAATTCTTTTCCATGAAGAAATCAGATAGTATGTTGTCTTATGTGCCTCGATTTTATGAACTTTCAGTGTGTATTCATATATATATATATATATATATATATATATATATGAATGAATGAGTTCAAGGGCTTCTGTGAAATCACAAATCATGAAGGCAAATCTCAAGGTTTTTGGATAGAATCCAGGGATAGATTTTTTTAGTCCTGTGGTGTTATATGTGAAGGTAATGTCCATGTGATAAGTTTGTCATGTAAGTGAAACTTACAACATGTCCACATCTGCATCACCTGCCCACTAATCCCTCTGCAGCCTTGAACAATTATATGTGTTTCTGGAGAGGAGGCTTTGATTTTTAAATCAATCTACAGAGAAATGTTTCCTCCCCAAATGTGGAATTCTCACCTCCCAACACTTACCTTAGCTGAGATCAAGGATGGTTGTTATTCACTCCTGGTCCAAAAATTGCTTTTCCATACATAAAAATACCATAGTCCTAAAATCTGATAGTCCTATAGGACCAGACAGACAGGGGAACTTTTATACTATTATGAAGTGGGGAGTACCTCAGCTTCCCAGTAGAACCCATCACATGCTTCCAGCCCTGGAAGCAGGACCCAAGACAATCCACATTAACACGAACATTTTAGATCAGGAAAAGCTATCTTAGATCATTTCTGTAGGCATTACACATTTATTAGTTTTTAAACTTTTCACTCCCATTGAGCTTTGAACATTTGGATGCGTGTAATTAACATACCTGACCCTATAAGCATAGGGGTTACAAGATACACTCCCAATAATATTTTTGAAACTCTTTAAGATATTTCTGATGGTGCCACACATGTTATAGTAAAACTAACATATATATATGGTGTGGTACAAAAATCCTAGAAGCATTCATATGTAGCATAGAAGAATATCTGTAGCTTTGTCACTTTTAAAGTGAACATTCCAATCCCATGTTGATAAAAATCTTTCCACTACATTATGACGTATTCCCCACTCATATAAGACATACATGTGAATCCTGAGTCCATCCTTTGCATTGGTTCTGTTATCTTCCTGCCATTTACTCTGTTCCTTTCTTCCAATGACCCTCTTGCTCCAGACAGATATTCACGGCTCTTGCTTCTTTCACCCTTGCCCTTCCTAATGGCCTCCCTAGCTGTTTTCTCACTCTGAAACTACAACTCTTTCTGTAGCTACTACAGTGGTTCTTCTTACACCTCTGGTGACTTTCCTTTGAAAACTGCTAGAATGGCTGGCTGTCAAGGTCTTTGTGTGGCTCAGGTGAGCATGAAGTAGCCGCAGATTTGATTGGCACCTACAGATTTGATTGGCACCTTGGAGACTAACCAATTTATTTGAGCATAAGCTTTCGTGAGCTACAGCTCACTTCATGATATGCTCAAATAAATTGGTTAGTCTCTAAGGTGCCACAAATACGCCTTTTCTTTTTGCGAATACAGACTAACACAGCTGCTACTCTGAGATTTGATTGGGTAACTCTTGTAGTTTATGGGAGGGAGGTTGCAATTGTGAAGTTTCAGAGAACTGAGATTCTATATAATATGGCATCTAGAAAAAAGAAAACTGCTATTTTTGTTATAAACCTTGCTTCCCTCAGAGGCTTGAGAAGCACGCGTTAAAACCAAGCAATTGAAACGATTTATGTATCCCAAAATAAAGGCTTAAAAACTTATTATTATTTTTTTTTGCCTGTTTAAATACCTTGACCTACATTTGCAGAAGTGACTAGTACATTTCGGTACCTCAATTTTTGGGTGCCCATCTTGAGTCACTGTAAAGGGATCTGATTTTCAAAAAGTGCTGAGCATCCACAGTGTTACAATCAGACCCCATTAAAGTGTTTCAAGTTGAGAACCAAATATTGAGGCAACCAATACCATGAGTCACTTCTGAAAATGTAGTCCTTGTTGTGAGCTTCCAAAGGAATGAATGGGTTTTTTGGCTGCTGTTGCTGTTATGTGGATAAATGGTAACTACTAAGATCTGCACTCAAAATGTAGCTGCAGATGCAAAAATGGGCTGTGGTTTTTTAGTGTGCATAAATTTCACATGCAATAAAGGAAACTTAGACTCAGCCTGGCTAAAAATTTGCTGCATATTGTGGATTGTGTGAATGGTCTTATTTCATCAGATGAATGAGCATCTGCACTCATGTCAAAGGTATGAACTTGAACCTCCACATGCATAGAAGGAAAAATGCTCCTTAAGCAGCTATAAAATATATGCACTCAGAACTACCATAACTAAAAGTGAAATTAGGTCCTAAAGACGCAGCATCAGGCTTATTTTAAGAGTATTCATGAAGTAAGTGGTCGACAAGCCAGATTACAAAGACTTTCACCTACATTAGCATTCTGTTCTGCGTTAGAAAAGGGGAAAAGAAACAGAAAGAGAAGAAGCACAAGAAAGTCAGCATTGACCTGAGGTTTATCCAACACAAGAAATCTTTCTGAGGTTTGGCAAAGCTTAAATAACTTTATTCCTTTGGATATTTTGTGCATCTCTACATTTCCTGGTATTCTCATGTTTTTTAAGCTAATAGAGTAATTATCCAATAGGCAGTCCATGCAGCAGAAATACTATCATTTACAACTGCTGTGCTGTAAATTTGTTCTTTCCTCTCTCTATTGTATTCATTGGACTTCTCAATTTATTCTTATTTTGGACTAAAATGTTGTTAATTTCAAAGGCAAGGGAAAACTTAATTCCTTGTGCTGCGCATACTAGCTAAACATTTCTTATGAGGCCTGTTTATCAGCAATCTCATGATACCGTTTAATTAAAGCCTTATAGTAAAGGTCTCTCCTAGTTGGGTGTTTTAAATATGGATTGAAATGTCTAAATGTAGGCAACCAAGTTTTAAAAGTTTGGCCAAACTATGAATTTAGTATTCCCAGAAACAAAGCGATAACCTAAGAGTAAAATGCCATGGTTGCAGATGTATAGAATTTTTATTATTTGAATTGAAATGTTACTTAAAATACAAAAGAAAGAAGACCTAAGAAGTGTTTATAATGTTTAATTACCAGGATATTTAAAAAATGGAATTTCAGCAGCTATTATTATAAATGAGTTATGAATTTATGGAAAGAAAAATGTCATTTTTAGTTTCTTTGAGAAACTTTATTTATTTCTGTAATCACATGGATGAGACCATGCTCAGAACCTAAAAGTCTGAGCCAATCTAGGTTAAATCAACTATATAGAAAATAAATACAAAAAACTTTATTGAAGGAACATCAAATGTTCCAGCAAAACCAAGGAAATATCACATGTAGGTTGCCAGGCCCAGTAACTTTTCTTACAGTGTGTACACTTGTAGTTCATGCTGAATTTGTTATACTTCACTCACCTCACCCATGCCTCTGTTGCATTTTATTATCAGGTGGAAGTAGCAAGGCTGAACTTTGCAATTTAAATGTTATATATTTATATTAACTTCATCAAATCGCATGTTAGGCCTGGATGGTGACACCGTGCACATTAATTATGTAACCCATTAAAATGAATGGTGTTAAAGCACCTTTAGGGCCTAAACCATCAAAGGTAATACCTTAAATACAAAGGGTGCAATAGGCCTCTACACGGGCTACTCCCATTTAACAGACAGGAAACTCTGAACTTCCATGTGCAGAGAGTTTTCTATGACTGCATCCATTGTGGGGCTTAGTACTATGCTGGTAGGCAGTTTAGGAATTAGACCAAGTTGGTCAGATAGAAATAAAGTGATCAAGATAGGGTGTTCCATCTCATGAATGTGGCCTCCTGCTTGGTTCCTAAACCCAGTGAACCCCCATCTAGCCCATGTGATTTGGGAAGCAATGATTCCATAAAGAACACCTGCCTAAGTATCATAGAATCATAGAATATCAGGGTTGGAAGGGACCTGAGGAGGTCATCTAATCCAACACCCTGCTCAAAGCAGGACCAATCCCCAACTAAATCATCCTGGCCAGGGCTTTGTCAAACCTGACCTTAAAAACCTGACCTGACCTTCCTCTAAGGAAGGAGATTCCACCACCTCCCTAAGTAACACATTCCAGTGTTTCACCACCCTCCTAGTGAAAAAGTTTTTCCTAATATCCAACCTAAACCTCCCCCACTGCAACTTGAGACCATTACTCCTTGTTCTGTCATCTGGTACCACTGAGAACAGTCTAGATCCATCTTCTTTGGAACCCCCTTTCAGGTAGCTGAAAGCAGCTTTCAAATCCCCCCTCATTCTTCTCTTCTGCAGACTAAATAATCCCAGTTCCCTCAGCCTTGCCTCATGAGTCATGTTCTCCAGCACCTAATAATTTTTGTTGCCCTCTGCTGGACACTTTCCAACTTTTCCACATCCTTCTTGTAGTGTGGGGCCCAAAACTGGACACAGTACTCCAGATGAGGCCTCACCAATGCCTAATAGAGGGGAATGATCAAGTCCCTCGATCTGCTGGCAATGCTCCTACTTATACATCCCAAAATGCCATTGGCCTTCTTGGCAACAAGGGCACACTGTTGACTCATATCCAGCTTCTCATCCACTGTAACCCGTAGGTCCTTTTCTGCAGAACTGCTGCCTAGTCACTCGGTCCCTAGTCTGTAGCGGTGCATGGGATTCTTCCATCCTAAGTGCAGGATTCTGCACTTGTCCTTGTTGAACCTCATCAGATTTCTTTTGGCCCAATCCTCTAATTTGTCTAGGTCCCTCTGTATCCTATCCCTACCCTCCAGCGTATCTACCACTCCTCCCAGTTTAGTGTCATCTGTAAACTTGCTGAGGGTGCAATTCACACCATCCTCCAGATCATTTATGAAGATATTGAATAAAAACGGCCCCAGGACTGAGCTTTGGGGCACTCCGCTTGATACTGGCTGCCAACTAGACATGGAGCCATTGATCACTACCCATTGAGCCCGATGATCTAGCCAACTTTCTTTCCACCTTATAGTCCATTCATCCAGCCCATACTTCTTTAACTTGCTGGCAAGAATACTGTGGGAGATCATATCAAAAGCTTTGCTAAAGTCAAGGAATAACACGTCCACTGCTTTCCCCTCATCCACAGAGACAGTTATCTCATCATAGAAGACAATTAGGTTAGTCCGGCATGACTTGCCCTTGGTGAATCCATGCTGACTCTTCCTGATCACTTTCCTCTCCGCGAAGTGCTTCAAAATTGATTGCTTGAGGACCTGCTCCATGATTTTTCCAGGGACTGAGGTGAGGCTGACTGGCCTGTGGTTCCCCAGATCCTCCTTCTTCCCTCTTTTAAAGATGGTCCACCCCTTTCCACACTATAAAACCCAAATGCTGTGGAGGCCCCATAGAAGCATTTCTGCAGTTAATAAAAAAGATAAATGATGGCCTTGAGGGCAGCACTCTTTCATTCGCTAGTTCCATTGGATTCTCCTCCCATCTTCCCACTGAGGAAGAGGGATTGATCCATCTAATTCTGTTTATCACAATAACAGGTTCCATTGATGTACATGGTACATCCCACCTAGGTCCTTAGAATAGTATTTATTGCTATAGAAAAACCAAGACAAATGTGGAAGTGGAGGCCACATCTACAACTTTACTTTCAGATAAAATTAAATATCTCAGCCATTTCACATTTTTTTTTAAAATACCAAAACCAATTAGAGCATATCAAGGGCTACATCTGCATTTTAAAACTTCAGCCATTCTATTCAGCTTTCCCATGAATGTCAGAAACAGGGGGTGAGGGGGGTGAGGAGAAGCATTGTGGAAACTTTTCTACAAAAACAAGCAAGCTCAGTTTTGCTCTGCGGTTAAGACCACCCATGGTAGCCTTGTTTCAATCCTTAGGTTTGTTGAAGATTAGACAGGGTGTTCACAGTCAGGGGCCCTTGGGCCAACTGGAGTTCTTTACCATGCAGGACATGTTGCAAGACCTATCTCTTTGGGGCCTGTCCTTGGTCACTTGGAGCCTGCCAGATGTCTCTTGCTTTGTGGGTCATCTGCCTCCTTTTTACTCATAGAATCATAGAATATCAGGGTTGGAAGGGACCCCTGAAGGTCATCTAGTCCAACCCCCTGCTCGAAGCAGGACCAATTCCCAGTTAAATCATTCCAGCCAGGGCTTTGTCAAGCCTGACCTTAAAAACCTCTAAGGAAGGAGATTCTACCACCTCCCTAGGTAACGCATTCCAGTGTTTCACCACCCTCTTAGTGAAAAAGTTTTTCCTAATATCCAATCTAAACCTCCCCCACTGCAACTTGAGACCATTACTGCTCGTTCTGTCATCTGCTACCATTGAGAACAGTCTAGAGCCATCCTCTTTGGAACCCCCTTTCAGGTAGTTGAAAGCAGCTATCAAATCCCCCCTCATTCTTCTCTTCTGCAGGCTAAACAATCCCAGCTCCCTCAGCCTCCCCTCATAAGTCATGTGTTCTAGACCCCTAATCATTTTTGTTGCCCTTCGCTGGACTCTCTCCAATTTATCCACATCCTTCTTGTAGTGTGGGGCCCAAAACTGGACACAGTACTCCAGATGAGGCCTCACCAATGTTGAATAGAGGGGAACGATCACGTCCCTCGATCTGCTCGCTATGCCCCTACTTATACATCCCAAAATGCCATTGGCCTTCTTGGCAACAAGGGCACACTGCTGACTCATATCCAGCTTCTCGTCCACTGTCACCCCTAGGTCCTTTTCCGCAGAACTGCTGCCTAGCCATTCGGTCCCTAGTCTGTAGCGGTGCATTGGATTCTTCCATCCTAAGTGCAGGACCCTGCACTTATCCTTATTGAACCTCATCAGATTTCTTTTGGCCCAATCCTCCAATTTGTCTAGGTCCTTCTGTATCCTATCCCTCCCCTCCAGCGTATCTACCACTCCTCCCAGTTTAGTATCATCCGCAAATTTGCTGAGAGTGCAATCCACACCATCCTCCAGATCATTTATGAAGATATTGAACAAAACCAGCCCCAGGACTGACCCTTGGGGCACTCCACTTGATACCGGCTGCCAACTAGACATGGAGCCATTGATCACTACCCGTTGAGCCTGACAATCTAGCCAGCTTTCTACCCACCTTATAGTGCATTCATCCAGCCCATACTTCCTTAACTTGCTGACAAGAATACTGTGGGAGACCGTGTCAAAAGCTTTGCTAAAGTCAAGAAACAATACATCCACTGCTTTCCCTTCATCCACAGAACCAGTAATCTCATCATAAAAGGCGATTAGATTAGTCAGGCATGACCTTCCCTTGGTGAATCCATGCTGGCTGTTCCTGATCACTTTCCTCTCATGCAAGTGCATCAGGATTGATTCTTTGAGGACCTGCTCCATGATTTTTCCAGGGACTGAGGTGAGGCTGACTGGCCTATAGTTCCCAGGATCCTCCTTCTTCCCTTTTTTAAAGATTGGCACTACATTAGCCTTTTTCCAGTCATCCGGGACTTCCCCGGTTCGCCACGAGTTTTCAAAGATAATGGCCAATGGCTCTGCAATCACAGCTGCCAATTCCTTCAGCACTCTCGGATGCAACTCGTCCGGCCCCATGGACTTGTGCACGTCCAGCTTTTCTAAATAGTCCCTAACCACCTCTATCTCCACAGAGGGCTGGCCATCTCTTCCCCATTTTGTGATGCCCAGTGCAGCAGTCTGGGAGCTGACCTTGTACTTGTATCAGTTGGGAACTGGGGCAGATTAATTGAGAGTCGCTGGGTTTCCCTGTGTCAGAGGGAACCTTGGCACCATGGTTTCCAGTTGCCCGTGTACATTATCTGATTGTGACTCTGAATGGTTTTTTGTGTTTTTGAATATATTGTATCACCGATTTGTTGCTCTGTGACAAACATAGGACAGAAACTCAGCTGGGGCGAATCAGCATAAAGATTCAGCTAAGCACCTGATTCAGATGGATTGCATCAGTAAATGATAGTAGGTAAATATACATACATACATACGATCACACTGAAATTTAGTGTTGTGTCTTGTATTGGGGAAAAGATTAAACACTCCCAATACTGCTACCATCCAGCAGCAGTAAGGGTACTTTTTTTTAATATGGGAGACAAAAGCTGGCATGAGGTACAACAAAAATTATTAATGTGCTATTCCTGCATGAACCCACAAATGAAAAGAAACTAAAAATAATTTATAACTGGAAAAAATATTTTACCTTAAATATTTTAGATATTCCAATAAATAGCATAAATTTCATAAGTAATATGTGCACAGATTTTAACACAAAAAATGCACAAAAACAGTAGTAACTAATGATAGCATAGCTCCAAAAATGGCTTTCAAATAAGATCAAAGATTCATAGATTTTAAATGCAGAAGGGACAGTTATGATCACACAGACTGACGTCCTGCATATCACAAGCCAAAGAACCTCACCCAGTAATTTCTGCACCAAGCCCATAACTTCTGTTGTGGTTACAGCATATGTTTTAGAAAGAGGTCCAGTCTTGATTTAAAGAATAGACGTGTTGGAGAATCCACCACATCCCTAGGTAAGGTGGTCCAATGATAAATGACCATTACTGTCAAAATTGTGTGCATTTTTTTCTAGCCAGAATTTTGTCTAGCTTCAGCTTCCAACCGTTATATCTCATTATGCCTTTTTCTGATAAATTAAAGAGACATCTACCAGCAGAAATATCTTCCCCAAAGATGTTTGTCTTATTATTGCTTTTTCAGCTTTGGCTTCAGAACGATCAGGAGTTATTCATCAGTGATGAGAAGTTATAAGAAAAAAACAAAATGCTTTTAAAAATCATGGCCTTGACCTTTTCAGAATATCTGCTTAAATTTAGTTATAAAAAGACAATTCCAAACTAGAAAAATCACAAGGAACTGTGTGTAGATATTAAAGAGTATTTTTGCATCAAACAATTTCCTAGTATATAATCATGCAATTATTTAAGTGATAAAGTTTTAAGTCAGCACATGTCTGTAACTTCCTTAGACACTTTCTATTAAAATAAAATTCCCTAAAACACGTAACTCCGCTTTATATCCACCTCATTTCCCAGAATAATTAAGGCTTAGTCATTCTTAATAATATTACACAGGTAGGAACATAGCCCTGGTTTACAGTTACAAAGGTGGCGCTGGATAACACTGCCAGACTGAGTTTATAGGACAAGTTAACTTTCCAAAAAAAGTTCTATCCTTGCATTAGGTAACAAAAGACGTTGGAAATTAAACGTTAGAGCACTAGAGGGTCTAAAGCCAGAATCTTGGTGCAAATCAACATAGCTCTGCAGTAAGGCAACACCAGCTGAAGACCTGGCCCTAAATGTCTGTGGCATAGTTCTAGTAGTGAGAGTAGAACTGTACCATTATTTTAATATATTAAAGAATATAAAACCATCTCAACAGGGTTATTCTTATCATTTACATGTTTTGGTCAACTCTACAAAGAGGCACATCATTTTTTTCTGGATTCTGCACTGGCGTATGGGCCTGCCTACATAGATCCCTCTGTAGGACCAGGACCTTGGTGTGTGACAATCTCAAAGGCAATTTTCCATGCAGATTTTCAGATGAAGGTTTCTGATGGCCTCCCGGTTTCTTTCATGGTTCCCATTCACTTTAGATAAGCTTCAGGATAGTGGCTCAATGCTGATATATGCCATTTTTGCAAATGTTTCCACACGGATCTAGTCTTTCATCTGTAGACTAATAATTTGTAATCAGTGTGCCATTCATAATTAAGTAACCTCTGCTCTTCATTGTTCTGCTAATTAATTATTGTTGATTGGTTTGACTTGCTGCACATGGTTACCAAGCATGATCAAAGAACATTCAAGATTAATCTGCTAAACTAGATGTCAGACTAGTAAATTCTTCTGTGCTATTATGAAGATTTTTCTCCCTCAATAAAGGCCTGTCAGAGAATAATGGCTTAGATATACCTCTGACAGGTCAGTCCAAAGGTCACTCCCTGGAAACATGTACATATTTATGCAACAAAGCATGATGCCTCATTTATAGCCATTTTATAATTCCAAGTGAACTCTTCATGAATTTTAATAATGTTAATTTAATAAAAAAGACGATTCACGTTGATTGCCTTTGGAGACAGGTGCAGAAGGAATTTATACATTATAATGTTGTTACATTTGGATTCTTCACGGATCTACAGGAATATGCAGTAACTCAATGAGCACAATGTTATGAGTTTCTCATTATATGCTAGGGTAATGACTGTACTTTACTCTTTTCATTCTCTTGAATCAGTTCTCACTTCCGTTATTTTTATAACCTTTGTTTCCAGGACTGACTATTTTTATTGTTCCTTTAACTTGCTGTAGGCAATTTTATAGGCTTGTAGTGTCTCAGTGCCATAAACATGAGCTACTTCTAATTAATTACATCCATATTCATTTTACAGTCAGAATTTTAAACTCTCTTGCATAATTTTATTGATTGCTTTGATTATTATTATTATTATTGTTATTATTATTATTATTATTATTTTCTTTTCACCACAGCTCTCCAATGACCATGCAGTAAACTCTGACATTCAGATATTTTTATGTAGAATGTTACCACACAGAAGTCCTTACATGTGAAGATTACAGTCAATGACCATCATCTTTTTTGGAAATCACACTTGCAGAAGATCAATGGCTTTAGAGTAAATCTCAATGTTCCAGTTACATATCATATCAGTGCATTATAAACAATGTAATATTTTGTAGCTCCTGTCTATTTAGTACATTAATAAGTTGGTAAGTAAAGTTCTGTTAGGATGGAACACTTAACTATTTGACAATTTATTACTAGACTGAACGATTCATATAAAAAAAGTAACTCATGAATTTAGGTCCTTTCCATGTTTCTGAAGTATTTATGAAACTATTTCATTTTTAAAATATTTGTTATTCAAAACCATTCAACAAATATTTTATGCGAGTGAATTACTCATAAATAAATTGTTGAGATGTATGCTTCAGGTGTTTGCTATTTGCAGTTTGTCACCCAAGTTGTGTAGTTTTATTCTTGCTTTCGGACCTTTCAAGATGACCATCTGAACATACAGAGTACAAATTGTAATGCAAACACCATTAGCACGAGTATTGACTTTCTCTTTCTAATCCTTGTGAACAAAAACTCACTCATACGAATGCTTGTGGAGAGTGAGTAAAAGAGGTTGCAAATGTTGTCTAGTTGAAGTGTTAATTCAAATGAAAACATGCCGTTCTCTTTGTAGTATTTGCCCAATCTGACTCATTACCCTCAAAGATTTAATTTGTAATTCGGACTTCATGTATTCATTACAACCTGGCCATGGAAAGAAAAACTTAGGATTAATATATTGTTTTAAAAATTCTGTTTATAACCTGAATGGTCTAGATGCTATGGTTACTGGTTCATCAGGGATGGTCCATAGATAGATTTAAAATACTACTATTTTATGTAATCTGTCATCTACTACATTTTGGGGTGTTGTGGGGACTGATGCTGGTGAAGTCAGCCTGTTATATCTGGATCTGTCAAGGTGGGTAGTCACTTGATTGTGTCTTCAACTTCAGTACCATTTTTCTACACCTTTCTAAAGGAATTTCTGCATATAGATATTTTATGATTCTAAAAATATCCCATTTCCCCCCCTAATAATTTCTACATAAAGGCATATGTATGTTCTATATCAATAAAACATATTTTTGAAACCTCAGCATATGCAATAGGTAAGTTAATTGGTAAAATTGTTTGAATTTTCTCTTTTTAATGTAAGGGGGGGTCTGTTGACTTAAAGGTTTGTTAATGGTCTTATAACACCATATTCCTTAAGAGCCTAAGGTCACTGTTTCAAATCAAGTTATGTTGATATTGACTGAACATAAAAACCATCTAATGGCATTTATGTAGCCTTCAGGAAAAGAGCTGGCGGTTTCTTTAAGGTTGCTGGTTTATGGCAGTGAGCTATTTAGTTAGACATTCCAGACTACACATGAAGTAGATTTAATTTTTCTTTAAAACTGGGGTGTGCTGTGTCTTGCTCCGTTGACTTGAAAACACTACCTGATTGAGATGCACAAATGCTAAGCCGGTCTCTTCTCATACCAGTCTATAATCCGTGATTCTACTAAAAGAATCAGCACATTCTAAAATTAGCAAAAGAGCAAGATCATGCCTTGATTTATATTTCCACAGGCCATAGAATTAAATGTTCCAAGAGTAGTAGATGGTTTCCTGTAAATGTGCAAGCTGAACTAAAATCATTTTGCACCTGAACTTTTTCATACATGTCAGCAGATTGCTGCAGCTTCCTTTAAGACAAAAGAAAAAGCAGAGCAGCTGAAAATAATTAATATTGAACTTGACACATCAAAAATGTAATTTGTCACTTGTGATTAAAGCCTGTATCGTTAGTTCTATTTTTACATCCTTCATGACTCTCCCTTAGCTATCGTTAGGCTCCACATGGTTAGAGTTTAGCCTGACCTTTGACCTATCACCAGATACAAAACAATCGGTTGCTGCAAAATTGGAGACCAAAGTAGCCAACAACAGTGTAGATCAACAATTTTAACCTTCATTAATATAATAATGACCCTCTTGGATATGTGGGGTGTCATCTTTGATCTCTGAAGTTCACTTAAAAGGGCAATATTTTAAATGTAAAGATCCTGAAAAAGTAATGCTCAAACATGGTTAAAAACAATAGAACTTCAGCATTCAATAGTTTAAAATTAAGATCAGTATAACTATTTTTCTCTTTATCAGCTCCATTTGTTTGTTTTTATGTAATGAAACTCGCTAGACTCTGTATATAGGGAAGAACTTTGGCCATTTAAATCATAGTAAAATGGTCTGATCTTAAAAGCAAAGACAATGGAAATGGTATTTTAATGTGTCCAAGGAATTTCTGCTCTGTGATTCTGCTCAAACTGAGGAATGGAGAACCCTGGTTTTGCAAACTGTCTGTTTTTCATTCTTCTCTGAAACTTTCCAAAAGGTTACTGACTCCACCACAACTGTGGTAGCTGCTCATATTCAGAGCGCAATGAATTTAAGAGCCTCTGTCATGCTATCATTGTTCCCTCCCATTCTGAAACCAGTTTGCAATACTGTATATAATCTGAAACAATACAGAAAGTAAAATACCATCAATGAGTGTTGCTCCTATGTCAGCAGGACCTTTTTTCAATAAAGACTTGTGTAACTGAAAATGGCTCTCTTCTTTCTGGGTAACCGTAAGTAGTATATTTTTGGAAGCAAAACATTGTGCACTGTTTTCCCTCAGAGCACAACTTTGAGAAAGGTTCAGACTACAGTATAGATTAAGCCACATAAATGGTGCTTAGACAACTTTTAAGTGTCTGAGCTAAATCCACAGAAGTGAAGAAATGAGATGAAAATTTTATACTTAGCTCATCTTTGCCCTTTGGATGAGAGGTAAAACTCTAGCTCCGGACCAGTTGTGGTTGTTAAAGATCCCCTCTCATGTTTCACATGAATAAAATGCCTAAGCCAAATCCCAGCTGGGGTTTTGCTACATACAATTCTCCTGTACTTTCAAGTGAAGAACTTACTCTACACTTTCCCTTTTAATTAAACCCATGTTGTGCAGTGTGTATATAGTTACAGATGTCCCACTGCTGAGGAAGGTTTAGTGTGTGAAATGATTCCTATTATAAATACAGTGTGACTCCAAAGCACTTGTGTGCATAGGACTATATTATTTTAACGGGGACACCACCAGCTTCCTCTTAGCACAATTAACTGTCAGTGAAAATCATAGCACTTAGGCATTTAGATACTTGATTATCAGGGCCTGTAATTTCTGGTGCAAACTTGAACTCTCAAAATAGGAAACAGTTGCTGAAAGTCAGAACCACAGTCTGTAAATTGATACTTTCCATATATGCAGGGCTTGATTCTCCGCTCCTATTGAGTTTAGAGAAGTTACTCCTCCTTTAGGCCTGATTAGGATCGGCGGGTGGTGATCGATCTATTGGAGATCAATTTATCGTGTCTCATCTAGAAGTGATAAATCGATCCCCAAACACGATCCCCGTCGACTCCGGAACTCCAGCTAGTGAGAGGCAGAAGCGGAGTCAATGGGGGAGTGGCAGCGGCCAGGTAGGTTGACCTAAGATATGCTGACTTCAGCTACGCTGTTTGCATAGCTGAAGTTGCGTATCTTAGGTTGACCCCCCCACACACCCTCAGTGTAGACCAGGGCTAAGGTGTAATGTTCAATTTATATAATTAAGTCCAGAAGGAAACATTAGATCATCTACTCTGACTTCCTACAAGCTATTAATTTTCACCCCTATACTGAGCCCAATAACTTGTGTTTCACTAAAGTATAACTTGTGTTGACTAAAGCATATTTTCAAGAAAGGCATCCAGTATCCTACAGCAACCTTTTATCAACCAAACTTGTAATCTCATCAAAGAATGAAATCTGCTTTTTTTGCCAAGATTTATTTTCCATAAAACCATATTGAGAATCATTAATTATATTCTTGTCCTATTAATTCTATACCAGTTGAATCCTGTATCATCTTTACTACTATTATTCATGAGATGATGCCAGGCGAACCAGCAAGAGTTACCCAGATTACCGGCTTGCACGTTTTTGAATATAAGCACATTAGCACTCTTCCTGTCTTCTGAAATTTCCCCAATATTCCATGATGTATTAAAAAATTAGCATAATTGAGCCAGAGATTTCCTCAGCTAATTTTTTTTTTTTTGGTTCTCTTGAGTGCAAGTTAACTGGAGCTTTCTGTTTTAAAAATATTTATCTCTAATAGATTGGCTGCCTAACATCCTTCTTCGTTACTAATGGACTGGAAAGTATTTCATCATATTCATGTGAGAAAAGAACAACAGTCTGATTCATTCCAAATAGAGAAGAGCAATATTATTTGAACTTCTCTGTATCATTATTAACAATATTACTGTTTCCATCTAGCAGTGGGGATATACCATTGCTAAGGTTGTTTTTGTTCTGAACATACTTAAAAAAATACAAAAAGCAAAAAATCCTTCTTATTGTCCTCAGCCATACAAGCCATGGATTTTTCCTACATGTCTTTAAGTTTCCCTTATCAATTTTCTACTCTTCATAACTTCTAATTTATATTGATTGCTGTCCTAGTACCCCTTTTGCCATTTATTTAGTCCCCCCCGACCCCGATTGCTGCCTTTACTTTTGTCACTGAATTAGGACGGGGTTTTTTGAAGAATTGTGTGTGTGTGTAAGTAAATATTACTGGGTGGGACTGCTCATATTGAATGTAATGAGGGCATTATCATTAGTCCCTAGGCAACCACCAGCTTCCAGTTTAATGAATAATACACATTTATCCATCATAATGAGGTTCAAAATATTTCTCATGTTGGGTGCAATACCTTTTCATTTTAGAAAATTATCACCTATAACTTTTAGAAACTAATGATCATTTCACTACTGGCTGCTTGAAACCTCCAGCATATGTCTCCTATATTGAAGTCCATCATAACATAGAAAGAAAAGCTACATGGTATAGACAAGGGTTCTCTGGTATGATTTGGGGAGGCTGTAATATATACAAGTCCCCTACCATTACTACTTGTTGGTATTCACCAGATATCTCCCTCCCATTGTTTTTCACCAGGTCCCTTCTTCTCTCTCTCTCTCTCTCCTCTAGCCAGATTTATCTCCACTCCCATTTATTGACTTAAGTGGCCAAGTTTACAAGAGAGTTCAACACACTTAGTGGCGAGTTCTTTTGAAAATCTGGTCATAAGTGTAACTATAGGGCAGTGATGGGCAACCTGTGGCCCGTGGGCCACAGACGGCCCATCAGAGTAAGCTGATTGTGGGCCGCAAGACATTTTGCTGATGTTGACCCTCCGCAGGCACGCCTCCCCACATCTCCCAGTGGCCACAGTTCACCGTTCCTGGCCAATGGAAGCTGCTAGAAGTGGTGGTCTGCAAGTACGTGCTGGCCGCTGCATCCCGCAGCTCCCATTGGCCAGGAACGGTGAACCATGGCCACTGGGAGCTGCGGGGCGGGGAGGGGGGGAGGGGAGGGGCGTGCCTGCAGACAGTCAGTGTCAGCAAAATGTCTCGCAGACTGCAATCAGATTACCCTGATGGCCCACATGCGGCCTACAGGTCGCAGGTTGCCCACCAGTGCTATAGGGGCTGTTGTGTGCTGAGCACTTCTGAAAATCTGGTCCTTATGGAAGTGGCTTTTTTAAAAATCTGGCCCCAGTCATGGGTGTGAGCACTTGACTATCTGGTCCACAATGGGGATGGTGGCTGCTGTTAAGATGACAAATCTGGTCCTGTTGTTGTTAATAGAAGTTTTGCTAGTGACTTCAGTGGGTCCAACGTAAGTGAGCGGCATGAAAACATATTGATCCTGGCTGCTCTTTCCTGAGTCTGGACAACTTCTGTTCCCATCCCTCTGATGGCTGTCCTGCAAAAGAAGAGAAAACACAAAGAAGAGTACATATGAATGCAACACTCCAAAGTATTTCCAAAACCTTGCAGTCTCATTTTCTTGAAGGACATTTCAGTCTCCTTAACTAGATACACGTATCTCAAGAAATAGCACCAAATAAGGGTTTGGTCCTGCCAGGAACTCTGCATAGGTACACCAAAGCATTGCCAAGATGACTGTGGGCTGGGGCGAGGTGGGTGGTCGGAGAGTGGGGGGTGGGACGAGAGGGCATCTGGGTTCTCCACACATTCTCCCTGGCTGTGTGGAGGGTTCCTCCTTGAGAGGTGGGGCCTTGGGTTGACCCCGATGGTGGGCTGTCATCTTGGGTTGCCCCTTCTGGTATCCACACCAGCTGCTCCTAGCTTTCTTCTTCTCCGCCACCTCCACCCATTTGGTTCCGATCTCCCCCGCCTCGTTTACAGTTTTGGGCTTCCTGCCTAGGATGTACCTTTCTATTTCCTTAGGAACAGCCTCTGAGAACTGCTCCATTTGCATTAGGAGAGACAGATCTTCCCGAGATTTAACGTTTGCTCCTGATACCCAGACATCCCAATTTTTTCCAGTGTGGTAGGCGTGCCGGAAAAATTCCACATCTGGTTTCCACCTTAGGGCTCTGAACTGCCAATGAGAAGGTTCGGGTGTTAGCCCCATTCCAATTCTGGCCTTTAGTGGAAAAAGTTTGTACTCGTTCATGTGTTCCTTAGGCATTTCAGCTACCACCTCTGCTAAGGGTCCACTGAGTTGTGGCCTCAGCTCCACCATATACTGGTCTGTAGGGATGTTGTGCCCAAGGCAGGCCCTTTCAAAATTTTCTAAGAAGGCCTCTGTATCATCGCCTACCTTGTATGTGGGGAATTCCTTGGAATGGGGAGCAGTATCTGGAGAAGGACTGTTCGGGTTACCTGGTGGACCCAGCTTAGTCCTTTCCAGCTCTAAGCACTTCAGCTCTAACTCTGCCTCCAAGCGCTTCACCTCTCTTTCCGCTTCCCCTCCAAGCGCTTCGCCTGTCTCCTCTCCTCCACTTCCAACTCTAAGCACTTCACTTCTCTTTTGTCCTCCGCTTCCAAGCACATCATCTGTAAGAAGAAAGCCCTCTCTTCCACAGTCAGAACTCGGTCTGGGTTAAGGGCATCCCTCCAGCTTGGCATCAGGATCTAGGTTGGGGTGGGCTGACCCTTGCCTCCAGGGAAGTCCCCATTCCCCCATCTGCTCCCTTCATTTCCATCATAGAGCTGGATGTCTGGGCTTGATCTGGGTCTATCTTCTCCGTAGTGTGCTGCTTTGGGAAGACTGTTTTTTCTAAGGTTTCAGTGCCTGACCTCAACCTCGTGAACAGTCTGCCCTATGCTAGCCTAACTATTTTGTTGCCATGAAGCTAGAAAAGAAAAAAAAATAAACTGCTTGTTGGACTCCCTGGCTTCGCAGGCTGAACCCTCTGCTTGCCTGTTCCCCCACAGGCAGCAAAGAAAAGAAGAGAGAGAGAGAGAGAGAGAGAGAGAGACCCAGGCTTTCAAGCAGCGAAAAGGAAAAATGTGTCCTTTTAAAATCCTGAGGTCTCTGCTTCTCGTTCAAAATGATCTCACCCCTCTGCCACCACACCAAGGCTGATTCCCCACTCCGGCATTTTGAGTGCAGAAGGTGGGGGCCTGCAAAGATTTTAAAAGTTAATCCTGGCCACTCCAGGCTTGTATTAAAACCCCAAGGTTACAGCTTTTCTCTGACCTTGGTTTGGTAAACGCTGCCACCACCCAAGTGAAAAACTGCCTCTTGCAAATCCGGGGAAAACTCTCTTGGGAAGTTTTCCCTGAGGCCCCTCGGCTTTTCCGTCCCTCCCTCGGGGAAGCCGAGAAGAAAACAAACAAAAGAGAAACCCAGCTGTTACCACCAGCTAATTGAAAAACATATGCACAGACTATTTAAGATACAAAAAACCAATTAGGTTCTTAAAAAAGGTAAATTTTATTAAAAACAAAAAGAAAGAAAATACATCTGGAACTTAGGCTTAGTACCACTTAGGATTTTGAACCACTATTATAAATAATGTGGCTGAAATCTTGACTCAGGTGTAGTCCATAGGAGTTTTGTTCCCTGACTTTAGCAGGGCCAGGATGCCACACTTTTCTTTTTTTTTAACTGTGAATATGGTACAGCTCACCTTTTATATCCTGTTCCCACTACCCTCATAAACACACACTATTTGGTAAGTAATCCTCCCATACATTCCCACTTGCAGTAGTGTTATTGAAATGTTTTCAGCCATTGCTGAGGAATGCCATTCGATAACTTTTTTTTTATAAATTCCGTGGGGAATTCTTCTAACATGACAAAAGCTCATCCTGGAACCAAAATTCTGTCCACAAGAAAGGAAGTTCGGTTGAGGCCCCTCTCCATCCGAATATTTTCCTGCATTGCTGCTGCTTTTTCTTCACATCTTGCCAGTTAATTGTTGATGAGCAAAACTTGATGCCCCCCAGTTATTTATGTACTTTTATCAGGTGTCAAACTTCCCTCCCCCATATTCTTCTCCAAAAAATGTTACCATCACTCAAGTGCAACCTGATAGACTGAGTAACTGAATATTTGCTCCCTCTAGGTCCAAGAGCCTAATTTTCATGCCCTCACTTATGTCGTGTAGTACCTTACTCCTTGAACAACTCCTCCAGATTGAAATCTGGTTTAATCAAAGTTAATGGGCATTTTGCCATTGACTTCAGTGAATCCAGCATTTGACCTTAGGTGAGCAGCATTAAAACATGTTGATACCGATTACTCCTTCCTGGCATGCTTGTTCAGCCTAGGTATGGGGAACATCAGCTGATGTCCCCATGGTGGTACTAACATCAGTGGGACTACTGAAGGGGTAAGGTACTACTTAGAATAATAGAATATCAGGGTTGGAAGGGACCTCAGGAGGTCATCTAGTCCAACCCCCTCCTCAAAGCAGGAGCAATCCCCAACTAAATTGTCCCAGCCAGGGCTTTGTCAAGCCTGACCTTAAAAATATCTAAGGAAGGAGATTCCACCACCTCCCTAGGTAATGCATTCCAGTCCTGAACCACCCTCCTAGTGAAAAAGTTTTTCCTAATATCCAACCTAAACCTCCCCCACTGCAACTTGAGACCATTACTCCTTGTTCTGTCATCTGATACCACTGAGAACAGTCTAGATCCATCCTCTTTGGAACCCCCTTTCAGGTAGTTGAAAGCAGCTATCAAATCCCCCCTCATTCTTCTCTTCTGCAGACTAAACAATCCCAGTTCCCTCAGCCTCTACTCATAAGTCGTGTGTTCCAGTCCCCTAATCATTTTTGTTGCCCTCCGCTGGACTCTTTCCAATTTTTCCACATCCTTCTTGTAGTGTGGGGCCCAAAACTGGACACAGTACTCCAGATGAGGCCTCACCAATGTCGAATAGAGGGGAACGATCACGTCCCTCGATCTGCTGGCAATGCCTCTACGTATACATCCCAAAATGCCATTGGCCTTCTTGGCAACAAGGGTACACTGTTGACTCATATCCAGCTTCTCGTCCACTGTAACCCCTAGGTCCTTTTCTGCAGAACTGCTGCCGAGCCATTCGGTCCCTAGTCTGTAGTGGTGCAGGGGATTCTTCCATCCTAAGTGCAGGACTCTGCATTTGTCCTTGTTGAACCTCATCAGATTTCTTTTGGCCCAATCCTCTAATTTGTTTAGGTCCCTCTGTATCCTATTCCTCCCCTCCAGCGTATCTACCACTCCTCCCAGTTTAGTGTCATCTGCAAACTTGCTGAGGGTGCAATCCACGCCATCCTCCAGATCATTTATGAAGATATTGAACAAAACCAGCCCAAGAACCGACCCTTGGGGCACTCCACTTGATACCAGCTGCTAACTAGACATGGAGCCATTGATCACTACCCGTTGAGCCCGACAATCTAGCCAACTATCTATCCACCTTATAGTCCATTCATCCAGCCCATACTTCTTTAACTTGCTGGCAAGAGTACTGTGGGAGACCGTGTCAAAAGCTTTGCTAAAGTCAAGGAACAACATGTCCACCGCTTTCCTCTCATCCACAGAGCCAGTTATCTCATCATAGAAGGCAATTAGATTAGTCACTTAAGTGGGATGGTCTGTTTTTTATTCTTCATTTAGAACTTAACTCATTGTAAACAAATAAGACAAGTTCCTTATCCTGAGGATTTAACTATTTTATTTGGCCATAAACAACACAAACTATTAATTGGGGAAAAACAAAGTCAAATAATAAGGGTAAGGCCAGTGACAATGATTGTTTTATCCTTTTCAGCTACACCAGGTAACCTTTTAAAGACACAGAGTTTTCCAAGGTTTCACCATCAACTTACAGTTGAAAATAATGCACGTGGAGAAGAATATGATTAACATTAAAACCATATAGGAAATTTGTTTTATAATTTTCACTACATTCTTTTTGTTCAGGTAGAGGCAGAAGTCAAAATGAACTTTTGTTAGCATTTTAAAAATGCCTTTTATGTAGTACTGCTCTTTTCTTAGAGTAATAACATTTTTCTTGGAAAAAGTTTATGAAGTCATATTTTCTAAACAATAAAATACGAAGCTTTCTCTCACAACCAGCACAATTTGTTTGAACTCACATATGGTTGCACTTCAGTTGTGCAGACATGCTTAACACTTATTAAACTTTGGGAATATGGTTCCAGCTTCTAACCAATAAAACTGATGATTGCCCACTGGTGATTTTTAAAATGAAACATTACACTTCATTTTATTCTGCTCTGATTCTAATGTAGATTTCCCCATTTTGTGCTCTTTCTTGGTGGAAGGGTGGAGGTTAACATGCTCTTTTGTCAGTCTTTATTTAACTAAATGCAATCTATGTTTTCACAATGGAGTTGCCGCTGAAATAAAAAACAGGCATGTACGACAGTCAGGAAATGGTTAAATAATTCATACGCTGGAGTACTCACCAGCAAGCATGTGTAATAGGCCTTCTCCTCAGGAAGCCAGTGGGTGTTTGTTTTAATACTGACTTCCATGGGATTGGGATTGAGACCTTAATTTTAATATATGGGACTAGCTTTGGGGTGGAGACCAGCTTTCACACAGTGTTTTGGAGAGTGGGGAAACATGTAGCTTTAATGACAGGTTTCAGAGTAGCAGCCGTGTTAGTCTGTTTTCACAAAAAGAAAAGGAGGACTTGTGGCACTTTAAAGACTAACAAATTTATTTGAGCGTAAGCTGTAGCTCACGAAAGCTTATGCTCAAATAAATTTGTTAGTCTCTAAGGTGCCACAAGTACTCCTTTTCATGTAGCTTTAAGACACTTTTGTATCTCTTTTGCCTTGGTACTTTTGGGCCCTAGTCTGGTACAACTTGGGGCAGATTCAAGCCAGCGCTAACTTGCACTGGCTGTCAGGTGCCTCAAAGAGCAGTTCCAGGAGCTTTGGATCACTGAGGCATAGGGTTGTCCCAGCCATGGCTCCTTCCGCCGAAAACACCCATTGTGCTTTAGCTCAGAAGCCATGCCCCTGCCCCTAGTACTTTAGGGAAGGAGCAGGATGGGATGAATCCTCTACAAGTGATAGTGGCAAAATATAGGTTGAGCCCTAATGCCAGCTCTGCACCACCTACAGGAAGTTGCCTAACACAAGGGAAATCCTGTAGAAGATTTAGGGCTGCTCTGAATCACTAGAGAAACATAAAGTAGTCCTCACAGGGCTGAGAATCTGACCAATGATTTAAAAAAAAAAAATCATTTTTTAAAAAAAAATCTATTTCAAATGTGCTGTTTGAACAAATGAGATGCAGTTCCAGTACTTATTGTTTTGGCATGAAATTCCTCAAAGCATCTGAATGTTTTTCACTTGGGCCTTTTCAGCCAGGATAGTTAAACAATGTTAAAGTTATCTGAGTTAAAAATCAAACTCAGATTTATTCCATAGGATTTTTATTTCTCAGAATTCAGAGTCACTAAGGGCCAATTCCTGCATTGTCTTTGTTCAGGCGAACCTCACACTGACATCAATGGGCTTTTTGTCCACTCACAAGATTTGGCCCCGGTGCTTCTGAATGTTGTTAATAATTACAACGAGAAAAGACAGGAGAATTTAAAAATGAATGGAAAGATTTCATGCTCTAGACTTTTGTACTGACATTGCTTTCATAATTACTCATTACTGTGCTATTTTCTGGAAAAGATAGCTTTCTGCTAAGGTAGCAGAGTCTCATTCTAGCCTTTTTTCTTTAAAAACAAAACTTTCTGTATTTTTTCTATTCCCCCTTTGATTTTCTTTTTCCTGTTCTTTGGATTACAAATAGTTTTATTTGTTTTGCTTGTAAAATTACAGAACAAAACGTTAATTATGCAGTTTGTACAGAAAGCAACTAGCAGACTAAATGTTTTGCTCTTCGTAGTTGAATAGTTATGTCTTGTCTGGAGAGACATCAATTGTTGTGAGTATTTGTGTACGAGGTTAAATTTGAGGTCAATGGTTTGTAACTGCCAGTTACAATACATTCTTACAGCAGGTACAGTAGGACAAACAGAAAAAAAATATTGCTTTAAAATGCCCCTGCTAGTTGGGAAACTTTTAAAGCTCTTCATATGTAAAATATTTGATAATATCATTTTGGATTAAGCTGACCTAAAACTGCCCCGGAAAAACATCCCCACCAACAAACATCCCCACCAAAAACTCTGGAGTGTTTATAATAAAGATATTCAAAATGTTTCATTAAAAAGGATAGTCAGACATAAACTATCTTGAGTCAGGAAACCACGAAAAAAAGTCATTCTTGTTCAGCAGGCCAAATATAATGAAAGGATAAGACAAGGTGATAGCTAAAGGCTTCCTTTAGCCCTTGAAAATCCATTGTGGGGTCTGAACAGTTTCAGTGCCAACTATCTGACTCAGATCTTATTTTCCGAAAGTCGGACTCCACTGGCACTGACTAGGGTGACTAGATGTCCCATTTTTAAAGGGACAGTCCCGTATGTAAGCCCTCCTGCAAGTGTCCCAACTTTTTCTTAAAAATGGGCAAATTGTCCCGTATTTTCTATCCCTCCCACCACATTAGTACTCGCGGTTCCTGCTGCTGGCCGGATCCCTGCTCTCCAGATGCCCACCCACCAGCGGAGAGTTGGGGGGTACAGTGGCTAACGATTGGGGTTGGGGTGCACAGCTGGTGGTGGGGTGAAGATGCAGCATGTGGGGCCAGCCGCTCCCCCTGCTGGTCCGTCAGTGCAGCCCCAGCTGCATGTTGGTTCTCACCACTGACCTATTTATCCCAGTGTATACTGGGAATTAAGTAAAAAGGTTTGGATTGGAAATAATTTCATTAATATTGTAAATGGCAAGGAAGAACGTTGCATTTTTGAGTGCTACTCAGCAGGAAATAAAACATAAAAGAGCTAGAAGGCACTTTCATTAATGCTAGTTCTAGCCTGCTTTACCTGCTTTGATATTAAAATGCTAACAGGACCCACTACTCTTCCAAATGGGAAATTTTAATTCTGTGCCTTTATATTGTAAAGGGTCTATGACATAGAAATGTAAGAACAGTTGCACAGATTGTTCCTTCTTACAGAATTCCATCGTGGTACTTAAATATTTTATGTAATTTGAAGCTTCAGTTTCCAAGGCATCAAGCTCTTCCTTAAGTCACAACAATTGTTACCAAGCTTAGGGCCTGATCCTGCAAATAGTTAGATAACTGTTTAACTTTATACTCTGGGAGAAGAACCATCAAACTCCAAAAGGATTACTTATAATGTGTAAAGTTCAGCATGTACCTAAACCTTTCTGAGATCAGAGCCTTATTTTCCTCAGCTGGCAACTGCTTCTGAAGCTTTCTGATTTAGCTCAGTTTCAGTAACTACAGTAAAATTGGTTCCTTTGCATAAATGCTATTTGTGCAAAGGACTCAATATTTCAAGGTGCAAAGTGCATCCTATGAGCCACTGAGTACCCACAATTGGTCGGGGGGAGTACAGCATTCAGGCCCAGATCCACAAAGTAATATAAGGGTTGCAATACTCAGCATTGCAAAGTCTCAGTTTTAGGTGCTTCACCAACCAGTGGAATACACAAACCCGGAGTTAGGCGCATAGGCTCCCTATACAATGCATGGGGAAGGATAGGCCCCTGACAACTGGATCCACAAAAGGCAGTCTGTTAGGTGGGGAGGGTGTATTCTAAATCCTGCTCCTCTCTGCAAAATCAGTATGTAGGTCCAGGTTGGAATGAGGTGCCTATCTCTGCATGGGACCCACAACCGGGAACCCTCTCCTGTAGTCAGACACCTACGTTGTTTCCTTGAAACACAATGGCAGTGCATGCCTAACTCCACACACAATAGCCAGAGAGTGCCAAGGGAGGAGCAGGCAGCAGCCGTGGGGGTGGCCTCCCTTATAATCTTTAGGCCAGTGGTTAGCAAACTCACCTGGGGGATGTGAACAATCCTGGCTCAATTCTGCCTGATGAGAAGAGATCTGATCGTAAGACTATAGAACTGGGCTATAGAATTATTCTCACTCTTTCTCTGGCCCAATGCATATTTAATTATTTACTTAGTTATGCAAAATGAAACAGTTTCAACAGGAGAGATTGAGAGGGACCCACTCAGAATATCCCATAGCTGAGTGGCTATGGCACTTACCTGAGAAGGGGGAAACTTATATTCAAATCTCTTCTCCAGATCAGGCAGAGGAGAAAGATAGAACTGGATTCTCCCACATCGCAGCTGAGTACCCTAACTACTGGACTAAATATTGTAAGGTCATTTTCCTCTGCCTCCATGCCTCATGCTGCCTACCTTTTTGTGCAGAATTAGATGTGCTTAGCACATGCCTGCTGGATTTGGAGTTACAGATGCGATAGGTGAAGGAACTCCTATCTTCACCTGGTTTAAGGATTGCCCTGGGATTTAGGTGTGAGATATGTATTGAGGCACATGCATGAGGCAGCAATGAACATGTCCAGAGGTAGAAACTTAGGCACCTAGGGGACTTTTACCCTGACTGAGTTCAGGTGCCAACAGGGTTAGGTGCCAGCTGAGCAGGGGTTTTGTGGACCCCAGTGGTGCCTAAATTTGGGCTTCAGGCACTTTACATGCCTTTGTGGATCTGAGCTTAGCACCTTGCAGCATCAGGCCCTAAAGGCACAAATCAATTATAAATAATTGTGATGTGGGGTATGAACCCAACACTAGCAAACAGTGGGTTAATAGGAGCATGAGGGCCCAATTAGCACACTTAGTGGTGCCTGGAAGAAGAGCCAGGTCCAATTTTATATTTGTCCCACCTGGGTGTTTATCAGGTGCAAGACACAGTTATAAGGAAGAAAAGAAAGCTCAGGGAGGGACAAGATAGCTGGTAGTAAGTGCTAGGAAGCTCTTTGCTGTAGGCCTAAGAGAGGAGGCCCTGAAAGAGACTCAGACACATAGTGAGCTCAGGAAGAAGATAGGCCTCGGTAGGCAGTGGTCCAGGGAGGCAGCAATGGGTCTGAGTAGACATGCCTTGGCTGCTTGCTATGGGACTCCTGTACTGGAACCCAGAGTGGAGGAAGGCCCTGGGTTCTCTTGTGGGTCTACTGGGAAGGCTGTACAGAAGATGCACACACGTGTAACACAAGCAGTAGGCGCAATTGTCTGGAGTCTGACTGAAGACCCAATGTGTGGTCAATAGACTGTTATTTTGCTGGACTTTGTGTTTATCATGGAAAGGGTGGGACTTAATGTGACCTGGATGGAGGGCTGAGACCACAAGATAAAGTGGACTACCAACAGACCTGCAAGGCCATGCAGAGGGGGCAATGGAAAGGCAGGCTCTACTACGCTGTGTCCAGTCACGAGGGGGCATGCTGGCTGGTGAGTCACTTTGTCACAATAATTAACAAATCAATAACGTAATATGGCCTTTTTGTTCACAGGAAATATCTGGTGAAGGTTACAGACACCTGTGATATTGTATAATGAATCTGGTCCTGAAAGTTCTTCAGTATGAAGGGTCAGCAGCGGAAAGGGTGACAGGCATGTTGAAATAGAGTGGTGCTGTGAAATAGAGTGTGCAGCTCCACCATGCATCTGAAGAAGTGGGGTTTTTTTACCCACGAAAACTTATGCCCAAATAAATCTGTTAGTCTTTAAGGTGCCACCGGACTCCTCGTTGTTTTTATGGTTATTTGTGCTTGTGCTACCTCTCTTTGAGCAGCCACAAGTGTGTGTCCATGAGCTGGGGAAAAACACACCGAACTTGTCGTGTAGATGTAGCCTGTGAGTCATGGCAGGATATAGATTTTTCTTTCAATAACTAATCATGGGAAATTATAAACAATTGACTCACATTTTCAAGTGTTAACTTGAATATATAGTAAAAATATTAAAATAACTTTACTGTTTACATTAGAGTGAAAGAGATGAGCAAAACTGGGAATAGCTTTAATGTTGCAAAACCAAACTAAAACCAGTGGCAGTTTGGATCCGGGACCCATTTATCCAACTCTGAAGACCTCTTGAGGAAAGGCTAACACAGAAGTGAACATTTTGCTATCTCTAAGGGTGACATTTTATTGTTTGACATGTTTGATATGATTTAAAACTGCTTAAAAATTACGGATTTTTTAATCAATTTTATATAAACTAATCCAAAAAAGGCAACCCCCCACATGATCATTTAGCTGAACATTTTTAAATCAGCTCTACTATGCATTCACTTTTAAATTCACTGATATGCAAATTACATTGGTTTTGTATTCAGTTCTGTGCTGTAGCTCAATAAATGAGCTCAAACTGGAACCCCAAATCTAAAGACTCTGAAACTTTTTCTGTGTGTATGCGGGGGAGGCGGTGGTTCACAAGCCAGACTGAAGCCTGAATATCATGGATCAGACGTCTCTAATTAAAATATAGCGGGTCAGATTCACCTCTGCATTACTCCAGTTGCATGCCACTATAATTCTCTGGTAACTGTTCAGTGGTTAATCAGGCCTAGTATCTCCTGACAATAAACACATTTTTTTCTTCCTCATTGATTGAAAAAGGAGTAACCTGTGGGCCTATGTGAGGAAATCTAAAAAGAAAAGGTATGATTCCAGGCCTCCTTTTATCTTTGTTCATGGTGACACAACCCCTGTTGACTTCAGAGCATAGGGACAAAATTTAGCCCAATGGCTTGTTAATTAAGAAGTGTTGCTCAATGTGAGAGATACCATTTTCAATAATAAAGTAAATAGCAAGGAAGCAATCTAAGGGTCAGAGTCATTCATAATGGTTTCACCCCAGTGTTTATTTCCCTCCCCCTGGCCCCTTGGCTTCACTTGTTTCTCCTGCTTTATACCAGTGTAACCGAGGGAAGAAACAGACAGAGAAGAATCAGGCCCCTGATTTATTTATTTATTTTTAATTCTTCAATCCAACATCTAAGAAGTCCTGAAAGCTGACTCCATTCCTTCAATTTCCAGGCATGCACTGTGGATTCTTCCACAGAGGAAGAAATACAGATCAGATGTTTTAAAGATGAAGACAGATACTTTCAGAACTTGTGATGCTTAATCTCTGCTCTTTAATCTCCTAGTTCTGAGAGCTGTAGAATAGGTTAATGCCGTGTTAATGCAGGCCAAATGGAAAGGGGCACTTTCCTCTTTACTGCTGAATACTGTTGTTGGTTTTTTTCCCTTTAAATTCTAGGCACAGAAGCCTGGACACTTACTATTTTTCTATTTCGGTTGTACCTACAGGGTCCCAATCAGACCCCAGAAGCCCATTATATAATATAATGTGTCAGATTCTGCTCTTTCATAATCAAACAAGCAGAATCTGGCCAGTGAGTAGGACTATGGAATAATTTTGATCAATATTGCTGAGTGGGAAATGGAAAGAGAAAGCTAGAGCCAGACAGAATATGGTTAGGGCATGGAGAGCGCTTCCTCTCCTAGTGAATCTGACTTCCAATTACTCACGCCATGTCCTCCCTCTCATCCAGACTATTCATTATGCTGAATGGCTCCGCGATGTTTTATAATATGAACATTCAACATCCATTAGGGATTAGGCTGAGCGCCCCAAAAATCATTTGTGATTTTAACTAGATCTGAGCACTGGTCTTCAGGAACAGAGGCAAAAGGCCAGTGCATAAAGCCACCAACAAGTGAAAAATGGTATAAATTAGGTCTCGATTATTGTTGCTGCCAATGAGAAAATCTTATTTGTGAAGTTTTTTCCCTGCTCAAGTGCATTCCAAATCACAATGTTTTTCATTTAAAAGTTAATATAATTTAAAACATATAAATCAAAATAAGTGCTTGTCTTCCAAGAAGGTTTACTTCCTTCAAAGAAATAAGAGAAGGGCACTTCTCATTTTTGTGACCTTGGCAATATTAGTGAGACTAGGCATGTTTTCCTGTATGTCTTCAACTCACTCTGTCAAGCAGCATTTGTCTCAACAAGTCTGCCAGGCTGGCGTCTTTTGAGTCGTAATGAATGAATGTACCTAAAACATAAATAATAAAAGGAACAATTACCACTCACCACAAGAAAATAAACATACAGCTGTAATGGGTGCTAGATTATCATGGCAATTTTCTTGGAGATTGCAGAATACATAGGGTAAAATAAAAAGGAGAGAGAAAATAGGGAGAAGAAAAGACCCTAAACCAATACAAATGCATGTATCCAACCTTAGCAATGTTTAACATCTATCACATAAAGAGCAGTGGTCACTGTGATGCATTTAACTATGATTCTGTTTTTTATATACTTACACCTTTAAATGTCTGAAGCCTGCGAGGGAGCAAAGCTAAGAGAGAATTGAGGGTGGAGGATCTTGGGGTCAGAGAGTCCCTTCTTTCTTCCTCAGAAAGATTTTATAGTCATTTCTTTCCCCACAATGGAATGTTACATGAACTGAAAGTACATGTTTTGCTCTTTGTATGTGGGGGAACAAAATAATAGCAACTTTAATGCTAATCAGGGAGTGGAGAGATTAAGGAAGAATCAGTTGCGGGTTCTGAAAAGGGCAAGACGGGAAGATGAAGAGTGAAATGCTGGCCCCATTGAAGTCAATGGCAAAATTCCCCCTGACTTCATTCCACCCAAAAGGGCAAGATGGGAAATAGTTATCATGGGCAGGAAGGAGAGACGAGAAAGCAAGAGATCATATGAATATAGAGAAAATGAAAGATCATATGAATCTAGTGAGAGAGAGAGAGAGAGAGAGAGATGTCCTTCACAGGGCCAGCTTCATTTGAATCCCTACCTGGACCTCCAGACTTTCAAAATTCTGTCAGTGAACCACAGAGTCCTCTCAAGTCAGATGAATTTATATATAAAATCCCTGTAAAACTAGGGTGGGGGCTAAACACAAAAAGCATTAGATGGGCTGGCAAGGGCAAAGTGAAAAGAGTTGTAGTCTGCCCTCCAATCATCCTAGAACCATGACCACAGCTGTTCGTACTATTCTCCTTTCCTGTAGGAGTTAGCAGATTTTTTCCAGAGTAGTTATTTCTTTAAATTGTATCTGTTGTCTGATTTCTGATGAGCTTCCAGGACAAAGCAATTGTGTTTAACTCCATATGGACCATGTGAACAACCAAGCATTTGCTTGAAGGCAGCTTGCAGCTTGTCTCCAGACCAACAAAACTTTAGGGTCACCTCCATGCACCTTTTAAGCAAGCAAATGTAGTTTAATGGTTAAGCCAAGGACTAACAATGACTCTGATCCACTAAGTGACCTTAGGTAAGTGACTTAACATCTTGTGCCTCAGTTTTTCCAGCTGCAAAATGGAGATGAGTGGCCTACCTCAAAGGGTAGGTTTGAAATTTAATTATTTTTAAAAGTTCTTAGGAGGTACAATTGAAATGTAATAAAAGATTATTTGATTTATTTTCTTTCATAGAAGCACTAGCTTTTATGAGCTTTGGCTAGTAAGGTAGTACACACCCACACATTCCCTCCAGCACCGGTCTGAATAACATGAACTTCAAATGCAATTTTCAGGAAAGATTATGGTCTTTTACTTTCTTGGCTGACCATGTCTAGATCAGCTGTGTTGACATCCAAGCAGAAATAAATCAAACCCAGCAGTTGGCGTGCCAACTTCAGAATGAAAAAGTCTTGTATAAATAAAAAAACCTAAAGAGAGTTAAAACCTAATAAAGTACGTAGTTCAAAATCTAGGCCTCACTCATGCACATTAAAAAAAAACATTTATTCACAGACGCAAAGGTTAAGCGCAGAATGGACTATTTTATCATTTAGTCTAAGCTGTATATCACATACACTTACCCAGTTACCCCTATACTGAGCACAATAACATCTGTTTGGCTAAAGCATTTCTTCCAGAAAGGCAGCCAGTCTTGATCTGAAGTCATCAAGAGATGCAGACTCCACCATTTGGTAGTTTGTTCCAGTGGTTAATCACTCTCACTGTTAAAAATTAGTGTCTAGTTTCTAACTTGAATTTGTCTGGTTTCAGCTTCCAGCAACTGGTTCTCATAATTTAGGAATGAAATCAGGTTTGATTGTTTTCCATAAAACCAGTTTGACAGGCATTTAGTTATATTCCTATCTTTATCAGTTAAATCTTATATGTAATGGGTAGGAGTAGGAGCATGGTAAAATGGGACCCTACTTCACCCTAAGTTACCTCAGGGGCTGAGAAGCAACTCATCCCTCACTGCCCCGGGCATTACCCAGAGGAACAGGCTGGGTGTGGTTCCCTGCCTGTGGGAAGATGTGAGACACTAATAACTCAAGGGAACTTCCTTTCCCTGATCTACCTAGTGAGGCTATACCAGAAGGGCCTTGTCTACTGCGTTCCCAGAACACTCTGGGACTGGGTTTAAGGCTGCAACCCAACTATCCTCCCTCTTGAGGGACATCACAGCTGCCTATGGGACCCTGGGACTGAGCCTGAACCCTGGAGACTATGGCAAAGGAACTAAAAAAAAAAAATCATCATCTCACTCTCTGATCATGGGGCCTCCTCCCCAGTTGCTTCTAACATACCCCTAATTGGGTAGTAGCCTTGTCTTGAACTAAACTGTTACAAAGGGCACACACACAAAAACTAAACCAAGTAAAACAGATTTATCTTTCTCAGGAACAATCTAACACTGGGAGAAAATTTCTTAGCAGGTTTCAAAATATACTAAAGCAATCCATGTGCTACTTCCTACACCTGAATGAAACGACATACTATTTACTCTGTATGTCTACATATGAAGCCTCAGACTTTAAACAGTAACCGTCCGTTTTGTGGACGGTGAAACTTGGCTCTTTGGTTTGACAGCCCCAGCAGGGGGAATGTGATGAGACAATGCTCCACCCACCAGCTATGGCTTCTCTGAGAGTTCCACACAAATGATCACAGCTCTTCCCTCCCCCACCCCCCGCTTTTTTCTTTTGTGTGCAACTCCAAAATCTTCCCCTACGAGAGAGACCCTGTTTTAAAAGGTCACTAGATGCTGTTCCACAATAGGCTTTAGTGAATGAAGAAGACCCACCTCCAAGTGTGTGAATGCACTGGCCGAGCATCCACTCACCCCTCCCCACCCCACTGTAGCCAAGGGTCAACTGAAAAGGAGAGAAAATGGCAGAAAAAAATTCTGGACTCCCTTGCCTACTGGGAGGTGATGCTGACTTTTTCTGGGATTTGCATAACTCAGACAGGTCTTTGCCTCAGCAGTGGACTGGAAAAGGCTCCACAGAACGAGCTGCCGTTACCCAGCAGGACTCACTGCCTTCTCCAGGGACTTGTGGGCTTCTGGGAACTCCCCTGGGCACTGCTAGTCACAGCTCCCTGCACAGCTGGTCTCAGGCTGGTAGGGTGAGGGGGTTACGGGACTGTCACAACTCAGCCCTCTCTTTGCTGCTCCACTTATTCTCCTTAGCTGAGGTCTCGGTGACTGTCTCTCATTCCCTTATCATGTGTCTCTATTCCCCAGGCCACTCTCTCCAGGCCCTTCCTGTCTCTAGTGCTGTTGTTCACTCTCCTTTGCAGGGTCCTGCCTGGCTGGTCTCACGTCTTTACAGTGGGTTTCTGCTCCCCTCCTTGACCATTGCCTGGCTCGCTGACACTCTCTTACATGTGTCACTGGGACATTAGGACAGTTGCCTGGTCAATCAGAGTGTCTTGGGATGCTGACTACTTCCTGTTGCTCCTAGTCTGAAGCTCTCTGAATGGCCAGAGCCCTGTCAGTAGCAGGATCCTGACTCGTCTTTGGCCCTTCCCCTTTCTCCTGGTAGGGGGAGAGGGCCAACCTAAATACCTATAAAGTTTTAGTAAGGGGCTGACAGTCCCCTTACATATATCAGCTTTTCTATTATCTTGTCTGGGACTGATATGAGGCAAACTGGCGTATAGTTACTGAGATCATTCTGCTTACTTTTACTGAGTATTGGTACTTAGCACTCTTCCAGTCTCCTGAAATTTGCCCGTTATTCCAAGATATATTAAAAATTAACATCAGCTGCCCGGAGACTTCCTCAGCCTACTCATTTCTGACTCTTGGGTGCAAGTTATTTGAATCTTCTCTTTTTAAATTTGTGTGTATCCCTTGTAAATATTGTCTAACATCTTCCTTAATTACTCATGGACTGGAAAGTACTTCATCATCCTCACGTGAAATGAGCAGAGCTAGTTGAATTTTTTTTCTAGTTTAGAGCCCAAAACAAAAAAATCCAAATCCAAATTTGGCTAGGTTTGAACCAAAGCTGAATTTTCAGATTTTCTTGGATAAATGAAAAAGAGGAAACTCATTTTTAGGATGTGTGAAATATTTCATTTGATGTCATTTTGGAGTGCTTTTCACCTCAGCTAAATTTTGAAATAAAATGCCATTTTGAAATTAAGAGTCAAAATGGTTTTGTTTCAAATTGGCTGAAATGAACTGTTTTGACTTTTCAGACATTTTTCCTATTTTGAAAAATGTATGTATTTATATTTGAAACTATTCACTGAATTTGACCTGCATCTGCAAAGATGTATTTTTTTTTTTTTGGTGAACTGATTTTTCTAAAAAATAAGAATTTGCCTAGCTATGATGCTGCTTCTTTCCAAATACAAAACAAATATTTATTGAATACTTGTGTTTCTGCCTCACCAGTATAAACTCACTGTAATAGGCCTATCGCAGTGCTCAGTCTTTTCCCCCGTACTATACTAAAACAAAACGAAAACTAAACTTGTTTTTTATTGTCCTCAGCCCTGCTAGCTGTGGATTTTCCCCGGCTGTCTTCAGGCTCCCTTATCACTTTTTTACACTTCATAATTTATCTTCGTTATATCAATAAAATTAAAAAGCTTAACAAGTCTCGCACATATTAGAATTTACTAGGGCAAGACAAATTGGTAGAACCTGCTTTTCCCTAATGATTATTTATTACCTATTTATACATTCAAATTTATGTTTAAACATCTCTTCAGTTGTCCCTCCTCTTCTCAAGGACCCATCCCATAAATGGAAATATACAATGCTAGGTAAAGGAATACCCACACATAAATATCCACCAAACCTCTTTAACCCATAACGCTTTCCTCTCTCCAAAAGCCTAGGGAAAAAGTTGGGCTTTCCAGAATGAATAAATCCAGGTTCTGGCAGATTAATGGGGTGTGGAGGACTGGGTTTCAAAGTTAAAGGCTCTTCAGGAAAAACCTTCTTTCAGAAGGGTGTTTAAAACAGAATCACTGAAATGGGATTTGTTTCTTCTGGTCTTTAATGAAATCAGCAAAAAGACAGCACTCTCCTTACTGTGTCACTAGACTGGGAGTTTCTGTTTCTTTTCAGGTCACTTAAGAATTTGTGCATTACCTCTCACATAGATTCCTGGCATATTTACAATGTACTAATATGAGATATTTCATGCTTCTTCTTGGCCTTTTGATTAAGAAGAAGTATAATCCCACATAAATCCTCTAACTGGAGGCCATGTCTTGCAGCTGGTGGGAAGGGGTGGGGTGGGAAAATAGGATCTAATTGAATAGAGCTCTACCATCGCTAATTCCTTTGATTTTCCATTTATTCATCTCTCTTTCTGATCACACACAGACTGGATACGGATTTGGTTGGGGATGGGTGCGTTTTTCAGTCATTCAGTTTTCATAAAATCCTTTCTATATCATCGACATTATCTAAGGCCTGGAAAACCGTTGACCATTCAAATCAAAAGCAGTGTGCGTATTGCCTGTGCGTTGTTTGGTGTATGCCCAAATTAAAAAAATGACACATTTAGTACTTATTTTCAGCACTGAAAGCCAATATCCATTTTGATAGTGGCTTCCTCTGGTTAAAAGCTGCAATTTTTTGTTTTCTTAAGCAATTCTTGGGTCATTTTGTTTCAGAAATCATGGGCTTATAATGGCACTGACTGTTTTTGTTGGACAGTGAAGCTTTAGATAAATAGCCCATGAATCAATACATGACAGCTTGAGTCACTGGGGTTTATTAATTTATATGCTATTTATCTCCTTGTTTGTGGCCCAGCAAAAACAATTATAACTTAAATATACCCAATCTTCTGTGCTACTTGGTCATCTTACATTTTCTTGTATAAACAAATGTCTGTAAAGCATGAAGAAGTGGTTCACTGGATGTCTACTTTAGATCATCATTTCAAAATGCAATAACTGCTACAAACTGTACTTACTCCCAGAACAAAAAACAAAACATTGATATTTTCTGATCAATGTGTCAACCAGAAATATGTATGAGGTGTTGTACTGGATAGCATTTTCTTTCACTTCCCTGTGTTTTAAAGAAGTATTTTTCAATGCATTTACACCCAGTACTAACTCTTTTTCCTGTATAACATGTAAGTACCTGGTGTAATTGAGATAAATCCATGTCCAGATCTGTGCATTTTAGTAGAAAAGTTGCATTCCTCCAGTGTTGGCTACTACCAATCAACTACTATTCCTCTGAGGTTGGCTGGGCAAGTGATTTCTAATGCACGTGTATGCAAGTCACTCTGAGGTCACCAATATGTTTGAATTAGAAGGGGCTTTAGCAGAAATTCAGTCACTTGGCTATCCTGATGTCTAAACTATGAGTGTCTCAACCACACCTAACATGACTTATTAACTTATTTTTTATATCGTATAGTCTGAAGTTTTTAAAAAGAAAGGATCATGGATCTCTTCTCAGTAGGGTGTTTTTCAGTAGTTCAAGCAAATTAGTCAAAGCTGGTCTAATTGAGGAAGTGTGCTAAACAAAAGTGGAGCTATTGCTTCAATATCTGCTATGAAATCAAGTGTAGCCCCCCTACCCCCCCGGAATATTTTAAGAGACACTGGAAAAAATTCTATGTCTGCTGTATGGCTATAAATCTCAGCACTCATCTTTCCCAAATATATCTATCATTGTGACTTACTTTCTTATACAGTGTGCTTTATTCTGGCAAATATTCCAGTTTACTGTATTCCATTTCACTAGCAGCAGCAAAATTTGGGATCCATGGATGATTTTCTGATGAGTACATTTTTCACATCTTTTCCCCCAGCCCATTTATTTATTTATAGTTATCAACATTTTTTCTAAAGTTTTTAAAATTTATTTAAAGAATCATAAAGAGCAGTATAACAGCATTAGCTTAATCTTCCTAAATCATGGGTCGATGCAAAATCAAAACACAATATTTTCAATGGGTCTCATGGACTAGGCCTATCAAATGCTTTTATCAAGGGCCCAAATTGTAAAAAATTATTGCAATGAGATTTTCTCCCATTGCTCCAACCCTGAGGCAATATGGCTGTCTATTATAGAGGTGTGCTATAAAGTACAACCTAACCACAAGAGAAGTTTTGCAAACACTACAAGAAAGCATCATATTTTCAGCTGATTGAATATTGTTATTTTGTTTGTTATGCTCTTCCAGAAAGGATTCCATTTTAGGCATCTGTAAATCACATGACCACAAGGAAATCATGTGCTCTTAGTGGGCAGAATGTAACCCAAATCATGATAGTTTGAAAATGTTTATAAAGCAGACCTTTGTGTAACAGCGTCTGAGAAGTTCTTGGGGAAACAAGAAAATATTGCATGTAATTAGATTCCTCTCATCATAATTTTGTTCTTGTAAGACTTCCTTAGTAAAAGCCTCAATCTAGCACTACACGTGTATGTTTGCAGAACTGGGGCCTTAACTTCTATTCATAGGTGCATATTCTCACCTTGCTGACAATCGTTTATAGCAGAGAAGGGAAAAACTGGTGACATCTTTTTGTGTGGAAAATATTTCACCTCCTCATTTATTATGATTCTTGAAACACTTCCCCTTCTCCACCAATCACCCTTTTCAGTTTCACAAAATATCACAAAATTTGTTTTCTAATCTCATTTCCTGGGAAATTCTAGAATAGAAACCATTTTTAAACCTGTGGAGTGACCCACAAAATGGAAAAATTCACCTCCACCCACCGATTAAATGGTTCGAAATGAGAATTTTTATTTTATTTCAAATAAAACATGTGTTTTCAATCAATTTTTCATTTTGCTTCAGTTTTTTAGGAGGTTCCTTCCCCCCGCCCCCACTTCCCTTCCCTTTTTCCAGCAGAAAGGAGGGAAATGCATGTGACAGGGAAAAGTAAAACCTGAAAGGCTAATTTTCACTATGAAATGAACATTTTGAATTTGCTTTGTTTTGATGAAAAATCAAACAATTTCATTCACTATTTTGAAAAAAAGAAAGATAATGTTTCATTTCATCATTTGTTTTGCAGGAAGTACATAACATTTCTCAAATGACCCTTACTTGGGCCCTGGTCCCTTGACTCTCAATCTACATTGATTCCACTAGGCCTCATGCTGCTTAAACAAGTCACTTCACCTTTTTTGATCCTTCATTTTACAACTTGGGAAATGGGGTTAATATGATTTACATGACTACCTACATCTATCTACATATTATGGATTCATAATAAAGTATAATTTCAGAGGCCATTACCACTAGAAGTTAGATCAGTATGTCTATGTAAGTGAACATTGTGTGTTCACTGTAATTTAGAGCAGAGACTATTTCTGAAGTGAAAGAGGAGCTGTATATGCTATAACATGAAAAATGTAACCATCTTAATCCAATAATAATGTGAAATGTACTCTGTTAGGATAAACTCAGATACATGTTAGTCAATTGGAATCTAGTTCTCAGATCCAGGTGACCTCTTGCTGTAGGGAATAGCAACAACCCAAATCACTTAATCCATGCCCTCAGCTAGATTGGTCTTTTCAATTTTAGCTAAAGCGTCTATCCCTTCTTCCCACTCAAATGGAATTTCAATAAAATATACAAAAGCACAACCAGCCAAGAGCGGAGCTGATTCTGCAAGCATTATTTAAATTTCAGGAACCAATCAAAGGAAGAGTTAGTATATACTACAGAAGTATGGTTTCCATCCAGCAGGAAGGAATTTGCAGATTCTTACTAAGATTCAAAGAAATTGCCCCAGTCTTTCAGTGCAGTGCACCAAATTCAGCCCTGATATAAGTGGATGCAATACCTTCTACCTTCACGCATATATTTAGACCAGGCTGAGTTTGAGTCTCTCTTCTTCAGGTCCTATAAGTTTCTTTCCACTATTCAAGCACTAACAGTGGTTGTCATTATAAAGTTACCCTTGCCAATGGTAACCACACAGTGGTATTTAAGATACCATAGTCACTTCCCCATCTCTAGAAGGGGAATTAGTTGTAATCTTTTCAACAACACTATTGATTTTTTTTTAAAGGCAACCACTGTAGTTCCATATACTGTACCTGATAGGACCCACCTTGGCCCTATAGAAATCAATGACCTAACTCCCACAGACATGAAAAGGAGCCGATTTAGTGTCAAAGACAATAAGAAAATAGAAATGAATAATATGTCACAGAGGTATCAAGTCTACTTATTCATGTGGCAATTGACAACAGCATCACAAACCCCAGGATCATATTTTGTCCCCAGTTCATCTTGGAAGAATTAATTAAAATACTCTGCCAAAATGTGGATTGTGCTAGAGGAGAGTGCCAGAAGATCCCTTCACTAACACCATCTTCCAATGCACGTACTCAAGAAGCAGCATTAATGCTGCTAGCTCTTCCTTTTGCCACCACTGGGATGCGCATATGCTTCTTCCTTTACAAAGGTATAACTACCATTGAGGGCATTATGCTGCCTCTGGCAACAGTCTAGGCACTTAAGCTATGTACTCACTCCACAGCACACCGGGGACTGTGAGCCATTATCAAAGCTTGCATGTGAAAATACTGTTTAGAGTCGGTATTCTTACTGGGGTTTGATATTTTTTTAAACATATTTAAGAAGAGCGGATACATGACCACCAAGCCCTGTCTCTTCTTTATCATAAGGTACACAGTGCATGCACACACATGCCATTACCTCCTGGGAGTGCAGAACTGATCTTAAATCAAAAGCTTTCCAAGTTCTGAAATGTCTAGATAGAACATTCTCACTTCTAGTTTCCAGGAGGCACTAGAACTGGAAGTGCTGAAATGCCAATACAAAGCCTGCTTTCAAGGTAATTCTATCCAGGAATGGAAGTGCCAGATTTTTTATGAGGTCATAGAATCATAGAATATCAGGCTTGGAAGGGACCTCAGGAGGTCATCTAGTCCAACCCCCTGCTCAAAGCAGGACCAATCCCCAACTAAATCATCCCAGCCAGGGCTTTGTCAAGCCTGACCTTAAAAACCTCTAAGGAAGGAGATTCCACCACCTCCCTAAGTAACACATTCCAGTGCTTCACCACCCTGCTAGTGAAAAAGTTGTTCCTAATATCCAACCTAAACCTCCCCCACTGCAACTTGAGACTATTTCTCCTTTTTCTGTCATCTGCCACCACTGAGAACAGCCTAGCTCCATCCTCCTTGGAACCCCCTTTCAGGTAGTTGAAAGCAGCTATCAAATGCCCCCTCATTCTTCTCCTCTGCGGACTAAATAATCCCAGTTACCTCACTTGTTCTCACAAGATATTTTGTCCAATTTTGCAGATTTAACAAGATCAGCTACGTTTTGGACATGCATCTAAATTGAACATCGGCCTCATACTTTTTGGAAGGTCACCATTGATAATGGGGTAGTGTGCATCTGTAGCAGAGTCCTTTACTGGGCAGAATTAGAACTGTTCATCTGTGTGTCATAGTCATAAATGGAGTTGTGTGAATAATGGATTTTTCAGATTATTAAAGTTTGAAAAAATTGGGTGAATTGTTTCAGGTCAAACCAAAAGCAACTTTCTTTGAAATTTTTTGGTTAATCAAAAATTTCAAATTTTAATTTCAGGGCAAACAAAATGTTTATTTTCAACATTTTTTGAACAAAATGTTTTGATCTTGACCATTTTTAAACCTTTTTAAATAAATTTAAAGGAAATTCTGAAGAGCCATTTTTGAACCAAAAAAAGGGCAACAATAGATTCATAGATTTTTAAGGCCAGAGGGGACCATTATGATCATCTGCTTTCATCTTCTGCATAACACGGGCCAAAGAACCTCACCAAAACATGAAGTTCCTACATGGCCACAGATTTGTGACACACTTCAATATGAAGAATAATTACACTAGCTTTAAACTACACCCCTCTTTTAACCTAAAGAAAACCAGCAAAGCTATTCTGTTGGCAACACAACACACTAAGCCGTGTACAACGAGAACCTTTGTAGCTCTCCCTGTCTTGCTTTTCCACTCCCTCTGTATTCATGGGGGTAAAGCAAAGAACTCATACACAAGATTCACTTTATTCCTTTCAGGATTAGCTTGTAGCAGCACTGACCTAATTTTCCAATTTTCCAAATATAAGCTTTTCTGAGAATATTTTCTTGTCTTCTTTCCTATCAGCCCTCAGCTAAAAAAGTAACCGCTATGATGTTTGAAAGAGATATTTTATAATGTAAAAACAAATCTGTGGAAAAAATAGACAAAGGAAAGATTTTGATCTGGCCTATCAAGTTAAATTACAACCTTCTGATAATTTGTTGCTTCACTGTTTTAAATCTGAGACTTTCAAAAAGCACTGAAGTTCGGAGTGAAGTGTTTTTCCCCCACTAAATTTCATTAAACAAATGTCATTAAGTCCATGTTTCTGGACATTTTCTGATGTACAACTGAAGAAAATCTTTCAATAAAACATTCTTGCAAAGTTCAGGAAGTTCCCAGACATTTTTATCCAAGGGCAGTCATTAATCCTGGTCAACATATTTAACATGTACACAAAGGCCACCTTGGGGATGGGAGGGGAGAATCTTTCTTTTGTTCTTACATAATCTTTCTTCCTTCAGTTTGAATTTTCATTAGCACATTCCCCTTTACGGAATGATAGTAAATAGAACTTTTAAACCAAGGTACATACTCTGTTTGTGTTTAAAGCTGATACCATTCATTTAATTCACCAATGTATTCTGCTTTAAAAATCAACAGGTTGATAGACATGCTTCCAAATTTCTAAGACCTAAATTAGTTTAAGCTTCTTTACCACTGTTTACAGCTGGAGCTGACTAACAACAATAATCATAGTAGCTGAAGAATTGATTCCATTTGATAAGGGACTCTAATAGACTATGAGCTTGGATTGTAGGGCTTTCCTTTGGATTGTTACACTCAGTTAAGTATCTTCCAAGGATTCCTGTCACTTTATCATATCAGTCACTAGGCAGTATAAGGTAGATCTGGAACGTGCAGACTAAAACAAGCCAAGGCGCTGTTGTTCAGCTCCAGTCTAATTTTAAGGTAGGATTCAGAGCCAGTGACACTGCTATTTTTTGAAATGTTCTTGTGAGATTCAGCCTACAGTGAGAAACAGTCTGATCAGCTGATTTTTATGAGATTTCCACTATTGTGGATTAGGGGAGATCTGATAAGAACAGCTGTTCTCATGAGATTGCAGCTGTATCCAAACTGGAAGTGGAAAATGGGCCCCTCATTGTTCAGGATCGCTTCTGAAACCCAAACCATTCAGGTCCTTAGAATCAAACCTCTCTGACTTCCATGAGTGTGGATCAAGTTTCTGGTTTTGGCCTTTCTGTGCAGGATTCAGATTCCCTGCTTCCTTTCTAGTTTTATTAAATAGGCAGTACTGGCTTGTACAGAAACTGTGAAGGCCAGAATCTCAGCTGGTATATTTCAGTATCGCTCCAGTAAGGTAAATAGAGCCATATCAGTTGACACCAGCTGAGAATCTGGCCCTGACTTGTAGTTACAATGACAGTTATAATTACTATTCACCTGCAGCAGGAAAGTCAGAGACTTGTGTAAACAGCTTCTAGAATGTGTTAGTATGTATATCAGATAGGGAGTGAAATCCTGGCCACACTTAAATCAATAGCAAAATCCCCTTGACTTCTCATTGGCAACAGAATTTTCACCCCAGATACCATAAGCGAATGCTGGGAAGACTGAAAACGCTCTGGGCCGATCTCATGACAAAACTCTTTGCCCAGAAATGGAAAGAACGTGCTTGCAACAAAATGGAATGGCGTGGCGTCGACTTGCATTCATGGAGGGAGTGACGAGGACAAGCCAGACAAAGGTGATATCAAATTTAAACGCAGACCATTACATTTGAGTAACCTTTTTTCTCATGTGTAAGATGGCACCCCAACAGCATGGTAGCCCCCTAATGCTAGAGAATTGGTTCAGAAAAACTTTTTCTCACCTCATGTGGCTTGTAAGTTTCTTTATAGCTTGAGAAATATAATTATATGCTTCTTCACATAAGTGTAGACTGAACCATATTTCATACATAACCAATTTGCAATGGTTTTGCTTTCCTTTCTAATAGTTTCATAACAATTAAAATATCAGCATCAATTTTTACTCTGCATAAAGAGCAGCTCATTTGAAATTTTTTTTCCAGCTTTAACATGGGCAATGGTGCCCCAAATCATTATTTCAGACATCTGTCAACAAGTCTCAGTCATTATAACCCCCAAAGAGTATTTGTAATAGCCTTCAGTGCAATTACTTGCCACATGTACCTCACTTATTGCTTGTGACAGGCAGGTTGTTACAAAGTAATGACCATTGCACCAAGTGATTTTTCCCCTATCCATTATTGTAAAAATAAAAGCATATATGTTCAGTCTGGGCTTGTTTATTTAAACAGCTGAGTGTTGATTTTGGGATCATTTTGTTTAATAAATGGGTTATTATGAAATGGCTAGACACAAATCTGGTTTCTGATGAGCTGTCATTCAATAACACTACACCCATATCAAGAATTAGTCCTAGACCATGTGCCAAGCCTGAAGACATGAGACAATATACCTATCCCATGCTAATCTCCTAAATGCTTTTGGGTTCTGCTCTATTCCTTATTGGAATGCATGCGATGGAAGCCCCTGTCTTCTGACACATTTAAAATTGTACAGGACAAAGCACTGTTTCAATATACCGAGGGAACAATCCTTCATGAACAGGGGAAGGGCCAACCCTTATTGGCCATTTATAAGCAATAAAGTGTGTGATTATATGGCTCATTTTACCCAACACAGCAGAGAGAAACCGAAGCTCAGTTGGTGAGACACACAATACACAACTCTGAAACTGTCAAAAGGCATCTGAAAAATGAATATTATAACATAACAGGGATTTTTAATTATGAGCGCTGCCAATATTGGTACTTTTCCTGATGTCATCAGCAGACGGTGCTATAATTACCAAAACTCAGGCCCAGATTCAGAGCTGGTGTAAATCCACACGGCTCTATTGAGTTTGTAGGAGATGCACTGATATATACCAACCAAGAATGTGGCTCTCACTGTTTTGCTGTATAAAGAAATACTGCCAGCTTAATAAAACATTCTAGCAGGCCTGATCCTGCCAGCTGGTGAGAGCTAAGGATGCAGCCAGCCCCTTGCGGGAACAGTGTGAATCTAATAGTGGATAACGTGCCACTGCTAAGCAAGACTTGAGACACAGACAATTGGCAGTATGTGCAGGAAGTGTTGTGGTGAAGATTTTACTGCAAGTTTTACAAAAATTAGCCTAAGCAGAAGAATAACTTGACGACCTAATCTTTTAAAAATATATTTAATACTCACTCAGTGAAATGATTATGATGACAAACTCCTTTAACTGCAAGACTGGAACTGGTTGATAATTTCTTATGTTGGTGTTCATGGATGAATGATTAGCCTTTGCAGCAAGATAAGCTGGCAGAAGTAGACTACATATCAAGTACTTTAATTCATCCCCCAAAGTACTGCTTTCCCTTTTAAAGTTTCAGGTTTTTGTACTGAGCACAATACAGTAGCTGAAGCTTTCCTTTAGTCACCCAGTTAATCGTACTATTTTTTATTTATAATTGTTTGATACATATAGAGAGGCCAAGAGGTTCAAATCAGGATGAGTCCCCATTGTATTAGGTGCTGGACAAATATATATGAAGACACAGTCTCTGTCCTAGGAAGCTTAAACTCTTAGACCTTATCCTGAAACAACCTATGTAAGTGCTTAATGCAAAACATGTGAGTAGTCCAATTGACTTCAAATGGCCCACATATAGGATGTGAAGTTAAACGTGTGCATAGGTGTTAACAGATTCAAGACCCTAGGAGATAAGTGATGTAAAAAAACTGTGGGGAGAGCAATACAATCTAAATACATGTAGCTTGTGTAAACATATGTGTCTCAAAAATCTGTTGTAGTCATTGAAATAACTAGGTAAAATAAATGCTGACAACCTTTGTGTGGAAAGAAGAACAGGAGGACTTTGGCACCTTAGAGACTAACAAATTTATTAGAGCATAAGCTTTCGTGGGCTACAGCCCACTTGATTGGATGCATAGAATGGACCATATAGTAAGAAGATATATATATATATACATACAGAGAAGGTGGAAGTTGCCGTACAAACGGTAAGAGGCTAATTAATTCAGATGAGCTATTATCAGCAGGAGAAAAAAACTTTTGTAGTGATAATCAAAATGGCCCATTTAGACTGTTGAGAAGAAGGTGTGAGGATACTTAATATGGGGAAATAAATTCAATACGTGTAATGACCCAGCCACTGCCAGTCTCTATTCAAACCCAAGGAAATGGTATCTACGCAAAAGAATAAATGGACACAAATCTGACATCAGGAATCATAATATTCAAAAACTGGTTGGAGAACACTTCAACCTCTCTGGCCACTCAGTAAAGGATTTAAGGGTGGCAACAGAAAAGCTTCAAAAACCGACTCCAACGAGAAACTGCTGAGCTTAATTAATATGCAAACTAGATACCATTAACTTGGGTTTGAATAGAGACTGGGAGTGGTTGGGTCATTACACATATTGTATCTATTTCCCCATGTTAACTATCCTCACATCTTCTTCTCAACTGTCTAAATGGGCCATCTTGATTATCACTACAAAAGTTTTTTTCTCCTGCTGACAATAGCTCATCTTAATTAATTAGCCTCTTACCGTTTGCATGGCAACTTCCACCTTCTCTGTATGTATACATATATCTTCTTACTATATGTTCTATTCTATGCATCTGATGAGGTGGGCTGTAGCCCATAAAAACTTATGCTCTAATAAATTTGTTAGTCTCTAAGGTGCCACAAGTACTCCTGTTCTTTTTGCGGATATAGACTAACACGGCTGCTACTCTGAAACCTGTCTTTATGTGGAAAGTAGCTATCTTTTATGGTCCGATTTCTTATAGGAATCACAGCAAAGATGGTGGGTTTGAGGACAGATGTACTCACCTAGAAAAGTTCTATAGAATGGTATTAAACATTCTAAATTTTCAGTCCACTTTTGAATCTTTCAATACAGTGTAATAAAGAATTATATCTTTTCTATAGGATTCTAGTAGATGATCCAAAACTCCCTCTACCAAATCTCCGTTAAATCCTCTTAGTTTTTCCAGTAAACTCTCTAGAATCACACTATATTTCATTAAACCATTATAGGTTTCATCCCAAAGGACTTTTCAATAAGGGATGGGAAAACTGGGGGAGTGCACCTTAGAATGAACCACAACTGTGCCTTTTTAAAAGCTTGTGTATCTTTGCACAAATGCAGGAAGTGGTTTCACTGTCCCTTTGTACCAGGCAGACAGATGTGTGTTTTAAGCCTCAATTGCCATGAAAATGGGAATATATAAGTTTGCAGAAAAAAATATTTGTTGGCAGTGTTATCTTTTTATCACCAAAGGTATTTATCTTTGAAGTACCCTCTTTATCAAATACACTGAGGTAAGAGACATCAAAGTAGGAATTGGACTATAAAATGTAGGTAGGTTCCAAAGAACATCTGGATCCAATTTACATGACAACTGTAGAACTGCAAAGAAACTAAGTAAAAGAAAAATCCTGTGCCATAAGAAGAGACTGCTGAGTGCTGAAATCTTTAGAAAGAATAAAGACAGTACCGTGTATCGAGCTGTAGACCTTTCTCTCTCCCCCAATGGCCATTTCCTCTCAGACACCAAAAGTTCTGAAGAGCAACTACATTCCTTCTCAGTTATGTGTGCGGGATTTCCAGTGGAGTTGTTGCAATGTCTATGGAAATAATTATGCGTCTTAAGCCCAGCTCTGCCGGATGCTGAGTGTGCTGAATTCCCAGTATGTGTCTAAGCTGCATTGTGTACCTGGGCTTGTGGAATCAGTGTTTTCAAGCTTGAGTGTCCACACTACATTGTAAACCTGGGTTTACAATTGTAAACCCAGGTTTCACAGCCACGCTAATGCAGCCATACTGCACTATGCATACCTTCTGACTTGGGTCTACGGTTTCAGCTGTATCCACACTGCAAAAATGACACTGGGACTCAGGCTCCTTCCTGTCACCCACCCAGCAGGGTCCTAGGGCCTGGGTGCTGAGTGCCTGCTGACCTAAGTCAGACTAATTTGTGTGTGGAAGGAAGTGGGACTTGGGCTCAAACCTGAGTCAGAGCCCAGGCTTAGTGTGCAATGTAGATGTAAGCAATGTCAGGCCCTTTAATGATAGTCCTTTATATTTTAGCATAAATGTTATGCTACGTGTAACCATGCTGTGGTTACATTGGACTTCATGGTTGTCAGCTAGTCAGCACACTGTAACCACAAGGACCTAGCAGTGGTCATGGCTAAGGATAGAGTTTAGGAACTTCTGCTCTAAAAACATTGAATCTTACCACTTAAGCTAAAAGAATATTTCATTTAGTATTAAGCTTTGTCCAATATCTTTGTGCTTTGTCATGTAGAAGTTGACCTTATCTCACTTGAGCAGGTCTGACATTCCATCCAGCAGAGAGACAACGATATACACACATACCAGCTGCTACACCACGCAAGGTCAGATTCCTAATTTTCCAATGCAGTAGCCTGAATTCAATTATTTTCAACATAAGTAATAGAATTCACTCTTTTGAATCAAACCATTTCATTATCTGAAGAGCTTCACACTTAAAGGTGCCTGAAAAAACAGGAAATAATCACACAATTTTCTCCAAACTTCCTCCTGTGTCTTTTGTTGACTTTGGACATTCCAAATTTCACCACAAATTTGAAATTCAAAAATTTCAATCAGGTGGTCAAAAACCAGGGAGAAGACTTCACAAAAGTTTTTCATCAAAACTTTTCCTGTTTTTTCTTAAATTTTAAATTTCATTACTGGTTCAAAAATGTCAAACAGCTCTAGTTACTAGTCAATAGTTGATATTCTTATCTCCCTAGTCACTTTTTCCACCATTTTCCACTTAGTGGCTTTTCCTCCATTTTTATTGTATCATCTTCTTCTCACCTGCTGGGTCTTCAGATACACCTTTTGTAGGTCAAATTTGGAGTCACCTCACTGAAAAATAAATTTAAATGATGTTTTAATGATAGTTTATACTAAATCTTCATTTGGGGATTTTTTACAAAATAGTCACAGTGTTCAATTTGCTTAGCTGTTATTAATACCATAACAAAGACTTCAAAATGTTCAGATACATGTGTAGTTTTTGTGCCGACCTCTGGTGAATGTTTGCTTAGAACCATTCATGTTCCTTTTCTGCAGAGTGCACACACTAAGCATTTAAGACAAACTTCTATTTGCTCCATAGCTGCCTGTCTTCCCAGGTAAATATTTACCTTGGCAGTTGCTCCATTTGTTTACCGGTCATTCACAGACTGGACTGCATTTGGGAAATTAATTGCCTTGCATAAAGAAGCTGTTTATTTTTGACAGCATGCATTTGCATTGTCCATGTAGATGGCGTTTTGAAAAACATTCCCAGATGAGAACGTACAAGATATTTCTGTATTCCCAGATAGCTTTAAAAATAGATGCCTTCAAGGTTTATAGGATCTCTATGTATATCTATGAACTGGACTGAGCTATAGTGCTGTGTAAATGGAGTACATACAAACGGAAGATAAATCTTTTTCTAATTGTTTGTGATCCTTCTGTGTACTTTGTTCGTAGGCAGAGTCTCAGTTTGTTCTTAGGAGGTGTTGAAGGCCAAGCAAAGAAAACAACTTTGTCTAGAAGTAGCCAAAATTTTAAAATGAATTATTAAAAGTATATTGGGTTTAGTATATTTCTTGACTGAATATCCAAAGCCAAAAACACTCCAGGGGCCACATCTCAGCTGATGTAAATCTTTGTAACTCTATTGAAGTCAGTGGAACGCTACCAATTTACAGGAAATGAAGATCTGACCCTTTGATTTTAGGGCTAAATCAACTTCTCAGGCAAAGCCTAAGTCACTGGACTTGGCCAAAGCCCACAGGTACAGTGGATTGGAAATAAAATCCTCACCCATGTTGTAGCGTATCAGCAGAGCAGCTCTGCAATCACTATCATAGTCTTGGGGAGAAAATATATAGTCACAACCATTAGTCCTACTCACACTCCTCTCCCACCCCACCCTATCTCAGATTCCCTCACTCCCACACACTGACTTGTGCTTGAAGAATTGTGCCCTCATGGCATAAAAAAGGTGTGGGACATCTGTATCCTAGCTCCCTGTGTGGTGCAAATAGAATCACATCCATTCTGCTGTGTTCAAGACTCTCCATGCCCATAAAATGTGAGGTAAGATTTGCCCCTTAGTTAAGTTTTATCACTGGAGCTCACTAACAATGCATGTTACAGTTGTAATTCAGAACCTTCATTCTTTGAGTTTCATGAGTTATCTTTTGAAATATTTTAACTCTAACAGTAATAATCTTCTTTACTTATAGCATATTTTATGCAGGGATCTCAAAGTACTTTCAATAGAAGAATAAAAACCTCATAGCACCACTGTGATTTAATATACTCTGGTACTCTTCCTAGTATATTGAGATGTTACACAGAGGTTGTTAGAGGTTCCTAAGTCATGGCAAAACTAGGGGAAAGCCCCAAGAGGCCTGACTTCCTAATCCCTGCCCTCATCATTAGACATAGTTCTGCTTCAAATCATTGGATCTTTAAAGAAAATGAAACAGGTTTTGGCAGTGACATCACCAATTAATATTCATGTCACTCAGATGACTTCCTCAGTATTGAAACACTTTAAAAAAAAATCAAAGATTCAACTTTCATATCTGAGTTAATGGCTTTAACCTGGCAGTTATTCACATACAGAATGACACTAGCTTTCATTATTGAAATGTTTAGACAGTCCTCTGTGTTCTTTTCCCAAAACATAACAGTTCCTTATCAAAGTTTATTATTCTTCCTGAATGTCATGGTAAGAGCTCAATAATAACTAAATATCTCAGGAATCATAATGGGTATCATCATGAAATGTGGAACATTTTTCAGTTGAAGATGACAATTCTACTTAAAATTCAGCTCAACTATTGAATATGTGCAATGGTACAAGCCTTGGAGATAGTTATTGTCTCGATCAAGGAGATTTGAAAGATCACATATTAGAAATGAACCAAATTTCTCCCTGGTGTAGCATACTTGAAGTCAGCAACCTTACACATAGGCAAATTTGTCCGACAGTGCTTAAATACTTATTTTAAATTGATCAAACCTTGGAAATTCTTAATTAAAGATGACAATAAGTGTTTGATTCACCCCCAGATTGTACCAGTTTCTGTACCAGTGAGATCAATTGTGGTATGTATCTTTAACTCCAGTGAACATGAAAGAGAGGCTGAATAGCAAGTACTATGGATTTGTGAGCATTAGATTTGCATAGTCTTGATTGTGTTGTCTTAAGTGTTTTAAGATAGCTATTTATAATGAATTTTCTTTACTAGAAGTATTTAAGGGAAGATGTGAATTAGTTATACTGTCTAACAGATATTCTAAATAACCCATATTTCATTGTTAGATTAAGATAGATTTAAATTTGTGTAAAGATATAACCAAGGGTCAAATTTTCAAAGCACTTAAATCAATTAAGAAGTTAAGCACCATTTTCAAAAGTGACTTAGGCCCAGATTTTTAAAGGTATTTAGTCATTGCTCTGCTCAGCATTGCTAGGTCTATGTGACTTAGTAGACTAAGTCTAATTTTCAGAAGTGATTTAGTCATTTAGGTGTCTAAATGCCTTTGAGGATCTGAGCCTAAGTGCCTCAATCATTTAGGCCTTGCAATGCTGAGCAGAACAATGGCTAAATACTTTTTAAAATCTGTGCATAAACCACTTTTGACTATAGTGTTTAGGCTCCTAATTCACTTATGTGCTTTTCAGAATTTTATTCTGTCTTTCTTGGACACATTGATCTAGTTAAATACATAAATTTATATGTTCTGTTTATTAAGATATGCACAATAACTTTATTTAGCATCTTTAATAGAATGCATATTCTTCTTTTACAAAGACAAAAAGTAACAGTATCTCTTTCAGACTGACTTTTACTATGTGTTTGTACAGTACCTAGCACAATGAGGCTAGGTCTTGGGCAGGGAGGCTACTGTAATACAGCTGACTGGGTCTTGGGCAGGGAGGCCACTGTAATACAACTGAATAATAGTTGTAATAATACCTATGCCTACTCCAGCTACCAAATAAGTCCTCACTTGCACCTCTTCCTGCCTTATCTGTTGAAAGTGGAATGTTTGGGACTCATGGGGACCATTTCTCCTCTATGAATTGACAATACACTACAGTTCCTATAAGTTTCTCCTTCAGATTCATTAGAAAATCCCTATTGTGGCAATGAAGTTGAAATATTTTGTGCTAACATTTAAACAATGACCTAGGAGGCCCTGTGGGTTTTCTCTAAAGAATTGTTATGAAGTTAATAGCTAGCTTTTTGGCCAGCTGGGTGGATGGTCTGGAAACTCGCTGATCAATTAGGCATCTTCTGCTTCAAAGAGAAAAACATTCATCTTTGGCCTAAGGTTGAATTTTTTAAAATTGTAACAAATAATCTAATCTTGGCCTAGGAATCCTAAAAAGTTTTGTCTCTGGTAGATCTTAATACACCTTGTAAACTTATGGTGGGACTTTCACTCATTGCTGGGCTAACTCTGCTTCCACTGAGATCAGTGAGTGTTTGTTAGGCCAATGCTGAGCACTTCTGAAAATCTCATCCATAGTTTTTTACCTTTGAAAATATTTTCCTTTTGCAACTGTAAAATTCTGGGATTGTAAGTATGACATGATTTTGCTTACTGAAGGACCCATTTTGCCTTCCCTTCCTCCCCCCCGCTTTAGGGTCATTTCATTTTGAGGACATTAACTGTTTGCCAGAAGACTATATATTTTTCCGCATCCCTGTCATGGCAGAAAGATTTCATGCAGTGCAAACTGGCCATAGCAAATGTTAGCTTTGTAAATATCCCCTGCTTCACATACATCTTACCTTGTAGAATACCCTGGAGTAAAAGAAAGATGTATGCACCATCACTTCCAAAAGGAAGAAATATATTAGATCTGTAAAAGCAACTTCAGAGACATTTCAAAGATTAATGCAATATATCCCAATGCAAACTTTAGATGCAGTTAACAGATGGAATTGTATATTCTTTGTTACATGGGATGGCTGAGTAAAGGTTGGTTGTATATGCCATGTCATTGGAACGTGATATTGGCAGACTACTTTCATGGATAGACTGGAGTGTATGGGAAGCCCTGTGAATGTGCTCAGTCCATTTGAATAGGTCATTAGAAATTGTAAGAGGAAAAGGCATGTCAAAGCCAAGTCAAATCTGGAGTTCTTTCACTGCAGTATATAACAGACATTTATAGCCAAAATTATAATTAGCAATCTCCTCAGCAGCCTGAATATCCACAACACGATTCTGCTGAAAATCTGAATTCATCTTTCAATGCTGAAAGTACATCATGCATATACTGATAATTCAAGTTAGCTCATTGCCACTGTGATTATTGCTAATGCTGCAGTGGAAAGGCTAGGTCAGGTTTGATTAAAAAATTGCATTAATAAAATATTCACTTAAATGTGGAAGGAACAAAGATAAGCAAATGATTTGTAATGATTAACTGAGTTGGTTAATTTAGCCCTTGTTCTGTAGAAAGAGAGTATCTTTTCACAGGAACTTAGTGTTATTCAATAGAATTCACCCTTCAGGGCAGGGAATCCCCTGGCAGGAATGGTGGAATATTAAGGTCCCAGCACCGTATGGGATCTTCAGACTAGAAAGAGGAGGGGCTAAACTAATCCAGTGATTAGATTTTGTTCTCCCTCCAATGCACACTCAAACCTCACACACCATGCACATCCTTGGTGGATTGTTTAATTAACATCACAAAAACATCCACAAAATTTGGCACAACCTGTCTAGTCTTAATTGAACAAAGGCCTGTAATAGATTTGATCCAAAGCTGTTTGAAATCACCTGAAAAACTCATATTTACTTCCTGGGGTTTGAATCTGGCCCCATAACAGGGATGCTGCAGATGAGGATTGATGTGTAGACGTCAAAGTATTAGATTTTTGTCAAATGTTGATTTCAGGCACAAACAGATAAAATATTTCCATCAGTAATTTAAATGTTCAGATAACCAACGTAAGTAAAATGCTGCTTGAGAACTTAGAGTTTGATTGAATGAGATTTACTTTGTATATTTTGACGTGATATTGACAATTTGTGCTTTAATGGTTTATAAAGATTTAACTTTTTGAATCTCAACAGCTACTGTCATTAAACAAATATTGTCTGATCCCACCCATAATTTTCCACAACTGTGAACACTTTGACTGATAAAAGTAAAAAATGCTTAAAAATAAACATTGATATTGTCTATCAAAATTATAAACAATAAAAACAGAATTCTGGCAAGCCGACTGATGTGGCAGATGTCAAGGCAGAAATATGTGAGTGGGCACTTACCTAGAACCTGTCTATATTCTGCTTATGATTTGCTCTTCCAGCTGCTACTGCTTCCTAACTTCTCATTTAAAATGAGTCAATGAATAAAATTTAAATATTCCATATTTGTATGTGGAACAGCTCAATGTCTAGTTGGCAGCCGGTATCAAGCGAAGTGCCCCAAGGATCAGTCCTGGGGTTGGTTTTGTTCAACATCTTCATTAATGATCTGGAGGATGGGATGGATTGCACCCTCAGCAAGTTCGTGGATGACACTAAGCTGGGGGGAGAGGTAGATACACTGGAGGGTAGGGATAGGGTCCAGAGGGACCTAGACAAATTGGAGGAGTGGGCCAAAAAGAAATCTGATGAGGTTCAAGAAGGACAAGTGCAGAGTTCTGCATTTAGGACGGAAGAATCCCATGAACTGCTGCAAGCTGGGGACCGACTGGCTAAGCGGCAGTTCTGCAGAAAAGGACCTGGGAATTGCAATGGACAAGAAGCTGGATATGAGTCAACAGTGTGCCCTTGTTGCCAAGAAGGCTTACGGCATAATGGGCTGCATTAGTAGGAGCACTGCCAGCAGATCGAGGGAAGTGATTATTCCCCTCTATTCGGCACTGGTGAGGCCGCATCTGGAGTACTGCCTCCAGTTTTGTCGTCTCTCCCCGCAACCCCCCTCCCCCTCCCGCCGCCACACACGCACACACACACACAGAGAAAAGATGTGGAAAAACTGGGGACAGTCCAGCAGAGGGCAATGAAAATGATTAGGGGGCTGGGGCACATGACTGATGAGAAGAGGCTGAGGGAACTGGGTTTATTTAGTCTGCAGATGAGAAGAGTGAGGGGGGATTTGATAGCAGCCTTCAACTACCTGAAGGGGGGTTCCAAAGAGGATGGAGCTAGGCTGTTCTCAGTGGTGGTAGATGACAGAACAAGGAACAATGGTCTCAAGTTGCAGTGGGGGAGGTCTAGGTTGGATATTAGGAAAAACTTTTTCACTAGGAGGGTGGTGAAGCACTGGAATGGGTTACCTAGGGAGGTGGTGGAAGCTCCATCCTTAGAGGTTTCTAAGGCCCAGCTTGACAAAGCCCTGGCTGGGATGATTTAGTTGGGGTTGGTCCTGCTTTGAGCAGGGGCTTGGACTAGATAACCTCCTGAGGTCCCTTCTAACCCTGATCTTCTATCAGTCTATGATTTCCCCCCTTGTGCAGCAAAAACAAACAAACTAAAAATCACCCGGTGGGCTATTATATACTGGCAATAATGTGGTTGAAATGCTGTTATGAAACCCACATTTTTTTTCTGTACCCTCTTAGAGAAAAACCTAAAGAGCAGAACCGGGTCATATCAGTTAAAAAAGATCCACTCTCATTTGTTAGTGCACTTCATCTGTAATTAGTGTGCACTAGTTGAATGACTATTTATACAATAAATCAGGTTTTGGCCAAACAAACCTCTCTCTTCAGATTGCCAATATCCTTGTTTGGCTGCATTTCTCCTGTCCCCTTCTCTCCCCCTCTGCCAGACCTTCTGTCTTCTCTCTTCTATGAGGATTTCCAAATGCCTCCATGTGTGCTCACAGCACCAGACATTCATTACTGGGAGATTTCACAGCTGAGACAATAAAACTCTGCAGTTTGGGATGGTATTGTTACTCTCCCCTTCAAAAGCCTGTTTTCAATATTGGGGGAACGTCTCTGAAGCAGTTCCCACTCTGGGTTTTTCCAGGTTGTTGTGCCCCTTTGTTTTTGTGCAACTGGAGCTTCATTAGTTTGTTGCTCCATGCACAATTTCCAACGGCTGCTTTGAAGACATGTTAATTATAGTAATGATTTCCAACTCATTTACTAGTCATTGCCTATTTTCTTGCAAGGGAAAAATGGAAGTAAGAGCTTACCCAAACCACTGATCAGTGAACAGTAAAGCCTTAAGTAAAATCTGAATCTGGAATGTATTTATTTTTTCCTCTAGTGAATTTTGCCAGAAGCCATCATTTTTCCAAGGCCTACGCAAGTAACTGCTTAATGCAAACATTAGCACTCCAGATCATTTCACACATTAGTAATAGGGGAAGCATTTAACCATCGGAGGTAGAAAGAAAATTGTGTTAGGTAGAACACATTCGTTTGCTGAAAGCTAAATAGGTTGTTATATGCAAGCGCACAGTTACAGTGCTTTCCCTTTAAACTTGTGAACAGGCCTTTGGACTCACTCAACTCCCCATTTCATCATCACAACCGTCAGTGGTTTCACTGTAGAAACTCCAACAACAACTCCCTGTTTTAGGACCTAAGTCTGTGAGGTGCTAAGTACCTCCTGGAAAGTATTGACTACCCTCAACTGCTGGCAAAGTCAGCCCGAACAGGATCAGGCCTTTGGCCAGGATTTATCTAGGAAAATGTAGATGTGTTTTCAAACAGAAAGCACAAGATACTAATTTGTGAGTCCATAATGGGTAAATGCGTGTGTTATTACCCATTTGCACATGCAATTAATCAGTCTGCATGAACAAATACATGCTTTCATGTGTATGTACATATTTTTTGGCCACAACCTTGGAGTCTATGATTGAATGTACCCTGAATATTACTTTAATTCTCCTGATTGAGCAATTATATTTGGCCACACAGCATAATTCCTCCAGAGTCAATCAGAACTAATGGACACTGGAACAGTCTGGGGTCATATCTATATCAGATACTCTCATTCCTATTTCACTTGTTGAATCTTCCCCTGGCCTGATGTACACACTGAAAAAAGCAGAAACCCTCATTCCCCACATGACCTGCATGAAAGACAAGTGACCACATATGAAATCCTCCCCCATTTCCCCTCTCCCATGTGTCTTAAGGAATGAAAACACTGGAGATGAAGTAAGTTAAACAATATATCTTCATTGGGACCTTACTATATTCAGATATTCAAGAAGCTATATAACAGCTGACCCTTTGTTTTTGTCACTGATGTACAATGCCTCAATACATTGTTTCATTTTAATTAATTGTAAAGAACCAGCAGCTGATGAGTGATTCTGATCACATTTTATACTTTCTTTTTTTCTATACCCGCTAGGATAGAACAAACACGTTAGTCAAATGTATCTCTTATGAAAAACTTTAGAGCCAGAGATCGCCTATTTCTGAATACTCATTATGGTGACAGATCTCTTGCTGGGAAGCTAGGGGGAGTCCTTCTCAATCTCAGTTGGGATGACACTGAAATGATTTTGGTTTCAGAGCAAGTGAGTCTCTATCTGAGAAATCTAGTTGCGTTCCATAAGCAAAGCATTCAGAATGTTAATTGAAGGGAAGAAGCCATTACCTGAGATGTTCTTAAGGAATAACATATTAGTGATCTATAACTTTGACACTATACAGGCCTTGCATTTAATGGAGTACATCATTTATTTAGGGTCTTTTTCAAATTAAGGAAAATGCTCAGTGAGGTAGCTCGTACAGTATAAATTTTGCTGGTGGCTTATTTGCTACAGATCTTGAGACTGAGAGAAACAGTTTTTAGAAATAAATCTAGATTATTTCATCCATCGTTAAAAATCTTTTTAGGATTTGCTTCTGCTATTCTGCTGCTGCTAAGTGACTCTCTAAGATTTTGGAGATTCATTCCTGAGAGCAATCCAAAAGTTTGAGTACTCCTCTTTGTCTGGACATTACACAAAATCAGATTTTCTTAAGGGATCTCCAGTACTTCCTAATTTTGACCATGCCAGAAATACCTCAAGGACAGTAGCCTCTTTTGAGGATTTTGGGACATCTGCTTCTGGTTCCTGAGTGAAGACAAGGAGGGCTTTAATAACAAAAAAATGTTAGAGAAAATGAATGACTTTTGGAATCTCAAAAGTGGTTAATTTTATTTGGAATGTTGGTAGAAGGTTTGTAGCAGTTCATCATTTTTATCTAAATGGTGGCTTGGAGAGAGCAGTTACCCTTCCTCAATATCCCTCCTTCTTCCAGTCACTAGAGACATTTGCAGGGAGGTCAAGTTTTAAAAAGGGTTTTTAGAGGCAACCACAAATCCCAGACATCTTTTCCTTATTCCAGCCCAACAGTTTTTCTGAAGTAAAAAAGCATCATTAATAATCAAATGTAAAAATAATTCATTTTAAAAAAGTGATTTAATTGAAACAATGCTAATTATGTTTTAACCGACTCATGACCAACTACAGTAGGACTTCAGTATTAACTGTTAGTGGTAGAGACTGTATGAGACACAGTTGAGCTGTCACGTTTCAGAGTAGCAGCTGTGTTAGTCTGTATCCGCAAAAAGAAAAGGAGGACTTGTGGCACCTTAGAGACTAACCAATTTATTTGAGCATAAGCTTTCGTGAGCTACAGCTCACTAGCTTATGCTCAAATAAATTGGTTAGTCTCTAAGGTGCCACAAGTCTTCCTTTTCCTTTTAGTTGAGCTGTCGTGAGTCCATAGGGCAGTGGTACCCATATATATTAGCCAGTCACATTATATATAATACTGTAATCTTACTTTTTAATAAAGAATTTAATTTCAAAAAAATATATAGGACATAAGGGCCAGATCTTTGGCTAGTATCAATCCATGTAGCTCCATTGACTTCAATAGGGGTTGTACTAATTTGTACCAGTTGTACTATATTAATACAGTAAAACTTCTGATTGACTTACTATCTGAAAATAATTCTTAGGCCTTTAGTTTATTACCCTAACACAAAGCACAAAGGTATAAAAGTAAAGCAGAGGCTACCAATTGCTCACTTGAAACTTATCTTTGCTGCTCTGTTACCTCATTAGTGGATTTGCATCCTCTCTTTTTAATATCCCCGTTTTCTGTTACAGCTGTTCAGGTATGTTAGCTGTTAACTAATTTCTAAAGTACTTACACCATCCAAATCCCAAAGCAGGTTGGCGTGAATAGTTTGATAATGCACTATTGTTTCTGAGAACACAGGATTGAGTGCCTTTCAGACATCTTGACAAAAGAAAAGGTACACTCCCGGACAGATTGTTAAACTATATCTTATTATACAAGAAATATGATGCAGCGTGCTTTACCCTCCTTCCATATAGATTTCCTTGCTAAGTTTGGAAAACAGTCGTCATCTAAATGATAAAACAACTGTAACGTTATCCATGAGTTCCCACCTGCAATGAAATTCTGTGCCAAGCCTTGCAATTTGACTAGGGACAAATTTCAGTTTGGGACGTAGAAAAAGAATCCAGATAAAACACTGAAAACTGAAATGTGAGTAGGAACACTAAATGAGACTGGTGGGTGGGTTGGAAGAAATGTACTTTTCTTGAGCAAGAAGGCTGCTGATCGCAGATGAAAGTGAGGTGTATTTCTCACATAAGGTGGCTCAGTTACAACCCATTCCATATGAGCACAAAGAACTGCCTATAAAACAATGGCCTCATTAGAGCAACTCAATACTGGGATGGTGCCAAATACGGAATTCTATGATGACATGCCCTGGGAACATCTGATGTAGTAATAATCCTGATCTACCTGCTAATTCCCATATTATCGGTCTAGTAGTCTCTATGTATGTGTCCCTATCAAAGCTACCCTCTGGCTTAGTCATAATTCACCGTAATAGCTTTCAGTTGAAAATTGTACTGAATAATCTCTAAAGTAACCACTAATTGGGAGGTATCACAGGGTCAAAATAAACTTACTGAAACTGGATTGAGACGTTACTTACTGTGTATTCACTAGACTCACCTTGCCCACGAAGGTAATGTATATAGGATAGGGTGAGGTATTGATAGAAGAAGGTGAGGTGAAAGCAGATCTGTAATAAGTTCATGCCAATTGGGGTGTTGCACTTAAGAATAGCACATATGGAAGCTGTTTGTGCTGATTTACAAGGGAGTCTGTGGGTGATTTACGGCCTTTGAAGGGCTTTGGCACTCAGGTCTCTATTTATTTGTGTTTATCATCTGTCTTTGTCTGTTCCTGCCCTCTGTTTACCTCCAAGCTCTTTGTTCACTGGTTTTACATTATTCTTTAGCTAAAGATGATTTCCCCTCTGTAATGATTCTGGGATTGCTCCTTGGGTGAGAACAGTCTGATGGTGACACAGGGAGAAGGGAGAGGAGCGATTTTTTTTCAGGGCAGGATGTGTTCTTAATGGCTACAGGAACTGCAGCCTTATTTTGGAAGCTGTGTGTGTTTTAACCCCTAGGGTGCACTAGGAATTTCAGCTTGTATCTCCTGGCAGGTGATTGTGGAACTCTAACTATGGATACATGCTCTGATCTATTAATCATTCTGTACAAAGTTTTGGACTACTTTAACCTGAAACACTTGAACAACTTTATACGAAAACAAGAGAGAATAATGAAGCTGTTCCTTTAGAAAGCATGAGGAATAATGCTGGATTACCCACACAACAATTGTTGATGACTCAATTAAAGGTAATCTAGAAGCATGATCAAATCGTTTAACCAAAACGTGACCTGCCTTGAAATTATAGATGATCTCACGGACATTTTCATCACATTTTAAGGGACAAATTTTGAAAATATGGCCTTTGTTTGGGTTTTTGACAGTCTGAGCAACTTTGTGCCTGCAGCACTTTCTCCTGAGAGGAGCAAGGTGAAGATGAAGGGCCCACAGCACCTCCTCATTGGGATTGGTCAGAATGCTTCCCAATGTACCAGTAACCAGTGGCTGTCCCTCCCTACTTAAGCTGCTGAGGGGACCATTTTACAGAAGGAGGGATTCGTGATTTTTGACTTTTTGCGGTTAGCAACAGTAGGCTATGAGCAAGAAAGGGGAAAGTCTAATAATAGAAAGTATCAGTCAACCTTAACTGTAGGTGTTACTATCTGTGCCGTCCATAATACAAGCAGACCAAATCCCATTCACATTCAACACCGTTGGAAGCAGACAGCAGGGCTGGTGCTTTGACGGTGAGGTCAATGGAAATGCACTACTCTCGCTGGCCAGCAGCCCCTCAGAGCTATTGCCCTTATCAGTGTGGTATCATGGTGCTGATGATTTCATCTCTCCAGGGTGTTCTGTCAGGGCCAAACCCTGCTTCTCAGTGTCTTAGGGTCAGGCTGGACCAAGAAGAGGAGCAGTCAACAAGCCCTTCCTCTGTTTGATCACTAGAGATATAGAAATACTGAGAGGAGCCGAAAAAGGAATTTAGCAGAGAGAGAGATGGTCACTCTAACTAAGACCAAATGACACATTTGCATTTAGCACTTCCTGATGATGCTGGGCACTTCCCTCCAAACCCAAATTTCAGTTAATTCATGCTGTGTCCCCTTAGCCGCACATATGCCCAACCCTAGCCCAGATATTAATTATGCAGCTTCCATCCCCACATAAATTCTGAGCTCCTCATCTTCACATCAATCAATTTCAAGTTGGGACCTAAATTTGGCAGGAGTCTGGCATGTCACCTTGGTGGCAGGGATGTGCCTTTTATTGTCCCTGTGAAAACTTGCACAAATTGGGTCAAATTATTATGCATCTCTGAAAAATCTGTTTGCAGATGCACAGTGGAGCCTTTTAAAGTTTGGAAGCTAAATTCTTCAAAGATTCCATCTACAGTGTGTGTGCTCCCTCCTCAAGCAGCTACTACTGCCAGCTAGACAGTGGATGCCCCATCCACACAGAGCAAGTGAGTATGCTCTAGGCCATGGCTGAAGGGACTGAACGTGATTTCCCTGCAAATATTCTTCTTTCCTGCTAGGACTGCTGTGGGGGCAGGGCACAGGACCACAGAGAAGGAAACGGCTGTGAATGAGGCAGAAGTCTTATGGAAAAAAATAGTATGTGATCACGTAATTAAAGACTTTCTCATAATGCATATGCACAAGGGGACTGAATTACGGTTGCAAAGGCCACCTTAATTCTGGCATTTCTTAACTTTTGAGTGCTTCACATTGCAACTTTAGCATTCTTTGAATGTATTTTATTAAAATGTAATACACACTTAGGTGGGCAAACTATGGCCCACGGGCCACATCCGGCCCGCGGGACCGTCCTGCCTGGCCCCTGAGCTCCTGGCCCGGGAAGCTCTCCTCTGGTCCCTCCCCCACTGTTCCCCCCTTCCCCGCAGCCATGCCGCTGCACAGGCAGTGGGACTGAGAGCTCCTGCCGCTCTGAGCGGCATGGTAAGGGGGCAGCTGCGGCGTGCGCACGACGGTGGAAGGAGTTGGGTAGGGAGTCCCGGGGGGCAGTCAGGGGGCAGGGAGCAAGGGGCGGTTGGATGGGGCAGAGGTTCTGGGGCAGTCAGGGGTCAGGGAACAGGGGGGGTTGGATAAGGCGTGGGAGTCCCGGGGGGCCTGTCATGGGGTGGGGGTGTGGATAGGGGTTGGGGCAGTCAGGGGACAGGGAGCAGGGGGGTTTATAGGGGGTGGGATCCCGGGGGGGGGTGGTTTGGGGCAGGGGGTCCCAGGAGGGGGCAGTCAGGGAACAAGGAGCAGGGGGGGTTGGATGGGTCAGGGATTCTGAGGGGGACAGTCAGGGGCGGGAAGTGGGAGGGGGCGAATAGGGGGCGGAGGAGAGGGCCAGGCTGTTTGTGGGGCACAGCCTTCGCTAACCGGCCCTCCATACAGTTTCACACCCTGATGTGGCCCAAAAAAGTTTGCCTACCCCTGACTTAGGGTCACACTGTCCAAATTAGCTATGTGTGCAAAAAAGAAGTGTGTAGCCAGAGGATGGGTTGATTCATTGTGTTCCTTGGACAAACCTTCACCCAAAGGGGATGGTTGAAGCTGGTGGAGTCTCCACTTTGCTCTATACTCCTGTGGAAGGTGTGTGGCAGCCTGGAAGGGATATATACCTTCCTACCCCTGTCCCAGCCCCAAATATGACAAACATCCAGCCCTGGGAATTGGGAACAGGATTTGTTCCCTAGCTACTACTAACTTCTACATGTTTCTCTGATCTCAGTTGCAGATACCATTTTGAATAAAGAAGAAACATCTAAAAGGTTCCAAATTTAGGAAGCAGGACTACATTTTCCTGGCGTATATTTGGGAGTGAAAGACAAATAAAAAGGCCTCATTATGCCAAAGACCCAAATTCATGATGCCGCATGATACAATTACTCTTTGGAACTTTAATATGCATGCATATGGCAGCACTGTGACTGTGCAAAAGTCACAGTGGTTTCAATCAGAGCAGCCCACCCTTTTTTGTTGGTGTTAGGCAGACTCTAACGTCAGCTGAATATACAGTGCTAAAAAATTAATTTCTTTCATTTTCTTTTTTTACGGCTGGCCATTAAAGAAATTCTGAAAACAGAATGTATTTTGAAAGTTCCTTTCAGTGCTGCTTTCATCAATCTTTATTATTTATTGGTTCAAGTCAGGTGACACATCTGAGCTACTTTATAGCTGGAGGTGTGGCTGATGGGCTGCTTGCCCTCGTTGACCTTGTCAAGGGCAAACATAGTTTAAAGTTGTTTATAAACTATAAATTTCATGGCAAAGAATGATGTGAAAATAAATCCAGTGTAGTCCTGAAATGATTAAAAGAAGTACATTGTGTAAACAGGATACTGCAGTGGGTAAGTCTCTAGAAAGTGTGATTCTACAGAGAGCTCCAAAGTCAGTTCTGAGGCAACGTGTGCCGCAAGCTGATCATTAAAAATGATCTTGGTCTTTGGATTTCTTGGTGTGAATGGCAATAATTTCATGGGTAACAGCCCCGGCGTTTAACAGTGGAGTTACTGGGAGACGCTGATGCTTACCATTTTGAAGAAATATGAGGTGAATGTGAATTCCGCAAGTAATTGAAAAAAACCATTTAAAACGATCAGAAGAATGAACTGTGTTCTTTAAACGCAGGGGTCTAAATTCATACAGCTTCCATTCCCTTAGCCCAGACTGGAATGGTTAGGCCATTCAAAGCAGAATTAGATCCCTTTAAGTGCTGTTAGATATTTATCATTTTGTGGTATTGTTTTCAGAGAAACTTTCCTTGCATTTGGGATACATTCTGCCCTTAGATATACCTGCACCTATTAATTTCTGCACATGCATCTTGAAGGGCAGATTTTGATTTTAGTGTATATATAGTTAATATATTTGAATACGTACTACAATAATTGTGTAGTTACTGTGGCAGTGGCTAGATACTATGGGGATGAACTCTATATACATATCTAAGATGGAGAGGATGGTACAAGACATATAACAAAGATCAACTGATAAAAAAAGAAAAGGTAACTTTAGCGTATCAGGAAAAACTACTTGAGAGATTTAATTGTGGAATTCCTTCAAAGAAAAAAGTATCAATTCCTTCAGACAGACACACACTAGAGGGACCTGCCCTGGCATGTGGATGAAGCTAATAATCTTATCCCATCTCCATACAAATTGCTGTAAAGATCACAGAATCTTCTACAATGTGAGGTTACATGGCCTAAAGCAATTGTGGAACGACATGCAAATGTTCAGTGTAGGCAAACAGAAACCCCCACCATAAGATACATTGACTAGTTAAAACTTCGCATATTTCAGGGTCATGATAAATTCTAAGAAAACAAAAAAACCAGCCACCCTATAGAAGATTTCACACTCCTGGTAGCCGCAAGTCTTCCACAGGGACAGCTCTTCGTTCTCTCCTGTGTTCAGTGAACTTTTTGAAAAAATGTTAATCTGTTGCCTGGACACCGCTCTTCGAGGATTGTCTAAATGGCATCTTTCCGACCCTGTCTTTTCCCAGTCCAGTCACCTACCTTTATCTTATACAGAAACCAGGTTGTGAAAGCCTGACCCCATTGAAGGCAATGGCAAAACCCCTCACTGACTTAAGGGGGCCAGGATTTCACCGTAGAAATGGGATTGAATTATAAAGTCTAGCTATGGATTTGGGTCCAAATCCAACACTTCCTCCAAGTCCTTTGATGCCCTTGGATTCTTCCTATGGTTCAGAGAAGCCATAGTTGCAAAATCAGGTTCTGGATCAAATTTCCCTGGAGTTCAGGGGAATTCGAATCTGGGCTTCGAATTGAGGCTGATTGCTGTTCTTAATATGCATACATTTCCCCATATTCCTATTAATGATATTCTTCCCATCCAAACGTTCAAGGTATTTTGTTAATGGCACTTTATCCATTGAACAGTGTCCACACCCCTCTGAGTGAATCCAGGGAACATACTTCATAATGGAAGACAACATCATATTTAATTAATTACAGAGACTCTCACCAAGATAAAACAAACTATATTAAATGTCTATTTCTGATTCAGTACGAAGTAGATTTCTCTCTAGCACAAATTAAGAAAAAAATCAAATGAATGCTTGTACTAAATTTGCATTTCAAATAGAAACTTTAAAGGGATCCTGCCAGGTCAAATTTAACCCCAGAACTTAATCTTTATGAAAACAAGCTTTTTCAAACTCTGAAACCAAGAAAAATGTTTCCACAATTTTTTTCTAATTCCAAATAAACAAATTTTCTAAATGTAGTTTGCAATCAAAGCATTACAGGCTTATGCTAATGAATGAACAACAGAAACAGAAATTGACTAGAAACTGACTATAATCAGAAATTAAACTGAATAAGGGCCAGATTGTGACCTACTTAACTAACACACACAACCCCCTTAATGCTTTGTGCTAGCTAAGCATATCACAGATAGTGGTGCAAGATTTTACACTGGGGATTCCTTTTCCTTTCCATGTGCAAGTGGGCAGGGAGTAGGTAGATTCTTATGAGATTGCCAAATGGATCAATTTAGAAGCCTAACTATCTAACTGTCCCTGCAAATTAAGTCTTTAGATATCTAAATAGGTGTAATTGCAGTCATTATTAAAAGCACCCACAATATTCGAGACCAAGTCAAAGCCTGGTTTAAGATCACAAGTTAAATCAGTTTTAAGACAAAACAGAGTATTAAGGGATATGAAGGTGATAATTTCTTGCTACAAAGAAGAGTTGTGTTTAGTTCCTTGGTTCTCAATCTGACAGGGTTCAAATTGCCTTCAGTCAGGATGATAAGGAGCAAAGGGAACAACGTGAGAGTCCTCTGACGGAGATTTGATAGAACTCCATGTTGAAGGAAGGATGAATGACAAGAGGATAAGGAGAATAACAGGCACATGGAAATGAAGAAAGCAAAAGGCAGGAAACATAACAATAAATCTAGCTAGGAAGGGAGAATGGCACTGTAACTAGGTTGCATCCAGTTAGTGTCCTAGCAAAATCCCAGAGACCAGACAATTCTGATGCTTGTATTTTGCCTCTTGCTACTGTGTTGGTGAGAAAGGGTATAGCAACTCTGTCTGATCAGGGTGATACCCTAGCTGGGGCACAAGGAAAGTATAAAGGTGATTTGATTCTGTTACCTACTGACAGTTTGAAAACTTGTAGCAAGAAGGAAAAGATTGCTGAACTTGTGTGTGGCAAAGGGAAGGAGAATGCTTCTGACCTTTTGACTATGAAATATGGCAGTTTGCCTGAAAGGGGATTGTGTAGGAATCTGCCTGATGGGCCAAAGGTGATTCTGGATGTAAGTGAAACTCCAGAGTTAGTAGTGGCTCAGTAGAGCAATGCATTTTGTTGCCCATTCACCCAGTTTGGTGAGATCCCTTTGTCACACTTCGCAGTCTCTTTTGGACTTAGCTAACTTGAGTTGGTTTGTATCATCTGCAAATGTTGCCACTTTACTGTTTACCCCTTTTTCCAGATCACTTAGGACAGGGATGGGCAAACTTTTTGGCCCGAGGGCCACATCAGGGTGCGAAACTGTATGGAGGGCCGGGTAGGGAAGGCTGTGCCTCCCCAAACAGCCTGGCCCCCGCCCCCTATCTGCCCCTTCCCACTTCCTGCCCCCTGACTGCCCCCCTCAGAACCCCTGACCCATCCAACCCCCCCTGCTCCTTGTCCCCTGACTGCCCCCCAGCCCCTATTCACCCCTCTGCCCACCGGGACTCCCACGCCTCCAGCTTTCATCCAGACCACACCACACAATCTATTGTCTACAGCCAAGCTCTAAGATACAATTGCATTTGCTCCAACCCCTCAGACAGAGACAAACACCTACACAATCTCTATCAAGTGTTCTTACAACTACAGTACCCACCTGCTGAAGTGAAGAAACAGATTGGCAGAGCCAGAAGAGTACCCAGAAGTCACCTACTACAGGACAGGCCCAACAAAGAAAGTAACAAAATGCCACTAGCCGTCACCTTCAGCCCCCAACTAAAACCTCTCCAACGCATTATCAAGGATCTACAACCTATCCTGAAGGACGATCCTTCACTCTTACAGATCTTGGGAGACAAGCCAGTCCTCGCTTACAGACAGCCCCCCAACCTGAAGCAAATACTCAACAGCAACCACTCACCACACACCAAAAATGCTAACCCAGGAACCTATCCTTGCAACAAAACCCGTTGTCAACTGTGTCCACATATCTATTCAAGGGATACCATCATAGGACCTAATCACATCAGCCACACTATCAGAGGCTTGTTCACCAGCACATCTACCAATGTGATATATGCCATCATGTAACAACAATGCCCCTCTGCCATGTACATTGGCCAAACTGGACAGTCTCTACGCACAAGAATAAATGGACACAAATCAGAAGTCAAGAATTATAACATTAAAAATCAGTTGGAGAACACTTCAACCTCCCTGGACACTCAATTACAGGCCTAAAAGTCGTAATTCTTCGACAAAAAAACTTCAAAAACAGACTCCAACGAGAAACTGCAGAACTGGAATTAATTTGCAAACTGGACACCATGAAATTAGGCTTGAATAAAGACTGGGAATGGATGAGTCATTACACAAACTAAAAACTATTTCCCCTTGCTAATTTTCCCCCTACTGTTACTCACCTCCTTGTTGTCAACTGTTAGAAATGGGCCATCCTGATTATCACTACAAAATTTTTTTTTCTCCTGCTAATAATAGCCCACCTTAATTGATGAGTCTTGTTAGAGTTGGTATGGCAACCTCCATTTTTTCATGTTCTCTCTCTCTCCTATATATATATCTTCCTACTGTATTTTCCACTGCATGCATCTGATGAAGTGGGCTTTAGCCCACAAAAGCTTATGCTCAAATAACTTTGTTAGTCTCTAAGGTGCCACAAATACTCCTCGTTCTTTTTGCTGATACAGACTAACACGGCTACCACTCTGAAACCTGATACCACAGTTAGTCAGTAGTACTACAATTTCACATTTGAGTTTCTTCAGAACTCTTGGATGAATACCATGTGGTTCTGGTGACTTATTGCTGTTTAATTCATCAATTTGTTCCAAAACCTCCTTACTGGTCCTTACTGAATACAGTCAAGTCATGATCAGTGGACCCAGAGCAACCACCAACATCCAGTCCTGTAATCAGTTCATCTTTATTCATCACAAGGAGGCCCACAACAGAGTCACCCCTAGTTGGGTACAAAACTTTGTATTAGAAAAGTATCTATAATTTTTCAAAATCTCCAAGGATGATTTACTCCTGGCTATGTGAGACCTCCCCCGTCTGTCTCCCAATAGGAAGTCTCCTGTACTAACCTAGTTTCTTCCCACACAGACAGGTGAAAAAGGAGAAACATTTCCTGCTCTCTAGTTTGGATTCAGTGATCTGTGCTAGCCCCCCACCAGTTGATCTGCTGGGCTGTGGTAGTTAGCAGATTGATCCCTATCTATTCTAGGATCTGGGGTTCTCAATATCCAAGAAAGTAAAACAGGTAATGATATGCCTAATACAGGGGTTCTCAAACTTCATTGCACTCCGACCCCCTTCTGACAACAAAAATTACTACATGACCCCAGGACGGGGGACTGAAGCCTGAGCCCTCCTGAGCCGCACCGCTCCAGGTCGGCGGGGGAAAGCCAAAGCCCAAGCCCCACCACCCTGTGTGAGGAGGCCAAAATCGAAGCCCTACGGCTTCAGCCTCAGACAGGGGGCCTGCAACCTGAGCCTGGCTGCCCAAGGCTGAAGCCCTCAGGCTTTGGATTTGGCCTCAGGCAGTGGGGCTCAGGCTTCAGCTTTGGCCCCAGGCCCCAACAAGTCTAAGCCAGCCCTGGTGACCCCATTAAAATGCAGTTGCAACCCACTTTGGGGTCCTGACCCACAGTTTGAGAACCGCTGGTCTAATGTAAAATGCCACCCTGCGCCCTCCTCTGCTTTTACCCTCTCTCCCCTACCTCAGTGGGTTGTAACCAGCGATACTGACATTCCAGTCATACACATCGTCCCACTGGGTTTCCCCATTTCCCCTCCCCAGGGAGAATTTCCAACTCCTCTTCCTTATTGCCCAGATTCCAGTGCCAAGAGCAGTGTTGCTTCCCTTCACGAGTGATATCTTGCAGAGCACATACACAGCAGCCCAGCATTCCCCTGAGTCCACACTTGTGTTACTGCAGGATTGGTTATCTGCAAGCCAGGGAGAGACTCCATCTCACATGTCCCTTTCTTCCCTCCATTGGAAGGTGTTGGGGGAGAAAGAGAACTTGTCCCCAGGGCTGAGGCAGCATGGGATTGCTGGTGTGGTAGAATGGGATTGCTGGCATTGCAGAAAGCTCTCCAGGAACCCTCAAGCCTTCCCTATCAGCTCTGCAGCATCAGAACAGCAGAACCTGGACTGCAGCAAGGGAAAGGCCTGTTTTCCACAGAATCCTTCCCTCAGGCCCAGAGCATTTAAAGCAGAAATCCCTGTGGGAATTAATTTTGCTCTAAAAAGAGCTGCCAAGGGATGTGCAGCTTCTTGACAACACCACGCAAAGCGATCTGTTTGTAGAGATACATAAAGCCCTGCACTGATTTCTCTGAGAGGATTCCCCCGAGCAGTTGGGGGAGGCAGGACCTTATTCTTACCTCTCATGATAGGGCTATGTGAGAGCTTGTAGAGAGCCAGAGGCAGTTTTCTAGAGAGTTAATTCAGAAATTCCCTATAGAACCTAGGGGCTGCTGCCTATGGCAGGAAGGAGCCAGGTGCTTGTTGGAGTGACTCTAGGAGGAATGCTCTGGGCTGGCTCTCTGATCACCTCTTCACTCTGCTTCTTCCCACACCCACCTTTGGGGTAAGTCCATCACCTCCTCCTTAGTGTGTGTGGGCTGGAAACCAAATATGGCAGTAGAGAGGTTGCCCACTCAGCCCACGCACAGGAGGATCCACTGCAGCTCAAGTCCTCCTGCTTGTCACAGCCCAGAGGAATGCATGGACTGGACTCTGTGACCGCATAAGTCACCAACAGGGGAGTGTGGCAGGAGAAGACACATAACATGCCTACAAACAGCTTTTTCTGGCCTGCTGAGGTGGGGGGAGAGAGGCCAGATTCCATCTGGCTCCTCAGGACTCAGAGAAAGCTCTGGGATCTGGAGAGAGGACTCTGGAGCCTTGGGATGTGCAGGTTTGGAGACATGTGGCTCCTACCTAGTCCAAAGTAACCTGCCGTGCTCCCCCACAAGAGCCATATTAACAGGCAATACTGCAAGTGACCCCCTCTATTTCCTTGGCCACATGTATCGTGCCCTTTTTCTGGTGGCTAGTCCAGAAAAAGAGGACAAGAGCTCACTACTTCTACCACCTCAGGGATTGTTGGGTTGAGATCAGCTGGTAGAAGCATGCAATAGTGACAGAATCTGGGATTTCAAGCCCCTAGAGTGACCTCTTACCTTTATAGACCTGCCCTTTCATCATACACAGCTATTTTAAAGTTTAGTGTGATAGTAAAGAGACCCATTTTCAACCCTTCACCACACAAGACAAAGGCCGCAGTATTTATCATTAACTATTTGATTCTATTCTCTTTGCTCCCAAACCGCTTTTCCTCCGTACTGCTGCCACCAGCCACCTTTGAGTTCTCCCTCTTCTCTCCCCTGCTCTGCTCACTTGATTGCAGCAGCTCAGCGGATGGTCCAGCTTTGCTCTTTCACTTCATTCTTCTTCACTTCTGTGGATGGCTGCATTTGTCATTGAGCAGCCTGATGGAAATACCTGAGTCCTCTCTAGGCACGCAGGCCCAGCAGCTAAAGCCAAAGCCCCACTGAGAGCAGTGGGAGATTAGCCTGGAGTGTCAGGAGTGGAGGCTTAGCCCATGGGGACCCCAGACACTGCATAGAATCATAGACTTTAAGATCAGAAGGGACCATTATGATCATCTAGTCTGACCTCCTGCACAACGTAGGCCACAGAATCTCACCCACCAACTCCTGTAACAAACCTCTAACTTATGTCTGAGCTATTGAAGTCCTCAAATCGTGGTTTAAAGATTTCAAGGTGCAGAGAATCCTCCAGCAAGTGACCTGTGCCCCACGCTGCAGAGGAAGGCGAAAGGCCTCTGCCAATCTGCCCTGGGGGAAAATTCCTTCCCAACCCCAAATATGGCCATCAGCTAAACCCAGAGCATGTGGGCAAGACTCACCAGCCAGATACCAAGGAAAGAATTCTCCATTGTAACTCAGATCCCACCCCATCTAACATCCCATCACAGGCCATTGGGCATATCTACCGCTAGTAGTCAAATATCAATTAATTGCCAAATAGTAGGCTATCCCATCATATCATCTCCTCCATAAATTTATCAAGCTTTGTCTTGAAGCCAGATATGTCTTTTGCCCCCACTGCTTCTCTTGGAAGGCTGTTCCAGAACTTCACTCCTCTGATGGTTAGAAACCTTTGTCTAATTTCAAGTCTAAACTTCCTGATGGCCAGTTTATATCCATTTGTTCTTGCGTCCACATTGGTATTGAGCTTAAATAATTCTTCTCCCTCCATGGTATTTATCCCTCTGATATATTTATAGAGAGCTATCATATCTCCTCTCAGCCTTCTTTTGGTTAGGCTGAACAAGCCAAGTTCCTTGAGTCTACTTTCATAAGACAGGTTTTCCATTCCTCAGATCATCCTAGTAGCCCTTCTCTGTACCTGTTCGAGTTTGCATTCATTCTTCTTAAACATGGAAGACCAGAACTGCACACAATATTCCAGATGAGGTCTCACTAGTGCCTTGTATAACGATACTAACACCTCCTTATCTCTACTGGAAATACCTCGCCTGGTGCATCCCAAGACCGAATTAGCTTTTTTCACGGCCACATCACATTGGCGGCTCATAGTCATCCTGTGATCAACCAATACTCCGAGGTCTTTCTCCTCCTCTGTTACTTCCAAGTAATGCATCCCCAGTTTATAACAGAAATTCTTGTTATTAATCCCTAAATGCATGACCTTGCACTTTTCACTATTAAATTTCATCCTATTACTATTACTCCAGTTTACAAGGTCTTCCAGATCTTCCTGTATGATATCCCGGTCCTTCTCTGTATTGGCAATACCTCCCAGCTTTGTGTCATCAGCAAACTTTATTAGCACATTCCTGCCTTTTGTGCCAAGGTCAGTAATAAAAAGATTAAATAATATTGGTCCCAAAACTGATCCCTGAGGAACTCCACTGGTAACCTCCTTCCAGTCTGACAGTTCACCTTTCAGTGTGACCCGCTGTAGTCTCCCCTTTAACCAGTTCCTTATCCACCTTTCAATTTTCATATTGATCCCCATATTTTCCAATTTAGCTAATAATTCTCCCTGTGGAACCGTATCAAATGCCTTATTGAAATCGAGGTAAATTAGATCCACTGCGTTCCCTTTGTCTAAAAAATCTGTCACCGTCTCAAAGAAGGAGATCAGGTTGGTTTGACACGATCTACCTTTTGTAAAGCCATGTTGTATTTTGTCCCAATTACCATTGACCTTAATGTCCTTAACTACTTTCTCCTTCAAAAATTTTTCCAAGACCTTGCATACTACAGATGTCAAACTAACAGGCCTGTAGTTACCCAGATCGCTTTTTTTACCTTTCTTAAGACTCAGAACTATGTTAGCAATTCTCCAGTCATACAATACAACCCCTGAATTTACAGATTGATTAAAAATTCTTGCTAACGGGCTTGCAATTTCAAGTGCCAGTTCCTTTAATATTCTTATATGAAGATTATCCAGGCCTCCCGATTTAGTCCCATTAAGCTGTTCAAGTTTGGCTTCTACCTCAGATGTGGTAATATCTACCTCCATATCCTCATTCACATTTGTCATCCTACCATTATCACTAAGCTCCTCGTTAAAGACTGAGGCAAAGTATTTGTTTAGATATTGGGCCATGCTTATATTATCCTTAACCTCCACTCCATCCTCAGTGTTTAGCGGTCCCACTTCTTCTTTCTTTGTTTTCTTCTTATTTATATGGCTATAGAACCTTTTACTATTGGTTTTAATTCCCTTTGCAAGGTCCAACTCTACATGGCTTTTGGTCTTTCTCACTTTATCCCTACATGTTCTGACCACAATAAGGTAGCTTTCCTTGTTGATCCCTCCCATCTTCCATTCCTTGTAGGCTTTCTGCTTTTTCTTAATAACCTCTCTGAGATGCTTGCTCATCCAGCTTGGTCTACAACTCCTGCCTATGAATTTTTTCCCCTTTCTTGGGATGCAGGCTTCTGATAGTTTCTGCAATTTTGACTTGAAGTAATTCCAGGCCTCTTCCGCCTTTAGATCCACAAGTTCTTCAGTCCAATCCACTCCCTAACTAATTTCCTTAATTTTTTAAAGTTAGCCTTTTTGAAATCAAAAACCCTAGTCACAGATCTATTTTTGTTTATCCTTCCATTTAGTTTGAACTGAATTAGCTCATGATCACTTGAACCAAGGTTGTCTCCTACAATCATTTCTTCTGTGAGGTCCTCACTGCTCACCAAAACCAAATCTAAAATGGCATCCTCTTTTGTCAGTTCAGCAACTACTTGGTGAAGAAATCCATCAGCTAGCGAATGCAGGAAAATCTGAGCCCTATTATTATTACTAGCACTTGTCCTCCAGTCTATATCTGGGAAGTTAAAGTCTCCATGATCACACAATTCCCATTAGTATTTACTTCATTAAAAACATTAAAGAGATCTCTATCCATATCCAGATTGGATCCAGGCGGTCTATAGCACAATCAGATCACTATCCCAGGGCAGGCTCTCGTAGCTTTCTTCCCCAGTGTGATTTTTTCCCAGACAGACTCCGTCTTATCCATTCCATCACTTCTTATTTTTTTACAGTCTACCACATCACTGATATACAATGCTACACCACCACCTTTGCCTTTATTTCTGTCTTTCCTAAACAGCACATACCATTCAATACCCGTACTCCAGTCATGACTACTCTTCCACCATGTTTCTGTTACCCTATAATATCTGGTTTCACTTCCTGCACCAGTAGCCCTAGTTCCTCCATTTTGTTACCTAGGCTCCTCGCATTAGTGTACAAACATCTTAATTTTTGCAGATTCTACCACCAATATTACCTATTAGATTGGTATGTACACTGCCGTTCCTCCTTATGTCCATTCTCCTACCCATAACTGTATCCTTTCTTACTTCGTTTTCTTCCCTCTCAAAGAGAATAACTGGGGTGGAGATTACCTGGACATCTCCCAACTATCTTCCCCAAATTCCTAGTTTAAAACTTTCTTGATCAGTTGTGTCATCCTCCATCCTAGAAGTCTATTTCCCTCCTTACTTCTGCGACCTACATGGTGAATCCTCCAACCCATCTCCAAACAGCTCTTCTACATTCTGCAAACTGGCCTCACTGGCTGACTATCTAGGAGAATGGAAACCCTTTGTTAGAGCAGGACAGTCTCTTCAATGCAGCTCTCTTTCCATGGCTCCCAGAGGGTCATACTGAAACACCTGTGAGTCTCTTGGAGTCTCTCAAGGAGTTCCCTGCTCAGTCACTTGGCACCCACTAGCAATGGTCTCTGGCAGCGGCATTGCAAAGGGGAGCTCAGCAGATGGTCCTTTCTATGGCTTCCTGAGTGGGAAGGAGGTTGGTCTTGTCATTTAAGTCCTAGCTGTCAGAGTCAGGGCTCCTGGGTTCTCTGGTTTTGGAGTGGGTGGAGTCTAGTGGTTGGAGTGGGACTGGTATCAGTACCATGCTTCCTTCCTGCCCCTGTAAGCGACGTTGTGTGTGACCTTGCAGCCAGTTGCTTTCCATCCCTGTGCGCCAGCTAACAGAGATAATACTGATCCCCCTCAGATGGGCTGGCAGGGGTCACTACCATAATGACTCAAGTTGGAGTGAGTTGTGCTTTTGGCAGCGAAGCACCCAGATTCAGTCCCCATGGATGCCCAAGGTGTCTATATGTGGCCATGGTTTGACTCACCTAGCATTACAGGCTGTTTAGCCCAGTCCTGGCCATGCATGATGCATCTGCTCCTGGCCCTCTCTGGCCCACAGCTCCATCACACACAAGAACATGGCCCACCAAGGACAATCTATCATCTCCCATCTGGTGTTCATCTCCAAGATGGCCGGTGAGCCCTAGTCAGCCCATAGAAAGACAGGGTGGTGTTCTTTGGTGGAAACTGCTGGAGCTTCAGCCTCTGCTCCCACCTCCACCCACCCACTCAAAAGTGGTCCCTGATCCCAGATAAACAAAGTAGCTGAGTTGAGGCCAGGGTGGGTGGAATTACTGCTGGGACTGGTCCTAAGAGAAGAGGAGATTTCTCCTCTGCTCTAGGGAGATCCCCATAGGAAAAGCAGCTTGGGGTGGGGGTAATACAAGCACTACCCCTCAGCCCTGAATAGCAGGCAACTAGGAATTTGGGAGCCAAGGTACTGGTGTATCTTGCTGGAGAGCAGAAAAGGGCATTGGAGAAATTGTACAAAAGTCAATGTCATGGCTGGGTCAAGGGCAGCCAGACCTACTGGTCAGAGCCAGAGCTCACACACACATGACAGGAGTCAAGAGTCAGCTGGGTCAGGATACTGGAAGATCAGAAGCAAAAGACAAACTTGCAATGGCAACCACAAATCAGATGCCAGGACATCACGCCAGGGGAGCGGAAGCAAAAACAGGCAGCACATGATTCAGAACAGGGAGCAGCCCTGTTGTTCAGTCAGCTTCCTATTCCTTCTGCTGCCTTAAGCCTTAAGGGCCAATTAGCTTCTCTGGGACTCCTCCAATAGGATCTCAGGAGTGGAGCCTCAAACTGCGGCTGAACTTCATGGGTCCTAGGTAAGCAATTTTCAGCAGGCTTCCAGGTGAAGGGTTGAAGTGTGGCTGCTCCTATGAACCCTGCAGACCCGGGCTGAAGACTCCTGGGTCGTGACAGTCTCCCCACTCAAACCACCTGCAGAAAACATTATCAAGGATCCTGGACACATCCTCTGAGAATAAAATGAGGAGATCATGATGAGAAACACATCTCTGTACCAGGGCTGGGATCTAGGGATAGGGAAAGTTCCCAACCAGGACATGTAGCAGGAGCCCTCTGTTTATTGCAAGAGCCCCAAGGGGCAGTGAACGGTTCTTACCTCCAGGAGATGCGTGGGATCTTCCATCTGAGTCTCAATAAGCCCCATGTTGCTTGGTTTGACAGGATGAGTTCATCTGTCCCCACTGCTCCCTGAGCTGGGTGAGCTGCAGGATACATCTGTGTCACAGGCTGGGAGATCTGAAAGACAGATGTGACAATCAGGGTTCTGTCACCCCAGGGGGAGAACAGAGGGTCTGAACCCAAAAGAATAAGAAATTGAATCAACTGATTCAATGCAGAGTTACTGTGCCCTACAGGTACATCATAAGGTTCTCTCATGGATTGGTAACTGGTTAAAAGATAGGAGACAAAGGGTGGGAATAAATGGTCAGTTTTCAGCATGGAGAGGGGTAAATGCTGGTGTCCCCCAGGGGTCTGCACTGAGACCAGTGCTGTGCAACATATTCATTAATGATCTGGAAAAAGGGGTAAACAGGGAGTTGGCAACATTTGCAGATGATAAAAAAGCTACTCAAGATAGTGAAGTCCCAAGCAGACTGCCAAGAGCTACAAAAGGATCTCACCAAACTGGGTGACTGGGCAACAAAATGGCAATGTTCAGTGTTCAAAATTCAATGTTGATAAATGCAAAGTAATGCACATTGGAAAAACAAATCCCAACTCTACATCTAAAATGATGGGGTCTAAATTAGCTGTTACCTCTCAAGAAAGATCTTGGAGTCATTGTGGATAGTTCTCTGAAAACATCCACTCAATATGCAGCGGCAGTCAAAAATGCAAACAGAATGTTGGGAATCATTAAGGAAGGGATAGATAATAAGACAGAAAATATCATATTGCCTCTATATAAATCCATGGTATGCCCCCATCTTGAATACTGTGTGCAGATGTGGTCTCCCCATATCAGAAAGATATGTTAGAATTGGAAAAGTTTCAGAAAAGGGCAACAAAAATGATTAGGGGTATGGAATAGCTGCCAAATGAGGAGAGATTAAGAAGACTTGGACTTTTCATCTTAGAAAAGAGATGACTAAGGGGAGGATATGATAGAAACCCATAAAATCGTGACTGGTGTGGAGAAAGTAAATAAGGAAGTGTTATTTACTCCTCATCATTTAAGAACTCAGGGTCACCAAATGAAATTAATAGGCAGCAGGTTTAAAACTAAAAAAAGGAAGTATTTTTTTCACACAACGCACAGTCAACCTGTGGAACTCCTGCCCAGAGGATGTTGTGAAGACCAAGACTATAATAGGGTTCAACAAAGAATTAGGTAAGTTCATAGAGGATAGGTCCATCAATGGCTATTAGCCAGGATGGGTAAGGATACTGTCCCTAGCCTCTGTTTGCCAGAAGCTGGGAATGGGTGACAGGGGATAGAACACTTGATCATTACCTGTTCTGTTCATTTCCTCTGGGGCACCTGGTATTGGCCACTGTCGGGGTGAGATGGACCTTGGGTCTGACCCAGTATGGCCGTTCTTATGTTTGGAAAGCTGACAACACTTTGGTCATGAATATCCTTGTCTGATGTAGGTCTGAGTGAGGTATCATGCGTTCTGTACATGTACTGGAAACATGTCCCCTAAAATATGTTGAGGGGGTCAGACTTGATAAACCAGTTTGGCTTAGAGATGGAGAAGTTCCTGTTTATTTCATGTTCATAGAGCCATAGCTAAATAGCCAAGGGAGGAGGGGAGAAGAGAGTACCAGGGCAAGTGCTGAGGTAGGACCCAGTCAAGTTCCCAGCTCTCTCCCAGGTTTTGTGGGTGAGACCTAGGACAGGTCTCTGTTAGACAAAGGACAACGCCCTGCTCCTTACAATCCTTTGTGTCTATGGGAGAGAAGGGATGAATCCCTCCTTGAGAATCGCAGCAGCTTCCTAGGAAGGAGCCAGTGCTCTTCTCGGAGGACCTTCTAGATCTCACAGGGGTCCGATGCTCTCACTCTGCAAGCCTGCCTGGGCCTTGGAGTTAGTGCTCAACAGTACCAGGCAGAGCCCTGTTGTCAAGAACCAGTGCCTTCCCTCTGTCCCTGAAGGAGGAAGGGCCCCAACACTGCTCTGCACCGACTGCGCTGACCACGGGTGGCTCAATGGCTCTCAGGTAGCAGGACACAATGGAAATGTGAATTATCCAGTCTCTCATTTCCAGGCCTCCCCAGGGCTAAGGTAAAATTCCTGCTGCCCCTGCCCATTATGCTCACCTCCAAGATGTGCTGGAGTTTATTTGTGCTGGGGGTTGCTGTCAGCAGGCTCTTCAGCATGGCATCCATGTCTCTGGACAGGCCTTCTTCAGAGCCTGTAGGGGAGGGAGACCATGGGTCAGGGTTATGGAACCTGGGGCTACACATGCCAGGCTGACAGCTGGCTCCGCAGTACTTGCCCAGAGCAGCTCTCTGCAGGGGGCTTGGTGCACAGCAGGGTAGGGAACAGCCAAGCTGCTAGGGATAGGAGCTGGGTTTCCTGGCAGAGTCCAGGAACCAAAGCACAGCATCTTCAAGGAAGGGATTCCCCACAGAGGGGCAATATAATCTCCCACAGAAGGGGAGTCTCCCCCAGATACTTGATTAATCCTATGGCCTGTTCCCATCTCTGCCCACTGCACCCCCAACTCAGCAGCTCCAGCTACCAAAGAGAGCAAGAACCAGAGACTTTTCTGCTCCTGGGGCAGAGGAATAGGTTGATGATCTAACTCTTCTGGATCTAGGGGCAGCTTCAGTTTGCTGGCAGGAGACTGTACATGAGACCTTGCAGTTGGGGGATGACACAGGAACTAACATGGGCACGGAAGTTTGAGGAACAGGGGACAGAGGCCTGTGTGGGGCAAGAAGGGCAGGGATTTGGGAAGCAAGAGCAGAGGATCAAACACTTTCTTAATGTGGGTCAGAATGATCCCCATTTCAAAGACTGAGAAAGCGAGGCACCAGGTGGGAGAGGGACCTGCCAGGATCACGTTACCACTCAGTGGGTGGGCTTCAGTACAACCTGTTCCCTGCTCTCATCACTGGACCCTGCTGCCCTTTCTGTATGACCCCTCCAGCCATCCTCTCCCATAGGCCATCCCTACCACGCTCCAATGCCAGGCTGTTTGCATAATGGAGGCAGGCTTGTAACAGAGTTCACTCACCGACAGGTGCCCCTTCCTGGCAAGGCCTGTTTTCACAGCTTTCTTGCTGCATTAGCACTCCTGCTGATAGTGAGTAGGGCACTCTGGCAGTTTTTTGGCTGGGAACTCAGCCCTTCAGTCAGCTGACCGTCTTTTATTCCACTCCTTCCTGGGTTGTGCTCATCCCAAACTAAAAGTCCAAAAATGTCTTTAACAAAACAAGGTCTTCCGTCCCTTTGGGGGCTCTTCCTCAGCCTGACTTTGGCTCGGCCTACCCTTGTTGGCCTTGGTAGCCCTTTCTATGGCCTTGTACATCCCCTTCCTTAGAGATCATGGGAGAACCAGTCCTACCCTGGATTCTAGGTTCTGCCCCAAGGCCCTGTACCGAACAGGTAGGCCTGCTCCTGTACCTTTGCTGCAGTTTTCCCTGGTTTTCCCCTCAGGTGAGCACACTGTATAATCCATTTGGCCAAGCTAGCTCTCGGCTTTATAGCCCACAGGCCAAGCCTCCCGATTATATTTCCTCCTCCTTAGAACCTGGCCCACACGGGGGGCAAGTTCTATTCTTGTCCAAGCTTCATCTCTCATCATCTCATCACTGTCACTGCCAGCTCGCTCACCAGAATGAAGAGGCCATCCTTCTCTTCTGCAGTATCCCAACGCTCTTCCTGCAGCCACTCATTCTCATTAACAACTGCTTGCAGAGCCTGTTCTGAAGCCTTTAGCTTTTTCTGTAACCTTGTTGCTACTGCCGCTGCATACGCCAAAACCTTTTCCGTCAGGGTCTGAAAACCCACCATGGACTGCTCCACCCTGGTGTTTGTCCCGACTTCAGTCTGCTTCGTCTCTGTGCCAACCATTTCTTCCTTCACCTCCCTGCAGCACCCAACAGGGTGTGTTGGTGGAGGGTCTGCAAGATCCATGGCCATCCCTGCCACCTCCACGTTGCCTGCCTCATGTGGGTTTGTGTCAGAGGACACCTTCTCCTTTCTTTCTACTTTCTTGGGACCTGGCCCCTCGTTTTGCCACTCAGCAATTTTCTAAGCAGGCCATGTCTTTTGATATGGTCTGGTTCTCTGCACTCAAAACAAAGAACTCTTGTCCCCATCTTGGCATTAGGCCACACTTGTACACTTTCTCATGCCCTGCTCTCCTGGGCTAACCTTCACAGCGCAGCCCAGGCATGCTCTCCTTGTTTGTTCTTTTTGTCCATGGGCATAGCAGACCCTGGGTTGATTTCCCTTTGCAGGATCTCTCACAGGTATTGCTGCTGCTGTCTGTAGCTCTGCCTGCATTTCCTTTGTTTCTGTTGGTTTTCTAGAAGCTGCTGGAGAAACCCCTAGACCTGCTTTGGCTGCTTAACCAGTCCCTGGAACTGAAGTGGGAAATCCAGTGACCAGTTTGGTCCCTCGATACACCCGCTTGGGAGGACAGACCTGCCTTCAGCAACCAAGACTTCCATCAGCCCTCAAGGACCACAGGGGGAATTCAATCCTCTTGACTATGCCAATCAGAAACGAATCTCCTCATCGTTACATGCCCCCCTGGCGGCCAGGCGTGGCATCACGGACCTCTCACTGGACTAGCGGCCCCCCTCGATGGTTGCTCCAGCACCATGGCAGTTTCTCTGCCTGGTAACTCAGCCCTCCGGCCAGGTCACCAGCTTTAGTCCACTCTTCTGGGGCCCAGCTTGTCTCATACTAAAAGTCCAAAGAGGTCTTTCCACAGAAAGAGGTCCTTCTGCCATCACTGGGGCGCTTACTCAGACTGCAGCCCTGTTGCTGGGCTTGGTAACCCTCTCTGGGTGCTTGTACGCTCCCTTCTTTGGGGCCAGTAGGGGAACCCAGTCCCAACCTGACATTGGTTGAAGCCCAGGGCCCTGTAGCCAACAGCTATGTCTGCTCCTTTCTCTTTGCTGCAGTTTTCCCTGGGCACTTCCTATCTCTCTTCTCAAGTTCCCTTCTAGGCTTTCCGTGCTGCTCTGAACTTCCTACATCATTCTCATTCCTGTTAATTCCCCAGCTGGGCTGTATCAGCACTGCAGTCTGGCTCCTTAGGGGGAGGTACATGGTGCCTCTCAGTTAGGGCTCATTCTGTAATCAGCTTGGCTAAACCCCAGGTTGTGCAGCATAGGGGAAAGCACCCTGTTACAGGCCTGCTCTGCCCACTCCTACCGTTACTGGGCTGGGATCCTTGCTCCCATTTCAGACCTGGTTTCCAGAGGGGCTGAGTACACACAGGCCCCACTGCCTGGAACTGAAGTTTGCTTGTTCTGGTGACTCTGACATTCAGGCCTTTCATCATTCAGAGGCTGACAGGTGTGGTGAGGGGGCTGGAGAAACCCCACTGCTGAGCGGAAGGAGGTCAAAGAGTTGGAATTCTGGGAGCAGATGGGTTCGTTTGCCCTGCTGCAGGAAGTGGAGCTGGAGACCGGAGATGCCATGTGAACGAGACTACCTGATGTCCTCTTCATGCCTGAGGGGCTGGAGCCTCCTGCTGGAAATGCTTTCAGGAGTCCAGGTTCGAAGACATCTTTGGGGAGTCCCTTCCTAGGAACAAAACCACAGTGGTACAATGATGGAGATGTCTCTGTCCCAGAGCTAGGAGCCAGGGACGGGGGAAGGTCCCAGCCAGGCTATGCATCGAAGATCCCATTTCTCCCGCAAGAGACCCACACGCCCCAAGGAGTAAATGACTCTTACCTCCATGAGGGAGTGGGGTCTTCCATCTAAACCTCTTTGAGACCCAGCATTGCTTGCTTTGATGGGACTAGGTGACCTTTCCCCACTGCGCCCTGAGGTGGCTCAGATGCACCCGTCTGGGAGGCTGTGCCAGATCCCAGGGCCTGGAAGACAGCTGGGAAGGAGGCTTCTATTCATTTCACACCCAAAGACCCTGTAGAAGGGCCAAGGAGAGAATACAGGGCAGGAGGTGAAGCTAGCCCTGAGCCTCTGTCCCACACCCACCTCCTCAAAAGTGGAACTTTCCGATTTTCGTGGGGCTAGGGGCTGTGGCCCTGACACAATGGCCCTTCTGCACCATATGGGGCAGGGAGAGCTCTGCCTGGGAGCAGGGAGAATGGGATGGGGGTCAGACCAAGGGAAGGGAATGGGTGTGAGGGAAAGAGCTCCTGCCCCAGATGAAGGAATTGGGGTGGGGGGGGAGGAGCTCTTTCCCTCACACCCATTCCCTTCCCAGAGGGAATGACCCTGCTCCACAGAGAGGGGAGAGAGTTTCTGAGTGTGCCAGGGGCTCCATTTTCCCTTTCACTAGCTCCCCATTTACAGCGAGCCAGAGCAGTACCTGCAGCAGGGAGCTGGAGTTGCTGGTGGCCTCAGAAGCACAGCCCCTGCAGTGCCTCAGGCACCTGGCGCAAGTGCCGGATGATGCAGAGCTGGTGCACCACACTGGCCGTGACGGCCTCCTGCTGCAAGGGAACGAGAACCTGTCAGAGACTCAGAGGCCCCCGAGGAATTGGGGGGATTAAGGGCACCTGGAACCAGCAGCATTTCCACCCAGCACCTGCTTACCTCTGAGGGATGGATTCACTCTCCTGACCCCCAGAATGGAGTCTTGTTGTCCTTTCTAGTGACCTCCAGTGCCAACCCCCCTTCTTGTAGGGTGAGCTCCTGCCTCCTCCCCGTCAGTGCCCGTGAGAGCTGTTCCACAGCTCAGGTTCTCAGGACCCTCTCCTCCACCCCCACCCAGGTTGGGCAGGGAGGGGGCTCTAGCGGGGGGGGGGGAGGAGAGATTCTGGCAGCAGTGAAGTGGGATGTGGGGAGGTTGAGACCTTTCCCCAAGTCATCCCAGCCACTAATGCTGAAGCGACAGGATGGCAGCCCTGGTGAATGGCGCAGATCAGCAGCCCCTGCTGACTAAATCCTCCCGTTCTCTCTAGAGCGGGTCCAGCCCTGCCAGCAGCAGGACAAGCTTCCCCCGCCAATGTGCCTCAGCCCTGCCTGGTCTGTCGCAATCACCCGTCAGTCCTTGGGCTCCCAGGCTGCCAGTGATGGGAGCAACTCTGGTGACACGGACTCTGGTGACACGGTGGCTCGGGTGACACGGACACTAGGCCACTGGGAACTAGGTGCAGCCCTGTGGAACAGGAGAGGATTGCAGAGGGCACTTACGGAACTCTTCTGCCCTTCCCGAGAGCGATAGCACTGTGTCCTAAGAACATAAGTCCGTGATGAGGTAAGAGCTTGTCATTAATTAGCCTTGCTAAAGAGCTGGGTAGGAGCTGCTCCGGGGACAAGCTGGCTCCCTCCTGCTCATGGAGGTGAATTCACCTCCCTTCCCAGTAGCACCTGTTCTCACTCTCATTCCCCACCAGGCTCCTTGCTGCCAGGCCAGCAAATGGCCATAGGATGGGAATGAGGCCTGGGTCCTGCCCCAACCTCCTTAGTCTAATGCAGCTGCTTACCTTGTCCCCCATTAGCTGCTGGGCTTCCCCCAAGAGGGAGTAGGTGAGGAGCAGCCCAGCCTGGCTGACATGCAGCAGGGGGTCGTGGATGGCCACCACTGCCGTCCGGAGGAAGGATCTTCTCTGCCCCTCCGAGAAGAACTTTCCGAAGACCTAAAACCGTGGGGACATGAGTCTGTTCGCAGATTGCCCAGAACTAGGCTCCAAATCCTGGGGCTAGAATGGTATCTCCATCTAGTGACCTCAGGAGGGAGCCACTGCAGGGGACCCAACCACCCCCACTCCTTGAGCTGTCTCATGCCCTGGCAAAGTGTCCTTACCTCCCCCACCCTGGCTGTGTTTCTTTAGCTCAGGAGCCTGCTGTCCTGGTGCCAGTCCCAGCACCACAGGTCTTCAGCCTCATGGATGGTCAGCCCTGGGAAAGAGAGAGACACACACATTTGTCATTCTGGTTGCAGTGCTTGTGTATTTTCAATGCCATTGGTGGCTGCACAGTGGGCAGAGTCCTCGCTGCATGCCTGGCCCAACAGAATTGCAGGGTGTGGTGTAGAACAGAGAAAGAGACAGACAGAGACTCAGCCTCCAGCTGGGGTCAGTCTCAGAGAAATTGGTTGGGGTCCGAGTCTCACTTTTCTATTGGGTGCCATTTCCCAGCTGGGTCCCTTGCCCCTCAGCAGCTGGTAGAGCCGGTACACTCCCTTCCTGGCCTGCCGGCTGATGTCCTTGGCTGGGTCACTGATGGACAGAGCCAGCTGTGCCACATGGTGACCCATCCTGGGGAATTCTGCTGAGTTCTAATGGAAGGAAGACGGAGAGGGGACTCCATCAGTATTTTCCTGTCAGCTCCCAGTCCCCGCCTGGGCCAGGACTCTCTTTTCCCTCAGTCCCTCTGCAGGAGATGCTAGAGGATAGGAGCTAGAGCTAGACCCTTAATTTCCTCTGCCCCCAAGGGAGCCTGGAGCACAGGGATGTGGGCAGGCCAAGGTTTCCCAGACAGACAGTGGCAGGGCAGGAAAAGTGCCTGTTTCCTGGACCCTGCTGCCCCTCGTGTAGCTGATCCTGGGAGTGAGCCTCTCCCCAAAGCCATTGCAGTGTTACTGTTGTGAAAAGAACAGCCCAGCTAGGAGAGAGGACCCTTCCCACCACCTCTGCCAGAGGAGCCACCATTGGGAGGTGACTCCCAGCCCTTGGCCTGAGCAGCACCGGGTTTAGGGGAACCAGGCGGGAGGATCTTGGTACCTGAGGTTGCCCACAGCAATCAGGGAGTTGGCGAGGACAGCACCAGGTGGAGAGTTGTCAGGCAGCTCCTCAGTGAGCTCCTGTGAGACCCAAAGGAGATAAAGGAGCTTGTGAGATTTGCCTCCCGCTCCTCCGATTCCTGCCCACTAGTGATCAATCTCAGAATTTCTCCCGTCTCTTCTCCCCAATCTTCAGCAGCAGCAATCCCTGGCCTCAGCTGCCCCTCCAGCACCAGCCATCCCCCATTCATTGGCCCGGGGAGACCCCTGCCCCTCCCATGTCTCTGTCCTCCCTCCAGCTGCTGGACACCGTGTCTCGCTCACTGCAATCCTCTCTACCACAGCCACCTTGCAGCAGTGCAGCTCCAGTGTGTTCTGCCCTCTCTGCTGTGCAGTGAGACACACGGGGTGGATGGCGTACAGGAACATGAACTGCTGGGCCTCATCCTGCACCCACCAGGAGTGGGGTTAGGGGAGAGAGAGCCAGCTAGTCAGGGTCCTCCCTGCCCCACCCACATCAGCTGCAGGACTCAGGCCTGAATGGGGGATAGTGGAGACCCACCCACTGTCCAAATCACCCACGACTCCTACACAAGCAGGGTCAGGAAATGGGACAGTGCCTGTGCGGGGAGGAGACCCCGGTTGGTGTGTGACAAACACCCCCATCTTGGGGGTCCCAGATCATGGAGGAGAAAGGTCCCCATTCGGGGTGGTAGATCATCAGAGTCAAGACCCTCTGCAGGGGGTCAGGGTGCTGGGAACGGGCGGGAGAATCTCGGTTCCAGCACAGCTGGGGAATGTTTGTACCTTTTGTCGGCCCTGGAGTTGCTCTTGAATGTTCTCGAGAGCAGCCTCCTCTGTGGCCACGTCCACCCGTTCCTTCTCCTCGTCCTCTGAGTCCTGGGGATCCTGGGGGGCACCAGGGAGAGAAGGGGACAGGGTGACACCTCCTGCCACTCAGGGGATAGACAGGGGCATGGTGGGGTAATGTGCTCCTTTCCAACCTCTGGGACCCAGAGCAGATCAGACCCCACACTCCCCGCTCTCAGTGATGCTTTCATTCCCCCAACTCCTTCAGGAGCCCATAGCAAAGAGAGCCCCCAACACTGTCCTGGACTCCCTGGGAGGTGCCTGCCCCCACCCCTCAACTGGAGCACCTAGATTCAAAGTGTAAGTGGTTCACGTGGCTCAGGCCAGACACCTGGGCTGGGGACCCATCCCCATAGCACTGGTCAAGTGCCTGGGCTCAGGGTGTTCACAGCCCCCTCCTCACCCCTCCCTGAGCCCAGCCTGGCTCCTCACCTGGAACAAAGCAGCGGCGCCCATCGGCCTCACTCCTGACAGAGTCCCAGGTGCTGCTGCTGTCCCATGGGGAGCAGGCCAAGCTGCTGGTGCTGGGACAGGGATCCTCCACCTCCTGCCCTGGGGAGGCTGGAGGGTTGTCAGTGAGTGGGCAGGGTGATGCCTCCTGCAGGGAATCAGAACTGGGCTCCTGGGGCTGGTGCTTCCCACACAACAAGACCCAGAGCCACCCTGCCCAGCTCCCCTCATGGTCTGGGTCCTGTCTGCCCAGCCACATCCTGGGCAAGCTCCATTTCGGCCTGTCTGTGCCTCTCCCACCTCAGCGCGAGTGGGTTTCCTCTGCCAGAAGGCTGGGCACGTCGACCTCCTGGCCCGGCCAGGGGCTCCTTCCCCACCAGCGGGGACGGAGGAGCCACTCTGCTCCTGGGGAAGATGGAAGCTGCTTCCCTCAGGCTCTGGGGCCACCTGCAGAGCCTTCTTCCTGAACATCCTCAGAAGCCTGGCCATCCTGGAACTGAGCGGGGAGCAGGCGTGAGTCTGGGGTCAAGGCAGCCTCTCACTAACTAGCCTTTTTGGTCCCTCCCCATCCCTGCCCAAGCCAGAGCAGCTCCTCCTCCCTGCACAGGGGTGCAGGAAGTGCAATCTCCACACACTGGCAGGAGTTCATTTCATGATCTGCTCCAAGTATTCCCCCTCGTCATCTCTGGTGCTGCAATACCCGGGGAATCTTCTCCTTTTTGAGCACTGGTGTCAGTCACAAAGACCATGGTCACTTTGGACAAGAAGATCTCTCCTGCCATCCCTGGCCACACACTCCCCCTTCCCCCCAAGATAAAGAAGGAACAGAACCCAGGAGTCGGGACTTCTCCTGGGAAACCATTCCCCACTTCAAGGTCCCTAGGCATAGGAAGCCCAGAGCCTCCTCGTTTCTCATTGATTTTCATGCGCAGCAGCTCACAGGGTCTGGCCCAGCTCAGAGACTCAGCCTGGGGAACAGTGTCCCACAAAGGAAGGGCTGGGAGCCCCATTGCTGGGACCTTTCCAACACACTGGAGATGGCTCTGGAAAAGCCCCTCCCCAATTTGAGAGTGAGGGGCTCCTGGGGGCCATTTGCAGATCCAATCTCCTTTGGGACACATTCTCTCCCCCTCTTTCTGCCTCTCCCCAGACAGACAGGGGATGCCACAGAGTAATCCTAATGCCACTCACTTGCTGTAGGTGATGGAGCGATGGATGGTGGATGTTCAGGGTCACCTGCTGTCCCTCACCCTCCTTGTCACTCTCCAAGCCTAAGGCAGGCTGGAGAGGGTGGTGACCTGAGGAGTTACCCTGCCCAGCCAGCAGGCAGGGTGATGACGCTGGGCGATCGACTGGCTGTGAAAAGAAGAGTCTGTCTTATTGCCAAGGGATGGAGAAACTCAGCCTGCATGAGGGGGTGCAAAACACTGCCCTAGTGCGGGGGTGACAGCGCCTCCCAGCTTCTCACATCCTGGCACTTTACACACCTTCCTGGAGCGTCCCAACCCCTCTGGGCTGGAGGGACTGCGACCCCAACCCGACTGATGAGAAAGAGGCCTGGGGAGGGGAAGCTTCTGGCTCAGGGTCACACCAAGTGTCAGAGCCATGGATGGGACCCAGCAGTCCTTATTTCCAGTCCCCTTCACTAACCACTGCTGCACACTCCCTCCCACAGCTGGCAATTACAACTAGGCCCTCATGTCCGGTCCCCCTGCCTTTGAGAGGGAGTGTGCTCTGTGATAGTGACTGGACCAGGGGATTGAGACTCAGGACTCCTGGGTTCCATTTTTGGTTTTCCTATTGACCTGTGGGACTTTGGGCAAGTTGCTCCCACCTTCTATTGCTCCGTCCCCAACAGTCAAATGGGGATTTCCTACTTTCCCACTATTGGAAAGTGCTGGGAGAATCCCCCAGCAAAAGCTGCTCTGACAGTGCTAAACAGCATCTGACCATTAAAGGTTGGAGTGCACTGCCCAGGAGGAGGAGTGTTTGGCTCTGGGGTTTCACTTCTGCCCAATCTATAGAGAGGGGCCCAGTTGTGGAGTTTGGCTCAAGAAGACCAATTCGTAAAGGGTGTTTTGAATTTCAATCCTGTGCTCCAGAGTGCTTGGTGTCATCTGCAAATTTTAGAAGCATACTCTCCACTCCATTTTCCAAATCATTAATGAAAATATTGAATAGTACCGCACCCCAGACTGATCCCTGCTGGACCCTCTCAGTTGGGCAGCCAAACATGGAGAAAGACCCTTGGAGTATGGGCTTTCAACCAGCTGTGCACCCACATTATACTAATTGCATCTTGACCACATTTCCCTAGTTTGCTTGTGAGAATGTCCTATGGGACTGTGTCAAAATCCTGATTAACACCAAGATAGATCACATCTACTTTTACCCACCTCCACTAGGCCCGTAACCCTGCCAAAGAAGGAAATAGGATTGGTTTGGCATGATTTGTTCTTGACAAATCCATGCTCAATAGCCCTAAAAACCAAATGATCCTGTAAATGCTGACAAACTGCATTAATAATGTGTTCTAGTGTCTTTCCAGGTATGGAAGTGAGGCTAGCTAGTCTGTATGTCCCAGGGTTCTCTTTGTTCCCCTTTTAAAGATAGCTACTGTCTTGTTAATGGATGGGAAGATGTTCTTTTTCGGGGATCTCAGACGAGAACTGGGGCACAGCATCTGTTTTGTTAAGGCCACAAAAATGGAGGCAGGAACCTCTTCTCTCCTCCTGGCAAAGAACCTGAGGTACCTAAAAGAGTGGGACTCACATCCTTGAATGGGCTTGAAAAAAGACAATGGTTAAAATTTGGCCCTGACCATTTCTTGTTTCTGCAGACTAGACATTTTAGCAAAGTTTAGAATTTCTTGGTGCTCAACACTGTGAAACTCCCCTTTCTCCTTCACAAAGGGCTTTAATGCCCCTTATCTCACCCAGGCTCACGACTGCCCAGAGTTCGAGAATTGTCCGTGTTCCCATTGGACAGATGGGGTGCCTGAGGTACAGAGAAGGGAAGTGACCTACCTAAGGGCCTACACAGCAAGGTGGTGGTAGAGCCAGAAAGAGAAGCCACCAGTCCTGACTCCTGTTCTAACAGACAACAAACCCCCAAGAGGCAGGGATAGAGCCCAGGAATCGAGATGGTGGGGAAATTTAATTGAAACCGTTTCTGTCAGAAAATCCCATTCAGACTAAACCAGTTTGTTTCTTGAAATCATGACAAGTGGGATGAAAATTTTTTGCGAATATTTTGTTGCAAAACAAAAGCATCTCCTGTTTGTCACACAGTGTGTTAAATTATTTCCTCTCACACAAAGAGGAGACACTGAGATCTCAAAAATTAGATAAGATGCTTCAGTCTGAGCTAAGTAGTTGCTGCTCTTAACAATTTCAAAATAATTAAATACAAATAAAGTAGAATATTTCAGCTATTCTATTATGACATAATCTGATTTGAGTAAACGTGATAGGACACCTCATATTATGCACTGCTTCTAGTGACACTTTCCAGTGTATCCCCATCTTCCACCCACCCTGAGGTAGGTAGGAGCGGATTGTTATCTTTACTGGAAAGAGGGAGGAGCTTAGGCTGAGAAAGGAGAATTCACTTGTCTTAGGTCACACAGCCAGTCAGTGGCAGAGTTGGGAATAGGACCCAAGAGCCTGACTTTTAAACTAACCATCGGATCTTAAATCTCATACACTGAATGATCTGAATAAAGTGCTCTCAGATGAGCTCCAGACCAACAACAGTTCACAGTAATTATTCAGCAAGTATTTTAGGAGAACTGGAATTGTAGAGAGAATCATGAACTGCTCCGAGACAATTATTGCAGAGAAGCAGCAAAATTCATCAAACATATGACTGGTTATGACTTATTTACTTGGTCTTAAAAGAGAACAAGAAGGATCTGAGTCTCCTCCCTGTCAATAACCCCCTGGTCAGCCAATCAGGGTAGAGACTGAGGGGCAGGAGGCTGAGGATTCTCACCAGAGAGCCCAAAGGATGGCCCAGGTCACCGGTGGGGATCACTGGCCGAGCACTATTTCAGCCCCACATTTTTGGGTGAACCTTCCACAATGGGAGCTGCAGAGCACCCCCAGTGATACCCACACCACACCCACACCTCCTGGTGGCGGGAGGGGAACAAGGGAAAGGACAAAAGAAGTAAGAGAAGAAGAGAAAGGGGGGAGGGATGGAGGAAAAGGTAAAACAAAAGGACAAATCCCAATGTTCCCAGTGATTCTAAGGGACAAAATCCTAGGTGGGGAATAAAATTCTGCCACCTTAAGCTAGTGTTTTCCATACCTAGAATTCAGCTGGCACCAAATGGATCAAACTGAACAGGTTCCATACCTCTCAGAGACTCTTACCTTGTAAACAGGGATGTCTGTTTCCTGGTAAAATCAGTAAAAGGAAAGGAGAAAACTTTAAAGAGGGTCCTCCTCGCGCTCACGTATGTAAACCCTAATACTCTCTCAGTCCTCAAAGAGAGACCTCGAGAAGGAGACTTGCTGAAGCAGAGCCACAGGGGTCTCTAAGGTTTCCTTGGCCCTGAGCCCCTGTCCTGCCTGGCTGATGTCAGCATCTCTCTGTGAGGTCACCACCTCCCCACCACCTTTGACCAATAGGCTGAGATCCTGCAAAAGGCCTTTGTGATGTCACTGCCACACCCGCCCCAAGGGTGACCAGATATCCTGATTTTATAGGGACAGTCCCGATATTTGGGGCTTTTTCTTATATAGACTCCTGTTACCCCACACTCCCTGTCCCATTTTTCACTCTTCCTATCTGGTCAGCCTACCCACCCCTCCCCTGCCATGCTAATGTCCTGCAGCTGGCCAGACACTTTGGAGGTTTGAGCTAATCCCTGTGGATCACCCCACTCAATGAGTGTTCATTCTAGGAAGCAAGCCGGCTAGACAGTAAAACATCAGAAGCTGCTCCTAATGCTACACTCAGTTTTTCAGAAATGAGTAGACTTTATGGCCACAAGAGACCATTAGAGCATCTCATCTGACCCCCTACATATCACAGGCCTCCTGTATACACAATCGCTACTTTGGGTGCAAACACATTCCAGAAAGGCATCTAGTCTTCATTAAATGACATCAAGAGATGGAGAATCCACCACTTTCCTTGGTAGCTTGTTCCTGTGATGAATCATCCTCGCTGTTGAATATTTGTGCCTTATTTCTAATATGAAATTTGTCTCTTTTCACCTTCCAGCCATTGGGTCTGGTTATGCCTTTTTCTGCTAGATTAAAGAGCCCTTTAATACCCAAGATTTTCTCTCCATTAAGGCACTTCCACATTTCAGTGAAGTCACCTTTCAATCTTCTTTTCATCAGCTAAACAGGTTGAGCTCTTTCAATAGCTCACTAGAAGGCATTTTTCTCCAGCCCTCAGAACATTTGGTGGCTCTTTGCTGCCCCAGCTCCAATTTCTCAACATCTTTTTCAAACGAGGACACCAAAACTGGAGGTCGTATTCCAATATCAGTCTCAATGATACTGTCTCACCTCCCTATCCTACTCGCGGCTCTGCTCACACGTCTAAGGATGGCTTGAGCCCTGGTCACCACAGCATCACGCTGGGAGCTCATGCTGAGTGTCTTCTCCACTATGGCCCCTAAATCCTTTTCAGAGTCACTGCTTTCCTGGATACACTTCCCCTTTCTGGGGGTGTGGCCGGCATGCCTTGTTGCTAGGTGTAGGACCTTGCATTTGGCTCTGGTCAAACTTGTATTCTTTGAATGGGCCCAGCTTGTCGAATGAGCCAGATTGCTCTGTATCACTTCCCTCTCCTCCTCAGTAATTACCACACTGCAGGTATTTTGTCACCCACCAATCTTATCAGCAGGGATTGTATGTTCTCTCCTAATTCATTGATAAAAATATTTTTAAAAATTAGTCCTTGAGATCTTCTTCAGACCCGTAGTACCCAGGACCTGCTCCCCACAGCACAGTGAGAAAAGGCCGTCCAGCCTGCTGGTACATATGGGATAAGCAAAGAACAAACACACGTTTAGGAGCTGTGTTGTCCATAGGCTCTGAACAACATGTGGGGGTTAAAAATGCACTACAGACCTGTAGTGTAGACAGATCCCAACTATGTCTCGGTTTCCCACCCGGTAAAATGGGGAGAACAAACAAAAGCTTGATTAGCTCTATTTGATAGTTGGGGAAGCCGAGGCATCCAACGGTGAAGAGACTCACTCATGGTCCCAAAGCCAGGAATAGAAAACAGCAGGTCTTCTGATCGCCAATCCTGGGACCCAGGCTGGGTTATCCTGGCCTCACTGCTCTAATTTTAGTCACAGCCTCCATGTCTTTTCCTCCATGTCCCTTACCCCCACATCATTGCAGAAGAAAGATTTTCCGTTAGTCAGCTGCCTCTAATGCAGTGGTTCTCAAACTTTTGTACTGATGTCCCCTTTCACATAGCAAGCCTCTGAGTATGATCCCTCCTTATAAATTAAAAACACTTTTTAATATATTTAACACCATTATAAATGCTGGAGGCAAAGCGAGGTTTGGGGTGGAGGCTGACTGCTTGCGACCCCCCCATGTAATAACTTTGTGACCCCCTGAGGGGGCCCGACCCCCAGTTTGTGAGCCCCTGCTCTAATGCATGTGGATGTCGTTCCAAAAGACGTGCTCTGGCTCAGTCCCATGTTATGGTTGGCTGAAGGAACCACTTGGTGACATTCTACAGGAGGTGCGACTAGATGTACATAATGGTCCTTTCTGACCTTAACATCCATCAATCTGTACATTTTCTGCTGCTAGGAAGCTAACTCTGGACCTATTTTCTCTCATTCGCTTTCAGTTGGAATAATTTAAATCCAGGCCAAAGGATTTCCTCTTCCATTATGTCTTCAGCACCTTTGAGAGCAAACAGTTACTGTTATCCCACAGGTTTCCAGTTTCAGCCTGTCCCAGGGTGAGATGGCCAGGAAAGCTCAACTGCACCTAGCCCAGGTTATGCAGCTCCCTAGGGTGAAGGGAATAAGTGTGGGGGTCACGTGACAAGAAGCAGCATGTGACTAGGACCCAGACCTGCTGAGAGATACATGGGACCCTCGCTAGAATGCGGGGTTCGGGATCCATGCACGGTACCGCGTTAACGTGGGGGCCACATTACCATGGATTCTAATTTAAATATTTAAATTTGGGATCCATCGCCATGACCGCGCAGTATGTGGATCCGTGCTGTAGCGATGCATGCTCTAGCGAGCGTCCGCTGTATAAGGGCAGCCTGTGCTCAGCCAGGAGAGAGACCCCAAGGGGAGCAGGCATGGGAGGGGCTTGGAGAGTCCTTGAAAGGTCAGGAACAAGCCGGGAAGGGGCTAGTCTGAGCACTTAGGACAAGGCCCTAGGAGGGAAAGACAGGGCAGTTTAGGTGATGGGGCAGATAGTCCAGTTGGCTTAGGCTCCCAAGGCCAGACACCCACAGGTGAAGGTGATTGTCAGGGCTTATGTCCTTCTCCCCAAGGGTAGAGTTGATAGTGGAGAAGACTGATGCCAGAAGGGGAAAGTGAGTTAACCCCGAAGGTCACCCAGTGAGTTTATATCACAAATGCATACTCAGAAGGATCCAAAAGAATCATGGATTTTCCAGTCTCTTCTTTCTAGGAGTCCCCAGGGCTATGGTAAAACCCCTTCTGCCCCTCCCCATTCTGCTCACCTCCAGGATGTGCTGGAGTTTGTCTGTGCTTGCTCGTGCTGTCAGCAGGATCTACAGCTCATCATCCATGTTCTCTGGGCAGACCTTGCTCAGAGCCTGCCAGCGGAGGGAGACCATGGGTCAGGGTTATGGAAATTGGGGCTACACCTGCCAGGAAGACAGCTGGCTCTGCAGTCCTTGCCCAGAGCAGCTCTCTGCAGAGGGCCTGGTGCACAGCAGAGTAGGGTACAGCCCAGCTGCTAGGGATGGGAGCTGGGCTTCTGAGCAGAATCCAGGAACCAAAACCCAGCCTGCGGAAAGAGAGGACTGCCCACGGAGGGACAACGTAATGTCCCATTGAGGAAAGAGGCTCTCCCTGCCATTTCTTAACCTTATGGGCTGTTCTCGTGCTCTGCCAACCCCACCTCTCAGTAGCTCCAGCTGTCCGAGGGAGCAGGGACCAAAGGCCATCCTGCTGCTGGGACAGAGGTGGAGGTTGCTGTTCTACCTGCATATGGGTGTTGTTCTTTCTCATGCCCATGGTGAATACATCATGCAAGGGAAGCTCTCAGGACATGCGATTCCAGCTCCAGAGCAAGGGGAAGCTTTAGCTCGCTGAAGGGAGACTGTGTCTGAGAACTTGCAGTTGGGGGATGAGACAGGCACTAAGATAGGCATGGAAGTTTGGGGAAATGGGGAGAGGCCAGTGTTGGGCAAGGAGGACAGGGATTTGGGAAGCAAGATCTGAGGATGAAACACTGTCTAATTGTCGGTTAGGATTATCCCCACTTCAGAGAGGGGGAAAGTGAGGCACCACGTGGAAGTGGGACCTGGCTCACTAGGCTAAGTGTATGAATAATGGCTAGAGCAAAAATATAAAAGCCATTAAGTGTCAGAAGAACATTCATCAGGGAATTAGAGAGTTCAAGGCTGGCCAGAAAACGTGTTGGCTACGGCATAAACTAGTATACGCTCTGCCACCTCACTGGTTTTGGAGACAAGAGTACATCTCTTGGAGAGAGGGGTAAGAGGATCTTTCTCTGAGACACACAGCTGTCAATAGTTGGGAACAGAAACCCCATCTGTAATTTTGCTCACTGGCCCTGCCACAAACTCCACCCTGCAACCATTGTGAGCCAGGCCCGGGAACACCATTCCACTGTCACAGTTAGCCTGCAGACTTTGCAGCCGGCACACGCACTGGGGCTGGTGCTGTGACATGAGCTGGATGAACCACCCTGCTGGCCCCCATATCCAGCATTCCCTCCCTGAGCAATCGGTCCTCCTCCCTGCTCTTCCTCTCTTCCTCCAGGAACCATTGGAGCGGTCTCTCCTCATGGACCATGTCCCTCTCCTCCTTGGCTCTTTTGAAAGGAAGGTGTTCCTCCTTGCCCCTATCTCCAAAAGCTCCTGCATGATCCTCCTCCTTCTGGCCCATTGCTGGCCACATGTAGCACCCGCAGTCCCAGGCAGCAGGCTTGGCCCAGCAGGTGTGGAAGTGTCTTCCAATGGAATGAAACAGAAGGTATGTTCATTGTACTGCCATGGGGGGAGTGAGAAAGAATCCCACAGTTTGCTTTCTGTCTGTCCACAAGGCCATGATTTCCAACATTGTGGAATGCTTCAGTATCACTCATAAATTCTCATGTACACTCCATGTCATTTCTGCCCTTGGAGGATTCAGACACGCACACCCTATGCAGGTGTGTGAGTAACACTAATTTTACTTTAAATCAATACAAAAAAAATTAAGAGGCTGGATCTGGCTGTTGCAGGGTAGGCTGAAGTCATGTTTTGGGGACCTTTACCATTACTCACTCTGTCTTTGTTTCATGCGCCATGAAAATCTTCCAAACATCACCCTCCAGGAACAGAAGGAAATCAGGACCCAAAGTAACATACTTTTGGTCAGAATGCAGCATTCTGCAGGCAGCAGAGTGGATTCTCACCAACCCTCCTCCCGAATCCAGCAACAGAAAAGCCTGGATGACACAGGGCAAAAGAATGCCTGCTGCATGAAGCATCATCTAAAGTCACCTTCCAAGGAGTTAAAGAGAAGCCAGGTTAAAAAAGGATTCAAAATTCACATTGTCACTGCTGGATGAAATTATAATTCGCTACCCAAAATATGCGTCTGCAGCATTAGATCGGCATACCCAAGATAACAAAAAGCTCTCCTTGGAAAAATACGCCCTCAGGCCTGCTAGGCCTGTTAGCCATTAACAGTATAGAAAGCTGTATCTTCAAGGTTTTTTCTCCTCTGTTTGGACTTGTGATGAGGAATACAAACCCCACATTGGGGAACAAGGGGTTAAGGAGCTGCTCTGGCCTCAGCCAGCCCAGCTCCATCACACCTGCAGGGGGTGCACAGACTGGATGAGGACTTGTGGGCAGACTAGGAAAGAGGAAGGACCTCTAACTTGCAGGCCCTGAAGGAAGGCAGGATCTCTCCCTCAGCAACTGCCTGAAGGTCCCTCTCCCTGAGAGAAGGGAGGACCTGCTCCTGTTGCACCAGGGTGTGGTGTTCTGTCCCATCTAGTGGCACTGAGACCACTTAGAGAGAGAGTTAAATAAGTCTGCTCTTTTTATGAATAAACCTTTAGATTCTAAAGGATTAGAAACAGTTTGATTTGTGGGTAAACTCTGACTTGTCTATTGACCTGGGTCTAGGGCTTGGTCCTTTGGGATTGGGAGAACCTTTTTCTTTTACTGGGGTATTGGTTTTCATAATCATTCATCCCCATAAGTAGTGGTGCTGGAGGTGATACAAGAGAACTGGAGTATATGAGGGAATTGCTTGTATGACTTCTGGTTAGCCAGTGGGCTAAAACCAAAGTCCTCTCTGTTTGGCTGGTTTGGCATACCTTAATAGTAAAGGATATCCAGCCTTGGGCTGTGATTACCTTAATCCAGGCAATTTGTCCTGAATTGATACTCTCAGTAGTGTCCTGCCAGAGGCCGCATCGTTACAGTGGCGTAATTGTGCCAGGATCCACAGAACCAGGTCAATTAAACGTTGGATCAGAACCCCACACTATCCAAATTGGAATTTTGGTATTGAGAGTTTTGTTAGGTTAAAGGTCAGTGACCATGAGCCAGAAAGCACCAGCAGAAGCAATGAAACTGCAAGCCCTGAGAGAGAGCCTGCAGTTTGAACATAATCAAAAACTGGCAGAAATTTGAATGAGAGAGAAGCAAGCCTTGGCCCAGCTGGAAAAAGAAGCTGCTGAAAGACAGAAGGAAGCTGCTGAAAGAGAGGAAAGGGCTCATAGGGGACGTATGGAATTGCTGGCTGCTGAGGAGAAGGTTCGTCAGATGCAACAAGAAACTGCCAGACTTAAGCGCCAAGTCAAAAAAGCAATGGAAGAACAGCAGAAACTGTATCCTCTTGAAAGTCCAGTTTATAACAATGTTGGTATGTTGTATTACTCTGAACAGTTGTCTATGTTTAACCAGTTTTGCTATGGCCAGGAGAGGGTGACTCTAACCTGGGAAAGGTGGCAAAGAGCTGTTTGTCTGGGAATGAAGTTTATGAATGTCTGTCTAATGTCTCAGAAGTGAATCTGGAATTAGATCAAGCACAGAAAGAACTCATTGGTTAGGAAAAAGTTTCTCAGGAGATTAAAGTCGATGGTCAGGTTAAAGCCCTCGCTGAGGAAGGAAAGGGTAGATTTTTGATGGGTGATGGATTGTTGGCTAATGCAGCTTATAAAAGTAGACCTGAAAAAGGTGACTGTGATTTGCTGGAAGTAGCTCAGTGTAGTGTGGAGAACAGCAGTTTACCTGGTAAGGAAGCTGCCCCACTCTCCTGGTATTTGTCTGTAACCAGCCCGATGTGCTGGGACAAGGGAAAGGAGGACAAGGAAGGCAGGGAAAGTTTAGATGAGCCTAGGCAGCCTTGTGAGCTGATGGCTTTGTCTAGTCAGCAGTTTGAGAAGTCAAGGATAACCTTACCTGTTACTTGTGTGGAGAATTGTGACAGTAAAGAAAATGTGCCTGTGTCTGTTAGGGGTATTGACTTGCCTATGGAGGGAGCTACCCCCAATCTCCAAGCAGTTGTCTGTGAACAGCCCTGTGTGTGGGACAAGGGAAATGAGATCCCAAGCTGTGTGCCTGTTAAAGGGGAATGTTTCTCCAGCTCTTCTTTGTCTGTGAAGCAGACAGAAAGTGCTTCTCAGTTTATGCTACTTGACAATTTATCTGTGGTCCCAGAGTTGGTTCGGGGTACAACTAAAGCCCAGGAAGGGAATGGTCCTAAGTTTGTGTCTGTTAGTTCTTGCATTTTGTTCTACAGATAACATTTTAATATGCTAATTTGATTAGCAAATGTCTACAAAACAGAGCATGGTCTTGGATTCCATCTACGCCATGTACCTCTGAAGTCAGTTGGAGGACTGGAACCAACCACTACGTTAAATAGCTATGCCCTTTCCTTATCCAGCTTCTGATGTACCAGTTTGTAAGCAGCAAAATAATTGGGATTTAACCAGAGATAGGCCCAAATCAAAATCCCATACCTGAACACCCTCAAATTTTAAAGGGGGATCAGCTATCTGAACTTCATGACCGATGTTCTATTTCTACCGTCTGCCAAATTAAAACCCTAGGAATGATTACCACCAACCTTTGGGGTAGGGGATTTCATAGTACAAATACAAATTGGCAAGTTGCAACTCAGGCCTCTTCTAAAGGCCAGATTCTGATACCCTTTACTCACCCTGAGTAGTAACTCCATAAGTAGTCCCACTGAAATCAATGGGCTATCTGAGGTGTCAGATACTACTCAGTGTAAGGGTATTGGAATCTGGCCCTAACTGAATAGTGGCAAAGTAACCTCCACCCCCACCTGTGGAGGTATAGTTTTCTTTAGCAGACAATCAGAGAGGCAGGTGCTGCACTTCTGAACTCTGAGGGACCGGACTGAATGTTTTTTTAAAAAGGAAAAAGCCCATGAGGACTAAAGGATGTGATGCATGATATCCTTCTAGCTTAACTGCTCCAAAACATTTTTTAGCAAACACATAATCGAAGAACCACCCACCCAAACAGACACTGATCTGTCTAGATGAAGTGGTATTAAAGTGTAATGCCTTTTCCTTTAGTAATTGTTTTTATGGTTAGCAGAGTTGCCAGTTTATTAAAGGACAGTTCTTTTATTTCCACTCTGGAATTACCAAACACTTTTGTAAATGGTACACTGATGACAGTATCAAAGCTATTTCTTGCTTTAAGGAAATGCTGCAACGTAGGTAGTTTTAATGTTGTTTTTCCTTCAGTTTCCTTTCTTCAGTACTTCTATTCCCTGTTGTACATGAGCTTTTGGTGGTTTGGAACATAAGGATCTACATCTGCAATATGCTGTGTGTATTCATATAAACATAGATCTCTCTCTCTCTCTCTGCACATGTAATGAACACTGTTAATTCTTTGCCTCACAATTATGTCTCTCTCACGATCTCAGAAGTGCTTTACAAACTTTCCTTCCAGCCTCCTTGTTAACTAGGTATGCTCTAGTATGTTCATTTTGCTGGTGATGAAACTCAGCCACATAAAGTTTAAATGGTTTGCCAAGGACACAGAACAAGTCAGTAGTCGAGCCAATGTTATTCTGAACTCTGACTGTTCTAACCATTATAAATACCTCCTCTCTTCCAGTTCAAATGTATTCAGAACATTCTGCGTTGGAGCTTCTTCAGTAATCTAGAGGTTGCTGGATTTATTATGCCCATGGTCTGTATTGGCATAAGGTCGTACATCTGTGATGCAGAGTAATCTGAGCAATTTGGGCAGCATTCTATGTCCTTTCTGTGAGCAAAATTCTCACAAACTTCAGCGCGTTAAGAAATTAGGTCCTATCTTGGCAATATTTGGAGAAAAAGTTTGGACAAATACTTAAATTCTCCTCTTTCCTTTTGGTTTTTTTAAAAACAGATATTGTTCTGGCCTTATTGGTGAAGCACACCCCTTTGCAGATTGGAGAGGAGGATTAAAATTCTTCTATGCTTTTCAAGCTTCTAATGGCCAGGCAGCAGCAGAGCCTAATGTGTCAGCTACCCATCTAGTCAATACTTTAAATTTCTCCTGTGTTACCTACAATATCTCTTACTGTACGAGTGTCTAAGGAAATATCTATTGAAATATTTTGCATAAGAACCACAGCATTTTAGCGTTAGGGACTCAGTAATATTGAAACTGAAAGATTTGCATTGACTTTGGATTGAGCCCTTAGTGAGGAAAAACTTGAAATGATTCCAAGAAGCACTCAGCTGATTGCTAGGAGGGATTCTTCAAAGCATATTGAAGCCATGGTGACTTCAGTGGGCTTTGGGTTAGGCCCCAACTGTCCCAAAAGTTATGTTCCCAAAGTGGGCCAAATTTAAAGGCAAGTTAAATTTTGTCTGTTCTATTTGGGTTCTTATACCACCCTCCTTCTTGTAGCAGCTAAGTGCTTTCTAGCAGTGAATTAAGTGATGTGACCAACATTGGTCATGTATGGTTTGTTCTTTCTCTCATCCTGTTCCCAGAGAGACAATTGTGTATGCCATGGAATGGTTTGTTTTGGTAGGGTTTTGTTTTGGGGGAACTTTTTAAAAAATGTTCTATAACAGAGTTACTGTGTTGTCTGGGTATTTGTTTGTGGCACATCCCCAGACAGCCCCAAAAGGGAGCCCCCCTTTTTCCAGAGAGGAATGACCCCACTCTCCGGAAGTTGCAGATAGGGGTGTGGTGCTTCCTGCAAAAAAATCAAGTGTTCTGGAGTCAGCAGCACCAGCAGCAGAATGGGAGCAGCGTCTGTCCCCTCTTCTAGTCATAAGTGCACATTCTGTTGTTACTGAATGTGTCCTCATCCACAGCCTCTGCCGGCTTGTGTTATCCCATCAAGAAGGAGACTGAAAGTTCACATGACACTGGTGGCAGAGTGGGATCAGCACATAGTCTAGGAAGGAAGGAAAATGGCAGATGACGGCGATGAAGAGGGTGACGTGTACCAGGGAACCTCAGTAATGGAAAGACTCTGAAAAACACCCATATTTTTTATGCCTCATCAATTTGCAGGGGCTGAGGATGATTGGAGCCTTTGAATGGTCCGAATCAATGGTCTGAAGGAGCGAAGGTGGATTTTTTGGTGCTGCTACTGAAAGGCAGGGCGTGGTACGTGTGCATATGCCTGCCTCCCCTGGGTACAGACAGATTGGCAAGCCCTGAAAGAGGCATTGGAACAGCAATCTGAGGCTCCTTTACATGAAGTTTGGTCTCGGATGGCACGTGCAGACCAGAAATGTCAAGTCAGAGAAACAACGTCCCTTGGAAACTATGGGAATCAGCTCAGGCAGCTAGCAGCAACAGCCCGTGCAGGAAGGGACACAGCAATAAGGATGCCCTAGCATGAAACAACTTCATTAGTAATACAGAATCATAGAATATCAGGGTTGGAAGGGACCTCAGGAGGTCATCTAGTCCAACCACCTGCTCAAAGCAGGACCAATCCCCAACTAAATCATCCCAGCCAGGGCTTTGTCAAGCCTGACCTTAAAAACTTCTAAGGAAGGAGATTCCACCACCTCCCTAGGTAATGCATTCACTAGGAGCCCCCCTTTTTCCAGAGAGGAATGACCCCACTCTCCGGAAGTTGCAGATAGGGATGTGATGCTTCCTGCTAGTGAAAAAGTTTTTCCTAATATCCAATCTAAACCTCCCGCACTGCAACTTGAGACCACTGCTCCTTGTTCTGTCATCAGCTACCACTGAGAACAGTCTAGATCTATCCTCTTTGGAACCCCCTTTCAGGTAGTTGAAAGCAGCTATCAAATCCCCCCTCATTCTTCTCTTCTGCAGACTAAACAATCCCAGTTCCCTCAGCCTCTCCTTATAAGTCATGTGTTCCAGTCCCCTAATAATTTTTGTTGCCCTCTGCTGGACTCTTTCCAATTTTTCCACATCCTTCTTGTAGTGTGGGGCCCAAAACTGGACACAGTACTCCAGATGAGGCCTCACCAATGTCGAATAGAGGGGAACGATCACGTCCCTCGATCTGCTGGCAATGCCCCTACTTATACAGCCCAAAATGCCATTGGCCTTCTTGGCAACAAGGACACACTGTTGACTCATATCTATCTTCTCATCCACTGTAACCCCTAGGTCCTTGTCTGGAGAACTGCTGCTGAGCCATTCGGTCCCTAGTCTGTAGCGGTGCATGGGAATCTTCCGTCCTAAGTGCAGGACTCTGCATTTGTCCTTGTTGAACCTCATCAGATTTCTTTTGGCCCAACCCTCTAATTTGTCTCGAGCCCTCTGTATCCTATCCCTACGCCCCAGCGTATCTACCTCTCCTCCCAGTTTAGTGTCATCTGCAAACTTGCTGAGGGTGCAATCCATGCCATCCTCCAGATCATTTATGAAGATATTGAACAAAACCGGCCTGAGGACCGACCCTTGGGGCACTCCACTTGATACCGGCTGCCAACTAGACATGGAGCTATTGATCACTACCCGCTGAGCCCGACAATCTAGCCAACTTTCTCTCCACCTTATAGTCCATTCATCCAGCCCATATTTCTTTAACTTGCTGGCAAGACTACTGTGGGAGACGGTGTCAAAAGCTTTGCTAAAGTCAAGGAACAACATGTCCAGCGCTTTCCCCTCATCCACAGAGCCAGTTATCTCGTCATAGAAGGCAATTATATTAGTCTGGCATCACTTGCCCTTGGTGAATCCATGCTGACTGTTCCTGATCACTTTCCTCTCCTCTAAGTGCTTCAGAATTGAAGGGATGTCTGGATACAACTGAGGAGTGCAAATGAATTGGAGGAGATCCACCAGCTGGAAGGGTATAAGGGAGCAGCACTGGGGGTCTGGGAACACAAAACTCAGGACACAGCAGTAGGGGACTCAGTGGGGCAAATGGCCAAAGGATGGATATAATGGGTAATTGCCAAACTGGTGTAGAAATTGACAACATTAAATTGGTATGGGGTTTTGCTGTGGCACAAAACTCTGACTACAGGGCATAGGTTGGAGATAAAACATGCATTACAATTGGAAAATGCATCCCTGTAATTTGCCAGAATGATGCCATTGCTGAATATAGGGTAACTGTGGTAGGGATGTAATAATCCTGTTAAGGTCAGAGGAGGTAATTCCAGTCCTGGTAAGAGGTATAATGTCAGAGAAATAATCTCAGACTAGAGGCCATTTTGGAGACATCTGGATGGGACATTAGAAAGGTTTGATTGCTGGTGGCACACTCTCTTGGAACAGTCAGAAACAGAGTTATACTGGGTTGGGTAGCTCATAGAGCACCAGAAGATTAGATTGCATAGCCTGGCACTAAATTAGGGGAGTTTTCCCTTGCTTTCCAGAGGAAGGAATAGTAAATAAGAGAGGTGAGAAGCCAACAAGTGGCCAAATAATCAGGGTTCAAAGAACAGACCTGTTGTTAGTGATGCAGGTGTTGCAAATACTACATAGCTGGTGAGAGACATTTTGGGGTAGAGAAGCTCACAGCAGGTGGGTATCAGCCAGACATTACTAGCCAGGCTGTTGAACAATGGTGTCCAACCTGTGCTGACTGTGTGGCCAGGAAATTGATAGGTCTCATCCCCATAGCAACCAGGATTATGACAAAAGTGACATTTCCTTTTGAAGGGTAGTACACTTGCAAGGAAGGCTGGGCTACCAGATGGACATAAAAACCTTGTTTTTATAGTTTCTTCTTTTGATCATTTTGTTATGTGGACTCGAGGACACGTCTTTTTCGAAAGGCGGAACAGTGCAGGAGATGTACTGCACGGGCTGCAGGGTCTGAGGGTGTGGACGTCCACCACAGACAACCCCTAAAGGGATGTGGCTCCCCTCCGCCGCCAAAAGAAGAAGGACCTCGTTTTTAGGAAGCTGAGATGGGTGAGGTGTACTTTCTGCCTAGAGGAAAAGCAAAAGTGTTTTACTCTTCCAGTAGTGTAAATGCATTCTGAGCTCCTGCCAGTGTCCTCGCTCCAGGGTCTCTGCCTGCCTGTGCTAATCCATCATAAGGAGACAGTGAAGTCACACAACAATACACACTGCCATGTATTTATATTAGAGAATGCAAGGTTGAAGACTTGCCCCTTGCATTTGTACCTTCTTCTAGGTCCTTCAACATGTATGTTATACCACCTTTGACTCCATTAGATGTACTTAAAGTCACTTAGACACACTTCCACTTGCTATCAGGTAACTTCCACACCACTCCTCCCCTTTACTCCCCCATTCCCTCATATACATCACTTGCAGATTTGACCTAGTATTGCTAATCTGTGTGTTCCTCACCTCATTTTACATGGTAAAAAAAGTACTACTCAGCAGATTCTCCCTGGGTGTAACTCCTATGGAAATGAAAGCTTGCATGATCAAGTTCAGTGGTTTTAATCATCTTTCTGTTTATTTCTTTCAACAAAGATTTAAAGTCGACCTGCCACAGAAAAAGAGGCAACCAAAAATTATTAGGTTGGACTCAAACCTCTGACTAAATGAGGCTCTTCTAGATCCCATACAATAATTATTCTTCAGTTTAGGTATCTTTTTTGGGTATACAGATTATTACAAAATGCAGGCAGATGGTATAAATACTGCATTTATAGGGCTACCAGCTGTCACCCACCAAGCAGCCCTGTCATGCATTGCCATAGCCCGGCATCCAGCTGGATTGCAGAAATTTGCAGCAATTATTGACAGGTTTTAGAGTAACAGCCGTGTTAGTCTGTATTTGCAAAAAGAAAAGGAGTACTTGTGGCACCTTAGAGACTAACCAATTTATTTGAGCATAAGCTTTCGTGAGCTACATCCGACGAATCCAATGCATACGATGAAGTGAACTGTAGCTCACGAAAGCTTATGCTCAAATAAATTAGTTAGTCTCTAAGGTGCCACAAGTACTCCTTTTCTTCTTGCAGTAATTATTGGTGTCAGCCACCAGACGTTGCTATGGTCCCTTCTCTGCCAGCCTCCATCAGCTGCTCTGGCTCCTCACACTCAATCCTAGCGGAAAAGGAACAACTGGGAAGAAGAGTAGGCAACAGCAGCAGCAATAGGTGGGGAAAGAAGATGCCCAGTTGTGGCCACAGGTTCCCCCAACTTCACGGTCTCCCAGCTTTCCCCAAGAGAGACAGCCCTCTTTCCCAAACGCCACCAGGCCCCTCCAGCTTCCCCTTGACATCTTCACCCAGCCCCCACATGACTTTTTTATCTTCACCCCCCAGAAAACCACCCCCCCAGCTTCTCTCCCAACATACTTCAGCACCCCAGAATGCCCGAGCACCTTCCAACCCCCGCACACCCACCTGCACTCTCACATCCATCTATCCTAGATGCCCTAGCATTCTTCAGCACTCACTCATCTACCCAGCACCCCCATGTCTTCCCACACTCAACCACATACCCAGCAGCTCTGGTCATCCTCCCAGCTACCCACTCCCAGCTGCCACTTCTTGTGCCCCTACCAATATCTGGGGAAGGGCGTGTTGACCATAAGCTGAAATTTATGGGCACATGCAGATTATTTGCAAATATGCAAATGATTGCATTAAATACTTTGTGTAAAATGTCACATGTAGAGCAGCTCACTAACTGCTGCTATTATGATAGCAACTAAAAACTCCCAGCGGAAATCAGGGCCCCATTGTGCTAGGGACTGTACAAACATTTAAGCCACTGTAATGGAAATAAACTTCATCCATTAGAAGCTTTATTGTTTAGGGGTCAACGTACTGGCCAGAAACATGTGCTGAAGCTTGTTACTTTACTACGAAGACTTTTTCTCTTGAACATTCTCATTAAAGTTGCTTTAGTTTAGTTTTGGTTTTAAAGAGGAGGATTAAAATATTCACTTCAGCAGATGTCTGATGCTTTTTTGATCTCCAACAATAACAAGAAATGTTAGTTTTGAAAAAAAATAATGTCCGGGATATTAGTATAAAAGCCAGGCTAAGAACGTTATGTACTTAAAAATACGGCAAAATAGCTAAGTTAATAACAAGAAAAAATTAATTGCTAGCATGAGTACAATAACAAGTGTATAGCCATTTTAATAGGCATTTCTGTATGTTAATATTGTTTCAGGTCCATATTATGGAACCTTTTCTTCTTTTGATTCTCATTGGGGATATTATATATGCATGGTGAAACAAAATAGTCCGCTGTGGGGTGACATGTTACAGCATACTTTGACAGCTTCAGAATAAATCTGGTCTCCTACTAAAATGACTAAGAATGACTATGGCCCAAAGGTATACAACTACAGACTGAGCCATACTGACCCCTTGATTGTGGTGGCAGGAAAGGTAAGGTAAGGAACAAAGCTTAAATGAAATGATGCTGTAGCAGCCATAAAAACAGAGGACCTCAAGTCACAGAGAAGTCTGAATGAATGGCTTATTTATTTCAGCTGAATGTTGCAGAATTAATCCTCTGATCTCACAAGTGAAGCAAGATTGGACTGTGGCGATATTTATATGATAAGGGACATCTATGTGCTGCAAGAAATGAGAGACAATTAGCGTTAAAAATAACATGTAGTACTCCAAATGCCAACCATTTAAAAATGAGGAGTCAGGCCCCCCAGAATCACGAAATTGGCTTCAAATTCATGAGATTGACTAAAATGTAGGTTCTTTTTATTTGCCTGGTTTTGAACCTTTCTAACTACTTTTCTTTGCCGTCATGAGGGGTTTTTTTTTTGTTTTGTTTTATCATGCAAGCTGAGATTCTCATGTAATCCCATGATTCCTGGAGCCACCTCTTTAAGGAAAATACCACATATCATGAGACACAATAAAATCATGAGAGTTGGGGTAGCACAAAAAGAGCACTAGGTACCTGTAAAGTTCACAGGTCACCATTCTCAAATGTGATTATTGATTTTATATTGTCCAGTTTGAGACACCTTAAAGAAGTCTGCAAGAAGAACAGGAGTACTTGTGGCACCTTAGAGACTAACAAATTTATTAGAGCATAAGTTTTCATGGGCTACAGCCCACTTCATCAGATGCATAGAATGGAATATATAGTAAGAAGATATATATATATATATATATATATATACACACACACACATACAGAGAAGGTGGAAGTTGCCATACAAACTGTAAGAGGCTAATTAAGATGAGCTATTATCAGCAGGAGAAAAAAACGTTTGTAGTGATAATCACGATGGCCCATTTAGACAGTTGACAAGAAGGTGTGAGGATACTTAATATGGGGAAATAGATTCAATATGTGTAATGACCCAGCCACTCCCAGTCTCTATTCAAACCCAAGTTAATGGTATCTAGTTTGCATATTAATTCAAGGTCAGCAGTTTCTCGTTGGAGTCTGTTTTTGAAGCTTTTCTGTTGCAAAATTGCCACCCTTAAGTCTTTTACTGCAGATTTTCTGTCTGATTTTCAAAGGACAAGTGCTCTGCACTTTCTGGAAATCAGACCCTCTTACAGTGTGTCAAGCTGGGCACCAAGAGCTTGAGACAACCAAGCTTTTGAAAATGTAGGCTATGAAATTTTGCACTCCTCAGTGTGTTACTTAATTGGCAATTTCACTGAAGTGAGTATTTTCACATGCAAGAACTTTGAATTTTTGTATGTCCGTATTGTAAAATCCATCTTGATTGGACAACTTTTGCTTAATTTTGCATTAAGAAATGGCCCATTTGGGACACATTCTTCCCTGAAAAGAAATCACACAATTTAGCAAAAAATTCTGCAACAAGAGGACCTGCTGAATTTGTAAAAGCAAAACAAAACAAAACCTCACCTTTCAATTTTGAATAGCTTTACCTTTTGTAATGACTGTCTTGCACGCCTCCATTTAGTCCTTTCTGTGTAGAAAGCAATGTACAAACTTTAACTATTTAACCACTTAAATTCATGACACCTCTGTGAGATAGGTAAGAGGATATTGCTAAATGTTAGCGGTGTCAAATTAAGACAGGGAAAATGTCCTGACCTTGAGATCTATTAGACTGTGGAATGGTAGCCAAAGAGAATAATAATAATAAGATTAAAGGGACTTAAGCATTGCAGTGCTGAATGTTGCAATGCCTATCTTTTAGCCACCTAGAAAATCACTGGGATTCACAAAGCCTGAGTTAGGTGCACAGGCTTTCTGTACAATAAATGGAAGGAGATAGGTGCCTTAAAATGGGATTCACAAAAGCAATTCAGCATAATAGATGGCTCGCCACCTAAGCTAGTCAATGTGAGATTCCAAGAAGAAGAATGTGTCCTTAGCAAATTGATAAACAAATGGAACAAATTGATAAACCAAAAAGTGATAAGTCACCAGGACCAGATGGTATTCACCCAAGAGATCTGAAGGCTGTGAGGCTGTAGAAAACCCAAGTTCAAGTCCAAGCCCCTGCTCCTTTGCCTATTTAATTATTTATACAAAGTGGAATAGTTTCAACAGGAGAGACAGTTACACCAGAATATCCTCTCGCCAACTATCCAGGGCACTGTCCTGGAATGTGAGAGACATGAAGCAGAAGGGAAACTAGAACCCAGGTCTCCCACCTGCCAGAAAAGTACCATAACCAAGGATCTGAAAATCATCCAGAGGGTAGCTGCTCCTCTTCCTCCTACAACTGTTCTGACAGTGGTGCCCCAGTCCGCCCAAAAAACTTTGTGGCAGAGACTATTCAGCACATTTTGCAAAATGTTTTGGATTCACCAAAAGTGAATATTTTTGGTGCATGAACTGTTTTTGCCAAAAAATACACTCAGCTTTAGCCCAGACCTGCTTGAGAATTCCAACATCGCTTGGTGCCATAAATATAAAGGGAAGGGTAACAACCTTTATGTATGCAGTAATATAAAATCCCTCTTGACCAGAGGTACAGAATCCCCTTACCTGTAAGGGGTTAATCAGTTCAATTAACCTAGTTGGCACCTGACCAGAGGGACCAATGAGGAAAGAAGATACTTTCAAATCTGGGGGGGGAAGGCTTTGTTTTTGTGCTCTGTGTGTGTTCTCTCCAAGACAAAGAGAGAGACCAAGCAAGTAATCCAGCTCCTATGGAAATGATACATATAATATTATAGAAATAGTAAGTAATAGCAAGGAATGCATTAGATTATCTTTTATTTTAGCTTGTGAATTTTCCCTGTGCTAAGAGGGAGGTTTATCCCTGTTTTTTGTAACTTTGAAGTTTTGCCTAGGGAGGAATCCTCTGTGTTTTAAGTCTTATTACCCTGTAAAATTACCTCCCATCCTGATTTTACAGATGTGCTTCTTTTACTTATTTTTTTTCTAATAAAGTTCTGTTTTTTAAGAATCTGATTGGTTTTTAGTGTCCTAAAAACCCAAGGGTCTGGTCTGTGCTCACCTTCTTTACTTATCTGGTTGGTAGATTATTCTCAAGCCTTCCCAGGAAAGGGGATGAAGGGGCTTGGAGAATATTTTGGGGAAACAGGAACTCTAAGTGGTCCTTTTCCTGAATCTTTGTCTAACCCACTTGGTGGTGGCAGCAGTACTTATCCAAGGACAAGGAAGGATTTGTGCCTTGCGGAAGTTTTTAACCTAAGCTGGTAGAAATAAGCGTAGGGGGTCTTTCATGCGGGTCCCCACATCTGTACCCTAGAGTTCAGAGTGGGGAGGGAACCCTGACAGTTGGTGAGCAAGGGGAAATTATCAAATGGGCCAGGCCTGATTTGCATTTCTGTTATGTGAATGTTTAGGGCATTTTGGTCAAAATTTAGTTAAGTTTTAAGTTGGGGAATAATACAATATTATTATCCTTCTCAAGTAACGAAAGGCAAGAAAGAACTTCATAGAAATGTGTTTGGAATGAGGGGTCACCCTAACCCTGGTGTGGTTGGGTAGCAAAGCCCAGCTAAAGCTGTGTGTGTAGTGGGGGGAGCGTAAAGGTAGGAAGAGTACATGACTGGGAGTAAAGACTATATGTTGGGTCCTGTATGCTACTGATGTTCTCTGAAGATTTTCCAAAAAGCAGTACAAAGCTGGCAGATGGTGTAGAATTCTGGTGAGGGTTTCCTACCCAGTAGATAGTAAAAGCTATAATCTCTACTACTGAGATAGGTAGAAGAGTCTCTGGAGCAGCACTTCCCTGAGAGTCTGTTGGTTGATCTTCCTAAACTTGATCTCTGGAAATCATGAACAACAAACAGTGAGTAAGGATGTAGCAAAGGAGGGAAGTGGTTATTACAGGGACACACCACCTGAGTTCCAGGCTATGGCCAAGACCCATTGGTGAGGTGGGAGTCTTACTTAATAGATATAAACAGATATTGTTGATTGATTATTACTGGCTTTCCCAAGTTTATTCTGTTCCCAAAAGAGTTTGCTTTGGTTTGTGACATTGACTCCGTGAACATTAGGAACAGCGAAAATTAGGAAAAGCTAATTCTTTCCCTAATTCACTGCAATAAGAGAAGTATTGTAAATGGGGCTGGAGAACTTCTAGAATTGATTGATCACAAACTTGGGGTCTGATCCTCTGTTTTATTAATTATACTGAACTCCCAATGAAGTCAAAAGTGGGGTTTTGCCTAAGTAAAGGAGCGCAAGATTTCACCCAGTATTTTAACAAAGGGAGTCTGAAATACACACGAGGTTCATATTTTAAATAGACATAGCATGGACCCAAGTCACAAAGTTCAGATCTGGATTTGGATTCCAAACCATTTTTGGGGTGTGTTAGGATCTATGGTTTTATGTTGTCCCATCTCTTGTTTTTAACATCTCTGGTTCCAGTCTAGTTTTCCAAGGCCTGCAGAGTGGGGAAAAATCAAAACAGTATTAAGGAAAATTTGCAGCAAGTGGCTACAATATTAGACCAGTCATAAACTTAGCTTATCACCAGTTGTAAAAACATTTTACATCATCAGGGAGCACAGTTGATTCACTTTTTGATGGATTACTTTGAAATAATTTGAATAAAAATAGCTAGTAGAAGAAGTAGAAACTTTTCAAGGATACCAATGCCTGGAGGATTGGATGCTTTGATTTCCAAAGTATTGACAGCAACCAGCATTGAAGGTACAAAGTAATAAGTTAAGTCTTGAATGATATGGAAAAGTATAATATACTTCTAGTTAAAAAGCTACCACAAAACTAGGAAATTAAAAACTATAAATATAAATGGTAGCCTCTCCAAAAAAGAGAGTTAATTGGTCAGATAGCTTTGGATTTAGTTCCACAGCCTCTATTGTTCATAATATATGATAGATATGCAAATAGTTTGTGTGAAAATAGAAAAGAAAATGGAAAATCTAATATAAGCAACTAGAATAGATACTATGTGTTAAAGGGGGTAGTCATGCAGTGTACTGACCAGAAAAAGAGTTATGGTTGCGGAAGAATCCTTGACACCATCTGCCCAATGTATCAGTTTAAAAAAAAATGGAGGGGGGGGGGAAACCAGAATGTTGGGCTGTAGCAAAATGCAATCCAAATAAAATATTTGTGTACACAGCACATTCTAGTTAGAGCTCATCTAGAATACTGTGCTTATGTTTAATCATATTTCCATACATAGGATAGTATTGACCTTGAAAAATGCAGCACAGGGTGACAATTGTTGATTTCTCATTTCAAACATATGTACCATTCAGAATTATGAAGGAAGTTGACCAAATGCAATGAAGGGTGAAAGGTTGAAAGCAGGAATAAAATGAGCAAAAATTCAACATTCGGGTAAACAGTAAGTTTCAACAGAAATATTTTATCGCAGCTAGCACACATCATAGAATAAATTGCTAAGTAAAGCGATCAGTGTCAATAGTACTGGCTGAAGGGCTGCTAGGCATTTGTTGTTTTGGGAGACGGGAATTAAGGCAAAAGAATAGCAAAACTGGGAGAGCGACTGAGACAAACTTAGAGGAGACACGCTTTTAGGGCCAAATAGCTTTTTTCCTGTCCAGTAGTTACTCATGTGCTTTTGATGTAACTTTTCAGATTTAAAACCACATTTCATTGTAGCACATAAGTGCATTTGAGATGAACTAAATAATTTGTCTGAGATTTGGAGGAGGGAGGGGAAGGGAAGCGAAGACGGACTCAACTTTATTTGATCTCTGATCATTTCATTGCAAAAAGATATAAATGTATATATGATTTTAAATAGTTTAGTAGTTGCTGATGTGCTCTTGACTGGAAACTCTAAGTGCTGTTGCAATACAAATAATAATTGCTAACATAGAGACAAAGCTGTGGAAATGACCAAAGCCATGATCCGTCAGTGTGTAATGCACAGGCTCACTACTGTGCCTGAGTGGTCATGTATTTAAATCAAAGCACCATGAGCAATGTATTGTAGGATCAAGACTCATATCTGCATGTCAGGTAAATTTGAATACCACCCTTTGGTGGAATTGATCAAAGGTACATTTAGAGTAGTGAAAAAGATCATGCAGACTATGGTGAGGAGAAGTTGTAGCAAATGGGGGTGAACAGAAAAGGGAATGGAATGAGGTAATTCTTTAAAGCAAACATAGTTGGCTAAATAATGCCATGAAACTTCCAATTCTCCACAATGGTCAGAGATCAAGCTGTGTTTGTTTATACAGGTTGGAGATTAACCAGTAAGTAAAGTCCTCCCTGATTGTGGGAGGTTTACATTTTCTCTGTTGCTGCTGTTTGCCAAGTGGGATTTTGTGAGACTAGAATGAATATAGTTGGTCAAATGGGTATATTAAAGGGTTTGCCTAAATTGAGCTAAGAAGGAGGTCCATATTGATGTGACATGCAGGGTGAGTTCAGACCAGTTTGAGATTCCAAATGGTTCCTGCAGCCACAAGGGGACATATTTTACAGGTCTTAAAAGGACATTGTCAAAGTAAAAATCACATTTCTACCTGATGTTTTTGTACCTTCAGTAGTTGCATGTAACACCAAAATTACATTAAATTGTAATTAAAATTAATCAATCAAATCAAATTTTAATCAAATTAAATTAATCAAAATTGTAATTAAAAATAGTTCTCTATTTTTCAGTATGTTTACTTGTTCATTTGAAAGCTCTTTATGTAAAGTCAGTTTCACTGCTTCCCCTCTATAATCCACTTATTGATTGCTGAACAGACACTGACAACCAACTACCAGAAGTCTAAAAGTCATTTTATTATAAAAATTGCAATGCTTTTACTTAACTCAGTTTCAATAAATTCAGGTTGACTGCACCTCTTTCATTGAACAAAACTCCCATTTAGTTTTCCTTGATTATAAAACATACATTTTGGCATTAAGGGGTGAAACTCTGGCCCCAGTGAAGTTCATAGGAGTTTTGCTGTTGATTTCTCTGGAGCCAGGATTTCACCAAAAGTTTGCAGTGAGCTTTGTTGAAAACTAGAAATGTGAAGCAAATGTGCTGCCTATATGCCTGATCCTTAAATCAGATCTGCATGAGTGGACTTCTGTGGGGCTCCACATGGAAAGAGTGATCCATCTATGCAGATCTGATTGCAAGACTAGGGCCTAAGTGATCTTTTGTCACTGCCAAATAGCCAATTCAGTGATGAAATATAAGCAGTTGTTGGAGAAAGCTCTCCCTTCTAGCTGTTCATTGGTAGGGATATAGAGCAGCATTTGTCAGCACTGAGGATTGCTGACCAGATACTCTATGTTCTACCAATCTGTACTTTTGTTGGTTTCATTTCAGTGAACAACAGGTCATCCTTTGTATTATATCATAATATTTTTATTATAGTTAGGATGTTTGCTAAGATAACAGCCTTCCTAAGTCAAATGATTAATCGTTTTTATGAAATCAAGTTAACAATAATATTTGTCATTGCCTATAATCTGATTAATGGCACTCTGAGTATTTTTCTTAAACCAAAGTCTTGACAAAAGATGTCCATATGATTGTATTTGGAAAAAAAAATCATTACACAATAACAATAGTAATGTCAAATGTTATTTATAAAGTCAGGGTGGGATTTTCGAAAGTGCTCCACATTGGCCTAACTGCTTCCACTGACATCATTGTTAAAACTCCTATTTATGCCAGCAGATGAGTGTTTTTGAAAACTACACCCCACAGTCATAGTATAATACAGCAGTTCTCTTATGATCACTAATACATACTAAGAGGTGTGAGCTTCTGTAAGTTTTTGTACAGAAGATATTCTTTGTCTGTTAGTAACAAATCTCAGGTGGCAACTTGTCCTGAAACACAGACATTCATTAGAATCAGAAAAATGTACAGCTGGAAGGGACTAGGTCATCTAGTCGTCGTTGTCCCGCCCCCAATGCTGAGGCAGGTAGACCATCCCTGACAGGCGTTTGCCTGAACCTGTTCTTAAAAATCTCCAGTGATTCCACACCCTCCATAGATAACCTGTTCCAGTGCTGAACTACCCATCTAGTTAAAAAGTTTTCCCTTATATCTAACCTAAATCTCCCTTGTCCTATCCTTGGTGGACATAAAGAACAATTCATCACTGTCCTCCCTATAATAAACTTTATACCTATTTGAAGTCTGTTATCGTGTGCCCCTCAGCCTTCTCAGGACCTAACATGACCAATTCTTTCAAACTTTCCTCACAGGTCAGGTTTTCTAAACCTCTTATTATTTTTCTTGCTCTCCTCTGGACCCTCTCCGATTTGTCCAAATCTTTTTTAAAGTGTGGTGCCCAAACCAGGACATGGCACTCCAGCTGAGGCCTCACCAGTGCTGAATGGAACAGTTAAAGTTGTGAATATCCAGGGAGGGGATGTTTTTGAATATCCTTACTCAATTTATCTTTGGAAACCTCTTTCCCTATGTGACAGGGTGAAAGAGTCCGAAAAGGGGTACAGGCTACCTGCCTGTCACATGACTCGGCAGGGGGCTAACGGAAGGAACATCAGTCAAGGGACAAAAATGCTTCTGGGGACTGCAGCCTGCTTTGGTCAGGGGAATAGCTTTATTTTGAGTTACTTCTTGAGTTTTTGTGTTTGGATAATAAATTGTGCCCTTAGGGCAATAGGAGGACTGGAGGCTAGTAAATATAACTAGGTGGTAAGCACCTTAGTCAGGGACTGTCTTTCATTATGTATCTATACAGTATCCAACACTTTGGACCATTAGGTATTCAGGTAGCACAGCTAATCAATTTTTAATAGAAAGCTGGCTTGGTTATCACTTGTTAATATACCTAGCCATTTAGCTGTAGATCTTTAGACGTATTTGTTATACTGCATTAAAAATGTATAGCAAATTTATATATGTGTAGTGCATTTTAGGATGTGAGATATTTGCAGCCCCTTTAAAACTTATTAAAGTTATCTCAAAAACACAATTTTAAAAAAGCCATGTTTAGATCTGTTTTTCTTGATCTGGGACTAACACTTTCAGTTATCATTTTGCCATGTCTAGAATGATAAATTTATGTAGGATGTACAATCCCAGGAAATTCAGAGTTAAACTTAAAAGAAATCCAAACAAGTTAATGTCTGGAAACCACACAGTCAAGGCACCCAAAGCTGCCCTAAAGTGACACTGTGCAATAAAACTATACAATTATGACGGGTGCATAATAGTGTTTGTGGCTCTGGATTAGATTAAAATCAGTTTAAAGGCATATTCAGTTTTTCTTTTCCACATGTCACTACAGGGTAGCATTAAAGGGTGTATCGGTGGGTGTTCCTCTTGCTTTTAAACTCCTAAAGATGGGGTGACCAGTTTCCCACTTCTAGAAAGATATCCTTATAATTAAGGCAAGGAAGACTAGTTTCTTTTCCCAGTGGTGCTAGTGCCTTTGAGACAATATGGCATCAATAAAAAGTGGGGTCTGTAACCAAGACTTTTAGCATTGAGTTCTCAGAAACAACACACCAAATGCTTCCCTTGATTAGGGTTTAGAAAGTTGCACACAACAGTCCTCTCATTTCCATGAAGGCCTTTTTTCTCCCCTTTTATAGGTGTTTGTTGCACTATTGCTAGTTGCTACTCATTTATTTATGTCAGGTCACTGCCTGAGTCAGGTCAGGGCTTGGCACTGCTTGAAACAATGTTCTCTTTCAAACCAGCCAAACAAGGCATCTGAGTGTTCTCTAAAAGAGAAAATGCAAATGTTTAACTTGTCATTTAAAAAAAAGAAGCAAGGGTGCTGACATCTGAATTGGAAAAATCCAGGCGTCTCTGTTAAAATTTGATTTTGCTTGTATGCGGCTACGTTAAAAATTTGTTATCAGTGCTGCTGTAAAGGAAACCAGTTCTGAGATGGCATTTTTTCTTTTTAGCTTTTATATGCCGAGTTGATGTAAAATTTCATGTAATATCCATTTGTCGTCATTCAGTGCCGTTTCAATAAAACTCAACAAGCAGAGAAATGATCTGCCATCCTACATCCTTGATACCATGTTATCACGTCAGGCAAACCCAAAGTGCAATTAAACATATTTAGACAGGAAAGGAAACGTTAATGTAATGACTTCTACTGATAAAGTTTCTTAGACCAGTGGCATAGTAACTGCTTAATTGGGTAATGCAGCAAACCAATTATAGATATTTCCACATGGTGGGCCAGATCCTCAGCTAGTTTAAATTGGCCTAACTCTGTTAAAATCAGGGGAGCAATGCTGATTCATAGAAGTAAAGCTTAATTTTATTCTACTACAATCTTTTGTATTAGCCTACATATGAAATAGTTTTGGATTCATGGTTCACCAAGGCCAGAGAATATTTTTACTTCTTAGAGTGAAAAAATTCTCCCATTGGAGAGATGCATGCATGTGTCATCTAAAGGTGCCTCTATATATGTCTATTATCTCTAAACTAATATGAGCACGATCAGATAAACGGGTGGCATTGACAGCTATATGGATATATTTTGTGCAGTGGGATAATGGAATGTACAGAATGAGCTCTCCCTATTCAGTAGTTTAGTCTCTCTGGAGTAAATTTTGAAAGGGCCTCTATTAATACACTTACAAAATTAATCTGCTTGCCCATGTAAAACCCCACATTTGCTTGCATAGAATTGATGAGTGTGTTCCTTTACCTAATTTGCCAGCATAATTCTTGAGGTCACCATAATAGAAATATTATTTTCAGAAAAATAATCTAGCATTTTTTATGATGGGTTTTACAGTTCTTATGGTCCTTAACCCATCTAGCCGAAGATCAAATACTTTGTTAACATAACTAGCCAGTGTGATAGTCAGTATACATTTCACAGAAGAGTTGAAATCTAACATTAAAAATCTCTGGGGAACACTTAAGTGGGTGCATATAAGAAATCAGAGAAATTGCCACCACAGTTGGCACTATTAGGCAACTTTGTGGGCTTAATAAGTAGAGAAGCCAAGGACTGAAGGGCTGGAGACTGATATGGCCCATACAGGTCAAGGTTGATGTAGCTTACCAGAGCTGTTCGGGATAGCATCTAGCCCATACCGTACCTTTTTGTGCTTAGACAGAGGACTCCTTTTTCCTGGGCTGTCAATCCAGCACCTTTCAAAAACACAAAACTCACCATTTTTTGAAAAAGACATGGGGGGAGGGAGGGATAGTTCATTGAATATTTTTATCTTTTCTTACTTCCCGTTTTTAACCTATTTTTTCTCATTAAATGTGAATGAGATTTTCAAAGGCATTAATAGCAGCGAGGATCCTAACTTCTATTGAAAGTAAGTGGAAATTAGGTACCTAATTGCCATTAGTAGCTTTGAAAATCTCCCCATGTATCCTTACAGTTCTGGAGTATCCGTACTGGTTGATGCTTAGGAGTAGGGGATGAAGAGTGAACGTATCCAGTTATTCAGATCAGTTGCCTTGAAACCTATAAACAACATAATTTATTTATTTTTTTAAGGAACTGGATGCTCCAGAGTTTCAGCTCTCGCCAGTTTGCATTCTTTGTGCCTGTTGCTGAAACGGAAACCTTAAGGTAAATTAAGATTAGCAATCACAGTATTTTACAGAAATGTTTCATGTTCTCAAGAAAACCTAAGAGCCTTAGGTTATTTCTACCTGTGATTTCAAGATCCAACATTTTGTCCTGCAGAGAAATTATTTGATTTTTTCAAGTACTGATCTTGGAGTTGAAGGATATGGTTTATCTTCAGTTGTCCTCTGGCACTTTGATCTCCTATTTATTTTTCAGTCAAACTGAATAGATTATTTAATTTCTGCAATGTCATCTGCCATTCTTGACATTTTCTCTGTTTCTCTGAATGCTGAAGGAACGTTCCCTGCCCTCTCTTCAGATTTCTTGTTGACTATATGAGAGTGCTTGCTGCCATTACTTTTGGCTGTGGAGCTTGATTCTGTTATTGTTTAGTAAAAGAACTATTTCTATTGTCTAAATTGCTGTCAGGTAGAAGTAGTTTGAATAACTAATGGACGGTGGTTGTGCATGGCAGCAAGTGCACAAAGAGATATTGCAAGTGAGGAAGTATTTTTCAGAAGTTTTCCCCAACATGTGAGCATTTCTGGCACCCAGCACAATGTGTCTCTATTCCAGATTGAGACCTGTGATCCATAATTGGATGAGTGGGGAAAGTGGGATCTTTGGCCAGCCCCTCTTGTACAAAAATACTGGTGCTCAGCAGCCATTTTGGGTAAACACAAGGGGGTGGGGAGGGAGCTACACCCAGATCTGCTCTGCCCCCAGGCCCTGTCCCCAGCTGTGGCCCAGACTCCATGGCTGCCAGCCCCTGCTCTCAGCTGCAGCCTGGCAGCAACTCCATTCCCAGCCCGGGGGCGGGGGAGTGCGAGAGGAAAAGTTTGGTGACCACTGGACTAAGATAAAATTCCCATGGAGTTTGGTGGGTCTTGGACCTGAGCCACTACTGCAGAATAGATTCCCAGTGGTGCAAACTCAATTAATTTGGCTAAGATTTAGATAAGCATTTGAACTTCGGATTCGTATCTGGACTAACTTTTTTGATGTTTGCCGCTCATGCTGTACCAGGAACAGGGAAACTAAACACATTTTTCCGAGTGCTGAGTATCTCTGCAAGGAGTTTAATACTCTCAAAACCCATAAACTCCTGTGGGAGTTAAAGGTGATCAGCATGTTGTAGGATGGGGTCCCTGGATTCCTATGCAGGTTCTTACCAGTCTTATCATGTTTTACATACCATTTCCCTGGAAATAAAACATAATCATACAGAAAAATCATGTACTTACCAATTTGTGTTCTGTCAAGGTACACAAGGACAGTGCATTTCCTTAAAAACATAGCTATGTCTCTCAGGTTTCCCGTTAATTTCATTTGAATTGATTGGTAATTAAGAGTTGCAGAGGTAAAGGTCAAACTCCACCTGTTCGAACAACATCTCATTTTCTGACACCTCAAACAATAGAAAGAGATAAGTAAAAGATAAAGGCAAATTTTTAAAAGAAAGGTAATTAAAACATGGGTATGATTGTATCTTTCATCTTAATAGTCAAATATTTACTGAGCAAAACTAAAGACCTTTAAAAGTGTTTAGCATGTAAGTGTTTGCATACAAAGGACTAAACAAAGATCATATTAAAGTTTAGCTAGCTTTAGTTTAGTCAGCATTAGTTGATGTTAACAAGGTGGGCACATAAAACTCAAAGTGGATAGCATTAGAGAAAACAGACATGGGCTTACAGCTTTTCACTGAATTCACAAATTGGCTTGACTAACACTTAGTCTTGAAAAAGTTTTTAAAGGGTTCTAGAACCCATCTTTTACTAATGTAAAAGGGCAAAAAGATTTCCTTTCAATCCTGAATCTTCAAATGTGTTTGTTTTTGGTTTTTTGGGGGAACGGGGGTGGGCGGGGGGGCGACGGAGGGGGGGAGACGGGCGGGAGTTTGGTGCCAGCCAGCAAGAGTCATACAGTTTTCAATGGTAAAAGAGTTGAGAATCATCTTTTGCTTATTTGCTAGTTAAATTTTTATAAGTAATTATCAGAGTAGTTGTGTAAAGGGATATCCTGCTAAATCTCAGAGTTTAAACACTCATAAATCTGTGTTCCGCTAATTTAGCTACAATGCAGTTGAAACTGCAGATGTAACATCTGCATATTATTTTTGGTCAAGTTAATTAGTTTGTTATTGCTCTGTATTTGTGCCTGGGTAGAAAAGATTCTTGTATATGGAGCTTATCATGCATTGATCTTCAAACTCATTTTACAGTTAAATGAGTCAGCTCAGCAGATTAGCTCAGCCTAAGGCTTCCAGATAACTGTTGGCTAAATATACTGAGTAATATTGTAGGGATGGGACCGGGGGCCCTTACTGAAGTTGAGAATAAGACTATACAGTGTACACATCAGCAAAGTTCACTGAAGTTTTATATTTTTATGGTGAGGGCTGCAGTGTTACAATTATACAGGTTACAATTTTGTAACTCAGGTAATATATTGTTACATCTCATTGAAGCAATTGAAAAAAGACCATAATTCTATATGTACAAGCTACTGCTTAACACTTTGTTCAACGTCCTTTCTGGGTGGTCAGGGAAGTTCAATGTAAACATTCAATTGACCCATAGATTCCTACAATGATGTCTTTATTGTGTAAAACTACTAAAGAATGTTAAGCCACTTCATTCTAATCCAATTTACAAAATGATCCTATAATTCCTTAAAATATGGAAATCCAATTTTTATAATAATGTGAACCATCTTATAGAGTAATAGAAACCTGGAAAGGGGGTGATGTTGGTCTTTGCAATACAAATCCTCAATCAGCCCATTAAAAACCGTTTTTAAACTTTACATGTAAATAGAAAGCAATGAATAAATAAATACATCATTAATTATAGACCATTTCAAGAGCCCAGTCCCTGCAAACACTCACATGTGAGTAAGACAAGGTGGGTAGATGGTAATATATACATATTTGTTTTAATGAAGCGTCTTTTGTTGGTGAGAGAGAGACAAACTTCCACAGAGATCTTCTTCAGGTCTGGGAAAGGTTTTTTTCCTACCAACAGAAGTTGGCTTAATAAAAATATATTGGCTCACCCTCCTTGTGTGTCTCATATCCTGGGACCAACCCAGCTACAACACTACAAACAAGATGTGAGTAATTTCATGCACATAAATAATTCAAGTGACAGCGATGAGACTACTCATCTGAGTAAAGTTACTCACATACTTCACAGGGTCAAGCCTTAAGATCCCATATTAATAAAGGTTACTTTGTGGTTTCAGGCACAGTCTTGAACAAGATGTGTGGCGTGCGAGCTGCGCTACCCCAGGAGGAGTAGCCTAAGAAGACATGGTGACTCAGAAGACACCTCTGAGGCCCAATTCCTCCCATGCTTCCTCTTCTTTGCTCTTGTAAAACAGTAACTACATTACTATCCCCATTCCCGTCCCACACATGCTGTCCTGATTCAGCTACTTGGGAAAGGAGTAGCAGTGGTGGAGCCAAAGTTTTGCCATTCTCTGCCCCTCTCTACCCAGTGAACAAGTAGCCCTCCTTCTGAATGGCTAGACCCAAGGTCCATAAAGCTCATGCAGGAGTGCAGCGGCTTTATTACTCCCCCTCACATCCCTGTGTGGGTGTGTTGTCTTGGATGTAGTCTAGACCTTCTCCTATGGTACATTGTTAAAAGGGTTGAGGCCTGGCATGAGTTTCCGTGAGAACAATTAGCACCCACAAAATTTGCACCCATATTTTTGAACCCCATTTTTACTGCAGGTGTAAAGACCACAGAAGGGACTCTGCCCTTGAGAAAATTTGAACCCACTTTTTTTGCACACACACAATGTATTTGAGATGTACATCTGAGTAACTGTGTTTCTAAGTCGCTGATTTTTGCCTGCAATTATGTAAAGATGTGAGTATTCAGCTGCATTCCTGAAATCCATTTTGCAGAGGTTACTTTTGTGGGCTGCAAAAGAGAGAGAACTCCTTTTTTTTTTTTTTTTTTTCCCTTTCCTAATTTTTGCCCTGTATGCATACAGGAATATTTATCTACTCAATGAATGACTAAAATAAATAAATAAATAAACTTGGCCCTCAGGCATACAATTAAAACCCTATTCAACAACCTTGCTATTCATGACAGCACTATAATTAACAGATTTGCCTAAAACAAACCTAGCTCTTTCTTCTCCTTGAAAGTGATAATCAGCACGTTCTGATCAGAATATCTCCTTGTGATTAGAAGCAGATGTTAATCCTCTGCAGGAATAAATTTTAACCTTGGAGTAATCAGGTTAGATCAGTCTGGGTTGTGTCAGGCTTGTCATGTATCATGTAATGTGAAATATCCAACAGAATCCTTACAACTTAAAGCCTAGCATTAAATCTCTTCTGCCTTAGCAAACTTGCAAACACAGGTTCAACTTTATGAAGTTAAATAAAAGCTTATTTTATTCATGATACCAAGATGATTTATGGCCGCCAATTAGTTTTTATGGCAGACACCTTGTATGGGGTGAATGTCCTTCCACCTTGGAGGTATATTAGATATAGAGCTAGGCAAATAATGGCTTTTTGGTTGGCTGGCAATTATCAAAAATTGGGGTGGGGGGGGAATGGTCAAACAAAAACAATTTTTTTTTCAAAACTTTTGGTGAATTGAAAAATTGGAAAACATTTTGAGGCAGGTCAAATGAAATGTTTTGTTTGTTTTTAATTTTGGTCATTTCAGCAAAAGCAAAGGCGGATGAGATTCACAGAATGGGGGAGGGAGGAAGAGTGACTACGAATTGTTGCTGTGAAGAGTGACAGGGCCAGGAAAAGAGAGTGAGAATGACTCGATAGCCCAGGTGTTAGGGTACTCTCCTGATAGGTTGGAGACTCAAGTCCCTGGTTCAATGACTATTAATTAGTGATAGGCAGTGGAACAGCTTCAACATGAAAGGCTGAGAGAGCCATGTACCAGAACATCACTTAGCTCAGAGGCTATAGGCATCTCCTATAAGGGAGAGATCCAAGTTCAAATCTCTTCTCCTGAGTAGGCAGAGGGGAATTGCACCAAGGCCTTCTACATCACAGTTGAGTGCTCTCACCACTGTTCTAAAGAGGGCACTACCACATTATGCAACCATTTTGATTTTCAGTTATGCGAAAAGTATCAGTAAACTCAACATGAATTCACAGATAGTTGCAGGTTGAGTAAAGGTGCATTTTTTGGTAAATAAATTATTCGCCAAAATTTGTTGGCCATCTCTAATAGATCAACTTCCAAAGCAAATCGCTGGGAGAGGAAATGGTTTCAAAATAATTGTACTGAGGATGCAAATTAGTAGTCCTCGTGGTCTGCAGCATCCCAGGTAAGCAGCACGTTATCTTCTCACAGCAGTGTAAATCAAGAATAGTTTGGTTTATATCAATGGAATTGCAGTTTTGTGAAACCTGAGTAATGAAAAGAGAATAAGTTCCCCTTACTTCAACTTCTATTGTCTATGGATAGTTCTATCCTCTAATAGCTACATTTATGGCCAAATTGTGTCTTCAGATAAATATTTGAGAAGAGAATTGACCCAATGATTGTATCTTACTGTAGTTGCTCATTTTTCTGTTGGATAGGGTGAAGCACTGTATGGTTTACCCTCTCCAAAAAAGGGAGTCTCTTTTGAAGGTATTCTGTTTCCTCTGCCTGGCTTTGATATGTTTCATTTATCACTGGGTCTGCACTTTTGTGGTCAGTTTAATAATGCTCTGTAAGTGCACTTTTTTCCCTCACAGCTAGTGGAGAACAGACAAGAGACTGACGCTGCTAAAATTAGTGCAAGAAAATTTGTCACATTTTTCAAAATGGTTATTTATTCTTCCTGGGAACAGAGTTAGGCCAATAATGAGCACTTTTGGAAATTCCACCATATCATTTTACTACCCCTTCCCAGCAGGAAGTGCAGTCTGTTGACACGTCCTCAGGCCATATTAGAGCTGGTGGTGAACATTAATCTGGATCCACAGAGCTCTGTGGAAGCATAAGCTGAAAATTGTCTAGCTCTCTTAAAATGTCAGAGACCCTGCTCTGTAGGTTTTCTGGGACAGGAGCCTCAGAAAGTATCAAACCTTAATGGTGGAAGAGCGGTTCAGATGTCCCTGTGTACAGATAACCTGCCACTATACATAGTCCCTTGAACAAGGTTTTCCTACTTTTAATCAGAACAGGTTGGGGAGGGACAAGTGTGCTGTCTTAGGGTTGCTTAAACACACACTAATATTTAGTTGGGTGGGTTGGTAGTGCCATAATTCTAGTGTTTACTACAATTTGACCATGCTGGTGATCTATCTACTCAGGGAAAATGAGCACAATTTATTCATAACAAAATTAGGCAGAACTTGAGAAGTGTAATACAATATATAATTCAGATGTCTAGATATTACTATCCATCACGGTTATAACACACCCCTCTCACAAGTTAAGGTTTATTAGGAAGAGCCCATGTTTCAAAGTATAGGAGATGTTTAGGGGGTGTGCACTTTTCTTGGAACCAATAATGCGGGGCAATTAGAATTCTGTTTTCCAGGAGTGGAATCTATTATTTTCTTTGTTATACGTTCTTCTAGGGTAGTTTGTCTGTGGACTTCAGCTCTCTTACTGAAACATATATTGCAGGTTTATGACATTTCTCATTGAAGTAATGACTAACAGACTAATTAGCCATAGGAGTTCAGTTAAGTCAGTCATAGACTTTAAAAGTCATGTGATACCACTGGATTTGAATGAAACCATAATAACTCAAAACCTGTGCTTGAACAGTGACAGGAAAACAATGAAAAATACTGCAATAGAAATTGCAAATTAGCACCTGCATGACAGGAGTATTTTGTTAAGAGATGGAAAAATGGAGTTTCCAAATCACCAGTGTTAGTTTTGATATTAAATAAGACTCCTAGGAATGGCCATCCTGGGTCAGACCAGTGGTCCATCTAGCCCAATATCTTGTCTTCTGACAGTGGCCAATCCCAGGTGCTTCAGAGGAAATTAACAGAACAGATGATCATGAAGTGATCCATTCCCTGTCTCCCATTCCCAGTTGTGGCAAACAGAGGTTCAGAGCATGGTTTTGCATCCCTGCCCATCCTGGCTAATAGCGACTGATGGACCTATCCTCCAGGAACTTACCTAGTTCTTTTTTTAACCCTGTTATAGTCTTGGCCTTCACAACATTCTCTGGCAAGGAGTTCCACAGGTTGACTGTGCATTGTGTGAAAAAAAATACTTCCTTTTGTTTGTTTTAAACCTGCTGCCTATTAATTTCATTTGGTGACCTCTAGTTCATGTGTTATGAGAAGGAGTAAATAATATTTCCTTATTTACTTTCTCAACACCAGTCGTGATTTTATAGAACTCTTACATATCCCCCCTTAGTCATTTCTTTTCCAAGCTGAAAAGTCCCAGACTTATTAATCTCTTCTCATATGGAAGCTGTTTCATAACCCTATTCATTTTCCCCCCTTTTCTGAACCTTTTCCAATTCCAATATATCTTTTTTGAGATGGGGCAACCACATCTACATATAGCATTCAAGATGTGGCCATACCATGGATTTATATACAGGCAATATGATATTTTCTGTCTTGTTATCTATCCCTTTCCTAATGATTCCCAACATTGTGTTCACTTTTTTGACTTCTGCTGCACATTGAGTGGATGTTTTCAAAGAATTATCCACAATGACTCTAAGGTCTTTTTCTTGAGTGGTAACAGCTAATTTAGACCCCATCATTTTATATGTACAGTTGGGATTATGTTTTCCAATGTGCATTACTTTGCATTTCTCAACCATTAATGTCATCTGCCATTTTGTTGCCCGGACACTCAGGTGTTTGCCAGTTGTAGTGGTGAACATAGTATGACTGAGCTATGTGTATGCAATGTTTTGTAGCAGTGTCTGTGCCAGGATATTAGAGAGACAAGGTAAGTGAGGTCATATCTTTTATTGGACCAACCTTCTGTTGGTGAGAGAGACAACCTTTTGTGCTTACACTGAGCTCCTCTTCGGGTCTGGGAAACTTACTCAGAGCATCAAAAGTAAATACAAGCTGGAACAGATTGTTTCGCATAAAAAGTTAACACACATTTCAGGGTATATGATAGAGTAGAATTATCAATAAGATAATCAATAATCATTTTCCTCTGAGGTGCAGTCAGATCTATTATGAATGTAGGTGCTTTCAAACATTTGGTGTGTTGAGCATCAATGGCTGTACTAGAAAAGGGGAAAGAGGCAGCACTTACAAGGCTGATGCAATAAATAAGGGCTTGATTCTCAAGGAACTTTGAGGTGCCAGGTCACCTAATGGAATTCACCACTCTGAGTTAGGTGTCCAGGGTCTCCACACAATGCAGGTGATAGTTAGGCACCTAAAAAGGGATTCACAGAAGTCTGCAAGCTGAGCAGAGAGCTGCTTATGCTACCCAGTAGGAAATGTTGAGGAGATGAGTGTGGCCAAAGCCCTGCCACTCCAAGGAACTTAGGCACCTGTCTCCATTCAGGATTCACAACCATGACCCCTCTCCTGGAGTTGAGTACCTAAATCAGGTCAGTCTTTTATCCATTAGCTCCATGGTTGGAGTATTCGCTCACACTGTAGAAGCCCTAGATTCAAGTCCCTTCTCTGCCTCATGTGGAACAGTGATTTCACACTTGTGTCATCGTCTTGTCTCTTGTGGGGGGTTACATGTGCTTAGAGCAGGCCTACTGGATTGTGCCCTGCAGGCAAGACAGGGGAGGGGGGAAACCTAGTTTATGAATCCCTTCTGGGCTTAGGCGTGAGATAGGAGCTGAGCTGGTCAGTGGTCTCAGGACTTAGCAGCTGGGCATATGCACAGCTACCTGAAATTTAGGGGATTTTAATATCTACAGGGTTTAGGTGCCCGCAGGCTTAGGCAGCTGCTGAGTGGGGGTTCTGTGGATATCAGAGGCACCTAAGTGCACTCATTGCGAGTAGAAGTAGTGTCCAGTTGTAAATAATATTGTTCAGTGTTGGTGTTCATTAGGGTCACACCTACACTACAGGTGCAGCCTTGTTTGTTTGTTCAACCCTATTCATGACACACTCAGTTAAGAAACATGGTTGAGTATGCAGCTTCATTCATGCCACGACTGCATGTCAAGTGTGTTTGAATATCCACACCTACTGTATTGTCTCGCCAGGTTTGCATCAGAGTATTCTAAGAAGCTCTGGGAAGCTATCCCAGACTGCCTCAGCCTGGAACACATCCACATAGACATGGTAGAAAAATGGGAAAACAGTTTACTGAAATTTCTAAGGTATGTCCATTTTACCTGGTTCAAAATTGACCCAGTTTTCATGAACTTTTCCACACTATTTTCACCATTTTTTATCAAAATCATTTTGGAAATTTTCCATTTACTGTATACCTATTTTTTGTAAGAAAACATGGAGATGTATCTCTATTACACCTAGTCATATATGAATACAGCTAACCAGGCATTGGAAGCAACATAATATACTATAGAAGATATATGAATGGATTGTGGAGGCTCTCTTTAATGTTAACATATTTAAATCTTTTTTTGGCTACCAAGTGGTTATTCTATCTGATTACTCATTGGTGTCTGAATGCTATTTAGACTATGCAATGGAAATAATTTCTACTGAAAGTGAAACAAGTTAATTTTGGATCTACATTGGGTTCAGAAAAATGTAAATGTGCTTCTCACCTCTGTAGTTTTTCAAATAATTGTCACACAAACCAATGAAAAGTTGCACAAAATGCTGCGGAGGAGATGGTGGAATTTGCAAACATGCATAGCAACAGAAAAAAATCACACAAAGTGGGCAGAATTTTTAAAGAAGCCATGAGATTAGATGAAACTTTGGAATGAAATATATAGCTGTAAACCTTTCAAGCTTGTGCATATTCCTCTGGGAAAGGTTTGTGATGTGGATCCAGTAGACTGAGAGTTTTAAATTCCAGGTCCAGCTGCCCATGTCTGAATGAAACCTGTATAAGCATTTCTGCTTTCTGGTAATTTTAAAAGGTTCAGTTTGTTGCACACGGCAAACAGTAATTTAACTTATGCTGTATATTAAACAAAAAATAGACTAGACTTGTGTGCAGTGTTCACACTGATCCTCAAGCCTACTTAGTCCAAGACTTGGGTATGCGATTCAACCTGCTTGCAAATCTAAGTTCAGACTCACAAAAGTTCAAATGTGGGCTGGAAAACTCACAACTCTGGGAAACTGGTGAATCTATTTCCCCACAGGTTTCAGAGTAGCAGCCGTGATAGTCTGTATTTGCAAAAAGAAGTGAGCTGTAGCTCACGAAAGCTTATGCTCAAATAAACTGGCTAGTTTCTATGGTGCCACAAGTACTCCTTTTGTATTTCCCCCCAGGCAGCCTTCCCTCATCTCCTCTCTTACCATGAGTTGTCCCTCCTTCCAAAACAAGACCGCGAAGACTTTCAATTAAGAAGGTGGTCAGGCCTCCTGTAGTGTAATGGGGGAGGGGTGAATAGGGAAAGCAAAAAACGTAACCATTGATTAGAAAAGGGGTCTCCTGGGGGGAGGGGTGGTGGTGGAAGGAGCCAATTTCAGTAGTTCTAGTTGGTAGCTTGAATTAGTTAAACTCAAATCTCCAAGCCATGCTTTAAAAAAAAAAACAAAACAACAAACAACAAACAAACACCCCAAACTGTCTAATATGTGCTAAGCTGTCTTTAGCAACATGTTAATTAGTCTGTGTTAGCTAATGTATTTGCTAAATATACTAGTTTTCATAGTTTAGAGAAGGTTTAAGTGTATCTGCAGAGATTCATTCATTTCCAACCTCTGTCTACGCTGCAGGGTACCTACTCATAGAGTAGCTTGGACAGTCATACCCTACCTTACCCTCTCATATTTTGTGCATTAAATCATGCAATATATGAAATTTCCTATAACTTATTTTTAAACTCTGACTTCAGGCATTTCAAGACTTCATATTCACTTGAACATTGTAATTACAACTTCCAGTGTTCCCTCGCCTCTTTTCAGTATATTACATATATGCCGCTCCAGGTGTTGTCGCAAGAAAATGTGACTACATTTTTCCTAGTAATGTTATATTGTGAGTCAGTGCAGGGGGAGAGGATTCAGCAGCTGCCTTCCATCAAAGACTAAACTATCTGTTGATATGCTTCAATGATTGCAATGGAAGGGACAGTCACTGCCTATTTACTGGGACTGCATTTGTTCATGCAACATTAATTTTTGTAATGGAGCACTAAAAGATCTGTAAACCATCATGCATGGAAATGGTCATTTTCGGAAATTGTATTTAGCTTTTCCAGGCTGACTGAAAGATTTCAGCACCTAGTCCCTTTTTAGATAACAAGACTTCAGTGTCTGATGTGGTGGAAACCAGGTACATACTGTTTTTATTTTCCCCTTGGATAATTATCCACAATAATCTTGTAGACTCCATACATGGTGATAAAATAAATTGTTAATAACCAGAAGTAGTGTTAACAAATGCAAGTATGTGTCCTCAGCATCAAAGAGCCATATCCTACTGTAACTCTTCGAGTTTTGAAGTGGTCAGAGGAGGGTTCTGAGACTGGTATGTCAGAGAGCAGCAAATTAGAACAACATTTTTATAATATTGGCCATATAGCATATCTTCTCTGGCTTTGGACAACTTTCTTCTGTCTCTCAGAAAATAATAAACCTGCTCTTTTTCATTGAAAACTGTGCTGATTCAATAGAAAAAGTGTGCTTAGATATCTGTGCCAAGGAAGAGTTGTGGTCCCGTTATAAAAAGGAGATGTAATCATGTCATCCCAGAGCACCTTAACTCTGAATATTCCTGGGAAAAGGAATGGGGGTTTGTGAGCTGAAGAAGAAGAGGTATCTCAGTCCAGGAACAAAATGTAATAATTCCCATGAAATTTTCCTAGGTATTTTTGCTGCTATGTTTCTTTTGGTTTTTATTATACAATCAGGATCCATTTTTCCAATTTATGATTAATTTGTGACTTTTACTTTTGTGGATTTTCTGAACATTTGGTGGAAAACCAATTGTACTTACAACATTACTGTCTACATATTTCTGAAATGCCCATCACTGTATTATTACGTACCAATTACAATAATGAGTAGAAGCATTGTTTTAGACTGTTTAATAAAACAGTGTTACTTTGTATGTAGCATTTTGCATCTGTAGATCTCAAAACACTTGACAAAGGAGGTAATTCTTCCCATTTTATGGATGGGGAAACTGAGGCATAGGGAATTTTCATGATTTGCCCAATGTCACCCAGCAGGCTAGTGGTCTCCTGTGTGCTACTCCAATGTTCTATCCACTAGCTCACGCTATTTCCCTTCAGAACATTAGGAATATTCTCGGCAACTCCTCTATGTCAAAGTTTTTCTGGAGGATATTTTCTGGATATTAGTATTTCAGGAGATGTCACTAGGTTGCCTTTAAAGCTCAAAAATAGAAATGCTTTTGAATGCAAAATAATCTTTGTTTCACTCCAAAATTATCCTATTTTTTTAAAAAAAATGAATAACTCAAAATGTTTGTTTTGATTCAGATAAAGTTAAAGATCAAAATTCTGAACTTTTCAGACTTCAGTGCCAAAGCCAACATTCTTCAAACGTGTATGTTTTGGGCAGTGAGATGATTGCAACTTTGTTTGAAACTATTTTTCCCATGAAATTTCATCCCAATAGATTAGCACAGCCCTTTAGGGCTGCCAACGCATGTTGGTGTCTTAATGTTTCATTTAACATGTAATAGGGATAGATCATTTATATAGATTTAAATATAGGTGACCATGGAACTAGCCACTCTCAGAACTAAATGCAAAACTCATCCCCATGTGTATGGGGGAGGTGAGAGAGACTGAGTAAAAGTATCTGCTCTTTTTCATTGAAAGCTGTGCTGATTAAATAGAAAAGGTGTGCTTAGATATCTGTGCTAGTCAAATTATGTTGCTCTTGCCGTGTTGAGAAAAAATGAGTGCACCTCATGATTTTGTTATGTCCCCCTTAATCCCTTCTTAGGGTTTTCTCTTTTCGTGGCCTTTAGGTAGCATTCGCCTGAGCAGTTATTTCTAACACTGTTAAATATGGAACATATGGACAAGCACACCATGAGATGGAGGCACGGTGGATTCATTTCTGTTTATGAGATGTGCACATGTGGCATTTTGGCAAACTGTACAGTATCAAAATCTCACATTTTTTGTGAGGTTAGAATGAGCTCAGTCAAACTTTCGGGTTTATCTACCTGAATAATTAACTCTCAGCAAACTGGGGTGTGACTCTATCCTGCACTAGACTTCCGTGGATTAACTGTCTCTGTGGACCCTGTTGATGTGCATTAACAGTTAATGCACTTTGATTAATCCCATTTAAAAGTGGACTAGATGAAAGCACACTAATCAACTGTTAATGCATGTTGTAGTGAGTCGGGGTGACCTCCCGCCGACCTAGCCTGCCAAGCCAAGTGATGCCCTTCCCGCTGGGGAACCTGTGTCTGCCATGGACCTGCCAGGACTACCGCTGGCCACCTACCTGGATGAGACTGAAGATGCCCCAGGGTTCCAGGTACACCCTGAGGGGAGGGCAGGAAGTGGCCCAGGGACAGCCAACTTCAGTCTGGCTGTAATGCTACCTGAAGCACAGTTGGTATGTTGCGGCTGGATTCCCCACTGACCCAGTGGTGAACCACTCCGCCACTGTTAAGGTCTTGGTTCGGGCCCAGTGAGGAGGGTGGGCCTGGACTCCCTCCCCCGCAACGCTAACCCCTAGGGTGGCAACCTCCCCTTGCCAGGTCAAGAGGCTTGTGTTTATTGGTTATCCGCCAGAATTAGGACACAGGGCCCTGGGTGCTTGCTCTGCCCCCTGCTTATAAACTCCACAGCCTAATTGACTCCTGGGTGTTTGCTCTGCCCCTTCATTAAAGACTCAGAGTGGATTGACTCCAGGGTTTGCTCTGCCTCTGCTTCCAGAGCTCAGAGCTAATTGATTCCTGGATTTGTTCTGCCCTTGCCTAATGGCCTCAGAGCTGATTGACTCCAGATTGGTGTGCCACCGCTTAAAGGGCCCAGAGACTATAGACTGTTGCCTGCTGTACCCCGGGCTCGGGACCAGAGCATATGGACTCCTGGGAGGCCCTGTTCCTGTCTAACAGCCAGAGCCCATTGACTATTGGGCGGGGAGGTTAGCCCCATTGGACTGGCCGGGATGCTAACACCTATTTGCTAGGGATACTAGGCAGCGATCCCAACATCATAGTGAAGCAGTGTATCCTCCCTCCGACCCAGAGGGGGAGGGATGACCACCACACCACTAAACATGTCAACAGGGTCCACACAGACAGTTAATCCATGGCAGGTTAGTGCAGGATAGATCATTCCCCAGTTTGCTGCGAACTAAATGTTCGTATAGACAAGCCCTTAGATGTGATTGTGGACCCTAAATAGGAGAGCTTGATTCTGATCTCATTGCACTATAAATCAGGAGATAGTAGATACTATAGTGATAGTTAAACTGTGTTGACATCAATGGATTAGCGTTGTTTAGGCTTTTCCTTAGCCTTTTTGTCTAGGCTTTTCCTTAGCCTTTTTGTGTTGACATCAATGACATCAATGGATTGGCGTTGTTTAGGCTTTTCCTTAGCCTTTTTGTTTAGGCTTTTCCTAGGAATGCACTGAATTGAAGGATGGAGATTTCCTCCTTTCCCATGTGGAAGATAGTAGATAGACTCCCCTCTCCCTGACACCAGTCCACTCTGACTCCTTACTCAAAGGGTCTGTGAGTCTAAGAATCTCTGTGTGGTGAGGAGGCAGCTGGAGATACAATTTATTCCCCTCAGGTCAATGGCCTAGAGAAGTAGAATTCCTTTTCTCCTGCTGATCTTCACAGAACCCAGCCCGATTACTCTGGATTTAGACTAGCCAGCTAGATACTTTTTCATTTAGGCTGCACTCAGGATTTGGGTCTTAGACCATGAGAGAAATATGAAGAGTCTACATACATACATACATGAGCCTCATCAATCTACACTGTATTGTTCTCCTGCCTTAAATGGATATTAAAAAAAACAAAACTGAAAGTGATAAAACACACAGATAAATATTGAGAGTTAGCTATGATTTTTGGGAGCTGAATCAGGCTTTTAATTCAAGAGAAAATCTCTTATTGAGGTCTGGGCAAGAAACTGTGTTGTCCATTGTATTCATTCTTGCATTTTGGGGCGGGGGGAGGAATGCCAGCTCTGTGTGTGTTTATTAACCGGGAATGATGGGAAGAAACCTTGTCTAGTTCGTACTGAGGTTATTAAACAAGGGCCGTCAACATGGTTACACTTCCAGCTGTCAGTGTATTATGTACAACTGGGCCATTCCATTTATCAAAAAATCTTTCCATTCTTTAAGCAGGTTAAATATTAATCCAAAAGTGAATCCTGTGTATGTTCTAGCTGTGAGATGTGCTTGTTAGGAGCATGGGAGCAGCAACTTGGGGTCTACAGCTTCAAGAAAGACATCTTGGATGTAATTCACCACTACCTTTTACCCCTCTGCATAATACTAGCTGTATCAGAATGGGACCATGTTAAATTCACTTTGTGTAGGTATAAATGACTGTAAGGTATAAGACAATGGAGAATCCTGACTTTTGTTGGCTTCAGTATCCAGTCAATGACACCCAAGTACGTTTTTTTTTTCTTCTTCTTCCCTATTTAGATTGCAACTACTCTATGGCATGAGATTTTAGCAGTAGTTGTTAAAAGATCATTTGTATACCTACCGTGGAGCCCCTACTCCATGGAACAGTAGCAACAGTGCTATGAAGGCTGGTCCTACCCCCTGAGTCCTGGTTGGGTGGGAAAAGTTGGCCTCTCCACCTACCAGAGCCATGGATGGCTAAAGAGCTGACCAAAAAAATAACCAAAAAACCTGCCCTACTTCCTGCTGCCAGCTGTCCTCTGATTGGAATAGAGCAGCAGTTCTCAAACTGTGGGTCGGGACCCCAAAGTGAGTTGCAACCCCATTTTAATGGGGTCACCAGGACTGGTTTAGACTTGCTGGGGCCCAGGGCCAAAGTCTGAGGGCTTCAGCCCTGGGTGGCAGGGCTCAGGTTACAGGCCCTCTGCCTGAGGCTAAAGCATTTGGGCTTTGACTTTGCCCGCTCCCCCCGCAGCCCAGGGTGGTGGGGCTCAGGCTTTGGCCCCCGCAACTGGGGTGGTGGGGCTCAGGCGGGCTTCGGTCCCCCTTCCTGGGGTCCTGTAGTATTTTTTGTTGTCAGCAGGGGGTCACAGTGCAATGGAGTTTGAGAACCCCTGGAGTAGATGTCTGCTGTTTGAGAAAGGACTGTGCAGGCTACAGTAGAAGGCTTGTGCAGCTGCTGCAGGGGACCAAGCAAGCCCAAACAGAACTTGAACTCAGGACCTGGGGGGTAGGTCCAGAGAGTAGCCTGAGCATGAGGTCCCTTTGGTCTATTGCTGATTCTTACATGCAGTGCAGGCTAAACAAAACCTGCTGCTCACGCTACTCTCTGGACCTATCCCCCAGTCCTGAGGTGTCTTCACTGGATGGAGCCAAGACGAGAGGGGTAGTTGGGACTGTTTGTGACTGATGTTGGTAGAGTTCCTTTTAGGCATCTGAGATTTACGCCATACTCCTGCTGACAGTTCTTTTCAGTGACATCCATGCTAATAAATGTGCTGGGATAGATCTCTCTGTTGGAGTGATTCCTGAGTGATTCACTCAGTCCTCATTTGCCAGAGATCCTCAGAGGTTCCCAAATCTGTCCATGAAATGGGGGATGAGGTTCAGATGAGCAAGAGCCCAGTTTCCAGCTCCTCACCTCTTCCAAGAGTCCAGCTCAGAAGCTCTCGAAAGTCTGTAAGTTTGGAACAACCTAGTAGAGAGAGGATGGCCCACATGCTACATTATTTTCATCCTAAAAAAGAGAAAAACAAAACACAAATTCTGCAGCAAATGTTTATTTTCTTAGTTTTCCATCCATGTTGCAAAATGAGATCTATTATATGTCTAGTGCTACTTTTCTTATTTAAAATGAAATCTGTCTCTGTCTCACTGGATTTTATCCATAACCATGACTAAGCTCTAATGGCTTTTAAAAAAAATGGAACCATAAAATAAAAGTACACATGTACCCCTTAGAACAGTGGGTCTGGTTCTGCTTTCACTTGCATTGTTTTATAATGGCGTAACTCTACTGAAGTCAGTGGAATTATGCCTTAGTTACATTGGTTTAACAGACAGAAGAATTAGGACCAGTGGTCATGATTATGACCTTACCAACAGTTTTATACACATCTGCTTTATACAGGCCTGATTCACAACTGCATTGTTCTAGTTTTACACCAGTGTAACTCCGTGGTTACAATGAAGCCAGACTGGTGCAAAATGAGTAATAGAGTGGCGAGTCAGGCCCTAATTTTATAACTCTACTCCTGATGTACATTAGTGTAAATAAGATCAGAATCAGGCTACTGTATTTATCTGGAATACATTTTCAGGAGTCTGGCCTCTCTTAGTTATCCTGTGCTCAGCAGAAACCCGCTTCCTGCTTCTGTGCTGTGGAAGCCAGACAACCTTTCTTATAAACACTGTACCACCAAGACTGGAGTCCATAAGAAATTAAGGAGTGGAAACTTGGAGAGTCTGGCTTCTCTGCCTGTCTAAAGAAAATCTTCCAGCTTCAGCGAAGGAGATTTTAAATGGGACTATGGGAGCAATACTAAGTTTCTAACCAAGCCAGAAACTGACTTTACCAATCCATCACTCAGCCCTCATTTTCCAAAGATCCTCAGAGGTGCCCAAACCTGTCCATGAAATGGGGGATGAAGTTCAGATGAGCAAGAGCCCAGTTTCCAGCTAATGGCCTACTCCTCACTCCATCCAAGAGTTCAGCTGGCCAACTCCCCTATTTTCTGTCTTTATGATCTGTGCTCCTCTCATTGATGTTCATGGTGTAGGATGAGGCCTTTTGTCAGAAGGGGCCATTGGAGGTAGTCCTGGTGAAGGGATCTCTGTTTATGGTTTCAGATGTTCACCATGCAGAGCTCAACAGTTTCACCAGTTTTTTTTACATAGAATCAAATGAAACATGGTGTTTTTTTGGCTGTTTCATTTTTCATTCAAACCCCAAGCTCAAAGTAAAGCTCCGTGGGTATGAACTCACCTGTACCTAAACAAAAAATATTTTTTAAAGCCTTTTGACTCAAAATCACCATATGTTTTTTTTCACAAGTCTAGACCTTATACTCCCTAACAGAGAAATCTTTTCTGTGAGATAATATTGTCCACGTGTGTTGATCTTAAATCCTATTTCCTTACCACATTTCTCTTCTTGCCTTGATCAAAGTAGGGGGTTTTAATATGCATCCACTTTATGTTGAAACAATACTTTCTGTTGAAACAAATCAATAGAGCAAACCCCCCTAAGTTTGTACTATTCTATTAGATTCTGTGCCTACAGTATATCCGCAAATGAAAAATAGTCTCACAAAAGTAATAATGAGTAGGCCAGTTCTGCTACCTGGTTTTCATGAAAAATACTTGCAGAAACCTAAAAATCTTAAATGAGTTTTAAATTCAAGGGCTGGATATATGAAAAGCTTTGGTTATAACAAAGAAATTACTGTTGACATAATTTGCATTTTGCATCAGCAATGCATGCTCGGTCAGGAGAAATTCTCCTTTCCCACAGTTCATTAGCATATGCTGCTAAATTAGATTGGGGATGTATTTATAAAGTGTGGTTTTACTCTGCCAAAAAGGGTTTGGTGGGGTTCCATGTTTATTGTGTCTCAATGAGTTCCTTGACAACTGTGCTCTATTTACAAGGGAAAAAATTGCAGGTTTTGCATATAATCCAGCAGTAACAAACATTATGATGGTCAGTTATGCTCTCAGTGACATTTGTGCAAAGCCTCTGTCTTCAGATTATATCCTCAGTGACACCTGTGCAGATCCATTGCCTTCAGTAAGTTTGTTCCAGTGTAACTAATTTGGAATGTAGTTAATGAGTCTGTTGAAGATGCACGAGCAATAGAATCCAGCCCACATTCTCTTCGTTGTGGTGGCTCTTCAAGACTTAAAGGAATAAAAAGCAATAAAAAACATAGTCGCTAAGCCTATGTCTTCATTGCACAGTTAACCCAGTGACTGGCACCTGGGTCTAAGCACAAGGGTTAGCCTGGCCCATGTGTGAGCATCCCTACCAGACATGCCAAACCCGCAAAAATAATGCAGAAATTGGGCTTGGTTTTGGCTTAATTGGCTTGTGAGTTGCTTGCTGGTTGGTTTTTTGGTTTGTATCTTGTTGCTTGTTGCCTCTTTTTCTTTTTTTGATCGGGCCACGGCAAGCAGGGGCAACGGGGCGGGGGTGGGGGGGAGAGTCAGGGATGCACAGCAGGCCCACCACAGTCCCAGACAGCAGGCCGGGGGGATCTAGTCACATAAAGTGTTGGGGTTCTTAGGGATTGGCTTGTTTTGGCCTTGTTTTGAAATGGAAGTAGCTTGATTTTTGGCTTATTGTGAAAGTTGGAGTGCTTATTTACTGCGTGAAAGCTGGCAACTGTGATCCCTACAGCAAAACCTAACCTTCGCTACTGTGTTGTCACTGTTTCTGTGCTCAGTGAGTCTGGGTGCATAACCCACAGTTCTTTGTGCTGAGACACTCTAGAATTCTGTCCTACTCAGCTACAGGAAAACTTGTCTGTCCTTTGCGGGGAATTGTGGGAAGGCACTGGAAGACTATTAGCACACAAGTGATTTACTGTGTCCTCATTGCAAAGTGTGTGGGTTCCAACCTGAGTTAAACCAGAGCCTGGGTTCTAATTTATGCCCTTCACTGGGTAAGATAGCTCAGGCTTAAAATACATCCAAATCTGGGTCAAATTTTTTTCTTTGTGGATGGTAGATGAGGGGGGGTAGGGAGGTGGAGAGGTGTTAGACTGAAACCCAGGTAAGAGCCCGAGTTAACTGTGCAGTGAAGACATACCCTAAAGCAGGGATAGTCAATTATTTTTCTGTCAAGGTCCAGATTTCTTGGTTAAGGTATAGTCAAGGTCCAGACTCCAGAGAAAATAATTAAAAAATTACAAGTCAATAAAAAGATGTTGCGATCCATTCAAAAGCGTCTGGTGGTCTGGATTTGTCCCGCTGTCGGCCTATTGACTACCCCTGCCCTAAAGTCCGTAAGATAAGACTCTGTATATCCACAGGGAGTTGAGCTATTGAGGAGGAAGAAAACATTTTTATGTTTCAGATCAGAACCTTACTTTAGTCTTAGCCATTTTATTGTGTATGTGTTGTCTTTAACTTTCCCATGATATACACTTTGCAGACCTCCTTTGATAATACTCAGTTTATCCACTTCTAATATTATCTTCTGTTCAGACACAAGAGCTTCTGCCAAAAGATCCAGCCTTGGTTGAGGTTTAAAGAGGAAAAATACTTGGAAATTTATGAGCATGAGCAGTGAAGCTTCCTGTAAGAGCTAAAAATGTTTGGCACCCATAGGTATTCATAGCAGCAAATCCAGCAGAGGCACGTAATGTGTATTCTCACTCATTTCTGCCCAGTGGGATGTTTTCACAATAATTGCTTTACAATGGGAGATTTCAAACAACACAGTGTAGCTTAATATTTTGCAGGAAAACCTTATACTAGATGCCCAGGATAGGTTAGAAGATATCCAAAGATTTCTACTCGTTTGTCAAAGATCTATGCAGACTTGCACTCAAATTCTATACACCTGGGTACAGAAAGCTTGGTCTTCAGTTTCAACTAGACAATTAGGTATGATTTTAGTCCAGAAGTCATTTCCCATGAATTCACATTAACTGCATAATCTGACTTTTCTATAACACAAAGTTACTTTGGAAAGTAAAGTTCCCACTTTAAAGTGCAGGCAGATTGATTCATTTCCTGTATGGAATGTATTGTCAGTTAAGTTTCACTAGAGTGAGAGCTATAGCAGCATTCTCCTGCCTTTTCCCACATCAGATCTGAGCTAAATTCTAAACCAAACCAAAACACCACCCCACACCCCCCCCTCATCTATTTTCTTTTCTTTTCCCCTCACTGAACCTGTCCATCGTGAGTGGTGGTATTTACTAGGTCTACAGCCACCCCTTCATGGGAATCTGTATGCTGTTGGAATTGCTCTTGATTTTTAGAAAAAACAAAAACCTATTCTGTTTTGGATAGTGCAGGACGGAACATTAAATGAGACTAGGTCAGGTCAGATATAAAGGAAGCCAGGAAGAGAACAACAGTGAGCAAGGAAACATTTGTATGAAAACAATTTCACATTCATCTTTCATGGAGCTATTAGTAAAATAATTAATCAAGTAGTGTACCCTGAACGCAGTGGGAGGAAAGAGTTGCAAGACAATGTATCTCTAAGAAGGTGAAATAAGTTCAGACTTACTTAAAGTGTACTTAAATATTTGTTCTACCAATTCAGAAAATGAGGGAAGGGGGAATGGACATTGTGGGGCTTTGCAGCCTTAACCACAATTTTTTTAATTTCGACATTTTCAACTGTACTTTTGAAAAAGCAGCTATCAAAATTGCACACCTGTACATGTCAACTTGTAGTTCCATTATCTTGGGGTTTCGAGGATAAGAAAAGACCCACATGCTGAATTTCAACAAAATATATCGAACATTATCTCCTGACATAACCACCGAGTCCTTGTCAGTGTGAACTAGCAGACTGTTGCCACTGTAGACTTTATTCATTTATTTTATTCTTCAACAGCAATTGTTTTAATGCTAGGCTTGAATTGCCATTTTCCCCACCTGGTTCCTATTGATTTGTTCTGTTTATTAAAAAAAAGCCTGAGAATTTATCTGTCTTCTTTTTTGCCAGTGAATGAATTTCATTTGAGCCAAAAGCCATTTGTTTGATATGTATATATTATGTGTTCCTGCCAATTTCTAATGTATGCAATAAGGCTCACTATTAAAGACAAAAGCAAACAAGTTCATGCTCTAAAGTACCCTGTCCTAGCATGCATGGTTTCTTATGTAAATCTTGGGTCTGATTCTTTATGTACTGTCTTTATTTTGGTGGTTCCAAAGTCCTGACTGGAACATGTAGGAGATCAGTTAAAGATATTACAGTATGCAGTACTGAAAATAATACCTGAATGTGCACCATAGCATTCATTTCAAGGATGACTGCACGTACTAATGATTACCCAGCATTTGGGCTACAGAATAGACCTCTATTTCACATTTGTGCTGGAGAAAAGGCACAAATGTTTGAATGAGGTTGGTGTACGTGTTTATTTCATAGCCAAACTTCTCCCCACCCCCATCTGAAAAGGGGAGGGACTGGGGAAAATAGTCGGATGGCAGAAACAGCACATTATGTACCGAATTCTCTGGTGGTGTAATACATTGGTGCAGTGCTGTTGAAGAATCTTGCCCTATCACATTTTAGCCCCAATTCAATCTCTGAAATGCATCAGATATCATAAGGTGCTGTAAGGGAAACTGCTACAGTAACATACTGACAATTAAAATACTGCGGGTTGCATTGTGTATCTGTGTCTGGACACAAAGGGTTTGATTCTCATTTACACTAAGGCCCCTTTGCACTGCTCTGCTAGTATAAAAGGGCATTAAGCTGAGTATACTCATTCTAAGGCTCCTTTACACTGCCAGAGTGGTGTAAAGAGGCCTGAGTGTAAATGAGAATAAGGCCCATAAATTTTTTGCTTAGCTTTCTGTTGCTCTCAAGAAGAATTCCAAATTGCTTTAAATTGTATTTATATCAACTTTATAAGGTGCAGGACTCTTTTTTTGGATACAAGATTATGCAGTTTAATGAAACAAGCAATCTCGTTGCCTGACCTTTCTCTAACTAATCTGGCAAAGCACTACAGGTCTGTTCATTGTCCTGCTTTCTTTAAACGATACTCTGTGTGAGGAGGGAACAAGATGCATATTTGGATCTGGATTCAGATCCAAATTCAAACTTTCCCCATCTTGTGGCTCATTATGATTAGGGCCCCGGGTACAGGCCATTACACAGGAAGCTCAAAGTTGCAAAATTCACATCAGCATTAAAATCCAAAGTTTGAATATGCAGGGGGAAATGCTTGGCATTCTGGATCAGCCTAATCTCTTGCATGACTAGAACCAATTGAAAAATTTCAGACAATTTTGAGGAACTATTTTTTCAGAAATATGTCTGCATTTGTTTTTTAACCAGCTCTAGTTATGATGTAAGTTTTGAATGACTAAAGAAGACCAGAAAAGGAATTTTGTTTTGCTATTTTTTTAATTTCAGAAATTCTTATACAGTACAACACCTGTTTAATCATCATGCCATGAGGGTTTCAGCAGGGAATTCACTGTATATCTCTCATGATTTTCATTTTAGCCTTCTTTCTATAATACAGTTTTAAGGCAGCATATTTAAAGGCTGAGATACATACTGCCAGCAAATGGGACAGAACCAGAACCAATGATTGAAAGACAGCCCTACTTAGAAAAATTTATGAAAATATAAATTTGGGAGCATGCCAGGGTGCCTGTAAATGTTTGAAGGCGATTGTTTGTTTGCAGCCCCCTCATTCACTACTCCCAGTACTGACAGTCTTCAGCTGTGTGCAGTATTTAAGTTCAGACAGTTCTAGCCCAATGGCATGCCTTTACTTCAAACCAGCCCAATAAAATAGTGTCAGTAAAATCTTTAAAAGAGTGTTTCATGCACCGTGGCAGGCTGAAATCCATTTTCTTTCAAATAAATTTTTAAAAGGAGATCTGAGATTTCTCTAATTTCGGAAGTCTGAATCCTCTGTTATGCATCTACCATTGCTTTCTCACAGTAAGAATATGTGGTACTGCTTCCTTTTAAGATTGCCTGCTTAACTCCATCCTGAGGATAAGATTTGCTCTTTAAAGAATCTCGCATTTATTTCTTTTGACTAGATGCCTTTTTTGATTTTTCACCTTTAAAAATTTTCACTATAATTAGCTTATTTTTTTAAATTAAAAGTAATTTTCAACCAGGAAACCTGTCACTTTCAACAACTTCTAAATACTTTTCAATTTGTTTTTCAAAAAGAGGAAATTTAGTCAAAACTGACCTTTTCCCATAGACAGAATGTTTCATTAAAAAATTTCCAAGAAGTTCTAATTACATAATGTGTTTCATCTTGGTGAATCCTAAAGTGCTTTACAAACTGTTATACAAACAACGTACAGGGATTAATTAACTGTCTCTAGGGAAGAATGTGGTGGCTGTTTTATCAGGGCACAAAAACTAAAAGTTTAGGACAGGAAGTGAAGAATATGCATCTAGTTCAGATAAGCATCCCAAACGTTCAGGGATCTATACAAAACAAGGAGAGAAAAGTCATCAAAGTATTCTCAACCCATTCTAAAAATATGGAAAATGAAAATGCTATCAAATTGTATGTGGTAAGTTAAAATCATGACCAGTGCATTATAACTGTGTATTTATGTGGTAAGAATGTGTCCTTCTTTTGGCAGGAGAAGACCTAAACTGTCAAAAAATGTCTAAATTAGTTCCAAAGTTTGGGGAGTGATTTTATATTTATACAGATGCTTAAAGATATGTTGGGCATGTGCAACGGAAACAGGGCTTTAATGATAGTTGGGGATGTTTTTGAATAAAGAGGGTCAAGTGATGTAAACCACAACATAGTCAGCATGCTGTCATTACCTAATTAAATAATGGCATTCAGGACAATGGTATTTTCTTCCGTATTTTTGTTTTGGCCTGCTTGAGGTGCTGCAATTCTATGTAATTTTTTTTTTAACGTACAAAATGCGTGAACTCCTTAAATACTAACTGTAAAATAGATCACCCTATAGAAACCACGCCAGCCAGAAAAGCGTGCCTTAAGCTTCACAGACATAATTGTTCTTCTGTTGATAAATGCTTTAAACACCTCTTATGCAACATAAAACAGAATAATTACTGTAATCAGAACACCACAAGCTGGGCCAGGACTCAGGAGAAGGTTACAGAAAAATTTCTTAAGATGAGTGGTGCTCTGCAAAAGTTCTGACTTCTGAGAATTAGTGAGACACTGTCACTGTTAAAATATACACTACTGCTTTCTTTATTAACACATTACATTCCTTCAGCAATCTCTAAAACATATACAATTTGTACTGCATGACACCATTTCCAAAAGAACTATTTTGGGGGCATCAATCAAAATTCAATTCAAAGTATACCTTCAAAAAGTTTAACTTTAAGTCCCTTTTACAATAGCATTGTATGTTTAGGAAGAATCTTTCATCTAGAAGGGCCAGTTCCCAAGGCACTGTACAGACTGTGGGCTTGATTCACCCTGAAAGTAAAGGAGGATTCAAATTGCGCTCCCATCTTTGCCTGCTGGAACAACTGTTCCAGAAATGGCTCTCATCTCCTGCTGCTCTTCTCTATGCTCTGTTAAGAGCTGCACAAGGAGGCCATTTGCAGTGCACAACGAATTTCATTGGTCCTACAAAACCCAGGAACCGTTACATATTAATAGGTACCATCTATTGGCAGTGTATAGATTAATTATTTACATCTATGCAGATACAGAGCACTCATAACATGCTCTCCATAGGAGCTCCACTGGTGAAGATTGTCATGGGGAAGCAATGAATCAGAACATCTCTTTGCTGCTCTGGCTCCAGTCACTCCCTAACTGACCCACCCACTTTTGGGGCTTTCCTGGCTAACTCCAATGCCTCCCTCTTTCTCTTCAGCAAGAGCCCACGGAAGCTAACCACACTGTCCCATCACTGGGGACTTGCAGCTCAGTAGCTACTGGTGGAAGTCGGTGGAAATCAAAGGGTGAATTAGGCTGCATGTGTATGCTATGGTACAGGTAGGCCACACAGGAACACTTTTATAGGGAAGGTGGCCTAACAGTTTCCTTTTATGTCTGTTTTCAGTTGTTTATAACTTAAAGACAATTTGTGTAAAATTTCAGTTCATGTGGTTATAATTTGCCAAAGGCTGGATTTTTTTTTAATTTATTTTTTTTTAAGTTTCAGCAAAAATGGGTAAAAGGGTTAGTGTGTGGGGGGATGTGGGGGAGAAGTAGTTTTGAAAGTTTTGATCAGAAAAGGTGGTTTATTTGTTTTTGGTTTTTGTTTTTTTTTTTCAAACAGCTGTGGGACTTGTGTGGTTTAGAGTAGAAAGTTGAAATTTGGCTGGGGAGAGAGTCCTGAGGTCACAGAGTTGCCTTTCACTGTTCTCATGAAAATCTACATAGTTTGGGCCAAGTTATAAACCTATGAAAATTATCATTTTCACATGTGTAGCAGAATTTGTATTTGAGTGATGATGGCAGTATGATTCAGAAGAAGCAGAAGCCCATAATTAGAGCTGCTTGAAAATCTGAATTTCTGTCCCAGTGGAAATTCTGCTATTTCAAAACTGGTCTCATCCCAAATTGGGACAAAAAGTTGAAAAATAAAAATTCTGAAAAATGTTGATTCAGAAATGTGAAAGTATTTTTAGTCTGCGGAAGAGAAGAATGAGGGGGGATTTGATAGCTGCTTTCAACTATCTGAAAGAGGGTTCCAAAGAGGATGGATCTAGACTGTTCTCAGTGGTAGCTGATGATGGAACAAGGAGTAATGGTCTCCAGTTGCAGTGGGGGAGGTTTAGGTTGGATATTAGGAAAAACTTTTTCACTAGGAGGGTGGTGAAGCACTGGAATGTGTTACCTAGGGAAGTGGTGGAATCTCCTTCCTTAGATATTTTTAAGGTCAGGCTTGACAAAGCCCTGGCTAGGATGATTTAGTTGGGGATTGGTCCTGCTTTGAGCAGGGGGTTGGACTAGATGACCTCCTGAGGTCCCTTCCAACCCTGATATTCTATGATTCTATGATTCATTTTGGCTTGGTTTTCCAGTGACCATAGTTCAGTGTCATTTTTGTGGTACCTTATGGGAGTTGCAATTTATATTTCTCATAGCATCATTCTGCTTCCAGGGCCAGATTCCCCAGCTGGACTACATCTCCCATGATGCACCATGGCAGTTCAACCACCTGGCAGACCATAGTGCATCATGAGAGAAGAAGTTCAGCCAGGGAACCTGGCCCATAACCAGTCTTAGAAGGATTAGGTGTTTTTTTTATTGGTAAATGTCAGTAAATGTTGATTTTTTTCATACACATACAAATCGGTGAAAAAATATTTCCATCTCTAATAATCAAAATTTAAAACTAGGCAAAGAAAACTGCTTATTAGAAACAAAATCCAGTGATTTAGACTTTTGAATTAGTCTGGATAGATATGGACTAGCAAATGAATAGTAAAAACAGGTATAAGTTGTTGATTTAAGGATATTTATTTTGTATATTTTGACGTGATGTTAACAATTTATATTTAAAGAGTTATAAAGCTTTACTTTTTGAATCTCAATGTCTACTGTCATTAAATAATTGTTTGACACCCCCCATGACTTCATGAAACTGTGAAAACTTAAATAACTAAAAAAAAATTTAAAATCCATAATTCTGTGTAACTGTGAAAATGTAAATATAATAAAAAATGTAAAAAAAATGCTGAAAATAAGCACCCATATTATCTGTTGCAATTATTTAAAAAATGAAAATTGAATTCTGCCAAGTCTATCCATAAGGGAGTGTGAAGCCAAGAGGCACCCAAATTACAATTTCCATGAGGCATTGTAGCAGCTCAGTTGAACACAGATTAATGTTGAACTGACCCAAAATAAAACAATTGAATTCAGGTCAAAGAACTGAAATATTTCACTGTTAACTAATCCAATCTGGAATAAAATATTGCATTTAATTTTCCTGATGGAAAGTCAAAAAAATTTTGGCAAAATTTAAACTTTTTTCCATGGAAAACATTGATTTTTTTTTTGTAGAAATTGCATTTTTCAATAGAAAAACATTTAAACAGAAAATTCCTAACCATCTCTATCCATAATCGATGCCTATTGAAAACTACTGAAACAGTAGTAGTTTATATGCCATATAGATTCCCCTATAACTCTTAACATATAATATCAGAGAAGACATAATAATTAAACCCTGGTTGCACTTTCTAGGTCAGTGGAGACGCTACCATGAAGGCAACTACTACTTACTAATACCTACCTTGAATGAGTATTGTGAGGATTAATCCCTTAATATTTGTAAGTCTATTTGAATATGAAAAGAATGGTGGTGTTATGAATAATAATGTATTTATGTAATACTGCTTCGAGAACGGTATTTATAGCTGAGAGAAGAAGGGATCTCTGAGGGCCTAAGAATTGCCCTAAAGGTCCTGAAGGACTCTTGAAAACTCATATACTGTCAATGTATACACCTTTCAAGGCTGCTAGCTACTTCCAAACTTCTTAGTGGAAAATACTGGACACAAACCAGACCTTGTGAGAATTTTTAAATTTCTGTTTCTACTTAACATGTCCCTTTCATCTCCCACTTTCACAAAGTTCCCCAGAGGAGAGAACAGAGTATATAATACACACACACACTTTTATGCTTTTTCTGAAGAGGGCTCATTTTTACATTAGTGTTAATTTAAGGTTTGATCTTCTCTAGAAAAATATACCTACAACAGAAACAGTTAGGTGTTACTTGGATTCTAATAGGAGTCCGGTGGCACCTTGAAGACTAACAGATTTATTTTGGTATAAGCTTTCGTGGATAAAAAACCCACTTCTTTGCAAAATTTATGCCCAAATAAATCTGTTAGTCTTTAAGGTGTCACCAGACTCCTCGTTTTTGGGGATACAGACTAACACAGCTACCACTCTGATACTTGGATTCTAATGTATACTCCAAAATGCATGGGGAATTAGAGAGAGAACTGTTCTTTGGAGCACAGGTTCTTAAACTATGGCTTATAGACCAATGGTAGTCTGTGAAGAGTTGGCTTTTCATATGATGGTGGCTCTCCTTCTTGTTTTCAACTACTAAATAACATTAAAGGAAGCTAAAAGTACATTAAATGCCTAAGGTATTGCTCCTCAAAAAGAATATTCTCTAGTTTTAGATACAATTTTATATCTGTCCTACACAGACTTGTTCTTTCTTTTTAAGATTAGTTAGACCACTGGTACAATAGAATGTGGAATTTTTTATGTTCCTTTTTACCGTGTTAAGTATCTGATCCACTCTAAATCATCTCACATGTGATGTAAGTAGGGCTGGGTTAGGAAAATAACTTTATATACACGTGCTGGTAATCGCTGACTTCCAAGAGCCTATTGCTCCTAATGTATCCTTCTACTTGTAATATGTTCTGCCTGTATGATTTCTTTCTTGAAATAAGTAGGACCACTCACATGTTTAAAGTTAGCAAAGAGTCCTGTGGCACGTTATAGACTAACAGACGTATTGAAACATAAGCTTTCGTGGGTGAATACCCACTTCGTCGGATGCATGTAGTGGAAATTTCCAGAGGCAGGTATAAATATGCAAGCAAGACAGGCTAGGATAACGAGGTTAATTCAATCAGGGAGGATGAGGCTCTCTCCTAGCAGTTGAGGTGTGAACATCAAGGGACGAGAAACTGCTTTTGTAGTTGGCTAGCCATTCAGTCTTTGTTTAATCCTGAGCTGATGGTGTCAAATTTGCAAATGAACTGAAGCTCAGCAGTTTCTCTTTTTGAAGTCTGGTCCTGAAGTTTATTTTTGCTGCAGGATGGCTGCCTTTAAATCTGCAATTGTGTGTCCAGCGAGATTGAGGTGTTCTCCTACAGGTTTTTGTATATTGCCATTCCTAATATCTGATTTGTGTCCATTTATCCTTTTACGTAGGGACTGTCCAGTTTGGCCGATGTACATAGCAGAGGGGCATTGCTGGCACATGATGGCGTATATTACATTGGTGGACGTGCAGATGAATGAACGGGTGATGGTGTGGCGGATCTGGTTATGTCCTGTGATAGTGTTGCTGGTGTAGATATATGGGCAGAGTTGGCATCGAGGTTTGTTGCATGGATTGGTTCCTGAGTTAGAGTTACTATGGTGTGGGGTGTAGTTGCTGGTGAGAATATGCTTCAGGTTGGTGGGTTGTCTGTGGGCAAGGACTGGTCTGCCTCCCAAGGCCTGTGAAAGTGAGGGATCGTTGTCCAGGATGGGCTGTAGATTACTGATGATGCGTTGGAGAGGTTTTAGCTGAGGACTGTATGCGATACCCTGTGGAGTTCTGTTGGTTTCTTTCTTGGGCTTGTCTTGCAGCAGGAGGCTTCTGGGTACATGTCTGGCTCTGTTGATCTGTTTCCTTATTTCCTCATGGCTTATAGACCAATGGTAGTCTGTGAAGAGTTGGCTTTTCATATGATGGTGGCTCTCCTTCTTGTTTTCAACTACTAAATAACATTAAAGGAAGCTAAAAGTACATTAAATGCCTAAGGTATTTTCATGAAGCACTGGAATGTGTTACCTAGGGAGGTGGTGGAATCTCCTTCCTTAGATATTTTTAAGGTCAGGCTTGACAAAGCCCTGGCTAGGATGATTTAGTTGGGGATTGGTCCTGCTTTGAGCAGGGGGTTGGACTAGATGACCTCCTGAGGTCCCTTCCAACCCTGATATTCTATGATTCTATGATTCATTTTGGCTTGGTTTTCCAGTGACCATAGTTCAGTGTCATTTTTGTGGTACCTTATGGGAGTTGCATTTTATATTTCTCATAGCATCATTCTCCTTCCAGGGCCAGATTCCCCAGCTGGACTACATCTCCCATCACACTGAGTCAGCAGTGTGCCCTTGTTGCCAAGAAGGCCAATGGCATTTTGGGATGTATAAGTAGGGGCATAGCGAGCAGATCGAGGGACGTGATCGTTCCCCTCTATTCGACATTGGTGAGGCCTCATCTGGAGTACTGTGTCCAGTTTTGGGCCCCACACTACAAGAAGGATGTGGATAAATTGGAGAGAGTCCAGCGAAGGGCAACAAAAATGATTAGGGGTCTAGAACACATGACTTATGAGGAGAGGCTGAGGGAGCTGGGATTGTTTAGCCTGCAGAAGAGAGGAATGAGGGGGGATTTGATAGCTGCTTTCAACTACCTGAAAGGGGGTTCCAAAGAGGATGGCTCTAGACTGTTCTCAATGGTAGCAGATGACAGAACGAGGAGTAATGGTCTCAAGTTGCAGTGGGGGAGGTTTAGATTGGATATTAGGAAAAATAGATAGATTGGATATTAGGAAAAACTTTTTCACTAAGAGGGTGGTGAAACACTGGAATGCGTTACCTTGGAATGCGTTACCTAGGGAGGTGGTAGAATCTCCTTCCTTAGAGGTTTTTAAGGTCAGGCTTGACAAAGCCCTGGCTGGGATGATTTAACTGGGAATTGGTCCTGCTTCGAGCAGGGGGTTGGACTAGATGACCTTCAGGGGTCCCTTCCAACCCTAATATTCTATGATTCTATGATTCTATGTGGGTATCATAGTTTTGAGAATGCTTGGTGAAGATCTTGTAGGTGTTGGTCTCTGTCTGAGGGGTTGGAGCAAATGCGGTTGTACCTCAGTGCTTGGCTGTAGACAATGGATCATGTGGTGTGTCCGGGATGGAAGCTGGAGGCATGAAGGTAGGCATAGCGGTCAGTGGGTTTTCAGTATAGGGTGGTGGTAACGTGACTGTCACTTATTTGCACCGTGGTGTCTAGGAAGTGGACCTCCTGTGTAGATTGGTCCAGGCTGAGTTTGATGGTAGGGTGGAAGCTATTGAAATCATGGTGGAATTCTTCCAGGGTTTCCTTCCCATGGGTCCAGATGTTGAAGATATCATCAATGTAGCATAGGTAGAGAAGGGGTGTGAGTGGACGAGAGCTGAGGTCAGCCATAAAAATGTTGGCATATTGTGGGGCCATGCGGGTGCCCATAGCGGTACCACTGGTCTGGAGGTATATATTGTCACCACATTTGAATAATAATTGTGCTTGAGGATAAAGTCACAGAATTCAGCAACCAGTTGTGGCATCATCAGGGATACTGTTCCTGACAGTTTGTATTCCATCTGTGTGTGGGATGTTTGTGTAGAGAGCTTCTACATCCATGGTGGCTAGGATGGTGTTTTCTGGAAGATCACCAATGCATTGTAGTTTTCTTAGGAAATCAGTGGTGTCACAGAGATAGCTGGGAGTGCTGGTGGAGTAGGGTCTGAGTAGAGAGTCCACATATCCAGACAGTCCTTCAGTGAGAGATGATGGGGTGTCCAGGATTTCCGGATTTGTGGATCTTGGGTGATAGTAGAATAACCCCGGTCGGGGCTCTAAGGGTATGTTGATTTGTTCCTGTGTTAATGTAGGGAGTGTCCTGAGTAGCTGGTGCAGTTTCTTAGTGTATTCCTCAGTGGGATCTGAGGAAATTGGCCAATAGAATTTGGTATTGGAGAGTTGTCTGGCAGCCTCCTTTTGGTAGTCAGACCATGTCAGGGTTCCTTCCCCACTCTGAACTCGCTTTTAGTTTGTATATTGAAAAAATTCAAACACCACAGATTCTTAGTAAGTGGATTAGGATTTTATGGTAGCTACAGGCATGGTTTTTGCTTATGTAAGTTACCTTATATTTCTGCCAAGAAAGTGGCATGTTTTTCTCTTTCTAGTTTAGTTTTGGCTACCATGTGTGGGTGTGCGGTACATTTTGTTGTAGATACTATATCTGTTTTTCTTTCCTGTTTATGTGTTGATAATATCTTAAGGGGCCAAAAATAATCAGCGCTTACAAGCTTCTGAAAGTTCAAGTAACTCTTTTCATAGTTATGGCCACAAATACTGTTGTCAGTAGAGAGAGAAACTACATCGTTAGCAAACAAACTTCCAACTGTGAAATGCAGTTTTACAGCACATGCAGTGAAAGAGAGAGAAATAGGTTAGAGAAGAATTTGGAACGGTTGTTCTAATGCTTCATATGCTTACCAAGGCTGCCCTTAGACTTGCAAATTCAGCTCAGGATATATCTCATACTCAGGCAACTTGAGCCGAGTTTCTCAGTTATGTTGAGATGTTAATCACTAGAGAGAAGAAAGACCAGAAAACTCATTTTCACTAGGATTTAAATTCAGATCTCTCTAGAGATGAAAAGCTAGCTCATTAATATACAATACCATCAAGATTATTAGAGTCCTATTCAACTTGCAGGCCAAAACACGGTATTAATAACCTACATTGGGGCACACAAATAAATTGCAGCGCAGGACGCATTAAATACGGCCTTAATTTACTTATGAATATATGTTTAATACCAGCAATAATCTCAGTTCACAAATTTTATTGTAAATTACAACTAATGTGGTCAAATGCGGTCTCCCAGGCAAATATTATGTTTAATGGGATGTTTTAATAACTGACCCTTTTCTAACATGGCTATTCTTACAGAATCACAGAAGTTAGAAATAGAAAAGAGGGAAGATCCAGCCCATCTCTCAGCCCATGCAGGACCATTCTGCTACAGTATATTACCTAGGACATTCTTCAGTATAGTTTGAAAAGTTCTGAGCAATGGGCCTTCTAGTCCTTCCGTAAGGAAGCTATTCCACAGCCAAATACATCTCAACACAAAGAAGTTTTTCCTGATATACAGCCTAAATATTTGCTTCCTAAATTCCATCTCATTACTCCTTGTCCTACTTGTAGACTTTCTGGAAATATAGCATCCAGACTGGAGTGCAATATTCCAGTGCAGTCACACCAGAGGCAGTTGTGTTGGAACATATTTTATAGTGGGGGTGCTGAAAGACATTGAACAGTGCTGAAATCCCTATATGATGGAAACCACTCCAAGCCAGGAGGTTCTCTTGCACTCCCAGCACCACTAGTTCCAGCACCCCTGACCAGAGGAACAACTGCTTTTGCACTAGGATACCATTTTGTATGCAGCCTGAAACTTTACCAGACTTTTTTGTATCGATATTGTTTAGCAAACTCATGTTGAATTGTCTGTCCATTGTCATCCCTGGAGGACTTTCAGCACTGCTGCTTCCTAGGTTTCTCCCTGCCGTTGAGTACACCAGTGGTTCCCAAACTTTTTCCGCCGCTTGTGCTGGGAAAGCCCCGGCGGGCCGGGCCGGTTTGTTTACCTGCCGCGTCCTCAGGTTCGGCCCATCGCGGCTCCCAGTGGCTGCGATTCGCTGCTCCAGGCAATGGGAGCTGCTAATCTAATGAGCTGTTTACTCTCTCTGCCAGATCAGTATTGAAGACATTAAGGAAACAGCTTTTAATACTGAAACTTGTACTGCTCCACTGGGCAGTCTCTGTCCCACAGCTTGATACAGTTCCATTTATCACTATCCTGTGTTTACAATCTTTTAGCCAATTTTCAGCACACATGATCTTGACTTTATCTGAGCCCACTGGAATTAATTTTTCATGTAAGATTTCATGAGGTGCCTTCAAGTGTATTGCTAAAATCCCCAAATATTGTATCCACCATATCCCTTTCATCCATAAATATTCGCAAAAAGAAAAGGAGGACTTGTGGCACCTTAGAGACTAACAAATTTATTTGAGCATAAGCTTTCGATGAAGTGAGCTGTAGCTCATGAAAGCTTATGCTCAAATAAATTTGTTAGTCTCTAAGGTGCCACAAGTCCTCCTTTTCTTTTTGCGAATACAGACTAACACGGCTGCTACTTTGAAACCATCCATAAATATTGTAATTCTATTTTTTAAAAAACAGACTGTTTGGCCTGGTAAGACTTGGAGCATGATCCTGCAGCCTTTACTCATAAATAACTCAAACTAACAAGGTATTTAAGCATGTAACTAACTTTAAGGACAAGGTGGAATTTGTGCCTTGGGAGAGTTTTTTAACCTAAGCTTGTAAAAATAAGTTTAGGGGGTCTTGCATGCAGGACCCCATATCTGTACCTCAGAGTTCAGAGCATGTAACTGCACAGTCCATAGCCTTGTAACTGACACATCATGACTTGGGGGGCAGGGTGGGGAAGTGCAGCGGAAGTTGAGAGAAATATGCATGTGGCTGTCTCATGTTGCTTAAATTTTGCCCTGAGAAAGGGGATGCCTTTCACAGGATTGCTCACTTGATTTGCAGGGAATTTGCAAGACACTAAAGAGTACAATGCTGCACTATTATGCAGCATAAGAAAGCTTTAGAAGTAGCAACATTGATATAGGGCATTCAGAGGTCAATGTTTTATGCTAGTGCTGTGCTGGTCACCTGATTTCTAATGGTTGCTTTAAATACAAAACAAGAGTCCTCCAGTTAGATGTATAGAAGCAGCAAATGTTGTTAACAATTTTTTTTCTTTTATTCCAGTGTAAGTTGCAATCCCCACCATGATAATAGTTGTAAAAAGTCCTGAGAAAATGGCATCTGACAAAACCCTGGGTGCTTTCATCTCATCATTCACTGTACATGCATTTAGAAAAAAAAAAAAAAAAAGGAAAGAAGGCTGCTGATTTCTAGCTGAAAATGAGCTGAGATGTATTAGCAGATAAAAAGGTATGCTGAAATGCATGGATATTAAGGCCTTCACCCTGTCAGCCATTGCAAGGGGAGCAGAAGGGTTCTCAAAGTTATTGCCCTCCAATGCAAATGAAATTTATACATGGAGACAAGTAAGGACATGAACTAGGAGTAGTCCTGTACCCAGAGGGTGAGATTCAGAGGGCCAGCACAGGCCTATGCACTGCTTAGTCCCACCTAAGTCTTCAAAATCATGTTTTAGTGGGACTTTAAAGAGGTGTGTCGGCCTTGTTCTGGTCCTCTGCACAAGGGTGAATTTCACCTTCCAGGCCCATTCTTTTAAGCTTCTAGTCCTGTGTGTTATCTTACTCCTGTCTTGCAAATTGTCCCTTGGAAGGCAAATGGACTATGGGCAGGAGTAAGCTATGTGTGGGCCAAGCATTTCAGGTTTAGGCTAGGTGTGGTGGTAAGTCTCAAGCTCCACTTACACCAGTGCACCCTTTCTCCTAATTGTGCAGGGTAGAAAGTAGGTGAGGGCAAAGGCCATGTCTCAGGAGATATGGCTTTCAGCAGTGTCCCCACCATGCTGTTGAAGGGCTTAGCTAAGTGTTCCTTTCTAAGGCCTCTCTTCCTGATACCCCAGGGTAACCTGGCAGTTGCACAGCAGCACTCTGATTGACACATTATTAGGTCCCAGTGCTTCCCCTCTCCCGCTCACCTCACTTTTTATTTTATGCTTACGTACAGCAACTCCCCAAACCTGCACTGTTCATGATCAAACTCTAAATCTGCAGCTCTTCTCTTGTCACATGTTCACAGTACCCTGTTTGATCTTACCTGCAGAAGCATGTGTATCATAATAGCTATGCCCAGCACAGGAAATCAAAGATAGCGGCACCTGCCTAGCCCAATAGATTACTGAATGGACCCTGTATTGCTATGTGAAAGTCCCAGCTTTAATTACTGGCTGTTTCTCTTGCTCTTCGCAATAGCAGGGACAGGCGTGCTGAGGAAGAGAGAGAGACAGCTCTGGAGAAGAACAATAGAATCTGAAGTCATTTCATAGGGAAGGGTATTAATGAGTTCTGAAAGGTTCCAACCACATTACTTCCTAGGCCTGCCATATCTCTTCAGCAAGCGGAGAGACTGTTTACCTTTTTCCTTCTAGTGTGTGTATGTGTGTGTGTGTGTGTGTGTGTCTCTCTCTCTCTCGTATTATTTGAGGGGCAGTGGTTCTGGTGATGCCAAAACTTGGAATCCTGGGACTGGGGGGAAAAAAAGGCATTTGGGTTTGCTGGATAGGGTAGGGGAATGTTCATCAAGGCTGTGGATTTCATTCACATACTTGTTCATTACTGATCCTATTGTAAATGGAATATTTGGAGCACATAATCATTCTTTAAGGCCTGATCTCTTTTTCTTGTGCCTGGACTTTCAGAGGCATTTAGCCACAAGTGATATATTATATGGCATGATGGCCTTTCCAAGGTTATAGATCAACACCCCATTCTGATAAGCAGGTCAGGACTTTGACCAGCATGATGGCCTGAATTCTTGCTTGATCACTTAATTTCTTATAATAACCCACACTTCTGTATTTGTAGCATGATATGGGCCTGTTGTAGCTTGTGCTTCATTGAAAGTAAAGTTTCAAAAACAATCTTGAATTCTTATTTCACTGGCCTGCATTCATTCATTATTTGTGTCAAACCTATAAATCAACCCTGCGATTCCCTTTGTAGAAGCAGTTCCCTGTTCTACCGTTATTCCTCTAATAATTCTCATCTCTTTCAGCTTATACAGCTGCCTTCTGCTGTCTTTAAATAATTGCTTGTAGATTAAAATTCTTGGCATTGAGTGGCCTTTCTCTAATCATATGTCATCATCCTGATTATTTCTGTTCCTCGGGGGATTGAAAGCTTGTAATCTTAATTTGTAAACCAGTCTGATTAAAGGTATCTTATTTACAGGGCTTTAAATGAGAACTCAGTATGTTTCCTTTATTTAAGGGAAAATGCGAATCAATTATCCTTTTTATTGAGGTGGTTTGTGAGAGGGCAGCCAGCCTTTGGGCTACTCAGGCACATGCATATGGCACACCCACAGCATATTTCCTTAAAACAGTCCTGCCACTCATTATTAAGATGCAAAGTGTTCTAATACAGTCACCCCTGACTGCTTGGCTAATGTACCTTGACTCCAAACCCCATGTAAATCCATTCCTTTACAACGTACACCGTGTTCACATCAAACAAATTCAGTCCTTCCTTCCCCTCCCAACAATCCCTTTATGGGCGAGTCCTGTAAAATGGCCAACATTTGAATGTTTGGGTTTCTAAAGACAGTGGGAGTTGTGGATTGGTGAGCACCTCTGAAAATGAGGTCGCTTATTTAGGTGCCTAAATATAGATTTAGGAGCCTACCTTTAGAAACCAACATTGTTGGCCATTACTTTTACACAGTACATCTCAGATTCACTTGCAGTATGAGATTATCAATTGATAAAATGCTTCACAAAGATCTTAAAACAAAACTTTTCCTTTAAAACAAAACTTTCCTATAAGGCTGCTAGTAAAATGTTGAGTTTAAAAATAAAGTTGGGTGTTTGTATTGGCCATTTGTTTCTTAAATAATGTATCTGGCACTTGAGAAAAGGCACATCATGAGCTAGTTCATAGAAAAAGTATGTATGTAATGTTAACCCATCTACCAAGTAAATCAAGTCAAACAAAGCAGCAAAAGGCAGCAATTAAACGGCAGAGTGTTAGCTGTCAACATGAATTTATTAACATGAATGATATTTCTGAACATGAAGTTATTAGGGCTGGGTGGAAATTTTCTGCTAACATGTTTTTTGTGTTGACTTCAATTACATTTCTTTTAGAAATTGGAATGGAACATTTTGATTTTGTTTCAAAATGACTTTTTTTCACAATTTTTTTAAAAATTTGTATGATCCATATAAACCTTTTAAGAAGTCAAAATCTGAACAAAACTTTTTTGATTGACTCAAAGCAGGGCTGTTTTTTTTTTTTTTGTTTTTTTTTTTTAAGAATTTTGCTCCATGGAAAATTTTTAAAAATTGTTTTCATCTAGTTTTTTAATAGGAAAAAAAACTTCAAAATCCTGGAATTTTCTGTGAAACAAAAAATCTGGTTCCCACACAGCTCTGCTAGTTATATGCTTATAGCATTAGTCTATTTTTCATCATTACATTGTTTCTGTAGTAAGTTATCAGTCATAAATCCTTCATTAAACAAAGATTCATTTACAGGCTAAGTCATGAATGCCACGCTGTTAAAACCATAGTTGGTGTTGTCCTGCTTTAAATACTTCGAAGCTGTAAAGCTAAATTATATGTAAAAATCTTATATTAAGTTTTCTGTCCTGAAGGCAAGGGTTCTTGTATGAGAAAGTAAACTATCCAGTTTTGACTTTCTTCCAATGATAATATATGACTGCTTGGACTCTGTGTTATAGGCAATGAGAAATATGTTTTTGTATTGCCACTTAATTTACTAAATCTACCATTAATAGAAAAGCAGTATTCCATTATGAACATACACAGTACAAGAAAATACTTGGTATTACTTTTCTTTCTGCCCTTTATTTGAATAATATCTCTATGTGCCTGTGGATGTATGGTATATGATGGTATATATAAGGAGAGTGCTGAAATAGGTACAATGGGTTAATGGATCTATTGAAATGAATCTCATAGTAGTAAACAGCAAATGTCCCCAGAGCCTTTTCCATATAAAATGTAAATTATTTTGAGCTATAATTGACTCAAATAACTAATCACTCTTTTTTTAAAAAAAAAAATCGTTATGTCTACCAATGTTTTCATTTTTAGGCCGTTATGCCTTATGAAGCCACACTGATTACTTGGAGTAGTACCATCCTTAATTGATATTATTGTCTGCAAGCTGTGACTATAAATTGTGCTCCATAGGTTTCTCGTATATGCAGTACTCTGTATCATCTACCCCCGTCTTTCTGTTGTTATAATCATTTTCTTCTACTCCTCGCCATTTTTTCAATGTCATTTATATTATTGCTATATTCTAGATGTAGTGGCATCTGGACTCTGCCAAGGAGCTTTATTACCTCCTTAGCAGAGCTGTGCAAATAACCAAGATTTTGGTTTGGTGGCCAAAATGAAAAATTGCAAAAAAAAAGAAAAAAAAAAAAAGAAAAATTGTTTGGGATTCATCCAAAACAAAATCCTTTTGAATTTTACAATGAAATGAAAATATTGGCAAATTTTTATTTTGGGTTGCATGAAACAGTTTGTTAGACCCACTATGATATGTTTTATTTCAGTTTGGGGTTTTTATAATTTTAAAAAAAATAAAACTAAGGTAACATCAAGATATTTTGAATTGAAAAATCAAAACATTTCTGTTTTTTCAGAATTTTTACAGCTGAAACAATCTGTCAAATTCAATGTAAATTTTCAAAATGTTTCAGCTGATCTGAATCTGCATCGTTCAGTGAAAAACACTGAATCCAAAAAATTCACCCAATACTATTGCTTAGGGTTTTTTTAAAATGAGATTTCTCTAATGTGCATATACACCTAAGAGTTATAATGACTTCTTGTGAAATGGTGGTGCATTGCAAGTTATGCCATTTATCATATACCACCTCAGATGTATTTCAAGAGTTGCCACTTTCTAAATAGTTGTTCCCCATTTGGTTTCTTTTTTGTATTAATTCACTGTGTTTCTAGTCTCTTTTATTCAATAGGTAATTTAAAATGATTCAAAATTCTGTGAAATTTGAAGGCAATACTGACTTCAATGACAGGTTTCAGAGTAGCAGCCGTGTTAGTCTGTATCCACAAAAAGAAAAGGAGGACTTGTGGCACCTTTGAGACTAACAAATTTATTTGAGCATAAGCTTTTCATCCGATGATGTGAGCTGTAGCTCACAAAAGCTTATGCTCAAATAAATTTGTTAGTCTCAAAGGTGCCACAAGTCCTCCTTTCCTTTTTGACTTCAATGAGACACACATTTTCTCAAATTTTTTATTCTCGCTTTATTGATGACTAGTAATGGTGTGATTGTTAAGCCATATTTTCAGCTTCATTGTTTGAAATGCAAAAAGCCATCACATATAAGGTAAACTTCATGGAAATGAAGACTCTGGAAACATATCACCTTCCTGGAATTGCTCCTCAAATCTGAACTCAAAGGAAGTTGCTCTAGAGCATTACAAACATTTAGGGTCATATTCATCCCATTTTCCACATATTCAGTTCCCATTCGCATCATGAAGAGAACATCCTAACCCATAGAATTTAGTAATGACAGCCTGCAATAACCTGTAAAAGAGCTCAGCAATACCAAAGATCCCAGGGAAAAAGTAATTCAGAGGTTGGGACTGGGGGTCGGGGTGTGTGTGTGAGAGAGAGAAATGGAAAGTAAGGAAAAAAACTCTTGAACTAGAAAGTTTCAGTTTCTTTTACCCAAACTCAGAATAATCAAATCAAAATTAATCCCAAACAGTTCAAAAGGCTTATGTGGGGTTACTCAAATCCTTCAGAACATACTTAAATCATGTTTTAAAATAATAACAGGATAAGGTATGTTATTTATTTATCAGTAGGGAATGACATACGACACACTTTCCCCTCGATCAGCCTGACAATCCTTTCCATAATAGGTCTTGGAACAAACTGAAAATATAAGGATCAAAACCACTGGTACGTAATATGCTTCTGTTAAATGAAATGTATTTGTACATATGATGCTTTTGTGATTAAAATTTTGTTTTTACTGTTGAACAATTGCAAAGTCAGTTGCAAATTCGTAGCCAATGTCGCTCATTTCTCTCATCAAATATCAAGCTATGCAGGGGTGGCAGTTTGAATGAGATGTTGTTGGGACACCATGACACCAGTATAAAGAGAACTCCTCTACCTGGGAATTATGCTTTGCTTTTACAGTCAAAATACATGCCATTCTCTTTTCTGCCCGCTTTACATTAAAATAAATCTCTCAATGGGATGAAGTCAAGTTATACAACTATGCAATGGGTGTGAGAAGGGATTATTATTTACTATGAAAATACCATGTTACAATTTACAATCCTAATAAGGCTGCTCTCCACAGCCAGAGCAGTATAAGGGCCATTCTCAGTCAACTATCCCATCCGCTCTCCATAATGGACAATTAGGGTCTGATTCTCCACTGCACTGCACCTATCATTTGCATCTATGGAAAGTGGGTGCAAAAGGCTAGCATTAGTAGCTAGTTAGTAGCATTAGTAGCATGACTTAGTTGCATTTTACAGCCACATGTCTGACAAGAAAGAATCAGGCTCATAGTGTGGGACGTAAGAATGTCTTATCCTATCTATTTAATTAGTTTTATTGTAGTATACACATCTGTGAAAAAGCTTAGCACAACTCACAATGCAGTGAGAAACTTTGTATCTTTATAAGGTATCCAAGCCGTATAATTTATGATAGTTTTCCCATTGGATTTAGTTGTTCAGTCATGAACTCTTCTTTTAATTGAATTTCTCTTCCAAAAATGGCTGTACCCACACACACACTGCAAGATATCATCTATTGTCATTAATGCCAAAAGATTGTTCAATAGCATCTATGAAAGAAAACCTCTGACAGAATGCAATATTCCACTTCTCCAAAATAAAAACAAAACCCTTTGATTTACAGAGTCTGGTTCTTTTCCTATAATAGATGTAGACATTTTGGTGAGCATTCTGTTTTTCCTGTGATTAATGGTGCTATTTATCTCAAGGACTTGAAAACAATCAGGCCAGCTATTGGAAGATATTGGGCTAAATTCACTGATAGCAGTGGAATTACACCGGGGTTAAATGGAGCCCCTGGGGTATAATGGCAATCCATTAGGGAGCCTAAAAAAGTTCAGGTAACTGATTGGGAGAAAAACCCCAAAGTTGGAGGCTCTGCACAGAGGTTTGGTACATGCAATAGGGAGACCGCAGCAGTGAGTAGGGGCAACAGAACCTGATGTCTGTGCTGGGATTCATTTTGAAAGTTGAGGCAGTGTTCTGTGGAATCCACCTGCTGGAGTTGGCAATAAACATAATATTTCCACCAGTATTCAAAGGTAAGGTACGTGTACTAGTGCAGGATAGGAGAGTGTGTTTGTTTCCATTAAACACTATCTAACTTGTCATCAGTTAGCAAATGGTGAAATTGACCCCTCAACCAGTTACTGTCTCATCTCTCAGAAACAATCACAATCCTAGTTAGAAAGATAAGAGTGAGCACGTCTCAGGTGAAGGAAAGTCTTCCTCATTATTGGGTGCGTTGTCACAGCAAGTGTTCCTATTTAAGGCAGAAGAGTGGTGCCAGCAACACCAACACAGAGCCATTCTAGTAGATCTAATGTATTTTTATAATCCAACCAACTCTTGCTAAGAGCAGTGAAGGGCACCAGAGATTCAATCAAACTCATACTTCTTTCCCTTCATGTGGAGGGAATCAGCTTCCAGGGATTGATGGTTGCTGCTACCCAATGGTAGCAGGTGCCAGGCCCTTAAAGGCTTTTCCAAGCACTGAAAGCAGAAAAGTGGCATGCCCTTGGGGAGAAACGATGGTCCAGTGGTTAGGGCACTAGCCTAGGACTTGGGAGCTCTGGAATCATGTCCCAATTGTGTCACAGACTTCCTGAGTGACTTTGGCAAGTCTCTGTGTCTCAGTTCTGCATCTGGAAAATAGGAATAATAGCACTTCTCTACCTCACAGGGGTGTTGTGAGGATAAATACAGTAAAGATTATTTAGGTTCTACTGTAATGGGAGCCATATAAATACCTTAGAATTGTGAGTGCTGGAGGGTCTACCCTATGGACCATACTCTACGGACACGTGCAACAATGGATTAACCACCAATTGCATCTCAAACCTGGGGATCAATTACACCAAGGCTACCAGTTTAACCCCTGTAATGTAATACTTTGGGTGTAAGTGTTGCTTGCTATATATCCTGGCATGCATATTGGTTGAGCAACTAAAGTGAGCATTAATGTGCCATGCACAACCAGTGTGGTGTTATGGAATTGCCGGCAATGGCAAAGTGCCTGCTGTCATGGCAGGGTTGTCCTCGCTGCATGGCAGTGGTTTCTCACATGCATCCCGCTTCATGCACTGCCTCACACTAGTCAGGAATGAGTTTATTTTGAAAGTAAAGATTGTTTTCATAACAACCAAAAATATCTGCAGCTCCTTCCACCTGTCTTGAGTTGCACATATTCAAGGCACTTCAGACAAAGAACCAACTGCCCTGCCAGCAGATGGAGATGGAGATGGTGAAGTGGTGGAATTGCATGATTCAGATGCTGGGTAGCCAGGTAATATTTTTAACTATGCTGCTTCACTCAGACCCAAGAAGACAGCAAGCTGCACTTTGCCCACTCGTAAGGATATTGTGTGACATCCTTACTTCTGGAGCTCTTGATATCTCAGACTTAATCACTGGGATGACACTTACATTACCCAGGTGATGATACTCTTCTTATTCTTGGGGGGAGGGGCCATCATCTCTATGGTCCAGCAGTATGAGCAAGTTAGTTTATTATATTGTATAAGTAGAGTCAAACTAGCTCACCAAAATTGTCTTCACATCTAGTCTTTCCATTCTCTTATGGCAGTAAAGAGTTACGGGCATTGCCCAGCCACTGAATATCAGATGATCCTAGCTGTTTCACTTGGCTAAGCTGAAGTCTGGGAGACTGACTTCTAGAACCGGGCAATGTAACATAGAGACAGAGCTGTCTCCTTTGACCTGGGAAGATGTAAGCTTAGAAAAAGTATTCAGGTTTATTTATTATCCCTTTTTAATGCTACGATAGTATAGATAAAATTCCTGAAAGAATGTATCAAACAACCTGAGAAATGCTATGACGGAACGGTTCAATGTTCCGTCTCTTTATGGGCAAAGCAGAGCACTTGCGGATGAACTAATAGGTACTTCCCCATATAATTAGTGTTTACTTTATTAATGAGTCATCAAGATTTAAATTACCACACTAATTTCTGTTCAGCACAGTATGTTGGACAGTTAGGGTATGTACTATATGAAATATTAACATATCTTTCTGGATTCTTATATGGCCCTAATCTCTCTCTCTCTCTCTCTCTCTGTGTATGTAAAACTTTATAACATGTTGATGTAATAAATTTTTTAAAGTATTTTTATTTCTTAAGCCTCTGACTAGCTGACAGCAATATGAAATTGGTATAGGGACTGTCTTTGACAACACCTATCTAGATTGTCCACTTGTTTTGTGTAAATATACTCAAAACCACATTTAAAAAAATATAAATGAGAGCAAAGCAGTAAAATAATGTTAATGCCACAAGTGAACACTACTAAGGAGGTAGGATTGTGCTTTTTGGTTTTCATCTCTCTTTAAGGAGAAAAATAGTCTAGTTGAAAATTGCATAATTAAGTTTTTTTTTTTTAACCTAAGGCAAGTTCTGCCATTGAACCATCATCAAAGGTTTGAATTTAAGCAGGAAACCAGCATTTCTGGCTGGAAAGAAAGACAGTATTATCTCTAGTTTGTTTTCTTTGTGCTGTAACAGTAAAACTTTAGCACAAACATGGGAGTTTGCTCTACGTAGCTCAGGAAGAGAGACCAAGCAAGAGATGAAGTGAATATGTTAGATATGGGTGTGCATATCTTCATGCCCGGCTTAGAAGATTTAGTATACATCACTGAGCAAAGCTGTGAGATGTTATCTCAATGCCACTACATCAGCATGTTTTCCTTGGCTGAAAATTGACCTTTTCTGAATGCAAAGTCAATTATCAGAATAGGAGACCCTATCTCCTAGAAAACTATCTCAGAGAGAGAGAGAGAGAGAGAGAGAGAGAGTGCATGCATGATTGGTAAGAGAGGGTATGTTGAAATGCACTTAGTGCTGAATTTTATGTAAGAGAGGTAGAATGCTGTTACAGTTCAGTACTTTCCTTTGGGAATTTTCTGTGGAACAAAATTGACCAGACAACTAACTAAATAGATATTAGTGAGAGAGAGTGATTTATCCTTAACTTAAACAGGTCCAATAATATCTGGAAGAGCTAATCATATTATATTACTGTATGTATAACTACTGCAATCAACAGGTTAAAACCTTGTTACTGAAGCCATCTGGAAAATAAATTCTCAAGGAAATTGCTGCTCCACTCTGCGTGCTGTTACAAGTTAAACTCTTATAAAGCAAAGGGTGAAGAGACTTGAAAGATTATCTTGCCGTGCAAATTTGAAATACACATGATTTCATCATAGGCACTTTCAGAGAAGTAGTAAAACATATAGAAGGTATAGTTAAATATTACTAGACATTCCCAAATAATTTACTTTTGTATTGTTAGTACAGTGCAGTTCTGTCTTCATGTGTATTGGGGGCCTGATCCAAATTCCACTGAAGTTGATGGGAGAAGTCACATTGCCTTCAAAGGGCTTTGGAGCAAGCCCTCTATGTAAGTTGCATATTGCATTGGTCTGTAAGGAAGGTTGGCCAGCAGAATATGTTTTGCCAGGTTTATAACCCACTTGAAAACTGGGTTCTAGAATTAGACGAGAACATGCCATTTTGGGAGTCTGAGTTCTGTTTAGGTTTGGCAAAAAGTGAGAGATGGATTTGTGTTCTTTTTCAAAATGTTAATTCTTTAGTTCCTAGAAGCAGAGCAAGCATTATCTTCCAACATGAATCTTTGGTGACAGGCTTCCTTTTAGTTAGAAAGACTTTTTGTTATATTTCCTTTGAAAAACAATAGTTGAAATGAAGGGAAAGGGAGTATAACTAACATTAATAGGATGAAATTAAGAAAGGGAAAACTTGCGTTAAATATCAGGAAAAACATCCTGACAGCGAGATCTATTAGACAACTGAATAGTCTCTCGCAGGAAGTGGAGGAAGCCACATTGCTTGAGACATTTTAAAACTACACTGGACAAAGCACAAGAAAATATATCATAGGAACTAATCTGGCATACACAAGGGAAAAAGGCTAGCTGGCTCAACAGACCTTTTCTGTCTCTGATTTCTAGAGAAGTTAAAAAGTAGTGAAGCCTCTAAAACACCATCAGGGTTGTCAAACCCTTCTGAAGCAGTTTAACCAGGTGCTCTGTTCTGGTATGTAGACAGATGTGATACGAATTCTATTGAACATGTCCAGTTTTTAGACACTGACAATCACATCAGTAGATTCTAGACCAAAATGTAAAGCTGACAAGGCAAATTCCCTGAGATAATAAGGCAAACTGTAAAGACAAATTTGGGAAATTTAATCCCTGTAACTTTGAAAATGGCCTTAATGTGGCTATAAACTCAAAAGAATATCGGAGCCATCAATCCTTACCAATATAACTCATTCAGGGCTAACAGACCATGTCCCCACTGACTGTGGTTGTGTTTAAAACCTAACTGTGGGAGAGAATGGGCCAAATTCTGATCCACCCGCATAAATGGTGAGATCGGAATTTGGCCCAAGGCATCCATTGCATAAACATACTTATCTGGTTATTTATGCTGTAGTTACCAAAATGTAATGTGCATGCATCGATCTGGCACTATCAAGAATCCTCTGTAATTCTTCAGCTCGGTGCTAGAGTTTCAGTTTTACTGGTACATTTGCTTAAAGTTTGCAGTTGGCTGGCTTTTTTTTTTTTTTTTAATTTGGTTGACGGAGCTCTCTGTGTGCATTTGATGGGTGGATGTGTGCGATAAATCCTATTAAATATTAGGTGGATTTCTTACTTTAAGAAACCTCCCATAAAATTATTCTATTAAAATATTATTTTTATTAACATAAAAAATGCATCTTTCTTTTTCCTCCTGACGTACTTACAATCATTAAGGGCTGTTTGAAGACCCTCATGATATATTTTATTTTTAAACAACAAACTGTTCCTAGCATCTTTTAAATACCATTTGCCAGAAATAAAGCATATGTTTAGCACTCAGGAAACACTTTAGAGGATTAAAAATCACAGTGTGAAAAGGAAAATGATACCCTAAACTTCCCCTGCACTCAGACAAGCAGACAGCCACATCATGTGTAGCTGAATCAGACTTTAGGAACTGCTTGCACAAACTATGGAAACGTCTGGCAAGATAAAATGTACCCTGAGCTGGAAGAAAATGAGTCAGTGGTCACATGATGTTCCATGGCCAGAACTTTAAAACAAACTTTCAGAAACTCATTCAACATATGTTGATGAACACACAGATGAAAGCAAGTATTGTACAGATGGGAATTCTAGTGTCTTGCTCAGGGACTTAGAACTTATGAAAGAAAGCATTTACAGTGTAATTTGTAGGACAAACACCAAAAAACCCACCTTCTTCAGACTGGTATAGTAGTTATGAAAGCCTTGTTTTCCTGAACATACTGAAGTATTCACACATACACATATGGTATTTGAGCTTAACTCATCTGTCCCTTGGTGCCTTCTTCATCACTGAAAGAGAAAAACAAAACAGAAGAAAATGGGAAAGGCTGCTGCTGAAAGAAAAGCCCCATTTTATTCAGTTTTATGCATGAAAAAGAAAAGAATGATCAAGATCTTTCTCCAGGTTAGTTCTCAGATGCCTTGTGGATTTGAACTCCACTAGGAACGTTTTACCGAGTTTTACAGACTACAGAATCATTGGGTGTTTAAAAAAAAAATACATCCAAAGGATGGAAGAAAATAATTTCTCTCTTCAAACTGGCTGTTTGTTTTTTGTTTTGTTTTTTTTACAATCCTTTTTTTAAAAAAGTTGTTATAGAAAAGTTTGCTTTGGCTCAGCTGGATGATTAAACAGTATGGTGTAATATCCAAATTAGAATGCCCAAAGATATAGAATAAGGATTTTGAAGAGGCCTAAGAAAGTAAGGTGCTATCGTCCACTGACTTTCAGTGAGATGTGGACATTTTACCCCGCTTCAACCCTTTGAAAATCCCAACCTTAAGGATGTGCAAAACTTGGTGCATTTTGTTCGCAAGTATGCATACAAATGTTTGTTTGGTTTGGTTTGGATGGGTTTGCACCTCTCAAGTGTTACATTTGGGGGATCAAAGAAAACCTCAAAACAACAACAGTTTCACCCCAAACCACCTATTTGTAGCGTAAGTGTGCTCTTAAGTCAGGTTAGCTAACCCATGTTAGTTAACTCAGGTTGGAATAGCAGTGAAGACATGGCAACTCGGTTTTTAACTCAGATTAGCACCTTGAGTTAAAGCCTATAGGGGAGGCTGAGTTTAGCTAACCCAAGTTAGGAATGCATTTTTTTTTTTTCAATGTGGACATACCCTAAGGCCCTGTTATGCTCTACTCTGGCAGTATAAATAGGCTGTAATGCTACTGAGAATGAGGGCTGCAGAATTTAATATTACGGTTAAGGTTCCTTCATTTAGTAACTATTATCCCACCTCTTCCAAGTCACATCACAAGAGTAACATATGCACCCTTCAACTCCCATTGTGAGTTTATTAGTTGACTTGGGCATGTATTTTTAAAACTAAAGCCACTCAAATGTTTTTAAAATCAGCAATACATTTTATATTGGGCAAGCGTCAAACTGAAATAAGTGGCATTACAGCAGAGATGAAGTTGGCCTATTCTTAAAATTATTAATCTTGGTCAATCTGCTGAAGTTTGTTCTTAGTCCTTGTTCGGGCAAAACTCTCTCGGATTCAGTCTGCATAGAACTGAGTAAAATAATAATTATTAATAATGATGATTTGGCTCCTTGTGCTGTGTCTGATTAAAATGGCATTAACTTTTATTTTTTGACCCTTTGCTAATTGACTACAGTGGCAATATGAGATTTCTTGGCTGGTTGCATAGATATTAATGTGTTGGAGTTTATAATTGTATTGTAAATTACTTTTTGCTGTAACATCCAGCCTATGCACTGGAATACTTGAAGACTGTGGTTTTCAATGAGGTGCAGCTGTTCTTACAAACATCTGATTTTCATTGCCATCACTTTTCTGTTGGGTGCTCGGTCTGTAATAAGATTCTCCCGTAACTTCCCAGTCTGTTAACAATATGCTGAGGTCTAAAGAGTCAGCCTCGCACTTTGATCCAAGGATGCATGTTTTGATCTGTTTGTCAGTGATATCAAGAAAGAAAATAAATGTACAGTACTACAGCCTGCTTTGACACTAGCATCCTGTCAGTAGGTTTGGACTGGCTGAGAGGACTTCAGATAAATACCGGAGGAGCCCCCAAAACCTGGCTAGCCACATTTCTATTTTTGTCCTTTTGTGTATTTTGTTTGAGGGGCAGGGATATAGTAGTTGATAATGATAGGTGGTTTGACATAAGCAATTCCAACAAATCAGCGTGCTTGGCATGGTGATTGGATGAGCATTTCATTTAGCCATTTTATAATTGCTTGCTACCGAGCAGAAAGCACAGAATGGAATTACTGAACAATTGATCCTTGCAAATGTTAGACTCTCCCCACACAGGCTCTGATTCAGCAGGTTACTTAAGCACATGCCTAACTTTAAGCATGTGAGTAGCCTTATTCCCTCTGATGGGACTAATCCCATACTTAAGTACCTTGCTGAGCTAGGGCCTCAAGGGCGCATCTGCACAGCATTCTGGAGTGAGCCTTTCAGCCTCTCTGGCTCTGAAGCCTAATGAGAGGGGAGGGCTTCGGAAACCATGCTCTGGCCCAAGCTGCAACTTCAAAGCACTGTTTATACAGTTATTTTTAGAGCAGTAGTCCTTCTCGCCCTAGTCTATCAGCCCGGGCTAGGAGCCTTGTTCCAAAATGTTGTGTACACAAACCCAGTTTGGGTGTCAAACTCAATCCTTGCACCTGAGTTTGCAGAGGCAGGGGGCCTAATCCAAAGTCTGTTGACATTAATGGAAAGACTCTCCATAGACTTCAGTGGGCTTTGAATCAAGTCCTGAGAGCAGTACAGAAGCAATACGTTCAGCCTGGGAGGAGGGGTGTCTCATGGCACACACCAATCCATATACTTGTCTCAGGGGTCAGCGGTGTCAGTCATCAGAGGATGTTGTATTCAGGTGGCCTTAGGCATATCTTGTGCTTGTCACAACACAGAGTCAGGAGACCACAGTTCTATTCCTGGTTCTGCTAAAGGTTTTTTGGATTTACTCAATGATTTTTGTATCTCTTTTTTTTTGGCTTTTTTTCCTTTGGGAAAGGGGTGGGCAGGGAGTAGTCTTAATGTGTTTAAAATGGTATTGTTTAGAAACTGGCATTATTTCTAATCTGTGAAAATAGGGTTAGCTGTATTGGGCTAAATTTTCCAAATTTCCTTTAAAAATGTGTGCACAAAATTTACCACTTTGTCTGCATATGCTAAACTCCGCAGATGTGTGCAATCTGTTATTTACATTGCGCTTTCCTGAAAGTGACTTTGAAAAATTGGTCCATCAGTATTTCTTTAAAGATTCCAACCTCCGTTTAAAAAGGAGGGTGGGAGGAAAGCTGGCTCTCAGAGGATGCATTACATTTTAAGAGCACCCTGCAAGATAGCGGCTTGTATTTTATAACTAAACCTTTAGAATGCTCAGATTTACAACCCTCATTAATATAATTTATAAGACAAGATTACAAGAGTTTTAAAAGGGCTGCAGCCCATCCAGTCAGCAACATCCAGGCAGTTCAGGTTTGACCAACCTGATCTTGTCAAGTCAAGAAAACAAAAATCAATCAATAAATAGCAGGAGTGAGAATACTTAAAATGAAAAAAGAGAGTTCATTTCCTGATAAGGGAGAGGGGCCAGGCAAGCTGCTGCCATTTTGCATTGCAGAGAAAATACCGCTAGGAAGTGAATTCTTGGTATTATTTCCCATTGAAACACTCTGAGAATTCTCCCTCTCTGTCTGTCTTTTATGGTAGTTTGATGAGACACATGATAGAAAATGCTTGGAAATGGCTTGTTCAGAGGCAGATCCAGGTCAAAGCAAGCCTGACCCTTCTGTATGCCCGAGAGTCACATTTCCATTTTGCTATCGCCAATAATAACCCACACAGGTATTAACTTTCATTTTTAAGTGACCTTCTGTGCTTAGTGCTACGACTTAGAATATAATTAGTCAACATAATCACACATTTTCCCCTTTTTTACTGAGAAGCAGAGTATCAAAAGCATTTGAGTAAGCTAAAGGAAGGAAAGTCATCTGCCAATCTGAGCAAGAGATTGAAGTATCAGGGTTCTGAATTCCTTTCCTGGCTCTGTCATTGACTTTCTGGGTGGCCTTGAGCAAGGAACTGACAAACACATTTTTAAAAATTGGTCTCTAATTTGAGTGTTTTAGAAAGCTAGTGCCTAGTTCTCAGAGCATCCATAGCTCCCAAAAAAGTCATTAAGACCAAGGTTTTCAAATGAGTCCATTAATTTTGGTTAGCTTAGTTTTTGGGGACCCAATTGGAGACACCTAAAGTGGAATTTTCAGAAGTACTTGGTATTGGCCTAACTCTCCTCCCACTGAATTTCACCATTGACATAATTAGGAGCAGAGTCAAAGACCAATTCTGAGCACCTTTCAAAATCCCAACTTTACCATGAAGGCATGACATAATACAACAGGATTGTCAATAAAATGAACACCCAAAACCTGGGGACGGGGGTTGTGCACACACCCTTCCCCACCCTTTTCTCCTCTTTTTGCCTTTTCCTTCCTTTTCACACAAGGGAAAAAGTGAAGAAAAAAGGGAATGGGTGGGGGGTGTTAAAAATGAAACCTCAATATTTTACATTTTGGTTTGCCATCAAAAAACATTTGACAAAAATGAAAGATTTCTGCAAAAAACTAATTTACGTGAAACACTATTCTTCATTTAAAAAGTTTGGATGAAAATATTTTGACCAGTTCTACTATCTACTGTGGATATGTTCTGTTGTCCTCTAACAGATAGAGTGACACCTGCTCAACTATTTACTGTCATCTCTCCAGCTAGTGGCTAGCCCACAAAGACTATATAAACCACATTACTGCTGAGAGGTAAAAAAGATTCTCCTTTTGCTGAAGCAGCAAACATGGTTTGGGAGCTAAACCACTAGTTTGAGTTCTAGTCCTTATGCTATACGTGTGCTTAGGCTAACAGACGTGATGTATGTATATTAATGTGGCTGATGACATGGGCTAGTTGTTTCCATATTCCTTTATCATTCACTATTCCCAGCCAACAAAGCTTTTGTTTGTTCCAATGTTTATTAAGCAAAAGCTTATACTGAGATTGGTTCAACCAACAAAGTACATTTTTTTAGTAACCAAACAAATTTAGCTTCAGATGAAAGCAGAAGTAGGTTATAAAGAGGTCAGGTCATTCAGTTAGTGGACAGAAACAATCCCATGTGACAAAGGTTATGTCCACACTTTGAGCAGGTGATATGATTTCCAGCTCAAGGAAACACACCTGTGCTAGCTCTCATCAAGCTAGTATCCTAAAGTTAGAATGTAGCTGGGGCAAAGAGAGCAGTGGGAGGTATAGCTGCCCCTCAGTATGTGCCTGTTTGAGAGCTTTGGCATGTATTCGTGGTGGCTAGCACCTCCCACTGTTTTTGCTGTCACACTAGCTCTATGAGAGCTAACATGGGTATGTCTCTTGAAGTGTAGACATACCCTTGGTAATCAGTGATACGGCTCAAATAGCAAATTCCTAATATCACATTGAGTGACAGAACAGCGGTTCTGCAAACAGAAGAAGAAAGGACTACATTTGTTAACTACCTTGTTTGCAATGAATAGTAGTTTGACTATCTCTTCTAGAGATTTATTAGAATGCTAGAAAACCAGATTATATAGGTGGAAGTTTGAGACTAAGTAGTACTACCCCTTGGCACTTCTTTATCACTATTCATCCACGGATCTCTAAGGGTGGGACCTTGAACACAAAATGTGTGCAATATTCTAAGACTCTGGAATGCTCCTGAGAGTATTGTCTGACTAATCACTAATTTCTGAATCATTCTGATTGTGCAGGTACTTAGTTGCTGCCACTGTGTGCACGTGTCCACAGTGTGAAGTGGCAAACAAGCTGAGGAAGAATCAGGGAGGGGAAGGAGAAGTAGTGGGGGAGAGAGCTATAGAGATAGGGGTAAAAGGGCAAGGAATGCAGAGTTGTATAATCAAGGGCGAGATACAGTGAGGAATAATGAGACTTTCACTACTTAGATACCTTGCTGGATTCTAAATGAACTGTCAGCACTTGGGTGAAAAAAACCTAGGTTTCCTTGTGGGCAGCATACTGAAAAACTGGTCAGCATGCGACAGAGGTCAAGACAGGAAATAAGTTGTTAGCTTGTATTTTTTTTAAAAAAAAGCAAGAGGGAGAGAAAATAATGCCGCAAATATCATAGTTCCATTATATGAATGGATGGTGAGCCTTCAACCGAACACTCTGTTCAGTTCTGGTGACTGCCTGCCAAAGAATATAGGAGAACAAGAAAAGGTCCAGAGGTAGGCAACACAAATGGATAGAGCCATGGAACAGCATTGAAAGGAGGAAAAATTTTAAAATGGGATGAATTAAGAGGCAACACGAGAGAGAGATGTAAAATAACGAATGGCACAGAGATGGTGAAATCAGGCACTCCTATTTATCCTTTTTCATAATACAAGAGTAGGAGGCCATGGAGTAGACACTGAAAGGCAAGAAATTTAAAATTGATATAAGAAAATACTTTTTCCACACAATGCTTAATTAACCTGTAGAAGGTCCTGATGTAAAATATTAGTGACCATGATAATTATTGTTCTTTCTAATCCAACCACTAACTTCTTGAGGCTGGAAGGAAACTTTTATTGCACACTTGTCGGTTATGGGAAGGTCTATGTCTTTCTCTGAAGTACCTGGAACTGCTCACTTTCATAGCCCTGGTCTACACTAGGACTTTAGGTTGAATTTAGCAGCTTTAAATCGATGTAAACCTGCACCTGTCCACACGATGAAGCCCTTTATTTCGACTTAAAGGGCTCTTAAAATCGATTTCCTTACTCCACCCCTGACAAGTGGATTAGTGCTTAAATTGGCCTTGCCGGGTCGAATTTGGGGTACTGTGGACACAATTTGATGGTATTGGCCTCCGGGAACTATCCCAGAGTGCTCCATTGTGACTGCTCTGGACAGCACTCTCAACTCAGATGCACGATTGTTTGCCGTTGCTCTGACGCAGGGAGGGGCGACTGACGACACGGCTTACACGGTTGGCTTACAGGGAGCTAAAATCAACAAAGGGGGTGGCTTTACATCAAGGAGTATTTCAGGTAGGACTTCACGGAGGGTTCCAATAAGAAATGGTGCACCTAAGTTATTGCTCTTATTAGAACAAGGAGGTTAGTCTGGCCTCTGATTGATACATGGGTAGATTTACCTCGCTGCACCTTCTCTGTGAGTGACTGCAGTGTGACCTAAAGGAATGAGTCCCCTAGACGGGGGGCGGGGAGGGGGGGTTGCAAATGAGTACAAAACAAATCTGGTCTATTTCTTGTTTTGATACACTCCATCTATCTTTTACATCTTTGGCTGGCAGCAGACGGTGCAGAAGGACTGCATGCCATCCACATCGCATGGCTGCTCGGCAGAAGATGGTACAATAGGACTGCTAGCCATCCTCATTTCTTGCCTGCCCGGCAGAAGATGATGCAATAGGACTGCTAGCAATCCATATCACCTGCCTGCTCACCATAAGACGGTTCAATAGGATTGACTGCAGGACTAAAGAGAATGACTTGATCAAGTCACTCCAAATTTAGTCCCTGCACCCATGTCTGCCCAGGCGCTCCTGATCGACCTCACAGAGGCGACCAGGAGTACCTCGGACATGACGATGACGGCTACCAGTCCTATTGCACAGTCTGCTGCCACAAGGCAATGGGTTGCTGCTGCTGTGTAGCAATGCAGTACCACGTCTGCCAGCACCCAGGAGACATACGGTGATGGTTACCTGAGCGAGCTTCATGCTTGCCGTGATATGGCGTCTGCACAGGTAACTCAGGAAAAAAGGCGCGAAACGATTGTCTGCCCTTGCTTTCACGGAAGGAGGGAGGGAACGGGGGCCTGACGATATGTACCCAGAACCACCCGTGACAATGTTTTAGCCCCATCAGGCATTGGGATCTCAACCCAGAATTCCAATGGGCAGCGGAGACTGCAGGAACTGTGGGATAGCTACCCACAGTGCAACGCTCCGGAAGTCGACTCTAGCCTCGGTACTGTGGAAGCACTCCGCCGAGTTAATGCACTTAATGCACTTAGAGCATTTTCTGTGGGGACACACACACTCGAATATATAAAACCGATTTCTAAAAAACCGACTTCTATAAATTCAACCTAATTTCATAGTGTAGACATACCCTTAGACTGTCTGAGGGGTCAGGTCTCTGATGCAGTCCTGCAATTTCTATGTTCGTATGACCTTATAAAAGTTCTTACCTGGATCAGGGTTCTCATTTTCACACAAACTCTCCTTATCCTTGTGCTGTATCCATCTCCTCTTTCACATCAAGGAGATGATAGAATAATGCCCCCCAGTTTCATAAGTGTGTCATCTTTGGGCACACTGTATAGGATTTTTTAAAGTAACCAGAGTACCCCTCAAGCCACTAGACACTCTTTCACTTTCTTGTCATTCATTTCAAGTGTGTGAATGTGTATGTATTTGCTGACTACATTTCTGTTAATAGCAGCATAGGCTGGGTATTGCAGCTACAGTCCAAGTTCTTTACAATCCTCCTGTACTCCGTGGTGAATTCCATTGAATAAAAATTATTATTATAAACTTGTGTATGGTAGGAACCCCAACCGAAATCAGGACCACATTGTGCTAGGTGCTGCACAGAGTAGGAGATAGTCCCTGCTCTGAAGACCTTACCAACTAAATAGATTAAAGTAAGATGGGGGAGACTTGATAATAGTCTTCATATGTTAAGGGTTGTTATAAAAAGGATTGTTCTCTATGTCCATTGAAGGCAGTTAAGAAGTAATGATCTTAATCTGCTGAAAGGGGGATTTAGATTAGCTATTAGAAAAACTTTTCAACTATATACATTTTAGTTAAGCTCTGGAAAAAGCTTCCAAGGGAGGTTGTGGAATCCCCATCAATGGAGGTTTTTAAGAACAAATTGGATAACACCTGTCAGGAATGGTCTAAGTTCACTCACTGCAAGGGGCTGGACTCAATGACATCTTGAGGTCCCTTCCAGGCCTACATTTCTGTGATTCTATGAGACAGTTATAACAGAGTTCCTTTTACAACCCCCCCACCCTTCGTGCCCCCGCCCCTCCCCCCACAAAACCCCTTCTACTTGCAAGAGAGGAAGGATTTTTTAAAAGGACACATCTGTACTGAAACACCTGCACTAAATAACTTTGTGTCCATCCACTCTGAAAATTTTCAGAGCCCAAATGTCATTCAAAATGCCGCCTTCTCTGGATGAAGTAGAGAATTTTAGGAAAGTGAATCCTATTCACTATGGAATTCCAAACAGCCTTTCCGCAGCTCTAATACTTTCATCTATTGAAATGACTGTCAAAAAAAGCACAAAAATACATTTCAGAATTGAATAATAATCATTGAATAGTAGTTGTAAAAAAAACAAAACACAGTATCAAAACAACATGAAAAAGTTTTTATAACACTTGTGAGCTGGGTCTGCATTTCACCATTGTTATAAGTGAGTAAATGTCTGAAAGGACAGGACAGCATCCATTAGATGAGCATGTCACCTCTCCTCAAACACCAGCGTCAGAAGGGAAGCTTACTTTCAACACGTACAGTATGAGAAAGTTACTGACACTGCAGAATAAACTTGAGGACATTGGCAGGCTTTTGTCAATTACACAAAGTCTCCAACAGCTCCTCAAATGGTTAGTTACTGAGTGCTGAACCTCAAAAGTTTCAGAGAGACTGTTCAGTTTGGGTATGCGTCCAAAAGTTATACTGCTTAATCAAAACCTATCCAAGCCTCTTTGGTCTGGAAATAAGGCTGGAAATGTTGCAAGATCTTATGAGATTTCCAGTGCTCCCTTCTTGCTGCCAGCATAAGGACACCGTGAGAACAGTCTCTCACAATATTGTATGTTGGTACTGAGGCTTCTGCTCTTGGCTGAAACAATAATCAGTTAACCAAACTTTTTGAACCTCAGAAGAGGACTGGGTTTGGTTCAAAGCCCATTCCTAATAATTATATGGGGCAGATAAACCATACACCCTTATACAATGAGTTATGTATACAATTAGTTCCTTGCAAGACTATAAAGCCACTTCCCCTTTGTGTGTGTGTGTGATTTAAATCCAGTACAGTTTCATTTCAAAACCCACCTTGGATGGAAATTTTGTTCACTCATAAAAGTAGTTGCGACTAACTCTACCACTACACAACTGGTTTATGGAGTAAGTGTATAATTGTTTCTGCTTTCTCCCCCTCCCCACCACACATGCACCTTTTTGTGTGACATAATCATATTTTAGTTTACAATGTATCTTTTTAAAATTAAAACTTTAGTAAAGAGAGACACTGTGGAGAAGTCTTTTGTCATGCATTAGGAAAGCAAGGACCATGTTCTCTGACAACTGACTTACTTTGGTAGGAAAAAGAATTATAAGAAAACAAAGATAAAAACTGGCAAGAAGAAAACCAACTGAAAAGAAATACAGCTCTAGATTCTGATGTCAGTGACAGAGATGACTGGTTTGTCTTTTGAGAGCTCAGATGAAGTGTTAGGGCATGAAATCTTTTAGACAGCTCCTGTGACGCCTCATGATTGTACTCAAAAGCATTTCAAGTGATTGGAACTTAATGAATGAACTGTGAACTGAAGTGTTGCACTCAGATGTGTGTGACAGCTGGCTACAGTAACTCAAACAGTTGCTAAAGGGTTGGTGATGGCCAGTGATGTTTGTCTGTGTTCTGAACACATGAATGCATGTTTGTAATTCAAAAAGTGTTGATTCCTACACTGGCTAAAAATAGGAGAAAACATAAATCACTGAGGCTGATGTATACATAAAGGTATGCTGTGTTGGTGTAGCCATGTCAGTCCCAGGATATTAAAGAGACAAGGTGAGTGAGGTAATATCTTTTTGGCCCAACGTCTGTTGGTGAGAGAGAAAAGCTTTCGAGCTACACAAAGCTCTTCTTCAGGTCTGGGAAAGGTACTAAGTGTGTCACAGCTAAATACAAGATTGAACTAATTAGCATAAGTAGTTAGCACATATTCTAAGGGATCCTTCTAGGTGAAGTAGGGCATTAACACCCGTGTAATGATAGGCCAAAAAAGGCGGTTCTGGCAATCTAGCTCTAGGATAGGGTATTAGAAGCCAATGCAAAATTAACTGGTAGTGGAGGCTCTACCGAGCAAATCAAAATACCCAAATATCTAATACACCACAAAACCATTTGTGCAAGAGAAAGTGTAATAAGAATACTTGGATGCTAATATCTAAACTGTATTCAATTTATTCACCTAAATTTGGGTGATTGCTGATTATGCACAATATGTATCTTATGACTTTAAAAACAAATTTTGTATTTGTGGATAATCTAAACACTATACCCAGATGTGCAGACACACTTTTTTCTTAACCTGTGTACTTTACAGTTTTTTAGCATTAGCTTTAATAAAAAAATTTAAATCTGAAAAAAAAAAAACCCTCCAACATTGGAGACATGTTCTTGCCCTTACCCTTCTCCGTGGCAATTCAGATGTATCCCCTACAGCATATTATTGTGTGTTTTGTACAGTTTGGTTTTCAATGAAAACTAGTGGGGCTTCAACCCACCCCTCAAGTGATACTATTGCATCCTAAGAGACACAACGTAATATTTTCAGAAGTGCCTCTGGGCAAAGTTTTCCAGAGGAGGAGCTGAACTCCCATTTTCAAAACAGACTGAGGCACTTAGGAACTGAGCTCCCATTGACTTTCAAATTACTTTGAAAGTGGGTCTTCAACTCCTAAGTCAAAGTGTTTTTGAAAATGTTGTCTTTTATTGCCTAATTATTTCTGATTCAACCTCACTTTCATGGGCTCAGTTTTAGCTCTCTTTCACAAGGTCATAGCATTTGACAGTATGGCTTCATCTGAAAGGTACTCCCAGAAATGCTCACATGTTTTGCAAAAAGAAAAGGAGTACTTGTGGCACCTTAGAGACTAGCCAATTTATTTGAGCATAAGCTTTCGAGCTCACGAAAGCTTATGCTCAAATAAATTGGTTAGTCTCTAAGGTGCCACAAGTACTCCTTTTTTTTTTGCGAATACAGACTAACACGGCTGCTACTCACATGTTTTGCTTGTGCTCGCTATAACTCTCACCACATTTCCATACCTCTTCAGAGTATATCTGTATTATACCTTAAATTTTTGTTGCCACCAGGTTGAAAATACTATCCTCAGATAGATGGATACTTTGGCATTTTTTCAGGGAATTATGACTCTTTTCCTTAAACTGTTGTCAAATGAAATGGGACCTAGAAATACCCACAATACTGGCAGTTAGTAGAATAACCCTGTAACATGACACCGTGAAAGAGTGAAGTGCATAACAGCAGCAAAAAGAACGAGGAGTACTTGTGGCATCTTAGAATGTAACAAATGTATTTGAGCATAAGCTTTTGTGGGCTAAAACCCACTTCATCGGAGACATGCATCCGATGAAGTGGGTTTTAGCCCACAAAAGCTTATGCTCAAATACATTTGTTACTCTCTAAGGTGCCACAAGTGCTCCTCGTTCTTTTTGCTGATACAGACTAACACAGCTACCAGTCTGAAACGTAACAGCAGCTGTTTCTCCACTTTTCCCTCTTTGGTTCTGCTGTGTATTCGCACAAAGAGTCCTTCATATTCTTGCTGCAGTGCTACTTACAGTATATTGTGACCTACTCATTTCTTCTGTGTCAAAAAAACCCAAGCTTCCAAAGGTGGAGCAGTAAGTATTAGGAATAATAATTATTAACAGACCAAATCCTCATGAAATTATTCAGTGAAGAAAAAGTTTTTCTGAAGAGCACTGATTAAACACTGAGTAAAGATTTCAGGTTTTATTAATAAAAAGCTAAATTCTGAAATTCTCACTCAGTTTGCCTGAATATGGATTGAGTTTAAAAAAGAGAGAGAAAGGATTTCAAGATTTGGCCCAACACATTTACACAGAAAATAGCACAAATCTTCAAATTAATCATAACAAATAGAGTGCATTCTATTTTAAAATAGAATTAGTGGGTAAGATCCTCATCCCCACCCTGGCCCCTTTATGCCAGGCAAAAGAGCCAAAGCAATATAAAAGTATCCAAAAATCTCCTGTTCTGACCAGGGAGGATTTTCCCCTAGTGCAGGTGCTGGAAAGACCACTTTAAGGCTAACTTCTGAGGACCCCCTCACAAGCTCTGGTGTAGTAGCCCAAGGACAGTATGGGGCAGCCCAGGGAGGTTACTGTGACTGAGACAAACACCCTTCCCCTCTCCCCAAGGCTGTCTAATTTGTGCCAGAGATTTCTCCAGCCTGCTCAGGAGGGTACAAAGATGGCTTTAAAGTTGCCTTAACTCCACTTCACCTGGGAAGGAAGTTGTGTGTTGTGCTTCTTAGAGGTGCTGCACAGAATCAGGGCTGGATTTACACCTTATGTATCCTTAGGCACAGCATATTCAGCCCCACCCCCGCCTACAGCTGACCTTTGTGTTTTCCATAAAATATTAAACTTTTAACCCACTTTTAACTTTTTGGTGCAGATAGAATGCCAGCGCCTCTAGGCATGTGCCTTCTGTGCCTAATTGGAAATCCGGCCCTGCACAGAAACTCATCCAAGATCTGTGAAAAAGTCAATGGAAAGATTCTCCTTGATTTCCATTGACAGTGGATTGAGACACTAGTCTCCTGGATGATGAAATCAGAACTGTTGCATTGAAAGAAATATCCTAGGCATTTGAATGTCTAGCACCTACCATGTGGTCTGTCCCACTCTGCTTTTCCCCCTGCACTATGCAACCCACAAAACTAAGGGCAGCCTTTATTTTCAAATACCGTCTGTGACGTTCCCCTCTGGTATTATATGGACCGTTGATCTGCTAGGTCACTCCAATCATTGACTCTGGGAGCCAGCCTTACCCTGCTCTGCTGTGAGAGCCCCCACTCCTGGGCTGTTCACACACAGCCTCTGGCATGTAAGCTGCTCCTTGGGTTGTGCAACCGAATGACACTAGCAAATATCTCCAGTCCTAGACATAACCCTAGGAATCTCCATCTTGCAGTGTCCAGTTATGCCCGCTGGACACTGCAAGCTTATATGAGTTTGTCAATTTCACAAAGAAATTGATATGCACCAGGCTTGTTACCCCAAGGGGAGTCTCTGACATACTTCAAATCAAACACACTGCTTCAGGTAGAATAAACAAATGAATTTATTAACTACAAAGATAGATTTTAAATGATTATAAGTCAGAGCACAAAAAGTCAGATTTGGTCAAATGAAATAAAAGAAAAACGCATTCTAAGCTCCTCTTAACACCTTCAGTGCCCTTACAAACTTAGATGCTTCTCACTGCAGGGTGGCGGGTTGCTCTTCAGCCAGGCTCTCCCCTTTGATCAGCACTTCAGTCACTTGGTGGTGGTCGTGTCTGTAGATGCAGGTGGAAGAGAGAGGAGCATGGCAAATGTCTCTCCCTCTTATCATGTTCTTTCTTCCCTGTTGGCATCCCCATCCTTCTGAGTCAGGGGAGCATTACCTCATCGCCGTCCCAAACTGACCAAAGGAAGAGCGGTGACTCACTTGAGAGTCCAACAGATCCGCTCATAGAATATCAGGGTCGGAAGGGACCTCAGGAGGTCATCTAGTCCAACCCCCTGCTCAAAGCAGGACCGATCCCTGACTAAATCATCCCAGCCAGGGCTTTGTCAAGCCTGACCTTAAAAACTTCTAAGGAAGGAGATTCCACCACCTCCCTAGGTAACACATTCCAGTGTTTCACCACCCTCCTAGTGAAAAAGTTTTTCCTAATATCCAACCTAAATCTCCCCCACTGCAACTTGAGACCATTACTCCTTATTCTGTCATCTGCTATTGATGAGACACATAGTGATACTAACTATAGTGATAGTGAGCCATCCTCTTTGGAACCCCCTTTCAGGTAGTTGAAAGCAGCTATCAAATCCCCCCTCATTCTTCTCTTCTGAAGACTAAACATCACCAGTTCCCTCAGCCTCTCCTCATAAGTCATGTGTTCCAGTCCCCTGATCATTTTTGTTGCCCTCCGCTGGACTCTTTCCAATTTTTCCACATCCTTCTTGTAGTATGGGGCCCAAAACTGGACACAGTACTCCAGATGAGGCCTCACCAATGTCGAATAGAGGGGAACGATCACGTCCCTCGATCTGCTGGCAATGCCCCTACTTATACATCCCAAAATGCCATTGGCCTTCTTGGCAACAAGGGCACACTGTTGACTCATATCCAGCTTCTCATCCACTGTAACCCCTAGGTCCTTTTCTGCAGAACTGCTTCCGAGCCATTCGGTCCCTAGTCTGTAGCAGTGCATGGGATTCTTCCGTCCTAAGTGCAGGACTTTGCATTTGTCCTTGTTGAACCTCATCAGATTTCTTTTGGCCCAATCCTCCAATTTGTCTAGGTCCCTCTGTATCCTGTCCCTACCCTCCAGCGTATCTACCACTCCTCCCAGTTTAGTGTCATCTGCAAACTTGCTGAGGGTGCAATCCACACCATCCTCCAGATCATTTATGAAGATATTGAATAAAACCGGCCCCAGGACCGACCCCTTAGGCACTCCACTTGATACCGGCTGTCAACTAGACATGGAGCCATTGATCACTACCCATTGAGCCCAACAATCTAGCCAGCTTTCTATCCACCTTATAGTTCATTCATCCAGCCCATACTTCTGTAACTTGCTGGGAAGAATACTGTGGGAGACAGTGTCAAAAGCTTTGCTAAAATCAAGGAACAACACGTCCACCGTTTTCCCCTCATCCACAGAGCCAGTTATCTCGTCATAGAAGGCAATTAGATTAGTCAGGCATGACTTGCCCTTGGTGAATCCATGCTGACTGTTCCTGATCACTTTCCTCTCCTCTAAGTGCTTCAGAATTGATTCCTTGAGGACCTGCTCTATGATTTTTCCAGGGACTGAGGTGAGGCTGACTGGCCTGTAGTTCCCAGGATCCTCCTTCTTCCCTTTTTTAAAGACGGGCACTACATTAGCCTTTTTCCAGTCATCTGGGACCTCCTCCGATCACCATGAGTTTTCAAAGATAATGGCCAATGGCTCTGCAATCACATCCGCCAACTCCTTTAGCACTCTCGATGCAACGCATCCAGCCCCATGGACTTGTGCTCGTCCAGCTTTTCTAAATAGTCCCGAACCACTTCTTTCTCCACAGAGGGCTGGTCACCTTCTCCCCATGCTGTGCTGCCCAGTGCAGTAGTCTGGGAGCTGACCTTATTCGTGAAGACAGAGGCAAAAAAAGCATTGAGTACATTAGCTTTTTCCACATCCTCTTTCACTAGGTTGCCTCCCTCATTCAGTAAGGGGCCCACACTTTCCTTGACTTTCTTCTTGGCTACCCATATCACATTCTGTACTTGCATTTCTGATCTCTGTTCTCTTTCTCATAGATTAAAGAAGAATTTCATGGTGAAAATCTTCCACCAAGATTCAGAGCTGATTAACATATATATATATATATATATATATATATATATATATATATATATTAGTTTTGACCAGAAGCAGCCAAATATCTTGGGCCAGCCCTTCCTTTGCTATTGAAGGAAATGACATGAGGGAATTGTACCTTTGTGCTTTGATGTGCTTTCCTAGAGGGAAAGTGTACTTCATACAGAAATAATATTCATTTTATGTCATTTTGATATGCACATAAATGTCTTTTACTGTAATAATGTCTGGGCAAGGTCTTTTCCATAGTTTTAGATTGCCTATGACATTTAAACAGACATGAAAGATGGCAAATCCATACACACAGGCCACATTCTGCATGCTGTCTAGACTAGCTAGTGCAACACTTTCTTAGGAATGACAGTGTGACTCTCTGTATCTTGGGGGAACACCCAGCACCCCTATGTTCATCCTTGTAAAATGATTATGCGGTATCCAAAGTTTGTCATGTTGGGTGTCTTCGGAAGGCTCATGATGTGCTGAGCATTGTTGCACCTTATAGACTATCATGACTTGCCCTTGGTGAATCCATGCTGACTGTTCCTGATCACTTTCCTCTCCTCTAAGTGCTTCAGAATTGATTCCTTGAGGACCTGCTCCATGATTTTTCCAGGGACTGAGGTGAGGCTGACTGGCCTGTAGTTCCCAGGATCCTCCTTCTTCCCTTTTTTAAAGATGGGCACTACATTAGCCTTTTTCCAGTCGTCTGGGACTTCCTCCGATTGCCATGAGTTTTCAAAGATAATGGCTCTGCTATCACATCTGCCAACTCCTTTAGCACTCTTGGATGCAGCGCATCCGGCCCCAGGGACTTGTGCTCGTCCAGCTTTTCTAAATAGTATTGAGTGGTCTGGTCCTCTGGCCAAGTCACAAAGTCCAAATGAACCCTTCCAGAGTATTAAAAAGACCAATAAATATATAGTCTATTTGCCCTTGCTAGCATCTTCAGTCCTTTAAAATCAGCCCTCAATTTGGGCTCCCAATTAAGCCCTGTCCCCTTCTGTCGGTTTACACCACTTTACCAGTGGTTGGTGGAAAAACCCAGGCCCAGCCACTACTCCAGGTTCTAACCCAGGGACCCTGTACACAGTAGCCACATACTGTCAAGTTCAATCTTTTGCTGACTCTTTCCAGCAACCCTATCTCAGGGCCTTTCTCCCTCTGCATTCTGTGTAAATTCTGCCCACCATAAACTCTGGCTACTTGTCAGTCTTGCTTAGCCAGCAAGAAGCACCCTTCTTTACTCCTCTGGTTTCCATCAGAAACTGACCTGCTAAACCTCTGCAGCTCCTTTTATTTTAGCCTGTGGGGCTCTGATGGGCTGCATCTGGGTGACCTCTGTAGGTGGGCCTGGAGGACCCACCTTCGCTGCTCTTTTCTTGTCACTTCACTACTTCCTAGGGTGGGGTGTAGTAGGACCATGGGGCCTCCTGTAGCAAAGGCCAAGTGCACCCCATCACAGTCCTAAAACTGGGTAACTCAGAATCCAGCTCCAAAGAAGAGATCTGGGGAAACTCCTGGTTAAGGAAGGAGTGAGGAAGTAATACAGCTATAGGATGGAAATTATTTCTTCTTATTACACAGCTCAGTGGTTAATATATTTCAGAAATTGAAATGATTACCACGTTCACACTGAGGTCTGAAGACGGAGGACCATTTAATGACTATACAAGGCACAAAGCTGTGTGAAAATAGGCACTTACTGATTTTAATGAGCCTTTTGTTTTCTTGGTTGGCAGTTTATTCTCTTTCTTTGTCTCAGTTTCCTTTGATTCAGACTCATTTTTCTGCAGGAGAGCAAGGGATTTCCTCCAAGTTTGTCTCATCTTGGAATGGCAAAGAGTGTGTTATGGATGCTGTTTCTGGAGTCACATGGTGCTATGAGCGTAGCATTCACTGGTTGTTAGTATCACTATGTGTCTCATCCACAAGTTCACATTCAGAACTGGTATTATTTTTCTTATCACTATTTATACCAATATGAATTCACTTGTGTCCCCCACCCCCCGCCCCGCCCCAATACTGCTACAAGATTTCTAAGAATGTGGAGACTATGTTAGTGTAACGTTTCATTGTGCAAAATGAGGCTCACCATTGTGGATGTTAGTCCCTGCTGCAGGTCTTGAGCCTGATTCTTCACTATCTTGTAGCTGGTATAGTCATTTATATCGGCACAAGATGGGTGTAAAAGACAAATAAATTAGAATGGTTTTACTCCCCCTCTTCAGTCAGGCTCCAATAGACAGAACTTAAGTGTTTTGCTGTGTGACAATCTATATCCCTAGAGCCATCTTTTTCATAGGATTATGATAAATTTTGTACAAAGTATGCTTTGTGAGGTATCATTTGAAAACTCATAATTTGCTGACCATTATTGTCCTAGTAAACTGTATGGCAACATTACATGTAAAATTATAAGAATCTACTGTATGATATTATTAAGACATGTTCCAAGTCTGGGGAGCAGTCACAAACCAGTTCCCTAGAGACAAAAAGCTAGCTGATACTGGGATGCTCAGGAAAACTAATCCAAATGAACTAAAGGTGTGAGATAGGTAGACAAGACAAGGAAAAGATCCAGTGCCTGTTTCAGTTTGATTTGATAGAGACCAATACAGAAATCAAAAGAGTGGGGTGAGCGATACTTTAGAATTTTAATTTTGCTTTTGTATTTTCTGGAGAGCATGTAAACACAATACAAAAGAGGTTGAGATGTAGGTATCTTTCGTGGATAATGATCTAAAATGCTTTGATACTGCCTCCAGCTTTTTTGGTGATGGGATGGGGGTGGGCTCTGGCCTTTAGGTGAGTAGCCAGAAATGGGTGAGAGAGAGAGAGACTTACAGTACAAAAATTTGGAAATCTCACCCAATGATAGAGCCATCAGCAATTTTGTGCTGAAATGTTTTTTAAAAAAAATCTGTGAGGAAAATTTCAATTTTGCAGATTTTTTTTTTTTTTAATTTTTCCCACCAGGAAATTTGAAACAAATTTTTTTGTTTTGAGTTAGGTTGACCCAAATCAAAACATTCTGCGTTGCCAAATTGAATCTAAACTTTTTTTTTTTTTTTTTGAGTTAGTTCGATGTTAATCTCTGTCTGACCAAGCTGTTGTGGTGCCTCACAGGAAGTGCCTCATGCCCCTTGTATCCTCTATAGACCTGGACTATATCTCCCATGATGCACTGTGTTATCCCCCTCTGGAGGAACTGTCATAGTGCATCATGGGAGTCATGTAACCACTGTGATAGAGCCTCTCCTCAGGAACTCAGAGGACTTTTTGGGTTGTGGGAGGGTGAAGCCAACACCATTCTCAAATGAGGGGAAGGGGAAGGGAGTAAGCAGAAAGAGCCCATCAGTTCAGAATGGCTCAGCACCCTCCTCTCAGTCTACTCTGTTGCCCCTCCCTGCAACACCAGACCTGAAAAGGAGGAAAATAAAGGGGAAGGATCCTTGGAACTCCCTGCCTCTGCCCCTAGGCTTGAGCAGGGAGAGAAGAGAAGGATCCCACTTCAGCTGTCACCTCCAGGCCGAGGAGAGAGAAATTAAGAACTGCTGGAACTACACAAAATGCACTGGTGGGCAGGAGGAGTTAAAAAATCAAAACAGATCAAAACACAAGATAATCATCTAAAGAAATTTCATATTTTTTGGCATCAACCTCACAAGATCAGATACCATGAGTCAGACAATATTGTTAACATGGGCTTTAAGTAGTATTTAAGTGCTGCAGAAGACAGTGCATTGGCCCACCACAATGGGGTGAATTACATCCTGTACTTTTATTTCCAGCAGTTTTTAAAAACAGCTACAAATAGTGAAAATAAATGTACAGCAAATATTTCCAGTTCTACAGTATATCACAGGAATCACAAAGTGCCATTGCAGCAGGGGGGCTGTATCTCGGGTCTTCCACCACCTAGGTGGGTGCCAAACCACCAGGCTACAGACTCCCCACAACTTCCCCCAGCTCAATGACTCTTTAATTATTTATCCACTGTGAAAGAACTTCAACAGGAGAGATTACAAGAGCCTGTAGAGGGCAGGGCTCCCCTTCAGAACCCACCTCAAGACCTTATACTGTCCTTCTCTCCCTACCAGGCAGATACCCAAGACCATTCTGGGAGCAGACAAACAAAAGGAAAGTCCTTTCCCCTTGCTTACAGGAGAGAGGAGTCTGTAGGAAATTAAAGAGAATAAGGGTGACCTGGAACTCAGGCAGTCTTCTTGAGTCAGTCCTTTGGGCTTAATCTAAATGGGGTCCACCTCCAGCCCCTCCTTGTTGGGCATACTGCTCTGAGGCTGGGTCCTGCAGCTTTGGGAGTGGTGAGGCTTGTTGCTGTCTCTCCCTCAGCAAGCCTATCTCAGCTGTCTGAGGCAGGACAACCCTCTTCCTGTTCACAGCCCCTTCTTGTGGCAGGTTTTCTCTTTTAAGCTCTGCCCATCCAGGCAGAACAAGACTTGCAGGTGTGCCTCATTGGTGTTGAACAGGCCCAGAAGAGCTCATTAGTCTCCTCTCGGTCAGCATGAGGGCATGTTCCTTCACAAAGCCCCACATTAGAATATCCCGTAGCCCAATGGTTAGAGCACTCTCCTGAGACGTATGGGAAACACCTATTCAAATCCTTCCTCCCCTGCAAGCAGAGGGTAGAATTGACCCTGTCTCTCCTCCATCCAAAGGGAGTGCTGTATCCACTGGGCTAAAATTTATGGATGGGCACTAGTGACAACAGCACTTCTTCAGCCATTTACTGTAGAACGAGGCAGGTGCCTTTACTTATTCTCACCAGAAACAAACTTAGGTGACTAAGAGACCTGACTCCAGGAGAGGAGCTGTTTGTTGCTCACAAGCAGAGAGATAGGTGCCTCTCTGGACTTAGAGGCTTCTCTCTGTGAGAGGGGCACAGCTTGGGGCATACTTTCTCGTTGGCATTTCCCATTGGTTATCTTAGGTGGCTTCCCATCTAGCATGCTGGCTTTTATGGATTGAATTCTTAGGTGCCCATTTCTTCCCATTCGTTTTATAGGAAGCCTACATGCTTAACTCAGGCTTTGTGGATTGCAGTATCGTTCCAGTGATTTTCTGGGCAAATGTAGGTGTCCCAACGCTCAGAATCATAATACCTCAGTCCTTTTGTGTGTCAGGGCCTCTCTTACCTCAACATTTAAACTGCACATGCCAACTTCTCTGAGCCTCTCTTTCCCCTCGCCCTTTGTCAGTCTTGTCTATTTAGACTGTAAGTTCTTCAAAGCGTGGACTCTTTCTCATGCTGTTTATGTACAGTGCATAGCACAAAGGGTCCCTGATCTCGGGTGGGGTCTCAGGTGCTATTCTAATACAAATAATTAATAATAATAATTACATATGGCCATATTTTCCTTCTAATCCCAAATATAATGAAGGTATGACAATGACCCCAATTATAGATCAACAATGTATTGTTATCATTTATTGTGTTAGTACTGAGGGGCTCTCATCAGGAAACAGGAGCTCATGCTAGGCTTTGTACAAACATAACAAAAAGATTGTCCCTGATACAAAGATAAGTTTTTTTTTTCTCCAGTTTATCTAGGTCACCCACTTGGTATTATTTCTATTAGTGAACACATTCCCCACACTGAAGAAATTCCAATACCTAGGGATTCTTTAATCATTAAAATATTTTTTCTTAACATTAAAATTAAACTAAATCAGCCCCATTTGCTAACTGGCCTGTTTAAAAATCCTAATTGTAGTAGTTTCCAGTGTTCCAGTTTGAAACAATATGTTGATCAACAACATATTTCATAATCCAGGAAGTTGCTCTTTCCAGCCAAAAAAGAAGACAATGACCATGACCAGATTGTTTATATTCTATCACCTAATGATTTTTCTCTCAGAGGAAGGTTTTCTCTGTAAGAAAGAATTTCCCTCTGCACAGCTGATGTCTAAGAGAGACTGTGCCCTGATGACAAGATTCAGAAAGGTCGTGTAAATTATACTGGTAAGGCGGTCTCAGAAATGATTGCTATTAAATATGTTCTAAACTTAATATTCCCCATAAGACTGACTGCTTCCTAAATGACATTTTGACACATTATTTTAGATGTAAGTGTGCGTGTGTTGAATTTTAAGGCCTTGCTGTTAACTTTCAAAAAGCCTCAGGAACTAAAATGAGTCAGGTTTATCTTGCCAAGCCTCTGGTACCTTTATGGTTGAGGGTCTGAGGAGTTAGGGTTTTTGATCTTGGCAATGTAATTAGTACTGCAGAACCAGCAATGCTTAGGGCTAGATTTTTAACCATTCAGCACCCAGCAGCTCCTTTTGGGACTGATTTTCAAAAGAAGGTATCCCAATAAATGGCCAGATTTTTGCAAAGAGATCAATGTATTGGCACACTTACCTCTTCTAAAAATCTGGCCAGCAATGTCACAGAGGGAGCTGTTGGATGCTGAGAATTTTGTAAATTGCCTTAGTTAGTTGCCTAAATGTGAACAGAGCTCTTTTGAAAATCTGGCTCCAATTCTGGGTACTTTTGAGGTGGTGCCTCAATGCAGTGGCTCAGGTCCTGGGCTCACATAGCCTATCAGGGCTGCCAGTCTGTTCCTAGGCCCAGGAATCTGAAAACCCTTTCTTCTCTCCCAAGTCCATCAGGGGTTAGTATGGGAACCCAAGCTTTCCCACTCCACTGTATTCCAGCTCAGGGCCCTTGAGCTAGATAAGTAGGATCAGGGTTTTTTGACTTTGACCACACCCCAAGCTTCTTCCTATCTGCCCCCGGATCTCCACAGGCTCTCCAGCCTATTGGTCAGTTTGTCCCCTGGGCTGTTGTCTCTGAGAAGCTGTTAAGTAGTTTGCTGGCAGGAACTCCTTTCTCCAACCTGCCCCTCTGCTTCCCAGCCCTTTTATCCTCCCAGCAGCTGTGAGGCTTCCAATTAGCAGTGGCTGGAAGTGTCTGAATTAACCCTTTGGTAGCTGGGCGAGCATAGCTATACCCCATGACAGTGCTGAGCACTTGAGAATCTGGCTGATTGTGACACTAGTGACCATTTGTTTCAAAAAAACCTCATCTTCCAGCATGCTGTTCTCTTTTGACAATCTGGCCTTTTTCCAAAAGAAGGTCTGAGCTCTTTTGAGAAACTGGGCATTACTGTATGTATTTACTTTTGTGACTCTGAAGCTGTGGAATGTCCTGTCTCCTCCCTTTTCAGAGGGAGCCTGCCCTGTAATGCAACTAATTTCCCCTTGTGGGGAAAGGTGGAGAGCAACATGCAGGTGTACATAGATCCCAAAAGAGCAGAGAGACAGAACAAAATGCTGGATGTTTGGCTACAGCAAAATAGTCAATTCTGTAGCAACAATGCTGAATTTTGTAATATCTTGAAAAAAAGGCTAAATTCCATGGTCACGCGATCACAGAGTCCATAGGGCCCTGCATGAGATGACTGCGGCAATGCACACCTCTCGGAGTAAGTGTTTCAGGCTCTTTGCAGACTCAGGGATCAGTTTACATTTTCAAGGTTGTCTCTGCAACTATAAGGTAAGGTTAGAAAAATAATTTTTATTTAAATGAAAGTGGAGGTTCTGAAGCATGATTCTGTGTCAAGGGGTGAATTATGCACCAAATTCTACACTGGAGGAATCACAGACTACACAAGGAGCTGAGAATATCTTACTTACCTTGCAGGGGTGTTGTGTAGCTCTATTAATGTTTGTAAAGCACTTTGTGCATAAGAAGTATTATACTGTGTATAATAGTAATCCTATTTTCATCAAGCTGTAAACTGAGTACTTTTCCATGTGGTGAAGTTAACATTTAAAGATATCATGTAGGAGAGAGATATGGGCTACATGTGGAGGTAATTATGTGGTCTTTTCTTCTCTTAAAGTAATAGAGAAATGACTACCCTGATGAAAGAGTCAAGAATAGCTTGTTTGTCCAGAATTTATTTGGGCATCACAGCACTAAGAATCCAACCCAGATATTTTCTATCTTGATTACTAGTTAGGAATGCAAGTAGCAACTTCCAGCAGAGACAATCTTACCACAAGTCTTACTAACCTGTTTTTTGAGGTACCACCTCTCAGGGTGAAAGGATTGTTCTGTCTCTGCTCAATTCAGTCATTGGCTTGTTAATTGAGACTTGCAACAAAGGTGCCAATTGTGGCAGTGGTTTCAGTGGTGTGGATTCCTGTCCACCAATTCATTTCAGGCAGACCACTGACCAACTATGAGTTAGCAATGACTTTTTGTTAGTGGTGACCTAAGCTGTATTTGAACTAGTGACCTTAATGTGAAAGGCTCTGCATCCCATTTCTAATCTCCCAAGGATTTCATTTCCAACTTTGATTTTGTAATAAACTCTGTTCAACCACAGGTTTCCTCCTTAGTGGATGTTAAAGCAACAATCTGTTCTTCTTCACCTAGAATATTCTGAGACCTCTCTCACAGTACTAAATGGCATACCGTATACAACCTTTTCCATCATTTCATTCTGAAAGGATCTGAATATATTTAATCCTATAGAATCTCAAGAACAATGAGGAGTCCTTGTGGCACCTTAGAGACTAACAAATTTATTCGGACATAAGCTTTCATGGGCTAAAACCCACTTCATCAGATGCATGGAATGGAAAATACAGTAGGGAGGTATAAATACACAGCATATGAACAAATAGGAGTTGCCTTACCAAGTGGGGGTTCAGTGCTAATGAGCCAATTCAACTAAGGTGGAAGTGGGCTATTCTCAACAGTTGACAAGAAGGGGTGGAAATTACTTTTGTAGTGCTAATGAGGCCAATGTAAACAAGGTGGCCCATTTCAAACAGTTGACAAGAAGGTGTGAGTATCAGCAGGGGGAAATTAGTTTTTGTAGTGACCCATCCACTCCAAGTCTTTATTCAGGCCTAATTTGATGGTGTCCAGTTTGCAAATTAATTCCAGTTCTGCAGTTTCTCGTTGGAGTCTGTTTTTGAAGTTTTTTTGTTGAAGAATTGCCACTTTTAAGTCTGTTATTGAGTGTCCAGGGAGATTAAAATGTTTTCCTACTGGTTTTTGAATGTTATAATTCTTGATGTCAGATTTGTGTCCATTTATTCTTTTGCATAGAGACTGTCTGGTTTGGCCAATATACATGGCAGAGGGGCATTGCTGGCACATGCTGGCACATGTCACATTGGTAGATGTGCCAGTGAACGAGCCCCTGATGGTGTGGCTGATGTGGTTAAGTCCTATGATGGTGTCCCTTGAATAGATATGTGGACAGAGTTGGCACTGGGGTTTGTTGCGGGGTTTGGTTCCTGGGTTAGTGTTTTTATTGTGTGGTGTGTGATTGCTGGAGAGTATTTGCTTCAGGTTGGGGGGCTGTCTGTAAGCGAGGACTGGCCTGTCTCCCAAGGTCTGTGAGAGTGAGGGATTGTCCTTCAGGATAGGTTGTAGATCCTTGATGATGTTTTGGGGAGGTTTTAGTTGGGGGCTGTAGGTGATGGTTACTGGCATTCTGTTACTTTCTTTGTTGGGCTTCAGTGTTCTAATCAACTTGTGTTCAGGAGAGCAAAGAGAAGATTTTGTAAGCTGTATTTTTAGAACCCCCAGATAAAATACTAGGTCCAATAGCACAGGCAAAAATTCTGTGATCCTTACTCCAGCAACAGCTAAATTCCTGTGCAAATCAATGAGCTCTTTACTTCAGTAAAAAATTGCAGAATTGGCCTAAAGTATTCTGACACTTCTGCTTGTGCTAACAGAAAGTCAAGAGGCATGTAACAAAAGCAAATAAAAGAAACAAAACATTCAAAATTTCAGAAAAAGTTTGGTTTGGGTTCAGTCTGAGGAACAAGCTAAGATTTGAATAATTTCCTACAGTATTTCATCATATCTGGTTAGCCCATCAGATTAGATGGGCCAAATTATCTAAATTAATATTTAGAAACTCGCACTGGCTTGTTTGTCTAGAATCACATTTAAAAGCCCATATTGGCCAACCTTTTTTAGATTTATTCATATATTTATTAAAATTGTCAATTTTTTTATCAAACCCTCCTCCAATTTGTTGGTTACTGAAGACGAATAAAACACTTTATTAAAACGAAAGCATTAACATTTCCAATTTATATGAGCTTCTTCAAATTAGAAGATCCGGCAAGAAGAGTGAGCATCTCCAGTTATATACAAAACTTGTTATTCTTATGGTTGTTTAACTTCAGACATTCCATTATAAAATATTTAAATCAGTACTTTTTTTTTAAGCAAGGCAAAATATTTTAGGGGTAAAAATTTAGTACTTTTTTGTGGTGATTTAACCATACAATTCCAACTAACATTAGTGAGAACAGGGCAGTTAAATCCTATGACTTGCAATAAAAATGTACTCTTAAACTTTATATTTTCTATTTGTATTTGGACAAGAATTTAGGAAAACATGAAACAAAACAGTTTGTTATGAAACCCAACTGCTTTGTTGGATGGGTGATGCGTCCAGATCTAAAAATCCGAGGGGAAAAAACCCACACCAGCATAAAATTACATTAAAACAGACTTAAATAAATAAGTAATCTTTGCTTAAATAGGAGAAGCAGTCTGCAAAATAGTTAGTTAAAATCAAGAAAATTGCACTATTATCTTTCTTCTCTAAAGCCAGTGCTTTGTTAAAAACATTTATGTAGCCAGACAGAGTCCTGCTTTTGTATAAATTATAACATGAACACTCAGATTCCCAAAGTATTCCAGTACTCTCTTTCTCTGTTAGTGCTATTTCTCCATCTCTTTGATCAAAATAATCATCCTTCAGTATATGGTCAAATACTTAACATATTTTGTAAAGTACATTCAGGAAAATACATAACTTTAATTACAACTCCATGAGTCCCTTGTGGTTTAAAGGAAGAAATAATCATAAGCTTTACCTGAGCTCCTGCTGACAGGCAGCTGAAGGGAAGTCAAACGTCAAATAAATACGCTTACATATTGCACTGTAAATGTACTATTATTAACATCAGTTGTGGAAAACTGTTTTCTGAGTTCAAAGGTTGTAAATGAGCCTGACGGTGGGATGTATGGCCCAAAGACGTGTTATGAAGCCCACAGCTCCCTTTTCTAGTATAAAGGGCAAACATTTTCCCTACATACCAAAATGTCTAGTTTGTGTTTTGTATTGTGCTTTTGAAAACATTTTCCTACCCTATTACTACAATTTCACCTTAATTCAATTTCTACTATACCCATCATATTAGAGCTGGTTGATTTTTTTTATTAAAACAAATATTTTTTCAACCAAAAATGACCTATTCTCAAAATAAAAATATTTTGCAGAAAATGTTAATTTTTTAAAAGAAATTTTCAATATTTTTGGCAGAAAAATCTCAAGCTGAATTTTTTTTTTTACCAAAAACATGTTTTCCCAGTTTTCATTGTTTCCACAATTTTCATGGAAAAAGCTTACCATTTTCTGACCAGCTCTATTGTGGAGGTTTCTGTTTATTTTAGGTCAAAAAGTGATGTCACATTCTCAGCCAACAGAACGACTCCAGCTGTAACATTAGCTGTGTATACATAACAAAATCTCTTCTTTATTCAGAGCATTCTGGGGCATATCTCCTGTGACACCTGACAACATCTGAAAAATGTTCCTATTTTAGCTTACATTTTACTTTTATTTTCACAATTTCTGTTTTCAAGAGTCTGGCTAGAAAACATTGAAAGGTGAAGAAACATGCCCCTTATTCTACCCAATCTGATGAAAACATTTAGTCTTCTATTTCTAGATGTTAGCCTGAATTATCCTGTGCCAAAGCTTCTGTATTTCAGTTCATAGTATTGTGATAGTTAATTGTGATTGCTAACTGATTAATAGTTAAAGGGACCCAGTAAATAGTAGAACTCACAGGTTTTTTCTCAGCTAATCAAGCTCATTAATAGTAAGAAAGCAATAACTATAGCAACAACAACAATTGACCAGAAGTCATTTGCACAAAAGGAACTTAGGTTAGGCAGCTATGTGGTTTAGAGAATTAGTAATAGGACACAGAGCCTAGATGAGGGGTTCTCTAACTTCATTGCACCGCGACCACCTTCTGGCAACAAAAAAATTACTACACGACCCTAGGACAAGGGACCAAAGCCTGAGCCTGAGTCCCTCCACCTCAGGCAGGAGGGGTGGGTGGAGTCGAAGCCCAAGGGCTTCAGTCCCAGGAAGGGATGGGGGAGGAGTTACAGAACTCCTCCTGTAACCTGAGCCTTGCCACCTAGGGATGAAGCCCTCAGGTTTCATCTTTGACCCCAGGCGGTGGGGCTTGGGATTTGGCCCTGGGCAGTGCAACTCAGGCTTCGGCTTCAGTCACAGACCCAAGCAAGTCTAACACCAGCCCTGGAGACCCCATTAAAACTGAGTCACAACCCACTTTGGGGTCCTGACCCACAGTTTGAGAACCGCTGGCCTAGAACAAATCCAGCCCAGATCAGAAGAGACTGAATATTGTACCATCTTCTAACATTCACACAGTTATGGGTGTAGTGAGGCACAGTGGCCTCCCTCCAAGCTTGACGGGGAGGAGCCACTCTCACCTGCTGGTTGGCAGAGCCGGGCAAGCCCTTCCCCTTGCACCTGAAGCTGAGAGACGGAACAGGAAGTGTAAGAGGTGAGGCCTCTAGCTCAGTTGGGTGAGAGTCTGGGAAGGACTTAGATGCCTTTGCCTGACTGCTCGCTCCTGGACCAGGGACCAATCCCTTCCTCTGGAGGATAACCCCAAGGGAGGGGAGCAACCAAGATTGCCCTCCGCCAAATATGCAGAGTAGCTGCCAGGACTGCCTCCAGACAAGTACCCCAAGGAGCTGCTGGGACTGCCGCCAGATGAGTACCCTGAGGAGTTGCTTGGACTGCCGGTTGCTGAGTATCCAGAGAAGACTGAGGACCCACGAGCAATGGAGCCCTACAAACAGGTAGGGGTAGGAAGTAACCCAGGGAAACCAGACATTAGTTTGGTTGTGTGACCAGAAAATGATTCAGTGTGTTTTGGTGACTTCCCCGCTGACCTAGTGGTGGAACCACCCTCAACTGTTAGGGCCCTGGGCTGGGACCTGGTGGAGTAGGGTGGACCTGCTTCCCCTACCCCCTGCTCCCCGCACTTTGGGGACTGGTGGCCTACTCACTTGAGGCCAGCAGGCCTACTCACATAGGCTAAAGACTGCCTATTGCTCTGCCCCGCCCATAGGGCCAGAGCTCCAGACTGTGTTTGCTCCAGCCTGAAGACTATATCAAAAGATTGCTCATTGCCTTGCCTCCCTCCTTTCCCCTCCCCCCTCCCCCCGCAAGGGTCAGGGCAATAGACTGTGTACTGCTTTGCCCTGACCAGAGGATCAGAGTCCTAGCTTGCTAATTGACTCCCTTACTGTGTGAGCTAGTGAAACAGAGTAGCCTCCCTCCCAGCCTAATGCAGAGGAATGGTCAAAGAACCACTACAATGGCTATGTATGTAAGAACTTCTCAAGTGTGGAAATCATGTCATTGTCTATTGGCTGCCCTACCCAGAGGACATAAGCCTAAATGCTTCAGTAGTTACAGATTTTCCTTTAGCTCAAGTGATACAGGCCTGGGGGATACTGGCAACAGAAGATTTGGGGCCAGATCCACAAGCTGAGTTACAGCCTACGTGTGCTACACTAGCCCAGTTGCACCACTTTCATATGGCAGCTTAATTAATATATTAACGGTGAGCGCGGTTTTGCCCTGAATATTATTAAAAATTTTGGATAGTGCCACAAGTGTGAGATTGGTGCTGTAACTGTCTGTGTACAGTATTGATATCACATGTAGTCTTACCTAAAGTATAAGTCCCACAATTAAAATTAGAGGTGAGTGAATTAAGAGAGAATTATTCACCAATATTTTATTAAGAACACTTCCATATTCAAAGATATTCACAGCCAAGCCACACAGCTCTATATTAGTTGCTCAGATAATGAAAAAAAATGTTAATTGAATGATTTCTAAAAAGATAATAAAATGATATGTCTAGAATAAGTGTCAGTCTGATCACCAAAATGTCAGGGTTTTGAAACATTGCCAGATCTGCAATTTATTTTTATCTGAAGTATGATCAGTGTGCTACAGCATTTACTGTAAACTAGAAAATGGAACTGGATAAGCACCCAGGTCTCCAAGCATTGAAAAAAAGTGCCATTAGAGTACAGGTCCTTCTGATGCAGCAAGCCTGCCTTTATGTGGGTGAATCAGAGAGACTAACTGAATAAATAAAGTCACTTCATTCAGAATTCAAATGAGGCAGCAATCTTCTTGTTAGGCGATAGCTTAAATATTTTGTTTCTAAATGGCTTGTGTTTGAAATACCTGCTTTCATAGTTAAACTGGATTTGTAACTGAACTGACTTTGTCATGGAAAATTTAGTTCCATCTCTCAGTAGGGTCATACATGGTGCCTACAGTTTAGACATGATCTTTCATCTGCCCTTTCAGAATTAGGGGAATGACTTCCATTGAAGTCAGTGGCAAAATTCCCATTGACTTCAGTATTCCAGGATTGGGTCCAATATTAGATCACCCCTCACCCTTCTCTTATAAACTGCTGTACAGGCTCAGATGATTTCTTAAATACTAATTTAAAATAAACTGAAATACTTACTATTTGGTCTTATAAATGGTAATAGAACATCGATTAAAAGCTAAATTAAGTGTTTGTATAACTCCTCTCTTGCTATGCCCTGATAACTTTGTTCCATTATATTTCACCACATATATGGTAATAGTAAATATCTATTTACAATTAGCCTCATAAGCAACATCATTTTATACAGCATAATTCAGAAAATATTTTTTGCCATAAGTTTAATATGAATCCCTTATGTGGATTTAGCGTGTGCCATTTAGCTCCCAACTTACTATTGTTTATACCCACATCTATTTTGCTATGAAGTTAAATAGGAAATCTTGTAATGTGCTCATAGATTCTTGGAATATCTAATTACATAGCAAAAAAGGGGATGAGGGGAACTCATTGCAAATTAATATTTGAAGCAATGAAGGATTTATTCTTCAGGCACAAGTGGTCTTATAAAGCATTTTTGGAATGACATTCTCTTTGAGGGAGTCCAGTACTAAATACATAGAAGTTCAGAAAACCAGGTATGTATCTTTTCCTCTGGCTGTGATATTTCTCAGAGATCTGCAGCTCCATTGGTCTGCTGATCCTGTGACCATGGGAAGATGGTGGGAAAAGAAAACACACTCACCAAACAGCAACTTTTCACACAGACATTTATTTCTCATGCCAGTTCAGGACAGTGAGAATTTTGTCACCGATGGTAGACCTTGCTTTGGACATTGTATCTTTTCTCTAGCGTTACATGAAACTTAAAGCTGTTCTGTGCAGGCCTCTGTCTAGAGAAAATCTTTTCACAATGTTGACAATAGGTGTCTCTTCCAATTATAATGGCCCCTTAGACAGCTGAAGCTGAAATTGGTTTCCTTTAACAAATCTCTCCACACTTCGAATGCATGCTTACATTGGTTTGTTATTGCACTATCGGGTTGTTCTTCAATGCTGAGATTATAATACTGAATATTTTTTAATTTTTGTTTATGAAGACTATTGTGTAAATTCTTTTGGGGAAAACCCCCCCACATAAATAAAGAGTTTGTGTATTTTGCACATAAAAAGGAAAAGTAGGTAATATTTTGGGGTTTGCCTGTCTTAATAGTGTCCCTTTAAGCAAAACAATAGCACCACTTACTAATAGGCAGTTTTCTTAAAAGGTTTCACTATGTGAAATCAAGTACTTTCCACAGAAGGATCCTTGCGATGTTCCAGCCTTCTTTCTTGCTCTTTCTATCTTACTCCCTCTCCTATATGTAACCACTGTTGCATCTGACAAACCAGCATAATAGGTTAAGAGAAACTGTAGTATCTGGTGTATCTTCTACTGGGGAGTTGCTTTATCATCTTGTAGGAGAATTAACTCCATGATGTTCAATAAGAGATTTTTTTTTCTTTCTAGTTCAACCCTGCTATATATTTTCCCAACTACTGTAATCCAGAATCTTTCACATGATTTAGCATAATTGTGTGCTATAATCAGGACCCTATGTACTCTATAATTCTGTGATCAGAAAATCTGGTGCAGAATCCATCTCACTCAGTCAGTGTGAATGGGCTGCAATGAGGACAGGAGTGGCTCCTGCATAATCTCTCAGTTGAAGGAAATGAGAGAAAATGTCTGGCCATGCTATTCTACACACGTGTAACAGTCCCTGGAAGATCATTACAAGCTGTCATAATTTCAAGTGATCTAACAGTGTTCTAAATTGTGCCAGGGGCTAAGGCCCAAATTTGAGTGCTGCAAAGGCAAATTAAAGCCACTTTCCCATCTCCCCAGCCTGATTCTACACTTAGACAATGTGTCCCATTATCTTTATGGAGTTACTCCTCATTTACACCAGTGCAGCTGAAATCAGAATGTGGCCTTTTATCTTTGCAAAATATATTCTGTACTTTCTTTTATACACTGTATTCCCAGGACTAATCCAAAATCACCACATCAGAAAAAGAAGTCTATTTTATGTTGCTGAACTGAAACCCTTTAGATTCTCCAGGATATTTTTCTTTAAAAAAAAAAATTGCAGGCCAAAGAATCTGAGATTCATATACTGCAGGATATGGTCTCATCACACCCTCCGCCTACTCATTTGGAAGTGTCTCATGATTTTCCTACATCATTTAACACATCTGTAGTTATTTAATTGTTCTAGCTTTTTAGACTACATTGTGAAACAATTGCTTACTGGACTCTTTTTTGTCTTGTTTTTTTATTATAAATATAGCTTTCCTATGCACAGCACCTCCTCCACAGCAATGCAGACATTGGAAACTTGCATGTTATCCAAAAATATTATTTTCTAAACAGGACATTTAGATCTGCATTGAAGAAGGCAGATAGAATACAGTCTATGTGTATGAAAAATGTTTCTGTATGTGTAAACAAGACACTTTTGGAATGGGAGTGTGTTGTATTTTTGGATGACTTTCTTTTTTATTCAGCTATAGTCATTTATCTCAGTTTTGGCTCTAATTCAGGAAAGCACTTAACCACATGCTTAAGTCCACCTCTATCCAGGAAAGCACTTAAGCACATGCTTAAATTATGCATCTACATAAGCAACCGTTGTTGTACAGGGATACTTTCTTGAACTGGGGTCTTAGTCTTCATGAGGTGATCGGCATTTTAAGCTACCCAAAAAGAAAAGTTACCGTAGTGGACTTATTTCTCTTCACTGTTATTGTGTCATACAGTACAAAGCACTTCACTCACACATTGCCAAATGCTTGAAATTCTGCTTTTCCTAGCTTTACTCTTTGGTAGTGAGGAGAATTCCCCATCTCTCAGACAAAGACACCAAACATCTGCCAGATCTCTAAATCCCCATCTGTGGGGTCACAGGACCAGGGAATCAATGCATTATGGTGCTAAACTAGGACTCTAAGATCCCATAATGGATGTATTTAGTTGCAAATGTTTAGAAATGGTCACAAAAGAATGTTAAACAATCTTAGTTGAAACAGGGGCTTCTGCAGATACAGGCAGTGAAAGTAATCAGAGTGACTCTGAGAGACTGATGAAAGAGCTCCTACACACGGTATCACAAGAGGTTTGTAGGAACATTATTTGGTTTTTGAGAGGGGAAACATATGAGAGTCAAACTAAAATTAACTGATCCATAGACAAATCTAGATCACCAGAGTCTGTTTGTCTGGAACTTGTTTGTAAAGCAGTGTGGATTGTGGAATAGGTAGGGAAACCTGAAAGTGAAATAAGTAATGGAGAAGGAGGAAGGGAGAAGTTTAAGCCCTTCACTGGTATTTTCCACTTCTCACTTTGTGTAGTGAATGAACACAGCAGATTTGCTTGGAGCGTTAACGTTGCTGGGAATGTTGATGCTTTGGAAAAGCCACCCCAGAATATTAATGATTTGGAAAAGCCACACCAGACTCTACTGGCGTAAATTGGGAGTATCTCTAGTGAAATATATTTGTATATAACTAGTGTCCCAGACAGTAGAATCAGGCACGCAGTGCCAGGTACTTCAAGCAGAACTGGGTGTATAGTTTCCTCAACTTACCAGGCAGCACCCAAATAATGAACAAGCTTCCATCAAAATAAATGTTGTCTTCTTTAAAACAGATGTAAAGTGAATTGTGTTGTCATTTAAGGTGACAGATGGACATCTATTCCACTCTGTTCATGTTCTTATACCATATTCATTGTCATCATATCTAAGTGCCTGGAGATTTTGGTCCTCTAGTTATCCATAGAACAGATACAGCATCAGGAGCCATCGTACAGCCAGCCCTGCAATCCCAATAGTGTGTCTCTGTTCTGCTCTGGAGAAATCACTTGTACGGATGAGACTAGTTCAGTTTCCATTTCCTTCCAACCCTAGGCTGCAGCACACTGAGGCCAGCAGTTCATGCCACCAGGGCCAGCACACAGCCATTTGGTAGTAACAGCTTTTGATCATTACTGAATTAGGCTGCGTTTGATCCAGCAGAAAGCTTCATATCCCATGAAAAATCCTCTTTAGGTACTTGATTTCCAAATGAGTCTTTCAACATATCCACTTAAGCTGAATGGCTGTATGATCGACTTTATCTGTTTTATTATAAAAGATAGATATTTTTAATTCACTAAACTTATAAATAATTAAAGTTTGCACATGGACTTGAACAGTCACAGGAAAGTAAGTACCGTACAGTGGCTTTACAAATCCTTCCCAATGAGCCATCAGTTTAGTAGCATTTAATTACACAATCACTTAATTACAACATAAGTGGCTTTCTTTATACCTGCTGTTACACCCTGTATCTTATAAACTATGCCTGAGTGCTTTCAGAGCATAACCTAATTTCAAGTGTCAAGCTCCAAAGGGGGAATATTGTGTAGAGCACAGAATATATTTTACTTCCTGTTTCAACTAGCTTTCCAACAGAAATGTGATGGGGACACTCTGATGAGCAATTTGGTTATTATATTCAAGAAACAGACCTTTCTGTAGATTTGCTGAAAGCTCTCAACCCCATTTGGTTTGACTAGTAAAACAATGTATGTTACAGAAGAAGAGGAAATATTAAATAGGCAAAATGCAAATGAATGTAGATGAGTCAATCTTATGGCCATTTCCTGGCTGCAGGAATATAGAAAGAAGCATCATTCTCATTTAAATGGAAAAGTTCTGAGAGGAACAAAAGCCACTGGAGGAAAATGTACAGGTTGGATGTACTCAATATTAAATGCTTTTAGAATACATGGAGTCTAGTGCTCTACTGCAATAACAATGGAATTGCTTGGGTGGAATTGATTGGGTGGTGTCTAAAGGATTAACAAAACACAATGGACTAGACCCTGCTGGAAGTGGTGTGGAGGCACAAGGGTCCAGCAAGAGTGTCCAGGAATAATGATGATTTTGCCAGCACTTTTCCTGGAGGCTGCCGGGCAATGCACATCATCCTTAGACGGTACACTGCTCCCCTTCCCCATCCAGCCAACTCTTCTAGCCAATGGGGAGGGAAGAGCCTTGTCTTCACTTTGTCCCCTTCCAGTTAGCCAGAAGGGCCTGAGCTCCCAGTCACATTGTGGCTATCTATCTTGTTTAGGACACTGGCTCTCAACCTTTCATACCCCTTTCATGAGTTTGATTTGTCTTGTGGACCCCCAAGTTTCACCTCACAAAAACTACTTGCTTACAAAAGCAGTCATAAAAATACAAAAGTTTCACAGAACACTATTACTGAAAAATTGCTTACTTTCTGATTTTTAACTATATAATTATAAAATAAACTAATTGGAATATAAATATTGTACTTACATTTCAGTGTATAGTATATAGAGCAGTAGAAACAAGTCATTGTGTGCATGAAATTTTAGTTTTAAGGCTGTCAAGTGATTTAAAAAAATTGTGAATAATTGCACAATTAATTGCACTGTTAAACAATAATAGAATACCATTTTATTTAAATGTTTTGGGATGTTTTCTACATTTTCAAATATATTAATTTCAATTACAATACAGAATACAAAGTATACAGTGCTCACTTTGTATTTATTTTTGATTACATATACTTGGACTGTAAAAACAAAAGAAACAGTATTTTTCAATTCCCCCATTTACAAATACTGTAGTGCAATCTCTTTATCATGAAAGTTGAACTTACAAATGTAGAATTATGTAAAAAATAACTGCATAGAAAAATGAAAGAATATAAAACGTTAGAGCCTACAAGTCCATTCAGTTCTACTTCTTAGTCAGCCAGTTGCTCAGACAAACAAGTGTGTTCACATTTGCTGGAGATAATGCTGCCCACTTCTTGTTTACAATGTCACCTGAAAGTCAGAACGGACGTTTGCATGGCACTGTTGTAGTTGGCATCGCAAGATATTTATGTGCCAGATGCACTAAAGATTTACATGTCCCCTCATGCTTCAACCACCATTCCAGAGGACATATGTCCATGCTGATGACAGGTTCTGCTCAATAACGATCCAAAGCAGTATGGACCTATGCATTTTCATTTTCATCATCTGAGTCAGATGCCACCAGCAGATGGTTGGTTTACTTTTTTGGTGGTTCGGGTTCTGTAGTTTCCACATCAGAGTGTTGGTCTTTTAAGACTTCTGAAAGCATGCTCCACACCTCATCCCTCTCAGATTTTAGAAGGCACTTCAGATTCTGAAACCTTGGGTTGAGTACTGTATCTTTAGAAATTTCACATTGGTAAGTTCTTTGTGTTTTGTCAAATCTGCAGTGAAAGTGTTCTTTAAATGAACAACATGTGCGGGGTCATCATGCAAGACTGCTATAACATGAAATATATGGCAGAATGCGAGTAAGCATACAATTCTCCCCCAAGGACTTGAGTCACAAATTTAATTAACACATTATGTTTTTAATGAGTGTCATCAGCATGGAAGCATGTCCTCTGGAATGGTGTCTGAAGCATGAAGGGGTATGCAAATGTTTAGCATATCTGGCACATAAATACCTTGCAATGCCAGCTTCAAAAGTGCCATGCAAATGCCTCTTCTCACTTTCAGGTGATATCAATAAAAAGCCAGAAGTATTATCTGCTGTAAATATAAACAAACTTGTTTGTCTTAGCAATTGGCTGAACAAGAAGTATGACTGAGTGGACTTGTAGGCTCTAAAGTTTTACATTGTTTTGTTTTTGAGTGCAGTTATGTAACAAAAAAAAATCTACGTTTGTAAATTGCACTTTCATGATAGAGATGGAACTACAGTACTTATATGGGGTGAATTGAAAAATACTATTTCTTTTGTCATTTTTACAGTGCAAACATTTCTAATAAAAATAACATAAAGTGAGCACTGTACACTTTGTATTCTGTGGAATTGAAATCAATATATTTGAAAATGTAGAAAACATCCAAAAATATTTAATACGTTTCAATTGGTATTCTATTGTTTAACAGTGAGATTAAAACTAGGCATAGAATCATAGAAATGGAAGGGACCTCGAGAGGTCATCTAGTCCAGTCCCCTGCACTCAAGGCAGGACGAAGTATCATCTAGAAAATATATACAGAAGAGTTAATGTACCCTCTGGAAGACTTCTATGTACCCCCAGGACTACATGTACCCTTGGTTGAGAACCACTGATTTAGGTGTATGATGCTGGGAAGCGTCCTTTCTTGCCTTGTACACTCACAACGGGACCAGTCTCCATATGGCCCAATGGTCTCAGCTGCTAGTGCAGAACTGCTTTTGGATTAGTTATGTGTTTGTAAATTCAGGTCTACTCCTGCTCCTCCCTATATTTCTTTACTAGACAGGTTTTATAAGGAATGATGTGTGCTCTTGCATGCTCTCTCTGTCTCTCTCTCTCTCTCCATTTGGCTAGGTGTTTTGGGTTTTTTCTGAAAACTATAAAAATAGAGACACTAGCCCATTATTTCCATCATGTTGAACCTCCAAAAGAACACTTCTAACACACTTTATGTGAGCTGTGAAGGGGCATTTCGCTTTTATTGAAGGTGACACAAATTGGGATTTAGTGATTTCACATCTGCTAGTCATTAAGGTTACAAATTAAAAAAAAAAAGTTGGTCAGTTTGCCAAGAACAGCCGTCAGCTATTGAAAGTCTGAGATGTGCCAAAGAAGGGCCCACCTCCAGTTTACCTCTTTAAGGACACAAAGCCAAATATTATTTTCCTGGTTTTCGAGTCTTCAAAGTACCACTTTCTTGGATCGTGGGGAAATGCCATGAGAATGAGTGGCTTTGAGGGTTTCCTGTTTGAAATATGACAAAAACATTCATTCTTTCAGCATTTTGCTGAGATGCAAGACCAAAGGCCTCGGGGAGATTCCTAGATATAGGAGACTAATGCTTCTCTCACTCCACCCATTTACCTTCTGTGCTTCAGCACACTCAGTCCTGCCCTGGTTGGTCTAGAAAATTGCTGAATAATTCTAAAATGATTAAATTAGTGGTAAACCACAAAGGTTTACCAGTTTCCACAGACTGAAGATGATTACTCAAGTGCCCACAATAGTATCTTTGTAAATCAAAGTTATTTGTGTCCCTCTTTAAACTGTAGTCTTCATGTCATATTATGTTGTGTTATACTGCATTATCAGTAACATAATGGGACCAACCATGCAAGGTGCTGAGCTTCATTAGGTCAATCAAGTCGGTGAGCATTGAGGGTATTCAGCACCTCATAGGATTAGGCTCCACAACACAGGTTTGAATGATAAAACCAATAAATGATGAAATTTAAAGCAGGACGTTGGTGTTTCCTGGGCTGATAGCTATTATGAGATAGCAGCTGTCTCACCAGAAATGTCTAGCAAGCTAAATGTCTAGCAAGCTAATGTCAGGATTAATTGGAAAACCAGTATTTATGAAAAGTGGCTAGCTGCCACTGGGTTGAAAAAGGCAAATAGTGTCAAGTAAGTTGGCATTCCTAATTTTATCCTGTGCAAGTAACTACATTTCTTTACACAATGGCTGCTTTATTAAAATAATAGGATACTGGAGAGTGCATAGGTGCATAATAGCCAAACGTTATTAGTCAAGCCCATTTCTACTTGATCCTTGAGTATTTCATTGAAGGAAAAAGCTACATAATGCACTGCTACCCCCTCAGATCTCCTTAGCGGATAGCTTTCTATTACTTCTCTCACTTTCCATTTTTTAGTGCTTTTCTTTCATAGAGCTATTTACAGGGATGGTACTCAACAACTGGAGGACCATTCTACCAGTGGTCTGATGTCATGTTAAGATCATTTGTTGTTTGTAAGGATGGGGTGGAGGAGAACACTGTAAATAAACTGCACAAGGTGTTTGACCAGAAAAAGTCCTCCATGCAGTATGAAGACAGAAAAGAGACAGGAATGGGATGACGTTCTTTCACATTGGAGCATAGAGAACATTTAAAATCCTTTCCTATGCCTGTCATAGAGATGAAGAAGGGCTTCTCCTTCTATCTGCAAAGCCTCAGCCAATGGATCTGGTGAGTGTATGGGAGGGGAATAATTTGGTGAATCTTAGTTGCAGTCTCCAGGGGGAAAAGGCCAAGTATTTTTTGCTGTGATGAATTTTGGAACACGTTCAGATGGAATTAACCATATCTGTCAATCTAGAATATTCATATCTATAGAGGCAAATGCCACATCAGCTGTAGCTGTGTTTTGTATGGCCGTACTCACTAGGGTTCTCGATATGCTGGGGGCGCTTTGTTCTGGTCTATGAGAGAGAAATCTATGCTTCCCATGGCTAGTAAAATCAAATGGGCTAAGGAGACAGTATTAGTTCTTCCCCAAAGGAGGACAGGGCACCAGCATCCCTCAAAGAAATGGTCATTTAAATCCTGGCTCAAGAAAGAATCCATTAATGTTGACAATCTCACTGGTATTGCTATCTCTAACATGCCTGCTTGTATTCAAGGCAATTGATAAGATGCTGTTAGACAAATCTGGCTGTGTCCCAAATCCTTAAATTTTCTTGATCACTGTCAGTCTGGTTTCATGCCTGAATATAATACTACTGGGGGAAATCTGCACCACAGCACAATGCAGAATTTTGCAGAAATTAATGTTCGCATAGAATTTCCTTTCCCCCACAGAAATGGGCTACAGTGCTGCTAGCCACCACTAGGGGCTTCTGGACTCAGCAGAGCCCAGCTCACACATAGAAAACATTGTGGTGGGGATGGGAGAGAGCTAGAGGGTTCCTGGCAGCTGCAGTTCCCAGCCTGCCCTGAGGGAAGGAGAAGGCAGTATGCAGGAAACTCCATGCAAGCCTGGGACCGAACATCAGTCTGTTTCTCCCTCTGGATCCCTGGGCTTGCGGCGGGAGGGCTGTCTGGACAAGGTGGGGAACCATGGCTAGGCTCTGGCGGAGGGAAGGGGGTGGTTGTCTGGGCTCTGGGTTGTGGGTGTCTGGGCCCCTGGCTGGGCTCTGAGTGTGGGGGAGTGGGGGGACGGGAAAGAAGGCAGAGAAATAGGAACAGGGTAATCATGGGGGTTTCTTTAACTCTCTACTCCTTGGGGAATTTTTGTGTGTGTCTGTATTGTTACAGACATACTTGCTGACAGGTATTTTGAAATTACCAAAATAATTGAAACTGGCGTGATCATGCAGTGTTATTTGGACAAATAAAATTTGCAGAATTTTAAAATATTCTGCACAGAATTTTTAATTTTTTGGTGCAGAATTCCCCCAGGAGTAATATTATATGGAAACTGAACTCTTTTCACCAAAGGATGTGGTCGTCCTAGCAGTATCCTGATAAAAGTCAGGTGTTCAATGTCCAGGTGTTTGCAGGGCCAGTGCAAAGGGGATCCAGGACAAATTAAAGTCTGCCTGTTGGAGGGGGACTGGATGGGAAGATCCTCTGTAAGGAAACAGTTACTATTTTAGTATCCAAAGGTGTGATGGATCCAGGGCCCATTTAGTGCTGGATTCTGTTTTTTCTCAAGGGCAAAATGTGTGTACAAGAAGCTTCTTTTTCTTGGGTCCTTAGCCCAAGACATAATCTGGACTTGCTGCTCCCATAAGCACAAGGAATCCGTGCACTTAGTATCAAGAACAAGATTACCTTCTCCAGACTAGCAGGGGAGGCACCACACCTTTGCACAGAGTGGTGCAGTAGCCACTATGCAGAGCTGTGCATTATAGGACTTAATCCGCCCCTCTCGCAGGGAAAGCAGAGCAATCATTTGTAAACTTGCCAAACCTCAAAGGTTTGGAATTTGGAAAAAGCAGAAAAGCAACAAAGCAGCAGATATTTATCCAAAGCTTATCACAACTATCCAAACATCTTAAGACTGCAAAATTAGGTTAGAGGGGCATTCTCCCCATTACTTTCCACACCTCTGTTTCCCATTCTAGGTAGACTGGGAAAAAAACATTTCTTCAGAAATTCCAAGACCACAAGAACATTTGGTTCGAGTCTGGTTCTTAAAATGGACACCGACTTGGGAGGGTTTGTGGTGGGTCATATCTAACCTAAACTTGCGTGCCTATCTCTGTGACTCCCATTACCAACTAAAATACCATGATACACTGAAAAATGACCCTAAGAACAAATTAGCTTGTTTCTCTTTCCAAGCGGTCTGTTTACATTCTGTGCGTGACATTAAGGGTCTTGATTTAGAAACGAATTCGGATGGCTTCTTGTTGGTTAATAATAAAGCTCTCTGATGGGACAGCCTAGAAAAGAAAGAACTCAGTAGTCTGACAGCTGTGAGACTGCAGTGTCAGCCAAGAGATTTGAATTTCAGAATAGTAGAAAACATAATCCTAAAGCCTTAGTATTTCGGATGGGTGAAGGCTGTTGACAGTATCACATGACAAAGCCATGGGCTAATTCAGTCTCTGAGGGGCGAAAAATACTTCAGCTTCTCCTATTAACTGATACAGAAAGCCACCTTGGTATTGTACTGGGGATACTTGCTTCCCAGGCCTTTCTCTGCTACATGCAAAATGCTTGTTGCTACTTGAGGATGACTGCAAGAATGCTGGGCCCTTGTAGCAACTGGTTCATCCTTTATGCTTATAGTGTGTACGTAGTAATTACAGTACAAACCACATGTTTGAGCCCTCACAGTTTACTTGTGAGACCATTTTCTGAGACTTCAAAATAACATTTGATTTTTTATTGTCAGGCACAACCTCCTTCTCATCCCCCAACCTCACTTTGCCTTATATAAATCTAAAGGCCCTTTAATTTGTGTCAATACTGTAAAATAGGTCACACAAGATTTTTTTCCCCTCTGATGATGGGAATTACATAATTATCGGGTTCCACTATCACTGCAAAGGAACTAGTTAGAAAGCAAAACACATCAACCACATAAGAAATGTCAGGTATGTGGAATTAGCCAGGCTTCTGCAGAGAAGAATTACAGATCTGCTTAAAAACCTTTAAGTTCAAAGGTGTTTGGATCGGGGAAGCAGGGGAAGGGGGTTATTTTCTAAGTAAAGGTAATTTGTGACATTCAGATCGGGATCTGGGTTCAGATTTTAAACATCTCTAAAATTCAGAGGTGTTTATATCTGAGTCTTGGGTTTGAATCCATTTTCATGATTTTGTGTTGAAAAAGAATCCTTATACAATCATATTAATTGCTTTCACTAAAGACCAGATAGCTGTTGCTCATCCCTTTTGGTAGCTTTGTTCAGCAGCTGGTCACAGTTGCAGTCACTGAACTCTCCAGGATGTGGCAGTTTGTGCTTTCCCATTTCAGGCCAGACAGTTCCAAGCAGTATCCATCCTTCCATAGGCGGAACTCTTCCTGGAGCTCCCTTATGGGTTGACTGGCACCTAAATGGCATGAGTGAGCCCCAGGTGATCTTGGGCAAATTGCTTATGGCCTGATCTTAAAAGGTACTGAGTGTCTCTGAATTCTGTATATCCATTTTGGGGGAGAACTGGGAGGGTGGAGAGTTAATATCTAAGCTACTTCAGGCTTACACCATTATAATGATCACTGTATTCTGGTCCCTCACTTTCTCATTTCTAAAATAACTACACTAATATTTACCTCCCAGGGCATTCACAAGCTTACTTAATGTTTGTGAAGTATTTGGAGCTCCTTGGATAAAAGGCAATCTAAAAATACAAATTATTAATAGTACTGTGTTCTTGGGTTGCCCTTACTCTTCCTCAGGACAGATAACTCTCAGGAAGCCAGTTTGGTTTAATGATTGTGAATTATAAGGACTTCTATGTAATCAGTGCAGAAATAGTAACATTCTGCCTAATAGGGATGCATTCTGAGCAGCTAAGTGGTATTTCACCAGTTGTTTAAATAAGTGTGCAATTTTAAGCTCTGGACATTTAATATAGAAGTTACAAAATAATCATATTCTGAGTAAAATTCAACCCTCGCAGCCGCAAACTAAGGTGTTACTTAAGTCCTACCTAAGCTCTCAAAACAGGAGATCTGGAGGACTTTAGTGGTGCATAGCTTTCATTTTGGCTCTTTCATTTTTGTTCCACACAGTATTTTATTCCACTTAGTCTTTTCAGACTTTTGTTTAATAGCCTCTTCTCTGAGTTGAGACAATAATTAGGATGACAGGCTATACAACAGGTTTTCCACTGAACACAGAATAAAAATCCACATTAAAAGAACAGTATTAACATTGGAAGGTCAAGCACTCACAAGTCAGGAAATGCCAAAATTAAGGTTGCCTGTGCATATGCATTGTGGTACAGTCTTTAATTATATGATCATATTCAGTGCAAACTATTTTTGGGCTGAAACTATTTTGCAAATTCATGTCAAATTCATAAACAGTTTTGAGTCAACCAAAAGTGCATTTTTCAGCAAATAACAATTCGTTTGAAAAATTGTACCCACCTCTAGTCAGGAGGGGAATGAGAAAGGTTTGACGCAGAAGTCCAGTGATTAAACAGAAAGTGAGAAATACAGTCCAATATCAGAGGAAACAATGTTTTCCTTTCACTAAGCATGTTCCTTGTTCTGTGTTAGAAGAAAATGATTCTTTTTTTGTTCTTTATCATTGGCATATAACACTATTACAGGGAACGGGAAGGGAAAAATGAAGTCAAAGGAGGACAAAATAGAGACCCTCCCTGGGAAAAGGAGATAAAACCTTAACACAACTCACAGAATTCCACATACTTCATATGCACATTGTCCTGAACCAATGGGGCTCAGCCGCTTATAATATTCTATTGGGCCTTCATCCAGAACTCTTCCCTTCAGAGAGGACAAATGGTCCTACAGATTGCTACCTTGTCATCCAAACCTCTCACCAATCTGATCCAGCATTCCCGTGTATAGGAACTGGGCCTGAGCTGCCAAAAAAAGAGAACATCCACTGGAGTTAAGTGACGGGGCTTCTCTTACAGCCGTATTTAGACTTTAGAAGCCATGGGTTTGGGATTTTAGCCACGATCCTTCAAGTTACTGTAAGTGCATGGATTTCTTCAGAGATCAATTTGTGGAAGCAGGACATTTGTTTGCACACATCTCACTAAACAACCTGAGGCCTGCTGTGTAGCCTCTCTTTTTTGTGTTGTGGGATTTATAACAAATTGTCCTCTAGCTACAGTATTATCCTATTATATGTATTTCTATTATTAAAGACTCGCCAACCCTTTCCCTGAACATGGGGCTACACAATTTTCCCAAGGAAAAGTAGGGCTTCCAAAACTGCTAACTATGCTTACAAAAGACTACATGCAGAGGCCTCTGGCATTGGGGACTGGGAAGGGCAACTGTGCTGGTTGGAGGTGAGAAGAAGTCTTATTGTTTTCCTCATCATCTGATAGTGTGGTTGACTTTATTCATAATTCCCTTGTTCTTCCATCTTCCTATTCCTTCCACACTTAGTTCTCCCCTAAATTCTGGGGGAAAATCTGGAGTGAGAATGCACAGGTCTGAGGGATCTGCACAGGTGAGAATGCACCATGAGAATGCACAGGGCCTGCAGCTGCTCTAAGGAAAACGTCAACAAGAGAATAATAGAAATATTGGGAAACACATCCCTCTCCAGCGGGACTTTTAATTTAATTTTGCAGGACATATTTTATATCATTATGTTGGGAGTAACCAGGTGGTGCTGTTACACATAGGCTACATCTATACTTGGAGCTAAAGGTGTGATTTCCAGCCTGCATAGACTACTCAGGCTACCTTGATGCCATGGGAGCATGATCAGCACAGAGTGGCAGCACAGGCTAGCTGCCCTGACTATGTACCCACAGTGTCCAGGCAGGTTTATACTGAGAGTGGCTAGCCAATGCCACCGCTTGCCACTGCCCATGCTACCAAGGACATACTACTATTTTTAGAACACTAGCTCGAAGGGAGCTAGCTTGAGTATTTCTACTAGAGCTGGTGTAGACATAGCCGTAGTTTTCTTAGCTTTCAAACCATTAGTCTATCTTTGGGGGAAAAAATGCTGCATTGTTGTAGGTTTTGTAATGTATGTTCTTTTTGCGGTGCTGCTGCAAGCAGCAGGAGGGTTTGCATTCCACCTTCATCTCTGTAACTAGAGTCAATGCTTGCAGCAGGCATGCTCCCTGGGAATCTGGTTTTGGTGCTTTGGCTAAAGTAAAGGTTTGTCTATACAAATATTTAGTTTGCAAGAAGCTGGGGTGTAAATCTACCCTGCACTAACCTGTCGCTGTTCCCAGGGACCTTGCTGACACCACTTTAGCAGTTTGTTCAAGTGATTTGAGCTAGTGCAGTCTCAAAGAAGGCTGATGAGGGGATTACCTGTGTGCTATTTGACTACCTCCATTCAGGCACTAGCATATATGTATACTAAAAGTGTACCCAGACTTTGCATCACCAATTTCTCCTCCAATGAGAAACCACCAATGAGTCACCCAAATCTGATACTGCTCAGCAAAGGAGTGACAAATTTTGAATGTATTCTCACAGGCATTGTGGCACGCAGAGTGTACATGTCCCAAAGCAAAGTTAATTCACCATAACCAAAAGTCCCCTTTTACATAAGCTAGGGGCTATCTAATGGGATAAGATGGATTAGACCATGACAAATACACTTGCTGTAAATAAATTTATGTATAGACATTTTTATTATGTATTCTATTTTGCATGCCAATTGTAATTCCATGTTCAGTCTGTTTGAGCACCAGGATGTATTCCTGAAGAAAAAGCACATATATCCACTCAGTACCCCTCTGTAAATAGAGAGAGCAAGTGATGTTTCGGATTTATGCTTCAGCCTTGCATGTTTTTCTGAGTTCAGTAGTAGAGTTCAGGAGTAAATACAATGTGTACAACTAACAAAATATATTGTTGAAGTTGCGTTTTCGTAAGCCATAGTCTATATTTTGCTATCTAACAAAATTACATAAACAAAAGATGCTTATGGCAACGAGTGGGTGTGTACAAAGTAACCAAGGAGCTTTGAATCCAGTGCCCTCTTGTTATAGTGGGTACAAAAAGATAATATCACAATGTAGCGTAAGTGAAAACTCTGAAGATATCTCATTTGTTTGTTTGTTATAATTTTGTTTAATTTCATGGATACACATGTTCCTTTCTGGGTTCTTATAAGACTGCAAACATATGGTATTGCCAGAGTAGGTTTCTTTTTCTTTTTGTCTTTGAAACCACAAATTATACTGTTTATCATGGTTATGAAGCAACAGTTGGTGGACAAATATGATATTAAAAATAGACTCGGATTTCCCAATCACCAGGAGTGCTGGCTTGCATGCCTATGCAGCAGTGTTGATATGTGGGTAATTTAATTTTTTTGGCCTTTGTTTTTCTACTGTGTGATGCTCTGAGGTTATTTCTAGGCAAAATGAAATATATAGTTATACATAGTAAGAGAATTATATAGTAGAAAATGTTCTTGGCACACATGCATAAGTTAGGATGAGCACATAACATGCGTTTGAATGGAATCGCTGTTTTTTTGTTTATTTGTCCATTGGAAAGCCAAGAAATATAGCACTATCCATTTTGAACTTAATTTTTACATTTCTTTTATTAACACACACTGAAACAGCTTCAGATACTTAAAGCATCATTGGGGCAAAGAGAGAGAGGCCGGGGAGAGAAGAGGAGAGAAGACTATAGCCTGCTGGTTAAGGCACCCACCTGGGAGATGGAAAACCCAGGGTCCAGTCCCCCTGTTTCAATAACTCTTTAATTATTTATCCAGACTAGAACACCTTCTATGGGAGAAAATAAGGGAGCCCCCATCAGAGCCATAGGTCAGTGGTTAGAGCTCTCTTGCTGAGTGATGGAAGACTCCTGTTCAAATTCTTTCTCCCCTTCAATCAGAGAGAAGATAATTGAACTCTGGTCTCCCACATTCCAAGCGAGTGCTCTAACCACTAGGCTAAACATTATGAGGTTGGCACCACCACCGCTTCCTCCAGTGGCCAGATTTTGAATGGGACCTGATCCAGTTGGTGGTCTCTAAGCAGATTGGGCCCCTCACACAGCTTAGCATCTGAACACCTATCTTTCCCTGTTCTGCGAATCATTCTGGGGCTCAGGTGGGAGATTAGCATCCAGAGGCCTAGTGGGAGGCAGAAATGAGCATGCTTGGGAGGCAGACCTGTGGGCACCTAGAGAAATTTTACCCTGAAAAATAAGGTTTTGGGTGAGTTTAGGCATCTGCAGAGTTTGGTGGGAATTTGTGAATTGCAGTAGAGCCTAAAATTAGGACTTAGGTACCTAAGCCCAGACTGAGGTGCCTAAATTTTGGGTTTAGGTACCTAAGTACCTTTGTTCATCTGGGCCCTTCTGCCTACAGGATGAAGATCGTCTAGTTACCTTACAAGGCTTACTTCTACCCTGTTGAGTATATGATTTTCAAGAGTAATCACTTAAATTGCATGCTGATACAACCTCTTCTATCTTATGTTAGGCACAGGGAGTCTCCAGCACAGATTAGGAAGAGTCAGTGTGGAGTAAGGACAGATCTTTGTATCTTTTGGATTCAAGCCCCGGGCTGGAAAAAAAAATGTCAACAGGTTGCAGATGGCCAGATGACTTTTGTTGCTGTGATAAAAAGAGTGCAGAGTTCTGTCTGCCCCTGCTCAGGCTGTCAGACAGGTTTTCCTGAGATGTAGGAAACAAAAGAGTTTAAGCAAACAGGTAAGACAAGGAGATCAAAACAAACAAAAGGAAATGGGAGTGGTAAAAATAAGGGTGAAAAACACCCCTCACCATTAAATCAAGTATAAAGTTGAACCCATAACTGGACACCTAAGGATTACTGTATTGTGGCCCATTAGGACGTATACTGTGCGCAAAATGTTGTAATCCCAGTTTCCCCCCGCCACAAACAGTTCTTCAAAATTAGCTGTAATTTTCATGGTTCAAATAAAACATGACGTGAATAAGGTTTGGTGGCTAGTACTAGCCCACCCTAGAATTAAGGAGGTTTCTCAATGAAATATCCATACTATGATCTTAAATAAATATCCATGTACTTACATTGAGAGGGCTCAACAGGGCTACATAGGCTGGGAGAAGCTGAGTAACTTCCAGCAGCCTGTGAAGTTACATAGGTAAGAGAATGGAGAGGAGTGGAGACAGTTGTTTGGCTCATTCTAGGGTGTGCAATACAAGGGAAACTTGAGAGAGAAACTTGGGAGAGAAGATGGGGGAAATAAAATAAAGGATTAAGGCCAGAAGAATGAAGGAAGGTTATGCTTAACTCCCATTTTTCTTTTCTTTTGTACTCCCCATTTTCCCCTCCCTCTTCTTTGTCTTCTACTGTTTTCCACTCAACCTGTCTCCAATCCACCCTTTTATGCCTCCTTCTCTTTTTCAGTCATTTCCCATTTTTCTACCTTTCTTCCTCTCTACTTTTTCTTACTCCTCCTCATTTTTCTCTGTGCCCCTTTACCAGCCCTCTTCATTAACAATAAATGTTCCGCAAAAAGAACAGGAGGACTTGTGGCACCTTAGAGACTAACGAATTTATTTGAGCAATTCCATTCTATGCATCCGATGAAGTGAGCTGTAGCCCACAAAAGCTTATGCTCAAATAAATTGGTTAGTCTCTAAAGTGCCACAAGTACTCCTGTTCCTTTTGCAGATACAGACTAATACAGCTGCTACTCTGAAATAAATGTTCCTTTCCCCATAAATTGTCTTTCCAGCTAACAGCTATTGCTCTGCTGGCAGTGTTCAACTCTGTTTTCATGTTGCGCTCCCCTTGAGGGAAACTGGGTATTGGTTAACACACTAATACAGCAAAGTATTTAAGCACATGCTTAAGGTTATCCCTGTGCAGCAAAGCACATGGGCACATTCTTAACTATAGCCATGTGCTTAAATACAACATAGATGTTAAATCCACCTGTGCCTAAGTCCCAGTGAAACTTAAGCACATGCCTAAGTGCTTTGTTGATATGACTGAACTGCTAAATGAGGATCTAAAATAAGTGCCCCTAGCAGGCATCTTTTTGGGAATTCCTTTGCATTGATCACTACACTGGTGGCTTTTTCCATGTTAGTGTGGATATTTGATTTTGACTGTGAACAATTATATCATGTAAAGTCAGATGAACTTTGTAGATTCATAGATTTCAAGGTCAGAAGGGACCATTGTCATCATCTGGTCTGACTTCCTGTATAACACAAGCCATAGAACTTCCCCCAAATAATTGCTATATCTTTTAGAAAAACATCCAATCTTGATTTTAAAATGGACAGTGATGGAGAATCCATCACCTCTGGTAAACTGTTCAGATGGTTAATTACACTCTCCATTAAAAATGCATGGCTTATTTCCAGTCTGAATATGGCTAGCTTCAACTTCCAGCCATTGGATCGGGTTATACTTTTCTCTGCTAGATTGAAGAGCCTGTTATTAAATAGTTGTTCCCCGTGTAGGCACTTATAGAGTGTGATCAAGTCACCCCTTAACCTTTTCTTTGCTAACCAAATGCGTACATAATAGCTTATTATTCCATCTATCGTTTACATTGTTTCTAGTCTGTTTTAAAAATGGACATCTCACAAATTACACTCCCCTTATTGCAAGAGGTTCAGCTTTTCTCCAGTGTTCAGAAATGTTTCCTTTTGCATCTGCCAAAGCTCACTAAGGGACTATCATTCATCCACCTCTGACTCTCCCCACCTTCCACCCCTTTCCCTTTTGCTCCCCTTTGCTCTCATCTCCTTCAGAAGTTGAGAAGCAAAGGAAGAATCCTCCCTTTGTACTCTGTTTCCCCCTCTCTTCCCCCTCCCTTTGTTTGTTCCCTCTGACCTCTCCATGGTTTTCTTTTTCTGGTTATGAAGCCTTTGGGATCTTTTCATTCTGAGTATCAAAGTTCATTGTATGTTCAGCGTACTATACTAGTTTAAGATGTTTGGGGCCAGATCCACAACTGGTGTAATTGGTTTAGTTCCACTGAAGTCAATGAAGCTATGCTTATTTATGCCAACTGGTGATCTGACTTTTATTTTGTATGGTGTATAATATGCAGAATTGCTAGTCCATGATCTTAGAGAACAAATGTTAGTTATTTAATAATGACCACAAGGAAAAATAGAAAATATATGAAGAAGTGACCAATAATGTCCCTCCTTTAGCATCTTAAGAAGCAGCTATAGCATCTCTCCCACTTCAGTGTCATGATCCTGACAAGTGATTAACCATATAATTTAAATGGATGGAATTTTCAAAAGCAACTAAATGATTTAGAAGCACAAGTCCCATTGAATATCAGTGAGACATGTTCATAAGTCACTTAAGTCGTAGGCTCTTTTGAAAATCTCACCCTACATTTTTAAATTTTGTTGGTTTAATTTTGGTGAAAGCTGCTTTATATTTTTCAAAGATGCTCATCTATTTTATCTTTGTATTTGGCACTGGTATGATGGCTACTGGAAATCATATGTCCAGTTCTGGTGTCAACAACTCAAAAAAGCTGTTTACAAATGGGAGAAGGTTCACAGAAGAGCCGTGAGAATGATTAAAGATTTGGAAAACATGCCTTGGAGGAGTAAACTCAAGGAGCTCAATCTATTTACCTTAACAACGAGAATTTTAAGGGTCGACTTCATCACAGTCACTAAATACCTACAATGGGGACGAAATATTTAATACTGGGCTCTTCAGTCTTAGCAGATAAAGATATAGCATGGGCCAGTCACTGGAAGTTGAAGCTAGACAAATTCAGATTGGAAATAAGGCATACATTTTTAGCAGCAAGGATCATTAACCACGGGAACAATTTATCAAGATTGATGGTAGATTTTCCAACACTGACAATTTTTAAATCAAGTTTGGATCCTTTTTCTAAAAGATCTTCTCTAGGAATTATTTTGGGGAAGTTCTATGGCCTGTGTAAAGTGAGAAGTCAAACTAGATGATCACAATGGTCTCTTCGGTCTTGGAGTCTATGGATCTATAATTTTAACAGTTACCAGTATGATTTAATTATCACCACGCTCTCTTCTGGACCAGAGTTGTGACTTCAAGTCACCAAACAAGTCCTAGATCCATGCCTAGTGGTGAGGCTGCAGTGTATCTGTAAGGGTTGCCAAACTCCTGGAGGTGGTGTGCTCAAGGTGAGGCATCAGAATGAACCGCCTCTGCTTGTCATGGAAGACTGGGAGTTATATTTGAAAATCACAACACACTTAACAAAAGGAGAGGAATAACCTCAGAGTTCAGACCAACCGCCTCTCTTTCAGTAAAATCTGGTGTAATGACCAAGGCTGCGTGTTAATTTTCCAGGTAAAAACTGTATGATGCTTCATTTCCCTACACAAGGCCTGATCCACTATCTCTGTGCTCCGCACAGACCCAAGAAAGCTTTCTTCTGCAAAGGAAGTGTGGATGTGGCCCTCTGGTGTGAATGTAGAGAATGTCGCTGGTCGCCCTGCACATTTCAGAGAATATGCAGCCTCCTTTTTTGCACAGTTCTGACTGAAGTGAGTCCTCAGTTACTGTCACAATTTGCACCATCACGATTTAGCTCCTTGCTTTGTCAAGCACTATGAGATTCCAGTAATCTGAAAGTTGCTACATAATTATTCTACAAAGAAATAGTTTTGTCCTTTAAATCCAAGTCCAGTGCCAGGATCTGGTAGACCTTAAATCACAATTTTTACTTCGATAATGTAATTAGCCTTTAGTGATGATGAAAAATATGCATAACGTATCATTTAGCAAAATTATTTACAAACACTAACTAGCTAATCTTAACAGCACTCCTGTGGGTTAGGTATGTATTAACCCCATTTCATAGGTAGGGAAAGTGAGGCACAAATTACCTAATTTGCCCAAGGCCACAGCACTCGTTTATCAGAACTAGGATAGCTAATAACGAAAGTAAATTGCGAGAGTTTCTGGCTCCCTCCATTCAGATCATGCCTCTTTCATACCCATTATCCCATAGTCAGAAGGCATTCAAGTCCAAACCTGCAAATACTTAACCCAATAAATAGTCCTTAGTTGAATGGTCCATTAAGCTACCCCAATTGATCCTGGGTGAATCTGCCTTTACCAGGTTCCTTTGCTATGGGACTCCATAGGATATTTGTGTGAGAAAGAACTACTCTTGAGTTGGGGTTAAGGGTCCCACTTGTGGTTTTATAAAACCACAATTCAAAGTTTGCATCTTGAAAAGACTAGGGTCTTTTCTAATTTTTTTTTTAAGCCAATAATCTCATCCTATAGTTTTGTTTCAATTAGAGTTAATCCTATATTACTGTTAATTGACATGTTGTTTGCTTTGTAAATGGCGCCAGTAAATCAAAGTGGTAATTTCTGTTGTCCCCACTGTTTAATTTTGTTTCTGTCAGATGACTATCTGTCCCATACATGCCAATGTGGTTTCATATCTTGCCATTTGTCTCTGTCAGAGTTACAAGGCCCATAGCAGTAACACTCCACCTTTCCAAGATATTTGCACTTACATTTACTGCAGCAAGTTTTATGGTTTTTCAAAAAAAAGTCTAGAAGATATGGAGTTGCAAAAGGGAAGTACACTTTAAATATAACTGTACATTAAATATGGTTACTGAGTCATTGTTTCGGTTTTATACTGTACATATATTTGTCCTGTTTAAAATGCACTGAGAACCAAAGCTAAAAACCATCTGCACCTCCTGTTTCCGTCTGAGACGTTATTTATGTTTTTGGCTTAGTACCCTGAGCTAAATACAGAATGTGTAAAGACTGTTAATTAACCCTTTGAGAAATGAGTTTCCCACCAGCATATGGAGCAGGAATATGTTTTTAATCAGGTAGTAAAACTCCCAGGATTTATACTGTTTCAAATGTTGCTTCTTAATGAAACCAAAGGAATACATGTTAAATACATTAAAAGAATTAGCCCCAAACCTATTTTTAAGCAAAGATACATTTGTGACCCACACCAACAAAAGCCAGAAAATTCAAATTTAAGGCCAATGGTCCAACATTAACCTAATGTACTTTGGACAAAATGCTCAGTGAAGTAAATTTTAAAAGGACAGTGTCTCTCATCTGTAACATTTTCTTTTCTGACTGGTTGCTTCATTCCAATGTTGTTTAAAGATATGTTTACACATATACATTAATTTTTGAAAGTTGGCTAAAATGCCCATTTATTTTCCTGATACGATAGATTGGAACATCAATTAAAGAAGAAATTCAGACTAAAGCTCATTTTGGCCCCGATTCAGCAATATAGGTGAACAATTGCCTAAATTTAAGCAAGCAAATAGTCCTGTAGAAACCAGTGAGATTTCTCCTGGGCCTAAAGGTAGTCACATACTCAACAATCTTGCTGAATTTGGGCCTCAAAAAAAATCATATTATTTAATGAATAAAACAAACCATCATAGCTGGATTGTGATTTATCCTCTTCCAGTTGAAGTCAATAGGAGATGAACCCCAGACTTTAATGGGAATTCATTCTTACCCTTAGTATTACTTCAGTCTCTAGCATAAACTCGTGTGTGTGTGTGTGAGAGAGAGAGAGAGAGAGAGATAATAATTATATGGATACCTGCAATAAAAAATGTTAGGAACAAAAAGTTATTGTCCAAGTACAGGGCCTGTTTGTGTGCTTTTCAAATATTTGCAACTTGGCCATTTTAATTTTAAAACACAAATTCCAAAAATGCCTCATTCAAACGATGGATTAAAGGGTCTGGAAAATATCATGGTTTAAATCAGTCTGTTTGTGTTATACAAGGGCATGTACACACACACACACACACACACACACACACACACACATTTCAAACTGGGAAGCCTACTGGTTTGTCTTTGCACACGTTTAAAAATAGTCACAGAGGATTTTTTTTTTTTAAGGATTAAAAAGCCAACAATCTTTAACATTCCTGTGCCATAACTTTATGTGCCAGGTTTCAGGCTGAGTGAATTTTCATAGCCAAGGGATAAACCCCTAAAAATAGTAGTTTAAAATATATGGCCTGAGTCCAACTGAAAATAACCTTGTTAACGTAACTTCTGGCCCAAAGAAGCTTTGTGGTCCCGTTGTGCTGTAATGCCATAGAGGATTTTTACCATCCCTTGGAGAAAAAACAGGCTTTTCCATGGCTAAGCCTGCAATATTATTAGTTTATTAGTAATCGTATTACACCAGCACCCAGAAATCCTGATCTGAAGTAGGGCTCCACTGTGCTAGATTCTGTACAGATACATAAGAAGACATAGTCCATGATCAAAGGAGTTTACAAACAACTATTGTAATCCTGTAAAGATGTACGCGAAGTCCCATTCAAGTCTATGGGCCACACTGTGCAACTTGTGTCGTCATTTACACCAGTGCCAAATGGCTGTAAATCGTCACCATTCTATTTTGTATCATGTTTACACCACCTGTGCACTGGTGTAAATGACAACACAAGTTGCAAGGCTTTGGAGAGTCACGCCCAATGGAACTACACACATGGTGAAATATGTGTGTCTGAAACCTGGCGCATAAAGATTAGGGGCTAAGGCCTTGATTCTGCCTTCAGATCTGCAAATGTGGATGCCTTTGCCAATATAGAGGCCTATTGGAGAATCAGGATTTAAGGAATACCTACTGTTGGGTCCAGTCCTGTTCTCGTGGAAGTTGATGATCACTCCTTTTTTATATGCCAGAAAGATTTTGCTAAACAAACAGTAATAGAGGATCTATAGGAGAAGTATTTTAGGGCCCAAAATTCAGATCTGGAAAAATTAGAAAAACGAATGTCACTTAATGAATGTCTTTAAGGGACTCAGGCCAAGATCCTCGAAGGAATTTTGGCTTCTAACTTCCATTGAAATCAATGGAAATTAGAAGCCTAAATATCTTTGAGGATCTAGGGAGAGACAATGGAGAAAGGAGTGATATTAAGATGGAGACAGGATAGAATTTCATGAAGTTTTGCAATAAAAAATTGGAAATTTAAATAGCTATCTCCTGGCCCCCAAATTTTGTATTCTGCAGAATGTTTGCAAATATGGCAGTTTTTCCCTTAATTTTTTTCTTTAAATATGAAGCTCATGAAAACTAAACAAATCTATTCGTGAGAGGAAAAATGTGCAATTTATCAGGTGTTGTACAGAACTGAATAAATGTTTGTGTAATCAAAATGAAACATGAGACCTCAAATTTAAAGGTTTTCTTTGCAATTTTGTACAGCTCTGTTATTAACAAAATTTGTTTAAATAAAAACATTTTTGTTTAGATTTAAACATCTCCCTCCAAAATCTGGATACTAAACACTGAAGATGAGATTCTGATATCCTTATTGCAGATTACTAGCACATTTATGCCACAAATATTCCCATTGGCTTTACTGGATTTGCCTGTACAGTATATAACTACTGAATGTGAGCAAGGTTATCAGAATCTGTCCCTGAAATATGTTGCTGCTCCATGAAAACTGGAAGGTGAAACTGAGATGCCATTGACTAGAGGCAAAAGTGCAGCTGACTAGTCTATTTTTATTGTTCACGCCTAGTGGAATTTAAAAAGCAAACGAAGCATAAATGTTAAATTCTTCCCATTTTGATATGCGAAGGTATTATTAGTAACACAAATATGGATTTTTAAAAGATATCTAATTTTAAACAAGTGCATATCTAAGTGCTTGCCCAGTTCAGACCCACACAACCCTAGTACATATACACAAGTCAGGGTTTTATGCATGCATGGAGATACACATGTGCACACTAACCTGCGCTCTTACAATGAGGGATTTTCACACCTAAATCAGGCACATTTAAAGTGAGCATGTACTTGTTCTGAAAATTTGGAACAAGACTTTAATCTGAGACTCTCTTATACTGTACATAATTTCTTGGTAGATATTTTTATCTGAATGCATCTGATGAAGTGAGCTGTTGCTCACGAAAGCTTATGCTCAGATAAATTTGTTAGTCTCTAAGGTGCCACTCCTTTTCTTTTTGCGAATACAGACTAACATGGCTGCTACTCCAAAACCATTTTTATTTCTTTTGTTGGTACTTCAGGTTGTTGTGTACCTTGCACATCATTTGTAGCCTGTGTATAAACATGGATACAGTTTCATAGATGCAATCTTTAGGGCTCAACGGAGACCTACAAGAGCCGTAATTAAGCCATGTCAAATGCAAACTTCATGGGCCTCATTCTCCAGTGCTTTTTCTTGCATGCTCCTTTATACCATTTTTATCAGGTTTCCTTTGAATGGAGCCAGATCTTAGAACCGATTTAGAGGGGAACAGTAGTATCATGATTCGTTAGGGACTGTTTGCAGTAGAATGCCTTGAAGTTACTCTCTACTCCTCCTACCTCAAAATACACCCATGTTTGTATCCATTTCCTGACTACTAAATTCACAGAGCTATACAACTATTTTAAAATGCATTCAGATGCCAATTACCAATTTGATTCCATATCATTTTTGGATTAGGAAAGGAGAGAGGATTTCAAGGTACCTTGTGAAGAATAGGAGAAAAGAATCTAGGCTATTGTCAGCACACAAGCAGATCCCAGAGAGGGGTCACTTCGCAAACACTGGGGAGAAGGGTGTATTTAGAACACTGCTGTGTGCTCTGGAATTCTATAGGTAGGTGGAGAACTGGGCCTCTGAGAAAAATTGCAGTTTAGAGGATTAATAATGGGATACGGTGCTGCCTCTAAATCAGATGCTCAATTCTGTTCCCGGTGGGCAGGGTTCAGAAATTGTTCCCATCAGATGTCTGTTTGGTGGCCTATGTGAAATGAGTAGGTAACTTTCGTCTATTCCCTGATGTCCATATAAAATCACAGTTGGCACCTTTGATGGCATTATCAATGAAGATGCCAAGGACTAAATGAATGAGCACGGGGAGCTGTGCTTTAATCCTGAACTCTGGTCATTCGGTGAATGTGCAAATGCTTGCACTGCTATTTGCTCAGTTTTGAAGATTGTCAAGCCATTTGGACCTTTCACTGCCGATAGTGCCACATTCACTTAAATTGCCTTCACAGTTAATATTTTTTCTTTAAGTCAAACTACATCACATAATGAACCATAGTAAATAGGGTAACCATAGTATATATATTATGGTAACCATAGTATATATATTATACTATATAAATCATAATATAATATTTCATAGGCCAAATTAAAGAACAAGGTATAATGTCATATGTCACAACCTGTTTGGAAAAAAAAATTTACATATAATATGTGTAATTTTACAGATTCAGTGAAGGTTCACAGAAAGGGGAGGAATTTACCTCCACATGCTTCCTTGTATAGGAACATATTATTTACAGCAGGCAAATCAATGTACAGAGTTAAAACATTTTTTCCAGAGAAAATAAATAAGTAGAATGAATAAACCTTAATATAGACAAACTACACATCATCCGCCACTGTCTTCATACATCATATCCTTGTCAGTGGCAGTGAAGCATCAGCTAAGTATAATTATCCTAATAAATCCAAAATCAATATAGGTCAGTATTGAGAAATTAAAATCTCATAAAATGTTCATCTGATGTTTTTAAAACTAATAAATTCTATCAAATGCTACCACAATCTATGTAATCTGAACTAATCCATATAATGGATAGCCAGATTATTTTTTTTTTTAAAAAAGAAGCCACTGACATTTTCAAATAATGTCAAGCCATTACACAAAGGGAGAGGGGGACAGTTTACACCTGTCACAAGAAACACTCATGTTCTTTTTGCAGGGTTCATGGCACTGCTTTTATTCATCCCTATGAATTGTCACTAACATCCTTTGTTTTGCAAATGAATATGTGTAACTTGAGAGGCGTGTGTGTGTTTGTGTGTGTATGTGTGTGCAGATGCATGCACGCACCACAAACCAACAAATGTAAGGCAGGCGGTGGATATATTGTATGTGTGAACACAACGAACGGACAGGCTGTGTGGTCTAGGGAATAGGATAGTTGACTGGGATCCAGGAGATCTGTGTACTGTTCCTGGCTCTGCTACTTACCAAGTGGGTGAGTTTGGTCAAGTCAATTAACATCTAAACTTTTCTATCTGTAAATTACCCACCTTTGTAACCTGCTTGGAGAACTATGTATAAAAAGCATTATTTAAAGTGCAAGAAATTATTAGTATGTTAGTAGGATCGGATGAGCAATCAACAGGGATTATATATTACTTTCACATGTTGCCACTGTGACAGTGGAAAGAGGGAAACTTCTGAGAGCCCCTACAGCTTTTAAAGGAATATTAATGAGAACTGAGCCAAACAAGGCTATGCATAAGCCCTCTGCTCTCTTTCTGGACCTAAGCTTCATATCATCTTAAATGTTATCTCCTACTTTCTTTATCTTTTCATGAACTCAACAAGCCACCCTTTCTCCCTTCCTCCTCCAAGACTTCCCAAGTGCCAGTCTAGAACCCAGCCCACACACCAAATCCCCATAGCCAGGTTTCCCTGCCAGGTCATGATCCACTCTGGGACACATTTGAATAAGAAGCCTCAGAAGCAAATGTGCTGTTGAACGAGTAGCTGCCCAGCTCAATAGAGAAATGAAGACCTAGTGGTTTCCACAGTGAAGCCTTTGTAAAGGCAGAGAGCCGGGATAAGTGTGTTTGTGGTAGGATGCTGCTGAAAAGAAAGTTATGAGCATAATAACGTAAGACTGGCCAAAGGCCAGTACTAGATGTTTCAGAGGGAATGAACAGTACAGGGCAATTACTGAGTGATCCTTCCCCTCTTGTTCAGACCCAGCTTCTAGGGGTCTGAGGTTTAAGGACACCCAGACCATGCGGTTGTGTCCCTGACCATCTTGGCTAATAGCCATGAACTATCTAATTCTTTTTTGACCTCTGTTATGCTTTTGATCTTTGCAACATCCCCTGGCAATAAGTTCGACAGGTTGACTGCACATTGTGTAAAGAAGTACTTCCTTATGCTTGTTTTGAACCTGTTGCCTATTAATTTCATCAGGTGACCCCTCATTCATATGTTATGTGAAGAGATAAATAACACTTTTGCTCCATACCATTCATAATTTTATAGACCTCCATGATATCCCCCCTTAGCCATCCCTATTCTAAGCTGAACAGTTCCAGTCTTATTAATCTCTCCTCATATGGAAGCTGTTCTCTATCCCTAATCATTTTTGTTGCCCTTCTTTATACTTTGTCCAATTCTCATATATCTTTTTTGAGATGGGATGACCAGAACTACACATGGTATTCAAAGTGTGGGCATACAATGGATTTATATAGTGGTATTATGATATTATCTCTGATTTTCTATCCCAGTGGTCCCCAACCTTTCTGTGGGAATAGCACATTCGTATTCCCAGAAGACTGTGGCGGGCGCCAGACACCTTGCCACCGAAATGCCACCAAAAAGTGGCAGCAGAAAGAAGCGTTGCCGCCGAAATGCCGCCGAGAAATGGCAACACTTCTCAGTGGCATTTTTGGCAGGTGGTTCTCCAGCGGCTGTGATCGGCGGCAGGATTTCAGCGGCGCAGTGTCCTGCGGGCGCACACAACTGCCCCGGCAGGCACCATTGCACCCACGGGCACCGCGTTGGGGACCGCGTTGGGGACCCGCGTTCTATCCCATTCCTAGTGATTACTAACAAACTCTTAGCTTTTTTGACAGCCGCTGCAGATAGAGCAGATGTTTCCAGAGAATTATCCATGATGACTCCAAGTTCTTTCTTGAGTGGTAAGAGTTAATTTAGACCCCATCATTTTGGATGTATAATTAGGATAATATTTTCCAATGTGCATTACCTTGCATTTACAAACACTGAATTTCATCTGCCATTTTGTCACCCAGTCACCCAGTTTTGTGAGATTCCTTTTTAGCTCTTTGCAGTTAGCTTTGGACTTAACTACCTTGAGTAATTTTGTATCGTCTGCAAACTTTGCCACCCCACTACTGCCTTTTCCAAATCATTTATGAATATGTTGAACTGCACTGGTTCCAGAACATACCATTGGAGGACCCCACTATTTACCTCTTTCCACTGTGAAAAAATATAATTTATTCCTACTGTTGTGAGGATGGACTATAACAATATGGTGAGAACAAGGGGTTCAGATCGGATCCAATATGGGAACCTTCCAATTGACCCCTTCTTCCACAGTGAAGGATGTGTTAAAGTATTAGGTGTGATCTTAATTTTTTTAGAATGAAGAGTATACTCACTTTTGGCAGGAAATTCTGAGAAACAAGGTTTGAAGGATTTGGGGCCTGATTCTCCTTTCACTCATGCCCGCTGTACACCAGTGTTACTCCATTAATCCCAATTGAGCTACTCCAGATTTATGGCCTGATCCAGGGCCCACTTGGATCAGGCTTTTACTGTGGTGCACGTGAGAGGAGGGTTGGCCTGTAGATTCTGGTCTCCTCACTAACCAGATATATTCTTCTGCCAGAGATGACAACTTGCACAAAAAAAACACTGTTTCCCCAAAATAAGTCATGTTCCACTGATAGGTCATGGGTCTGCAAAGCTTCAGTGTAAAGAACACAATATAAAATATACTCGCTTCCAAAAGTACTAGTTTACACTGGCCCAGGTGTATAGGCCTAGTTCCCGATTCTCCACAACCTTGTACCTTGTGTAGTCATGCTACCGTTGGTGTCATTCTGATTTGGTAGCCTTTTACAGCTACCCTGCATTCGCTTCACAGAGGTGCAAATGACTACACAAGGAGCAAGGCAGCAGGGAATGAGGTTCCTAGATCAGAAAAAGAACTATGTAAGTGGGAAAGAGAACAGGTTCTAGAGCTAGGAAAACCACCTGTATGTTTTTGCTCTATGAAATGTTTTTACATTTTAAAAATTTGTGAGAGGTAACCAAAGTTTACTGACAAAGGTATTTCATCAAGCCCGGGCCTGTGAGTCAGAGTCTACCTGATGACAGAAGTGAGCCAGCTAACTAGCTGCCTGCTGCCCACATTTCAGGTTGAAGTGCAAATGCACCACAACGCTCACCAGCCACCTCTGGCAAACTCCACAAACAATCTTTCTTGCAGTGATTTTCCTGCAGAGCTCTCGGACTACCTTTTTGTTCCCTTTTCTCTCATCCTCACAGGAACATGTTGTATGTTGAGCGACTGTCAGAGTGGAACTCTGTTTGAACTTTTGTCTAATCCAAATGTGAAAACATAAGTAACCAGGAAATCAGTCGGCAACTACAATAAGATAGTTCCAGTTATGCAATCCATTCAATTATGTGCCAAAAAGATCTGCAAAAGGCTATGTGGGAGAGGAATTCAAAAGTTTTTCCTTTTAATAATTAATAGAAACTTCTTTGTTGGTATCTGATATGCCAGTAAAGACTAACAGCCAATATTTATTTATGCACACTGTGGACCAAATTCAGCTCTGGGAAAAGTAGATATAACTCCATTTGAATCAATGGGAACTGTGCCTGTTTAGTTTAGAGCAACATTTCACCCTATATGTATAATTTTTTACTCTAACTGTCACAAGTACAAGCATATATGTAATGCAGACCTTGAAATTCTAGCAGGAGTATTTTCATTATCAAGTAAGATCATCACTGTGTCTCCCATCCGGATTAATCAATAGCTTTATTGTTGTTAGTCTGCTGCCACGAAAGTCACTGTCACCAAATTTAACATGTAGAGCTATTAGAAATACCAATCCAGATTAGACTAATGGACCATCTGGTTCTACATATATATCACACAGTACATGTGCCCTAATTAACTGGCTGGTTTCTTGTAGGTGTCAGTAAAAGTGGGCCTTCAGACTGGATTTAAATGCAAAGAGTATAGTGACCTTGCAGGTTGGCTCAGGAAAGGCATGTGTTGCATGGGGGAAAGCATAGAAGATGACATGGAAATGTTTATGGGAGAAGTGAACAAATGGGGTGTTGAGGCTGGCATTGCTTACATAGTAGATGAGGATCCAAAGATGTGAAAAGAGAGAACCATTGTACATGGTAAAGTTGTCCTCCACATCCCTAAAGCCACTAATGGTACATTTTACTGCAATTAAACACCGATGGCTGGCCTGAGTCAGCTGACTTGGGCACAGAGGCTTCAGGCTGCAAGGCTAAAAATTGCAGTATAAATGTTTGGGCTTCAACTGGAGCCCAAGCTCTGGGATCCCATGAGGGGGAGGATCCAGAGTCTGGGCTCCAGCCCAAGCCTGAACATCTACACTGCAATTTTTAGTCCCACAACCTGAGTCTCATGAGCCCAAGTCAGCTGACTCTGGCCACCCGCAGACGTTCCATGGGTCCTTTAATCCAGTGTGGATATACCCTAAAGAAAGTAACTGCTATACTTGCAGGTAGCATTTAGCTGGTTTTAGCAACACTATCTAACATATTAAAATATTTTGTTCTGAACCAGTGCTCTGGAAAATGCCCAGAACTTTGAGGAAGTTTTGGATCCAGATATGAACTGTTTAGCTCAAGCCCATCCCAAAACAGAAGTAGTGCACTCAATCTTCAGCTGAGCTGAGTATATGCTTGGCACAGCTGAGGTGGTGTTGTGGGATAAAGATGGTTAAAAGCCACCTTTCTGCTCCATCAATCCTGGGCTGTCTTTTGCCCCCCAAAAGCCTCCAGAATAACTTAGAGCAGTCCTAGGTCCATCTACTCTAGGCAGCAGTGGTGAATTTCAGATTGTTTTCTCTGCCCCAGTCCTCTCACTCCTCTGGCAAATCCCTGGTGTTCCCTTCCCCATCTTTTATGGGACGAGGGGTGGCACAAGGCCAGCTTTGCACAACTTGAGGACTTCCTTCATCAGGGGAAACTTCAGTTGCTCTTTTGGGACAAATTTCTGGCATCACAAAGCAACCAGAAGTGAGGCCAAGAATTGACACCATTAAGTGTAACCTCTGTTTAAATTGCGGGGAAACTGGTAAACCAAAACAGAGGATATGTCTTCCCCCCTTGCCCACCCTCTTTATATTATTCTTCCTACATGAGTGTGGATATGAATGGATCTATTCAGGAGCCTCACTTTAGTGCCACCTGGCATAAATGCAGCATTTGTGCCCTGGATGTATTTGTGTGAGAGGAGATAAGTCAGCATTTCTACAAAAGCAGAACATTCTGGCATAGATGAGTCAGCTACATAAGGTGACAGCTTGCAATAGCTTGAATTTAGTGGGAGAAAGGCCTGAGCTACAAAGTTTATATTTGTACTTTGCCAAAGTTCTGGGGTATGTAAATCTGGCATTTTGCTCTTGGCCCATTTTTGTGTGCGACATCATGAGAGGCCAACCAAAGACAGCCTACTCTGATGAATGCACAATGTTGCTAGTGTACTCAGTAATTAATAACATTTTTTAAAAAATCATTTGGCAACACAATTGCATGGGTTTTTTGCCTTCCTCTGCAATGTAGTGCTGGTCACTTGCCAGGATTATTTGGGTAGAACTCACTTAATCATTTCACTGCCATTGCAGGGGCCTCAGGCACTGGTGCACCTCGGTCCCGTCTATTCTCTTCCTGTGACGCATACTAGTCTAGTCTCCTATCAGCCGTAATATTTTGGTCTAATTGGGTTTATTGTGCGGGTGCTGGGTGATGTGAGAACCCGGAGGTCATATTAGGTGATCTGATGGTCCCTTCTGGCCTGCAACTCTATGGTTCTGTATCTCCTGAAAAATGAATATCTAAAAACAAATCAATAAAATAGACTAATCCTATTGCTAGAGTTTCTTTTGCATTTATTTCAGAATGAGTATCTTTGTCTGACAATATAAAAGACAATATTTCCCATTCTGATGTCTACTTCACTAGTTTTCCTGTATTTTCTCCTCTTGGTGGCAGCACTACCGAAGCTCTTGGAAAATATCCTTGTTTAGGCAGAGGGTCCGTATAGTTGTAATTACCTGTGGTGGGTGGCGGGAGGGAGTGGATGAGAGAACTATCTCTGTGGATTGTTGTAATTTATTTTCAGTTTGGCAGAGAAGTGCAAATCTCATTCTTTCATGCAAGTTTTCTTTCATTGTACTAAGTCTGATCAATTCCTCTGTGCATCCAAACAGATGTATGTGAAGAATAAGATGTCTGGGACGTCACATGGCCTCCTAAATACCTGTTGCTTATAGTATAGATAGATAGATCAGTTTGCAGTCTCTAAATTGTAGGAATCCAACTTAACTGGCCTGCGTTTTGTAGTCCGTTTAGAAGGAAATGCAAGGATCGACAATATGAATTTTGTTCAGATCAAACAGATTTTATTTCTGTCCATCATGTCTCTTTCCCCAGTTACACTGTGAACTGAGTACTTATGCACATTGCTAAAACAGGTGGTAGGTTTTTTGTTTGCTTGTTTTTCATTTGTGGCCAGATCCTCAGCTGGTGTACATGGGTGCAGCGACATTTGACATTATTTATGCTAGCAGAGGATCTGAGACATTTTCCTCCATTTAATGCTGCTAATTTTTATACTTCTGCTCAATATTCCTCTCAATGATTATTTTATAATTCTTAGCTGACTTATATGTGAAGAAGAGACCAATATTATTTGCTTACTGAGATGAATGACCACAGTTTGAAGAGTTCTTTTCCAGGTGTCTTACTGAACCAGGTACACAAAACACGGAAATAAATCAATCTCATATATGTGTGTACAGCATATGATAATAAATTGTTTCTTTTTTAGCCCTCCTGTGATTAAAACAAACTAAATGTAAATGTAAAATATATTTCCTGAGTCCGTGAAAGTAAACAGCACCTTCTACAGAGGGCTGGCAATTCATGCAGAGATGAAAATACAGATGAACTGTAGAAGGTTCTGTTTACTTTCATAGCATTTTCCACCAGTCTACAGCAGAAATTTCTGCTGCAGTCATGATTCATGTGTTCCCATGTGTAGACGGCAGGAAAGCCTGTCTCTGAGCCACAAGAACACTGTCCTGATTTTGGAGTGAGTGTGTGTATGCGCGTGCATATACATGTATACAGGTTTGTGTGCACACTTTTATATAGCTAGGTGCATTTGTGTATGTGCACAAACACACGTACACACACATGTCTGTAACTTTTGATGTAATTCTTACATTGGATTTAAAAACAACCACTCCCACAGTGGGCAGAGACGTCATATTGGGACAGTAATAATAAGAATGATTTATATATATATATATATTCCAGGTTCTAATACTTACACTTTAACAAAGTAGACTACATATATGTAGTCTGCATATTTATACACACACACATACTCCCATATAGCGCACACACACCAATAGCTTACTTTATTAAACTATCGAAATAAAGTAAAAACAAATAAAATACTGAATGGATTCCCGGTATCTGTTGCTGGGACTTAAATCAGTACCCCCTTGCAACCAGTGCTATCCCCATTAAACCCCAAATACAACTGCACAGCCATAGAGATCCATCTAATGGCAGAGCCAGACTTTTCTGGGGCTACCTGTACATCAATGCACTGAGGGCATATGTGGCTAGGAAGGTGAGGGATAGGACTTCAAGATCCTCTACTTATGGATCCTTTTGTATTTTCCAAACCCAGATGTGAATTACTTACACAGTTCTGCTTAAATCTAATTTTCTTCTCCTTTTATCTTTAAGGCCCAATATGGTTGCTTGGGTTAGGACTGAATGATAAAACCATAACCATCCCCCCTAGTATCCAATGTATAGTAAACTTTACTTATGTACTTGACTCATGGACCACACTCAGACAACTGAACATGGAAGATTCTGAGATGACTGAAACCTGTAAGCAGAAAAATTGAAGTGTTTGAAGTCTGAAGTTTATTAGAGGTCGTTCAAGCTCCCCAGCCAGGTTACTTTTCCTGTGATACTCTAGATATGTCTACACTGCTACGTAAGCCTGTGCTTGAACCCAGGCTCAAGCCTAACCCCCTTTGGGCCTACACTGCAATTGCGCTAACCCAGGGCTCGGACCCAAGGTCCCAGGATCTGCAGGGCTGGAGGGTCCAAGCTCAAATTAAGCTAGGATCCAGGGTCTGAGACCTATTGCTTTGCGGAGTAGGTGCAGCCTCGCTTGACTCGGGTTCTGAGAATCAGCCAGAAATATCCTACAATTCCAAGGGACAATTTGTTAGTTCCCCTCTATCCCACTGCAGCCCACTCTATTGAAAACAGAAATGGCAGCAGCTCGGGTCACTGCAATGGCAAATGGCAGCAGCTCGGATCAGTATTAACCCATTCTCTTCTGATCACTGATCTGCAAGCACACTATCCGAGAGCCTTTGGGGTTTGCAATGGAGAGCGAACCAATCAAGCCTTTTGCAAAAGTTGAGCTGCTTCAAAATTGCAGAGTAGCCATACCCTCTGTAGCCATGGGACTGCTAGGATGCACCGTGGTGGATTCAGATACACAGGAGGCTGTGGTGCATCATGGGAGATGTAGTCTAGTTGGGAGTAACCCATAGAGGAGAGGAGGGCATGAGGGACCAAAGCTGCAACTCCCATGAGCTACAGTTCAGGCAGACACAGATTACTGTAAAAAGAAAAGGAGGACTTGTGGCACCTTAGAGACTAACCAATTTATTTGAGCATAAGCTTTCATGAGCTACAGCTCACTTCATCGGATGCATAAAGTGGAAAGTACAGTGAGGAGATTTTATATACACACAGACCGTGAAAAAATACACATTGTAAGGAGAGTGATCACTTAAGATGAAAAGGAGGACTTGTGGCACCTTAGAGACTAACCAATTTATTTGAGCATGAGCTTTCGTGAGCTACAGCTCCCTTCATCAGATGCATACCGTGCAAACTGCAGCAGACTTTATATATACACAGAGAATATGAAACAATACCTCCTCCCACCCCACTGTCCTGCTGGTTCTGGTTTAACTTGGTTTTAAACTTGGAGAGTGGTCAGTTTGGATGAGCTATTACCAGCAGGAGAGTGAGTCTGTGTGTGTATGGGGGTGGGTTTTTGGAGGGGGTGAGGGAGTGAGAGAACCTGGATTTGTGCAGGAAATGGCCTAACTTCATTATCATGCACATTGTGTTAAGAGTTGTCACTTTGGATGGGCTATCACCAGCAGGAGAGTGAATTTGTGTGGGGGGGTGGAGGGTGAGAAAACCTGGATTTGTGCTGGAAATTGCCTAACCTGATGCTCAATTTAGATAAGCTATTACCAGCAGGACAGTGGGGTGGGAGGAGGTATTGTTTCATATTCTCTGTGTATATATAAAGTCTGCTGCAGTTTCCACGGTATGCATCTGATGAAGTGAGCTGTAGCTCACGAAAGCTCATGCTCAAATAAATTGGTTAGTCTCTAAGGTGCCACAAGTCCTCCTTTTCATCTTAAGTGATCACTCTCCTTACAATGTGTATTTTTTCACGGTCTGTGTGTATATAAAATCTCCTCACTGTACTTTCCACTTTAGGCATCCGATGAAGTGAGCTGTAGCTCATGAAAGCTTATGCTCAAATAAATTGGTTAGTCTCTAAGGTGCCACAAGTCCTCCTTTTCTTTTTGCGAATACAGACTAACACGGCTGTTACTCTGAAACAGATTACTGTAGAACTGACTCAGTATGAAATGTTTCAGTTTGGTTCGACAAACTGAAATGTTTCACTCAGATTGACCCAACCCAAGCTGAAAGATTTCATTTATATTTTCCTGATGGAAAAATAAAATATGTTGGCAAAATCACTATTTCTTTTCCCTCTTATCCTGCCCTTTCCAATCCTTCTGCTTTAAACTATGAATGGATTTTAAAGATAAATCCTCCATACTTGTTTTTCCTTTCTGAACATTTCTGGCCCTTTCATAAAGCTTTTTAGACACCTTGGAAGCCTCTACTGATTCCAGCTTGTACTTACTATTTGTTAGTTTCTTTGTTAAAGAAACAAGGAGTATTTGAAGATATCAGGGCACAAACTTTAAGACTTACCTGTACAGATATATGTGTTCTTCATTTCTGTCCATGCTACACTCCCTGTGGGACAGACTATGACCCCCTTACTCACCATGCTAAGCAGTTACTCACCCAAGACTTCAGTGTGGCTACTCATACAAGTAAGTGACCAGCAGTGAGGATAACAGGCTCACAATCATGAAAAAAGGAAATACTGTCAATTATTTAAATTCCTCATTTCTACTCTCTGTTCTTTGTTAACAAAAATATAGATAAAGAATTAGAGCTCCCATCTTTTGATGCCCCCGTCAACTCCCCAAGGAAGATTTCGTCTATCAGAAATGGCTCCAGCTGACTGAGCTTTTATTTTTCTATTTTTAGAGTGGTTACAAAAATGAGGGGCTTTTTGTGATTTCATTTTTTTCCTTTCAATGTACCACTTCCAGCAGCTAGTCTTTCCTTTAGAGTCTTTTCTATTGCTGTGGCTTGGCAAATCTGCAACAGATCTATTTGGACAAAAATAGCTTTATATGTATATATATTTTAAGTATGTCAGCAAGTTAATGTAAGGTGACTATAAATAGGTTTATCCATAAGAAATAGAGCGACTGTTGGCCCATGCCTTATTTGTGCATTTGTTACCAAATTTGAACATTTAAACACAGGACACAATGGGTGAATGAACGTTTTTGGAGGCTCGACTGTTGCACTTAATTTTGAAAATGTAGCTCTAATATGTTTATTATTGTGACCCAAAGGGACGTTGTGATACCATGTTAATAAATATGGTATGGGACTGATCCAGCTCCCATTAAGGTCAAACAAAGGCTTCCATTGACTTCAATGACAGCTGGATTGCATGCTGTAAGAAAAATGAAAATTTTCCAAATGTTTGGCGAATTGAAAATTCTGAAAAAGCTTTGTTTCAATTTTTGGCATTTTTCTTTAAATATAGAAGCAAAGGAATTTTGGAAACAAAAGGTTAGAAAGGTGACTTAGGTGCTGTTCACAAAAACAAAGAGGAGGAGGTGCTTCTGCCCCTTCCTCTGGTAGCCCAGTGAATTGGACTCTGACCTGGAATCCAACAAAGCTATGTTTGAATCCCTGCTCTGGAGCAGGGACTTGAACCGATATCTCACCCTTTTTAGGCACCCTTGTGACTAGGCTATCAGGTATTCTGGGGTGGGTCTCTCCTTTTGAAGCTATTCCACTTTGTATAAATATTTAAACATTCATTGGACTGGACTCGGGTGTGTCCCACCTCCCCCCGAGGTGAGTGCAATGGGACAAGAAGTCCCATTGGGAGTACTTAAATGAGTAAAGCTATGCACAAAAGGTGAGATTTTCAAAAGGGCCTACGTGACTTAGGTACACAAGTCCAACTGACTTTCAGTAGCACCTGTGCTCCTAACTCCCTTGGGCTCCTTTGAATATCTCAGTTGCATGTCAACGTTTGTAGGATCAGGCCCTTATTTGGCCTGGCTGATTCTTTAATTGGGATACAGTGGAGAAATTCAAATGGGCACAACTGAAAACACTGGCGGCTATAAAGAGAGACATTTGGGGGCAAAAAACCATAAACTTTCATGAAAATGCATTTGATTGGGAAAGCCGTAGAAGTCAACTGGAATCTTGGTACTGACTTTCATGGGAGTTGGATTCAGCCCAAATTGCTGTGGAATATCCTGTGCTAGAAAACTACATAAAAGTGAAACTGCTCACAACAAAACGCCTTAATGAGGCTGCAAGTGAGAATCTCATCAAATGACTCCAGTGTCATCTGAACAAAAAATCAGTTTCAGTCTTGATATGTTTCCAATTTATTCTTAAAATATTGTTAGTACATTTCTGTTAGCACAGGATTTCAAAATGGACTCTTTCAGTAAGAATAAGAATAGTTTCACTGATTTTTATGAGAATCCTTCTCTTTCCTCAGCAGAAAAATGGTTTGAAAGTGAACTCTCTGACCATCTATGAAAAATATATTCCGAGTTGCCATTGCTACAGTGCTCGCTGTGCTATTATCTCCCAACTTTCAAAATTCCTTATTGCATAGTCACAAAAATGGAGCTCTCAGTGTCAATGCACATTCAGTAAGAGTGACAAGAGTGCAATTCATGTGTCCTGGCCCTGCCACCATATTTTTTAAATCAGTGGTCATTCTTCTTTGTGGTGTCAGACAATATGCTCTAAGAAGCAAAAAAAAGGCAGCGAATTTCTTCAGACATGCTTTGTGTGAGGGACTATGTTCCCCTCACTCAGGCTTACACAAAAGGACTCTCACAGGAAAGTGACCTCTTGATCTGGTGCTACGGCCAAAAAATAAACCAGTGCTAGCCCTTAGGCAGTCCGTGTGTGAGTACTGAGCAGACGTTCACTCTGTCCTTTCCATGGTTTATTTATAGATAGCCTTATTTGTTTGCATTGTCAAAAAGCAATAATTCATAGATTATTTCTTAGAGTCAAGAGAATAAAGATCAAATGCTGCCAAGTGTACACATGACAGATAAATGAGAGCATAACACCAGAATCCTCCTTTATCATGGAAATTGTACTGGTTTCCTGTTAAGCAAATGAAAAGCAGATGTTAAAAACATAGCCAGTTGTGCATAGTTATGCTGCATTGAGATGACTAAGATTACAAGATGGTGAATGGTTAGTTTTTTTTTTTTTTTTTAAAAGTAGAATGGTAAAAGTGAAAGAAATTTGCCATTCAGTTGACTTTAGTAAGTCTGGAATCTGCTGTTTTTGACTCTTTTACATGATAGGAGGCACAAATGAAAGTTAATCTTCCTTTTAAAGTGTGTGTTCTTACTGTGGTACTTGGAATTTTGGTTGTACATCTTTAGTAGTACCTTTGTCAGTTAGCAAAAATTTTGGTTGCTCAGAGATTTTACCATTGGACTACCTTTAACTGGCAGTCTTGTCCCCGGGATTCCACATTAGCTTGTTGAGAAATGAATCAATTGTGTCTTTCCACTGTGTCTCCCTCATAATGTCATCTCAAGGTAGGAGGCTGAAAAAGAAAAAATGTAAAGCCTGAAGGGGGAAGGTGGGAGAAGACAGATGATTTATTACAAGGTGCCTTCCTTTCTGGAAATGTTCCCAACAAGTAAAGAATGCTTGAAACTGTTTTGTGAATTGACTGTGTATGTGTGTGTGAGAGAGAGAGAGACACACACACACCCCTAGGACAGGGCAGTGAGAAAATATGTGTTCATTTACAATGCCACTCACTGTGATAGTTTCATGAAATACACATTTCACTTTTGTGAGGATATAAAGCTATGTGGGATGTAGAATATTCCGATTTTGGTGGGAAAGTCCTGATTTCCAGATGATTCCAGGTTGGTCTGCAGACTTTTTAATGACTTGTTTCTGCAATGCTGCTTCCTGTTTGTACAATATGCTGACAGTGAATTTTGAAAGACTGCCAGTCTTCCCTGAAACTGATATTTTTTTTTAAAAAAAGGAAAGAAAGAAATAGGGAGGACGAAGCACGCTTCTGCTTCAGCTGTCAAAGCAAGCAGCCAAGTACTTAGGAGAAATTTCCCAATAATGAACTATTTCCAGGGACATCACCCCAAAAATGAAAACACAATAAGATTTTGCAATGGACAAAATGGCAGATTTGAATGAGAAATAGGATTTAAGAGAATAATTAGTAGGCTGACCACATCTGCTGTTTGTTATGAACCATGTAAAAACTCCATCAAGGCAGTGCTTTCTCAGTAACATGGTGGGCATGAAATTCACACTTGACATGAACTGCACGAGTTTTCTTTGGTTACCAATACTGTGGCTAATCTGGCAGTCACTGAGGACCCAGTCCTGTCCTCCTTACTCAACCAAGCCTATCAAAGTCAATGGATGAGTAATCCCACTGAAGCCAAATGTATACAATAAAACGTGAAGTCACTGGAACTAATTACATGCTTAAAGTTAGGCATATGCTTAAGCAACTTGAAGAACTGGAGCCTTAAGTCCTGGAAACAGATGAAGAGGATATGAAATATAATCATGCTCCTGGATTTACCCCTTAACATCTGTCATTATTCAGGAGTTTAAGAAAATCACAGGTTTCAGAGTAACAGCCGTGGTAGTCTGTATTCGCAAAAAGAAAAGGAGTACTTGTGGCACCTTAGAGACTAACCAATTTATTTGAGCATAAACTTTCGTGAGCTACAGCTCACTTCACGAAAGCTTTATGCTCAAATAAAATGGTTAGTCTCTAAGGTGCCACAAGTATTCCTTTTCTTTTTAAAAAAATCACATTATCTCCAAGGTAAAACTATTTTTTTTTCTGACAAATCCTTTTTCTCCCCTTTACAGCTCCCTTCTGTGTGTTCCTCCCCATGTGCTCCCCACAATTTTATCCCTGCTGTATGTAACACAATTCTCTATTGTGATGGGACCATTATTGTTACAAAATATTATAGCCCTTCAGATACAAATTCTGACAAATCTAAATACTATAAAATAGTTTAAATGACCCATAAGAAATTATTTTTTTAAAAAAATTCCTGCTTTCGGCTTATATAGCTGTGAAATTACTTTTATGAAAGAAACATTTTGTCTCTGGTTGAGTAAAGATGCCAGGAGAATTAATTTCCCTACATCAAACCAAGCAATAAAGTAAACTCATTTTCGGAATAGAAAAACCTCTGAACAGAAAAATAATATTCCCTTGTTGAATTTTCTGCTCCCTGTGTGGTCAAATTAAATTAATTTTAAATCAGTTCCATGAGTTATAAAAATGTTATCTTTGTGTCCATCAAAGAAGACGGAATTTGTAGATATAGCATGTTATGGAAGTGAAAAGAAGCTGATTGATTTGTCTTTTTACTGCAACTCAGGAAACATAGGAAGGACTGGTTGCCAGGAAACATTAGGATGTGGGACCAGTCCACATCAGCTTCATAGTCCAGATTCAAATGCCTTTGATGCTGCTAGCCAGAATTCCATGCTGGACTCAACAGAGGCAGACACTAGTATTCACTGTTATTTCTCAACACTTTCAGAAATTGCTACTATCCTACTTGACAAGAAGGTGGCACCATCACTCTGAGATTGGTATTTCTCAAAGGCTGCGACTGCAGATCCACATGGGTACCTTTAAAACAATCTCTATAGGATGCATCAAGTGAATAACAAAATAGCAACTTCCCTGCAGCTGCTTTATATGTTTTCTTTTTTATAGAAACTGCCACACTGAAGTCCTGCTCCCTTGAAAGTAAAGAGTCCTCCATTGTGCTTTTCATGGGAGATGTACTGCTTCAACTGGATCACTTCATACCCCACCTTCATTGTATCCCACCACAAAACGGCTTTCCTTGATTTCCAACTACAATGAGTTTCTTTGTAACTAGGGTGCTTTGCTGGTGACCTGCCTGAGCAGAGTTTCACTTCAACAGCATTGAGGGGACAATGCAATGAAGAATCAGAGCTCCCCCCACGTTGCTCAGCACGCAGCTTATTGGTGCTGCAGTGACAGATGCTCGATGCAGAAATCTGAATATAATTCTTAAATGCCTTGGCTGTACTTACAGATTACTCCTTAGTGACCAAATCAACATATTAAGCTAAACTTCATAAAACTACCTTCCTTTCTGGGCTGCACGTGGACAATGTTTATGCCAGAAGATAATGTGGACCCACGTTCATGACTAATTTTATGCTAACTGTAAAGGTGCAGGAATTTATCCTCCCCCTTAATGTATGGGCGTATAACTTCCCATAATGTTAGTGAATGGTCTGCACATGCATCAAAGGGTAAATTATTGTTCCTTGTTGTTTGCACTGTGCCATAGGTGTGTATGGTGTTCTACAAACAAATAAAACACATGCTCCTGCTTGTAAAGGCAATCAGTATTTTAAGCAGTTATTATACAAAAACCCTTAAGAATCACATTTGCATCTTTTGTAGTGAAAACGTGTGACAACTTTCACACACCATAAAGTAGAGAGTATAGAGGAGATGAAAGGACTAAGGCTTCTTCCAATCAGTGGCCAAATGTTCTATATATATGTCATATAGGTACTTTTTTTTTTCTCCAACCAGAGATTTTGAATTTAGCTAGGGAGCTTTAAATATCAAAGTTCTCTTTGAATCATGGATTTGTTTCACAAAGGCAGTGGTTTAATAATCAATGTGAAATGCTATCCTATTCATAGATCTACCCTCACTACCTAATCCCTGTTACTTTCTCTTTTAATAAACATGGGGGTGAAGAGGGTGGGGAAAGTTTTTCAGAACTAAAAGCTGCTCTCTGCAACACAGCCAAGCCCTTCCTGACAGAACTGTGGTTACACTGCTATGTAATTTGTGCAATACAGGGAGCCAATTTTCATCGTAAGTGGTAAATACAAAGGCCTCACCATGCTGCCCACTAATTGCTAAATCGTCAAGGAGTTCTTCAGACATGTATTTAACACTAATTGCATTTGTAAATACCCTTTAGTTTACAGTGTGTGAAAGTTGCAATGAATGCCTGTAACAAAGGATGTCAAAGCGACACTTCATAGGCGGATATGACTGCAGCAACGTTAAGCTCCTTTTCAATAATATTAATCATTTATTAAAACTTGGCCCAGCAGAACAGGCAAACAAGTTCATGATGAGCTCTTATCTTCCATGAGATATGGAGAAAGGAATCTCCCCCTCTAAAATTTTCAGAATATGCATTAATTTTGCATATTAAATAAATGGTTTTAGCCTATGAATTTTCACCTTAACATGTTAGTAATAATAATAAGGGGATTACAAGTGGGGAAACCTTGCTACAGGTTTTGTTTTACTTGCACAAGGCAAAGAACTCAATGAATATACAAACACTGAAGGCCTTTTGGATTGTTGTCAATTAATTTTAGTATTGTGGCAGGGCCGGGCAGTTTCCAGTCATAGATCAGGGCCTCATTGTGCTCAGCACTGTGCAAACACATAGTAAGAGAGTCCCTGCACCAAAGTGCTCAGAATCAAAATAGATGCTTGGTGGGGAGGGAAACAGAGGGATGTAGACTTAGTTAAAAAGCACAAGAGCAGGTCAGTGGCAGAGTTGGGAATTAAACATAGGTCTTTTGACTCCTAGTCCAGTGCTCTAATTGCTACAGCACGCTGCTTTGCCTTAGTGGGCTCCGTGCTCCAATCCCAGCACTGCTGAGAAACACAGATGTGAGGTGGAGCACTGGGCATGCAGATGAGAACACAAAACCCGTTGCTGGCATCTGAGTACTCAAAAAACAACCCTAAAGTCATGGGTTGTCTAGCTGTGTCATTACTGAATTTCACAGTGTAATATAGCTCATGAAATCATACAAGAAAGGAAATTATACATTGTGTTTCTAGAACATATAATCATGTGACATATGTTTATAGATGGGCTTTGCTTCGTGGTGTTTCCTTCTCAAGCCTGCAGGAACAGGCTGTAACAAAAAAAGTGGTGTGTATGGTGTGCACGAAAGGGAGATACTAAGAGCAAGAGCGCAGGCAGGCTGTATTCAGCCTTCCTCATACAAATTGGCCAGTAAAGCTCATCTGAGATCTAAACTCACAAACTTTACCCTGCTGCACTAGGTCTGAGTCCTTTCTGGATCTTGAGAGTGGGCTGATGATGGGGATGCCAAGTTATTATTGGTGTGAGTTAGGGACAGATGCCCATCAGGAATGAGGATGTGATGGAGGTTTTTAAGGCCCTGCTTGACGGAGCCTTGGCTGGGATGATTTAGTTGGGGTGGGTCCTGCTTTGAGCAGGGGGTTGGACTGGATGACCTCCTGAGGTCTCTTCCAACCCTAATCTTCTATGATTCTACAATGTGACCTAAAGAGAATTTGGCTGCAAATCTGTAAAAGATAACCATTGTGTCTAACTCATTGTGCCACTTAGTTCCCCTTGCAAGATGTTATTAACTATAATAATAGTGCTGAGTGAAGCCAAATGTTCAGAGAGATACAATTTAAATGTTTATCTGATTTATTCATTTTAAAAAATTTCATCCTGAACTCCTCTGTCATTCAGTTTTGATTGTTACCTACATGTACCTAATCTCTTTACTTGGGAAATCAGGCTGGAGCTTCTGTGAAACAGAGTTCCCTGTGGGACTTTTAGGCCTGATTGGTTTCAGCCATGTGAGTAATAGCATGAGATCAGCTTTTCTCAAGGTATGCTGAGTGATTAGGGCAGTGGTTGGGGAGACCTGGGTTCAGTTTCCTGCTCTGCCACAAACTTCCTGGGTGGCCTTAGGGCCAGATCCTCAAAGGTCCCCTAGGCATCTACCTCCTATGGATTTGAATGGGTTAAATACCTTTGAGGATCTGGGCCTTAGCTTCTGAGCCTCAGTTCCCCATCTGTAAAATGATGATGATTGTTCTTCCCTACTTCACAGAGGTGTTGTGAGGATTACAGTGGCAAGGACTATGTTAACGATTGTGAGGTGCCAGTTATTGTGGTAATGGGGGTCATATCGCTACCTTTCATACATGGCAGAATTCTGCCCTCGTGTGTGGGTGTATCAGAGGGGAAGCAACATGCAGGGTGCTGCTTGGCCACCTGCGCGGGAATTTGGTAAAATATGGATATGGCTCTAGCTCTCCCTTGAAGGATAGACTGGAGGCCAGATAATGCACCTAATAGCAGATCTGTGCCCTGAGGTGGGATGGTGCTCTCCTTGGGAGCGTAGCTAGACCACATGTCCTGCTGGGCATACAATTCCATCCAGCGGCTGGTGCTAGGGGAGCACAGGCTGCTCCCCTTTGGAGCAGAATCAAGGGGCACTGCTGTATGTGCTACCCAAGGCTTATCTGAGCAGGCAGAATGGCTCAGGAACAATGTGCTTGGCTATTCACACTACATTCTCCACTCTTCCATCCACGTGTTTCAGAGGAGCAAGGGCCAAAAGTACAACAGAAACCAGGACGTGAAGCAGGGCATGAAAGTTTAAAAAAAAAAAACAGAAGAAAAAGAAACAAAAGAAAAGTTCACCAAACTTATTTCAGCTTCAGAAAATGTTTGTATGAACTTTGGGCTAGGATTCAAGCCAGCTCTTTTGTTAGTCTGAAAGGGCTCACCCATCCCTACATAACAGTCTGTTAAACAGAGCTGTAGGAAGAGCTTAGTACATATGGTAACGAGAAGCTATCACATTTGGGGCCTGATCAAGCGCCCTTTGAAGTGGAAAGATTCTCATTGACTTCAGTGGATCAAGCTCTTATCTTTTTGTCAGTTTTGGAAAAAGGTGTACGGGGGGGGCGGGGGAAGTGGGGGAATCACTGGTGTACTTCAATTTGGCAAGTTGTAGCAATCATCCAGCTCCCTTCTTTCTCCATTCCTTCCAATCTGTGTTTGAAATAAAGAATTTCTTCACATTTTGGAAAAAAAAATGAAAAATGGCTGTGCAATTTACAAGATATAAAATACACTTTTAGAAACTAATTGCAGATTTGTGAAATATTATAGAATAAACTTGAGCATGGAAAATATGCTTGTGCAACCAGCTCAGCTTTAACACATGTGGGTGGCGTCTGAATGCTATTGCCATCTGACAGCTGCATGACGGTCTATGTGGCATAAATTGGTGGTGCCAATCCACTTCCTAGTAGACATGGATTTTCATTGCCACTGGAGATGGCATTAGTTGGCAGCCTCAGAAGAGAGCAACAGATGAAAGGGCTGGGGATGGAGAAAATAGGTCAGTTAAAATGAGAACAACCCAAATCTTTGCACAGTCCTGGAACCAAACTGAATTCAATCATTTCAGAGCTTTGTGAAGGGTTTGTTTGTCTCCTCACTCACTCCTTTGGTAAGAGTGGAGTGCATTGAATTTGCTATTATCTGGGTCTTCCCGCATAATGACACCCCAGAGGCTATAACTCACACAGGAAACTGTACAGCCTAAGTTCTCTCTTCTAAAGAAGCCCTAAGGTGTGAAATTCCAAAGGGTCAGCATCAGCTCACATCATCACCTCCTATTGCTCAGAAAAGGCCATAAACCAATGCCTTCCACAAGGAGAGCACTGAAAGTGGTAGGAGAGAGCTGAGTGTTCCCCAAGGAGACTCCAGCGGTGGGAGGATGCATGGCCACTTCTAGGAGAATTACTGCCAGTGTGGGAAGGAGGGTAAAAGTTCTGGAGCCTTCCCCAAGAAGACTACCTACAGCATTGCTAAACATCCTCTGAAGAACTGCTGCTGCCACTATAAAGGAGAAGAAAACCAGAGTGAAGGAAAGAAGTATCAGAGAGGGGCCTCACTTAGGATGGTCACTGAGTTTGGATAAGGTTTACATAGGCACTCAAACTTCCAAGTGCTTACTCAAACTGGACCTGGGAACCTTTTAATCAGTAACAGAGATTTAATTCTCCCTTTGTACAGAAAGGCCAAGTGAGGCCCACTTGGGCTTGATTCTCCACTGCCCTACACAGTAACTGGTCATTTCCATCTGCACAAAGTGGTTGTACAGTGCTCTCCGGTCAGAATTCTCCACTCACATGCCACTGTAGCAGCGTTTTACCTTCCCTTTGCACAGGTATAAATTAGTACACTAGGTGCAAAGCAATAGAAAGTCAGGGTCATTGGTGGGAGAGATTGAGAAAGCTTGCACGACCAGTCTCTCTCTTGTTCGTTCATATGGCATCTACAGAGCAACATGCTGTAGATGCAGTTGTAGGTCCATAAGCCATTTCAAGGCTTCCTCTGCGACTTTGTGGATATCATCCAATTCACCTTTGAATCCATATTTGGGGCATTGTGTTATGATATGTTCAATGGTTTGGATGTTCTCACCGCAGTCACACAAAGGGGCGTCTTTGATTTTCCACTTGTGCATCAAGTAGCCACATCATCCCTGGTTTGTCCAGATGCGGTTCAGTGTGGTCCAATGTCTGCATGGCAAGTCTAAACTGTGAGGGCGGCTTGTTAGGTCAATAATAATGTGCTCGTATGGAACATTAGATGAGGTCCAGAGACTTTGGTGTTCCTTGGCCAGATCGAGAGACATGCCAGTGTTGTGCTGTAACCATTCAGTGACCATACAAATGCCTTTCATGTCTAAGGATGTCAGCCCAGTACCATTCATCAGATGTATTCCATTCACTTTTCAAAAAGTAGCCAACAATGTCTGTGGAGTTAACAATATTTTATGCCTTTAAAGGGACACTGTGAATGTCAACTTGTCCCAAAATCTCAGATTTGTAAAAACAAGTTTTTAAAACCTGGGATCTATAAACATATTCCCACAATTAAAATTAAAAATTCCAATGAAAAGAATTGTTTTAAAATAAACAAACATTCCCCTGCAATATTTTTAACCCAAACATTCCATCACCAAGAACCTGAAAGAGAAACTAACTGCACTGATTTTCATTGTCCAAGACAAAGGAAAATCAAAATGTAACATAGATCATAAATAGTGATATGTTCACTGGATTTTTGAAATTTCTTTAATTTGTAATAATCTATGGTGTTAGTAACACAAGCAGAACCTACCTACCTATCTTTGAGTTCAGTTCTGCTATCCTGACTCCCCTTGAGTAATACCTCATTCCAGGACCCATCCCACTTATTTCAGTGGGACTACTCCTGGAGTAAAATACTATTCAAGCTGAGTAAGGATATCTGAATCAGGATCATAGTACTTTCTAAGACACCTAACATTGCGGTATCTAAGCCAATATGATTAAGTTGTCAGTGCCCCTTTAATGTCACAATTGAAATGTTATGAGGTATATACAATTTCCCAATGCTATGGCTAAGTACAATTCTAACATAACAGGGTAGGAATAATTAGGGGCTTTAATGCATGTCTTACAATGGAAAAAGCCTTGCCAGGTCCTAAGATACTCAACTCTTACCCAGGCAAACTCCTATTGATTTCTGTGGGAGTTTTGCTGTTTACCAGTTCAGGAATGGGCCCATTTTTTCACTGCTGTATTTTAGGGATGCATGTAATCAAGAAAGATCAACAAAAAGAGGGAAATTCACAGGATTCATCCTCCTCTCCTTCCCATGCACACCCCAAGAAGGGAAGGGGAATCACATTTCAGACACTAGGAAGTCACACTTGCCCTGTCCGTTCTCTGATACAGACTTATAAACAGAGTCATTCAGTCTGTAAATAAGTCAAACTTACAGAGTGACTGAAAGATAACAGTCCTGGCCCCCCCAAAAAGGTGGGGGGAGGACTGACAGAGGTTGCAATAAAAACAGGACCGTCTCTGTTGGTCCTCTTGAAGTCTGTGGTTCAAAACATCAAAGCATGATTTTTTTCCCAACCAGACTGCTGTGTCACTTTATAATTCTTCATAAAGTAGCCCATCCAGGAACTAACATACTGCAACTGTTAGCTGAGGCTCTGCTTTGATTTAGAGAAACTGTAGCTAGCTTCAGGCAAGTTAGGTTAAGGACTCTCTTCAAGGTTTACTTGGCGTGGTGTGTTTCATTGAAAAACTAAAACTTTTCAGAGCTGACAATTGCAAGCTCTTCTTCCTTTCTTTCTTTTTTTAAATTCCCAAGATCGTAAGAGGTTTGTAATGATTTGGAGAATTTCCTAGCTTGAAACTACAAACAAGCAAGTTAACTGTAGTGTTCATATCAAAGCAAAAAATCTATATTCTCTGCTCAGTTAATTATTCAGCTGCTGGGGGGAGGGGCAAGTGAGAGATTTTCAAGTTCTATGCCAGCAGGGTGCATCAACCCTCTATCTTTGATAGGAGAAAGAGAGTTGGCTGTCTCATATGAAACTAATTCTTATAAGACATTCAGAGAACAGCATTGAGTTTTGCTTCTTGGCTGCCCTTGGGAAAGTAGCCAGATAGAGATAGGTGGGAAGAGAAGCTAATCAGGAAAAAAACTTGTAGAGTAGGAAAAGAAACAGCATTGTTCTGCAAACGGGCCTAGTGAACTCTCATGTAAACAGGGTTAGAGACTTCTCTGTACTACACAATACAGACAAAAACAGCTTGATTTATTATGATTCAAGAGCTGACATATTTAAATTAAGCAGCATTTGTTTTCAGATCTAGTGTAAAAAGGACAGGCTTCCATTTGCTGAGCTGATACCAGTAACAACAAATCTGTACAGATGGAGCGACAGGAAACAGAGAGTGATCGGACTTTCAAGCAGAGGGCTGAATGTAAGGAATATAGCCCTACAGTAGAGCAACCTGGTTTTGGAATCAGAGGTTAGATTTTATCATCCATTATCGTGGAGTTGCCAGTACAAAACTGTGGCAACTACTGTAACTCAGGTGATTTATTTAAAGCAATGAAGATAGTTTTTTGTAATGTCTTTGGCTTTCCAAGGCAACATTTGCTTGTCCTGTGTCTGCCCACGCTTGCTGTAGAGTACAGATGGGTGTGGACAATAAATAGTTCTCCCAGCAGGCAAAGTGTCTCAAAAATAAAGACTGAGCCCAAGCTTATCTTTATCCCTGTATCCATTTTTCACTTGGGACCACTAGCAGAATTATCAATTTACTTGGGTCCACTTGAAGTCAGTGACAAAATTCCATTGACTTAGTGAGAACAAGATTTGCCCATTGTTGTTTTGCTTACCAGTCCAGGAGCAGGAAACACAGGAACTTTCAAGAAAAAGCCTGTACTTTTGAGATTTCCATGATGATTTCTAAACTAGATAAATTTAGGTTTCAGAGTAACAGCCGTGTTAGTCTGTATTCGCAAAAAGAAAAGGAGTACTTGTGGCACCTTAGAGACTAACCAATTTATTTGAGCATAAGCTTTCGTGAGCTACAGCTCACTTCATCGGATGCATACTGTGGAAAGTGTAGAAGATCTTTTTTGCTTTGTGTGTATAAAAAGATCTTCTACACTTTTCACAGTATGCATCCGATGAAGTGAGCTGTAGCTCACGAAAGCTTATGCTCAAATAAATTGGTTAGTCTCTAAGGTGCCACAAGTACTCCTTTTCTTTTTAGATAAATTTAGTTAAGTTTTGACCAAACATCCAAACTTTTGGGGTCTTACTCAGACTGAACTGAACTAAACTCCTGACCCTAAGTCTAGATGCCCAAAATGAGAATTGAGATCATTCAGCACCTCAGAAGACTGGGTGTCATATAGAAGTTTCATAGTAGTATACAGGAAGAAATCTGGGTGAATAAAGGAGGGAGGGGGAAGGATCCAGGAGCATTCATCAAATAAAGGCTGTAAAATCACTTCTGAATCTTTCTATTTGCTTTTCATGAATATTTGTATATATGGCGTTTTGACTCAAAGAACATCCCACAGAAGGAGAAATTCCTAAATAGTTGTATGAATACATTTGAGAAAATGTTCACACCACAAGTTATGAAACTTGACATCTTTCCCATGGTTATGAAAGCTTGACATCCAATCAAAGAGCAGAAACAATACCGGGTGCGTTAGATCATTGGTTGCAAAGCACAAGGAGCGAATACTACAAAGCACTGGCTGTAATGAACAGTTTATACTCTTAAGATGTTTTAATATGAAACACTTATAGAAAAAATTTGAATAAGTAATACATTAATAAAAAAATCAAAGTTTATGAATCAACCAATTTGCTATCAATACTTCATCCACCACTATGTTCGATCATAGTCAGTCATTAGCACTAAAGGAGAGCTAAAATGCAGAGGGTGCTGTAGAAGTCTTAGGGTGTGTCTATATGAACATTTAGTTCATAGGAGGCCTGGGTTTATCTATCCCACTCAGCCTGCTGCTCACTAACTGTCCCTGTGGACCCTCCTGCCGCACACCAAAAGTTCTGTAGTGCATGTTAGTCCACCCAGCTTTGGAACAAGACTGGATTAAAGCCCATTAGAGAACTTTTAGTGCGTGGCAGCAGGGTCCACATGAACAGTTAGTGCACAGCAGGCTAATATGGGGTAGATTTACCTCCCAGTTTGCCGTGAACTAAGTGTTTGTATAGATAAGCCATTAGCATCAGATTTAATGTATGCAGCATTCCTTGGACCAAAGTTTTATGTGTGGCAGCATTGACTCTTTTCATCCTTCCAAGGTAAACATATTAAGTTCCATGTAACTTGGTATGAAGGTATTTCAGGTAAGAACTTAAACATGGAGGTACTCTCCAATAACATTAGAGATTCCGGGCCAAATTCTTAGCTGGTGTAAATCACTGTAGCTCCATTGACTTCAAGATGAACTATTCACAGCAGACTTAAATGGGGCTAAGTCAGATTTTACCAGTTTGAGGTTTGGGCACTTTCTGTAACAGCAGGGGATTCACCAAAGGCCAGATCAGAAACCCACTAAAATCAATGGGTGTCTCTCCAATGACTTGCATGCATTTTAGTTCAGGCACCAGGTGTCCTAGTGACCAAACATTTCCCCTCTGTTTTGTCTGGCTAATGTCCTTTCCCACTGTGGTGGATGCATTTCAATGATGCTAAATAAGCCCCCAAGCTTGTGATTCTCTGCACAGAGGCACACTACTGCACCTGCATGGAGCCCCATTGACTTCAGTGGGTCAATAGGCAGCAGTGCACCTATGTAGAGAGAATTGCAGGACTGGGCACCTCATTTGTAAAGCACTTTGAAATTCTGAGGCATGTAAGGTGCTATATAAACACAAAATACTATGCATTGTTGTTATTCAGTAACAATCTTCATTGTCCGATGAAAGTTTATGACAACCCGAGAAAATCACCGTCTCATTTGGAAACAGGCATGGCTTGATCACTTTTTTCCTTAACCATGATATGTTTTTGAAAATTAAATAAAATACATATTTCTACTGGTCACTAATAGTTTTATTTGACTGAAGTAATTAGCAGTGACTTAGTATGAACTATGTTTTTCTTGGTTCTCAGCCTGAAGTTTCCAAGATGGCATCATCTGGAAGCGAGAAAAAAAAAATAATAATGTCACTGAACAGAGGAGGAGATGCTGATTTCTATGTGAATGGAGAGGAGAACAGAGAGAGCTTTGTGGCTGAAACTCAGTTATCTGGAAACCTCGGGAACTGCAAATTTTACAAGACTGCGGTTCAGTGGGACGGAGTCTTGTGCTGATAACTCAGAGATAAACGACTAGATCCTGGTTTGGTAGCTGGTGCTGGAAAACCTGACCATCTTCATGGATTGATGCTATACAGACTCTGGTTGCCCTGGAGGATTCCGTATCCCTCACTAGCTTGTACTGTGCTGGAATTGAACTAACTGGCAAGGCTGATAGTGGCAGGGAAAGCATGCTGTTTGTGCAGTGTTGTTGTTCCTACTTATCTGTTAAACAAAAGCGTGCTTTTAAAATATTTTCCTTGTCTGAAGTCGAGTTTGTTCCAAGCATGAGAAAATGGTGAGGCTTTTGATGCGCTATTGTCAAATGTCTGAATTTCTTAGATTTCGTAGTATTGATTTAGCAAAATCCCTTGACAGCCTGAGTTTTATCTCTTCCCGATGACATTCTGTCTTTCTCTTTTCAAAGAAATGGCAGGTGTATTATATACAGTATCATCAATTTATACTTCACGACCATTTATCAGTTCCTGCTCTTCCTCATATTTTCTATTTATGTACTTAAAGTCCATGTTGTTCAGCCATTTCTTCTCGGTGAAATGCAAAGATGTGGTTTAAAGCAGGCTATAGCTGAAACATGGCTTTCATGAAACAGTAACATCTTTGTCAAACTTCAACAGAATTAACCTTAACTGCCAAGGAAGTCTTGACTTCCATCATAAAAATGTTTGATTAGTGTTAATAATTTATTAAATTGGTTTGTCCTGACATTGCCAACATGCTGGAAATCTCTCAACCATTAAAACATTAACAGAGGCTGTCATACAATGCTTCCCCTGTTCTGTGTTGTATTTCAGAACCACATTCTTCTGAGGCTGGTTCTGCGGTGTTCCAATGTGCACTCATTAGGACTGCATTAAAAGATGAAATATAGTGAATATTAAAAAGTGTGGCAATAGGAAGCAGAGCATGCTGAGCATACCTCCACAAACAGCTTGGCTGGGATTAAACCAGGCAACAGCAAACCTTTTGTCAAAATATTGGGAAATACAATTGTTAGCTGAGTATCTTTAGGAGATGGATCCCCTCTCTTGGGTTACTGGTGTATTTTAGAAATTTGGGTGAGACATTATTAGAAGTACATTGAGTCGTGAAAGTGATAGTTGAACTGTTTATGTTGAGGCATATCACTAAATTGTATCCTCAGCAGAATTCCATTCAATAAATGCACTCAGACCTTGAGAATGGGTTCCCCAACTTTTACTTTGATCAGTTACAACCACAGTTAAATTTCCAGAGGTTGGAGCCTAAACTGTAGCAGCAACACCAGCTTTACCTCATGCAAAATAGAATTGTGTGTGTTATTATTTGTTGATAGAGCCCTCTGAGTGTGCAGAAGACTTTTTTATAAACACAAGGAAGACAAATAGCTAAATCTATCCATTGTTTGCGTCTATTACCTTCAGTGGAGCTACACCAAGAATGAATTTGCCCCAAGGACTTAGTCCCAAGGAATTTACCATTTCCTTTAGACATACCAGTATATGGGACACAAGGTGCAGAGTCACATTGGAAGGCTGTGTTGAAAAAGTACATAAGTGTTCACTTATGCAAGCTAAACCTTTCTTTGTGAGCACACACTTTGTGGACTGCATTTAGGTGCCAACCTTGAAAATTTGGCCCAAGGTTTTTTTAATGTGGGAAGATGTTCTCTTCAAAAGAAATTCAGAGCAGCTGTGGTTTATTCAGTGCCCCGTGATACCCAATGTGATGGTTGCATTAGAACAAGAGGCACGTGTCTATTTTTTATTTTTTTATTTTTTGGTTAATAAATAAACTGACTTTGGCAAACATGTCCTAAACTCTTATCTGTTTTTGAACTCATGACCCTTAAAGCATGACCCTTTCATTAGTGTCTGGGTCTTGCTGTTCCCAATCAACATCAACGCTATGAGTCAAAGTCTGTGCTCAGTTACAGTAATATAAATCTACAGTATCTGAACTGAAGTCAGTAGGGTTACTCTGGATTTACAATAATGTAACTGATGGGAGAATTTAGACCCATTTTTTCACTTCTGTCAGTGCTAACTGGCAATTCAGGGAATACATGCTTTGTACTGTGAACTTCAACAGAAGTGTCCCATGACATCAAAATATAAATCAAGCTGCTGAATTCTCTGAAATTTAGCAATATGTACTATTAGCACTGAGCTAAGTGGATTTTGTAAAGGGGAACAATTTTATAATATGATGGCCAAAATTGCATAAGAAACTATGTATTACCAAGAAAGAAAAAATAACCAGTTGTTCCAACATCAGAAATTCATAGACCTTCAATCTGATACATTCTGACAGATATGTCAGTTACTTGACTGTTCAGGGAACAGTTTTTAAATAAATCCACATACATCTTAAAACACTGACTCTGGAAGTGATGAAAATAGAATCACTTCTGCTCTTCAATATCAATGTTCACAGCTTTAATGATTTCTTAAATGGTTGCTGTGATAATATTAAAAAGTGTTAAACATTCTGAAATTTAAAAAGAGTCCTTCATTCATAAATTAGAAAATGAAAAACAAAAATGTGTCTGACTCTACATATTACATGGGATTATTTTAATCTTGGGCATCAGGCTCGCCTGTGAATTATGATGTCACTACTGATGGAATTATTTCCTTATAATTCACCGGCCCCATTTACTGTTCTCTATGGGATAAATCTTGATTTCCTGTTTCAGTTTTTACTCCATTCTTAGTCAAGTAAAACTTTCATTGACTTCAGTAAGCTCTTGAACGGACTATTGACCTAGGGGCAAATCGTGCTAAGTGCTGAGAACACCCTCTTAGGCTCTGAGCATCCACAACTTCCCCTGACAATACCCCTTGAATAAGTGCTTCAGGATTTGCCCCTATATAATGAGCCAAACAGCATGCATGATATACATAAAAAGACAAGAACGGAAATTTGATATTAATGGTTAAGAAACTTCCTGTTCAAACTGCGACACTGGCAGACAAGTTGCCAGCTGATGCCAAGGGCTCAATGTCTGATACTGACATATCCAGAGCTGAAATTGGTCTGGCTCACCTGTGTGTTAGTATTGTTAAAATAGGTATTAGAATTATAAGAATGTGTTTAGTGTTTAGACTTTATGTAATGCTTGTAAATTGCTGCATACATTAATCTCACTTATAACGTCTGTATACCATATTGTAAGGTAATATCTGAGTATTTGCATCATAAACCTCTGTGACTGTGTAAATCACCAGACTGGAGAGAAACATTAACTGATACGGATCTCCAACAGAAGGTGCTATGTCCTGGCCAACAAGGATAGACACCGGACAGACTAGAGTGCGATATTAAAGAGGACAAAATACCTTTTTGTTTATTCTCTCTCCTTCCCTCTGCTGGAAGATGAGTATTGCAAGTTAATTCTTCCCATCAGCTGACTCAAAGCAAAAAAGGGGGACGGGATTAAAAACCCCTAACAAAGAGGAACTGTACCTTTATGCTGCTTAGACTCGGGAGGACAAGAATTACTAGGAATAAGTGTAACATCCCCAGTGCTTAGCCTGGGTTAGCCCTAAAGGACATACGGATCTTGCTTATCACAGAAGCCTCTTTTACTTTGGAAAATTAAGACTGTAACTCATTTGTGTGTGTATGTTTACATGCTTTAACCTTGTAAATATTTCTTGCTTTCTTTTCCTATTAATAAATTGGTATATAGTTTATTATAGGATTGGCTACAAGTCTTGTCTTTGGTGTGAGAACCTCCAAGGTGCAATTGATCTGGGGTAAGGGATTGGTTCTTTGGGACTGAAAGTAACCTGAATATTGTTAAGTTTCAGAGTAGCAGCCGTGTTAGTCTGTATCCACACAAAGAAAAGGAGTACTTGTGGCACCTTAGAGACTAACAAATTTATTTGAGCATAAGCTTTCATGAGCTACAGCTCACTTCACCAGATGCATGCAGTGGAAAATAGAGTGGGGAAATTTTATATACACAGAGAACATGAAACAATGGGTGTTACCATACACACGGTAATGAGCATGATCAGGTAAGGTGAGCTATTACCAGCAGGAGAGAAAAAAAACCTTTTGTAGTGATAATCAAGGTGGGCCATTTCCAGCAGTTGACAAGAATGTGTGAGGAACGGTGGGGGGGGGCAGTTTCTCATTGGAGTCTGTTTTTGAAGTTTTTTTGTTGAAGAATTGCGACTTTTAGGTCGGTTGTGATTTGTGGTGTAAGGGGCTATCTATCACCAAGGTAGGCTCTCGTGGATGGCAAGACAGATCGGTTTTCCCAAGAGAGCTGTCTGTGACTCCATGTTAAGGCAGTTATACCGCCTGATTTTCACGTGATGATTGATCTGTGAAACTGAAGTATAGAACTCACAGCCAATTTGGGGTTTGTGCCCTGGTCCCCAACAGTGTGCCTGAGGTTGGTACTCATGCTCTTGATCCACTTCAAGACAGCTTGACACAAACCTTCTCCAAAATAAAGAGGGTCATGTGATCTTGAATTAAGTTTGTAAGCGTTTATGAATTATAATTCTACTGCTGTTTCCTTTTGAAATAAGACCCTTTGTCTCATTGTATTCGTAAATGCCCTGCAGAAATTTCATCCCAATTGTGGTCACAGGGTGGGGGGTCGCAGGGTGGGAAATGAGATCTCATAGGTCATCTTGGGAAATTAAAGGGACAATTTTCTCTTTCTTTCCAAACTAATTACTCCTATTTTATTAGAACAATCCTTACATGCATGTTGAAACCTTCGTCAATGATACTATTTTCCTGTCCTCAGCTTTGATGTTAAAAAAAAAAAAAGGAAAAAAAAAGCAGCAGCAGCTATGCATTGAGCACAGCACTCAGTCACTGAAATATCTGCTAGTGATGGATTTTTATAATGTTGTATGACTTAGCCAAAGTCCAAGAGGGAAGAACTCTGCTCATCACACCAAAACAATACCACGTTTGCTGCTCTGTCTTTCCATTATTTGGACTCATCTTCTCCGATCTGTCTCCTTCTTCTACGAATAGTACAGATAATTACTTATCTGGAAATAACCCAGATACACCACTCCCCTTATATACTGTGTGTTGATCTTCAACCTGCTGTAGGTCTGTTGAGAATCTTGGATATTTGATTGCTCATGAAGTACCTGATTTTAGTTTGGGTGGATGGGGTCACTTTGCCATCCACAGTGCTATATTGTTTTATCCCATCATGGACCTCCTTGGTGAGTCAGGTAGCCTAGATTGTATGGGGCATGCCCTTTTCACTATCAAAAGTGTTGATAAGTTCATGGATTCTGATGTTCACTCCTTTTCATTTGATACTTCTGATCTGATCTAAGCATTATAATATTAAAGCCTTTGGAAAACATGCCCTACCATTAAGTGCAAATGCAGTATGCCATAATAGCAACATTCAGTATTAGGAAATACTATCTCCTGGCAACAACCAAGAAAACAAGTATTATAAATTATGAGATCCTGGGGAGAGCATGGAATTGGTACCCCTGGGTTCTATTCCCCACTCAACCACTGACTTACTATGTAACTTTGGCAAGTCACATAACCTCTAAATATTGTGTAGAGGGTAAAATCATTGCCCCTTACACCTTGTGTAGCCATTTATGCCTGTGAAAAGTGGGTGTAAAACTCAACAAATCTTTTATATTCACTTTGCACCCATGTAATTCACTATACAAAATGCAGGTCTCAGTAGAGAATCAGGCAAATTGCATCAACCTTTGACATATTCCGTTTTCTCCTATCTTTTTAGACTTGGCTATCATTTTACATAACTAGTTACAAATAGAATACTAAAATGTCTTGGGTAAAAAATGTCCAAGACTAATGTTTGTATTGTAAAGTGCCTTAGAAATGTATTATTTAAACAAAATAATGTTATCTGAATATGTTTTAATACTTGCATTTTAATATGTTTGCAAATATGTACAGGAGGCAATAAGTATTAATATTTAAGAAATTATTTCCATAGGAGTTAGGTGGCTAACTCATTTAGGCACTTAAAATCCCACTAGGGGCCACAAAGTTGTCTCCATACCTTTGAGGATTTAGGCCTATGTGCCTATCTGCATCATTAGACACCTAAATACCTTGTAAATCTGGCCCTGTCTCTTTTGAAAATGGAACTTAGGTTCCCAAATCATGTAAGTACTTTTGAAAATTTTACCCACTCAATTACCCACTAATGGTTTTATATAGGGATTCAAGAAACAAGCCACCAACACTTTCATTTGGTAGAGTGAGTAAATTCTAAACTATGAAACCCTGGAAATTCAGTTGGAAATCCATGACTTCTGAAAGCAAGGAAGCCAAACTGATATGCTAAGGTATAGAAACATCCAACAACAATGGGTAGTGTCCGTGTTGTACGTGATTGAAAACAGAAAGAGAAATTCCCATTGTGCCTTCCTTGTGATACTCCTATGGGCCAAAATGCTATGTATTTCCATCTATTATATTTGTAGATTTCATGACCATTCCTTGATTTGATCTTAACTTCATGGCCAGCACATGCTCAGACAGAAGTGAAGGTGGTAGGAATTAAAGGTGAAATCTGCTTGAGTCACACCTGTAGCCAGTTTTATTTATCATTTCTAGAAGTAAATATTTGATGTTTTATTACTCACTATAAAATTTCAACTTTTTTTTTGGTCCCACCTGCCTGATCCAGTCAGTTAATAAGTTAACAATTTCTTTAAGCAGCTGGGCGGGAAAAATAGAAATCCAGGAGTTTACTATTGGCTTCTCAGTCATATCTTGGCAATTTTTCCTCACTGCATTGATTGTTTGTTTGTTTTTTGAGGCAGTGAATCAACCTCTCCTTGGCAGCAGAGGTAAAGAGCACTGAGAAAGATAACTACTCAGGATGTTTCTTATACTCAGTGCCCCTTTCCTCAGCTTAAAGGTTTGTGTCTGAATAGCAGGTGCAGCTTAGACCTTTTTTTAGTTAACTACCTCATATGCAAAGAGTTCAAGATTTAAAGGTGCTCCACAAACAGTCAATATTTGACTGTGATTGCTTAAATTGCACTGATATCGTATGATCATCATCAACAGGAAATGAAGGACTTTGTTCCTTCATGATAAAGATTGTATCTATATTAAAAACCAGTCGGGCCACCTATGTGCCTGAGTTTTCATATGCAACTGCTTGTGACTACTTACCTTTTAGCAATCTTCCTTGGGCCAACAAATAATTTAATATTGTAGCCTGGTAGAAAGGATTTTGTTTTACTTATCTAACTTTATTCCAGCTCACAAACTGAAAATCACTTCCCAGAGCACCAGTGGGAGGGAATGTTTCCAGAGATATAACAACCAGATAATTTACACATTTCATTATGGTTTGATATAGCTCATAAAGATAGGGGCTCTTTTCAGCACGGTTACTTAAGTATCCAAATATTTACTTTCAATATATTGTACCTAGCATTGTGCTATAGCACATTGGACAAAGTGTATATTGTGTGGGTGGGTGGAACCTGGCAGATATCTTCATCTTGAGCCCAGGCCGAAGTAACGATAACACTTGGAGGGAAACAAGACTTATCACCCCATGGGAAACTACAGAAAACATTTTATGATTGCGGGAGAATAATGGCAGGTGGGTTATCATTGGGGCAGGTGTTGACAGTACTGCACCCTTTCTGGAGCAGCTGAAGGCATAAAGGAAGTACTTGTTACAGGATTAAGTGCATATAAACCCCCGTGAGCCTGATTCCCCTCTCATTTACACCAGGACTAATTCCACCCAAGTAGGGGTAAAACTGACGTGAGCAAGAAGAGAACCAGATGCATTCACTTTCTGTCATCTCCCCTCAACTGGGTGGAGGATTCATGAGGCAAAGGGGGTGGGGGGCCAGGACTATCCTGGGAAGTGGGGGAGCCAGTGGGTGGGAACTTTCAGTGCATCACCTTCAGCTGCTACTGCCAGCTGGGCTCATGTGGACCCCAAGGAGATTATAAAGGCACCCTCCCATGACAGAAACCCTAAAGGAGGGTAGTTAATATACCTGCTCTCCTTTAAGGTGAACATTTCTCTCCATTAAATATAAAGCCCAGTCCTCCCCAAGCTTTAAGGTACCTTAAGTACCTTTACTTCCCCTAATAATACTTTACACGTCGGTAGCATTTTCCATTCCCATATTGCTAAGCACTTTAAAAAAGTGGTTGCATGATGTTATCTCCTTTTATGGCTGGAGTCATGAGCATGCAGAGAAGAATTGAGGTGCCCAAGATCACAAGGCAAGTTAGTGGGAGAGGTGGGAGTTGGATCCAGGTCTCTTAACTTCCAGCTTCATGCTAGACTCCCTAGAGCCTCAATTTAGCAAAGCACTTAAGCACATGCTTAACTTTAAGCATGTGATTATTCCAGTTGACTTCAATGGGACTACTCACTTAAAGTTAAGCATGTGCTTAATTACTGTCCTAAATCAGGGCCTCCATAGAACTAACCTGCATTTTTCTGGTTAGACCTACACATGCATACAAGTAGGGTTATGCCAGTGCTTACCTATGAAAATTATAACCAAATTACTTATATTTTTAAAAAGAAACATAAGATTTGGTTTTAAAACTGTGCAATTGATGAGAGAACTTTACTCCTCGGGCTACACATTCTCTTGCTGGGGGTGGAGGTGGGTGAGTAGAAAAAGTATTTTAGTGCAAGAAAAAGAACATACATTTTTAGTCTAACAGCCAAGAAGTAAACTCTAATCATAAACAAATGTAAGCTTGAATACAGAAGACAGTGATTTTATTGTATTGACATATGGTGCTCAGGAAACAATGGAGGGTTTGTTCTTTTACGTAAGTCAGGGCACATTGGCAGGCAGACCAATCCTGTGGCCATTGCCTCCAGATAGCATGTGTCATAGCTTGAATTATAAAATGGCTAAGAAAGTACAGGCAGGAGCGAGGAGAAAGCTTTCTTTAAAGGGAAAAAAAAATCTCTTCACTTTAGGGCACAGATGGATACTATAATGTATCATACTGAAAATCAAAACAGAACTAAGAAAGTGCTTCCCTCTCATAAGGTAACTGCTTTGCTTCAGCCGTTCTCTAAAGGAATAGTTTGATTTGAACTCTGCAAATCACATCTGTATGTGATGTCTCAAAGCATACAAATACAAAGCCTGGCTTGCATAGCTAGGCAAACCGTGAAGAGACAAATGTTTTTGCAAGTTGGCACTGCTGCTCAACACAGTAAAGTAATCTGTCCAGGCGTTTCAGACCTCTGCTCTCAATGCCATTAACTTTAGTGCCCATCAGGATCCTAAACAGAAGATCATACTCGAATCTAGTTTCCTGATATGGATCACAGTGGCAGGTGGGAATTGTTCTCTGTGATAAGAGCAGTTACCCTCAGAGAGGGACAAGTGTTTTTTTGTCCCCCCAGCACAAGATACACTGCTCAAGTGATCAAAAGCAAACAGTGACTATAGGCACGAGAGAGTCATTTTGAAGTTGGTACCTGTAGAAGGTGTCAGCTTTGTGATAATGTGTCTCAGGACCTCTTAGAGAAGGCATTTGTAAGGGAAATACTGGCTATTATTTGTTTATTGTTTGTATTGATTACAGTGCAGTAGTACTGAAGGGCCCAGCCAAGACTGGGGCCTTTTTATACTAGGCGGTCTATAAATGAATAGTCAGAGGCACTTTCTGCCCTGAAGAATTTTCATTCTAAATAAACTAGACAGGCAGAGAGTGGGAGAAAGGTATTATTAATTACTATCATTATTAAATGACTTGACCAATGCCATATAGAAAGTCTGTGCCAGAGCTGGCAATTGAAACCAGATCTTCTGAGTCCCAGTATAGTGCTTTAACTAGAAGATCATCTTTCCTGTCTTAAAAACTGCAAATAATGGGGGAAGGGAGCAAAGGAAAACACTTTTAATGATTAATTATGGAGAAGTAGTAAAGGTAGAGCAAAAATATCTCCAAAATCTTCCATTTGTTGGATCCAAGGTCTGAATTAATGTAATTGCACAAAATGCATTTGAAAGCCTGGTTTGTTTATATGGGGATTTCTAGATGCTGGATTCAAGAGAATGTCAATGCTAAGATTCTTCTGCCTGTATTTCTAAATATTTTTGTTATCAGCCAAGAACTCGAAAGTTAACACAAATGTCTATTCATCTATCCCTAAACTTACTCTCATTCTAAGTAGCATATTCCACCCCGAGCATTCACTGCTAACCCAGGGGATGGAATTATGCTCTTCTGCAACAAACATAAAGGAGAACCCAGACTGTATAGCAATCCAAGAAGGAGAAGTTACAAAGGCTGCATATTCCTCTTCTCGGTAAAATGTTTCATACTCCAAAGTAGTATTCCTAAAAGGAACAAATCATCTCATTAGAGACCACAAAATTGGGCATTTCTTCATTCAGTGATAACTTCAAGGGATTCAAAGACACAATATCAGGGACTGAATGTTTTAACACCCCTTGGGAAGTGTACAGTGCTATATAAGTGCTAAACCTTAGTAGTAGTACTAGTAGTCGTAACAGCAGTTGTTGTTAAGAGCAACTTGAGTCACGTTTCCAAGATGGCCTCCCTTCTACAACACTGTGTTACATCACATCAAGGTAACAGCAATAGTCCTTTTGTCCAAAGCAAAAGCTCAGTTTAATCTGTAATGAATATGTCCCAGTTTTCAAGCCACCAGGAAAGACTGGACTCAAGGAGTAGGTTATTTCCTTGCTGGAAGAGGAATGCGTTGGCATGGAGGCCGGATACTGTATTTCTAATGTAATTTTTGGCAGGTATGTACACTCTCAACAAGGATGCTAGATGCCAAAAGCAAAGTGTGGCTCATAGTGCTCTGATGCAGCACCAGAAAGAGTGTTGTGTTCCAACCTTCAGTCAGCCTGTGTTTCCATGGCTATTTGTCAGTGAATAGTCAGAAAAAAATATTTGTGAATGCTTCTGTGACTTCTATATTGAATTTTACTTCAACCAGGTTTATACACATTTTATTTACTTGCAATGAACATTTGTGCAAGTGAACTGTTGGTCACACAGCTATTGGAGACAGCAAATTTCAGGCCCACCGCTGAATTGAGATTCATTTAATCACAAAAAGAAAATCATCTCATGATCAAATAAAACTTTTTTTGTGATAGCAGAAGCTGTGTTGCCTTTTTAACAGTGACCACTGCATGTATAATAACAGACATGTGCAATAGGTTTGCATTTGATGAACAAACATTGTTAAGGCTGGTCCTCAAAAGGTCAATTTACCAGATTTAGAAACATTTTTTCTTTCCTGCAGAGAGCTATAACCCATACATTAAAATAGAGGAAAACATGAATTATTTGCCATTGCATCATTTTAGGAGGCCATCTCATCAGCAACCTTCACTTCCAATGGGAGGGAAAATATAGATAGTGGAATTATTTCATAGGAAAGATGTGAAGAGTCACTCCAGCAAACATGGTCTCTTGATTAAAAATTCCTGACTGCATCCTGTCTGTCAACAGCTCCAATCTTATTTGCTTTGGTGCAACCTGTCTTCCTTGTAAACAAGGTTTCAAAGATGTTGTGAAGACAGACGAATGTCTAAACAGAGCAAACAAAACCCAATTGTGCCATAAATTGTTTTTCTTATAGACTCAAACATCTACCTTGCGTTAGACCCATAAGACTTCGCTTGAATGAATAAAGCTGTTTTGCTACAGTTTTCTTTTCATATACCCTGCTGAGAACCTTGCTCTTCATTTGTTACACTTCATTTCTTTCACTCCTCATACAGACTGCTGTAGTTATACCTTGTTGATTAAGGGAAGCTGGTAACAGCTTTGGTACCCTAGATCCACTGCTCAGAACAATAGGGAACCAAGACCCTTTCAAAGTTGCGTTTGCCATTTGGCCAGCCCTTGCAAACACCATTAGCAGAATTATTTAGAATTGTCAACAAGGCTAGAGGATGCTTTGGTTTTTCTCTTTCTAGCTGGATATTTTTGAAATAGTATTTACTTTCCTATAGGGTCAATGACCACATTGTTTATCAGCAAAATGCACCTTTTATACCCTCCTTTTTATACCATTAAAGGACGCATGCAGGATTCTCTGATTTGCCAACCCTCACAGGAGGTGTCCACGCTGGGAAAAGTGGGGGACCAGTAATTCTCCATGGGTGCAGCTTGACCCTGGGTAACAAAGATGGAGGTGGCAATGTAGACTGGTCTTATGTAAACTTACTTGCACCAGGTCTGGATCACACCAAGCCAAAAATGTCTGAGCCCTGTTTACACCACAGATTGATGCATTGCTATCACTAAAGAAGCTACACTCTTGAAGAATTAGAGGTCTCAGCTTTCTTAGTGTAGACAAAGCCACAGTATATGGATGTTAGTGTCATGAATGGGGGCCTGCAGCTGGGCCTGGGATTGGCTAGCTAACTTTGGCTGAAACTACTAATTGGCCAGATTGCCTGATTGGCTGAGTGATAGTGCTGGGATTGCTCTTAAGGCCAGCAGGAGGACTAGTGCCGGCTCAATATTCACACCTGCAGATGTGGCCGCTCCTGTGCCTGCCTTGTTTTTCCGAGCTTTCCTCCCGTCCTGTTCCTGCCTTCTTTCTTGGGTTGCTCCTGCCATACTCAGTTTCTGACTCCTGGTTCTTGACCGCCCTGGCTCCAACCACTAGGCATGATAGCCCATGTCCCAGTCTGTGGCAGCTGGAAAGTCTGCTTTAAATATCAGAACTCATTCCCTCATTCCTGTGGTGTTGGTTGCATAGCTTTGACATGAATTGTCAGGGTTAGTAATTTAGACTGAGGGTACATCTACACTACACAACACAAAACGAAAAAACGCTGCAACTGTGAGTCTTAGGGCCCAGGTCAGTGACTCAGGTTTGTGGGGCGTGCACTAAGTGGGGTAAAAATAGCAGTGTAGACATCCAGGCTTAGTCTAGCGCCTTAGCTCTGAGACCGTCCCCTGTCACTGGATTGAGCCCAAGCCCACTGCTGTGTTTAGTCCTCTAGTGTGAAGCCCATGAGCCGAGGCATTTGACCTGGGCTCTGAGGCTCACTACCACACGTGTTTTTTTGCAGTAAAGATGTACCCTGAGACTTCGAATCTCCTGTGGGTAGTAGCACATGAGGTCACCCAATCTTCCACTTTTGTCTATCCAGAACAAGATGTTTGTCCCACTGTTCTCTGTCCAGAGTAAGTGATCTCCAGGTTGGCAGTTATCCTGCAATAGGTTATATTTTTGTCCTCAATGCCTTCTCTTCCCTTCCCTTAGATTGGAATCCAATCTAAGATGCACCTTGTGCTTCTGCTATGGGGTAGCTTGATGACATGGCTAAACCACTGTAGCTGCCCCTGCCCTCCCATAGGGATTGCATCTTGATGTGGTGGGAAAGCTTGTGTGAGAGTGAGAGATAGTCCCTCTACAAAAGATCTTACTGCTGGGAGAAAAACTTTGAAGAAACCGTCTCCTTTTGGAAAGTACAGTTATGTTAACATTGAAATGCTTTGTGAAATCCTGCCGATTTCACTGAATGCTGTTTTAGATGTGGATGGGGGAAAAGAAGGGGGAAATAAGTTCTGAAAATGTCCCATTTTGACATTGTTAGTATAAGTTTTGATTTTTCATTTTGAAACAACTTTCTGTTCTGAATTTTTAAAATCGTGTATATTATAAAAAAAGGCAAAATGAAATGCTTCAGTTTTGTCACAAACTTTTCCCCAAATTTTCTTTTGCAGAGACTTTTTTGAAATTTTCAGGTTTTGTTCCTAATTGGAACAAAGACAAATTTTGAAATCTCAAAATATTCCATGAAATGGAATTTGCATTCAATGCATAGCTCTACTCCCTGTCTAAATCAGTGGTGGGCAACCAGCGGCCCATGGGCTGCTTGCGGCCCATGAGGATAATCTGATTGCGGGCAGCGAGACATTTTGATGATGTTGACTGCCCGCAGGCACAGCTCCCCTCAGCTCCCAGTGGCTGTGGTTTCCATTTCTGGCCAATGGAAGTGGCAGGCCGCAATCAGATTACCAGTCTTGCAGTCTGCAATCAGATCACCCTGATGGCAGGTTGCCTACCACTGGTCTAAATAGACAAGACAGGCAATGGTTGGAGGAAAGGAATAAAACATGCAAGCAGAGTGAACAACATGATGTTTTTGCAAAGTCATGTTCATTCCATGCACTTTGTTGTTGTTGTTGTTGTTGTGGCGGAGGAAGTATTTTGCTAGAGGAGGATTACAGAAACAGAAAGGAAGGGAAGGAGAGGAGACACTGAAGTGTGAGAGGCAAGAAGGGAGGGAAAGCAGCGATGGAGCATGGTGACGGGTGAGGCTGAAGTGGATTGACTGTGCAGGAGTAAACATCCAGTCAGCACAGAGCAGAGAAATGGCCGGAGTAAAAGCTGGGGAAAGCGTCTGAGGATATCACTAATGTCCTTTACTGCAGCTGTGTTTGCTATCAGCTGGAGTCTCTGGCTGGCTCCTCCCATGAGTTTCTCAGTCTCAAACCAACCTGGTCAGTGGGGGCCTTGGTACCCACAGAAGTAGGGGCTCACCCTTTTTATCCCAGATTTGGCAATCCTTACCAAGATATTTCTCAGACTCCTCTTACACTACTGTGAGGGGAGGGTAGTAGTATTCCCATTTTACAGGGAAGAGGCAAAATGACTTACTTGGGGTTACACAGCAAGTCAGTGGAAATGCCAGGATTAGAACCCAGGAGTTTTGGACTCTTGTTTTAACCCTCAGTTTTCTCCTCTAGACCTCCTACCTTTTAAAACACAACATTCCATTGTCGGTGCCTCATTACCATGACTGTCAACCTCAAGGAAGACTGTCAAGGAGCAGGGCAAAGACCCCAAACTGGTGGTATGTTCTATAATTAGCCTACCAACCCAGTCACAAATGTGAACTCTTGAAGCACTACCAAGTCTTACCATGGAGTCAGAAAGACTGGAATGCCCAAGAGGACTATTTCGCAACCTAGGCAAGCTGCACTTATTGCTAGTTGGTTGCTATACCCCAAAGATCACAAAATATTCAGGTTGCTCCCAGTCTAGTCACTTATCCCAGGTCAATTTGTACTTTAGATCTCAATTTGTACTGTAGCTCACGAAAGCTCATGCTCAAATAAATTGGTTAGTCTCTAAGGTGCCACAAGTACTCCCTTTCTTTTTGCGAAGACAGACTAACACGGCTGTTACTCTGAAACCTGTCACCAAAGACAATGCTTGTAGCCAATCCTGTAATAATTAAGAACTCTATAATTAGTTTCAGAAAAAGAAATGACAGTTATTACAAGGTTTAAAGCAGACAAGAATAGATACACAAATGAGTTAGTCTATAGTTTTAAAAGGTGACAGAGTTGACGTAATCTGTCAGTTCTGAATGTCTGGGTTGGCCCTGGGGATCTCTACTCCAGCATTGTGAGAGTTCAAACAGCAAAAGAGAGAGATCAAATTTTTTCTTGTCAGCTGTTTCTATTTCCTCCTTCCAGAATTCAAGCTGATGGGATGAGACCTTTTGCACATAGCCTCTTCATCAGTGTATTGTGATGTCCCACAATGGCCCATTTCGCTTTGGTTAGAAGACAATCTTTCATGACATGGTTCACAGTTTCAGAGCAAACATTTTTTTACAGTTATGAAGCAAAAACTTAAATATTACCTTATAGCACGTGAGAAAGATGCTATAAGTAAGATTAATGCATGCAGCAACTTACAAGTATTTCATAAAGTCTAAACACATTGTTATAAGTTCAATACCCATCTTAACCATACTAACCATACACAGATGAAACAGACTGGTTTCCAGCAATAAATTTGTCAGTGCTCAGCTGAGGCCGAAAGTCCTGGCAAGAGCTGGCACCTAGTCTGCCAGCGTCACAGCCATGACATTATGAGATCAAAGACTTTGCCAGCTTAAAGTTTCATAACTCAATCAGTGATGTTGATTTTGACCCTAGGAATAAAGATGCCTGGTCAAATTCATGCCACTGTATCTCCAGTAATGGGATTTGGTCCTCTTGATTTTCCCACTGCAAACTAAATGATTCCACCAAGCCCTTTTTGGCCTGATTCCATGTCCACTTCCACACTTTGTGTCCTCTACTCCTCCATACCTATTCCTTTTCCCTATGTTGCCAGCACCCTTCATCTTAAAGCAAACATTATTTTAAAAAGGATTCAAATGAGGAGTTAGTATTCTCCAGTTTGTTTCCAAGTCACAGCATTCACTGCTACCGTTGGATCTCGCAATGGGGTCAGATTGTTTTATAACCTCTGCTGTAAATTTGAGGAAGCTTCTGTTTTAGTAGCATTATTTTAAATTGTCTGAATTTTGCTCATGCTGCACCCAGTGATCAGTAGGGATGGAGGTGAACTCAGCCTGTAAAAGCACATATGTTATGCAGAATTTTTACATTCTGTCAGCTCTAAAAAGACCTGTATTCTAAGATACAGTCGTTGGTATGACAGTGCCTGGAAGGGTTTTATACATTGAGACTTCCAGAAGGCACTAAGATTAGTGAGTTAAATTAATAAAATAAAATAAAATAAAATAAAATAAAATAAAATAAAGGGAGAACATTTTTCTTTTATCATTATTCTTCTGGATCTACTCAGTAAAGTTATCCAGCTCCAACCCTGTCAGTGCAAACAGGAATTGAGAGCAGCTTCTTTCTCAAGGGCTTGTTGGCTCAGTTCTGTGATATGAAGGCAAAATGAAGGGATGCAAGAGCTGGCCCTGACGGGTCTTTCCCTATCTCCCACCACCTTCAGCTCTCCTTCACTAGAGAAGAATCAGAAAGAGTTAGGTTGCCTTCCTTGTCCTGGATTCTGCTTCAGTGTGCGTATAGGGGTGGGAAATAGAAGGAAAATGAGCTATGAAAAGAGCCACCCACATATTCTGGGAAGACAGAATGACAGGCTGGAAGAGGCCATCACAATTTCATAGAGTCATAGATATTTAAGTCAGAAGGGACCATTATGATCATCTAGTCTGACTTCCTGCACAACGCAGGCCACAGAATTTCACCCACCCACTCCTGCAAAAAACCTCTCACCTATATCTGAGCTATTGAAGTCCTCAAATCATGGTTTAAAGACTTCAAGGAGCAGAGAATCCTCCAGCAAGTGACCCGTGCCCCATACTACAGAGGAAGGTGAAAAACCTCCAGGGTCTCTTCCAATCTGTCCTGGAGGAAAATTCCTTCCCGACCCCAAATATGGCGATCAGCTAAACCCTGAGCATATGGGCAAGATTCACCAGCCAGATACTACAGAAAATTCTTTCCTGGGTAACTCAGATCCCACCCCATCTCATATCCCATCACAGGCCATTGGACCTATTTATCATGAATATTTAATTACCAAAACCATGTTATCCCAGTTCACTTATCTTTTTCAGTGGAAGGGGTCAGTATGGTGATATCCAAATACCATAGTGATGAATGGATAAAATCTCTGGCCACATGACAAAGTTTGAAATCTACTTAGAATCTTCTGTGGTTGTTCTCATGACTGAAAAACTAAAGGGGAACCCACAGAGGATAAGTTAAGCAGAGCTCTCAGATATCATAGGCCATGTGCTAATGGCTCATCCAAGGTAGAACCGTTTTCAGATTGTGCTTCAAAACAATGAAGCACATCTTCTAAAGAAAATATCTGAGACAGATCTCTCCATGCATGAAATCCACTGATACTGGGCCAGCAAGTGGACACATGACATCTGCATTTTAGTGGGTGGTTAGTGCTTTGTTAGGATGCTATAGATGTGTAAATAGTATATTTGTACGCCATGTGTGTATGTAATTCATAATTGTATGACACTTTTTATATCTGTTGTTGATCAATTGAATGCATATCTTGTTTATCTTCAATTTTTATTTGATTCTGTATTTCTGCAGGATCTTAATTCTCTAAGCATTTGGGGCAAAAGGTTGGGCTAACTGCTTGGTTGGAGAAAACAGGTATTATTCAGTTGAAATGAAAGGAGACATGTTGTTTTACATCAGCTGAGGAGCCGGACTTCAAATATTTTTCAGTGAGAGATCATAGTCTGCAATTAGAAACTGATTATGCTGCACTAAGGTACTGCACAGACTAAACCATACCCACTAACTGCACCATCTTGCAAACTTGTGAAACCCACTAGTCTATGTGTGAAGGAAATCCTAATCCAAACATCTTATTTACATCCAAATACACACATGACTCTTAACCTCCCAAATTGTTTTTAACTGGCCATAGTAAGGAATGAATGTTAGGATCTGAAACCAATTATAAATCTAAAAAAGCTCTTGGATTAATTACATAATTTTGTTTTTATTAGTGTTCCAATGGATCTCTCTCTCTCTCTCTCTCTCCGTGTGCATAATTTCACACCCAAAACTCAACTTCATTATGATCATCCTCACAATACCCCGCCCCCACTTTGTACTATCCAGAAAGCATTGCTCTGAAACCAAGACAGCACAGTGTATTATTTTTAACTCTGATCTAATTAATATTGTGTGTACATTATTGGAATCAGCACAGCAAGTCCTTTGTTCTTTGTATTTCATGTCATAGTGGATGTTTGCTGTGCGCTGTCATTGTGAGGAACACATTTCTTGCACATGTCCAGTATGACCATAATTTTAGAATGCTTCTCATTGCACTAGAGATTTCTGTGACATCACAGAAAGCACAACTCTACCTGCCACACAGGAGGGTCTCATTTCTGGTGTCCACTTAAAAACTACCACCACAACTGCTTCCCTATTGGTAGTCTCAACACAGAAACCATGGCTTGAATGGCCAAAGAGATTTAACTCCCCTTCTGCACCCATTGGTGGTCCTTCCAGGTCTGTTTGAGTTACAGTGGTAGGGCAATATGGGGAAGCTACCACTTCCACGGGCTGTGCTGCACCTGTTCAGCCATAAATCTAGGTCCGGCAACTGTCAGAAGCACTCAGGCTTTGACTCAGCCCAGTACACAGCATGTGCATAAGTCTCATTGACATCAATAGGACTTACGCCGGTGCTAGGGTTGCCAACTTTCTGATCGCACAAAACCAAACAACCTTGCCCTGCCCCTTCCCTAAGGCCCTGCCCATGCCCTGCCCCTTCTCCGAGGCACTGCCCCCTCGCTCTCCTCCACCCTCCCTCCCTTTCACCGGGCTGGGGCGGGGGTGGGGTACAGGATGGGGGTGAGGGCTCTGGCTGGAGGTGCGGGCTCCAGGATGGGGCTGGAGATGAGTGGTTCAGGGTGTAGGAGAGGCTCTGGACTGGGGCAGGGGGTTAGGGTGCGGCAGGGTTATGGGCTCTGGGCTGGGGGTGTGGGCTCCAGGTGGGGCCAGAAATGAGGGCTTCAGGGTGCAGGAGAGGTCTCAGGGCTGGGGCAGGGGCATGAGGTGCAGGAGGGGTGTGGGCTCCAGCTGGGGGTGTGGGCTTTGGGGTGGAGCCAGGGATGAGGGGTTTGGGATGAAGGAGGGGGCTCTGGGCTTGGGCCGAGGAGTTCAGAGTGGGCTCAAGGCTGGGGCAGGGGGCTGGGGGATGGTGAGGGCTCCGGCTCAGAGTGCAGGCTCTGGGGTGAGGCCTGGGATGAGGGGTGTGGGTAAAGGAGGGGACTCCAGGCTGGGGCAAGGGGTTGGGGTGCAGGAGGGGGTTCCGAGTGCAGGGTCCTGGCAGTGCTTACCGCTGCTCCCAGGAAGTGGCCGCCAGCTCTGTAGGCGCATGAGCAACCAGGGAGGCTCCGTGTGCTGCCCTTACACCCGCAGGCACTGCCCTGGCAGCTCCCATTCATCGCGGTTCCTGGCTAATGGGAGCCACAGAACCACCACTGGAGGCGGGGGCAGTGTACACGGAGCCTCCCTGGCCGCCCATGCGCCTAAGGGCTGCAAGGACCTGGCGGCTGCTTCCGGGAGCCACGCAGGGCTAGGGCAGGCAGGGACCTTTTCGACCGGGCATTCCAGTCGAAAACCGGACGCCCGGCAACCCTCGCAGGTGCAGAAAGCTAGCAGAATTGGGATGGGGCTATATGCATGCTTAAGTTCAGCATATGTTTCAGTCCATTGTTGAAACAGGGCCTACATTTCTAAGTAAAATGTGAAGAATTTTTATTTTTAAACCCAAAATGTACACATAGATAACATTTTAATTTTCTGTAATCTATTAGAATAGCAGAGCAGTGATGCAGCATCTTGTTTATAGCAAGAGAGTGCTTAAGAGCAAGATTGTGCCACTGTTGCTCACAGTGAATAATACCTTACTCAACCAGATGTCTAGGGTTACCATATGTCTGTGGTTTCTCAGACACAGCCTCTTTTTTGAGCCTCCTTTCTCTCTCCAGGGGGATTTAAAAAATAACAGGAAATGTCTGTGGTTTTTGCCGAGCGGGGAAGTTGCAGCTCAGAAAGAGCCCCGATAGGTCCACTTCCCAGTTGGTCCTTCCCCTGACTCTGCAGATGATTGGTCCATTCCCCTGCAAGCCAGAGCTGTCGGATTCCACCCACCTAGGCCCCAGCTCCCAGCCTTGGGGATGGGGTCCCGCGGGGAGGTGCTGACTGACGGCTGGCACTGCATCCTGGGCTTGCGCCAGCCGCCCTACCACTGTGACAGGGAGTGACACTGCCCCCAACCTCTAGTGAGTACCCCTGCCACAGGTACCCTCTCCAATTTCCCCTGAATACCCCTCCTAGTACACACACACACTCCTCCAGCATCTCCAAGTAACCCCCCCACACCCAGTTTCTCCCCCAGCAGTGTCCTCTTTTGGGGAACTTGAAATATGGTAACCCTAAAGATGTCCCACTCACTTGAGTAGAACTAATCTGCAAGAGTCACAGTGGCAGCATTGGGCCCATTTTTATAACTGGGTTGATGGAGGTCCAGGAAGGTTAAGAAATTTGGTAAGGGTCAGAGACTAAGTGTCTCAAACTAGATTTCAAACCTGGGGGTCTCTTACTATTTCCATCTCTTTGCAGTGGCTAATTCTAAATACACAAAGGAGGTGAGACTCCCCTTGGATTTCTTCCATGCCTATCCAGCCCCTGCTGTTTCACTGAGGTCACTGGGATCGGGTGCTGTTTGCACCTGTTATTTTTAGTATTGCAGATCAAGTTGCACAGTTTTGGAAGTCTTGTTCATAATGAATCACAACTCTTTGCTCAAATTGTAGTAGTGTCAATATTGTGCAGTTTCACCAGGGGTCATTGACACCAAACAGACTTGTCCTGCAGAATAAAGAGGCTTCAGCTACAGTGACCAAATGTCTCCTATGAAACAAATTTCACTGTGAGAATCTTACAAGAAACTGCTTGTGGACAAACACTGACTACGGCACAGATTTATTTATCATAAATGAATACAGCAATGAAGAGGTTTAGTATTACTTTAGACAACAAGGTTTCTTAGAATATCATATTTAAGGTAAGCAAATTACACATTCAGCTTACAGAGAAGTTACAATAGCTTAAGTGGCTGCAAATGGAACCTCTCTGTGCAATTATAGTAAACCCAACCCAAATTTCAGCATTTTTCAGGCAGGATGGATTTTCTCCCCAGACGAAGAATGCCAAGGTGTCTTTTTGCACCATTAGCTATATTAGACCAGTCCTTTGTTCGTTACCTGAAAATGGAGTTCCCTTCTCCCACTGCTGTTCACCTCTTTCTGTTAATTTTTTTCTCTTTAAGTCCCTGGCAATCTTTTCATCTGCATTTGGCTCAGTATGCAAACAGACTCCCAGTATAAGACATGCAACTGTCCACCAGGGAGACAAGTGTCTCCCTCCCCTGTGGTTTGGAAATTATCTTAAGGCATGCTATTTCTGGAGGTATGTCTACATTGCAATTAGACACCTGTGGCTGATCCTTGCCCACTGATTCTGCCTCACAGGGCTTGGGATAAAGGGCTGTTTAATTGGAGTGTTGACATTCAAACTCAAGCTGCACCCTGAGTTCTGGGACCCTCCCCCTCGCAGGATCCCAGAGTTTGGGCTTCAGCCCATGCCCAAACATCTGCACCATAATTAAATAGCCATTTAGCCCAAGCCCTGTCAACCCAAGTCAGCTGGCATGGGCCAGCCGCAGGTATCTAACTGTAGTGTAGACGTAACCTGGGTGGACCTGCCTTTAACTACAAGGCCTTATGAGCAGAATTTCAAATATATATTGTAACCTTTATGGCCTAATTGATAGGGTTTAACAGAGTTGGGGCTTATGCCTTATAGTGTGGTGACGGTTGATGAGGTTTGGGTCTCCTGATTGGCTATAGTCCTGAGAGCAAGAAGGTGAATATCACAGTCACAAGTAATCACCGAGGAACAGTCACAAGTAATCACACATCCATTTATTAAGAATTTCACTAAGCAGGTAAATACCACAATCACTGATCCAGAACAGAAGAAAGTGGGATAATATAGAATGTACAGCATTAATATGTGCGTTACTCACATCTCCATGTGGGGTACACTGGAATATGGATGATCATCAGGTGGCCATCAGTTGAGCACCTCCTGATGCATTCCCTCCCAGCACAGACACAGAGTGGTGCCTTTTATTATGAGTTATACTAATGCCCACAGAGGTTCATACATATGCACAAAAGGTTCCACCTCTTTCCCTTGTTTGTACTTCCGCACCCCACTAGCTTTGGGGTACCCCATTTTTCATAGGCTAAATATGTAATTCCTCATATGCTCATTAACATTTACATCAATTAATCACCATAGCAACTTGAGGTTAACTTATTACTCACACTCTATATCTACAAAAAATTCCCCCAAATGTTACAACCCATTTTAATTGGCATCTTGCAGTTTTAACTGCCACAGTGTGATACATTTTCCCCAAACATAAGCACTTAACAAAGCTATTTACTGTAACAGCACATTTTATGGTACAAAGTTATCCTCATGTTAATCTATTTCTAGCATGAGGCCTTGTGTTCCAGCCTTAATCTATACTAAATCATTTGGTTCTGTAATAAGTCAATACACACCTATCAATCTTATGCCCCACTAACATTTTATTTACTCCTAACCACACCAGCTAAAAACTAAATAATAAATCCTATTACTTGCCTCTTAGCTACCATGTACATAACTATTATGTTGACCCGGGTGACACAAGCTTTCAGTAGAGACTTTACATGATGCTTTTTGGTGAACAAGTATGTAAATACCAGACCCAGGGGATCGCTGTAGCCCTTATGCACCCTGAGCCCTCTGCCAGTTGACATCCAGAGGTCCTTGAGTCACACATACAAATAGTCCCTACTCGTCCCAATTGCTTCTTTTGTAGTCAGTGGGGTACTCAACAAACCATATATCAATCCTGTAAGATACTGGCTAAAATGTCACTACCTCTCAGGGATGGGCTGCAGAATCCATTTAACAGGTGCACTGTGATGCTAAATTAAATAGCAGTTTTGAATAAGTGAAGCCCTGTGCAATTAAATCATACAATGCAAACCAAATTCTGTTCCTAGTGAAGTTGTTGGAAGTTTTGCCACTAATTTCAATGGCATCACAATTTGGTCTTGTATGCATAAAGGGCCTGAGGAGGGCTGCTTGAAATTTTTCTCTCTAAACCTTTTTTTAATGGAAAATTGGGTTTTCAACTAAACATTTTTTTTTCTAGAAAGTGTCTCCTTTCCTCTAAAATTTTAGCTTCTTCAGCAGAAAACTGAAACCCCAAAAAGGGTGGTGGTGGTGGTGGATATCTTTCTTTCTTTCTTTCTTTCTTTCTTTCTTTCTTTCTTTCTTTCAACTAAAGGCAAAAAATGCCCACAGGGGAAAAAAAAATGTTTTTCCAACCAGCACCATTCCACTAAGACCCCTTTTCATCCTTGGAAACACAGAGTAAAAAAGAATAGGAGTTATTTATAGGAAAATACTAATTTGTCACATGAAAGTTACTGAACAAACAACAAAAGACGACAAATCCACAAGCAGCAGTGCTTGCAGTCTGTCTTAAAATCACAAAGTATTACAAGCAGTGACATTGCTGCCTTGATGTATTGCAGACAAAGGCACTCTACCAATTAACCTTTCATGTCACTCTGCTCACATCAAATGCTCCTTGATGCCAATGCTTTGCGAATGTTGTTGTTGCAGATGCAGCCATTGCACATTGTTGAAAACAACCGTTTCCCCCCCATCCCGTGTTTCACTGGCAATGAGCATTTAAGGATACCCATCACTAGTAATTTGCAAATGAAATCTGAAGCTAGTTATTTCTTAAATACACCTGAATATATTCATTCTTGACATGCTAAGGGATATCAGCATGAGCTCCAGATTGTATTTGTGCACCTTCATGTACATAATAGTGTTACTGGAGAAGTCAATTAAAAACAGTGTAAATATTTTATGCAGTACTTTATAGAAACACACAGAAGGGGGAATGATCATGCAGCAGGCTGCGTAGAGCTAGGTCTCCTGATTCCAGTCCAGAGATCTAAGGACTTGGCCCTGATTCCTCTAGTTTTGAGTAGGTATTTATTTTTCCCTTATTTTTTCCAATTTTATCCATTAAATATAAGAGATCAATATTATTTTAAAAGTAGAAAACTGCTCCCCACACTGACTAAAGGGTCTAGTCTATTATTCTATGTGCATCCTGCATACTATGACACTCATTCACCCCAGTATAACAGAAAGAAGATTCTGACCAATCTGTTACCCATGAGTAGTTTGTATTCACAGAGACTCTTTGGTCCTAACTATGCACATCGAGTCCCCTCATTATATGATTTAAGGAAAGGGAGAAAAGAGATGGAGAAAAGAAGAAAAACCACATTCTAGCATTATATATGCACTAGTCTACAGAATCACAGCAGTTTATTTTCCTACTCTCAAAGTAGCCACACTTATTTTTAATTATTGGTATTACATTTTATGTACAATAGATGTTTCTAGCACTTTATCATTATAGCTATTTGTTAGTTTGTTTTCTTGTTTTATGGGAGTTTGTAGTTTTTGTCTTGCTTGATTGTTTGCACAGTTAGGGTTACTGTCACTGACATATCCTGCAATAACAACCATCCTGTGGGGCGGCTGAAAGGTTTTTATTTAAATTGCGCAAACAGCTGTGGTGATAGATCAGTGGTGGAATGCTAGCCAAGGTCCATACCAATGCCATCAGTGGCAAGCTGTGCTTAAAAAAGTCCATGGCATAACATGGTCCCAAAAAGAGATGGACTTTGAGGAGCGATTTGAATGAGGAAAGTGCAGTCACATTGGAAGGGATAGCAGCTCCAGGCATAGGAACAGTTCCGGAGAAAGTCGTAAGTGAGAAAAGGAAGCAGAGGGGCATGAAGGTGATTACAGCGTAGAGCTTGTAATAGAGCACAGAAGGCCATATCAGATGCAGGCAAAGGTAGATTCATGGGGAGCCTTGAACTAAAGTTGTATTATTAGTTTGTCTTACACTGAAGTGCATCTGTCCATTACTGAGTGATGAAAGCTCAAGAAATGCACCATCCACGCTAGACCAGTTTTACGGGATCAGCATGAGAAATTCACTGAATAGTTCAACTTGCATGAAATGTGACCATGCCACTACTTGTATAAACAGAAACACAATGGAAAGTACACATGGAATACGATCAGGCATAGCTGATACAGAGTCCTTGAAAGCCTGTAGTAAATACACTCATTTAAAGACTTTCACCTGTTGCTGCAAATCATTCATACCAATGACATGTCTGTTGACACTCTGATCCCTGACGCAGAGTGAAGAACATCAAAGAAAGATGTGAGCAGATCAAGTCTCAGGTAGGCATTGCATCCCTGTTACGGATGAAAGAAATGTCAGGAAGTTACAAAACAGGTGGAATTAGGATATCATCTCCACAGCACTAGTGACGTGACAAATATTAGCAGATTGAGCTATCGGCTCATGTACAGTCACAAAGGAGGTGTTTCAAAAAAAACATTCTGAAATGTTTTTAAGGTGCTGTTCTGCTTCTATAATACCATATGAAACGTTGTACGGAACCTCTCCCACGATCTTCACTCAAACGACTCTCCCATTGACTTCAATGGGAATTTTACCCGAGCAAGGATTGCAATATCTGGCCAGACAGATGATAATAGATTAAAGTGTGTGCAGTAAAATTTCCATGAAACTAGTCAACTTTAGTCAAAAATTCAGATGCACTATCTCTTTCATGTAGTATTCACCATACACATTATCTATAGCACCCATCTTCTTCCCCTCAAATGTCTATATTTCTGACATGTAAACATGCTATCCTCCCTTCATAGGTATTCTGCATTTACTTTTAAATACAATATACACTCATTTTAAACAGGAAAGGTTTCACCCCATGTGTGAACTGCATTCTTAAAATGAAGGCAAGCATATTTATGATCAGAGCCAACATGTCTGCAAACATATCCTTTGGAAATCTAATATCAGGTCAATTTGGGTAATGTTCATCTGCCTGAGAGCTGTATAATCTACAGTTATTGAACCAGAAAAAATCTATTGGAAACTGTGTTGCAAAACACTATCATTTCAAAAGGCCACCAGATTACGACATTCGAGATGTTAACAGTATGGAAACATATGGAAACTGAAGTCAGCTTGCAAATCAGATATAAAGACAGTACAATGTGCAGGTTCTTCCTTAGAAGTAAACATCTGATTTAAAAAAAAAATTAAATTTAACAAATGTCCCTGCGATGCTGAAATAAAGGGCTTGACCCTAATATCACCCCCATTAATTTTACATTTGTGAAACTCCATTGACTTCAATGGAGCGATTCCTGATTTACAACTGTGTAAGGGACATTAAAACCAGGCCCAAAGAAATTCCATAATTTTACAACATTCACTGTGATTCAAAGACTAGAACAATGTTTAAAATTCAAGCCATAAGAAAATGTTCCTCTACAGACGCAAATGTTTCAGAGAACGTCACCTGAGGTTGAGATTTATAATAAATCCGCAAATCAGGTGAGCCATATTTTGTTACAGTTTTTCATGGTTACACTCATCTTATCTACATAAGGATTTTGTAGTGCCACCAATCACCACAGTGTCTGAACACCTTCCATATAAAATCAATAGCAATAATGAAGTCCCTGCTGAATTTTATGGAGTCTCTGGTACTTCTCCCTTTCTAGAGTAAAATCTCTGCATGAAATAGGCTTTGTGCTTTTGGTTTTAAGATTTTATTAATGTTTTTGTATGGTGATTTTAGCTGGACTGACTTCATTTTTAAAAAAAAATCTGTTTGTTTGGGTTTTTTGGGGGATGGGGGGTGTCAGTGATTTGTGATTCTTATGATGTAAAGGTCTTTCCAAAGAGGAAGGTTTTGCAATGTTTCCTAGTAGTCACATTGTGGATTTACCTACTCTCCTCTAGAAGTTTGTGCCATAGCAGGAGCCTTTAAGTGAGAATGCTGTGTCCCCACCTCTTATGCACTCTGTCCTGGGCTTTGTGAACTGCATTAACCCAGAGGACCACAGCTGTCAAAACCATTCATAGATTAGCATTCGGTCTTTTGATGTAGCTGGGGCTTGATCTATTAATTGCCTTGAAAATAAGGACCAAGACCTTGACCTGGCACCAGAAGCTGAGTGAGAACTAATGGGCCACATATTCTCACAGCAGCCTGAGCCATGTAGAAGAAGGGCAGCTGCATTCTCTACCAGCTGGAGCCTGAGAGTCGTCTTCACGTTTAGCTTCAGATACAGTGAATTACAATCCATGACGTTACAAATCAGGTTTTATTCTGGGAGGAAGGGATAAACTTTCCTAGTAAGCTAGGTGTCAAAGGCAGCATTTTTAGCTACTGATTCTACTTGGTCATCCAAGCTTAATAAAGAGACAAACAGGACCACAACGCTTTGATGAATGGGGCCTGTGAGCCTTCAAGGAAGGTGGAGACAATGTCTCCACTAGCTGTTGTCTTTTACACATTCTGATATTCTAGCTGTGTCAGGGTACATCACTCTCAGCCCTAGGCTGGCGTTACATAAAGAGTGCTGCGTGCTTAGGGCTAGACAGCTTTGGCCAATAAGACTCTTTACAGGCACAGATGTCTTGCTAGGGGATCCTGATGCAGCACTGAGGCTTTATAGGGGGCCTTCCTAATGTCCCTTTGTAATGTATGGTTTGTTCATATTAGGATATGGTTCTTGTTGTGCTGTCCTAATAAACAATAATGGAGCACGATGTTCATACAGATAAGGAAGCTTTGCCATTTTTTCTATATTCTCTGGTAATGTTTGTGAATTATTTTCATTGCTCCTTTCTCCTTCTTCACCTGTCACAGCTCTCAGAAGTGAAAGAGCTTGATTCAGCATGTGAGGAATGTCACAGTGCAGAGGCACACATCATAAAGGAGAGGGGACAATGCATGGGCACCTTTGAACTAGAGCTTGCCATGAGCTGCATAATGTAGATCCTGATGTAGAATCTCCCCAAAGTTCAGAGGTATTTTGATCTATTATACATGAGTCAGCTGTGACACTGGGACCCAGATTACAAAGCTCTCCTGCCCAAATGCTGGTGTATTCAGATCTGAGGGCACTAAGTTGGGCTCATTTCCACTCTGAACAGAGCTGTTTTAAGGTCTGCCAATAATGGAAGCTGGGAATTTGGTCTACCACCAAAACTGTGTCTGACATACCATTGTATACTTTCGTCATCTCTTTTCACATCACTGCTGATTATCACTGACATTGGCTTGAAAGCCATTCTCCCTTGTAGCCATCCCAACACCACTGCTTACAGACCTCCCCACAGCAACCTTTCCCTGGCCATATTGTGCTGTGCACATGTTTGCAACTGCTAGTCAGTAGTGCAGGCAGGTTTTATGGCTAATGGGTTGGTGCCTAGAGCCCAAACCACTGGCAGGAGTTGGGAAGTTAATTATTTGCTATTAAGTTGAAATCCTGCCTCAGTGGGAATTTTGCCATTGACTTCAATGGGGTTAGGATTTCACCATTATGCTGTCAGAGATTGTGTCTAACAAAAGAAAATGTCGCAACTTGATGTACTGCCAATTTGCGAAGCTTTGATTTAAAATTGCTGCAGCACTACTTTCGCCCCCTTATGTTAGCGTATGGGAAGTTTTGACCCGATCCGCCACCTGGGCTTGCTATCACTCTTTTTTTACCTAATGAGCAATAAATTATTATTTTTATTGACTGGCTTATGCTCTAGATATTCCACAGAATGTTACTGGACACTTTTCTGTGTTGAGGGAACTTCATATTTTATTTTGGAAACTTGGCTAGTGGCAACTTAACCACAGAAGCTAGGAATAGAAATAGCAACGTGTGTGCACTTTAGAGAACAGTTTGACAAAATTACAATAAATTACAGAAATTCTACATTTCTCACATGAGCAAGCAGGGACTTTTTTTGTTTGTTTGTTTTTTGAACAGCCGGGAACAAAGATGCCATGGAAACTTTTGGTAATAGTCAAATAGTTGTTGTTTGTTAATTAAACTACTTGTCATTTTTCTATTAGCATTAAAAAACTGGAAAAGATCATTATACATTTTCTTCTTTGATGGTGAACTAACAAAGGGCCAAATCCTAAGCTTTGGATGTAGTCTTGTTGGCATTAATGGGACTACTGCTGTGAGTAAAGTTGTGCAGGATTTGAGGGATTGGGCTTTCAGTTTAAATTCGTTCCTTATTCTGGAAAAACATCCACTGAAGTCAGTGGGAAAGTTTTCCTGTGCATGGACGGAATACAAACTGAATAAAGACTTGAAGATCTGGCCCATGCTAAATAGCTCTACTCCCTGAGCACACATAGCTGAAGGTTCTGGACTAGCCACGACCAATGTGTTTCTTGTTGGAATATTTTCTTCTTTGTTGGCAAAATGTAACTTCTAGTAATTCATATGATAAAGACCACTAGGGTGGCACTGGAAAGAAATATGTCTCCAACTGATGATAGGCAGCTTCAAACTATAGTTGATATAGTCCAAGTGTCTCTTTGAAACGTGTTTAATTCATATCTAGACCTGAATGTTGCTCAGCTTGTCCCAGTTCTTTTCACTTGTGGTATACAGAGACAAGCAAAGCACTATGTTCTTCCCACAAGGTTTTTCCCTTCAAAGGACAGGGCTGAAATGGAACTAATAACCAAAGGAAAGTTTGTATTTCAAATGCCAATAAAAGAAAAATACAAAATACATAAGAATCCAGGAAAGCAGCTTTCTCTGATTTTAAGTATTTTGGCCAAATTCTGTCCTCAGTTTGAAGTCAATTGCTTCCATAAAAAAACTCATCATATGTCTGTTTGGATGTCTATCTAATACACTACCCAGCACCCTACTGTTCTATTACTGGCTTCTGAGTCCTACTGACCACAAATTCTAATCCTAACTTACTGCTCTGGGCCCTCATACTCGTCTACAGTATAGCTAGATTCTAGCATCTTATGATTCTCATTCATATATATTAATCACATACTGTACAGTGCACTAGTGCACAAAAAATACAGTTCTTCCCTACTCTGAGCTACTTCACAAGAGGATAGAAGTCACTCCTGTGCAAAGAGCAGAACAAGACCTATGCACCATATAAGCTCTATTTGCAGGATTTATGTGACTCTGGAGGCCTTCTCTATACACACAAGTTTCACCAGTTTAACTATATATATAAATACTTCTAATCAATTTACTGCCTTAATCCAAATCAATATAAGCCAATGTGAAACTGATTGCAGAAGCCAGGGGTTTGTATTCTTTAACTAAATTGATTGGAAAAAAATTACTTACACTGGTACTATTTTTGTTTATAAATGAGGGTTAAGTGGCATGTAGGCCTTCTGGGGTTTCCCTGCACAAGGATGAATTTCACCCAGAAAAGTGAAGGGACTATCTACAAAACAAAAACCTGACAATCAAGAAAGCCACTTTTTAACTGGGGAACTGGATGACTCAGTGGGAAGAGAGCCTTTCTTCTCTTAATCACTGATTCAAATCTAACATGTTTAATATAAGAAATATTTTAGCATTCAAAAGTAAAATTTGTATGACAAGCAGCGTATAAAGAGAATGATCCTGTGCTCACCGAAGTTGATGAAAGCACAATCTGACCCAAATGAAGTAGTTTTTTCCAGTGAAGACAGCACACTGTGTTTATTTCTATTTTCCTGGTCTTGATGACAGCAAATGAGATTGGGATTTTAATTTTTTTAACATCGGAAATACCATGTTATCTTCATAACAGCAGATGTCATTTTTTCTGGCAAGAAAGGTGCTCTTTAATTCACTTTGCTAAACACACTTATGGTTCAATTGGCAGTATGTCAGGAAAATGAAGTGAAAATGGTTATGCAATTGCCAAAACTAAAGAAGACTTGGATTTAAAACATCCGCACCAGAAATCCTGTACTTTTCAAACCATTATTTTTGAAGATTTTCTTTTTCTTTGGTTTTGGTTACAATAAATAGAAGGTCAACAAATGCTTTAACAACTTAGGGCCAGATTTCCATGGGAGCTCAGCATTTTCTGTGCTCAACTTCTTTGAAAACCTGGCCATAAATGCGGCAATGGGAGTGCTGGGAGTGTCCGCTTCAAATTCTGATCCTTATATAAACACTTAAAGGGAGCTGGTTTATATTGAAAATCTGGCCCCAGCTGGCACATAACCTGATGTTTCAATGTCTGAGGGTCCTCTGGGTGAGGGAGGAATATGTGCGGCAGGAGCCCATCATTCTGAATCCAAGAAGTCCAAGCAAGCTGGAACTGGGGGAGTAAAAGGTTATGTTTCTATTGGGCCTACAGGAGTGACTAGCAGCCCAGCTCCGAGCAATTTAAAGAAAAACAGAGCACATTGATAACTGTCACAGATTACGTCTAGGATGGTTTGAAAGCAGGGTTGCTACTTTTTGCAAAGACTCTGCAGAAGTCTCAAGAAGCAACATGTGTGAATCAAAATAAACAAATTCCATCAGGGTTGGTGGGAAGGTTCAGTCAATTCCAAATATGCACCCTAAAGAAACCAGTTAGTAAATGCAAAACAAAATGCATGGGGCAGTGAGGGGTTGGTAGTAGCTAGAACCAGGTGCCCAGACTATGAAAGAACTGACTGAGTTATATTTCAGAAGGATCATTAACTCTCTGGTTCACTGTGAATCTAAGCAGACGTTAGCTTGAATTACAGTGTTAGAATGTTAAAACAAAGATATTGCTTTGAGAGAGAGAGGGCAAAAGGAAAAGAAAGTTCCCTTTTCATTATCCTTCAATGGAGGGCTTTTCCCCCTCTTTTTTTGATACCCTGCTCCCCAAAGGCCCCACATTGTGGCCACCTGCCCTGCAAATAGGGTGACCAGACACCCAATACTAGGGGCTTTGTCTTATATAGGCAACTATTACCATCACCCTCCCCGTCCTGATTTTTCACACTTGCTAGCTGGTCACCCTACTTGCTGAGAAGGGCTGAATGGACATGTGTAGCTTAAAAAAGGATTTCTGCAGAGTGCTCCATCCCTATGGGTAAGCTAAAGTCTCCTCCATGCAACCTTAAACACAGAAGTCATGATACTCCTCTCACACCAGTTTTAAACCATTGAAACTCAATTGTCTTCAAGAGTATAACTCCTGAGTGACACTGGTGTGAGCGGGAGCAAAATCTAAACCAGAGCCTCACAGGTGTCCCAGGCAGTTTCTCTTATTAAGTGTTTGCCATTTGCAGAGCTGGATAAAATTTGGAAAATGCTTGGGGGCTGATCTTTCAAGCCTTCAGTGGGCAACACTTCCATTGACCTCATTGGGAGTTTGCCTGTGCAAAGACTGCACGATATGGGCCTAATATAAAGAACATTTCAACCAATCTATCCCAAGTGAGTAAATTCCAATGAACTCGTAAAATGAAATTAAATTATGTGTATTTTCCTGTCTGTCTGTGTCTCTGTGACTAGAGCCTCCTGATTTGATGGATTCTTCAGAAAGCTCTCGCCCTTCGGAGGAAATGATGAATGCTTATGGGCAGGCTCTTTTAATTTAAATCAAACTTTGGCTAAAAGAACTACAGCCGTTAAAAGTGTGGTCAATAGTTTAACCCACAGACAATGCACAAAACAGCCACTTAATTCTTGGCAAAAGCAGAATGCAAACGCAGAAAGCCCTGTATATATATATAAAGGACACAGTAATATATATATATACTACTACATATATTACTGTGTCCTTTTTATTTTAAACAGTAATGCCGCTGGTAGTGTTATGTACAGTATCACTATGTTAGCTCTGTTGGAATTTATTTTTGCTACAGTTGTAACTTTTCAGAATTCATATTACCTTTGCTAGAGTGTCTATCTCTGAACTGATATGAGCAAAGCAAAGGAGAACGGAGGAAGTTAATTGTGTGTGTGTTTATTTTAGAGCCAATAGCTCTGAATCTGAAGAACAGGAGCCAAGACATTGAACAATGAATGCATTGTAGTCTTAACTAGAAAGTTTGCTGTTAGTACAAAATCAAAAAAGACTTTGGTGCTACCTTTTTATCTTTTGCCATTGAGTGCTTTTGCCAAAATGCTGGAGGTGTAATATAATCCTCTGTAATTACATGTTTTTGTGATAGAGCATTCCTTGGCTGTTTATATGGATTAAAAATTGACTTAGAATGCTGGAAGGCATTTCAGCCAAAATAGTAAACAAATTAGCAATCAATATCGTGCTACAGTTTAGCAGTCATTGTTCCATTCTACTTTGCTATTAAAGTGTAGCTATTCAAGTAACCTATGAATGGCTTCATAGTGTCTTATCTTGTTGCTATGCTACTGTCTTTGTTCCATGCCGCTTTTTTCTGTTTGCAGAGAAACAGCAATCAACTAAATAAACCTGATCTAAGGCCTAATCCTACTCTCATTTACACTCACGTAAAGCAGGAGTAATTCCCCTGTACTCAGTCGCCTTCCATATGTGTGAAATCAGAATCAGGCCCCACATATTGGCTTTATACTGGCATAACCCTACTACCTTCACTGAAGTCACTCCTTTTTGCAAATCTGTAATAGCCTGATCCTGCACCATGTAAAACAATGGAAGCTTTGTTGTTGAGTTAAATGAGAGTAGGGTCAGACCTTTATAAGTGCCACTATAAATCAATGTATGAATAAATCAATCAGGGTTCTATTTTACAATGCACTCTCTTCCTCTTAGGGTGCTATAGAAAACCATAGAATGGATGGATGGATAGCAAAACACAAGAAGGATACCCTTCACAAGATCCATACACAGATACAATATGGTACATTTTTCTAATAATTTAATCTGTTTGGCTGAAAAAGTATGGATGCTTTTTTGAACTATATCCAAACGGAATATATGTGAACTAAGGGCTTGACCCAAAACCAATTTTTTTAATTGACTTCAATGGGCTTCATAGAAGTCCCTAATAAGTCTTCAAAGTTGGTCTGGAAATTTTGTGTAATCAGACTTTCTCTCAAAATTTCTATCACTACCAATTTTTGATCCTGGTTCCAACCCCAGAACCAGGATATGCAGAGGCATCTGAAAACAAAAAGTAATGGCTGAAACAAAATCGCCCTGACTTCTTTGAAATGGTTAACTAATGACAGTTTTTCTGGAAATATTTCAGAAATAATGGAGAATGGAGGCTGATATTGCTCTTGTGCTGGCTTTATACTGGTGTAACTCCATTGATTTCAGTGGACTTATTGTACTCTGGTTTTGTACTGATGTAAATGAGAGTAGAATTTGGCTCTGGAACCATGGAAATAAGACAAGTTTGTGATTCTCAGCTCCTGTGCCCATTTCCATCTCCAGTTTCCATTTCCTTGGAAATGGACACCCACCTGGCAAAAAATAGGGCAAGATTTTAACAAAAAATGTTCCCCATACCTGTTTGCAGATCTGACCTCTGTTTACATGAAAATGTACTTGGAAAAGCTGCCAGTACCAGATGAAAGTGAGAAATTTCACTCTCGGTGCTAGCTGTCAGCTAAAACTTACAAGTGTTGGTTTACAAAATATTGTTGGTTAAAGCATTTAATAGTTCAAATAGAAAAGAAAACTAATAGGCAGGTTCCTTTTATTAGGTGCCCTCATACCTGACAAAAATGATTTTTCATGATTCTCTTTCATCGGCACTGGTTTTACTCCATCAACTAGGATTTCTCCACTCTAGCTGGCCTTCCTTAATTCCCCACAGAACTTTCTCACTAGAGAAGTCCCTCTCCAATCAGGCCCAAGAAACCCTACTCAAAACCTCTTAGGTAAGAATGTGGGGTCTCTAGACTTTTTGGGAGGAGGAAATGGAGAGAAAGGTCTGAGATGGGAGTGTTGACAGGTGTTCCTTGGAGTTTTGCATTTCCTGAACTTGATCTTCAAAGAGAAGCAGTCAGAACTGGTTTGTTTCCAACTAATGTCATACAAAAATATTCCCAGTGAAAAGTAAAGCTGCTTACAACGTAAGACCTATTTGTCATTCTCTAGTCTTTGCCACTTTCTCCTGAGCTGCAGGGGACAGGAATGAAGTGGAATCAGTATTTTGCTCTTCAAGATTTGGGGAGCCTCAGAGTGTCTCCTCACATCCTGGATACCACAAAGCTCAGTTCCATGGCAGCTCCTGCAGCTCCCAAAGCAGTTGATCCATGCTCCACTATCCACCGGCCATTGCAACCCTGCAGTCACCAGAGGGGCATAGACTGCTGCAGCTTCAGGGCTGCGGTAGCAGTTGAAAAGCATTCCTGTTGCCACTCCACAAACTAAAAGGATTCTTCTGTTTCCCAAGCCTCACGAGGAGCCCTCTGCATCAAGCCTAATAACTTTGATTTTGGACTAGGATTGGTATGTAGCGTAAAGGAAATTAACATATTACTATTAAAGAGTCAGCCTAATCTAGTGGTTAGAGCACTGGCCTGGAAGTCAGGAGAACCGGATCTATTCCTTGCCACTGACCTGTTCTATGAGCTTGGACAAGTCTCTGTGTCTTATACTTTACGTGTCTGGTCTATTTAGGCTTTGGGGCAGGGACTATCTTTTTTACTATCTCTATGCACAGTATTTTATCCAGTGAGTCCCCATTCTCATCTGGGGCCTCTGGGCACCAATGTAATACAAACAGTAACAATGTATGTGGGTGCAATATATCACTTAATAATGTAAGACACTAAAAATCCTGGTAGGAAACTGCAATACACAAGGCCTCATTTATGAGTTTGGCGGGTGACACTCTCCCACCAAGTTCTTACACTTAAGAAGCATTCAAAATTAGATTGAACCAAACTTCTGTTTCCCCTACTTGTTGTCAGTCTGACTCCAATTGCTAATCTGGATTTAAACTTCTGTCCCCAATCACGCTGTCATTTCATTAGCCTCATTTAAGTAGCATGATGTTACAGGAAAAACAGGTGTTCCTTTATCAAAAATCTATTGCCAGTCTTTCTTTTCTCATTCAGTGTATTCAGAATGATGTGAATGAATATAAAGCTCGCTGGTGCTGAGAATGTTCCCTTTTGTTGTGGTACAGCAAGTGTCTGGAGCACATTAGAGGATTGGAACAAAGTACGTTCTGGTATTGATTTTGTCAGCAGTGTTGCTATGTCAGACACAATTTCCCCATGTGTATGGAGAAGAGGGATGGTCAATTTAAAGGCAGCTCCAAGTTTTTATTTTTCATCTTTAGACCTTAGGTGATACTGGCAATGCCCTGTGGCTTCTGGGGATAATAGCAATGGCAGCTTGAAGTAGAAATATTAAAAAGTATCCAGACAAGAACATTCATGAACAGGACAAAGGAACATAGTCATGGTTCTGAGTTATATTTCCAATATGAGGTGCCAGAGCATGGTAGCTGTATCCCTATTTACAGGGAGCTACTTCAATAAATGCACTGGGACCCGATTTTCTTGAATTCTGAATTGTTTTTCAGTTCAGCCTTGAAACTGGTCTCTGGTTGGGTTTCCAAAAACATCTGAGAGAGCTGGTTTTATTTACATGAAGGCTGAGTTGTTCTATATTATGTGATGAGGCTGATCAATCATGCACCACAAAAAAACCTAATAATGAATAGCAAGTAATCAAAGATACAGATGAAGTGATTAGTTTCCAAACCACCAATAGGTTGAAATACATGTGTATAAAGTAAAAAGAAAAGGAGTACTTGTGGCACCTTAGAGACTAACAAATTTATTAGAGCATAAGCTTTCATGGGCGTATGTTCTAATAAATTTGTTACCTTCTAAGGTGCCACAAGTACTCCTGTTCTTTTTGAGGATACAGACTAACACGGCTGCTACTCTGAAACCTGAAATTTGTATAAAGTGTTGTTTGCATTTGGATTGATGACTTGTAATTGTTCAGTCATCAATCCAAATCTCCAGTGAGTATTTTGTGAATGGGGAGCAAAGGGTAAATATATAAGATACATTATTTGCGACCAATCATAAGTTTATGGATCAAGATCCTGATCCTGCAAATACTTACAAATATACTTCACTTTACAAGTGTGAAGTATCCACATGGCACCACTAAGATACCAAGGCAATAACCCAGCATGCACTGGGCTGAGTGTAAAATGCAGGAAAAGCTCTTTGGGGATAATTTTTTCTGGTTATTCTAAAATCTTGATCAGGAATGTGGAGGGAATATCCATACAATATGACAGTCTTCATGGGTGAATTGATAGATTCATAATCCGATGAGCACTCTCTGATCATTCCTGCTGGCTGAAAAGGTATTAATTGGGCCAAACAATTAGCACTGTTTTGAGGTTTATCTTCCACTAGTAATGGACAAATCTAAGAGTTCAATGGTTTCATTCATTTAATCTAAGAATGTTTATTGGAATCTTATCCAAAATTCTGTGGGATAGAAATCTCCTGAGATTAAACATTTGAAACACTGTTGTTTAGGTCTCAGGAAACTGGGTGTGATCATTCCATTATGCACCTATTTAAAGACCAGCTAACTCCTTGTTTTTCAAGTGAAAAAGCACCAGAAAATTTAAGAAATACTGAGCTAGATTTTGATCTCCCTTATATGATATAAATCCAGAATCACTCTATTGACTTCAACAGATGCTCTGTGGAACTGAGATCAGAATCTGTCCTGTAGTCCTCAGTCACTCCAGAATGAGGAGACCAAATCTATGTTGTACAGCTAGCTGTCACCCAGACAGACCTTTAGGGGGAGAGAGAGAGAAATCTGGTAAAGTTCAAATTATTTTCTAGAATCACAGATGTGGTGTTAAAATGGTGGCTGTCTCAGCCTGCAGTGGTTTGAAACAGTAGCTTACATTTCACAGCAGTTAACCTTGATTGTGCAAAACAATGATCAGTGTACCATGGAGAAATCCCATAATACACTTCAATTTAAAAGAAGCAAAACAAAATCTGATCCACTGGTAATCTTAGAAGTTATTTGCTCTAGCAGGTCAGACAACTGCTCCAGTTGCTGAGTTTAAAGACCTAAATTTGCCATTCCACATGGTTTTAAGTATAGATGGTGCATATGTTATAAACTGCAAAACAACTTTTCAGTTTTAAAAGCTTTACTTTATATCAAATAAACTTCACTATATATGTAATCAGTGGATGATACTGTTGTTTTTTATAATGTTGCCAAATTTCTTGGACTACATGAATACCTGAAGGGTGAAACACCTATAAGCTCAATTAAGGGTGTACAAAATGCCATATTTGTATTCACTTTTTCAAGTACATTTAGTGCTCATGAAAGATATCAGGGTGACAGACTAGGCCAGTGAAAAGTTATTTAATGACATACACAGAACAAATATAACAAGGTAGCAGAAGTGCACATTTCTCCCACCCTGTTGTACTATATCTAAAGGGAATTGTTCTATGACTGAGAAAGCAGTTCAGTATCTATGCCCATTCAGTCTTTGGCACCCCTGCTGAGACAGTCAGTCAGCAAGGTTTGGGTGGGTTTTTTGTTTGTTGTGTGTGTGATATAGACACTTAGGCCTGATTCAGCAAAGCTCTTAAGATGTGTTTGAGTCCATCCCTTTTCACCAAAGCACTTAAGTACATGCTTAACTATAAGCAGAGGCCTAAATCCCATTAAATTCGAAAGGACTTCATCATCTGCTTCTTATTAAGCACATGCTTAAGGGTCTTATTGAATCAGGGCCTTAAGCATTAGGAGAGAAACAGAGACCTCTGACTTATTTCACAGGGGCCATTGAACAGTCTTCAGATAGATAGTAATGACTCTCACTCACTTCTGAGCAGGGTTGGCTTTAAACTGGTGACCTAGAGGTGAAAGGCTCTGCAGCCCATTAGTCCCCTGAGCAATCCAGCCCTATCTGAGTTCAATAATTAATGAAGTAAAATCAAGCCAAAATGTAACTCCATTGATTGCCTTTTTTCGGTAATGTGTCCAAGCCATTATCAATAATTTTTAAAATGCTACAATAGAAAATCCTATGGAATCAGAGCTGCCCTCATGTTTTCTGGCAGGTTTAAACAAGGAAAGTCTTTCCAGGGCAGTCTTAAGAATTGAACTTGTTGATTAGTCTCTGAAAATGTTTTGAGAGGGACCTTTCCACAAATGTTGATAGCAGGTATTCATCAAGGGAAGCTAATTTATGTAGTAGTGAATTATTTCGGGGTCTATTCTCCCCATGATATGCAGACATAACTTGCATTGACACGAATAGGAGATTCATGTGTGTGTGTGTCGAGGGGAGATGAAATCTGTAGAGAGTATTTAGAGCAGCGGTGTCCAATAGAAATTCGATGCTAGCCACACTGCTAGCCACACTTGTGGTTTTGACTTTTCCTTATTAGCCACATTATTCAAAAGCCACATTATAAAAAAGCCACATGCATTCTCCACAATTCAATAGCCTATTAGCCACATGTGGCTAGTGATGAACGTATTGGACACCGCTGATTTAGAGTATATTCTTTGGGGGAGGGGAGGAATTATCAACATAAACATGAATTTGTCATTTTTTCATGGGTAGGGATGTGTGTGTGAACCCCCTTCACTAAAATACATGCAGTTCTGAAATTACAACTCCCCGTGCAAGGGGTTTACTCTGAAATGTGGGTCATATGGGAACCCCAATTTTTAAACGGGTAGCTGCTAGAACTAGGAAATGAAAACTCTCCATTGTGGTGCTCTGTGTTAGAGCATAACCGTTAATGTTATGTGTCCCTTTTGTGGGACTTGGACATCTGGCTCTTTATGTACCCATGTTCAAAACTACAGCAGGCTTATTGTATGTTGGTATCAGTCTGAAATCTATAATCACTGTTTGCTTTGGCATAAAATAACCGATTGCAATTAACTGGTTTATATGTTTCAGCTTTGATCTTTAACTGTGAGCTTGATAAGAGAGACAGAGTTCTAACCCTGACCCATTTCTCGAAAAGGATAAGTTGTTTTAGGGCAGTATTAAGGTTACTGCATTTAATGGCCTCATTCAGCATTTTCCAAGAGTTTCAAGTACTGGTTTAAGACAAAATTAAGAGTCAAATTCCACATTTCTCCAATATGCACATACATCTCCCATTGATTTGATGGCCAAACTTTGCCCCAAATCTCTTGCAAATCTTTGTAAACAACATCAGGCTACATGCATCCCTGGTGTAACTGCACTGACTTCAATGTGATTAAATAGATACAATCCAGAAAATCTATCTTTGCTTTAAGAGGTTGCTTTAAAGCAACACTGCCAAAAACTATAATTTAAATCCAAAACATAGGTTTTGTAAATAGATATTATATATGCACATATATATATCTAAAATATGTATTTTGTTATGCATTATTATTAATAATGTTTTGTTTGTTCAGAACCACATATAAGCATGGTCTCTGCCCTAAACAGCATGCAGTTTAGATTTCATCTGGTCAGTGTTGAATGATCTAGAGGTGTTTCACTATGATCACTATTACATTGAAATGAAAACATTTTACCTTAAAATTGGATGTGGTTTGGGTTTTTTTAGAACTGACTCATTTCAAAACATTCCCGTTTCTGATAATGCTCCCCTTTAAATAGTATTTCCTGATGGTTTTAATCTGCTGCTCTCTTGAGATCACATTCTGTCAGGTTCTTACAAGGGAGCTGGGAGGAAGTAGGATATAAGGGGCCTTCCCATGTGTGCCCGTAGGGTCCAGCACAGTTGTAGCCGCAGTCCCTGTGATCCAGGGAGTAGAGAGGCTGCCTCTCTTTACTCCACCAATGGTGGTTCATGATCCAGGAAAGGGAGAGGCTGAGAAGAAGGTAAGGTCATGGTTCCACCTCACCAACATACTGGCCATTAGAGTCAGCTGGCTGTGTAGTGGAGAGGAATAGTAAACTACAGGGGAGTGGGAGTGGGAGCTTTGCTTCTTCATGCCTGGATCCTCTGCTATGTATTCTGCCTCTGTGATGGAGAATATTTACAGGGGCAGAGTAGCCCTGCACTCCTCACAACACAGGATATGCCCAATAGGCACAACTGAAACCTTGATAAAAGGGTATTTCCAGCAAGGGAAAAACAATGTAGCTAACTGGACATACAGAGGGAACTGTGATATTGGCACAAAGTGCTGTTGGGTGCAAAGTGGTAAGTAAGCTTCAAGCTTTTCAGCATTTTAGTAACTTACTTCCCTTCAGTGCTCCTCCTGTCATGTCATGGCTCTTTGAGCCTAAAGGCTCAATTTAGTAATCTTAGGTCCTGCTTGTAACTCTAGTAGGTACAAAACTTCCAGACAGAAATGTGATTTTCAAGTTGGTTGCATTCCTTTACTGTAAACACTTCTCCTCTGTGCTGGAAAGCCCGAAATAACACCACTGTCTAATGCACAATTACTGGAAATTGAGACTGGCCAGAAACAAAAATAAGACTGAGCAAACTAGTTACACGGGAACAAAATGCAAAAGAAACCAACAGAATTAACAGTGTAAAGTAAATTGATTTATCAAAACACTCTGTTTAATTAAGCCAAGATGGTATCAGTAGTTCACAGAGAACTATTAGAAAAATCCATTATCTTGACAGCATGTCCGTTAAGGTAGGAAATTGGAAAACCCAGTACAGAGAAAAGAGTTCACCTAAATAGCACTTTAATATTTCTAGGAATAAAAAGTTTCCTAGCCTGAGGGGATTACAGGTCATTTTAGCCTTACTTACTTTACAAAAACATTGAGCAATTGATACAAGTCCCCTCTCTCCCTTGTTTTATTATATTTTATATTCTGATGAGCTAGAACTAGATGATGTTTATCACTTTCTCCATTGTTGGATTTGCAGGTTGACATAAAAGTGTAAATTCTTCCCATATGAGAGAAATATTAATTCAGACAGGGTTAGTAGAACTTGTTGAAAATATTTCATCATAACTTTTTTTAATGAAAAACATCTTTTTGATTACATGGAAACTTTCTCATGAAAATTGTTCCATTGTTTGATGACATTTTTCAGGTTTTCGTCAAAAATTAATTTTTTTTTGTTTTGACAACCAAAACCCCAACATTTTTGAGGATAAAGAGTCTTTTAATGGGGTAGTGCTAGGTCTTTGTTCATTTGCATTGTTTATTTCTGCTTACAGGATTTAAGATTCATTGCCTGACACTGAAGAGTGATTATTTTGAAACTGTATTGAGTAATCAAGCTGGAGACGCAAAGTACCATAACTCACCCTATCATTGTGATCCATTTTTATGGTGTTGATGTTTCCAGTCACTGTTAGCAGACCACAGGCAAGTATGCAGAAACATATGGATTGTCATTTCTCAGTGAGGAGTCCTATTGGTACTCTTAAGTGTCTTATCCCTCATCAACCACTCTAAGCAATGTGGGAGAATGCTGCACTGGAATGCTGGTGGCTTTAAAACCAGTTCATACATCAAATAAGATGTACACAGGGCACAGAAAATTATTTCTCACTTCATGTGTAAAGTATGTGCATAGCAGTCTTATGACCAAATGGAGTTTTACTACCAACATGACTTGTTTTCTTAGGTCTTACAATGACCATCACACCAGGTCATGTAGGCCAAAAGCCTAATGGGGAGAAATTACAGTCAGAAGGGGCAGTACCCAATCTGGACCATTTGTGTGCCTAAATATCAATACATTTTAACTCACTAACACAATGTCTACAAACAATTATATTATAAAGGACAAGGGGAAGGGCTGTATTCTAATATTTGTTGGGATTTTTTTTAGCACAACAACTATCTTTGCCTTTTGCATCTATGGGGCTCCCCCAACAATAGAAGTGCACAATAGGGAATGGTTGCTCAGCCTCCGGGGACAGAGAGACATTGAGGAGGGGAGGACTAGAGCTAGAGCTTATGCTGTTTCACAGATTTTTACCATCCTCTCCCATGTGGAAATAGCATATGAGTCTCATGAAGGCTTCTCTATGCTCTGTGGCCTGGGCACTTTGGGTAGCTACTTGTTATACAATCTGGGACTGCGGCATGGTGCAGCCTGGGTGCATTTTGCCCATATTGAATATTTGTCCCTGCCCAGTGAGAAATTGAATATGCATCACTGCATTTGGACTGGTAACGGATTTATTCAAACCCCTTTTCCAGCTGGCATTTTCAGTGCTTTGGTCTGCAGCTCCTTAAGAAAGACATATGTTGGGATTACAAGATCTTGAACTAACGTCCCAGGTTAGTCATAAAGTACATATCAAAAGTGCTACAAGCTCTCTTTCTCTTTGGGGAATGTAAAGAGAAATGTTATAAACAAAGTAATACAGGGTAATTTTTAATCTATCCATATAATATGTGTACTGCTTTTCCATTCCAATGGAACTTAATTTAAAAATGTGCTAGCTGCAGAATTCTTTCTAGTAAGACGACACCAGTTAACTTCTCTTTCAAAAACTTTTATTTTTTAAAGGAACTGTCGACGTTTTATGTCATGTCTAACATTATAATGTAACTTAAACCCTTGAGATACATGGACTTTAATTTTTCTTCTTTTTTTAATGTTTGGAATCCTTTAAAGAAAATCCATGTTAGGAGAGTAAAGTTCCTAAAATACTTATTCCCCCTTGCATCAAACCAAAATATATTAAATAATGAATTTGTACCCTCCTCAAAAAAGTTAACTATAAATACACTTTCTGCATGCTGAGACTGTTTCCTTTGGGTTCCTTTGCAACATTGTTTTCTTCTAAGCAAGTTGGCTCTTCGTGGTACTACGGGTGGCTTGTTGCTGGCAAGAATCCCATGTTTAACGGAGCCCGGTTTCTGAAGATTGGTTCAGCCATATGGGATAGGGATACACCACATTTATTTACCTTTTGACAGTTCCCAAGACACTCCCTTATATATCAACCTGTGGTTTTCCTTTCCTACACTTGTCAAATAACAGAATTGGAACAAATTGTGTAGAATTACAAGTGGCACAAATACAGAGTATAATTACCTACCTTGCTACCAAAAGACAATCATAATTATGTTGTTGTTTTTTTAAAATCACACTGCAGAGATAACTTGGTTTCTGATAGTTTTAGTATGACCATGACCATAATAACACTTTAGGCTACTAATTAAGAAGTATGGTTTAAGCTTTTTTTCCTCCTGGGGAAAATTATGGGATAAGAGGCAGTAGGCAAATGAACACTTTACACATTGGCACATACACAAAGCTCTTGGAATTGACTATATTGGAACATGTATTTGCAAATATCTAATGAAGGTCTAGATAATAATGGGTAAAGTTTCCATGTGGTGAGTGGGATATTAATCCTGTAACAAAATCAGAATTTGTGTCTACATTTCCAGCATGCACTAAAAATGTACCTCTTGCTTAGAACTTAGATTGCTGTGTTTGCAGACTGAATACTGAGCAGAATTTTAAGGAAAGAATACATACAATATGGCAACTGCAGCTGTGAGGGGGGAAAAGATACGAGCTGTCAGTTGGCCCAGCTAGTCCTTATGGCAAAGATGTCAAACTGTAGTGCCTCACACCCTTTACACATGTCACACTATCTACTGTTGTTTATTTGCTGCAGTCTTGATCAGAGCCTTGGGACCTTCATCCCACCTGTTCCTTTTCTGAGCACATCAGACATGCTATTGCATCTGTGGCCATGTAATTTGTTCCTGTCTGTTAAGACTAGCTCTCCAATCATCAGCAAAGCTTACTGGCCAAGACGCCATCCGTGAGAGAGGTAGCCATATGGAATCACATACTGTTTTCTAAACATTATTATAAAGTATGTTGAGACAGAGATTTCACACTTGCTGTTGCCGGATATCAACAACACTGTTGTTCTTATGCTATGCAGTAGTTGGATGTTAGAGAATCTTGTGAGAACAAAATCCAAAATGTGCAAAATGTTTTTGGTTTTCTCTAAATAACTAGGATCGCTATTAAAAGCTATCGTAAAAGAAGCAATGAGAAGTAAAAATGACCTTCTCCCAGAAAGACTGAGGATGAGAGAACATTGGTAGGAGACGGATCAAAAGTAACACCCTTCCCCTGCCCCATGGTGTTAATATTAAGCAATAGAGATCATAAAAGGTCTGCTTCAACATATTTTAGAATAAAATGTTATATATAATACTGCAGAACCCCAATGTAAAATCGCACTTACATATTAAAGGTCATCATTAGCATTCGGAAATAAAGCCTTGAATGCTGAAATGATGACCCCCCAATTTCTTTTCCTTGTTCCAGTGACTGACCTCCGATCTTTTCTATTTTTACCCTCTGACCTTTTCTATTGTCTCTTCAATCTGACCTGTTAAAGGCCCAAATCCTCCTTGCATGCTAGAAACACCTCTTCTGTTTATTCTACATCCCTACCTTTGTAGGGATGTGACACACCTCTGTGTAACTCTTTGTAACTCAATAGGCTCACATTTTAACAAGTAAATGTACTCCTTTGCCACCTGGAGATGTTAAACACCTGTGTTAGGAAGGCACTGAATGTCTTCAAGGTATTCCTGAATAGATTTGTGAATAAAGGTATCTCCTCAATCTCAAGACATGAAAACAATAGTCCCACTGAGGCAGAAGCACTGTATTAAGAAATTTAAATGTGTTTTACTTCCACCAGTCTCAGGAAAAATCCTCTTTCTTTCAGCTGTGAAATCCCTCTTTCAATACCTCGAATAACTCTCCTGAATGAAATCATTCCAGCAGAGCCCTTGCAATTAATTCCTTTATGTAAACCTGCATTGTACACACTAGCCTGACAAATGTTTCTTCAGAGCTTTTTTCTAAATTATAAATCCTCATCTAGGCACTTTTAAAAGGCTGTTTTTCTACCATGTAAAATAGGACTAAGCACTGTGGATCGAATTAATCTTGGGCAAGATTTTCAAAAGTTATGCTCCTAAATCCATCTTTAGAGACATAAACAGTTGGCCTCATTTTCAAAATTGTTGGGCACCCAGAAGAGATCTCAATGGGAGCAGCTAGATTTGCAGCACTTTTGAAAATCAGGCCACCTATATCAGAGAACTCCCTAAGTATCATCAGCTGGGTCATGCAACATGCTGCAGATTGGCCATATTCCATCTATGATTATGGGAGAGACACTTTGTGTTAAGCTTCACTGGACTAGAAAGGTGGGCATCAATCATCCAGTAAAGTTCTTAGTTCTGCTGGGCCAGTACAATGGAACTTTGACAGCATGAGTAGTGATGGGACTTTCCAGAGGCTGAGTGGTCAAGGTGTCCTCCACACGTGTGGGGCTGAGGCTTTAGTATAATGGATCCCTAAATAAATAAATTATCCAAAAATTTCATAAGGAACTTTTCAAGAAAACCCTGGATGAAATGATAGATTACTCACAATTGATTTTTGTTTTGTTTTTACATTTTCATAGAGGGCATTTGCCCTGATAATTAACAATAATGGCTAGAGAGTGTGAGAGGTAAGAGCAAACACCTAGCCAGTCATTGAAAGAATGGAATTTTGCTAGTCCTCTTACAAAGATGCTGTTTCATGCCAAAGTCTCTTTCTGAATAAGGCAGTCAACATAAATTTTTAAGTCAATGAAGAGTTGAGAGGCAAGAGACTCTGATGCAGATATCAGCTTCCTCCACAGAAAAGAGTTTAGTTTGCATCTCGCTATATTGCATCATAGATTAATCATGGGTCCAAATTAATTTGATACAGCAAAAACTTACTATTCCTTCATTGCATGTGAGATTTTATATCCTCTTTAACAAACTGTCACATTTTATTTCACAATACAAACAGAGGGCAACCTGTATAACCTCTAAATGGCCTTTAATTTTGCTTGCCCTCTTGTGTATGTGTACAGGTGATTCTTCCCACAAACGCGGGCATGAAACCATTTTGTGCATAGCTAGCACAAACATACACACTTAAATGACTGCTTGAATATGCAAAACAAAGGCAAGCAATTCTATTATTTACACTTTACAAAGGTCGATAAATGTTATTATTCCCATTTCACTGGTGGGGAAACAGAGGCACCAGGAGAGTTAAGATTCACCTTTTTAAAAGTGTCTTTACTGTGTCTCAGTGTTTTGGGTGCCCAACTTTACATACCCAGGCCCTGGTTTTCAGCCATGACAGATACCTATAACTGCAAGTTGAAGCCAGAGTTTGGAAATACATGTCTAACTTTGGACACCCTAAAAACTGAGATGCCCAAAATTAGCGACCACTTTTCAAAACTGAGCCTAAGTGATTTGCCCGAGGTCACAAGGAGAGTCAATGGTGGAATCTGGCCTGGAACCCCATCAAGAGAGCTATGATTGAGCAAGGCTATGGGAATCAGGCATTCTCTCTCTTATTGTATTTTAATACAAGTAGAATGTTAAAAACAAAAACCGCAAATGACAGTGAACATTTCTGTGGTAGATTGTTTGGGTGGGAGGGGGGTATTTATTTTTCCTCTCTAAAAATGTAATATCCTGTCTTCAATTAAGGAATAAACAAAAGACTGGCCCATTTAGGGTGAGACGTAGGAGAGCAATGAATGAGTCAGTTCTTTCTAACTTTACACAGCACAAAAATGTCAGACCCGCTGCAGGATCAATCCCATTCTATGGCATGCTGTTGTTCAAGGAACAGAAAGAGGAATTAGACTTTTATCTTCATGCACATGTAACCAGGCAGAATCTCTTCATAGCGCATGGATAGAGTAAGTTCATATGCTTGGATACATAGCAAAGTTCTCAGCAGTTTTTGGCTTTTTTACACATACGACTTTATGAATTTCATCCATGCAACAACATGGGTTTTCAGCTAGTATATTATAAGGGATCATCACTGGATGATTTCTTTTAAAAGGTTCTGTAATTTCCACATGAAAACATTCCATTTTTGGGGAAAAAGGTACTTCTAAACTGCCTGTGCTAATCCTATAGTGACTCTTTGGTAATGCAGCTCTGTGAAAACATCTGGAGTCTCTAGGGATTACTAGAGTGGTTTGAGACTCATCAGAAAAGCCCCCTAGCTCAAGCACAGTTAACACTACACGAGCCTTTAACCATGATGCTATCTAGTTACACAGACTTTTGGGAATTATACAAACCACATAGCGCACACGTTCTCATCACCTTTGGTAGCAGGAGGGTGAAAACATTCACTGTGATAATTTGGGAGCTGGCCTGTGTGAATTTACCCGGTGACTGGAAACCTAAATTTTACCAAGTAGTGGAATTAAAACCACAGGACAATAGAGGCGAGGCTATTCTAAAATAAGTAGAGCTATCAGGACATGTATTAAATAGACTAAGTTAGGGGCAAAAAAAAAAAAAAAGCTCTCATTTGCTTTTTTTCTTGCTTTTTCCAATGTATACAGATATTTAAGATCATGCAGAATATTAAATATGATAACTTTATAGTCCTTCATATAAAGAGCTAGTGTGGTATTGTGGGAATACTCTTGCACAATTTTCAACATTGGTAAAAGAGATTAAAACACCCATTTTTTTTAAAGTTTTGAAATAATAAGTCCAAGGTGTATATCAAATGCTGGTTCTCCATTAAGAATATGAATCTAAACTCAACAATGCATATTTGGCTGCCATGTGCTAGAGATGCGTTCTGTGAGTGGATCATCATGTGTGGCAATATTTGGGTCCTTGGAAAGATGCTAAGGGCCCGATCCTGAAAGCCCTCCATATTTGTTATTCCAAATCAGATGTCAAATGTCAAGTGGTATAAACTAGTCACTCCTTATTTACACAACCTTACACATCAGTAGATTTGATGTAAGTTTAAGGAAGTCTAAATTCATTAAGAGAGGCTAACTTACACCACTTTATACCTCACACCTGAATTTGGTCCACTGATTTCAGAGGCAGTTCCACATCTAAGCACTTGCAGGATTGGATCCAAAATGTGATTATATTTCCTTTGAAGGGTTTGTTGCTAGTGTCAATATAAGAGACTGAGCACTTTAGTTCAAGCAGTAAAGCTAGGGTTGCCAGTTTTGGTTGGATGTAGTCCTGGAAGTTTCATCACATCACATAATGTTTAATTAAAGATTAATCTTTAATTCCTGGAGACTCCAGGGCAATCCTGGAGGGTTGGCAACCCTAGGTAAAGACCAGAGATCCCAGATTTGGTTCCCACAAAGAAATTAACCAGAAGTCTCATTATATCAGGACCCAGATAAGTTATTGAGATGTACTAATGATCCAACAGTACATGGGGAGAGAAAAGAAATTGCTGCAAAGTCATGGAGCTACGATGGAAACCGTATAGTGCAATGAATGGAAGGAATTTTTATTTTATACAAGAATAAAACATAACAAATCACGGGCTGTGCAGATTTAAAAAAAAAATTCACAACTTTCAGTGAGAGTGGGCCAGTTCTCTGCTTCCGTCTTACAGCTTTGTTCAGCAGTGAGTTAAGTTTATCCCCTTTTTAGTTTTGTTTCACTTCATCATGTTTCTTGCTGAGAGGCCATCATTATAGGCCTGACTTGAATACCAGAGTTATGAAAAAAGAGCTATGCTGATGGAGGATAGATAATGACAAAGACTTCATTCTCCTGTCCAGACCATCAGCTGAGAGGGACCAGTTATCAGCTGAAACTGAGCCTTGAATTGCATGTTTTCAGTGCTGCAGGCGGGAGATGGTCTTGAGTTACAAAGCTGGGTCTCACATCAATTAAAGTCTGTGTGCACAGCAGCTGCATTCAGAAAGGTGGAGAAGATTTAATCTTCACCTTTCACCTTGGTGAATACAAGGTCAGAATACAAGGTTATCAAAACAGACTGTTATTAAAAGTAGATTGCTTCTGCCAACTTAATGTTAAATGTTCGCAGGTACTACCAGAGTGCTTTATTACTTTCTGCCTTTATTAAGGTGGCTTGCACTTAAATAACAAGGAAGTAATAAAACTGTTGAAAGAGAAAAATAAATAATTACAATAGACTTGCAATGTCTTTAGTAGTTTTGCTCTTTCTCCTTGTTGCTCATCATGAGAGGAATATTTTCCAGTGCACTTTATCGACAGGTAGATTAACTGTGCTGCCTAAATGTATGGAAAACCTATAGGGATGAGGCACTGAATGCATGCTTAGCAGTTTTCAATGGGTGTGTGTGTTTATGTGTGAAATAAAATTGTTGTGGGCAAGAGGGGTAAATTTAAGAAAGAAATATAGTGGAGGTTTATGGCATTAGCCTTTTGGATACAATTCCAGAAGTCATGAAGGCCCAGATCCTCAAAGGTTAGGTGTCCAACTCCTACTGATTTCAATGGGAAATCAGATACCTAAACACCTTTGAGGATCTGGGCCTAAAGTCCCAATCCACCCCCTCAGTGAAGTCAGTGAGCATCTTTCCCTTTATTTGTATGGGAGCTGGATAAGGCCCTAAGAGGAACATATATTGCTGTTCTGGGATCCTTTGACCAGTATGCACTAGCATTAGGCAAGGCGAATGCTCTCTTTCTGGTCTGAGTATAAATAGGTTTGATCTAGGATTCAGGTTTGAGGCCAAGCCAGAGCCAATTGATTCAAGTCATTAAACAATTGTGTCCTTCAATTTCTCCTTTCACAGAAAAGCAGAAATCTTCATAGGGAGTAAAACACTGGGATGTAGAGTGTTTGTATGTTATATAATGCTTATTTTCCAGTGCGTCTTCAGTAGAAAAACGTGTGGCTACAGAATATGTGTTCCTAGTGTTCATATATATGTTCTTGAAATATGAGGTTGAATCCTGAGCCTGTGTTTGAAATCCTGGAACTATTGAAATCAACAGAAGTTCTTCATTGATTTCAATAGGGCCACAAATTAACGCCATGTGAGCAAAGTGGAACTTTTACAGTGCTAGTTAATTTACAGAAACACCAGTGGCCTGAGCTACCGCTCTGCTGCATCAGTTTTACACTGTTGACTTCAATAGAAATAAGCTAATGTAACGCTGCTGGAACTGAGTGGAGGATCAAGCTCAGTGAGTAGCAGCTCTGACTCTTTCAAGGATAATGGGTATTTATTTGTGCATGTGAATAAAAACTGCCAAGGAACCTGGACCGAAGGGAAAGGAATCCTCACTCCTAACCTGAATTAGGGCTCAGATTTCCCAGGCAGTCAAAACACACACACACAACCCCAGTAGGTATGTGCACATTGGGTGAGGTGGCACACGGATGGGGCATATGCCCTTTTCCAAAACTGAGCCTGAGTATATATTAATCTTATATGTGCAGCGTATCACTCAGGACACATGTTCAATATGTCAGTTAAAACAGAATATAACTTTTTAACATGTTCCAGATATATTAAGCAACAACTGAGGAAGTATCCGGAGCATATTCTAGTTTTCATTCTAATAAGATGTACGTATTTTACTTATATGCGGAAACCACATGGTCACCACAGTAATACCAGCTTGTCAGCTTTTTTTCTCACTTTGATGGCTTATTTTTGGAAACAATCTATTTGTTGAAATCTGTAGCAGGGTTTTTAACTTGACTTGTTATTTAAACATGTGCCTTATTTTACCGAGTGCCTAATTTTACTACTTACTACTGTTACATGCTAAAATTTAGCATTTATGCAGTCTTGGAACTGACAATCTCAAAATCATCATTTGACAGTAGGGTAAAATGAGATACAGCAAGGTGAAGGGCTGAACTGTGCCTTAAGGAAATAACTGTTTCACTGTTAAGTATAGAGGGGGCAAAGCATGGTTCCATCCACTCCCTAATCTTTCCAGAGAATTTGGCAGCAATGTGAGCCTAGAGTACTCCTTGGGGTCAGAGGGGCATACGGGCTATGATCGCAGTAGGCCTGTGCACAGGGACGTGATGTGGAGAGGGTGAAGCAAGTTTAAGCAAAAGACAGATGCTCAGCACTTTCTGAAAATCCAGCCCCAGGGCTGGAATAAAGCATAGGCATTATAGGCCAGTGGAGACTGACTTTCGTTTAAAAAGAAGGTAAGTGTCTTGCACACGTGGTTGTGAAAGTAAAGGTTGAAAATGTGAACTGAGCATAACTGCAGTGATGTCTACCTGAGTCTGCAGAAAGCCTGTGTGATGAGGTGGCCTACCTCTTTAGGAGCTAGAGGCTGGAGCTGGCCAACCCCTTCCAATTGACCTTGCCTGACACACCTGGGATGGGGTGTGAGGTTTAATGAATAGAACCAGCTGGGTACCAGGAGCCAATTCCTCTGTGTCGAGTAGCAGGAAGCTGTAAGGGTGGGGAAAAGGGATTGTGGTAGGGGGTTGCTAAAGTGAGGAATGGTTGCTGGGACTAAGTATTCCAGCAGGGAACCTCTAGGTATCAGGTGGGAACTGTGGAAGATTGTGAAGGAGTAAGTAGGCTCCAAAGGGAACCTTGAGTTTTCAGGGAAAAGACTGCGGGCAGGGAAAGCCTGGGAGACCCCAGTGGGAAAGATGGGCAGTATGGAGTTTGAGAAATGTTTTGTTATCTTACAAAACGAGGAGTACTTGTGGCACCTTAGAGACTAACAAATTTATCTGAGTATAAGCTTTCGTGGACTAAAACCCACTTCATCGGATGCATGCAGTGGAAAATACAGTAGCAAGATATATATATATACACACAGAGAATGTGAAAAAATGGGTGTGGCCATACACACTATAATGAGAGTGATCAATTAAGGGAATTATAGTGTGTATGGCAACACCCATTTTTTCATGTTCTCTTTGTGTGTATATGTATATCTTTCTACTGTATTTTTCATTGCATGCATTGGGTGAAGTGGGTTTTAGCCCACAGAAGCTTATGCTCAAATAAATTTGTTAGTCTCTAAGGTGTCACAAGTACTCCTCGTTCTTTTTGCTGATACAGACTAACACGGCTACCACGCTGAAATTTGTTATCTTAATAACCCCATCCCCAAGGAGGGGTGTTGCTGAATGAGAAGAGTTTGAGTATTTTGACTGAGAAAGAGCCCTGAAAGTGGGGAAACTGAGGCAGGGTGCTGCAGTGTGAACTTATGCCACGACCGGGTGCAAAAGGAGGTGACTAGCCTATTCATAGCCTGAAACAATACCTCTGTGAACTGATCCATTCATCTCAATGAGGGAGTCCTCCCATTACCGCCTCTGCAGAAATGTACAGTAGGAAAAGAGAGCTACAGGCCCAACCCATCCAAGCAGATACATTCTGGTTTCAGGGGTAAGTACTGAGGGCTCCCTTGCAACCATCCCTACTGTTCCTGAGGAGGGCTCTTTTCTTTAGGAGGCAGGCTGCTCCCCTGTCTGCCTGTGAAGGGATGGTACTCCCTGGTTACCATTCCAAGTGGGGGTTGTGGCAGGGGGAAGGGCTATTGTGCTGGAGTTGGAGTCAGAGTGTTCTTGAGACCCATGTTCTGGCATTTCTTGAGCCTCATTTTGAATTGATATGGCCCTGACTGCTCACTTTGAAACCAAAAGGTATTGATGATACAAAAAGCAGAGTTAGTTGGAATTGCTGTGACATATTTTCCCTTATGTATCTGTAAGATTCCTTGCTTAGATTGGCTGGGATGGAGTAAATGGAAATATTTATTTCCAGAAGAATTAAATAAGCAAGATGGCTGGGCTTTTACATATTGAAGCTATGAAATGAGTGCAGGCTTAAAGTGCTGTCATTTTTAAAGCTGGCCATGTGTTCCTTGTGGCTGATGTCAACCTTCGATATGGGGAAGACAGAACAAGCTTTCAAAATCAGCAGCTGACTCAATGAGAGGGAGCAACTGTTTGTAGTTACTGTAAATCATCCCCTCCCCTGTCCCCAGCAATGTAAAGCTTTGAAAGAACCAGTGATGATTAAAAAAAATCCCTGAACCGAAATCCCCTGTCAGATTAGAAACCAAACAGTTGCATTTTTTTCAAAAGCTCTGCTTTCTGCATACTCAATGTTGTTCTGTTCAGTTTGCAAGGCACGGGGTAAAACAAAGAACTAACTCTTGGGGGCACAAAAGCCTTAGCCCTACAAAGAGCTTTACTCTGCTAGACCCCTGCATACAGGCTATTGACTTGACCAAGGCTTTGCAGTACCTCTCTGCGTGCATGATTGCTGCATGGCTTTGCACAGGAGCAGGGTCCACTTGCATGGAGTTCAGTGCAGGGCTTAGGCTAAACTCACCTGAAATTCTGCTGGCAACATGAAAAATTAATGTGCACTGTTGTATATAGCCTCATTAAACACAGAAGTAGCTATGATGGGCCTGTTATCTGGAGCTAATACTCAGCATTATATATACGTATCCTAAAATGTAGAATGTTTAAAAATAACCTTTAGGAATGGAGAAGGATCCTATTTATTAATCTAAGAAATTAAAGCTCTTGAGCATAGCAATTTTAATATAAGCATTAGGAACTGGAAAATCTGACATTTTAATGGATAAGTATAGAATTTCTTTTGTGTTGCTTTGTCTTTTAAAATATTTAATGTTGTTTGTGGTCAATGTGTGATGTGGCTGATATCCCGAGTTAATTTTGCCAGTGCAGTCTGACTTTGTTTGATCTTTGGAAGTGAAATGAGGCCCATGAAAACACTGTTAAACTAAAGATAGCTGCCCAGGCTCAAACTACCGCATTCTGATAAAGGGTAGTTAGGGCCTGATCCAAAGCCCATTGAAATGTGTGAAAAGGCATCCACTGACTTCCATGGCCTTTGGATTGGGCCTCTCATATGTAGGGCAGAAGAGAAAAAATAATCTTAAAACCCTCTTTAAAGGAAATATAAAGAGAAATGCTTTTGATGCTGGTTTTTAACCTCATGTATCAGTGCAAAATATGATACGTAGATCCAAATGCAGAATCAGTACCTACAAGTGTGGACTCCTGGCCACATGTAGAGCCTCACTTGGCTTTGCACAGGTGTGCGGTGTATGCTAGTGGACCTTGATGTCGGACCTGAGAAGTGAGGACAGAACTTCAAAAGGTTTGAAATTTGATTTTAGTTTGGATGCTAATCTAAAGTTTATCTGAATTTCTTGGCTGCAAAACTGAGCTGGAAATTTCACAAGAAAAGGGGTTTTGGCAAGGTCTCTGGTATTTCCTGCTTCCAGAAATACAACACAACCATCATTTCTTAGCGGAAAAAAAATCATATGTCCAATGTCTGACTGCTAATGTGCATTTCTTTTGCATGATCATTTGGTGGAGTAAAGCCAGGTCTACTGTAGGAAAGCTAGCTATATGCAGTGTTGTGGAGTTCCACCCAGATCAAACCTGTCATTGAGACCCAGCTGGGCAAGGCTGCAAGACCAGTTTTGGCAGAGAGGAAGGATGGTCCAGTGTTTAGGGCACTGACTTAGGACTTAGAGAGAATATTTCTCTGCTCTGCCACAGATGTCTTGTGTGATCTTGGGCAAGTCACTTGACCTGTCTCTGCCTCCAAGCTCACACAGAATGCAGAGGGTGAACTGCAGCTGAGTATGCAATGTGGCCAACCACTGAACTTAGTTTATTTGAGCATTAGAGTGACCACCTGTTCACAAGCAGAAAAAGAATGGCTGTGTGAAAAATACAGGTCCTAGCTTAATTGTAAGGAGCAGCAGCTCCAACTTTCATGGCAGAAAAGCATTACGAAGCTAAATCATGCAAGGTCATAGACAGTTCCTTTAACATTTGTTTGCTATACCTTTTCTCAGTATTTTAAAATACTTTTCAGTTTAAACCTCAAACGGTCATTAATTCTCTAGTAGGGCGTTGGCTTCTCTCAATGCAAAATATGCATTATAACAAACAGGGCCCCACTCTTAGCCCACTGAAATGAATGGAAGCTTTGCCATTGACTTCAATGAGAGCAGAACCCAGCTCCTGATTTTGTACCTGTAGAAATGTATCATCAAAACCTTTAAATCATGGATTGTGGGTGCTGACGTAAGCCACTGATCAGTGTGTGTTGTACCCAATCCACAGAGGATGTGAGTCTGTTACCACTCACTACTTTAGAGCCTGGCTCTTTAACTCAAGCTGTAAGAAACTGATGTTTTTAGCTTTCAAGGCCCCAGTTCAATTTCTGCTGTTAGCCAAGATGGCAGCTGTCATATGAGTGGGGGCCCAACCAGGGTTCGAACTGCTACGAATCTCAGATGCTCAGAATAAGCTTTCTTTCTCCAGGGAAGAAGCCCACTGGTCCGTTTGTGTTAGCAAATGTGAGTCTGTTATAGCCCACAGATACACAGCTTGACTCCATAGCTCAAGCCCTGCAGACTCTCATTTTCAGCTCTGGAGTTCCCCCACTTCATTCCCCAGTATGTCAGCCAGGACAGCAGCGATCACACTAATTACTTGAACATCTAGTCTGACTAAATAAAGAACAAGCACTCTATGAATTGAAAGTCTTCCCTTATCATCCTTGCCAATAAAGAGAACCAGAAAATATAAAATTAGAAAGAAAAGGGGAAAAATGTCATCTGCTTGGGTTTTTTGTTTTCCTTTTCTTACAATAGAAATATGGAGAAAGTATCTTCCCTGCTTTATTTGAAGGAATTGCCGGAGGCCTAAAGAACTGGAGTAGGAAATATCAGGCCAAAACCTGAGCTCCAGTTTTCATTCTATTGCAATATCTTTTTGTCTCATTTTGTTCTTCGAAGGAGTACTCCAGAAAACATGTTTGATGTTCCTCGTTGAGGACCAATTAGATAACTTTCTTGGGAATGGAGAGGATTTGAACCATGCTCTTTGTTGCATTAAACTGGGAAATTGTGGTGGTGATAGTCATAACAACAAAGAGCCCCTTATCAGAAACACCTTCCCTGGTGAATTCCTGCTGCCCCATTGCAGGGTTACCCTGTTGTAGAAACATTTTCTGAGGATGCCTTTTTGTGGCTGGCTCTTTAAATATGGCAAAGCCATGAAGCTTTTAGCTCTAAAGTGGTAATTTTGCAGTCAATAACAACTGGCTATACCTTGCACTGACTGACTGGGGGGAGGAGGGGAGAGAAGAGAGGCTATGTTTTCATCCAGTTTTCCTTTTCATATTTCTAAGGAGATGATTGCTGTGAGAAAGTACTCTTTCTGCTGTCCTTTGCAGACAATAGTTCATGTTTAAAGCACTTGTGATTTGCAATAGGCAAGTCCTCCATCTGGTTTATGATACAAAACCAAAACATATGTATATCTACAACAAAAACATGCATTTGTGTGATTATATTCTCTTTGAGATGAATATTGCTTAAAAACATACTCTTTATCTTGTTGGCCGCTGCTTATTATTCTTACTGAATAATAGAAATCTATTGAAGCTGGCCTTTACCTGGGGCCCACCTAGTCAAATATTAATGAAATAAGTTAGTCAACAAAAACTGTTTTATTATTCACCCAGTTCTATTTCACAGTGTCAATCGGGGTTTCTAATGTTGTTCCAAAAGAGGCTCAATGGCTGAGAACTCTTGTCATCAAACTTTCTACATTAAATAAAAATGTGCATTAGGATGTTTTGTGAACTGGGTATCTCAATGTTTTGGGTGCCCAACATGAGACACCATAAAGGTGCCTGATCTTCAGGTGGTAGGTGCCTAGCACTTCTGAAAAATGAACACCTGAAATGGACTGTCCAAAATCACTAATTGTTTTGGAAAATTCAGGCCTGTGTATGCAGCTAGATAGAAGCATATTTTGGCTATCTTTTTTACTGAGGGAAATCTGGATAATTTCTGACACATGTTATACTGGTATCAGCAGCGGAGTAAGAAGACAGTTGAAAACTTTAAACCTTGTGAGTTTAGGTTAATTCTGATGTTTTCAATAGAAAAAAAATTTATACACTGCTTAATTGACTTGAATATACAAGAAGCATCATTTAACAGACTATGGAGTTCTGTATAACTATAAATATGCAAGTGAAGTATACAACAGAGAATGCAAATTCTTCACTGGCTCTAAGGCTGCCTCTCTTGAAAATCCCCCCAGAAGATGACTTCACTTTGTGTCTCAGATCGGTGTATGTATTATTTTTAAATAAACTACTCCAGCTTTCCTCAACAGGCTGCAAAACACCCTGGTGGAGAGGATGTAAGCCGGGCCCTTCCCTTCTCTGTCCCACATACAGGTCAGCAGAGCAAGGAAGCATGCTACACCATTCTAAGAGCTCATGTAGTCGGGGTGTTATCATTGCATGGCCATGAGTTCTGGGAGGGCACAATGCATGCCCGAGCTACCCCAAGGGAGAACTGTATTTACATACCAAGGCAGTATGGAAAGCACACTCTTGTCCTAGTATACAGATCAAGTGATATTGTTTATGGGTCCAATTATTCTAGAATGTACAAAAGGCACAACATTATTATACAAATAATCATTTAATAAGAGCAGTGACTTCATCCTTCCAGCAGGATCAGCAAAGGACAATGAAGCTTTGAGTGACCTAAGATGGCTTATCCATTAAGTATCTGATTTCTATATTCATGGGGAAACTTGTTTTCCTCTATGCACTACAAATAACCACTCTCCTATGGCATTAAATAATGAAATTCAAATGTACAGAGTTAATCACTGGAAAAGTGCTTCATCTGAAAACTCCATGGGGTATCATGTTTGAGAACACAAGTGTCCTTGTACAGTATGCATTTCCTCTTTGGCTAGTGGGTTTGCCCATGCAGAGATTTAGGGCAGTATTAAATTACTGCCTGAAGCCATGCCTGACTATCTCTCTCGTTAATTACCTTCCATGGCTTTGGGACAGATTAACTGATAAAAATATGAATCCCTAGTGTAGTAACCCTGACTATGTAGCTAGAATAAACTGATAGGCCTGTAAACTCGTCAGGGTCTGTGAAAGAAACTCTTTTCTTCTCCTGCTCCTCTTGGTTGGTAGATTAAATAGGAATGTGTTTGCTACCTGAGTAGCCTGCACATCCAACCACGTTTCATGCACTATAATGTCATTATTCTGGCAACTAAGAATTGTACAGTAGTGGTACAATTTTCAGCCCAAAAGCAAAAGATTTCTATAGCTGGTCAGAGAGAACAACAGAAAACACATCTGACTCTTCTTTCTTATGCTGATTTTAAAGATGGACCAGAATAAAAAATGCCTCTTATTTTCTTCTCTGTGTAAACTGATGTACACTGGGTGGCACACTCTGAGACGTCCAATAGCCATTCTACTCTTTCTTCCTCAGAAATGCTTCTTGGCAACTGGTAGTGCTGGAACTGCCATTCCAGAATTATCTAAATACTGCTTACCAGATACAGGAGCCACTCTGTTTGCTTCCCCCAGCTGCCCTACTCTTGATCAAACCCTAGTCTCTGCTGAGACTTCCAACAAGTGTGTCAATTGGCCCCCTTATACATGGCGGAACTACTTGTTGTGAATTATTTGACAAATTGAGACCTCTTTTGTTTAGACTGTTCAGTTTATTCCAAGACTTTCACTTTTATCAACTAGTTTCTTATTTTACACTATTCAATGAGCAGTTTATGGGAACCACTTTCAGCTTCTTGGTTATTCACTTTAATTGTGTACTAATTGTTTATCAATTATTCTTGGCATATGATTACCAAGTTATATGGTAATGTTTCCTCGTAGGGATGATAGAAACTTCTGCATGTTCATAGATCAGAGTTTTCAAGATGACAGCTCATATGTTTTTTCTCCCCAAAATGGTTGTTCAATATTCACTCACATTCACCCATAATGAACATTGATTCACAAGAATATTGCTTTTTTGTTGTTGTTACAAACATTATAAAAAGAAAAGGAGGACTTGTGGCACCTTAGAGACTAACACATTTATTTGAGCATAAGCTTTCGTGAGCTACTTGCACAAAGAGTTAACGCAACTGAACCAAACCCAGGGTTTTTGGACAAATCTTTTTGATTATTCCCTTCTCTTGCTAATTATGACACCTTTTATTTTGGTCATGTGACCATCTGTTAATTGAGAAATGATCTGAGACCAGCAAATGATTTCACAAATGCCATTGAACCAGATCAGGTGGTAACTACTTTCAGTCGCTACTTTTAGTCACTGAGTTGGGTTAGATATGAACTGGTTACCTAGATTTAAAAGACATGATATCCTGTTACCAATCCCTTGAGTCATCCATTTGCAGATAACCAGATTTCTATAGTTCTAGTATCTTTGCTATCAGACTTGCTTTCAAAGGCGGATTATCTTCTTTACAATTTCTGTAGGCGTATGTGACTATGAGCAGGGATGAGAGAACAGACTTGGAATATCATGATAGTGTGAAATAGGGTCCTGAAGGCTTCCAAACCATCGCTGCACCCCTTTTAAAAAATCCCATTAGTTCAGAGGTCTTCAATTATGAAAATGAAATAAAACTCTGGGAGAGGCATGGTTGTCATGGTTTCAACTTTTTGAGGTTTTGACACATGTATGGAATTTCTTTCAGTTGAAAACACACATTTTTTCGAGAATTACATGAACGTGTAAGAAAGAATGTGTATGTCCAGAATATACAAGAACATTGTTAGTCTACATCTCCTTACGGTGGTTGAAGTTTGGCTTTGGAATGCGGTTACACTGACCTGGTTATATCATGGACATAGCAACATCTATTCTCCTGAATCTGATTACTCCAATTCCTAAGCACCTGTGTGATTTATGTCTATGTAAGTATTCTGCTTCCCACAACAGTAATTTTTCTTCAGTCTGTTCAGCTTTAACAGGAACATGTTTGTTAAATGGTGTTTGGAGAGATGGTGGAGATGAAATATTTTCCCACCCTGAAGTTAGGATCATTACCGGTCTTTCTAGGTTTAAAGCTGATATTGTTAGATTGAATAGTTTGAACAGTACAAATATGAGGAAAAAAGTGACTGCACTTGCCTTTATAATCTTGAGTACTCTTTCCCATCACTATTCTAAGAATTATGATATACAAATAAAGACTCACTTAGACTAATTAAGGGTAGTTTTACTTCACCTGGCAGTTCTTTAAAATTAGATTAATTCCAGTCCTTGTAGTCAGATACTCTTTCAGAATCAAGAAGCCATGGCCATGTAAACACTGAAGTAATTATGCCTCCTCTTCTTTTTTCCTTCTAATGTTCGTTCTTACAGAAAAGAGTCAACTTGAGTTTCAGAGTGTCTGCCAAAGGCTTTTGGCATTCCCCGGGGAATTGAATTTTACATTCTTTGGCAAATAATGTCTGTCTCCAGAAAAGCAAGAGGGAAAAACACTATTCCTCTTTTTCATCTAATACCAATGTTTGAACTTAATGCAGCTCTGCTTTTATTTTCAGGCTTGAAGAACATCTTGCATTGACGCTGATACACACCCTTTTAAGCTTCATTTGTTATAGCTGAACAGCTGTCAAAGTGCAAACAGCATTTTAAAAAAAAATAAAGGGGGGGCTGTTACTCTTCCAAAAACATTGTGATGGTTTTCACAGGTTTATATTAATGACAGTAAGAGTATATATCTGAACACAGCAGATAGTTTTATTTCAGTGCCTTTTTAATCTGGGTCATTTAAATTTTCTCTTAAATACCTGTATTTAATTTATGTTAAAAATACAGAAAAAGAAATCTAAACGAAATAAATCAGTAGCATCATAGGAGGTCAGCTGTGAATTCTTTCAAGGATAATAAAGAAAATATATGTTGTTGTGACTTTATATATATTAGGGGTGTAGATGTGTGGCTCAGATTTCCAAAGATAACTAGTCATTGTAAAAATAATGAGGAGTCCTTGTGGAACCTTAGAGACTAATAGATTTATTTGGGCATAAGCTTTCATGGGCTAGAACCCACTTCATCAGATGCATGGAGTGGAAAATACAGGAGCAGGTATAAACACATGAAAAGATTGGAATTGCCTTACCAGGTGTGAGGTCAGTGCCTCAGTTTTGGAGTGCCCAGCTTATAACATCTTATAGGGGCCTGATTTTTCAGAAAGTGCTGAGTGAATGGCTGCTGTAGCCTGGCATAGTATAGAGAAGCCTCAAGGCTACACCTGTGGCCGTATCTCCAAGTCAGATTGCTGACCTGCAGCACACTGTGGCCAGAACTTCACCTCTTTAGGATCACTCCAGTCATGCCTTCTACTATATTGTATATAGGTTCTTACACTGTGCTCATTATTGTATCTGAGTGCCTTGCGGTAGTGCAGTAAACAACATGAGTAAAATCTGTCACGGTTGTTCTTTCATCTTCTCCCTGTGGGGAGAAGTATATGCAGCAGAGTGTCTTGTTGCTACGTGTTCCTATTGTAGAAGGCAAGGTGAAAGAAATGAGCCTTACACTTGGAGCAGAAGGTGGTAATGGCCCTTAGTTCCTGTAGGAGTACATTCCACAGTCATGGGCTGGATCTCAGGAAAGCTCTCTGTTGGGGACCATGGGGAAGGTGGTGTGAGTAGTGCTGATACCGGTGCTAACCAGTTAGTAACTCCCAACATTACAGTAATCTTCACCAGGGGAGCTCAAGTGGCGGGGCTTATTGCTGGTGCAGGAACACAGAAACAAGTGTATTTAGCACAGAATCTGCCCTTACCCTATTTAGCTAATGTTTGTTATGCACAGTCCCTCTGAGAAGACTTCTGGCCTCAGACCTTCCAGTGGGCCCAAGAAACTATACTTACGCTTTTTTACGTCACTTTTCACACCATATATTTTGTCTGCTGGTTCATACAAAGCACGATGAGCAAGATAATACACCCAAGCCTTGCACTGAATTAGAATCCATTTAAAATGTCTGAAATACAGAGGGTGGAGGTTACCTGAAAGTACTGCTGCATCAGAGGCACACTGAGGTGTGGGATTTTGTGTGTGTGTGGTGGGGAGGGGGTTGTTGCTTTTTACATTCTAGACAACAGGGTTATGTCTTAGCTCAGAGGTTCTCAAACTGGTCCGTGGACCACCAGTGGTCCGCGAGCTCCATTCAGGTGGTCCCTCTAAATTCCCACTAAAGTATGTGCCGGGGTGGCTGCACATGAGAGAATGAAGGGCCACCCACCTAATTAGTGAAGCCGTGCAGGTGTGGCTCCACTAATTAGGTGCCTGGGTCCTGCAGAAGACACACATGTAAGATGAGGTAGTGGCTTTGGGGGTAATGGTGGGTAGGTGGGAGGGGGCAGTGGGGTGAGAAGAGGGGGTGGAGGGAATTTGGGACATGCAGGGCTGAGGCAGCCAGACAAAGAGGCGACTTTCCCCAGCTTCAGGGCTGCAGCTGCAGGGAGAGACCCCCCCCACCACCACCCCATTCCTTCCCAGCCCCAGCTCGGGGGCTGCCGCAGCGGGGAAGAGAGGGCACATCCATTGCATTAGAAAGGTAAGTCTACTGATATTAAAATAAGGAGTACTTGTGACACCTTAGAGACTAACTAATTTATTTGAGCATAAGCTTTTGTGCATCCAATGAAGTGAGCTGTAGCTCACGAAAGCTTATGCTCAAATAAATTTGTTAGTCTCTAAGGTGCCACAAGTCCTCCTTTTCTTTTTGCGGATACAGACTAACACGGCTGCTACTCTGAAACCTGATATTAAAATATTAGTCGTATGCTTTTATTTGTAGAACAAAAAGTTTATTAAGGTTTTTTTTTATATAGTGCTTTTATCCCAAGCACTTTACTAGTTAGCTAACAGTACGAACAACATTTGGAAAGATCATTAAGTGGTCCGCTGAGACCCTCAGCAATTTTCAAGTGGTCTGTGGAAAAAGTTTGAGAGCAACTGTCTTAGCTGATAGTCTGATCCTGTTTTGCAATTCAAGGGTGTCATAAATAATACAGTATTATGTTTTTTGTGTGTGCTACAAACCAATATGGGAATGGATTACAATATGGGAATGCAACTTTTATGAGTGATCCTTTAATATTATTTTGATTAAGGACAGACTGAAGGTATATAGATAAATACAGCAGGGGCCAGGAATCACTAATAATTTGTTCCATGGGAAATCTATGGAAGTATAACAGATTTCAAAACCTCAGGAATTGTGAAAATTGAAGGGGTCATAAAACACTTAACACTTCTGAGTTCTACACTTGATCAAAATTGAGTAACTAACTCAATTAATCCCCCCCCCCAAATATATTAGATGCTCCAGAATCTACTTTGAAAATATGGGGAGTCAATAGAGCAGGTGTGAGGTTAGTCAGAATATGAAGAGAAATAAAGATATGTAACTTTCTAGCTTGAACATGTGCCACCTTGGGCTGTGATCTATTCAGGTTCTACGGGGTACTATGTAGTTGGAGTTTCTTCTTTCAGATCAGAGCTAAAACGAAGGTCCTGACTGTCACAATTCAGGGCAACTGCACCTGTATTTCCCCCTCTGTGATCTGTCAAGGACACCCACTCGAGGCTCCCAGCTCCTCAGCTATCGCTTCTCTTGGGCAGAGACATGTGTCTGTCTCCCTCCTCCTGACTGGGGTTTTTCTGGGCTGTACAGATCTCTGCCTACACTGTGATGTCTCCAGCAAGCTAGTCTAAACAGGCCAGCATCTGTGCTCTGCTTTCTCTTCAAAGGCTATGAACTGTTATAATTGCCACCAGTTATAACTTATCCCACTATACCTCTTTATAAGCAAGCATGTTTATTCTTAGAGTGAAAGCATTACAGAGAAAACATCCATGCTAATAAACTTCCAGAAATCACCCCCAAGTCCTATACAGTCTCTGGAAGGAGTCAATCCTTCAAACCCCACAAAGGGTTTCTTTGTGGTTATGAGTTAATAACAGCATTTCCTCAGAACTAGCACCCTCGTAAATAGTTCAGTCTTTCCTTTATGCAGCTTGCAGCTTTGATTTTGAGACTCCAAGAAATCAGCAGAAAATGGCTCCTACTTCAGAGTGTAGCTTCAAAAGGCTGGATTTCTGCATAACTAGAAGTGGGGAATTTTGCATTCACCAACCCAGAGAGCTCCCCAAACAGACTGCTTGGCATGTTGGTCCCAAAAGTCCATTCTTGCCTGGCACATCATTCACTACAGTCCCAGAACATTTTTCAGGGTTAGCCCTAGTGTCCCCACCCATGTTTCTAGTTAGAGTAATTTATATTTGGTGTTCTTCAGTTCCTCCCTCAGTCTTAATTAGATATAGTTTTCTTCTACCTGTTCTGTCTTACACTATTACATATTAGCTGCTACATTCTGTCAGAGACATGGCTCTATTCTAGTGGTCAGTGAGTTGACTGCTATTGTTACACCTAGCCAGGCCTGAAGTCCTAGGGAATAGAGAGCTAAATGTCAACACCTGTTGGTGAATGTCTAGAAGAGCAGCCCAGAACTTTTTGAGATGGTGAGCAAGAGGAAATGATTGAATTACTTCTGTTATGTGACAGTTGGCATAATTTGGTCAAAATTCAGTTAAGTTTTAAGGCAGGGAGTAATAAAATGTTCTTATCCCAGTTGGTAAATGAAAGGACAAGAGAACTGCACCAAATTGACTGTGGTGAGGAATCACCCTGACTGAGGCCCTATTCAGGCACTGTTGGATAAGGAAGCCTGGACAGGGACAGAGGGAGGGAGAGGGCTTCTACTTTTTCCTGGGAGTGCCTCTCTGAGAGTAAGAACGCTCTCTACCACTGATTTCTCTCCCACACGATGCAGCTTCAGCCTGGAAGCCATCCACCATCCTGCAGACGGAGCTGAGCTGAGGCAGTGGACAACACTGAGGTGGCTTGAGCTGAAGCCTCAGAGCAGAAGAATGCTGGTGTCGGCCTCCCTACCCAACAATTAAAGCTGGAATCAATGGGCCAGGTGGTGGAGTAGCACAGATTGCAATTCCCTTAAGAGCTAGAGATAGACCTGTGAGAAATCTTGGATTCCACCCGCCCTGGACAGCAAACTGTGAATGATGAGCAGGGGAGGAAGTGGCTAGAATGCACCAGCCACTCACAACTGCCAGAGGAGACCTGAGGTTGGGACTATTGTTAAGAGTAGCAGAGGGGTTGGAGTCTAACCCCAATATACACTGTTAGATAATTAACCGCTGGCTTTTCAAAGTTTATTTTGTTGTCCTTGAAAGGAGTGCTTGCAAGGAGGCTACACATACAGTCTCCCAGGTTTCTGGGTGGGGGGCTTGACCTGGTGTTTAAGTTTGCAGAAGGAACCACTAAAAAACTGAACCCCGGCCCTCTCTGCTCCTGACTCACACCTAGCAAAACAGTTACACTGTATAAGTAACAAATTCCTTTGTAATCTCTCTGAATAAAAGGCATTACATGAATGTAAGAGGATGTTATCCCTAATATTGTGACCAGTTTCGCATGTAGCTGGAACAAAGCAAATCATCACTGTTAAAGAGAAGTCTATTCACTGTTTTGCTGACCACAGCATTCTTGTGATCAGAAACACGGGGCCATTACAGTTAACATGCTGCCAATGTGCTGTGGCTGGTATTTTGGGCCTAAGGAAGCTCGGTGCCCAACTCTCTTAGGCTCCTTTGAAAAGCCTAGCTTTTGTGCGTTGATTCTGAGCATCCTAGCCATATACTTGTTTTACTTTTAGGCCCATTTCAACAGCATCCCTCCTCCCCCCGTGCAAATATATATAAAACAAACAGTGGTTACTGAATGGAAATAACCTATCCAGCTCAATACATGCTGGAATAATCTTCCATTTCTCACTAGTACCTACTTCTTAACTGGTGTAGCTACTAGGATAATGATCACTGCTTTTTTGGGTTGTTTACTGAGTAATGTCTGGCCTTCAGTAATTCATGGAACAGGTTGTTTTTATCAGTTTCCATCATGGGTGAAATTTACCTTGCTGTGTGAACCAGCCCAAGGTCTATTCACCCCTTGAATCCTACTCTGAGGGTTTGAAAGTGAGACTTGAGTGGTGCAGGGGATTGGTACTAGACCTCTGTACAGGAGTCAGTTTCAGTCTATAGCTGTGCAGTTAAACTACAGTTCTGGGGAAATTACCCTTTTATCTTTCTATTATCTAGGGAGAAACTAAGAAAAGTTATTTTTGAGCCAAATGAGATTGGCACGAACATTATAATCAATCCTGTGCTGTCTTAGAGTCCATATGAGTCCCGTGACTTCAGTGGGATTGAATTAGGGCAGGATATAGCCCTCTTTTGTGAACTAGTCTCCAGTTGCAAGAGGCCTACAAAATGGTTTAAGCTGAGCCAGGACTTGGGTTCTTTCAGTGATTCTCTCATCACACTGCTGAAATTACCGTGAACTCATCACCCTGGACGGAGCTACCTCCTGAACTTAAAGTCCTACTGGCAACTGAACGTCCTTACAGTCAAAAAGTAGGAATCTCAAACAGATACCGCACGCTCCTTAATCTGGTACAAAAGAAATGCAGGGAGCCGTCTGTAATGGCAATACGAAGTGGAAAAGAGGCAGAGTGGTGTGAGAGAGTAAAAGCCATGGGTGGTATGGGAGATAGGGAAGGAAAATAAAATAGGAAACTAACTCTGCATAACATGTAATTATGTAACCAAAAGCAGAGTTTGCGTTTCAAAAGGTTGGCCATGGCTCTAAACATATGTACACACACCATTTACAATGGGCATGATTCTGATCTCTCACTGGTAACAAGCAGGAGTAACTCCACTGAATTCAACAAAGTTATGCTGTTGGAAGTCTTGCGTAAGGTCAGAGCGAGTCTCACAGGTTGTGTAAACGTTGTGATTCTCCAGCTGAACTTTAAATTCTCACGTTTGCAAATGTAAAGGAAAAGCAAAGCAAATAGCTTACTACAGATACTTTCTAGCTTCTAGTGTATTTACAAATTAGTTTAGATTACGTTTGCAAGGCATGCAGTGTGCTCATGTTGACCCCAGTGCGCAGATGCATATTCTTCATGTAAAACAAGAAGTTCCTGCAACTGCTAATCCATGTTAAAGGCATGTGTTGGTCCATTATTTTAATACATTAACTCTCTTCAACCTGCCACTTGCTGAAAGGGGACGAAACTGTAATTTGATGTGTGGGCTGGGTAATCGGAAAAATCAGGTTTATCACGCTGTAATAGCTGCATTTCTGAAAATCGGATCAAGTCCTGTGTTTACAGTTACCAGGGGAACTTCATATTATTTTTTAAACTGAAGTTTATGGGTAAAGCTTTTAGAAGCACCTAAATCACTTAAACACTTCTAAAAATGTCACCTTATGTGCTTCCACCCACGAAATTAGTAACAGGTTTGTGCATACACAGCCCTAGGCACTCAGCCATGCTACTTCTGTGGTTAACACAGTGCTAAGGATTCCATGATTAAACAGTCCAGGATTTTCTAAAGTGACTCAGTGCTCAACTAGAGTACACTCATGGGATCTGATCTCCCCCCCTCTTCCCCCCCCCCCCCCCCCGATCATTCTGATCGCTCATCCTCCACAACTCAGGCTGCCTTAAAAGTGCCTCAAGTTGGGCACCCGACACTAGTGGCAATTCTCGCACGTCTTGGCCAGGAACAGTATCTTCCTTTAGCGTTTGAAAGGCTCCCACATAACAATCTATTGTACCTGCTGCAATATCCATCCTTGTATTCATTCCTCCTTAACAGATGGAACATACAAGAAGCGTGTTTTTAAAAAAAAACTTTACGACTGTTAATAATGCAGCACTTGCTTAGGCCACTCTATTAGATACCAGCAGTCAGAAACATAGAAATGTTGAGAATAGAGATGCAGAGGGTTTTAGCACTTTTTTAAAATAACTTTTATACTCAAGGAAAATTCACTCTGTTCACTGAACCTCATGCTTTCAAAGCCACTTTCTGTAAGTAACCTTCATTGCGATATAAGTGGAGATGAAACAAAGTTTCAAAATCTGCATCAAACATCATGTATTTGACGTGACCCAAGCCCCAAAATGTTACCTTGTCTATTTTTCTGCTTCCAGTGGTTAGCTATATTAAAATGTAAGCCCTTTTGGAAGCCACTGCATGCTTCTTAGCATAAAGAGGTTGGTCAAGTGGATCAGGTGCTGGACCCTGTCTGAGGAGAAATGGGCTCAGTTCCTGAATCAGTCACAGAAAAAATGATTTGCCCTTAATCTACCTCATGCCTCAGTTCCCCGTTTGTAAAAAGAGGAGAATCCTTTTCTACTTCATGAGGGTGTTCTGAGGATAAAAACTGTTAAAATGGTGAAGTGCTTGGGTGCCACAGCAATACGAGATTTGTGTATACCCAGGTAGATTTCACTCTTGCTCTTACACTTCTGTAGACTCTAGGCAAAACTTCTTGAAAATATTCGGCAATTAATTTAATGAAGAAATGAACAAGTGGCTGTGACTTAGTGTGAGATGATGACTGATGATGAAATTTGCTCACCATAACTAAAAGCCGTGTGCAGCATAGAAGCTATTCAACTGCATCAGGAAACTTAAGGTAACCACTTTCTCATATGTCACTGTGACTCCTTGCTTAGACACAAGGGGTCTCTACTAGAGTGATGCTAGATTTAGCATCTCCTCTTTCCCAGTGTCCCCCCACTGAATCTGGGCACACTGTGCCTCTGGCCTAAGGTGTGAAAAGCAATGTGTCTAACATGGCGAGCAGGACAGTTTCATTACAGGAAGGTGGCAGGTTATGTTAGGGCATTGAAAGCCTGACCTTTGTTTCTGGATACTAGGCTGATCAGGTTAGCCAGGGATATATGGTTGATATTTTTGTATGACCCAAGCTGTACTTAAGTAAAACTTGTTTATGAAAACCTCCACTAAAAAGCAGGTGTTGTTGACATCCCATTAGTAACCTTTGACTTACCTTCCCCTTCTGAAACTTTTCATCCCAAAGGACTAACATTTCAAAGCTTTTTTCCCCTCCCTCCACGTTTGCATATTGTAAACATTTTTCATCTCTGCCCTGGTGGAACAGAGCCAAAAATCTGCACAATGGGGGAACTAGATGTTAATGAGCAGAGATTGTGGGAAAATGTGTACCAGGCTGCCCTGCCTGACCTGCATGATAATGCTACATTTAACACATTCTTTTCCATTAGAGTCGTGGCCTTGAAATGATAGCAAACAACACGTAGTGTGAAGTTTATGTTTTAGAGAAAACTGCTTTCCTAGAAAAGTAGAAACAACAAATTTTATTGTCTACTGTTAGCAGACAAACAGCTGCCCCTGGAAATATTTATAGGCAAACTGTGCTGTGAGTTTATATATTCGGTTTTCACTGAAATTACATTTTGTGCAAATTTACATAAAACACACACGTCTTACATATAGACACATTAAAATAAATACAATCACTGTATAAGAGAGTTGGGGAGCTGACACAAAAAACCTTATCACTGCTGGTAAAACAGAAAGGGGGGAACTATTGGGATATTTGGTACTTTCTAAATAGAACTTTGCTTTGAATATGCTCATACCCCCTTCTAACATACTTTTTTCATGGAATTTTTGTTAGTTTGAATGTTCCTGAAAAATGAATTTTGATCCGATGAGCCAAGATTTACTTAATTACAAAACAATTTATTTAGTTTATTTCATTACCATATGGAAATCATTAAGGGCAGAAGCACTGAGGGAACATAAACAATACCATGTGACTTAGACAACCAATTGTACAGCCTGAAGCTATCAAATAGTGAACATATTAAATACTAAAAGGAATGTTTACAATCAGCAGTTTGTACATAATGAATAAGGTGAAATTTGTTTGCATAAAATCTCTAACCATGAGTTATACCGAAGAAATCCATAACAAATCCTGATTGCAGACAACTTGTGAGCAGAAAAAAGGCCTAAATTCACTGGACAATTATTTTTTTTTCAAATTTACTACCCAGCTATTTTATACATTACAAAGAATTTGTATATGTCCAACTATAGTCTTTATTTTAAGGATGCCCTTTAGCATGCGGAAAACTGTACAGAAATGTGAACTATTTGCAAATGAAATTCTAAATCCCAGATTGGAAAACATCTCCTTCATTAGAGATAGCTGAACAACTTTTGCATGGGGAAATGGCTTTATATCTCTTTTCCTAATATAAAGAAATCAGCCCTGTTCCAACCATTGAGTGGAAATTGGCCCTGAGCCATATTCTGCAAAAGATCCAGTGTGTTCTTCAATGGAACATCTGTTCGATATGGATGGCATTTCTTAGAACAGGCTTTCTGATTAAAGAAATGCTGAAGCCTTGATTCAAAAAGTACTTGTGCCCCAAGACAACTGCTCACTCTGTGCCAACTCTGTTATGTACGGTATCTTTATAGAGATGGCTTCAATCCTAACTGATACCCAAAATACAGAGAATGTTGTCAGCATGCTTTGGAGATGAACATGCCAATCTGTATGTAGTAACAAACAAATAGCAAAACACTAAAGAATAAACTCTCCTTTCAGATGTCTGAAAACTGTTGCCTGGCAGTAGTCTCCCTGCCAAACATTTGACCAGTTTCTTCTGCTTCAAAAGCTACTTCAAAGGTATTCCACAAGCAATCTCAATATGCTGTCAGTTGTCTGTCGGCCCAGTCCTCAAATCGCCAATGAGCACCTTAAAAAGGGTGGAAGTTGCACTGTGCATCCTGGGTAAATATGAAGCCTGCGTGAAATAAAGGAGCTGTTACTTGCATATGCTTGTGCCTGCACTGTACTAAAGCCAGCAATGCACTGCAGTAACACACACCACTACAGTACCATCAAAAAAGTGGGCACGGTGTGGAGGAAAAGAGTCATGGCTACGGGGGTGTACGTTGTCCTTACAAACACATGTTGCTTGCCCGTGCTAGGGTAGTACACATTTCAGAGCAGAACCTGAATAGAGTGTGTGTGTGGGGGGGGGTGTCTGTGCTGTGACTGGTTGGGTGGGCACATGGGGTGGGGAGGAGTTTTATATTGTAAGTTATAAGACACTTGGGGCTTCCTGTGTGTTCTGAAGACTCTTGCCGGTTACCATGGGTACTTGTAGTTCCTGTTGCTCTGTTCCCCTTTCCTGCATCCCTGCTGTCCAGAGCAATGTGTGCTGTGCTACAAAGCTTTCCCTCCATTGACTCACACACTTCTTCTGGGTATCAATTTGAGCCTAGTGTGGGACCTTTTATGACAAGTACTAGCTCACTGCTTTGATAAGGGCAAGCTGCACACCCATTTCTTGCTGAGCATTGGCTTGTCTGTCCACCTCCCGGGCTCATCAGGCACGACTGCGTACCTCCTTCTCAGGGTATTTTTGTGCATTTCTTTTTTCATCACATGACTTGAACTCAGATGACCAAGGGCTATGTTTACTTGTGGGCTGTGTGGGTAAGAGAAGGAGACAGCTCCACTGTGATTTGGGTTTTTTTGTTTGTTTTTTTAAGGGACTGGAGAGGATGGAGCACTGGGTCGGTAGCAGCAGGAGGAAGAGCGAAGGATCACGTTGCACCCTTCCCTGGTTCCTACTGGGTCCTAGCAACCATGGGGTTCTGAGCTTTTATTTTTTAGCAAGCACAGTACCTTCAGTAGATCTGAAGATCATGCCACATGGGTTGAGAGATACTGATATAACCCATCTTCCTGCCAGTGCTGGAGTCTTCCCTACAGTGTACATTCTAATGCTTTTTCCAGTCTTGTTTGAGTTGTCCCAAATGAGTCTAACACCATCTACCTGAACACACTACTATACAGTCTAATAGATAAGGAATATCTCCCTATATTTAGTCTAAAAGTTTTATCTTTCTTAATTTAATCCCAGTATTTCTTATAGCACCAGCCCACCCTCCCTGTATCACTGGTGTCTTCATCCTTCATACATTATGCACATAGATAGTTATCACTTTCCCGCCCTCAGGTATCCATTTAGCTTTGCACTTCTAGGTCTGTTAATCTTTCTTCTTAAATCAGTTCCTTCACTGTCACTGGCTGAATTCCGACACAGTTTAGGCAAATATAAACCATTCCACCACATGACTCTGCTCATGGACCTTAGTTCTCATCCGCACCACTGTCTGCTATTCAGAGCCTAGCTTTCTCCTGAGCAAAGACTGTCAATAAGTCAAATTGCGTAGGGACTCTCAGTCGATCCTGCAGCATGCCTCAATATTCTGCAAAGTCGGGCTCTTGTGATGTGGGCAGGATTCATCCCATGAGGCTTTTACTATAAGTAGAGCAGGATGGATTTGAGTATGTTCCTATCATCTACACTCCTAGCCAAGAGTCAGGATGGAAATTTAAGCCCATAATGTTATATTAAGGGTAGAATGTATTTCAAACTTTTCTTTCCTATGCTCCTCCCTAACTCAGACCCTCATTCAGTGTGCCTGCCCAGAGGCAGAAACCTAGATACCCTAGGGAACTCTTACTGCAGAATCTTAAGCACCTAGACTCACTTGGTAGCTACGCTGTTCCATGAGAGTTTTGTGCATCACGGTGGTCCTGAAACTGGGACTTAGATGCCCAACTCCTTTTGTTCATCCAGGCCAGACAGACTAAACAGCTTGTCCAGTGTCACATGAAGTCTGGCAGAGCAAGGAATTGAACTTTGGTAGTCAGGGACTCCAGAGATCCTTTTAATGACTGGACCATCTTTTCTCTCCCAGGATGCCTGCTCCCTCCAGAAAAGGAAAAAATGTGATCTCTTTTGAGAGTAGTGCTTTGTAGCTTCACTGTGGTTCTACACTCCTGTTGCCCAGCTTTGTGCTAAGGAAACCCAATTGTAGCAAAGGGCTTCTTCCCTTAATTGGACAAGTCTTGATGTGGATGAGACTGTGCTTTAAATTCTGTCCAGCTGTATTTTGTAACTGTTTTTAATTAATGAGTTCAGTCCTTTTTATTAACACACATTCGTGTTGAAATTGAATGTTAAAAGATTCTGTGGACTAGTCCAATCTGTTAAACTATCCTTAATTATAGAGCATGTCTATATATAGTAGTTTACCAGGTATATTAAATTTTCTGGCATGTTTTTTGTTCAGCTGAGAGAATTTGGTGAGGCATTGTCAATTACTTTTAGTGGACATAAAAAACATTGCTAGAAAATAAGGTCTTGCCTTCTTTAATCTAACAAAACAGATCTTGTCTGGCTCTCTAACAGATGGGCTAGTGTCCCATGAGAAGACAGTCACTTCCTTGGCATAATAAACAAAGACAGAGAAATTCTGTCTGCAAATGATTAGTGTATTATAAAGTTCCGATATTATTGGAATGGGTTCCACAGCCACATTTCTTTAACTGGTTTCAGAGTAGCAGCCGTGTTAGTCTGTATTCGCAAAAAGAAAAGGAGGACTTGTGGCACCTTAGAGACTAACCCATTTATTTGAGCATAAGCTTTCGTGAGCTACAGCTCACTTCATCGGATGCGCTGTAGCTCACAAAAGCTTATGCTCAAATAAATGGGTTAGTCTCTAAGGTGCCACAAGTACTCCATTTCTTTAACTTTCTGTCATAAGTCTGATACAAGACAGCAGTAAATCAGGAGTAAAACTTTACTAGGCTACAAACTGCTAATGTTTCTAGCAGAGCAAAGATAGTAAAATTATACTTACTTACCATCTGATGACCAATTATTTGACTATAATAAACTGGCTAACATGTATGTATATCACTGGCTTTTATTAGATGTAATCAGAGCTGCTCAACTGTATGTCATAGTTTCTGCACTTCCAACAGCTAATGGAGATTTTCTCTTTAGTCCAAATGGTTGGGACTCATACAAAAAGATCTGAGTTTTATTCCAGCTTTTTTCCATTAAGTACAGAATGCTATGATGTGTCCCATAATAAGAACTGTGAAATTGCTAGATGGCCCTTTAGATATAGTTTTCACTTTACATGACATTCTTGGAAAATTCTCTTAGGGCCCATTTGACTTCAGAGGAAGTTTCTCCATTAATTTCAATAGACTTTGCATGATGCCTTTAACTCACAAAACTTACCAATCTGCATGTTATAACAACACATGAAGGTCATGCAGTATATTTTGTTGGTCCAGAAGTTCTTTGATTTCAAAGGACACTGTATTTTTCTGTGTCTGGGCACTTCCCCAGATAGATCCCATTCCCATGAGCATTGTACTTAATGACAAAATTTGCATTTCACAGTTTAAAAAAAAAGGCGGGCGGGGAGTCAAATGACAGTTCTCCATCTGTAAAATTAAAATAAAATAGTGATAAATAATGCAGCAAACTATTAAGTCACAAACCATACTTTCTGGCTCGTTCTCCAGCCAGAAGTTGGGAGGGGGTGTTTTTTTCCACCTCTGATACTTCATTTTTCACCAATTACTTGTGGGATGTTTGACACACACATTTAGAAAAAGGGTGGGGAAGAAAATCAAAGTTCAGAACCAAATTCCACATGTGTAATTATATTAAGGCTGCAGGGCTTGGCTTTGCTGAGAAATATTACCATACCTGGTTACTTTCACTGCTTTGAGAGTCCTAACCTTAAATTCCAGATTCAAGTCTTGAGACAGAAATAGCTCTGGTGACCTGAGGCAGAAGAGAATTAAACTGGATTGTCTGTAGTGCAGGCCCTGAGCCTTAAAACTAATGAAGATTTTTAAAAGAGACTAAACACTTTTAGATACCCAAATAACTCATTTTAGATAAGCAAAGCCATAAATATACACTGGAGATACAAAATACAAGGAGATTCACAGCCCTGCAGGCTATTTGTGATGGAAGATTTTTTTTTAACCTTATTGTTTGTGCATTTCTACTTCTAGAATCAGTTGTCAGTGAAGAGAGCTTCATGGGAAGAAAGAACAAACTACTGTAGTTAGAATAATGTGACCTCCACTGCATATTTCCTTTTCTCCTTTGAGATGGATTGGCTGGAGTGGGTTGAATGTGTCTAAAGCTAAAAGAAATCAGAAGAGGGATTTTCATAGAGCTCAATCATGCCTGAGTGTCTGCAACCATAGATCAATATGCAGTACATTTTGTATTAGGACGCTACATGTCTCTGAAGTGCTTTGACTTTGGATTGGTATTTGTCTCTCCCTATAGTACAGTTTTCTTTTCATCTAGCTACTTCCCAAGTCTACTTAGAAAATCCACTTATGCCATTTTTCTGGATGACATAAATGCTACAAAATATGTAAAAACATAGCTCCTGTTAATAAATATAGCTCTTTCTACTCTGTTAGCATGTAACTAAATTAGCATTTGCTCTCGCCCCATAAATTGCCTTCCCATTACGTTTTGAAGATCTAAGCAACAACTAAATAAAACATTCAAATTGCTTAACTGTCTCACAAGGTGATCTCAACTAAAGGAGAATGGTGAAGGATATTAAAAGCAGTAAACGTTTATCTGTGTCCAGTAAGTGTCTGACTCCTCAGATTTTAGATAACCACTACCATTTTATTTGCCCTAAAATATATTAAAGTCCCCCCAAAAGTAATACAGTTGCACATTTCTGATAGATTTCGTTCCAATGAGTGTAGTGAGTTTCTTATGAAGCAAAACAAAAAACTTCTCTCCCGGTTTGAGTGACATAGTCAATGAAATCACTCAACATATGAAAATGAACGTGATTGAAAACTGTCTTATTCCACTGTTCATTCTGTATGATGCAAAATCCAAGCATTGATAAAGGACCTTAGGGCAGTCCTATGGAACATAAAGCAGAGTTTACCCTTTTTTGGGAGGGCTTTGAATTAGCCTTCCAGGGCATTTAAAGCAGAAGAAGTAGGAATGTCTTTTCTAATCCCTTCCTTGAATGGAACATTCAAATTTCAAAGACTGCAACAGTTTTGATAACACAATTAAGCTAAGCCCCTTTAATTTCGCATCCTATTTCACGTGATCGTATGACTGGGAACAAGGATTTTGGTTTCCAGTTCTGGCAGAGCTACTGATTCATAGTTTGAAGTTAGACAAATCCTTTGACCTTCCTTTATCTCATTCATTCCTTCTTGGAAACTCCGTAAAAAGTAGGATTTTACAATGAGCCTCGGCGATGAGCTTTTCTGGGTGCAAGAGAAAGTGAAAACAAAAAATGAGGTTTGTCTGCTTATAAGGAAGGTCACTGCATTGCATTTCATAGCGGATATTTTCTTAGTAATAGTCCTGAAAAACCTGTTTGTGGACAATGAAAAACTATAGCTGGAATGCACAGATTTTTCTTAAATTAAAACCTAAAAAATAGCCCCATTAAGATGAATATTTCAAAACTTTATTTTTTTGTAGTTTTGGAATACATACTGCACATAAAAAGAACATATTTAGTATAGCTTGTATATAGGTTTGACGAATACATCCTAACATTACAGGGCATCATATCAATACATCATTTCATATATTCACAATGGTGTTTGCTTCAAGTGTTCTCAAATTACTCCACTTCAGCGTTGGCTTTATATTTCAGTTCCAATCATATTTCTAGTTAGTAAACTTTCCTTTTTAGTCTTATTGTTTATTTCAAGGAGTCCCCTAATCTTGCTATTTTCCTATGTCAGATGAAAATAATCATCTCAACTATGAAATCAACAGAACAGTGCTGCAACGGGTGATCTGATTGAAATGATTTATGAAAGACAGAAAGAAGGAAACCTTTTAATTGACATACTTTTTCAAAAAATAGAATACACAGTATCACTGATGGATCCCATTCATGTAACAAGTTATACTAGAGATGTTAAGCCTGTTAAGGTTTATTGTTGCTGTCAGAGATTCTGGGTAGTGACAGTGATATTCCATACTGCAGCTGATCAGCCAAGCTTAATGCATCCAGATACCATGGTATTGGGTGTGGGCATAAGAGTCTGATTAGAACAGAATTTGAGAATGAATTACTCTAACGATATCATGAGCAATGTGATTAATTTCTCAAACTCCACACTGAAATGGTCTCCTTGTGGCTTGCAAGATTTTGTTTATGTGACACAAAAGGGGAGACCATTCAAAGACACAAATAGGATTGATGCATCCAGTGGAAGACAAATTGCCCTTTGTACCTTTGAAAATTTTCCCCAAAAGGTGTGCATTACTTCTTTAATATGGTTTCTGCGAGGGTGCATAGTAATCTAAGGAGCTTCTCCATGTGATTTTTTGCACCTGCCAACTCCCCAGAACCTCTAGCCTTCTTCCTCAGGGCATTAGCAATTAGAGCTGTGTGAAGTTTCACACATAAAGCGAAACTGGAGAATTTTAGTTGTTTAATCAGGTCAAAGGCTAAATTCCTCCTCTGTGCAACATGTTGCCCTAGGCTGAAGCTTAGCCACATAAAATGGAATGTTTAGACCCCAACTTGACAATTAACATATTAATTTAGGGCTTATGTCACAGATCGGGGGGGAAAACTTCATTGCACAGTTTGCAAATATAAGTCAGTGTATATCCCTGCCTTAAACAGCCAGGTAATTCCACTTTCAGATTTGGTAACTGGACAATCTTCTATCATGTGTTGCATTATCTGTCTGATACTGTAATTGTAGTAGGCCCCACGAATGGATCACATATCACTCATGATCTATGACTCAAGGGGAGAGAGAGACACTGGTATAAATCAGCATATTTACTGATTTACACTAGCTGAAGAACTGGCCCAACAAGTAATCCCAATAGTGCTTAGTGCTGATAGGAAAATATACATTTTCAAAGTGCTGTACAATCCCCAAAAATTAATACCTGGCTAACACTGGAGCATTGGGGTGCTCAATATTGGTGGTGTAAATTAGTTCCCATGGCCATGACATTTTACCTCTATAAAGTTAAGACGCAAGCCCTGGCCATACAAAGCGGATCTTAAGAGAAGATCAAGGTCCTAAAGATGGTGAGTTCACTTGATTTGCTGGGTGTGTTTGGGGGAGTTGAGCCAAGTGCCTCAAGAGCTAGCAACCAGTTTGTTGTTCGCTTTGTGATCAATAGCGTTACATGTGGGTTTCATGTTTATGCTTACTGACGCAAACATAGAGGATGCCTTTGGCTCCAATTCAAGTGAGAATCTAAGATAAGGGTACTTGCATCTTCTTTCAGCCTTCTCAGCACCTTACACCAATTTAGACTCAATCTTTCTGATTCCCTCAAACCCTCCTCGTATTTTTTCCTCCTTAGGATTTATGTTAAGCCCCAAAGATTGTAGGCTACCCTTTTTTTCCACTGGTAGCCATATCTCAGACCTTGACATGCATTCTGCACCTCAGAAAAAGAATCTTTTTCCTGACAACCCTGTAAGCAGTTCACAGCAGTGGAGGATGTAATACCTGGTTTCAGTGTTGCAGGCTCACAAATCAGTGAAATTAACCATGTGTAAGTGACGGCAGAATTTAGCTCCTTGGGGATTATATTGTGCCTATTAGCATTGCCACGCTGAGGTGGAGTTGGTGCAGAGCAGCATTGCTTCAGGAAGATCTGGCTATAATTCCACAGACAGACACACATGTACTGGATCAATGAGCAAGATGCACTGTTGCATCAGATGTTGTAGCCTGCACCTTTGTGACCTGGTCTGCAAAGAGGAAGGGCCCAGAACCCTGCTTCCTCCTCTAGTCTTTTCTAGCCTTTCTAAGGTGACTGGTGTCTGGGGACACAAAGGGGAACCAGTCTTTTCACTTCCCCAAGCACAGGGAATACAATTGTTCCTTGTCATTGTGAAGGGTACACAATGAGTGGCCGTGTCCCCTGGCATTCCTCCACTCCAGATGCATGCTTAGGCAAAGACCATGAAGTATCTGGGCCTATGTTTGCAAAATGCATGGCTCTCACCTCGCCCTGCAAAGACTCTTACAGGAATCCTTGAGGTTAGCAACTAAATAGATTGGTTATGATAAACTTCCTTCTGGCTAAGCCAATAGGATTTCAGTTAAACTTTTATCAGCTGCAAGTCATTTTTGCACTCAGCATGTCACTATATGTCCTTGGTGTAATAAATTAGATCAAGAGGGTGGATACCCAGTTCAACTTCTCTCCAGTTCTCGTCTTTCTAAGGTATTTGTTTTTGCCATAGGGGACACTGCTACTTACCTCCTTGTGCACTGCTGAACTAGCAAGAGAATACATCCCTCTGAGCCAAACACCTGCTCTCCCTTAGACAGAATGAAAAAAAAATGCCTTTTTAATCTTATCTACATTCTTTTTAATTTATAAAAAGACCCTGATTATAAAGTCTCCGGAGACTTATGCATAATGTAATCAGAGGCCAAACCCTAAAAGAAGAAGCCAGGCATCTAAAATAAACTAAGTACCAACCCCCTCAAAATTCCCATGGCACTCACAGCAGAGCCAACCCTGGCCATGTGACCTGATCACTTGATCCTGGAAATTGCTTCCCCATTTGATCTCCAATAAGAAAATGGGTTTGTGAGCTCCAACCCCTAGCATGTCAGCTGACCTCTGCCCACAGGTGTGGCACTGGTAAACTGAGAGAGAGACTCTGCAACTTTGCTCTCCAGTTATCCATATTAGCCGCCTGCCTCCCAGTCTAGAAATGTCCCTTCAAGGTGGCACCTGTGGTGGCCGCATACCCCCCTCACTGATCCCACCCCATCCACTACTGGGACCCCTGTAGCAGAGACGTCAAGAAGACAGGTCAGTAAGAATTGCACTATACTCAAGCTACCTGAAAGTGGCACTGGGTCACACTTCCAAGCCCCGTAGCTCCCGGTGCCCTCGAATATTAGGTACCTTTTCAGAGCTGCTACTGAGAGTGATCTTTTCAGGAAACGTGACAAAAGCCACCGTTAACATTTTTGGATGGGGCTTTCTCAGGACTCTAAAGGTATGTCTACACAGCCAACTGAAAAAACCCACGGCAGCAAGTCTCAGAGCCTGGCTTGACTGACTCAGGCTTGTGAGACTTGCACTGTGAAACTGAAAAATAGCGGTGTAGATGGCTTAAGCTGGAGGCTAGGCTCTGAGAACCTCCTTCTTCCCTCTGTCCGTCCCAGTGAGGCGGGTTTCAGAGCCCTATACTGCTATTTTTAGCCCCACAGCACAAGCCTAAATCAGTTGACCCTAGGAGTCAGGCACCCTGCTACCACTAAAAATTGAATGGTGAGGCGAGCAGCTAACTTCCATAGCTCTTCTGAAAACCCCGGCCTAAACTATATTTTTCCTACACGTTTTGAGAATCAGGGAGACTTTCATCTTGTGGCTGACTTGCCGCAGGGTGTCGCAGTGCGTGCTGTGTATACCAGATCCCTCTAGATGTCCAGTAGCCATGATCAGTGAACCCTGAGCTCACAGGCAAGCACTGTTGGCACCCTGAACGCTAGCTGCCAACCCTTGGTGGGTTCTCTATCACTCAGATTTTGAGTTGGTATTTTATTAGCGCTTGCAAAAAAAGGGTGCAAACATGCTACGTACTCAGTGTGACTTTCTGGCCTTATTGAGGTCAGTAGGAGTTTTGTCATTGCCTTCATTTATTTGTATTATCATAGCACCGAGGAGCCCTCATCATGGGCCAGACCGTAGGGCACAAACACAGAACAAGACACGGTCTCTGCACCAAAACATTTACAGTCAGAGGGCAGGATTTAATCCCAAAATTTCAGCAGTAACAACAACAATCAGGATCAAAACAATAATCTCTAATTCAACCCCCTAAGGCTAGCACAGTACTGAGAGACAGATATGAGTCTTGTAACCACTACACCATCCTCCTGCCTGTAGTCTGCCGTAGCCATTGCTTGTCCCCTGTGAGCAACCGGGTGTCTCTCTGCCCAGCTCTCAGCCTTCTGGTCCAAGCAATCAGGCTGTCTGGCTTTCCCTTTGCAGCCAGCTCCCAAGCCTCTGTCTCCAATCCACTGCTTTTGTTTTCATGCAGCCTCTGGCTCCATGTTGAACTTGGTCCTCCGCGTTCAGGATATTGCATCCTTTTCCTGTACTCTGGGGATTATGGAGCCCTGTTCTCGCTGGATCTTGAAATGAGTAACCTACTGCCTGCCCTTGTCTGGATCTTTTCCGCTCTAGCTCAGTGGTTCTCAGCCAGGGGTACATCAACTCATCTAGATCAGTGTTTCTCAGCCTGGGAGTCACAACCCCCAAGGGGGTTGCAGGACAGGTTTTGGCGGGGGTTGCAAGTGCTGTGTTAGGGGATGGCAAGTAGGGCAATTGCCCAGGGTTCCACACCAGAGGGGTCCCCATAAAGTTAAATTACATGCTTCAGCCCCAGGCATTAAGGCTCAGGCTTCAGACTCCTGAAAGGGGTATGGTAGTAAGAAGAGGTTTCGCTGAGCCCAGGCTGGGAAAAGAACCTAGCAGTGAGTCAGCAGGTAGATTACAATAGAGACAAGAGGAAATGTAATGAAACAGTCATACACATGCATTTTAGAAAGGACAAAATGTTCTAGACTAACTTCATCATACTTTTTTTTTGTGCTCACCAGAAATGTGGGGGCAGGGAGGACTCCGTCTCAAGCCACAGGATAGATTTGTGATAGATGGAGAACTTTTGAAAGATTGTTTTTTAAACTGCCCACTGAGACACTATCTCATTAGCAATTGTGCATGTAAATAATTGGAAATATTTTAATAGCAGCGAACTTGGCATCTCAGGTCATTTAAAAGGGGAAATAGTTGTACATGCAATCACATGCCTAAATGGAAAAGCAATGGCATATGCACAATATCAGACAATGTAAAATATATATAATTTTGCAAGGACAATTGCTTTCTGATCACAGCTCCTTTGCCATAAACAAACATGGCTTGTCTTACTTGCACCCTCGTTTGTGCTATTTAAACTACATCTTGCAGTTTCAATTAAAAGAAGAAAACTAACAAAACAGGCTTTAAAACAAAACAGAAAATCAATAGCAGGTAGAAGCCTAATTTAACTGAAACCATAAAGGATATGATAAATGTGGAGGACCAGATTTTGATGCACTTATCCGTAAATTTGTTCGTCTCTTAGGTGCCACAAATACTCCTTTTCTTTTTATCCTTAACAGTTCCTGACCCACAAGTAGCTGCATGGGCTGTGGTGGCATTCCTTGTGAAGTGGTAATCGGTGAATGTTTATCAGAATCTAGCACAGACATATTGAAATATGAAAGAATTATTTAGCTTTTCTCTCCAGTTTTATTTTTTAACTCTTAACAGGTGTTAAGTGTAGCTTGCCTTTTCAGACTATATTTCTGAAATAAGGCTCGGGGTAAATCCTTTGCCTGTATTTTCAATTAACGGAGTGGAAAACAATGCACTAAATCTGAGGTGGTTCCTCAGTTTTTGGTCAGCTTTTACTCTTGGGAGCTTGCCTTAGTAAGAGGGTCCAATAGGGTTTCAGTACCTGTAGGGTTTAATCTGTAACTATTACCTCACCCAGAAAAATAGGTGATCTCAAGAGTAAATAGATATTTCCCATAAGAAAGGAGTAATTGTGCAAACAATTTACCTATTTTTGCACAGGCAAATGTATAGCTTGCAAATTCACCAAATAGTTGTGCATCCATGCAGATAATTAGTGGGGACAACATTCTTCTGTTTTTTATAAAAGCGAACCCCATATTGTACATAGAACTGCAAATACATCTAATTCCAAGTGACGAAAAAGAACTGCACAGCCATAGTTCTTCTTGCCTTTGATTGGAGGGAAAGAGAGACTAGAGAACCACAAACAGAATGCTTCACTAATTACACATGCAGATTAATCATTTTGGATGTGCAGTTAAACAACCTCAGTGATCACAGTTCAGAAATACTGAAGATGTCAGTTAGCTAGATGACCATGTCTTTCACCTGCCAAATTGTTTATGGCTCTCTTTCAAAACTGCAATAGCTTCTTTGCTGTACAAAACAGCTGGTCAGAAAATAATTGTGGAAAATGTAAAAGCTATTTTCATTCCATAGGTATGAAAAGGAATACTTTTTCAGTGTCAGAATTTTTTATGAATATTTATAGACGAACTTGCATTTGAAATTTTTCACTTTAGGCACATGTGTCTTTTTTGCTTTTTGTTTTCCCCGTTTTCTCTCTATCTTTCCTTTGTTCCCTTCTTTCATTTTCCTCTGTACCCATTTTTTCCTTTTTTAATTTTGCCTCTGAAGAAAAGAGGGAAAGGGGAGAACAATAAGCCAAAAACAAAACAGGAAAACCAGCAAAGGACTTTTTTAGTTTAGTTTTGTTTTTCTGATTTTGTTAAACCAGATGGTTTGGGAAGGGAGGGGGGGAGAGAGGATTTTTTTAAATTTTTTTTAATTTTTGTTTAAATCATTTTGACCAGCTTTGCTGTACAACATCACCTGTTGAATAATAGAGTAAGTAGAGCAAATGATACATGTGTGCCTATTTATACACCTTAGGCCTTTTAAAAATCTCACTAGCACTGGGTTATACATTGGGTGTAACATGATTGCCTCCAATGGACTCATTCCTAATTGACATGAGAAGTAAGCTCACAAATGCTATTTTTACACTCTCAACAAAATTATGTTGTATTTTTCACATTCATTCCACAGTGGTGTTGTATACAGCCTTAGTGGCATTATTAAGTGGAGCTTCTCAAACAGATGAAGTGTGTTACTTACTGTTGCTAAATTGTAATGAAAGAAGAGATGGCTGTTTGCCAGTAAATGGTGTGTAGCTTGTAGAAGCATGTAATTACATAAATCACAAACATATGCAGAAGATGTTTTCTCTTTACATTTAGCTGGTGTTGCCTGGAGCTATAGCTGTTTGCAGCTCTATTTAATCACCATAATTATTTTAAATGTGTATATCTGGGCAATCTTTGAGCTTTATGAGAATGTTATTCATACCTTATCGGTAAAAATCTAAAGAGTCCCATTCTTTCCCCAAAGGGACGGCAGCAACCAGGTTTCTCCAGACTTGAGGCAATGGATTGTTGTAATGTTTATATCTCTTTTTTAGAATTACAAGTTTTTTAAAAACCCAAGCCTTTGAAACTAATCAGACTTTGAAATCTCAGTAGACACTATAATATCCTTGTAGGAAATTAAGTATTGTATATTGTTGGTGGAAAAAAAGTACCTGGAGAGGTCCTGATTAGCTACTTCTTTTACATCTTAATTTGCTGACTCTGTAAATTTTGTTTGGCCATACAGATTGACAAGGATATACGAAAGGTATTGACTCTGTTAAAATGGATACTTCCTATGGGAAATGTCAAAAACAAAACAAAACAAAACAAAACAAAACAAAAAAAAACCACTGACAGGCTAGCAGTGCATTTCCAGATAATTTTGTCAAGCAGTCAAACTACAGTCAGGCAAATTTTGCTCTCCTTTACACCAATGTAAATCTGATTCAATGACTGATGTCCTTGGAGTTACTCCAGATTTATGTGGTATAACAGAGATAAAAATTTGGGCTTTGAGGTCTGGTTCTACTTTCACTTACACCAATTTTACATAGGTTTAAATCCATGGACGTAAGTGAAATTCGTCCTGATTTACACACATTTTGAATGAGAAGAGAATTGGGCCCCGTTTAGGATCAATCGTCAACCCAGATATACATTAGTCTGCCCTAAGTAATATATAAGTAAGTCTAGAATTTCTCAATCTATTACATTTAAAATGGTATAACCGTTGGGAATTCAGAGATCCTATAATTAAATAACTGCAAAAACCTGAGGAGTAGGATTCATGCTCATCTATCAGTTGTAACCAAGAAAAGTAGGTATTTGTACATTTAAAAGACCATACAAAGCAACACCCTCACAATATGTGTGCGGAGGTAGGGAGGAGGAAGAGAGAAAATTGACAGTAGTTTTCATTTACAACCAATAGGATTTGAAGGATTTTTCCAAAGGGCTATTACCTGATCTGACGTGAAATATTGGCATTGAGTGACTTCATGTTACAGAACAATAATGAACTATTAATACCAATTTTTAAGAAAACAGTGTTTAAAGTAAAAATAAAACTGGGCAAACAATCAAAGGAGAATCAGATTGAAATGAAATGCCCCTTTCAGTGCAAATTTTCTGCAATGTAGTGTCACTAAACTATAATAGCACTTTGCACCTCAGTCTTTATTGACTGTATTTTTCACTGAATGCATCCGATGAAGTGAGCTGTAGCTCACAAAAGCTTATGCTCAAATAAATTGGTTAGTCTCTAAGGTGCCAGTAGTACTCCTTTTCTTTTTGCGAATACAGACTAACATGGCTGCTACTCTGAAATCAGTCTTTATTGACATTTTAGACTTAACTCTGAAGTTGGAACATCTCCAAAGAGCTCAAAATCTTTGTTTTTTTAATTGAGAACATTTTGTTATTTGTGACACACTAGCTACGTATAAGATGCATAGTTTTGTGACCGCTTTCAGTCTCTTCTGCCACCACTCAAGAGGAAAAGTATATAAAGCTTGGTTGTCAGATATCGGTTACTACTTAGCCTCGCAGGGGGGCGGGAAACAAAACAAAAAAATCGCTGGCAGACGGAATCCAAAAGCACAATGTACTTTCCATATCAGAGGCTGGTTTGTGTAATAACTGAATATTATTTCAGGTAATTTGGCACAGATTTAATCAAACCCACAAAAGCATATTTAGCAAAGTAAGAATCTCTCTCTCTCATGACGTGTTAAAGCCCCAGTCTCCATTCATTAAATTGTGATTAGCCTCAAATTATACCCAGTCTATCAAAAACCTCACCAAGTGCTATGCTGTAAGCATACCAGAAAGAACTTTAATGTGATATTTTTGAAAAGGAAGCCAATGAAAAAAGATACCGATCCCATGTATTGTAATGAGATGGAAATCTTTGAGATGAAGGTACATACTAAACCTGTAATTAAATGGGTATTATGTATAGATCACAACTGAAATCCAGTCAAAACAGTTATTGGTAACCACCTTTCATTAAAACTGAAACTACAAGCCCAAGCCCACCAGAGCGTAAACCTATTAGAACTATGTCTGATGGGTAAAGTGTTGTGATAAATTAAAGTTAATCTGAGTTAAAATAGATTTAGATTGTTGGAAGGTTTGGGGAGGAGTTGTTTACTATTTCCAAATGACTGTATGATCATGCTTGAATGATTCTGATGGTAGTATTAAGCTATCTTCTGTGGAATCAGTCACTAGACAGAATGTGACAGACACTCTGCCTGTGGCTTATACAACTACTTGTTAGATCATTGGTTCTCAAACTTTTTTTTCCCCGCAGACCACTTGAAAGTTGCTGAGGGTCTCGGCGGACCACTTAATGTTCTTTCCAAATGTTGTTTGTACCATTAGCTAACTATTGTAAAACACTTTGAATAAAAGTGCTATATAAAAAAAAACCCTTAATAATAAACATTTTTGTTCTACAAATAAAAGCACACTACTTGTATTTTAATATCAGCAGTCTTACCTTTCTAATGCAACGAATGTGCCCTCTCTCCCCTGCCGCAGCAGCCCCCGAGCTGGGGCTGGGAAGGAGGGGGCTCTCTCCCCCTGCACCCCTGGAGCTGGGGAAAGTCGCCTCTTTCTCTGGCTGCCACAGCCCTGCATGTCCCAAATTCCGCCCACCCCCTTTTCTCACCCCACTGCCCCCTCCTACCTATCCCCTATTCCCACCAAGGCCACCACCTCACCTTACATGTGCATCTTCTCCAGGGTCCAGGTCCCTAATTAGTGAAGCCAGGCCTGCGCAGCTCCACTAATTAGGTGGGTGGCCCTTCATTCTCTTGTGTGTGGCCGTCCAGGCATGCACCTTAAAGGGAACTATCCGTGGACCACCTGAATGGAGCTCACGGACCACTGGTGGTCCACGGACCACAGTTTGAGAACCTCTGTGTTAGATAACAGAGGAATATTGGGAACAGGGAATCCTGCTATTCTGGATATGGAAGGGAATGTAGTCTAGCAATTAGATAGTAGAACCAAACACACAGATCTGGCAAATTCATTCTGAAAGGCAATATGGCAAAGACTTTGGTCTGCAATTGTGCAGGCTTTACACAGAGTCTCATTTTCTCTCTGCCCCTGCTTCACAATTGCAGACCAAAGACTTGGGAGTTTTGCCATTTACTTCAAAGGCGGCCAAGATTTCACTCCTGAGTTTTACCCAGAGCTTTGTTAGAAGTAATCTGGTGCAACTTCATTTATCCCATTGGTAAAGTAGGGAAATAGTATCTGTCTTCCTCTTAAATTAGGTGTATGAAGACTTGCCCAATAACAAGGGCTGCAAAAATGCATAGAGCTCTAACTCTATTATGGTTGCCAACTCTCCAGGATTGTCCTGGCATCTCTAGGAATTAAAGATTAATCTTTAATAAAAGATTGTCATGTGATGAAACCTCCAGAAATACATCCAACCAAAACTGGCAACCCTAAACTCTCTGCCTAATATGTATTTAGCTGTTGGGTGTAGCATGTATGCTCAATACATTTGGTATTTAGGGAGCTTTGTGGGGCTGGGTACATGCCCTATGCAGATTGAATTTTCAGAGATTTTAACAGCTAGCCTCTAGCAAACACTATAGAGCATGTGCAAATGTCAATTTATCAGAGATTGCTTGGATAAATCAGGCTGAATTTTCACAGGGACAGCACGCTGTCCTATCTCTGACTCCAGGGCTCTTCCTCTGCCAAATTTTAATATGTCTGCCACAAAACACTAGCATACTTCAAAGAAATGGGGTCGGGAATGTAACACTGGAAAAACAATTTTTCATAACATCGCTGTCAGCAACTGCTGAACCACTTTCGCTGAAATTTTTCCAAAACGTTCAGCCTGAGACAGAGCAAGCATAGAAATTTCAGCCAACATGGATAAAGTCTGGCAAAGTCAAATGCAGCTGGATTCAAGGGCTCCTAATGGAAAGCATTAGGCAACCTTAACTATAATCATTGCTAATAGTTCACCTATAAGATAATACATAGGCTTCACGTCAAGCTACATTAAAAGATTGGGTAGGGCTTGTTTTGGACTGTCAATACATTCCTTTCGAAGGGTTATCAGAGTGGATGTTCTGCATGCCTAATATTAGACCCTGATGACCTAGGGATGTAGTAGACTCTTGAATTAGAATGTTTATAGCTGGTAGGATTTTTGTTAAAGCTGTGGTGGTTAACTTTTGCCAGGTATTTAAGCCCTGGAAGTATCACAAAAAGGTCAATTTGCAGACAATTCTAGGAGTTTTTTGTTGTGTGTGTTTTTATTTTTGTTGAGTTTTTGGTAATATCATTCCAATACAATCCTAAAGCATTAGCTAAGCTCCAAATGAATTAAGATAAACCAAATTAAGTCCACTTTCACTCTGAATAGCAACATCCACACAGGGATTTAACATGTTTTAATTAATCCACTTCAAAATTATACCTTTAACTTTCCTGGATGTTTCCAAATCTCCATAGCTCTAGTGGTCCCATGGAGTCTGTGCATTCCCTCCCCAACTTGTGGAACTAGAGGGGGCCAGAGCAAGCAGCAGGCAAGGACCAAATGTTGAGAGGCCAGAGATCTATATGGATCTAGGCTTTTCAACCCTATCGGGCTTATCCAGCAGCAAGGAGAGATCCTTTTTCTTGCATTCCTGCAAATACCCACAGCTGTGGCAGACCAGAAGGACCAGGACTTGTTCTGCCATTGGCTACAGGCTGCCTGCTGTACACTGAACAGCAACCTCACAGTGTGGGATGGAGCATGATACTTAGTGCAGTTACTCCTCCATCCACTTCTTCCTTGAAAACTAGAGGCCACCATGGCTTTTTTCAGCAGACTTATTTTCCCTACACTCTGCAGAGGAGAGCTACAGATGTACAAGATTGCACAGCCTCAGAAAGGTTGTTCATCAAGTTCATTCAGTCATTATTTCTCCTTCACATCAGTGTGGTGGCTTTGTATCCACTTTAGGTCCAAAATGTCCTCATGGTGCCACAAAACAGCACTGTCTTGAGTCAAAAGTGACCATTGTACTATACAGTAAGTCCATTCCTCTGAACACATTGTTCATCTCTCCAGGTTTGTTGCAAACTACTATTTTTTTGTTCCGATCATTCCTTGATTGTAAATTTTCATTTGCCATTTGCATACCCCTCATCTGTGTGTCTGTTACCTGCTTAGTCTGTTTCTGGAGAAATCTTAATCTTTACCCTTCTCATAGTCTTTCAATCAGTCCTATCAGTTCTTAGCTATCTTTTTATACAATTATCATTGAGGGATTTGAGAGTCTCTATAGTTATGAATTCACACTATGGAAAACTAAACCTCGTTTTACCCTCGACTTTAATTGGCCTTCTATTGGTTTCTTTGTCTTATGATTGCAACTGTTGGGGGAATGTGAGGGACAGGGGTTCTGCAAGTTAATAGTAAATGGATGACAACTGTGAGAGCAAAAGCTACAACAAGCAGCTGGTTACTTAACTTTATTAGACTTTGAAGTCACCACACTATTCTAAAGTTTACAAAACATGTGATCTGGAGTCCTTTTTCTGTTTAGAACACATGGTAAGTGGCCCAACTTAAGGCTACATCTATACAATGAAAGGCTGTGGTACTTGAAACATGAAGTGAAAAGGACTGGATGTGATTACAAATTAAACTGTAATGAAATATGGGCTTTTCCAGTCAAGTTTTCCAGCAAAAGTTGTGATTGGCTAACAATTTCTTTCCTGTGTGCTGCCCTGAGAATCTGTTCTGTTTCTCCAGGGCACCTTGGCAAGAGACTTACAGATATTTAACACCTGTAATTAATGCCAGGTGTCCAGGTTCACTTTTATTTTTAAATTATGAAAAATAATTACTAAGCCAAAGAAAAAACAAATACTCTCCATTTGCCATTCATTACTGCTGTCAGGCAGCCATAAATATAGAAATGGCCAGCTGCAGGTGTACCCTTGCTCTGTTGTGTAATGCACACTCTGTTCCTATAACACAGCTAAAATTGGGCCCTCTAGCTAATAAATGCCACTACTATTACACAGTAAGATGTGAAAATTCATGTGAATGCTGCTGGTGAATTAGCTACATTATAACAAGCCAATCATGCAGTATTAGTGGTTATAATTGGGGACAATATAAACTAAGTCTAATGTCAGGTTTCAGAGTAACAGCCGTGTTAGTCTGTATTCGCAAAAAGAAAAGGAGGACTTGTGGCACCTTAGAGACTAACCAATTTATTTGAGCATAAGCTTTCGTGATGAAATCCGATGAAGTGAGCTGTAGCTCACGAAAGCTTATGCTCAAACAAATTGGTTAGTCGCTAAGGTGCCACAAGTACTCCTTTTCTTTTTGTAAGTCTAATGTGTGCCTCTGAAAAATCTTTTACTGTTAGGAATTAAAAATCAGTGCTATCCTAAACTCTGTTTCTTTGAATTTGGGAGTAAAAGACAGTAAGGAGTTATCAATAAAGACACTGCTATCTCCATAGCAAAGAAATAATCAGGTCCAGTCCTACACTGTCATCATACACCCAGATCCTCTGTTGATTTAAACAGGGATAGCTCTATTGACATCAGCTGAGGGTCTGGCCCATTATTGATTATATTGCACTAGCCCCTGAAATGGGCTAGGAAGAGAATGCACTGGAGAGATTGTGCCTCACAGAAATCTGTGCAGGGGTTACTCGTTGGGCATGGGGGACAGAGCAGATTGCTCCCCTTGTGTGCTCATCCCACTCCCTGCACCACTGCGGACAGGGAAGAGGTCATGGCCCCACTTCCTCCCCTCTCTTTCGGGCATCCTGCTTCCCACAACACGGGGAATTGCTGTTGTGTGCAGGCTTTGCACAGATTCTCATTTTCTCTCTGCCCCTGCTTCACAGATGTGGGAAGACCACATGCAGCCTGGCCCACGGGGATCAGGAGGTTAGGAACCTGGCTGACCAGTAACTGCATTTGTAGTCCTTGTTTGTTTTTACATTTAAATCAAATGCACCATCTTCTCTCAACTCTTCAACTCCATTTTTTTGGCTATAGAAAATCACTTAAAGGAAAATGTACCCCGAAAGGCTAAGTGTTATGCTTGACCAAGATGTACTGTGTAGCTGTGTCTCAAAGCCATATTTGATTTTAATTTCTTTTTAGAAGATGAATAGATTAAAAGAGAATTAATAGGAGATTTTATTACCTTTATTGGTTTGGCATATAAATCTGAGGCTGTGAAAATTAAAAGATAAACATCTCTCTCCTGAAGACTTGTCAGCTTCCAAATGTAGCACTCCACTGTTAGTTGTGTGAGTCCCTCAATGATATGGCACACCTCACCTTCTTCCCACAGCCACATATGAAGCAAATGAATATTCATTTTACCCCTCCAGTGCTACTCTCATCACCATTGTTCATCACAATCATACAAGATCTATAGACACCCATATGTATGTATAATTTAGCACAATAACTGCATATCTCGTATTCCATAAGCAATGCAGACAGATTAAAAATCAAGATCTGTCAATTTTTGGGTGGGAGTGGGGGATTAGGAAGGTTCGTATGGGATTTAAGAACCAAATCCTGCTCTCATTGATGTCAATGGCAAAACTCCAATTTTCAGTGGAGATTAGGCCCTATCAATTTCTCTCTTACCATTCTTAGGGTTGCATCTGAGACCACTTGTACCTCTCCTAACCAAGAGTGAACAAATAATTTCAAACAAAATATTAATCTGCCTGCATCATCACCCCAAATCCTGAGCAAACCTTTCTCAAGCTTTGAAACAGTCTGGATAGCATTTTATAGCTACTTTAATATTCATGGACATTTGCAGCTCACGGTTCCAATCAAGCCAAGAAGTGGTGAGATACTGCAAGGAAGACTGTTTCTTGCGTTATTTTTACCCCTGCGAGAAGTGGGATGTACCAGTAATCTTTCAACAAAGCAGGATCTAGGAAGATTTCCAGCCCAGTTGTGCAAGCGGTTGGTGCTAATTCAATTTAAACATCTTTTTGAGGTTTTTAAACCATTTTGAGGTTTAAACATTGCTGCTGAAAATGCAAATATACAAGAATGTTTATTGCAGAAAGAGAACAGGGTAGAGTAAATGATTTGGCAAGGCCAAAGCGGATATGTGAAAAGATATCAAATTACAGCTAGATTTTTTACAATGTATTCCTTGTCTTATATTCTTGATTTTCTTTAACAACCATTCTAACAGTCTGTCTAGCTGTCCTTACATTTAGAAAGAAAACTAACTGCTGTAGCCTGGTTAGTGGCTAATTCCTATTGCACGTACAAAGGAGTTACCAGTGTCCTGACAAAATTCCCAGTTTGTATAAATATGTTCTGCCCACCGAAATTTTCAGACTAAACCTCCAGTTTCGCCTCTAAGCTGGCTGTAAAGATACACCTCAGAGGAGTCTGCAAAATTATTCCTATGTAAATTATAACGTGGTTTAGGATGCTTTATGATGAAAGGTGCTATAACTAGTAAATGTAAGAAATTATTGCTGATGAGCGCGACAATAGAACAAGTATAAAAAGGTAACTCAAGATGAACTATGATCACATTGATAAATGGCTTTTCAGAAGACACATTCTCAGACTGTAATGGTATGTTCAAGAATAACAGTGTTTTTCACCATTATGTCATCTTAGTATTCTTTACCTTTCTGCTAATTCTTGGCCAGCCTTTCTGTTGTCCCATCATTTCTAATGTCACTGCCACTTGTGACATTTTCTCTCTGATGACATGGAAACCCTGGGTACCTGAGGACCCAGTTGTGTGTGATTGTAATCAATGGAACTTTTATCACTAACTTCAGTGGAAGCAAAGTTGGGGCCTTGATGAGGGCGGGGGGGGGGGGGGGGGCGGGAATCTTTTGATCAATAGAGAGAAAATCTGCAGGAGACCCAAACCTCTTCATTTCTGGGCAAGAGGAAGTCTCCATACACCACCATCTGGAATATTTATAATGTATAAGCCAAACATAATAAAGGTGTGAATGCTAAAAATGGGAAACACCTACCACAATTCCAGCTTCCAAAGCAAACACAAAAGAGCTCAACACTTACTGCTTCCAAGAGTATGTTCCTTAAGCCTTTCCATAATTCACTGACATTCTCACAGATGCTGGCCCACTCATATACCGTGCCACAAACTGATTTTAAACACATCCTAAAATAGAACAACAGAAGTCTTATTGATCAGAAGTAGCTGTCTGAGTGATGTTCTGGCCATGTTTGTGTTTTAATTTTCCGTCCTTTTGTTTGGATGACCTTGCCAAATGGCCAGACAAGAGAATCAGTTCATGTATTTTGTTGCATTATATTTTATAGCACATATACTGTGCACTGAAGGAGACCATAAAAATGAAATTAATGTTCTGTCTCTTGCTTCTGGTTTTAATGCTTAAAAGAAAAACAACTGAATGAATTACTAATACATGTGATGATTTGACTTTTCCAGCAGGATTATGCTTGTTCCATGCATTGTGGATAGTACTGTGTTTCTGCTTCATTTGATATTAAAGATTTACTGCAACTACTATTCACCGCACAATCTAGATAACAAGTGGATTCATAAATATTTCTATCAATAAACTTATGGCCAGATCCTCAGCGGCTGTAGATCAGCACAGTTCAGTTGAAGTCAACAGTGTCGTTAATTTTCACATGGAGAGGATGTGGCCTATCAACTTGATTAGTCATTCAAATGAAAATCTTAATTGGGACCTACTTTGCAATCATTTAAGGAACAAGCAGAATCCATCCACATGGTGTGCTAATTTGGAAGAAACCGCGCTTTTCTCAAGAGAGGCTCTCTTTGCAACTTAAAGCCTCTTTTTGTTTTCAGAATTAACATTGAGTTTCTGCAGCCCAGCTTGCCGTTCCTGAGCCACCTATTTTCCATGGCTTTAGCTATTATACAGTCACAAAGATGTTAATGTAATTCATATTGAACAAGGCTTTCAAAAGCTACTAGTGATTTTGGGTGCCGCCATTTCTGGGTTACCAACATGACACCTTAAAGGCACATTATTTTCAGAAATAATGCTGAGTACTTGCCCTCTGAAAATCAGGCCTCTTCGAGGTATATCAGCATGGGGGCTTCAATATATATAAGTTTGATGTGTACAAAGCCTGTAGGGGGAAAACTTCATGTTTAAAGTATGCCAGATTTGTTCAACTAAACAAAGTTGCATGTGGAGAGGGGGAGGGGAAAGGAAACATTCACAAACTTGAACTCCATATGGAACCCCGAAACACAGACTCATTTTAAAATAACCTTTCCTGACAAGACACAAACCTCTCATCTTCTACATACCATGATCTCAGTCCTGCAAGGCCGTGTTCTCTGGTGCTGATCCAGCAAAGCACTAAAGCTAATATTTAATTTTAAGTCTTATTGTGGTTGAGACATTGAAGGCTACTCCATGTACTTAAAGTTACGGGTCAGGGTCAGAAATGCTCAGCATGTTGCAGGACTGAGCCCTCTGTGCTATATACCTAACAGCCACTCAAAGCTTAAAATGACACAGAATTGTCTTGAATATCCAAGCAAGGTTGGCAACATTTTAGGACCGGTGAAGGGCCACGATTGTAGTGGGTCCAAAGTGCAAAAGTTCAGAAGTTCAGAAGTTTGCCTGTAAGATCAAACCAGCACAATCTGGTTTTACTGCTGGCCATAGAAACAGAAAAACACCATTTTTTTTTTGGTGTGTGGGGGGGAATCCTAACAACTGTGTTTTCCCATTTCTCACTCAAAGTAAAATTTACCCCTCTGTAGCCAAGGATATTGTGCAGGGAACTCGACGGGTTGGTGGGGGTTAGAATTCACACACACACGGTCTATGAAAACACATGGGGCAACAGCACTATTAGCCCTCTGCAGCTGCTGCTTGGGTTTATTTCTAATGTTGAGAGACTGCAATGGTGGCTGAAACCCATCTGTGCCCCCTATGTGGGGATTCTTGTCCAATACCTCGATGTAAGTGTGGATTCAGTAGACCCTATTCCAACCTACCCTCAGATGTTACACTGGCCTAACTGTAGCCAGCACAGACTCCAACAGACAGTGCTATAGCTCAGGGGTTCCCTTGCATAGCTGATCCTCCCAGACCCCCTGCTGCCCTCTCTCTCCCCTCCCCTCATAGGCAAAGCACAACTGTAGGGTTTAAATGGCATGGTGAGCTTTGTGTGGGCTTCTCTGCATGGGGTGAATTTCACTTTTAGAGAACACACGGTTTCATGCTGGAGAGTGAAAGGGGAATGGAAGATCAAAGAGGAAAAATCCACTTGCTACAACACATGTTCTGGATCTGAATCTTTCCCACATGAGCAGCAACACTCACACTCATCACAGCAAGGCCTTGGCAAGGACAGGAGGTCATGAATGAACACATCAGGAGGAAAAATCAAAGAGAAATATTGAAACAGAGTTAAGGCACAGAGGTGATATTGGCATTGCTTAAATCAGACTTCATTCCTGTTCTGCCTTCTGCCTAGGAGGAAAAGGTTATGTGAACAGAGAGGGTAAAGAAATCTATTCCTATTTAAAACTTAGGGTAAAGGAGAAAAGAGAAACTGGAAGTGCAGGGGAGGATTACCACTTATGCCCCAAAATGAATGCCCTATGTAAGGGTTTATTCCTGTGAAGGTGGGAGTAAGCCTTATCTTTATTTAAACAAAATGCATAAAAATAAGCATATAGAAAAGGCTGTAAGCCTGTGGCCTATATACATATACAGGCGCTAACAAATAAAGCATATCAAATCAATACATATGACTGTACATAATGCACATTCAGGGACAATTGTAAGTATGCTTACAAAATTTGCAGGCACATCAGTGGATATTTATTAAAAACCTGCCTTCTCTTGTACCTAACTGGGGAACAAATGAAAATTTGGCCCTCAAGCCCATCTCTATCTGGGAGGCAAAGTCACATTTAAAGTATGCTAACCCCCGTGGGTCAAATCCAAAGAAATCATTGCTCCAAACTCACACGAGAGGAATATGAGGCTTCTATCCCCTAATTTGCTTTGTTGATGGAATGGTGGCTCAGGGTTGTTTATTGTTATGAAAAGGACCAAAGCAATTTTGCTTTCGTACTATGAAAAAATTGAGTTTCAGCCAAAAAACTGGACAAACATCTCAAATTTGATGAAACAAAAAGTTTTTACTTTTACACAAGATGTTCACAATGCAAAGTCCATGGGGTTAAATTAAAATTAAATTCACACTTGCAGATTCTCCTTTGAGTTCAGAGTATTTATATGAGCAGCCATGGACTCATCCCACAAAGTTGCTCAATTTGACTTTAGTTCCCTCACTATGTCTCAACCTTTCCCTCCTCCAAATGGTGTTCTATGGACCTGGTCCAGCAATGAAAAAGGGTTCTTTGTAACATACGCAGCACATGAAAAGGGCTTTGACATATTTGCCAGCGTGATGTGAGAACTCCTGGGAACATTTGCTGCTGCTATGAGCCCCCTCAAAAGCCCTGCGATTGTGTGGTGAGGGGGAAGGGACTTGAGGATATTTTAACAGCTGTCAGTAGTGCTTGATGTAAATATTCTTCTCTCTGACTCTTAGCTTCAGCGTGATGGATTTCCTGACGCTGCCATCTCTGGTATATAGCCTAAGTGTAATTTCCTTAGATGCCTCAAAATACTGAGGGTTTTATTAAGGATACTGTGACCCTAAGAAGACGCCAGTGCCAGCTGGCACACTGTTGTCATGATATTTACCCAAAGGGTGGCATGTAATGTATTACCGGAAAAGTCATAACTCACTGAGCATTAATATTATTGTGTGGTGTAAGTATGGGTAACTTGCAAAATTGCAAATGTGCTGAAATTCTGTTCTTAAAATGTGTGCCACCCTAGACAAAGAAATGTGGTTCTGCTTGAGTGTGTCTCCAAGGTAAATCGAGAGATATTTGAAATGCATTTACATAAAAACTAAATAAAGCCATCAAGCTAACAAGGGGAAGAACTACCAACTATCATCAGCAGGGGAGGACCCAGCATGAAGTCTTCACCATACCACATTGCATCTCTTCCCAGCAGGAGAAAAGGAACCCTGACTGAGAATACAAAAGGTTTACTGGCCTATGAAGAGACGGGGGAGAGAACCTCCACGTTATTCTATACATGAAGAGAGAAAGGAACTGAGCACTTTGAGATCTGTGAAGGTTTCTGGCCGGAGAGTCTGGTCAGCTCTGCTGGAAAAGAAACTTAGTGAGAAACACTTTTTTGAACAAGAGTGAGTCTAATTTGTTAAATCAGGTGTCAGCCTTAGAAGCATATTTTTATTTTTGTTTGCATGTAACCCTTTCTATTTTTATTCCTTATACTTGCCATCACTTAATCCTATGTCCTTTTTGTTAAATAAACTTGCTTTACTTTTACTATAAACCAGTTCAGTGCACTGATTGAAGGGAAGGGCATGTTAACCCCAGTTAAGCTAGCAGGCTTCAGTGTATTGTTTCTTTAAAGGCTCAACAAATTTAATAACTTATTTGAGTGCTCAGTAAGCAGGCTGGATACTGCAAGGAGACAACTCTCAGGAACTTGGGAGTTGGGGGTTCACTGTTACCTGCAAGGCAAGGCTTGGACTGAGAGACTCAGGAAGAGTTTGCTGGCCAAGCAGATAAGCTGGTGTGTCAGGGGGTTGTCACACATCTTAGCAGTAGCAAAACTCTCACTTGCTAAGGCTGAGAGAGGTAACACACAATTCTAGGAACCCTAGCAGACTGTTACAGACATGGAAGCTCTTGATTACAGTTCTGTTTTCCTTTTACTGCTCAAGAATGACAGCAAATGGAAAGGTTAACTTTTTAAAATACCTTTGCCAGTTAATAAATTGGCTTCCATGATATCTGTGTACAGGAGGTCTTCCTGGTTACCCTACTTCTTTGTCCTTTTAAGTTGGTATATCCAGCCATTTAACTATGCTCTCCCTTCTTTTTGCCACAGCCTCCAAGGTTCAAGTTGCATTCTCTTGGGATAGACTTGAGGATACAAATGATACAGGGTTAGTATTGTCAAACTGCATGCACTAACATTTATGCAAATATAAGACATGAATTCTTTGACAGTATCCATCACTCTTTTTATTTGTTTGTCATAGCCATTAATATAAGTGAAACACTGTTCAAGAATACTTGTGGAAAGGAAAAGTGATGCAAAAACTTGTGCAAACATGCATTGCCCATAACAGTTCACATGAATATGTATTTCCTCAAGTAGTCACCTCAGAAGTGATTGAAAACCCCACAGAGGTTCAGATTTGAGTTTGATTCACTTAAGCATCCCAAGGCTTGGATAATTATCCCTTTGAACCATATCAGAACTACTGGAGTCTGTAGAACTGGTCTGAAAATCTTGTGACACTTTCAGAATTATTTTGGTAATAGAAATTCCAGAGGAACCAACTTCCTCTTAGCATTCTGACTCTTCTATATTTAGTCCTGGCCAGGAACTGGAAGTGAAAGAAATGAATCTGAACAGTTCAGATTTTAAAAATTCAGGGTTTTGTCAAAGCAACCCCCAGGCAATGCAGCTTGAGAGAAGGCCTGTCATTCTGGAGGAAAATAAATAAATTAAAGATTGTGAAGTGCTCAGATATCAGGATGATGGGGGCCAGAGAAATAACAAAGGTAGATTAAAGTGCGAGGACAGAAAATGCCTGAATTTATAATGCACATGTATTATTTCCTCACTATACCTTCCAATGAGGCCTTGGTTTCCATATGGAAAAAGACTCTGGGGAATCATAGAGTTTACCTTGGTCTGCTATCTTGTGAAAACTACCAACTGCTTTGTCTTCACTAAGATTTTACCTCAAGTTAGGTAACTAGAGTTTGAAAACACACCTTCTTTTAGCGAAGATACAGTCCAAATGAATGCATTCCTTCTATGAATACTCAGAGGCCGTGATTTTCTAATGAGGCTCCTAATTCCCATTGACTTTCAAAGGGAGTTGGGCACCTACTGCCTTTAGACCCCTTAAAATTCCCAACCTTCATTAAATCCACACTTCATTGATAAGCAAATGACTTCTAAATTCTGTGTTTGATGGCACATATTTGTGGCTGGCTTAGGACAACTGGATTGTAGTTTGCTGTTTGTTAAATTTATTACCAGTCCCCAGTAATCATACTGAGTGATTAATCTAAACACCCTGGGATTGGGTTCACCATCAGATATCTTGTTTTTAGGAACACTGCTACTGAAAAGTGCCACAGTTATAAATCTAGCTACCTTAGGTCTTTATGGAATATGCATTGCTGTAGTAGCCAGGCCTGAAATACAATTTTAAAAGCATAAGAATCACCAAATTTGCCTTACTAAATTTAGTCTGCTTAAACTTTTTTGATCCCCCCTCCTCCTTTCTTCTTATCCTTCGATTGTATGAAACTGCCCCTTAAAAACATAGAACTTGAGTTTGAGAACTGAAAAACCTAGGAAACATTAGGTTTATACATTTAATATGGACTGAATTTGCAGCTGTCAGCTAACACTCTGTGCTTAGCATGTTTACTCACCAAAGTATTTTGGGGAATAATGCTGTGAATTTTCCACATTACCGCTGATGTGCCAGTTCGTTTGCTGGTGATTTATTAATGCTTCTTGTGATTTATTACTGTCACTTTACTAGATTGTGTGCAAATCAGTGACAAAGCCCTGTGTGGATCATGCCTTTTTAGTCATAAAAGCATTCAAGCAGCCATGAAAATCAGTTAAGCTTGAACCTATTGAACAAAAGAGCATAGTGATGCCTATTGATCAATAGCCTTTAGATATGTAATGAATAGTACTTTGGTCACTGTCAGATAGTGTTTTCCTTTGGATCTGATAAATTATACTCTTTTGTATTAGCAGTTTGAGATTTGACGCAAACCTGTGTTGTGTTGGTATTTGTTTAGTTTCTAACAAGTTGGTGAGGTTGGCGGCTAAAGGCTAGCAAACATTACAAGAAAATATGATACTGTACATTCTCCACACTCCATTTTTTTAACCATTGTTACCCCTGATTTGCACTGAGTTTGAGAGGAAAGTCAAGCCCTGTAAAACATAAGTATTTTGCAGGATATGTAAAGATTTATTTTGTGCCTGTGTGCATTAGACCTTGTGATCAATCTCTCTCTCTCTCTCATTAATAATTATTAATACAAATAAGGAGAAGGAAAGTATTTTGGATTAGGGCTATCTAATTTCTAGATTATTACTGCTCAAAGTACAACAGAAGAAATTATCCTTAACTTATCATTAAAAATGTTAAACAATATGTAAATATAAGGTCTGATTCTCCATTCTCTTGCATTTTGCTAAGATTGTTATGTTTGCATGATCAGGATTGATGGGCCTGATTCTCTACTGCCTTGCCCTTTGTATAGTCATTTACACCTCTGGAAAGTGAACCTGGAGTATACGTAAAAGGCTACCATGCTGATTTGATAGAGTTTTACACCCACTTTAAATGGGTGTAAATGTCTACTCAAAGCAGTGGTGACTATGGAGCATAAAGCCTGACCGTACAATACAACAACATTGAATGTATTTCTCATTCACCATCAATAACAACAGTAGGAGTCCAGTCCTCCTCCTGAGCAACCAGTCTACGCACATGGAAGATCCACTGGAGTCCAGAAGTGAAGGAAGCTGCAAAGCACCAGCTGAGCTTCTCTGTACTTCCACCTCAGGTTGCAGTAGCCACAGTGAGTATTGCACAACACCTGCCATAGGATGAATGATCACTTGATCCACAATTGCCTGGAACTACTAGCTTGCCCCTGCGTCTCATCCCCAGGCCCTGCACTGCTCCAGACCATCCAGCATGCTAGTGTGCAGGTAGCCGCTACAGATCACAGAGATCACTTCACTGTGATAGAAGTAGGTGTGTTTTGCCCTTTGTTCCACTGCAGTCAGTGACCTCATAAGTTGTGGTGGTGTGAAGCTGGGTTTGGGCCCCTGAATAATCAAAGTTTTGAGCCAGATCCCCAGCTGATGTACATTAACATTACCCCACTTACACCAATGGAGCTATGCTAACTTATACCATCTAAAGATTTGGAAGGTGGGTGGCTGGTTTCAAAGGTGTAAATGGCAGTTAGACACCCAGCTCCCATTTGTGTCCTTGATAAAGTCACATTTTGCCTTTAGAATTTAATAGCAGGAGCAGATGCAACAAACTTCCACCACAGAAGTCATCACATGGGACTATTTCTGATTTGTTAAAAAAACAAAAACATTTTCATCCAAGGTTTCGCTGGACTTTTGGATCTAAGAGCTTGTCTTCACTGAGGTGTTAACTCCTTTCCAGTTACCTCAGCTTGAGTGGTCATGTTGCAAAATTCCTGAGCAGCACAGAGCGATTGGATGAGCAGTGCAGAGTAGCAGCATTCCCACTGCATTACTAGTTGTGTCACTAGAGTGTCAGCAGCACTTAAGCTTTAACCCATATTTCCTGTTGGGCCATCTAGCTCAAATTTAAAGCACCATTCAAGCTAGAGATTTTCCTGTGTAGACTGGAATGGGGTGTGGGGCAACTCTTGAGTTGTACCTCAATTAACACAGCAATGAAGACAAGCCTTTAATAAACTGCAGATCTTTGATACAAAGAGATCAGCTCCTAAAACATTTAAGTATATAGACTCATCTGCATAAAGGCTTTCACTAACTGTAAATACAGAACTGTTACGGCGACTGGAAGTTGAATAAAGACATTGCTGTGGTAACTTTCCACCCCAGAGTAAGTGGCCAAAAGCTGACATCTTCCTCAGCCTGGAATGACTTGGGGGCAGGGGAAATGAAGTATTTATGAGCATTAAGATCTTTATTTGGAGCTACTGCTGTTGGTTTTGTGCTGTTTTTGCTGGATCTCAAAACAGATGTTCCAGAGACTAACTTCAGACACCCCACTTGTATCAGCTCTTGTCCACCAGCAAAACAATCTCAGCAGGTTCAGACAGTAGTCACAATCACAGCCCACAAAGTATGAGTCTTATTTGCTGGATGAACTGCTAAACTGGATGAACTGCTGCTTGTCTCTTATGTTGGTTTAGTTACTGCTTTAAGGCCAGAAGTTCTACAATTAATATCCTCATTCCCTCAGTCCTTTCAACTACATATGTATGAATTAATAGAATTAATTCCTATCTAAAGCTGGTGTCATGTTTGAAAACCACCAGATGCAGAGAACCAAATGAAGTGACCCCCCTAAATAGTAAATGAAAGCTTAACCCCAAAAAACAAAACAAAACAAAAAGTCAAAGCTTAGCGATACCTGCAGTGTATTAGAAAAGGCTCTGGAGCTGTAGCACATGACCTGTCTGTGTCCAGCAGCCCTTGGAATGTGTCTCATGGCAGCTGATTATAATCCCGGTTAACACGAGTTTGAGCCCAGTTAGGTTACTTGGTGGCACCTGGAGGGATGTCAGGCATAACTGGTGATCCAACCCAGCTGAGGAGGAGCTGGATTTTGATAAAGGAAGGAACATGGGGCAGTGGCAGAGCTGCCTGAGGAAGGCCAAGGAGGAAACCCAGGTGAAAAGTAACTTGCTGTTTCTTTGCTTGGGCTAAAGGCTGAGACAAGTCTGGGAGGCCTAATGCTTGGAGCTAAAACTGGAGGGTTCTGAGCTCAGGAGGAAGCTTGGCAAGCGAGTGGCAGTGAAGCCTGGGGCCATAGGTAGGTTGCCTTGAGCCAGGAGGAAGCTGGAGGCAGTGACTATAATGCCTATGGAGGATTTGGACTGGAGCTTGAAGGGCTCCAGGGAGAGAGAGAAGATATCTGTAGTAGTCAGTCTTTGCTCACTAGAAAGTGGAGCTACCTGGAAGACACAGGATTGGAACAAGCTCTTGTGGCTGACCCTGATACAAGACCATGAGTAAGACCTCTGGGAAAAGGCCCTTAGAAGTGTGGCTTGCTATAAAGAGCCCAGGAAGGGGTGGGGGAAAGGCCTGAGGAAAGGTTAATGGTAGGAAGAAGTCCAGGAAGGCAGCAGCAAGAGCAAACCTTGGCTGTCTGTCCTGGGGTCTCTGGATTGGAATCCAGTGTAGTGTATGGGCCTGGGTTCCCCTACCAGCCTCTGGGAAGGTAATGTGAAACCCCCACTAATGTAAAGTGAAAAGGACAACTCAGAGCCTGGAGAAATGGTGTAAGGACCACTGGCACCAGAGATCTGGCACAAGGTCTGGGAATGACTTGTTGGACTGTGTTACCCTGGAACGAGTGGAACTGAAGTACGACCTGACTAGAGGGCAGAGTCATGAGAAGAGGCGGATCACCACAGGACTGGAGTGACTGACAGGGGGCTAGAGAAGAAAGATCTTCTACACGACCTCCAGTCAAGAGGGGGCATACCAGCCGTGAGCTGATCCTTCTACACCTCCATGCCAAACCAATCCCCGGTCCCAAGTGCTTTGAAATATAGACAGTTTGTAATTTGGATATAGATCCTAACTCCTGGGTTTTGGACATTTCATTTCTTACTACACAATTGGTAGTAGTACACAGTTGGTCAAATAATGAACAAAAATACTGATGAAAAATGCCAAGACTCACAAGAAATATTATTTACATTTAATTATTCAGCTAGTTCTACTAGACAAAATGGGCCAGATCCTCAGCTTATATAAATTGGCATTGATGTATTGAAGTCAATAGCACAACCCTGATGTATATACCATGTGAAGAGCTAGCCTTTAAACTGTCTGAAATTTTCTCTTGCTTATAACATGGAACATAAGGAACAAGGAATAAAAGGCTCAGCAATTATCAGCCTTCTCTGGCTAACTGGAAAATCATCATTTACGCTTCTGAAAAACTAGCAATGACTCTACTTCTTTCCTTTCTGTCAGGAATACAGTTAGGCGAAATGTAACAGTTCACACTACCGTATCAATCCTTCTCCCTCATGACATGTAGAGGGCTCCAGATCCTTCTTTAGATTGTTCCTTTGTTATATTGACTTTGCGATTCATCAAATGATTCCACATTTCTTCACTTTAAAATGACAGATAAGTAGATTCAAAGATGGCCACTAGGAACCACTTGATCATCTCGTCTGGTTTCCTGAATATCAGAGACTAAAGAACCTCACCATGTATTTCTACATCAAGCCCATAATTCTGTAGGAGCTGTAGCATATGTTTTAGAAACATATCCTGTCTTGATTTAAAGATTTCAGCTGATGAAGAATTCACCAGATGCCTAAGTAAATTGTTGCAATAGTTAACTATATTCACTGTTTAAAAGTATCTCATTTCTCATCTGAATTCATCCAGCTTTAGCTTCCAACCCTTAGTTCTCATTATGCTCTTTTTATTTTATTTTATTTTTTTTGCTAGACTGAAGAGCCATCTACTCTCAGAAATCTCTTCCCCATGTAGGTATTGTAGACCTTGATCAAGTCACCTTCTCTTGGATAAATTAAAGAGATTGAGCTCCATTAGTCTCTTGCTGTAAGGCATGGTCTTCAAACCTCATATAACTTCTATAATTTTTCAGCTTCCTTTTTGGAGTGTGGACACCAGAATTGGACACATTATCCAGTAATGGTATATACAAAGGAACTACCACCTCTTTACTTCTACCTGATATTCTTCTGCTTGTGCAGCCAAGGATCAAGTTCACTGTTTGAGCTACAGCATCACACTGAGGGCCCAGGTACCCATCCACAGTTTCCTCATTGAAAGAAAACACCCACTTTTAAACTGTATCAGCTTCTTGACCTAGTCTTGATGTTCCTACCCAAATCCAATCCAGCTTACATCTCTGTTTTCATCTTTTGTCACATACCTTCCTATCAGTCCTGAAGCCCTATTTATTATCTTCTCTCAATCTTCATGCCTATTTTCACACCTTGACTTCTGCATGGAAAAAATCTCTCCATCTAGCCACTAAGCATTCAAGTCCCTCCTAAAGACTCTCTTCGTCCATAATTGTCCACAAAAAGTGAGCCATCAATAATAATTATAGCCCCCATTTTACCATGCTTATTCAGGATCTTACTCTGCAAGTACGTACTGGAAATTATATAGGTGATGGGGACAAAATCGAAGTTTTTCCTCAGGATTTCACAGGGGATCCTGTCTTTTCATATCTGACTTTTCAATTCTGAAGCCCAGATTTTTAAAGGTATTTAGGTGTTGCTTCACTCAGCATTTTGAGGCCTGAGTGACTTAGAAGCCTAAGTCACTTTTGAAAATTACTTAAGTCACTTAGGCCTTGAAACTCTGAGGAGAGCAACACCTAAATACCTTTAAAAAACTGATTCTAATTTGCAACAGAAACTGTCATTGTTTTGTGTCTCCTACAGGACCAAGTACATTGCCAGCATTTAAAAGATCAATAATAGTAATGACAGAAAGGATAATGATTTGAATCAGCGGGCACTGCCCTCTGTACTGCTTTGTCAGTGAAAGCCTCTAATGCAATGGTTCTCCTACTCTTGTCTAGAGATCTCCAATGGTCCAGGGAGGTAACTTGAGGGACTGGAAACTTGAGAAGAGAAATTGTCTATTCTATAACCTCTCTTTCAGGGTGGTCTGCAGTATGAAGTGGATGCTATACCAATGTACTCTTTTCATGCAGGATATTTTCAACAGAGTTTGGGAATGCCATGTTTTTTTAAATGAAAAGGGAGATAACTGTGGATGGGCAAACTGATTTGTATTAAATAAAAACTCTCAATGGAAACTGAACATCTTCTGAGGACCTTAAAAATATGGTTAATATAATATTGAACAAAAGTGCATATATTTCTGCACTTCAGTTTTCTTTGGGACCAGAAAAGGAAGTGCCAAAATATCTCCCAAAAGGCTGTTGTCATAGCATTTGGGCATGGCTAAACCATGGAAGAAAAGGAGGTGCAGCAATCTACAAATCTTGCCAGAAAAGAGTTGTAAGATTTCCAGTCCCCAGATTATGCAAACACTTGGAGGCTTATCTCAACAAAAACCTCTGAACTTTGAAGTTCACCCATCCCTTCTGATAATTACTAGTGCTCCGGGCCTAGAGTTCGATTCTGGTAGGTAACGAATGCTCTCCCAAAACCCATTGATTTCAATGGGCATTGAAAGGGTTCAGCTCTTCCTGGGAGACATTGAGCACCTCACAGAGGCTCCAATTTGGGAAAACATTTAAGAATGTGCTTAACTTTAAGTGTTTTCCTGAATAGGGATGCCTGCTGGAATCAATAATGAATTATTCTAATGGTATCTGAAGATAACTAGAATTGGTTCCTTTTCAAATTCTGAGAAATACTTTGGTATCCAATATACCACCAGTGGGGTCACTGTTGGCAAAGAGTGCCTGTTTTAAAATGAGAAAACTGTATTTCAGGTCACTATCAAATTTACCATTGAGAAATGGGATTTTTCCCTGCATAAGTGAGAGAGAACATCTCTCGTTTTTAAAAAAAAGTTGGTAACATAGCTTACAAACACAATAATGTGATTAAATGTATATGCACAGATTGTCATATACTGAACATGATTTTGAAACTTTTGTGTTTTGCCAATGACTTTTAAACACAGAAGAAACAGAACGATGACCTGAAATAAATGTATGCCCTTTTCAAAAAGGCATTTGTACTGTTGACAATGGAAAGACAGCAGAAATCTTTAGACATCCACGCCAATGCTTTTGGAGCAAAAGTTTTTAGTGAAAAATAATGAAAAGTCTCAGCTTTTTTCTCTTTAAAAAAAATTCCAAAAATGATTCCAAGTAAACTATTATACAAGTTGACTGTAAGTGATGTTTTGTTGTTGCGGCTTTTTTTGTTTTGTTGTTTTTTTAAGGATTAAGCGGATGTAAAGGCCACTCCAGTTGGAACAAAGCTCAGGGCTCAGAACTTGAAGATATGTAGAGTCCAAAAATTCTCTGTTGAAATGGACTTATATTGGTGCATCCTTTAGTGGATCATGGGGAAAGAGAACAGGGTTAAGAGAGCAGTTAAACTGTGTTTTACAGGCCAAATGGACTTTATTTCCTTTTCCAAATGCCTGCACTATCTTCCCCTTAAGGGTGCTTTGCCCAAGCCTACTGGGAAGAGGAATATTATTCCATTTGTCCAGACTATAATTGGTCACTTCAAGGAAAAAAGTCTTTCATGATTTTCCAGTGGCAATATGAGTTGTTAAATACAATGGTTAGTCTATATAGTATTCTAAATTCTCTCACTAAAGAACAAGTGAAGATTTATTAAGGAAATAAATAAGACTCCTAAACTTGGCTGGTTAATTAATAACTCTTCCAAGTCATCACTGGTATAAGTGCCCCTCTGCGTGCCTTTTCTCTTATCTGGCCTAAGATATCAACTGTCATGTCAATATCTATACAGTAGTGAAAATAATAGAACAGATGGAACGGATCCAAGAGAAATGAATTTTTTTACCAAGCAAATAACCTTAAGAAAATACTAAGCAAACATGCATTTTAAATCATAAACGTTTTATAGCTTTAATTTGCTTTATACTTTCACCTAAAAACCACAATTCCTCCATCCAAATCCAATTCCCACCTTTCTGTGCAGCTTCATTTTTATGTTTCTTTTAAAAAAAAGTCATATAAATTTGATAAATGGCTGCAAAGTTTTTGCTTTTACTTGGTTGCTTTTCTGTTGATTTAACCAAAAAAAGCTCTTTAGTCCTGACTTGGGCCTTGTCAAATAGACTGTGTTTGGTAAACTTCTCATGCTACCATTAACCCTTACTGTTTCAATGATCACTTTTGATTAATGGATCAGATATTACTTACGCCATTAGAATCAAGGATACTGAGGGAAGTGTTATAGCATATATATCCCAAATACTCACCGTGTATTTCCCAAAACAGGAAGTGCGCAAGTAAAGTGATTTGTTCATTGCATAAAGAAAATGTCAACTGGTTTAAATAACCTGATTTAATATCTTTCAGACTCAAAGGAGTTAGAAGAAAAATTCCTCAGATTTCATATTCAGTATTATCTCTATGTGGTCCAAGAATACTAAGCACCAGATGCTGATATCCTTAAAGATGCTGAATTCCTTGAAATGGAAAGGACTACTCACAGGGTAAAGTACTAGTCAGTGTGAGTAAGCCTGGCAGAATCAAGCTCTGAATATTCTGTAAGGAATACAGATATTTTCCTTTACTTCCCTCATCAAAGATTCAATTATCCTTACAACCAAAGGTGTGTGTGGGAAGAAGCCATACTATGCAATATGAAATGGAAAACAAAGTAACCCTGTATGTGACATGTCAAGGAGGTAGGCCTCAATTCTGCAAAGTGCTGAGCATTCTGGCCCAGATCCAGCAATACCCTTAAGCATGTGTTTAACTTTAAGTATTTGAGTAGTAACCTTATCTGAGCTTTCTTTTAACCACCTATCAGCTAAAAGCTGTATGTGTTCAGGCTTGTCAATATTTGGCAGCGCTCACCAGTTTTCTAGTTAAGCATAGGCTAATATTTCAGTTTATATTGTCTGGTGCCTTTGTCTGCCCTTTGCCGTACTTAGAGTAGAGTGCTACCATGGAACAGAGTTCAACATTTGTGCACAAAAGTAGGGTAATAACTTCAAATGTTTGTTTTGTTTTTACTGTTTAAAAGTGTACCTAAAGGTTAACAATTGTTACCCTGGGGTCTGCCAATCTTCTTATATTCCCTAGACAACTGTAATGAATAGGATATGGAGATGCATTCAAATGCTCAGCGCTACACATCTCTAGATTTATAGCAGTGCTAATCACACAATGGTCTTTAGGACTGTGTTCATATTTACATGAGAAATCTGTTTTTAAGGATTTGGTTATCAAATGTAAAATAAAAAAAAAATTTACTCCAGCCTGAGATTTCATATACTCTCATCATGAAAAGGAGTTTGAGAGAGAGAGAGAGAGAGAACGTGCATGTGAATAAACATACATATAAATTCTGCAGGTATCTAAAAAATCTATATGGCCTAGTTCTGATAGCACTGACTCTGGGATAAATCTGGAGCTCCATTTAAGTTATTAAAGTGATTCTGGTGGAAGGTCAGAATCAGGTCCTGTATTTTTATACTTTCAGGGTAATGCAACACTTTAAAAAATTTGTTTTGTGATACCAAACATCACAAATTTCAGAGTAACAGCCGTGTTAGTCTGTATTCGCAAAAAGAAAAGGAGTACCTGTGGCACCTTAGAGACTAACCAATTTATTTGAGCATGAGCTTTCGTGAGCTACAGCTCACTTCATCAGATGTATCACAAAGACATTCACGGCTGTGTGTGACACGACTGGCCAGATTTTGCCTGTATTTACACCTTTGCAGCCTCATAGAGTCAATAGGCGCATGGCTGTAAGCAAAGGCAGAAATTGGCCTGGTGTCTGTAATTCTTGTTGTTGTGCCTAGCTGTTGTTTTGGCAAGACCATTTAGGATGTCAGATCCTAGGTATGGACATGAAGGAGCATCAGCCTGAACAGATGATTTGTGTCACAGCCAGAGCTTGCTTTAATATTGTTCTGTGAGGCTTTAATATCTGTAGGGTTCATTTAAGTCCCATGTCCTTCCTTATTATATATCCTACTACAAAATTATATATTTTACTACAGTACAGACCCTCAGGTTAGCAGGACCCATATCTTAGTCCCTTTCTACCTGTACAGTTTGTTTATACATCACACTGGACCCATATTCAATAGCTCTTTGCTCTCTGTTTTCACAGTTACTCAGCCCCAAATCACATACATTCAATATGCCAAAAGTCATCACTTAACCTTCAACCCCTATCCTGCTAAAGGGTACAATACTTGGTGGATAATTAATTACCGTATCTCAGTTTACAAGACAAATTGCAGTATGTTTGTGAGGAATCCTGGTGAGATAGCTGCAAATATCACATTTATTTATCTAATCTATCTTTTAACATGCAGCCTAGCTCCATTTGGTGCATGTCTCTGAGTGAGTGTTTACAAAGACGAGGAAGTGGGATGTTTAATATGGCTTTGACAATTCAGACTTATCAGGGAAGGGCAGAACTTAAGGGAAACTTGCTAGAAAAAGTTTTTAAAGCCTGTTGACATCTATTTTGCCATAGAAATGCCAGAAAACAAACCAACCACCCTATCATCAGTTTGTTGTTTTTCTTTTAAGCAAACACAAGGAGGCCTGAGTATCTGCTCACTTAAACCAATTTTATACTAGTCTATTACCCAAGTATACTTATTCCTAGACCCACCTCCTTTATTTGGTTTTTATTCAGCACTTATTTAGCCAAAACACTGCATTCAGTGGGAGTTTTGCTTGAGTAAGAATGGGAGGACTGGACTGCCTCTTCTAGCGAGTCTGTCCTACATCATTCTGCTCCCATCCCTCTTTCGCCTTTCACACTGCAGGCCGCAGTTCTGTCTTCAGACCCTACGTAATCCATACAGCCCCTGCTCTCCTGCCTTAAATAGGTTCAGTCCTGTGTAGTACTCAATTAGGCCCTTTAATTTTTTTGCAGTGCTTTTTAAGATATCCTAAAGCATTAAGGGGGAAATTCACCACACCATAGAGGGCCATATGCTCTGTGTTGTCCTCTAGCGGCAAGTACAGTTGACACAGCCACACGTGGCTGTCTCTGCAACATATGGCTCTGATTCAACACAATTTGAAATCAATAGAAAGACTTCAGGAGACATTAGATGAAGCCCCAGATGTGCTCAGAACTGGGCTCTGTGCCACCTCCAAATAGGGCAGGATGCGGGGGGTGGGAGAGGAATGAGCTGCCAGAAGCACTGGATATGGGATTCCACTGATGACTGATTACACCAGTTTGTATACAGTGGTGTTGTAGCCATGCCAGTCCCAGGGTTATAGAGAGACAAGGTGGGTGAGGTAATATCTTTTATTGCACCAACAGAACTTGGTCCAATAAAAGAAATTACACAAGTGGCATTATCCATACCATCCTCTCCCCAGCCACTATTCCAGCCCATGGATTGGCGGCGGCTGGATTGTGTTCATCTGCGTCCTGCTGTGTTCCTTACACAAAGTCTGAATAATATGGCTTTGCATAGGGTGGAGGTGAATTCCACCCAAAACATTAAAACTTTTAAGTGTACATAATTCAGATCTTGACATTGATTGTATATTTACACAACACTTTCCATCCAGAAAAACCCTAAAACTGTTTCTACATTTTATTAACTGTCTGCATATAATCTGTAGTGCCTGCTTCTGCCCTTGGATGCATCAAGTAAAATGATGTTTGATGTCTGCATATATATTTGGTATCCTAATTACCAAAATGCATGGCAGTCCTCCTTTCATTATTCACTGAACAGCACTGCTGCTAATGAGCAAACATACATTATTAGAATAAATGCCCTGCTCAGCCTCAACTGTATTGTTGCTTCTGGCTTTGCTATAATTTAATATTTATCAAAAACAAAGTAGAAAAGCTAGGATCATTCCCTGATGGGACTTCTTGGGGTTTTAATCTGTTTGTTGGTGCTGCTAGAATACTATAATTCTTAGGAGCCCTATAATCCCTGGGCTCTGGCTTCAATTCAGTTACCCCAGTGGAATGCAGAGAAGAATCAGGGCCTGTATTTAGTATTTCATTCTATGGGGCTGCGATCTGGCAGGACAGCTGAATCTCAGGATAAAAATATGAAAGTGTAAAACCATGTAGAGAGTAGTATCCAAGAACCAAACTCTCACAGATTATTCCACTAAAGTCAATGAGACTTCTCATGGATCAAAGATTCCTCCTGTGAGTAAAGGTTCACAGGATAGGATACAAACATGATTTCTAACTGAACATGTCCTAGACCTTTCGGAGATTCAGAATTTTTGGGTATAGGAAATGTAAAACGTAAATCAGATTCTCAGCTAGGTGTTAACACAAGGAAACGAGGCACCATTTTAGGATCTGGCTCGTTAACAGTGAAGCTGATGCACTCAGTCTATAAAGGGACATCTGTGAGGTCAGAGTAGAAAGATAAGAAAGGCATGCTTGCTCTTCTCCACTGTTCAGTGTATAAATGCCATTGATAGAAATCATGGAGTGAGCATTATGCTTCTTCCACTGGAAAGGGTCTATGACTAATAGTCAAAGTTTACATTAAAGCTCAGGAGCTGAGAGGGGAAAAGTAATTCAAGATGAATCAATTAAAAATGTGAGGTTTATTTTGCTGATGGCAGTGATATTAGGGCTTGATATTTAATTTTTCTTTCTAAGTAGTGTTTATTTTTTTATCCGTAGGGAAACAAGCACATAGAAATAACTGCCATGACATGGAGATTATGCTGTCCCTAGGTAAATAACCACAGGGACATTTCAAAGTGGCATATTTCACAAGAAATGCTCACATAGTCTAGCCCAGAGCCTGAGGTCCCTCTGGGGCAAGTGACAGACACCAGACTGTGAGCACAATTGGTAACAATCATCTAGAAAACGAGCTTATTTTCACTTTTATTTGTGTTTGGCAGGCCCACCCAAGCCAAGTGCAAGCTCAGCCAAAGTTGGTATGAGAATTTAAAATGAACAAATGACTCTTAGCTGAGGACAAAACATACGGGGCTTAGATTTCCCCTGCAGTAAACCCACCAAAGTCAATGGAGTTGAAGCACACGTTAATTTGTCCTTATATTTCTTACTTGTGGGTTTTCTGTTTAATGATATATGTTAAAGTTTCTCTCTAATTTTGCATTAAAATTCTCACACTAACTCACCTCAGCCAAGGAGTTGGCAGGGCCATGCAGAATGTTCCTCAGAGCAAATGAACACTGCTTATCTTCTACTTGCTGCTCTTGGTGGAGGTCTTCTCAAAGCAGGGGTGAAATTGTGATGTTCCTCAGATGCATTCTAGCTACGGATAAAATAAGGGGTGAAGATAGCAGCAGAAAACTAGAGCTGAAGGACATTTTTTTGCTCAAGTTTTCTTTATGGCTTCATGAACAATATGAAAAATGTTGATGCAACTTTTATTTCATTTTAAATTTGAGGGATTTTTGATTAAACCGGTTTTAAAAAAAAATCTCATGTTGACTCTCATCAAATGGAATCGAAAGGAAAACCTTTGAGTTTCGATTTGTTTTTAAACAAAGGGAAAATAAAAAATTCAATTTCATTTGATGCAAATATTAATACTTTTATTTATAAAGCACACCCTCAAGCACCTGCAGGGTGCTGGCTCTTAGGGTACAAACAAGGTGGGTAAACAGAAGAAATAAAAATAGAACAGCAGCAGTAATTTAAATAAAAAAACCTACTGGAAAAAATATACGTTTTTAGGTATTTTTTTAAAAGTGGGGAAAAATGAACAGAACCAGATTTCAGGAGGGAACGAGTTCTATACTGGCAGGGCCTGTCCCTCAACAACTCAATTGCCTAATGCCCATAGGTGTTACGGAGGAACCACAAAACACATAGTGGTAGGTAAGCGCAAAATCCTGTCAGGTTGAGGCTCCAGGACGAGGTCTCACATTCGGAGCTTAATACAAGCCTCGTTCCAAGCTTTATACATCCAGAAGGCTGAATCTGCCGCATAACAGGCAACCAATGTACAGAATGCAAAAGAACAATCAAACCCGTGAGCAATCATGCTGCTGCATCGTGAACAGGCTGCAATCAGTGGATCAGCCTCCCTAGCAAAGAGGGAATGATTTTTTCCCCTTTAAATCAATTAAAAAAGAATTGAAATATTTTATTTCAGATCAATTAATCAAAATACGTGGAAAAAATCAGTGGAAATTTTTGAAGGAAATGCAAGTTTTTCCTTTTGTTTGATATTGTTCTCACGAAATCATTCTGCTTTTTCAATCAAGCAGCAGGCACTTCTAACTCAGATTTGGTCAATATACCCAGAGACCCCCAATAACTGTAGGAATTAGAATAAAACATATTGGCATAATGTATGTACTGTAATTTGGATGTGATAGGATCAAAGCAATGGTCTCATCTTCCTAAATGGTGTGGCTGTGGGCATGATTTTCCCTGTCATTTTAGAGTCTTAACTCATCATCTGAGCTTGCTTCTGGACTGCAAAGTAATAGCCTATCTTTCCTCTGTTTTCTCCCTTATTTTTGTCTCAGTTATGTAACAAACTAAGGAACCTAAGTTTCCAAAGAGAGAATGCAGTTTCTGAATGCAGTTTCACAAAAGTTGTAGCTATTTAAACCTTTTCACTCAGCCTGACTGGCTCTACAAAAGATAATATATAAAATAAATAGCCAAGGGCCTGGCACCAGTGTGGTGTGCATTCTAATGTGTACTAAGGTGTTGCACACTAACTGGCCCATGTAGATCCTGCAGCCATGCACTAAACATTCCCTTGTGCAGATTCATGTAGTGTGCACCAGCAGGCCATATAGGCCGGTTACTGCACACGTTGGGTGCATTAGAATTCACACCCCACTGTTGCATAGGGTGACCAGGTGTCCGGATTTTGAATGGAACACCCGGTCGAAAAGGGACCCTGGTGGTTCCGGTCAGCACCGCCGACCGGGTCATTAAAAGTCCACTCGGCGGTGCTGTGGAGCCATGGCAGGCTAGTCCCTACCTGCCCTGGAGCACCGCACTGCATCCCGGAAGTGGCCGGCAGGTCTGGCTCCTAGGCAGGGGGGTCACGGGGCTCCGCATGCTGCCCTTGCCCCAAGAACTGGCCAATGGGAGATGAGGGGGCGGTGCCTGCGGGTGAGAGCAGTGTGCACCGTGGAGACTCCTGCCACTCCCCCCTGCCTATGACCTGGACCTGCTGGCCGCTTCCGGGGTGCTGTGCGGTGCCCCAGGACAGGCAGGCAGCCTGCCTTAGGCCCCCCAACCCACCCTGCTGCACTGCTGACCAGGAGCCGCCCAAGGTAAGCCCGTGCCCTAACCCTGAGCCCTAACCCCCTGCCCCAACCCTGAGCCCCCCTAAACCCGGATTCCCCCTCCTGCACCCCAAACCTCTCATCCCCATCCCCACCCCAGAGCCTGCACCCCCAGCCCAGAGCCTGTACACTCTCCTGCACCCCAATTCCAAACCCAGAGCCTCCTCCTGCACCTCACAGCCCGCAACCCCAGCCCAGATCCCTCACTCCCCCTGCACATCAACCCCCTGCCCCAGACCAGAACCCCTCCCACATCCTAAACCCCTCATCCCTGGCCCCACCCCAGAGCCCTCACCCCTTCCTGCACCCCAATCATCTGCCTCAACCTGCAGCCCCCTCCCACACTCCAAATCTCTTGGCCCCAGCCTGGTGCCCCCTCCTGCACCCAAAATCCCTCATTTCCAGCCCCACCCCAGAGCCAGCACCCCCCGCCCAGAGCCCTCACCCCTTCCCACACCCCAACTCCCTGCCTCAACCTGCAGCCCTCTCCCACATTCCGAATCCCTCGGCGCCACCGCTCAGCCTGGAACCCTAAACCCCTCATCTCCAGCCCCACCCCAGAGCCCTCACCCTCACCCTCTCCTGCACCCTAACCCCCTGCCCCAGCCCAGTTAAAGTGAGTGAGGGTGGGGGAATGTAGTGTCGGGGACAGGGCCTCGGGGGCAGGGGATGGAGCCTCAGGGAAGGGGCAGGGCTAGGGTGTTTGGTTTTGTGCCAGTAGAAAGTTGGCAGTCCTACTGGTGCACATTACTGCACCATGGAGACAAGCCCCAAGAAGCACAAGGGCTTTAAGTGCTGTTTTGAGACTTTTCTTCACTACTTTTCCCTTCCCTCTCTAGCATGTACACTCTCTTAATGTCTCTTGGAAGCTTTGGAGGGTACTGGTGGAAATTGTAGTCATTTGTGAATCATTTAAAAATTCTGCATTGAACTTGCATATCTGTCTTTTCCCTGTCTTTCTCTTTGTCTCCAGCACTGTTTGAATTAAGTAAATCACTTAAAGCAAAGTCAAAATATATCAGTCATTTTCTACACAGCATGTCACATTGTCCCAAGCTGTCCAGACACCTTGAGAAATAATAGCACCTGGAAATGGTAAATAAAATATTTTGGTCTCATTGTGCAACATCTAGGCTCCATTGAAATCAATAGGAGTGTTTCTGTTGACTTTGGTGGGGCCAGGTTTTTGCCATTATCTCTCAGCAGTATGAAATATGACCTGCATCATCATTATGAAAGTGCGGATATTGTGATTCAAACATCGCTCTCTGTTCCCTGCATTCTTCCTTCCCCAGTGTTCTTACACAGTCAACTATTCCATCAACCCCAGAGTCAACCAACACAACTTGACTGTGTTAATATTTCTGCTGGAAAAGTCTTGGGAATGGGTTTTCTTGTGAGATTTTTGGTACTTCTTGCTTTTGGTTAAACACTCCCAAACTTCAGGGAAGTTCTTTACAGGATCTGAACTTCACAGCTACCTCTACTTCTAAAAAAGGCCAAACTAAACTTCTGGAGCTGAACTACCCTGAGCTTTGGGGAAGTTTGGAGCTGAATTCCAGGGTTGGGGGACTAAGTTGCTGAGTGCGCCCATGAAATTGGGAGTCCCTTGCAGGGCTGTGCCTCTAACCATCTTCAGAAATAGTTCTCGTTGGGTTTGATTCTAGAAATATGCTTACTGTTTGTTGTGCATCTAACCCACACCCTTAGATATAAAGTGACCCAGAGAGATAGGCAATGAACTTACAAGATTTGAGTGCACCAAATTGTGCTGAATCATTCATGGCGGTTCTCCTAAGAAGCTGTTCGAAAGTTTGAAAAGCAGAGAATCCCCATGTCTGTTTTGTACTCAGGATGTTAGATTTCAAAACACCATCCTGTGCTTGTTTTTCCATGACACAAACTCCCTTCTGGCCTCACTAATTTCCTGACATGAACTGAGACTCTTATAATGATAATAATTATTAAGTATCAATTCCAGGGAACTAGACTGGAGTGAGCTGAGCAGTTAGGCTTAAGTCACTTGGAAAAAAAAAATACCCCAAACAACCAACCACTTTGCAGGATTAATTCTATTAAGCGTTTTAGGCATACTGCGCTGACCTGTGATTACATGCTAATTAAGCTAAATTGAAGAAGGGGGGGTTTGGGGTGGGGAAAGACTGATAAAAGTAAATAATGAGAATGAAAGCAACTGTGCTTTTCAAGGACAACAGTGCTGCTACAACAACTCAGAGGAGTGTTGCTAAATATGTGCACCACCGTTTGTCACATTATGACACTTCTCCAGTAGTTTATAGACAGATCTTTCTCCCATGTTTGATAGGACCAATCTCTTAGGACCACATTCTACCTTCAGTCTCTGTGCAAGACTCCCATTTCTGTTGTGCATGCATATTACGGGCAGTATGTGGCAGTATGTGATTATCAAGATTAGCTTAGCATATTTATTTCATAGAATAATAACAATGGTTAAGGTGGTGTTTGGTTTCTGTTTTGTTTTTAAAATTAATTTTCATTTTTCAAAGGCTTTACAATCTTTCCATTTAAGCAATTTACATGGAAGACCTGATTCTGATCTTACTTACACCAGTGTAAATCAGGAGTAACTCAAGCAAACTGCCTTGGAGCAGGCGATCCCAGGGTCTGTGAGTCTGGGGCATCACTGCAGGTGGACTGCCCCAAAGCCACTGGGGCTGTATTCCCTTTTGTGGAGAACTTCAACATTTTTGTTTACATTCCAAATTGGAACAAAGCCACATTTTGATATATCAAAATGCACCACAGAATGGAAGTGTTTTTTCCGCCCAACTCTACGTACCAATCCCTATAGGTATGATATGCTGTATTATGCTGCATTGCATTACATTTTGCAAAACAAAAAGTTAAATAGCAAAGCAGTAAACAAAGTGTTTGGCATTTAACATGCAGAATTCTTTAGCGTGGATAGTGTCCAGCATGGCTTTTCAACATTACACTGTGTTGTTGTTTTTCTGTTCTAATTAACTTTTTTATGTGTGAGATGAATGCAGATTCTGCAAACAATTATTAAGAATCAACATCAGATTTATCTGAGCAATATTCATGCTAACAGGAATTTATATGTGGAACTCATACATGGGCATAAGGAAACATCACATAAAAGCAGGACTACATGGTCAACTGCTGTAATTTGTATGCATTCCTTTTAAATAAAAAAACTGTGTTCAACCAATCTCCTCTTTACTGCAGGTCCATAAGGTAGCCCCAGTTGTAGTCAGTTAACCCTTCTTTGATTTTGAAAAAAAAAGGAATAAATCAAGCTATAAACAAACCTGCCAGCATATGAAAGGTGTAAACAGGGACAACGTCTTTTAACTTCACTGAAATATATTGAATTAAGAAATGATCAATGTTTCACTAACAAAAGAAGTGTGTGGTGAAGAGGGAATCATCCCTTTAAATAGGGAAAGACCACATGACATAAAGATGCTAGTAAATACAGAAGAATTGGGCCTTGTGTTGAAGGCTGAACATGAACAATTGTGGACACCTAATCTGCACACACAACTACTTGTAAAGTGGGTGCATGCACATGGCCAGTTGGATGCACAATTAGCCCTGTGCACACAATTTACTAGAAGCCAAAGTTTGCACTGAAGAATGTGTTTCTACTACTTATTTAGTGGCACAAGCTCCATATGATATTTTAATAATGTATACAACAAAGTACTACTCCTGGGGGCAAATTCGGAGGTCCTTACTCAGGCCCATATACCTCCATATTTGGAAGTGGAACGTAGCCTATCCATGGGATCTCTGAGAGGACAGGGAGAGGGGATACAGTAGGGAACCTTCAAGTTTCTGTGGATTTTCTGTTATGTAATAGTCATGGGATAGCTGGCATAAATTACCTCAGACGGATTCTGTAGTAAGTAATTTATACTGCATTACCCCCCATGGGTGTTTTGGGGCAGCATGGTTAGCTGTTGTGGAAGCTGCTGTAACCAATGTAGTGTGTAGCAAGCAGCTTCCACTCTGTAACAGTACCCACTGGAATCAGCAGATACTGATGTTTGTAATGTGACAAGAATATTATTAGCCTTTGGTCACTTTGACCCATGTCAGTGACTGGGGCCAAGAAATAAAATTCTTTCTCTGTAACAAGCACTCTCTTGTGTAGTGGCACAGAAGGTATGGCACAAGAGAGTGCTTGTTACAGAGAAGGAATTTTATTTCTTGGGCCCAGTCACTGACATGGGTCAAAGTGACCAAAGGCTAATAATATTCTTGTCACATTACAAACATCAGTATCTGCTGATTCCAGTGGGTGCTGTTACAGAGTGGAAGCTGCTTGCTACATATTCTTACCCCATATTCTTCATAGAGATATTGTTATGCTATGAATATGATATAACTAAGCCCTGGTCTACACTGGGGGCGGGCGGGATCGATCTAAGTTGTGCAACTTCAGCTATGTCAATAACTTAGCTGAAGTCGACGAAGTTAGATCGACTTACTGTGGTGTTTCCACTGCCGTGAGTCGACTCCTGCCACTCCCCCGTCTACTCTGCCTGCGCCTCTCGCGGCGCTGGAGTACAGGGGAGTCGATGGGAGAGCGCTCGGGGGTCGATGTATCACGTCTAGACTAGACGCAATAAATCGATCCCCGCCGGACTGATCGCTGTCCCGCCGATCCGGCGGGTAATGAAGACATACCCTAAGATATGTTTTACAAGATGGGTCATGTGAGGAATCATTGGAAAGGTTATCATTTACTGAATGTGATTATCCTATTTGTATGCCTGTATCATTTCTGTATCTGAAGTAAGGCATATTGACTATGTACAATTACAAAAGTGTTTTCACCCAGAGAACGCCCACCAGACAAAATGCAATCAGTCTGACTGGTTAATCAATAAACTATTAGGGAGAACAATAGGTCTTTGAAGATGCTAATCTCCCACCTTCCTGAGAAGCTTCCTGGGATGCTGCTTTGACACTGCAGGGTCATGTGAGCATGTGACCTGGTACTGGACACCAGCTTGGCCTGCCGGTATTTTTCCACAAAAAGGGTTAGAGACCAAACTGGGAAACAAAGGATTCCTGCCATATGTAAATCCTATTTAAGGAGTGAGTTACTTTAGGTCAGTTCTTCACTGAATCTCTGCCAAGACATCTGCTAAAATCACCTAAGACTGAACTGGGGAAGAGCTAGACCCAGGCTAGAAGGTGTCTGGCCTGTGAAGGGAATATCTGGAATTCTAAGCTGCAAGCAAAATAAGTTTGTCTTCAAGAATCTCTGCAACCTGCTTACAACAACATTTAGACTGAGAAATTACTACTTGTAGCCAGTTTCCTTAGTGTATTAAGCTTAGTTTGAATGTTGGCTTTATTTGCTCAGTAATCTACCTTGATACCTTGATATGTTTGCTATCACTTAAAATCTATGCTTCATAGTTAATAAACTTTTTTTGTTTTCTAAACACCAGTTTGTGCAATTCATAACTGGGAGGGGGGTAAAAAGCTGTGCATATCTTCCTCCACATTGAGGCAAGGGGCAATTTTCATGAGCTTACCCTGTACAGATTTCTGTGCAGCGCAAGACAATACTATTTTGGGTTTACACTCCAGAGGGGTTGTGCACTTGAATACTGGGCAATCCCCAAGCTGAGTCTTCCCACACAGAGCTGATCTCAGTGTCTGTGTGTTTTTGCAGTTGGGCATGTCCCCACCTGGCTGTGGGCTAGAGCAGGCTTGAGGGCCTGGCACAGCAGGACAGGGGCAGGGAGCCCAGGCTGGTGGAACGGGCTGGCTCAGTGGGACCCCAGTGCATCAGGTGGCACCCCGGGGTGGGGGTAACCTGTCATACCTTCATAACACATATGGATGCCCCTTTCTTCCAGTGGATTTCCCAAGAACCATAAGGATATTGGAGGATCCATTGTTTTATTGTACAGCATCTCTGGCCTCTTTCACAGGAGTGAAACCACTCTTCCAGTGAAAGAATGAGATGAAAACGCTATGAGTTTTGTTCACCTACATGGGAATATCCTGGGCAAGGGAAACCTTGGCACTCAGTTTTCACTCATCTAACCTACTTTTGAAGTCACGAGGAATTTGCCTAGATAAGTACTGAGTAAAACTGAGAAAACAGTTCTAAGGCTAGTAGGATTTGGACCATATCATTTAAATACATTTTAAGTATACTCTATGCCACAGTAATTCTAATAATACGATCATGCTTTGAGATTATCTGATGGAAGAGTCAGAAAAAGGCATAGCAATTTACAGCCAGTAACTAATTGATGCTCTTAGAAACTCTTGTTTTCTCTATTTTAAAGGTGGAGAAATTGAAGCACAAGAAGGTGAGTTGTCTAAGGTCACATAGCAAGGCAGCAATAGAGCATTCAAGAGAACCCGGAAGTCCTGGTTCCTAGTCCCATACCAGACATTTTGCTCTTTGTACAGACTGTACTTTTGTAAAGAGCATTTAACATTTACAGATGGTGAAGTACTTCCTTTCGTGCTTGTTTTCTTTTTTTACCTGCTTCATCTCTTTCTGCCATCTCCTTCGCTCTTTTGTGGCTTCTCAGCCTAAGTGCCCACAGCGAAACACTGTTAGAGATCCAGAAGTAATCCTTCACCACAGTCCTAAAGCTGACCCCAATGACAGCTGCTGAAATTAAATGATCATATGTTCCCAGCATCCTATCATGCTGGCAGTGGTAGGAAACTCCAGTTTATGTTAATAAGGTTTGGAGAGTGGCCAACATATTTTGTGTGTTTTCCAGCTCTAAAGAGTAGTGAAGCTACCTCTGTCTCAGTAAATTGGAACAAAATCAACCCAAACAAACCTATTCCGGAAAAGAAAACTGGAACCCACACAAACTTCTCAGGTTTAGCACTTCCATTGGTAGCTGGAGTTTTGCCTATTTCCAGCTTCTCCTAGCCACGCTATTCCCCTTTCCAAAATAATAATAATAATGGCGGGCAGGGAAGAAGGAACAGTTTCTACAGATAGGCTTCACTCAGCTGGCCCTTGCTTGGAAGTAGGTGCTCTAATACATTTTTTACACTTAAAATAATGTATTATTTAAGACAAACCATCAACTTTCCTCTATAAATGATCAAATTCACCTATTTATTAGCCCACAGTAAAAAGCCATGGTGAACATTATCAGCCTCTCTTGGCGTGCTTCGAAAAGCTCAGTATTAATTGTCATTCCTCCCCAATCCCCATTAGTCCTGGGATGAAAAACAAGCCAGAAATCTGTTGAGAAATGGGCTGAGCCACTGTTGACCTTTGCAACTCTGATTGCTTCAAAGGAGACGTTAATGGAGGTGGAGGAGGCCTTGTGGCACCTTAGAGACTCACAAATTTATTTGAGCATAAGCTTTCGTGAGCTACCTGAATTTCCACTGAATGCATCCAATGAAGTGAGCGGTAGCTCACAAAAGCTTATGCTCAAATAAATTTGTGAGTCTCTAAGGTGCCACAAGTCCTCCTTTTCGCAGATACAGACTAACCCAGCTGCTATTCTGAAGCCGCTAATGGAGGTGTTTCCATGCATCTCTTGCTGAAACATATGACACAAGGCTGGAAGTGAAAGCATCATGGCGCACACACAGTGATCACACACAAGTTTTGCAAACCACACACATCTTTGAATATTTCGTACTTGGGAGCCTTTTGTTGATGTTTGCCAGCCCACCAGCAAACAAACACATTCAAGTGAGTTGGGGGGAAAAATAGGCCTATGATCAGACAGTTCACACTGAGAACTTGGGCTGAGTCCCCCAAATTGATAAACAGCTTATTGAGAGTGTGGTTAAGTGCATAGGTTTAAGTGGTGAGTGTGTAAAGCAAATATAGGCATATAGACTGGTGTGGACTGAAGATGGGGGTGGCTGGAAGGAAGAGAGAAAGAGAGATAAACTAGCTTTTTATTATGAGCAGATGGGCAGAATGTGCGAGCCCAGACAGTAAGTAAAGGCTTGACTCTGACCTTACTTATGGCAGGTTTTACACCAGCATTACTCCTGATTTCAGCTGCGAGAAGCCAGAATAAGGTCCTGGGTGATTTTACATATTCAGATATTCAACTATTTTGAGCTCAGTTTGAACTTTAGAAAATACACATACAGTATAATAATTTACACATAACAATAATGCATAATGTATCTAGTATTCTATGATTGTTATTTGTACTACATCTCCCCTCAGAGGCTTCCAGGACCAGGGCCCCCTTCTGTTAGGTTCTTTACAAAACCACGGCAATTAGTCCACCACAGGCACAACTTACAGATACCTGTGTTGGACTACTGCCTCTAACACGAGGGCCACATATGGTGCTTTTTTGCATAGGCCCTCCCTCCCATGGTGGGTGACTCCATCCTCTTCTACATATTGTGCTGCACCAGACGTAGGCTATACAAGGCTGGGTGGAGCCCTTCATGAGTCCTTCTGAAGTGCACAGCTTCTTTACTATTTGTCATCCTGGACCTTATGTTTCTGTGCAACCTAACTTGCTGCCATAGGGTGGGTGACAGTTTTGGCTATAGAATGAAAGTTATTCAGCAAGGTTCTTTTGAGCTTAACATCTAAGCATCTCTCAAGAAGTTTAGATCTTACGACGCAGAGCTGTTAGGGCCAGATTATTCACTCCATTCCATTGTGTATACTCTACTAAAGCTGATTAAGTGGAGTGGGGAATCAGGCCTTCAGATTATTGGGTTTCTTATGCTGAGGACTTTCTAATAGCACATCTCTCTTCTCTTTCTCAAATTATCCTTAAGTGATATGAATCATTGTTTTCAGGACCAAATGTCAGCCTGACTGAACGTAGTGCTATTTTCGGGCTCTGCTAGCTGTGAGTCTCTACTATAAAATGGATTAGTGGTAACAATAATAGATCTGCACATTGCTGAGACTTCAGCATTTGATTTTCTGCTTCCTGACAAGCCAGGTTTTGAAGAGCTTCTCCATCAGCAGGGGTTGCCATGAGAGACTTCTTTGTGTCTGCTCACACTAAGTAAGAGTATTTCTTACTCTCTCAATATTATTTCTTCGCTTTCTCCCTCTACACAATCAGTTTTTTCATTATGTGAACAACTGAGATCTCTGGAGAAGAGATTGCTTAGGCTGGAATGAGATGGGAACAATATTACCTTTGGTAAAGGTATTGCCTCTATCATGGTTCTTAGACATAGTCTTCTAATTGAGTACTTCAGTAACTCAGCCAGAGGTTGTGGGGTCTATTACAGGAGTGGGTGGGTGAGGTTCTGTGGCCTGCAATGTGCAGGAGGTCAGACTGGATTATCGTCATGGTCCCTTCTAGCCTTAAAGTCTATGAGTCTATGCTTCTTAAAAAGAAAATGGAACAGCAGGCTCTTAGTATTTTTCATTATTATTGTGATTAGGTTGCCAGGCCTAAATTTTCAAGTGACGTGCTTTTGGGGTGTCTCATTTTTATGTGCCATGAGTTTCCTGTAGGGTGCCTAATTTTCAGAAGGTGCTTGCTCAGCCTAACCTCCCATTCCTTTTAAGGCATGTTGGGCACTGCAGAACTGAGACATCCAATACATGACTAGTGACACTTGAAAATGTAGGCCCTCTGAATTGGAACAGATAACATGTTCCAGTGAGTTCCCCGAGAAGGAGATTCAGGAGAACATACTACACTGATGCAGATTCACAGCTGGTTTATATTGGCATCTGCCTCTCTGTCGTTTAGACTGCATGCTGCTAGGGGGAGAAACTGTTGTGCATGTGTGTTTGTTTTGTACAATGCCAAAACCATTGTCGGGCACTTACCAAATCCTGTAAATTCATAATAAAGAAGTTTCTGAGTGTAGCTATTCCAATGAGAGAAGGACAAACTCATACAGATAAAATAAGGTCTGACCTGAACCTTCGTCCAGACTAAACAAAGCCAAACGGATTTTCCCCCTGACATTTGAAATAGTTTGTTTAGCATTTATGTGGGTTGTTTTCACACGCTGTACTTTTGGATATAGTGGCAGTAATAAAAACGCTGAGGAAAAGGCAGCACATACAGTATATTCTGCCTGACTAAAGCCAACAAGAAGCACTGGAGATGTCACAAGGATAAGAGATTTTGTAAGAGATTCAACCTGATTTCCAAATCAAAGAGATTCAGACAACATCAAATGTAAACATTTTTTTTTCCAGATTAATAAGCCTAATCCTGCAAGGTGTTGAGCACCTTTCAAAGTGCGTTGAAATCACAGGAGTGAAATCTTGGCGCTACTGAAGTCAATGAGAGGCCCTTTGAGGAAGGCCCTTTGATCAGCGTCACAGGATTGGGCCCTCACTCAACAGTTTCCTAAGGGAAATCGGGCATTTCAGTTTCTACCACAGCAGAGTAGGTAGCCTGTTCTTCTACTGCAGGTTTGGCTGATGCTGCAGGATCCCAGGGGGAGCAGGACCTGCTGAAGGAGCCATGTCCAGAATTCTCTTTTATGATTCATTTTTTCCATTATGCTCGAGGCTTCCATCACTGAGCTCTCAGACTTCAGAGCATTGTTTTTCTCATTCATTCACTCTCTGACTTGTGTGCAAGATATGAAAAACCAAGTAAGTCTCCAAGGAAAAGAAGCCCTTGTAAAGGACCTGCTGAGCTTTTGTGCTAAACTACAAATTTTCTCTCCACAAGTGGTGGAGAAATTTAAATTTCCTGTCAGCTCAAGGATGAAATTGTCAAGGATATTTGTCAGCTCAGTCCTTAGTGGAAGTCTACTATACGGAGCATTCACACTAGCAGTGAAGAGCAAGCCTACCAGGCAAAACTACATTGGGCCAGCAAGTTCACAACCCAGTGGGGCAGTTCACTGCAGACAGAAGAAAGCAATGTCATTTCAAAAGTATGTGCAGCTTATTCACTCTAGCCATTTGGAATTGCCCCTCTTGTAGTGGTGCTATGCCACACAACTGCATTTGCAAGAATAATGCAGAACTTTCAACACAAAAAGGCAAGCTGAAGAGGTGTCAGCTTGCAAAACTGAAGGAGTTGGCAGGATTTAAGTCCCAGAAACAAATCTTCTAGATAATTATTTCCCCTTTTGTTTATTTTGTCTGATTATAGTCAAGAGCCAAGAATATTTCAGTAGCTCCAAAAACTGGAGGCTAACCAGATGTTTCAAAATGGACTTATTCTTTTGTTCAGCCCGCTTAGGAGTGGAAAGAAATATTTTTTTCTTCTTTAACCATGCTGATGTTTTGTTTTTATTTTTGCCCTGCTGGCAACTTATAAAGAAATTGATGAAAACTGATGTGGGACAAATATGCAAATTGATGAAGGGTCTTTTTTTTCCCCTCTTGAAAAGAGCAAAATTGCTATGCAGAATTTGTAGAAGTTAAAGAAGAAAGCAATCAGACTGAAAAACTAAAGGTACTGTTCAATAAGGATAAAATCCCGAACAAGGCCGATGTACTATTTGCATTCCACTTATGCCCTTTGAGGTGGAACTTCACTGTGCTTGGACTTTTCTTGATTTTCTATGCAGGGTGAATGTCACCCAGAGAGCACATCTATACTGAAAAATTACATTGTGTTAGAACACAACCTTGGGGTCTTGTGGTAAGTAACATAATATTAAATACAATGGAACACTTGTGCATAGGTAGAGGCTGGGGTTAACCACAATCAGCTGGCGCTATGTTAAACATGACAGTCTGTCTTACTGAGGAGGACTCAGTTCTAGGTCCTGGCTCTGGTGTTTTGTGCTGCTCAAAGAATCTAGAAAGCTGCCCTAAAGAGGCAGCTGAGGACTCCTCCTGTCACAGAGGAATCCTTGGGTGGCACAAATCTAGCAAAGTTGCTCTATTCTCCAACCCACTCCCCCACCCATTCTTGATGTAGGAGTCAGGGAGGAGGATGCCAGGTGCCCAGTGGAATACATGCCAGAACCTTGGCCACTGCAACCTCTGGATGTGCATGGAGTAATTTAGAGCAGCCTAGAAGCTGTTCTAAGTTACACTAAGGGCTGTTTCAGCCCCCCCCCCCAGCTAGCCCAGAATCAGGGGGAGCAAAAAGATGGGTGAAAGTCACCTTCTTCTCCTTTCCCCAAACTACACCATGTAAACTTTGCACAGGTGAGGGGCCTGGCCTGAAGTGTTTAACATCATGTTAGTTGACCATGACTCCTCACGTCATATTCTAATACCATGTAATTTTCCTAGGTAGGCAAGCCCTAAGTGAGTTCCCTCCTTGATAGATAATGGATCTGGGCCAAATTATTCACTCGTGCAACTCCACTGAAGCCAATATGGTCATACCAGGCATGAATTTATTCTTGCATGTTAAAGAAATAATACACTGTTTAACCTAGCTACAGTCATCTACTTGTGCCCCTCCTTTACATGTTTACCAATTCCTTTTTCTAGGAGCAATTACAAAAATATATAAAAATTAGGGTGCAAGCTCTGTACATCAGCAAAAAATGAACAATTGCAGTTAAAGCAAATGTCCAATCATTTATTTGTCTGGTGACTAATATCATAGAATCTCAGGGTTGGAAGGGACCTCAGGAGATTGTCTAGTCCAACCCCCTGCTCAAAGCAGGACCAATCCCCAATTTTTGCCCTAGATCTTGAAATGGCCCTCTCAAGGATTGAACTCACAACCCTGGGTTTGGCAGGCCAATGCTCAAACCACTGAGCTATCCCTCCCCCCCTTCTATCTATGGGTGATAGAATCTGCTGCTGTGGCACCCTCCTCAAAACCATCAGTAAAGTCCTATCATTCTGATGCGAAAGCATTTTACACTCCCTTTGGGCAGGTCTAAATGACCACGCTTGGTGCACGGCAACAGAGAATCAGGCCCAATACTTCACAAACCATTAAAATCTTTCAAGTGAGTTCTGTGGGCTAGGGCATGGGCATTTCTGGCATTTAGATTATGATATATTGGCCTACTGGAAACATTTCTGTCACTTCAATCCATGAACTTGTTTCAGAGCTATTTGTACTGGAACCGTAAAGCAAACTTTTCAGGACACCATTGATAGGCATTCTAGACATGCTGGATGAACAGGGCAGCTTGCAAGGCAGAATGGATATCAGCACTGAACCACCGCCAGATGAAGAAATAGACAGAGCAGTGAAGCAGTTAAAAATGAAAAAGCTGCAGGAATAGACAGTATAATAGCTAATCTGCTAAAAGCCGGCAGGACACGCCTTATGAAGTTTAAAAAAATATATGAAGAGGTATGGGAACAAGAGGAGGTACCAAATGATTGGATAAGGCAATAGTTGTACCAATCCTGAAGAAAGGAGAGCCTATCGATCCGAATAGATATAAGCTTATAGTCGGTACCAGAAAAAATCATGATGAAAGTAATTGTCAACAGATTAAAGCCCGTTTCAGAGCAAGAAGAAGGTGAGGAACAGTGTGGCTTCAGACCAGGCTGAAATTGCACTGCTCAGACATTCGCGTTCCAAGAGTTGATGGAAAAGAAATGACAATGGTGATTCAAGATGTTTGCTCTTGTCATTCGCTTCATGAAGACATTTGATTTGGTATGGAGGGAAGCATTATGGAAAGTAGCAAACTCATATGGAATGCCAGATAGGATAATTGCAAATATACAAGCTGTGTATGAAGTCTCTGAAGGGCTGTAAGAATTGGTGGAAAATTAAGCAACTGGTTCAAGTCAATGTTTGATGTAGGACAAGGGGGCATGGAATCACCATTGCTTTTCATCATGTACTGGACATTAAGAATGTTAGACAAGTTGAAGGGATGGTGTAGAGTTAAACTCCTTACTTTATGCAGATTATCACAGTTTCAGAGTAACTGCACCTATATTCCCTACTCCGTGGTCCACATCAGGAATTCCCAGTCAGGTCTCAAGTCTTCAGCCATCACCTGTCTCTGGGCAGGGACCTTTTTCCCTCTCCCTTCTGACTGGAGGATTTTAAGGCCGCACAGCTCTTCGCCTCACACAGTGATGTCCCCAGCAAGCCAGTCTGCCGAAAGGCCAGTGCCTGAGCTATGAACAGGGTATTGCCTGCAATTATAACTTACCACACAGCTCTTTCTAAGAAAGCACAGTTATTCTTAAGGTTAAAAACATATAAAAACACTAAAAGCTCCTACCCATGTGCTACAAGCTTACCAAAGTTCACCCATCAGTCTTAGGGCCCTAGTAGGCCAAAGTCTTTCCAACTCTTCTGCAAGGGTTGGGGTGCATTTGATGGAACAGAAAGCAGTCCCTTGAGTAAGTTTAAACCCAGCCTTTTTGATATCAAAAGCCCTTTCTTTGTCTGTTGGTCTCTGGAAAACCCAGTTTGATCCAGTATGCAAGCCTCCCCGGGAGATAGAACCTCTTTGGAAAGGTTTACAACCTCGGTGATTCACCTTAATCACACACTCCCCACACATGCTGTTTTTGGTTCTTGGAGGAGCTGTGACTACCCTGCCCCCTGAATCTCTGGTTCACCATATTACATAAACTTAATACTATATGGTCTCCAAAGATACTAGAGGTTGCAAGATCCATCACCCAGATGGTACCGTACACCTGTCAGACCCTTTTGAATTAATGATGATACTCTTCTCTGCCTTGGAAAATTGGTCTAGTCAACTTGGACTTATAATAAATCCCAAGAAGAAGAAGTGGTTGTATCTTAGAAAAGGAACAGTAGATAGAGTATTGAAAAGTAGTCATCCAATAAGAAGTCATCAAACAAGAAGAATCTTATGTGTTCTTAGGAAGCTTGATCAGTGCCGTGGGTTTCATCAAGGCTGAGGTTAAAAGGAGATGTGCTTTAGCCGAAAGCACTGCTCAGAAATTGATGGAGTTATGAACTGATAAAAGCATTGCTTAATATCAAAGTGAAAATTTATCAAACCAGGGGGACACTGAAAAAGACAATCAGGTGATAGAATGCCAAAGAAAATATGGCAAGCACAATCAAGGTCAGTCTGACCTAGCAGTCAACCACCTACTAGATGGTGGGACATCATATGCAGGGACAGACCAATGCTGAGCTTACAGGAGCAACAAGCTGTGGACAGGAATGAATGGCAGTGTGGTACTGCTGTGTGTGTGTGTGTGTGTGTGTGTGTGTGTGTGTTTGTGCACGCACAGATGCTCTGGGATGAAAGAGAGGGAGATTGCTAGGTATTGTAGTAATTCTTTTTACTGTTTTTATTTAACACTGGCAATGTGTTTGGAGCTGTTCAGCACACAGAAATAAAGATAGTTCCTGCCTCAAAGAGTTTACAGTCTAGAACAGTGGTTCTCAACTAGGGGTACATGTACCCCTGGTGGTTCGCAGAGGTCTTCCAGGGGGTACATCAACCCATCTAGATATTTGCCTAGTTTTATCACCGGCTACATAAAAGCACTAGCGTAATCAGTACAAACTAAAATTTCATACAAACAAAATGAGAAAGCAAGCAATTTTTCAGTAATAATGTGCTGTGACACATTTGTATTTTTATGTCTGATTTTGTAAGCAAGTCATTTTTAAGTGAAGTGAAACTTGCGGGTATGCAAGACAAATCAGCCTCCTGAAAGGGGTACAGTAGTCTAGAAAGGTTGAGAACCACTGAATCCGTAGCAGACATACTTATAAATCCAGATGAAAGAGGTGAGGGTATCTTTTAAAAAAATTATTACGCAACTTATGACTAAGAAATGTTCTCCAAAAAGCATTACAGCAAATCTTATTCATGGGAGCACTAAAATGTGGTACTGGTGGTCTGAAGCAGGAGAGAAGCTGTCAGGTTTGACATATACACCCAACAGGGGATTAAACCAGCATTGCTCTGACATTACACTGTGAACAAATAATAGTGTTTTTCTTCTAAAATAATTGCATCCTCATAAACTCCGTGGAACCACAGTTTTGAAGTGGGAGACTTAAGTACGACACATAACCCTCAAAGCATGAATGGATCTAATCTTACTATCATTTACAGGGAAAAGAATTAAGATTACTGGGGACTTGCTGCATAGATACTGCGCATAGGATGTAGTAGTGTATGCTATGGGTTAACTCAAACTGTCAACTCTGCTCTGGCCTGTTTCTCATTTTGCATGCTCAGCACTTTGACCCATGGCATAATGTAGGTACTCATGACCCTGGGAACATGCTGCCCAAAACTAAAGATGAAATCACTTAATCATATGTACTTGATAACTTTTGACATAGCCATTTCTCACATAATTCTTATTGTGTTCCATTGTTTGCAACCTGGTTGTGACTTTCAAGTGTCACATATGGAGATAAACAGATAAACCGGGGGGAGGGGGTGGGAAGAACCCTATTGCTGTGAGAGAGATTAGTTAGCAAGATAATGAAAGTTGTGTAACACTTATAGTTCATAATTCAAACAAGTGAAGATCCAGTTATCCTTTGTGTTCTTTTCTCTTTCCAGCAAGGACTTTTCTCCATCATTTTAATCTGTCAACATCTATCCCTGATGCCCACGTGTAGTGCCAGTAAGTAATTTACTTTCTCATATATGTTGATGGATGAAAATTACTCTCCATTATACCACTATACATGTATAGACTTACCAGTGGTTTCACTGGTCATTTAGCATTATATGGGGGTACCTCAGGTCAGACTCTTGCCCCTTTACATTTGTATTTGCAGCTAATGGGCTACTCTTGATCTTCAGCAGGTATAAATTGTCAAACCTTCCTTGAGTTCAGTGTTGTTGAGTCCATTTACACCAGCTGAGGATCTGGTCCAATGTTGGGTTATCTCTAGCACTTATTAATACAATTTTTAGAATTTCAAATGACCTTATAAGCAGCCATAGGATATTTAACTTTTCATGTGTAACATCAGATTACCTAAAAATAGACTGAAATGATCAATATTTCTCACTAGTTTCAGTTCTGTTATGTCACTAAGTGTTCTTCGGAAGAACTCAGTTTTACAAAATATGAGCTTGTAACATATTTTTATCATATTGGCTTTTTGCCATAGTAAACAAACTCAATGGAATTAATGTGATTATCGAGAAACATCCAAAATGCATGCTTCAGCAGAATTCAGAAATGTAGTCAGAAAGCAAAGCTTCTGTTGGCTTCCTAGAAATAAATACTAGTTACCGTATATCTCTGAGTGAAAGGGGACTTTTTAAGGGATGGGGGTTGGGTTGAGGTTGGGGGCGGGGGGTGGTTATGAATATCAACGGTCAAAGGAAAAGTATACATTTAAGAAATTTTCTTGTAGTGAATTTAGTGCTTTTGAAAGGTTTACTGGAGACCATAGTCCTCTGCTTGTTTACAAATAAAGCATCTGCAAGACTCTGCAGTGGCTTGATAGGTCCCGTATATCACAGTAAGAATAAGCTTCAACCCCTGATCTGTATGGGGTACCACTAGCAATGAGAAGATGGTCCAGTCAGTCCTTGGCCTATTTTCTGAGACTGCCAACCAAGATGCTAATTAAGGAGAGGCAAACCTCCTGGGGTCCAAGTCGTCTGAGTTTGCAAAGCTTTTTTCTCTGTAATTTTAAGCCACATGTTTTTAAGGGGTGATTTAGCTCGATATAAAAAAGAATGTTTCTAGCTAAAGGGAAGCCCATGGTATGTGATAGGGAGAGCAGAGCGAGGCTGGCTCATGTGCATGAGCTATAGCCACCTTAATGGGGCCTGGTTTTCAGAAAATACTATGAAACCCACTCTCTCAAAATCAGCCCTCTTGAAGACATATCAGTTGGTCACTCAGGAACTGAGACACCCAGAATTCTCAACTGGTGTAAATCAATATTCAGCAAATGAGGATCTGGCCGAATGCATTTATTGTTTTCAATGGGCTTTTTTCTTGCTGCCCTCTTCTCTGCTCCTTTGTTCTTAAACCATTTCCTTCTTCTCACATTACTTTTTTCATTTAATGTTTTTGGTCTCCCTTCCTCCCTTTGGTGCCATCACTCCATTTTTTTGTCTAAGGTAAAGGAATGTAAAGCCAGTAACACATGTGCCATGCCCTTTCATGACATTTGAATAGGCTGGAAATTAGCAAGTACTCTTACCACTAATTCCAGCTGGTACCAGATATAATGGTGATGGATATTCCTTTGTTGGTTGCTTTTTGTTTTGGGATGATTTGCTAGTGAAACGTGAACTGAGATCATCATCTCTAAAGACTAGATTGAGTGACAAGGCTCAAGGTTGAATATTTAGTGTGACTGTTCAGTGATAAGTTATTGCTCATTGTGAATAAAAGATGGCAGTTTCTGGCCCTGCAAGATGGACTATTCTTGCAGTATGTTAGAACCAGGAAATCTAGAAATTTTGCAAGCAAACGTGTGCTCATGAAATTTGGTCAATTGCTAGAGAAGCTTGGATATGCTTCCGATTCACATCCCTATATTTTTGCATCCCTATCTGAATTGAACTTCCTAGCCCTCACTGATTCAGGTATAAATATTTCCAGTGCTAAATGGCTCACCTGTTCCTACCTTCTTAAATTCATTGCAGTCTTAGAACCATTAATTTTTCTTAGCCTGGCTACCACCTCTTGAGCAAAATCTGCTGCACAGATTTGCAAAACCTCTTAAAATTTAAAATATGTATCAGTGGCTGGTTTTGAGACTTTTTAAAATAATTTCCACCAGTAAAAAGAACACATTTAGGTTACCAAGGTATATGAAGAATTTTGTATTCATTCAACCCTAGAATTGTTTCAATTAACCAGATTTTAGTTAATAGTCTCCAGCTACCTGGCTACAGTATGGGACATGATATTCACTTGGAGAAACATATAGCATATTACAAATACATCTAGAGTGGACAGAAGTGTGTCAAACTCCCGTGAAAACAAGTTACTGAGAAAAAATATACCCATGACGAGTTTGGCAATGTAAACTTTGGAATTCCTTCACATTTCTGTGAAGATGATGGCTGACTCTAAGGTCTAGCTTCCACTCTCAGTTATGGTGGTGTAAATCCAGGGTAATACCACTGAATGTAACTCATTCCGAAATCTGGCTCTCAGTCCATTTGGTTAGAGCAATAGCAACACTGCACAGGCCGGGCCCCATGGAACTTGTATTTTCACTATAGATAAGGCCAGGTAGCCAGATTTGAACATTGCCAAACTTTGTAGGGTCAGGAATTGAAACTGGGATTTTGATTTCGGTTCATCCTTCACAGTCACCAGTCTACTCTCTCACTCATCTACACTGAAAGACCCTGTCACCCACTTGAAGAGAGAGATTTTAACAAGAAAATTTTTTCAACTCCTCTTTGTTCCCATAATGACAGTTATGCTGTGAAATGACTGATGATACTCTCTGTTGTCCTCACTTCAAAATACAATTCATATTTAGTGCTGGGAAAATTATATTTTCCTGCACTAACCTGTAGACTGCCACCCCTTCAAATCATTTCTTCTTTTAGAGTTTTTAATTGAACCAAGAAAAGTGGCTAAGGAATGACAATTCTTACTATCCCAAAGCTATAAAATCTCTGAAATATTAATGCTCTCTCACCTTCATGTAAACATCACCAAAGAACTCAGTGTTAAAGTGCCTGGACTAGGACTATATGAACTGAATTCCTGAATTACTGAAAGGTCTTTCTGAGTGCCCCCCAAGTGGCAGCTGGTTGTCTCTGAAAAGCTATGTATGTTCATTTTGGTTTTGACATCTTCCGTCAGTATATGGTTTCAGCACCAGTCGCAAATGTCCATTTAGGGACCTTGTGCTCTTGGGAAGCCTGTGTATTCATGCCAATTCCCAGACTGGTAGTGGGACTGAGGGGAGAACCTGGGGTGACTCACAGCCTAATTTCCACCACTAGCAGTGAGAACGGAAGAGAAGGCAGCTTGAAGCCACGTGTGAGCCCTTCCTTCCTTTGAAGAAAATCAGCTCCGCCATTTTCCAAAGTGACCAGTCCTTTCACCTTCACATGGATACAATATTCCAAGCAATATCAAACCACTAATATTTTACACTGATGGGCACATCGAAAACAGAGGAGTAGCAGTGTTGTCCATAGGCACAGCCCTGGGTGAGAATAAGAGAGACATCGTCTCTTCCTAGCTGTTTCTCTTCCTATTGATAAAGACCAGCAGGAGTGAGAGGTTTTGGAGCCAGGTTGTTCATCCCATAAGAAAGTTCAAGCTCCTGTAAAATAATGTGATGTCTGGTTCCATCACATGGGCAATATACTCCACTTAACAGGGACATGCTTCATCTGGATAATTACTATCTGAAAATGTACTTAGTCTGAATGAATGGCAATGACTGCTGTTTAATCAGGCCACTAACTGGCAATGTTTCTTCTTAATGTTGATGCATTCATGTTGTGACAGGCTGACCCCCACACCGGGGTGCCACCTGATGTACTGGGGTACCACTGAGCCCACCTGTTCCAACAGCCTGGGCTCCCTCAGTCTGTCCTGCTGAGCCAGGCCCTCAAGCCTTCTCCAGCACACACACAAGCAGGGACACACCCAACTGCAGAAAGACAGACACTGAAATCAGCTCTGCATGGGAAGACACAGCTAGGGAATTACCCAGAACTCAAGTTCACGCCCCCTCTGGAGAGTAAACTGAAAATTGTTTTGTCTTGCACTGCACAGAAAACTGTACAGCATAAGCTCATAAAATTTGCTCCCTCCCTCAGTGTGGAGGAAGATATGCACAGCTTTTTGCCCCCCCAGTTATGAATTCCACAAACTGGTTTAGAGAAAACAAAAACAAGTTTATTAACTACAAAAGATAGATTTTTAAGTGATTATAAGGGATAGCAAACAGATCAAAGATTACTAAACAAATAAAACAAACATGCAAACTAAGCTTAATAGATTAAAGAAACTGGTTACAAGTAGTAATTTCTCACCCTAAATGTTGTTTTAGGCATTTCTTTCACAGGCCAGACACCTTTTCCAGCCTGGGCTCAGCTCTCCTCCCCACTTTTGTCTTTGTTTCTTAGATGTTTCCAGCAGTCATCCTGGGTGGGGATTCAGTGAAGAAAGACCTGGATTAACTCACTTCCCTGCCTGAATTACAATTTACATATGGCGGGAATCTTTTGTTTCCCAGTTTGATCCCCACCCTCTATTAGTAGAAAAATTCTAGTAGTCCAAGATGGAGTCCAATACTGGGTGACGTGATCACACGACCCTGCAGTGTCAAAAGCAGCCATGAGTCAAAGGTTGTTTGCAGCATCACAGGAAGGTAGGAGATTAGCATCAAAGTCCTATTGTTCTCCCTAATGCCCCATCCAGGCTGACTGCATTCTGTCTGGTGCACATTCTCCAGGTGTAAACCCATTTGTAATTGGTACATTGTCAATATTCCTAAGTTCAGATACAGAAATGATACATGCATATAATCATAATCATATTTGGCAAATTACAACCTTTCCAGTGATACCTCACATGACCCATCTTGCATAGAACACATCTTAGTTATGCCATATTCATATCATAACAGTATCTCTATGAAGAATATGGGGCGTAGTGTCAGACAGACAATGTCAGGCGATATTTAATTAGTCATTACATTAGAGTGGAACTCTAAGAGGGAAGGGAAGGGAAGATCCTTGGTCCCAACTCTGTCCCATGCTAGACAATGAACACAGAACTGGCCTAACATAGCAGATCAGGATTCCCTTGCACAGGGGAAGCCCTGGATGATGTAAAGCCAGTATAGCCACATCTGTGCCACTGCACACTGGCCCCTCTAGTGTACAAATGTGCCAGAGCTGGAGGAGATGTGGTCAACACTGCACTCCAGTTGTTCAGGGCCAACAGAATAGCTCATAGCCAGCCATCGCAGTTGGCACGAGTTTACTCTATGACCCCAGAATAGCAGAAAGGCGGCAGAAAACCACTGATGCTTCCTCTTTCCCTTTCCTCAGGTATACGGAGTGGAGTTCAGTAGGGTTAAACACTAATAGGTACAGACATTTCTATCTTCCAGCCAACATTTGTGGAGAGTTTCCAGTAGCATGTACAATCATGTAACTTAACACATGCTAAAACACAACTAAAAATTCAAGCATAGGCGTGCTCTTAGAGGCCAATGGTGGCTCTCTGGTACTGTGTTACAGTGTTTTAGATTTTACTGGTTTAGTAGTATCCACTCATGTGTGCGGTGGACTCTTCTCAGCAGTTATGGTGTTCCTTTTGAAGTTTCTCATTAGCTGCGTTTCTTGTGGCTCCCTGTAGTTTGCCTTTGGACAGTTATCACTGTCTGAGTTTCCACTGTACTTGAAGGGCCAGTGTAAATCAGCTTCACTCCATTGATTTCAATGAAGCTACATTGATTTACACCACCACTGGATCTGGCCCTCAAAATACCCAATTCTGTATATGTCACTGAAGTGAAACAGCTACTAGAGTATCAATAATATCCTAATGCACGGTGGAAGTTTGAGCGCAAATGTATGAATTAGCTAAAGATTAACCAGGATGCCAGCTGAGCTTTGATTCACCTGAGAAACATTGCCAGGCTGAGATCCAAGCTCAGATCAAGCGATGCCAATATTTTTGCTTATGTCTCCATCATTCCTTGTCTAGAGTATAACAATTGCCAGTAATTTTGCTTAATAAAGAGCTTTTCTGCATATTGAAGGGCTCTCCTTTCAATGTGAGTCTCAGTGATTGTGAATTCCAATTTGGAACAGAATACCTCTCTTACATTTTAGTCCTGAAGAGTTCCTTTCTTAAGGTGATGTGAGATAGTCTAAAAAAGATATTACTGGTATTTCATGCTCACTTGCAGCTCAGCAAAGTCTTTACAGCATGTGAGTCTTTATATAAAGGGCAAAACAATTATTAATTAAGTTGAACAAAATAATGTTGCTTTTAAAATTCTCAGGCAACTGCTCTTGAAACAATGCTTTTGCTAGAGAGGTATATTTTCAAGGTGTTTTTATAATGCCTAGGTATGCACTTCTTGACAGATGGATTTTCTGCTGCGGGAATGAGTAGTAAAAGATGAATGAATGTATTAGCTTTGCATGGATCTGTGCTTATTCTTATATTTTCAAAGCATTGCAAAGAGCTCCAGTGGCCCAACACCTATTAAAATCAGTGGGAGTCTTAGCGCTAAAGACTAGCAGGTCTCTTTAAAAATGTTCCCATTATTCTTGATTTGAAAAGTAAATCTGTTAAGCTTTGTTAATCATTTAAAATGTTTAATTTAGATACACTGTACTATAGCCACATCCTTCTGCTGCAAATTAACTCCTGACCAGATACTTTCATTTTAAAATACCCAAATATTTTTTTAGTGCTGCATTTTATGATCAAAACATTTCCATTCATCCATCAGGCCAATACGGAATGTGGTAAGGATCTTGTAACTGACTGCACACAGCTGCACCCCTGTGACTTCAGTGGTGCTCCTTACAGTTGAAGAGATATGCCAATGAGCAGTCAATTGCAAGCTTGGGGCCTTTTGTTTTGTGTAATATGATATAAAGTATATTATCTGTACATTCACTAAGGTTCCCTTAGACTATGAGTCCATTAGATTCCCTTAGATCTATTCATACTCATTTATTAATATAAACCAAAGTAATTTATTACATGCTGAGGATGATGGCTAAAGTGAGGCCCAAAGCTCAATTCTGTACACCCCCCAGTAGTTGTTTTCCTTTTTATGTGTCTTCTTTTGGCCGTTGGCGTGGAATTCACCAACCTAGACTTCCTTCCACTCAAGTAAACTCTGAAGTCCAAATTATGAGGTGAAGTATGTGTGTGAGGGGTAAGTTACATTTTTTGGGAAAGAGTCTAAGAAAATAGGTGATGTTCAGAGGTGACTTGAAGGGAGTCTAGACTAGGGCCTGGTCTACACTGTGCGGGGGGATCGATCTAAGATACGCAACTTCAGCTACAAGAATAGCGTAGCTGAAATCGACATATCTTAGATCGACTTAGAATCACTTACTTCGCATTCTTGCGGTGCGGGATCGACGGCCGCTGCTCCCCCGTTGACTCTGCTTCCACCTCTCGCCCTGGTGTAGTTCCGAAGTCGACAGCAGAGCGATCGGGGATCGATCACTACCCGCCCATCTGGCGGGTAGTGTAGACATGGCCTGAGAGTCTAAATTGGTGCAACATGGGTGCGGTAGAAGAAGAAGAAGGTGTAAGGTATTCCACTTACTTCCCTTCTGAATTTGGCCCAGTATGTACAACTGTTTATTTTAAAGAACATCAAGAGTGCCCAGAGCCTTAGGAGGGGAACTCTTTTTAGCAGTTTAGTATACATTTAAATAAATTAATTAAATAAAGGCTGGCCTTTCTAAGACCTTGAATTATTAATCTCATTCATTATTATTATTGTGCTGCAGAGTGCTGGGTATTTTACCAAAATGTACGAAGACAGGGTCCTTGCTTTTAAGAGTTTTCAGTCACATTTGTGCACAGCTCAAAATAAGGGTCAGTGTGGTTCTACCCTGCACTGTGGAGCACTGGGATGCATTCTATCTCAAGGAGACCTCTCCCTGAAGTCCCCACTGTGCTTGGGAAGCATATCTGCTACAACACTTCTGTGCTGGGTGCAGTGTTCTCTATGGTGGTCCCGATTTGTGGACTGGTGCAGGGCATGGAGAGGGCAGGGTCAGTGTGCAGCTTCTTACCCTCTTCTTTTGAACTGGTGGGAAGGATGAGGGCCAAGGGAGAAGGGATAGAATGGTCTCTCCCCATCTCAAAAATGCAAGGACAGTAATTCTGCATGTGAGTCATGCAAATGCTAGGGAAGACTCTATGTCCTCCTCCCATGCTGTGCCCCATGCAGAATCTGGCCCTAAGCAAGTCATATGCATATCAAGGCTAGGAGATGGGAAGTAATGAAAATCCAAGTGATTGAGCAGGGTGATCAAGAACACTCCTGGTTAGCTCCAGGATTTTTCTGATTTGTGATGATTTATGTCTTCAATGCATGCAGCACTAGGGTAGGTCTTTCGGATTAGATGGATTTAAAGGGGAAATTTGAAGGTGGAGTGGAGGGACATGGCAGACTGGGTCAGAAAAAGGACTCCGACTACAGTATATAGAGCGAAGTGGAAGAAGGGCAGGAGATTACCAATGCCTCTGTCCATGAAGGTTGTTCTAAGACACCTTTTACCTTAGTATCAAAGGATCATACAAAGTTAAGCAGAAGAGTCCATAACAAAAAGTTTGCTGTTGTTTCCCGTGATCAAGGGGAATTAATCTGAGTATTCAAGAATGTAAGGGAGTGAAAGTCCAAGAAGTGCCTGAAGGGGAGGTAGCTTGTATGGGTCAGTAGAGAGCAGTGGGCAAAGTAGGGAGCAAAAGGTAGTAGGTTTCCGTCATACATGTGAACAATGTGGTGTTGCAGTGGTGATATGGGATAATTGAGATCCATGCTGTCCCTAGAGAGGGGCATGTTTTATAGCGGCACATATCCTTCTCTCACACCCGCTTCACCTCACTTCTGTCATTCAGTGACAACTCAAAAATACAGTGGCCATAGTCCTGGGCAGCATCACGCTGCACATATGCAACTCAGAAGTCAGGGGCAGATGGTTTTATGCCACTTGTATTCCTCTCCAATCCTGGGACCAAACAAACACCAGCCTGGTCCTCAGTATCAGATAGTGCCGCCTCTTGCTAACCTTGGCTGCATATAGCCTCAAGAGTCCATTAAAGCAACCAGGTATAAAGATGCACCAGAATCTGGACTCATTTTCCTTCCAGAGACGGCCCACATGCTGTACACTCTTAGGCGATTCCATCCTGAACTGGTCCCTTAGGCTAGCATTATGCCTGGGAGAATGGCCCAAAGCAGTCAGAATGGCACTGAGAAACTAGTGTGTTAGCTGTATTGTAACTAAACATTCTTAATGTATACAACAACCAGGATGCTGACTGGAAATTGCTTGGCCCTTGGCGAAAAACGGTTTGGCAGGAGTGTCACGTTCTACATATGGTTCACTTAAACAGAACTACTCACACAGCCTTACTGTATTTGTAAACCATTTATATTTAGAAGTTAAAATAGCTACTGGCCAACATTTCCGCTCACAGACAGTGATTTGATAAAATTAATTAAAAGAAAAGGATACAAGGAGTAATTTGTGAAAGTTAATGTCTAAATATATCTCTGTCACTTTCTTCCTTTCAGGAGGTATCTCATTGCCTCTCCATAGTTTTATCTGAAAATTTCTGACTGCCTATGTTAGGCCCCAATCCTGCACTGTGTTCTTGTAGGCAGAGAGCTATGCCTGTGTGGAGCCAAATGGTTTCTCTTTCTTAGCTCTGTTTTGTCTGTGGGTCCCTGTATGTGCTGTATGTGACTGATGAGTACACCAAGAATAACACTGGTGGTGTGAAGGTCAGAATTTGGACCAAGGTATGCAGCCCCCATCCAGGGGTTGGCAGGCAGAGGGTTAATACACTTTTGCTTAGCAAAGATAAAACCACAGCTGCATGCCGTCAGTACAGGAATTATGAGGGAACCAAACTGTGAGGAAAGTGATGCTGGGCTCATCTGTGGTGAATAATGTAATCTCCCCAAGATGTCATAAGGGGGATGTGCTCTAAGGCCTCATGAGTAGTTTGCACAAGGAGTCAGGATGTTTATTTTAGGAATGTGGACTATGGAAAAAATAGCTGTGTCTCCATAATAGTGAACTTGTTTTGCCTATTTTAGGCCCACTAGCATGTTAATGGGTTTGTCCCTTCCTTAGGATAGGTTGCAGGGGAGAAAAGGGAAAAGATACCCTAGTTTTAAAATTGCAGTTGAAAAGGGGAAGAAAGTGGACAAAATAAAAAGCAACTGCAGAGTGAGTTGAAAGTGAAGGAAAGGAAAGATTCGGTGTGGGGGGAAAACCCACATAAAGATAACACTGGGCAGCAATTTGAGCCTGCCTGACTACTGGAAGGTTTTTCTGTTTGCAATACAAAACCCAGCCTTCTCTTTAGCTTGAAGAATATGACTAAAAATGGATTTTCCCTCAGTAAAGATGAGTGTAACTTATAAGAGAAGATTTGCATGCTTAAAATAACGTTATAAACATTGTGAGGGAGTTTTACTCTCCCTAACATACACTTATATACGCACTCCGTGTGTGTGTTGTGATTATACATGAACATGGTACTTATACAGGCACTCAATGAGAGCATATGCAGAGAAAATTGTCCGCAGTTAATATACATCTAGCTAAAAAATGTTGCTGGGTGACAGGAAAAAGCAACATCTTTCTGGGCTGTCTAGGGAGCAGGATTCCGTCTCTGATCTCTGATGCTGGGAACCCGTGGGGCTGATCTCAACAGTATCCCTAACAAATTACCCTGACCTTCCAGATTTTACTCAATGCTCTGCAAGTGAAAGGCAGCAGATTTACAGGACCATTCCACCTCAGTGACCCTAAGAAACTATTTAAACCAAGAAAGTCACCGATGGGAAAAGCTTTAAAAAAAGCGGGGTTTCTCCATGTTTCCAAAGCTATCAGAAATGTGCCAATAGGTTTACGCTCTTATTCTATACAGGGGGGAATTATACACAGCTGTAGAGTTTTTCAGGACTCTGGACCAGAGCTATGAATCTTTTGAAAATGGCTTTCTCCACCTCTAGCATCATGCCAAAATAACAGTAAGAGCTTAATAACCTGGGATCAAACAGTGAGACTCAAGGAGAGAGTACAACTTATTTGTTAAATAGGTAGTCTAAGGCCAGGAACATTGTATCAGGGTAACAAAAGAGGTTTTTTGGCTCAAAGAAAAATGTGTTACTCGTATAAATAACAGGCTTGGGCAATATTCCAAAATCTGCTTCAAGTGAGTATGTGGAAATGTCCATCATTGCTATGATAAAACAAACTAATGACATGTGTAACGTCTGTTCCTTTATTACTGAAAATCTTTGAATCCATATTGGTCTGCCAAGGAAACAGAAGATGAGGTAGATAAGAAACAACTTAATTAGGCCAACAAAAATTGGCAATGTGCAAGCTTTCATGTCAGAGGACTGCTTTCCTTTAAGTACTGGCAAATTTCTGAGCATCACGGTGAAATATATGTGCGATCACAGAAGTTAGAGATAGAAAAGATATTTTTGATTAATTGAGTTTGGATACCCTAGAAACATAGGTTTTAAGGTAACAAGGAATTATAATAATCATCTAAAGTCTGACCCCATGTATCACACAACCATAGAATTTCACCCAGTAATTCCTGCACCAAGTCCATAATTTCTGTTTGAGAGATAGCATATCCGTAGGAATAATATTGTGTCAATACAAATGACATCTTTACTCCTACTAATAGTCCTATGACTGCTTCACATCTTTACTCACACCAATAACTTTAATGGGGCCACTTGTTTCTGTGTGAATAATGGTTTGTAGAATCGGGCTCTGGGATAGTTCCTATTATAAAAATGAAGCTTTTTAAACACAAAATGCAACTGTAGAATGCAAATGCAAATATGAGGCCTCAAACCTTGCATAACTGTGTATTATTTGTTAATCGACTACAGGTATCATTTTATCTTCCTTTGTTGCTCATAAACCTTCTGAAATGTAGTGCTCTCCACCAGAATATTAGGCATGAAGCAGGTTGCAAAACAAAAACAAATCTCATGATATTTCCTTTTCATTTTTTCTATGTGTATTCCAAATTTTGTTTTAATGGAGATTTTCCTACAGGTTGTAGCCATGGGCCATTCCCTAGACTAAAGTAAGTGAATATTATTATTTTGTTTGCTATCGCAAGTGTCTATTTGGTGCCCATCACAAGTCTTAAATAGAGACATTCAAAGTCTTAAAAAGAGAGGTCAAACACTGTGGTGGCCTGTGGCTCCACCACTCACCTGGAAGGCCTGACCAAGGGGCACATCCTGCAGTTGTTTCTAAAAAGAGCCAGGTGTGTGCTTAATTGGATTTCCACGGGAATCAAATTCTAGAATCAGCTACTAAGATAGCTCTGCCACCAGCACCCACTACTTTGTAAATACAGTACAATGAAGCATATACAAAGAACATGTAACCCACACACCTTCTGGGCGTGGTGGTTTTCCCATCTAGTGGCACCGAGACCACTTAGAGAGAGAGATAAAATGAGTCTGCTCTACAGCCTCAGCTAACAGGCAGTTGGCTTTTAGCTCATGCGGTAGAGGCTCATGCACTAAATTCCAGAAGTCATCGGTTTGATCCTGCCTGCCGACGACTAGGGTCTGTCGGTGTTATAAACACATCAATGCTCTCAGCTCCTAAAGGTCAACTAAAATGCAAGACAAGAATACATGGTAACTATTGCAAAGCTGGGTGGCAGATACCTCACCAGTTCATCTTTGTTGAAAGTGAATTGCTTCCTTTATAGATCTGAATATGCTCCACAATGAGCAAAACCTGACCTGGGAGAAAGAAGGGGAAATCTTTACAGTTGCAATTCTTCAACAAAAAAACTTCAAAAACAGACTCCAATGAGAGACTGCTGAATTAGAATTAATCTGCAAACTGGATACAATTAACTTAGGCTTGAATAGAGACTGGGAGTGGATGGGTCATTACACGAAGTAAAACTATTTCCCCATGTTTATTCCCCACCCCCACCCCCCACTGTTCCTCAGACATTCTTGTCAACTACTGGAAATGGCCCACCTTGATTATCACTACAAAAGGTTTCCTCCCCTCCCCCTTCTCCTGCTGGTAATAGCTCACCTTAAGTGATCACTCTCCTTACAGTGTGTATGGTAACACCCACTCATGTTCTCTATGTATATAAATCTCCCCACTGTATTTTCCACTGAATACATCCGATGAAGTGAGCTGTAGCTCACGAAAGCTTATGCTCAAATAAATTTGTTAGTCTCTAAGGTGCCACAAGTCCTCCTTTTCTTTTTACAGGGAAAGCTTTCTTTTCTTGTTCCTTCAGAGCCACAACTGAGTGGTCAAGTAGAAATAGGATGGAGAAGTGGCTTAGGTGTGTCTTTTGGAAGGTAAAATGATGGGTCTGGGACACCACCATTCCTAATGTGCTTTTATTTACAAATACGATCTTTAGTAGAAAAAGCAACATAGGTCAGCCCTGTACACTCACATGAAAGTTACAGTAGGTGCTTCTCTTACATGTACAATACTTCCTTGAACAAATTCATTGTTTGATTTTCACCCTGCAGAGAATCCTTGCATCATGCTACCCTATTTTTTGTCTAGCCAGTTCAGCACCAACTTTGCATGCCAGTAGTTTGTCTATCGGGCTGGAGAAAGGAGGGAGTCGGCAGGGATTTGAGGAAATTTTTATTCTTTGGCTTGCAGAAAAATTGGGTTAAAAGTATTTTATTGTTGACAAAAATTTCCCCAATCAAAAATAGTGCATCATTGACACTCATCAGTTAAATACAGCTCACTGTGGAAATATCTGACTGGACTACCCTGCACAACCTCTACCACACACAGAGGTCAGAAATTAGCAGCATCAAGAGCAATTGAACTCTCTCTTTATGTATTTAAATTCAACTTGAAAGTAGAGAGCATAGGATTTTTGGAAGGAAGTTCACTGCTGAAGGGGATAAGGAGGGACATATATATATTAGGAGAAGTGGAATTCACAGACCCCTTAAAGGGAGAGAAATAACTTCAATTTTATTTTAAAATGTACACAAATCCTTTTGCAAACAGGAGTATTTTGTCCTGTTCTACTCATTTGTCTTGTGGGGTTCTTTCATAAGCTGCACACGCCTTCTTGCCATAGTAATAATGTCAGATGCAGGAACATGTCTCTTTTATGATATTGAGAAGGCACAAGTCATGTACACAAATGCAGGAAATATTTATTTGTGTTTACTAGATATTTAAATGGTTGACTACAAATCATTTAAAGATTCCTGTGGCATGAATCATGCCACAGTTTCACATACAAGTAGAAACATTATGTATCTTATTGAGTTTTTAAAGCACTAATGAATGTGAACTATACAACAGAGTTCAGCTGGACCTTTTCACCCCTTCTAATATATGCTGTGGGTATTTAATATTCCTCACTAGGGAGTAATGCTGGTGTACAAGTCAGTAATATATTAGGGACTGGAGCCATGAACCTACTGAGAACATAAACTAAACTGATTTACAATTGTGGTACATTACAAAAAGGACCATTATTGTGGGGTTAGAGATGTCAAAGTTGGTGACCTGGTAGAATGAAGTATTCCCTGCCACATAGTCCACCTTGGAAAAGTAATTGACAGAGATATAATCTTTTAGAGACTTGTTTTTCTCCCACATTAAATATTGTTTTAAAAACTTTTTTTTTTAAATCAGAGTTTTTGTGAAACTGATTGTAAAACAGGAATTATTTCCAGGTAAAGTTTGCAGTAGATAGGAAGGTGGGCAAGTGTGTTTACCAAAGTCAGATCTTAATCACTGGGTTACTTAAATGCACTGATGAGGTTCATATGATATTTTTTTGGAAAAGTGAGTTGCTACTTCCCAGTTAGGTGCAGCACTAAAATGATACAGCAGGATGTTACCGGTTTGAGGGCTTGGAATATTTAAAAGGTGTAAATAGTTCATGGAGTATCTTTTTTGAAGAACACTCCTGAAGGATGCTCACTGCCACTACTAAGCAGCTATTCTGCATGTAAGGTACTAAGGTAAAGGATACCAGAACAGATTCTGCTCTCATTTACACTATCATAAATTAGGAGGAACCTCGCTGAAGTGGTTAGAGTTCTCCAGATTGGTACCAGTGTAAAATGAGATTAGAATTCAACCTCGAGAATCCAAAATTAGACCTATGAAGCTTTTTCTGCACTCACTCACACTGGTTTCACACCCATGTTAGTTCAAAAACGTAGTGGAGTTACTCCTGATTTACGCTGGTATAAAGGAGATGAGAATTAGGCACACCATCTATTTTGAATAAATGGGCTGCTGATGACATGCTGGTGACAATCCTATGTGAGGAGGAACAACTCCTTCATGGCTCACTTGCTTTCACGTGATTCATGATAATTTTTCTGTTTTTAATAATTAATGACACCACTGTTACACTAAAAGGAAAAAAAGGATTTATCATTAATTAATTTCTTCAAATGTATAAAAAAAATGTCTGTAGGTGCCCATCCTGCGCTGTGGGCACCTGTCTCATAAATTAAATACACAGAGAATGGCTACCCATAAATAGACATTAGCCCACCCCCTTCTCAACAGCTGGAGTAAAGGAGGTAAGGAAAAGAGGGGCCTTGCAGTAGGCCCAGAGAGTTAGCAAATCCAGGCTCTGGCAGAGGAAGCGGGGAACCAGCTGAAGACCCTTCACAGAGAACTTGGGTTCAAGCACCACTGCTGATCTCAGCTGTGACAGTACATCATGGGGAGAGAAGTGATCTCTTAGGCAGGCAGGTCCCAAATAATTTAGGGTGAAATTCTTACCCCTGCTCCAGCCCCTACATTCTGGAGTGGAATAATGGGGCTTTAAAAGCCCCAGTTCTAGCTGGAGAAGACTCTCCCCAGGGCATATTACTGAGGAACAAAGCTGCAGGATGCCTGGCAAAGAGGGCGTGCCTGGGGTGGAGCTGGGAGCAGGAAGGGCATGTCGGGGCAGGGCTGCAGCGTATAGTGCTCTGGAGATTCTGGCCAGTGCTGCTACAAGACGAGGTATCTGGGGATAGCCTGCCATAATGTAGACAGCCCTGTGGGCCTGTCAGAGATACAGTGGGGGGCACAGAGGCCCCAGAAGCTCAAGCTGAAGATTGGGAGGGTACAAAGGTGGCTTAAAGCTATTTTAGCCCCTTCTCCCTCTTGACTGTGAGTTCTCTGCTGAGATCTGCCCAGAATCTCACCCTTAGAGCTTTTTAGGTTAAAACAAATTGAATTCTACTCTAAGCTTATTGGAAGCTAGTGCAGATCCCAGAGCACTGTTTAAGTGTGCTTCCAATGTGCAATTTGCTTAATAAGAAAGTCACTGTGTCCTACACTAGCCTTGGCTTCTGGATGGGACACAACTCACATACTGTGCTATGTAACTGAAAGGCAGTGTCATTCTGTGTTCTGTCTATTGCACCTTTATGCAAAGGTGTCTCCCAGTCTGTCACAGGGTGTGTTGTGAGGCAAAACTATTAGTAACTTCAGTGTGAGTACTGACTGAATACAGATAGTAGGATTTGGTCGTTATGGCAGTAATTGCATATCAATAACTGAGCCATTAATCAAAGTACCTAAAGAGAAGCTGGGGAATTATAGACCAGCCAACCTAATTTTGATACCTGGAAAGGGATTGGAACAAACGATTAAACAATCAATTGGCAAGTTCCTAGTGGAAAATACGTAATAAGGAATAGTCAACATGTGTTTGTCAAGAACAAATCATGCCAAGCCAACCTAATTTCCTTCTTTGACAGGGTTACTGGACTTGTGGAAGGGGGGGAAGCTGTAGACATGCTATATCTTGATTTTAGTTAGGCTTTTGACCCAATTACACATGACATTCTCATAAGAAAATTAGGGAAATGTGGTCTAGATGAAATTGCTATAAGGTGCACGTATAACTGGTTGAAATACCATAATCAAAGAGTAGTTATCAATGGTTTGCTGTCAAATGGGAAGATGTATCTAGTGGGGGACATGTAGGGGTCTGTCCTGGGTCTGGTACTATTCAATATTTTCATTAATGACTTGAATAACAGAGTGGAAAGTATGCTTACAAAATTTGTGGATGACTCTAAGCTGGGAGGGGTTGCAAGCACTTTGAAGGACAGGATTAGAATTCAAAACAACCTTGACAAATTGGAGAATTGGTCTGAAATTAACAAGATGAAATTCAGTAAAGACAAGTGCAAAGTACTACACTTAGGAAGGAAAAATCAAATGTACGAATACAAAATGTGGCATAACTGCTGAAACATATCTGGGGGTTAAATAGAATAGGAGCCAATAATGTGATGCAATGCAAAAAAAAATTTCTGGATTGTATTAACAGAAATGTTGTAAGTAAGACACAGGAGGTTGTTGTCTTGATCTACTTGGTACTGGTGAGGCCTCAGCTGAGGTACAATGTCCATTTATGGGTAATGGACTTTGGGAAAGATATGAACAAACTATAAAGATCGCAGAGATGTTTAGAAAACCTGTCCTATGAAGAAAGTTTAAAAAAACTGGGCATGTTTTGAGAAAAGAAGACTGACCTGATAAGAGACAAGGTGGGTGAGGTAATATCTTTTACTGGACCAACTTCTGTGGGTGAGAGAGACAAGCTTTCAAGCTTACACAGAGCTCTTCTTCTGGTCTGGGTAGTGTCACAGTTAAAATACAAGGTGGAACAGATTGTTTAGCATAAGTCGTTAACACATATTTCAAGAGACCATGCAAAGTGAAGTGGCCTATTAACACCCCTCCAGACAGAGGGAGGAAAAGGATGGAGGGATGTAAGTAGGTTATAGATTGTTATAAGAAGCCATAAATCCAGTGTCTCTATTCAGTCCATGATTTTTAGTTTCTAGCAGAGTTATGAAGTTAAGCCCCCAGGCTCATCTTTTGAAAGTGTTGGTGCAGGTTTCCTTTGAGGATGAGGACTGATAGGTCAGATGTAGAGCGATCGCTTTGTGAAAATTGTTCACCCACAGGTGATGTGGTGTTTTTGTCTTTTATCATTTTCCCGTGTGAGTTCATTCATTCATTTGAGAGTGTAGTGATTGTCTGGTTTCAGCCACACAGTTGCTATTGGGGCATTTAGTGCACTGGATGAGGTACACCACATGTTGTATAGGATCCGTGGATCTTGAAAGATGTTTTCGGGGAGTGTGTGTGTGTGGGGGGGGGGGGTTGATCACTGTAGCAGTCGAGGTATGTCTACAGGTTTGCATCTGTTGTTCTGGCAAGGTCTGGTGCTGCTTGAGTTGGTGTGTCTTAGTTTGTGGGGATCTTGCTGATGGTGATGAACTTGGAGAGGCTGGGAAGTTGTTTGAAGGCCAGAAGAGGTGGTTCAGGAAAGATTTCTTTCAGGATGGGATCCTCACTGAGTATGTGTTGTAGCTGATTGATCAGCTCCCTGTATCGGCTCCAGTGTGGGGTGGTAGTTGACAACTAGGGGTGCGCAGTCATAGAGGGTTTATTTCAGTACTAAAAAAGCCTCTCTTGGGGTATTTCGGTAGCCCATTCCATGATATGATCTACTTCTCTGGCCTTCAAATGTGTTCAGGGCTCTTGTAAAGAAGATGGTGATCAATTGTTCTCCAAGGCCACTGAAGGTAGGACAAGAAAAATGGGTTTAATCTGCAGCAAGATAGATTTAGGTTAGATATTCAGAGAAGCTTTCTAACTATAAGGATAGGTAAGCTCTGGAATAATCTTCCAAGGGAGGTTGTGGAATCCCCATCATTGGAAGTTTTTAAGAACAAGTTAGACAAACACCTGTCAGGGATGGTCTAAGTATACTTGGTCCTCCCTCAACACAGGGATCTGGCTTGGATGATCTCTCGAGGTCTCTTCCAGCCCTAAATTTCTATGATTCTATGTTTATTTCAAAATTTAATATCTTGCATTTAGAGGAAGATATTTTCTGAGAAACCTGCAAGATATTTCAGCATGTATTGCCAGATTATATCTATTTCAGACAGTAGTTAAGAACTGAAAAGACCGTAAAGGTGGCAGCTATTTTTGAGAGAAAAGCTGGGTGAGGTAAATGGACCAACATGTGTGGGTGAGAGAGACAAGCTTTTATTTGTACCCATAAAGATTCCACTGAATGAGCCCTTCCTCTCTACTCCAAGCTGTTATGTCATTAGATAACAGTGTAACCGATCTGCCAGTCAGAGTTGGCAGCAAAAAGTGCCGGGTTCAGTATCTAGTGGTTCCTTTTCAACAATACAACATGAAACTGACTGGAGCCCCCACCCAGTGACCTCGGACAATTACACACCACCCCCTGGGAACCTCTAAGAGGCAATACTTCCCCCCATGCATGCACAGAGTCCGAGTGTAGCAAAGAAGCTTTTAATAAAAGGAGGGAAGTAACTTGGCATTAATTTGGGAAAACACCGCTTACAGGATTCATAAACATAAACCATGAGCAAAAGACCCCACCCCCAAGTAAGTTGGGCAGTGTCCTTTTCCCTCTGGTTCTTAAGTCCAACAACCAAAAATCCCTTTGATGTGCCCATCCCTTCTCTGTACCCCACTCACAGTTCTTGTCCTTGATCAGGGCAGACCTGGAGTCCAGAGGTGCATCTGCAGAGCTGACCTCCCACCCGGGGTGTGGAGGGGAGAGCAAGAAGGTTCCTTACTCACCCTGTTGCCCCAGCATTCGCTCGCCATTCCTCTTCACCGACGGCCCTGCCGGTATAATAGGGTGATAAATGTTTTATAAGACTGTTAAGGTTGCAAAGTCAGGCATTCAAAATTTAGAATACCATGCAAACTCTCCATTTACCATGTTCAGCTGACTAGAAATCAAAGAAGATATGTTTATCCTGTCATGAATTGATCATCTTTTCTGTTTTGATTACATAGGTTAAGCCAGGCAGTTTGAAATAAATTGATATCTAAACTACACCTAAGAACATTCTGCGCCTGCAAGCTGTGACCATTTATCCTGTTATGTTTTCTGAGTACTCTGGGATGGTGGGGATGAGAGACATTTCATTGTGAAATATTTGAAGCAGAAACAGAGAGCCTAGACTCTTTGGTTCTAGCCTGCCTGCTAAGTTTCTCATATACCACAAGGTTTTCTCTAGCAGCTAAAGAAAATAAACTGTTAGCATCTAGTGAACCCTGACAAGAATGTGCATAAGTACGACAATTTTTTTCAATTTCTTCCTTGTTCCAATTTCTCTGCCTGGAGTGTTTGCATTCTTATTACAGACCTGCTTTTCTGCTAGCAGCTCTGTCTTTTTTCAAAGCACTGCTCTTGTATAAGTTTACAAGTCATAGTACTTCTCTGACAGGACAACTAAAGTCAAATGCAGCCTCCTGTTCCTTGTGCAAAGCTGCATGGTGCAGTCACTCAGTGTCTGAGAGGGAATGAAACTCAGACAAAGCACAATGTAGGCCTCAGAGGTATTTGAAATGAGCCCGACTCATGATGAAGGGAGATCAGGGAGAACAGTTAAATTTAAATGCGTTGTTTGACCTGAAAAGGAGAAAAACAGGCCTCGTAACAAGTAATGACCAGTTTTCTCATAGGTGGAAAAACATAAAGGAATTCATAGAAGATGATGATAGATGTTGTGAACTGGTTATAATAAAAAGGCACAAAGCTTTTGTTTTCTTTCTTTCTTTTTTTTTTTAAACAGATAAAATTGAATTAAAATACCAGAGTAGAAATTCAGAGCACGAGTAATTTTGGGGGACTCTGTTGACAGAATTAGAACTATTATCTGTATTTAATAATAAGAAGAATTTGCACTAAATTGTGCACTCTGCAGTGGAGTTTAACAGTATATTGGACTCTGTGACATGGTGATTTATATGGATCTGTATCTACGGGCCTTTGAGATAAACTAAATCCATTACATCAGCATGTCTGCAAAATCAAGACCTGTCTTTTAATGAATGTTTGTGACTTACCCCATTTCAGTGTACTTTCAATTAGCTTTCAAATGATATGTTCATCCATGTAGTGAAAGATGCAAGGTAAAGTAAGCATAGTGCAGTGCTGTTCATCAGTAGAATGGAACCAGATGAATCACCAGAAAATTACTAAATATAGATATACAAATAATGTAAAAAGACTAGCAAACTGGAGCCAAATTAGTAATTGATTGTCAAATTATAATTAGTGGTATTTAACCATTATTATTTGTATTGCAGTAGCAACCAAAATATGATGAGCACTTTTCAAACACAGAATTAGACTTTGTCTCCACCCCAAAGGGGCCACAGTCTAAAAAAGGCCAGGTGAGTACAACTGGGTGACCAGATAGCAAGTGTGAAAAATTGAGATGGGGTGGGGGGTAATAGGCACCTATATAAGAAAAAGCCCCGAATATCGGGACTGTCCCTTTAAAATTGGTCACCCTAAGTACAACCTAAAAAGAGCAAAACAAAAATGAAGGGAGGAGGAAAGGGATTCAGTATGTCCAAAAATTTCAAAAGTGGTCTGAATTCTGGGTGGCCAGCTTGATTGAGACACCTTGGGCCTGATTTTCAAAAAGAGCTGAACACCCACAACTCCGGCTGTAGTCTATGGGAGCTGCAGATGTGAGCAGCACCTTTGAAAAGCAGACCCACAGTGTCTCAGTTTGGGCATCTGAAATCAGACCACTTTGGGGAGATTTTTTTCTTTCAGCTCCTGCTCTTCTTTCCCTCTCACGCAGTTTTTTTCACCATTTTTTCCACATTCTTTTTTCTTCAGAACTGCATGTTTCTTGTTTTCATAGAATTGTATAAATTACAGCTTTATTAGCAAATTAGTATTATGGGACCATAGAATTTAGAGATGGAAAAATCCTATTCGCTCATCCCTCCGCCAATACACAATTCATATTCCAGTACTTTTTTCTTACAAATTAGGGCTATCTCAAATGATGAGAATTGCACTATTTCCCTAAGGAGCCTATTCCACAGTCTGGTATGTCTCACTGTATTTTTGTCCCAGATTTTTAGTCTAAATTTCCTATTTTCTTATTCTATTTATTTATTTATTTGATTTACTTATGAAAGTACAATCAGGGAAATCTTTCCTGTATCTTTTCCATCTCTTTTCAAATCTCCTCTTAAAAGAAATATTTGCTCTTATTTATGCTTCCACGCCTGCAGGTCTTGTGTTTCAGGCATTGAACTGGAACTCAGTAGATCTGGGTTCGATTGCTGGCTTTACTACATGCTTGCTTAGATGCCCTGGGCAACTTACTTAATCCCTCTGTGCCTGAGTACTTCCTATGTCTGTCTTGTCTCCAGCTCATAAAATCTCTGGGGAAGGTTGTCCTTTAATATATGTTTGTACATTGCCTAGCACAATGGGGCTTTCATCTCAGTTGGTGACTTCTAAGCACAGCTGCACACATAACAAATCTAGTTTCTTGTTCCCACTGTTATTGATCTGAACACTTTCATGAAATCACTATACCATGTCTTTACACCAATTTGCTATAATTCATACCCTATGCTACTATCCACTGACTTTCGCTGTTTAAATTTAGAAAGTATTTTGGGGTATAGTTTGGGAGAAAAGTGTTATATCCAATACAGCTGTGTTTTTATAAGCTAAAATACATTTTTTGTTGCTTTCAGTATCAGGACATCCTAGACAATCTCTTGTCTCAGAAACAATGAAGGGGGTCAAGCGAAGAGCAAGATCTGACTGGGTGGGGCATGAAAGAACAAGCAACCTGTGCCTAAAACAGAGAACATGTATAGGTGAAGGGAGGATTCTGGAGTGTGTTCGAAGAGAAGTTTGACAGAGAAACAAAACCTGGGACATAGAATGTAAAAGGCAAAAAGAAAAGACAGAGGTGAAAATAGGCTGTGGGGGGGGAATGTCTGAGGAAGTGACAGAATAGGAGACAAAGTCAGCAAAAAGGTGAGGTGGATGAACAGATTCCTGGAGATATGGTAGAATGATTGACAAGATTAGATGGATATTTTCTTCATTAAAGAACGTGACCAAAGAAAGCTTTCCATGACCTCAATTCCATAATGTCTGTACCTTTGAGCTATGGTGAAGATTTTTGTTTTTGGGTAAAGATTACCTGCAGTATGTAAGACTTGTTGTTGTAGCTGTTGCCCCAACTCCTTCCAATCTCAGACTTGACAAATCAATACTGGAAAAAAGCAATAGATTTAAAACCAGCGTCAAAGTGTCAAACTGAACAGTTTCTGTCAAATATAAGTGAAGTTATAATCAGTGGTATGAAAGGCAGTGAAATCTTATATTTGTGAAATCCAGGATAGGACTCAAACTTTCCTGAAGGTCCCTAGGATAATTCTGGAATAGTGGAAGTGTGCTGGTTGCATGCTGCCCGTGATACTTTGTGGAAATTTTTGTAAACCTATGAGAGCCACTAAATAATCCAGAAGTCTTATTGTAATGATACAGAGGGATATGGTGTAGAGTAGGATATCTGTGTAACACAAATATGGGATCAAGTGGAATTAATTCCTTTGCCTGCCTTTGGGTTTTTATTGAAGAGATGCTAATACCACAGTATTTACACAAATGCAGGAAAAATCCCATGTGACACTTATAAAATGATTTTGCCATGCTAACTTTTAGGTTACTAACATGGGTGAGTTAGATATCCTTAAAAAGTTGTAGCCAGTGGAGGTCACACAAAGAATGTATCACTATCAAATGTGTTTATTTCTGCATATGATAGTGGGGGACATTGGGGGGGAAAGGATGGATACTTCATCATATTATAAAGAATTAATTCACATACCTATCCACATACAAAATTATTAGGTTGAGTACAAAACAAAGAACATATATAATTGAAGGGGGGAAATTCATATTATAAAGTAAGCCTGGGATCTTCCTTTGCAAGTGATCCAATCATTAGCTAAGTCTTTGGGAAAGCTGTAGTGTTTACAGACCTATTGAACCATAAGAATGTGAAACAGCCTGATGCATTAAAGTTAGAGTTATTTTGATATAATATAGGCACAAGACATGATAGGAGGACCTCAGAAGATTCCATTCCATTCAAAAAAGAATTCATAATTCTCTATCCTTATCCAAATGATCAGTTTCCTGGGACTGCAAAATTGGGCTGATGATCTTATCGGAACAGACTTTCTTGAGAGATTCTCAAGAATTTGTTGGTTATTATTAATTGAATTGCAGTAATATTTGGAGATCCTAGGCTGAGGTCAGGGTCCCACTATATTAGGCCCTGTACAGACACATAGTAAGAGGCAGTTCCTTCTCCAAAGAGTTTATAATCTAAATAAATGTGACAGACAAAGGGAGGGGGGAAAATAGAAGTATTATAATCCATGTTTTATAGATGGGAATTGAGGCACAAAGAGATTAAGTGACCTCCAGAATCCAAGTACAATGCCATAACCACATCTCTTAAGAAGCATCCAAAAAAGAAAACCAATTTAAAGACCTGATCAAACTTTTTTGTCTTTTTTTGTTTTAGCTCAGTTTTGGTTTGGTATAGGGTGACGGCTTAAGTCACAGCTCATGTTAGCTGAATGCATCCACCTGTCTCAAATCACAAGCATCTAAGTTGCTTGACTTTAATTTTTCATAAATTTTGTTGTCGGGTCTTTTTAATCCTAGGTAATGACTATTGGATCTTTAGCTGATGTGTTCTAGCTGTAAATTTCAGCATATGCACACTGTGATTGTACCAGATGCTTCAAAGAACATTACTAAATTTGTGACAAGCTAAATGTCTTTTTTTCTGTGATCATTGGAATTGAAATGAATGTTGATTTCTTGCACATGACTCTTGATTACCCTTCATTGCATACAATGAAAAAGGAGGCTAGATTAGGAAGCAATAACTCTTCTCTTTGCTGAAGGCTGGACTCTGCTATCCTTACTCATACTGAACAGTACTTACAGGAGTAGTTACCTGCACTTAATGGGACTACTTGTGTTGGTAAGGTTTGTTAATGGAGCAGTTTGTCCTACTGGATGGAGCACTAGACTGGGACTCAGGAGACCTGCACTCTATTCCTTGCTCTGCCAGGGCAGCCTTGGGCAAATCATTTCATATCTCTGTACTTCAGTGTCCACATCTGTAAAATGGGGATGATACTGACCTGCTTGTAAAATGCTTTGAGATCTACCAATGAAACATGCTACATAATTATAGTATTATTCAGTGTGAGTAAGGATTGCAGAATCCTGTCCTGTACTTTTATTGTTTATTATTTTTGTCCCATTTCTTCTTTTTATGTAAGTAAACTTTTAAAACAACTCTGAGTTCTACCTAATATTTTTATTAGCATAGAATTTAAGTGAAAACAGTTCATATTTAACTTCTGGTGGTCCTAATAAAAATATTTTTTTAAAAATAGTTTAAATATAACTGATCATAGAACATGAGATCTTATTTCCCTGCTAATTTTTGTCATCCCTCTTTTTGTATGAAAGAGTAAAATTATGTCAGAAACCCATTACATTTTTCCTTTGTTACCACATTTTACAACATATTTCTTTGTCTTTAATGGACTGATACTCTTCCATCTAATTTTAGGTGGAAAGGACATTTTTCTAGGTCTTTGTCACTCATTCAGGCTTAAATTTACTTTAGAGTTTCTCCTTCCATTAGGAAAAGGAACTATTTTGCACAATCTGGCTCTTTTGGGTTTGGGTAGTACATAATGGAAGTGATGACATAATAACCTTAACTATAATACCTCAAATGCAACAATATAATACATTTGCCTAAGTCTGGGAGAGGGAAACCAAATCAATTTATTATAGCCAGTTGCCTTACACTCACATGCTGTGCCAGTTTCGTGTGAATGTCCCATTTACTTTTTCACATGAACTGCCACAGCATGGTTTAAACAGATATTTCTCTAGCAGTGGTGTTAAGATTCCTCATTAACATCATTTTGGGAGTCATTGGGCCAAATGCATCCCAAGTGTAATTCCACAGAGCTCAGTGGGGTTGCATTAGGGAATATCTGATCCATTATCTCCATTCAGCCTGCTTGTTCCTCTTTGTTCTCTTTTACAATTTTGTTACTTTTGAGCATTTCTCACTTTGCTGGGAATTGATCTTACCAAAAAGCTCATGAAACTCTGAAATCATTTTTAACATTCATCAGGTATCCCCTCCCCCCATCCATTCTACCATTCTAAAATAGATTTTTTTACATAACTGATGTTGCTATTTATAGTCACAGTATTCAATTAAGCTATTTAAATATCGTGAGGCCCAGGAAAATAAAGAAATACACTACAGCTTTTTCAAGATGATTTTTGAGATTTTAGACTTAAATCGCATTTAGTATAGATCACCTTGTCCTGTTGTTTTAGCTTCTGCAAATATGGGAATATCTCGAAGTACTGCGCTGTCGAACCCCCATGATTAATATATTCTCCTATGAGAAAATTAGTGTTCTGTATTTGTACTGAATGTTTATTTTCAACCTTTCTTTATTTCCATTAGAAAAAGCAAAAGCATGGATGCAGTTGTTAATCAGCCAACACAGAAAATTGTTCACAGGTTAGATTTGTACTTAGATTCCATTGTGTGCCTAATAAATCAAGTATTTATATGATTAGTCTTTATAATGAGAACAAACAGTATCATTGGATCAGGCAATGGAACAAAATGAAAGCATTTCCGTGACAAAAATGGTAATGAGTTGGGTAAATGGAACATACCTATCCCTTTTCAGAGCAATGATATCTCTTGCCCCTTATCATATCCGCTGTATGCTATTGTGATTTTTCACAGACAATGTGAGGCCTAGTTCTGTTAATCTTTCTTGGAAACTGTTAACTCAGCTTATGACCCTTTTCATTTGAGTTTTTGTTTAGATGTCTTCATCTCTGTGAGATCTTCTAACGAGATCTGGTTTTTACCAGATCTATACGTACTGATGTGATCAATAGAGGAGACTGACGTGAGGGGGCAATCCTAGGTTCCCTCAGTGTGTTTTTATTTTCCTATCAAAGATCTTTTTGTTCTTCGAACTCTTAAAATAATTAAGTCCTAATGTGAGAAGCTCTTGGGTTTGCATTCCTCAGGGAACAGCCTTCAGGCTCCAGTGGAATTAAAGCACTGGTTGTTAGCTGCTGCTTGAAAAAGTAGCAGTTGGAAGGCTGGTGGTAACAACTGGAGATGTGCTGGTATCAAAAGCCATGCTGCTAGAATAAATGTAGCTTTATCTTCACATCCAGACTTACACATTCAGTAGCGTACTGTGAGAGAAGTGTGATTGATCATGCACCCATGTGTTCTATTTCTCATTCAGACACACAGACAGCATGGCTGTATTTTTTGTGTGTGTGCCTTCTGCTTCATTTTAATATGTGTGAGACTTAAAACTTTTTTAATTATTATAAGGGGCAGTAACAATACTGCACCTAAATAAGATGCATGGGAAAAGGTCTCATTGGAAGTTGCCCAATGGCAAAGATACTGTGCAAACTGTTGGTTGGTTTATGTTATGATAGTTTGCAGAGATATATATGTAATGAGAATGATAAGGAAAAACAGAATTTAGTTTAGATCATTGTCTTTCTCAGAATCCTAAAGAACTCTTTAGGAGTTAGGAGTTAAGTGCTGGTAAATGTAGTCACTGTGTACGCAAACTTTCACAGCCAAGCTTTAGTCAATAACAGCCTTGAATATTATATGACAAAGTGAATGTTGGGTAGAAACCAGGAAACTATCCCCATACTCTTTTCAAATAATCACTGGAACTTTTTTCTACAGCAGACTAGAGCCCAGATAAAGCCCTCATCTGAACACTGTCGACACTTATAACAATGCAACTTTAGATGTGGCCTTCAGCAATGCTCCCAGCCATACTCCCTGTCTCCCAGTCAGTTTGGAACAACTATACCTGCTCTTCATGAGCCAGAGATTCCCTCCCCATGGGCCAAATCCTCAACTGAGCAAGCTTTACAAATGCTAAAAGAGAGCATTTTCCGTGCTGCCTAGGGCACAGGATCTGAGATCGTCCCTAGTATGTGTGTGAAGTGTTTGCTAGTGCAAAGATCCTTGCACACTCATTCAAGGGTCAATCATAATCTAGTCTTCAACTAAGTGGAAAGACCTCAGGAGCTGTTACTTTGTAACTTGATTTCCAGAGAACACCACATGCAGAACCAGTACCTCTGCCTCCGCAGACAGCTGAGGGGCACAGTTCTCAGATCCAGTCCTGGAAAGTATTTTAGTATTTTCAGTAAGAATCACTAACAGTGGTGAGTAGCTTCCTGGATAGCAAGTGTATCAGGCAATGTGTATTGTTTCTGAATCTAATAACTTCTTTGTGGGGAGTTTTCCTACCATGGTGTTGCTGTTCTCTAATGTAGAGAATCAAGAGTTGAGCAATCAATAGAGCATAGTAATGATTTTAATGAGAGGAGTAGTCAAATAAATGGCATGTTACCAAGACATGCAGTTGCTTTGAAGGTGTTGTCAGCAATAAACCATGAAGTTACTCCAAAGTCTTACTTGCTACAGGGTTTTTGGGGGGAAGGGGCTGCTTATTTGTTTATTTGGTTTTTGGTTATAATGCATAGAAAGTTATAGAAAACAACCCTCTCAACTAGCCCTAAAGATACAGAGCCTTTCAAATCCCAGAAGGATTTGTGCTTCTGGCAGTTGCCTTTTAAGCTTTCTGAAAGCTTGGTCTCAGCATCTTAAGGGTGAACTCCTCAAGTGCCGTGCATCTAGGTAGGAAAATCACATTGCTTGACGAGTGTGCCTAACTCAGTATCAGAGATGCAGAGAACCAAGAGAACTGAACAGGTTATTCAAATATTATCATGAGTGAGGGGAAGAAGGCCATTTGCTCCCAAACCTCCAATTGACTAGCCTCCCTGCAATCCAGATTTGACATTTGTTTTCTTATGGTATGAAACAAAGCAATGTGACTTCACTATGGAATCCTGTAGCACATTTAAGTTCTCTTACTGTAACAGTGCCTTGATCTGAAATTAATAACTACAGGAGTGGCACAGGACAACCATGGGATCATGTCTGTTGTAGAGTTGAAGTCATAGAGAGCCTGTCAGACTAATATGTAGAGGTGAATTTAAAAAAAACACAAAAGCCTAGGAATCAATATTTTTTGGCTTTCCTTGGTGTGAACTTTTTCAAGCCAGGGAAGGCAGGGTAGCTTTTTCATGCAATAGGACAGATGTTTGAACTTGGTTGGCTTTAGTCCTTTATTAGCCATGGTAATGCTTTTTCTGTATCTTGTACATAATCTCATCAGTGGAGCAGCAAATCATCTGAAGAGGATCCAGGACCACTCACAGCAACTGTTACATGTATCAGGGTCACACTCTGTTACTGGTGATTCAGACAGTACAGGCAGTCCTCAGAATTACGACACAATTGGTTCCTGAAAATTGCATCATAAGTCAAAATGTCATAACTTGCAACTGCAATATACTCCATTGCGGACCGAGTGTTGTAAAGTTGAAACCAATTAGTGTAAGTCGAATCAGGGTGTCAATTCAGAAACACCGCAAGTGCCGTTTGTCGTAAGTCGAACATCGTAAAGTTGAGGACTGCCTGTATCTTACAATTCCAGTTACTTATAAAACTGAGAAGATGGGGTGGAAGAGAAGACAAAATCAAGGGCCTAATTTGTAGAGGTATTGTTTATCCATCACCTCAAATGAAGTCAGCTGAAGTCTAGATACTGGTACCTATTCAGCACCTCTGGAAATCAGGCCCTGGCAGTGTGTATGTTAACAAACAGAGTCCTTGACGGGACAAAGTATTGAGCCAATGGGAGTAGTCAAGGGAATTGGAGGCACTCAACATCCCACAAGATCAGCCCATTGGAAAATGCTTTCAAGAAGAAACGCATTCGAATCTTTGGATTTAGTACCACCTATGTCAACATATCAGACGTATTTGGACCTGTATTTGTTTGTTTATTTTGAGGAGGGAGATTTGATTTTCACAGTGTTACCTGTAATAAAACATTCTTTAACCTGTTCCCAAAGTAACTTTAAAATACATCCTGCTGACAAGGTGACCCACCGACTACAGGGCAGAAGCTGGGGTGAGTCATCACTTTCGTTCTAAGACAAAGTTCTTTATTTCTGTGGTCCGTAGCAGATTAGATGCATGTTCCATGGGGACACAATGCTGATTTGATTGTGTTTCCTAACAAATGTGTTGATTTTCTTTGGTGGGGAACTGAAAGTCTTGGCCACTGAAGACTTCCCAAATTACTAAAGTTGAGGGCAACACAGACAGTATACAGATTGCTCAAGCAGGATGCCTCTGCAAGCTATTTAGCTGCAAGGGGTAGACACTTAAGAGCATGTTAGAACATATGATGTTTTGTTTAGTATCATATTGTAAAGAAATGTAACATAGTGTAACACTGAAGCAACATTACAAAATAGATTGAGCTGGCTGAGTTTATAAAGGACCAAATTGGTATTTTCAGCCTGCCTCGCTGCTGTCTGCCTTGTATCTGATCCACAAGAGGAGCCAAATGAAGCAACATCCTAGTTTGCACTGTTACCTCTTAGTATTTTCCAGGGAGTTCAGAATATTTCCACAGCATTTCAGATTCAGATGGGCACATCTGCCATGCTGTAAAACAGCTGTGTCCTCTTGTGTTGCTTGTAGTTGTCCATAAAGTCAACTGGTACGTGAAGAAAATTATGTAAACCTCATACAGCCAACACTTTTCATACCTTAACCGGGCCATCTGGGATTGAGTGGTTGTTTATATGATGGTGTCTCCCCCACCAGGAAAGTGGACAGTACTAATGATAACAATGCAGTGCAACAATTGCAGTGAAATCTAAACAAAATAAATGAAAGATGGATAAGTGAGAGGTAGTAAATCTATATAAATGTTACAGGGTAGAGGAGCATAAAATAATAATTTATTGCCTATAAGCATGTGATCACTCTGGGTCAATTATGCCACATTCCTTTGTAGAACAAAAATATGGTATAATGTAGAAAGGGCCCATTCAAATCTTGAGTCTTTAGAACAATTACTGCAGAATGCTGTGACATATAGTGTTATCCAGTAACCACGAAACCCAATGAAAGAATGTACAAAGAACTCTCATGCATTTTCTACCATTTGAATTTGAATGGCTGTCTATGAGTTCTACATCTGGTTTTCCTTTTGCAGTAATCCATTAAAGCCTCAACTGATGTTATCCTGTGGGGCTCCCATGCAGCTGTGGACGCCCACACATGGAATTCCAATTGAAGGACGCTGTCAAAATACCACATGACTGACATGCATTGACGTGATTAACAATTACCTATAGCTGAACCTCATCTCAGCCTACTGTACTTTTGTTTCTAACTTTAGACAGGACAGATGTTCCTGCAGAAAATACCACAGCATTTTAATCGGCTATGAAAGCCTTGCTAATGGTAAAATACTTTATATTGCCTATAACAATTGGGGTGAGGAACTTCTTAATCAGTGTTAGTTGAATAGGAAGTTGGTAAGAAATTAACAACAAAACACTTAATAGGTTCATTTCATTGACAGACAGTGAAAAAGTGATATGTTCATTCATTCCATATTGAATATGGGGTTTCAGAGATATGGATCATGCACCATTGTTTCACTACATTTCCAGTGTCACAAACAGAGATTGGCAAAACATACATCCAAACCACTACCAAGTCATATGAAACTTGCCTGTTTGGGGAGTTCATTACAAACTTAAATCTCAGCCTAGGTTCATCTTCTCGAAGGCCCGCATTCAAGAAAGCACTTAAGAATATTTTAAAATCTATTCCTATTCAGGAAAGCACTTAAGCATGTGCTTAACTTTACGATGTCTACTGCACATAGCATGTAAGAAGAGAATACTCTCTATTTTTATGAAGTTCTTAGTGAACACAACAAAACAATTGTAAAATATTAAATTGAGAGCCTCCCCAAGACTAAATTTTTCATGAAGCAAATGGTAGATTGAAATATTTCAGAGTTCCTGCGACTCTAATGCCCCTCTTAATCTTTGCCTAGGATATAAGGATTTCTTTAGTTTTTAGGAGAATTTGTAGCTTCTATTTTATGTTGTTTTTCAGCTAGCATGCTTAACTCTTGCTGGGCTTTTAACTGCTAATTTCATATCTTAGTGCTAATGATAAATATGCTGATTCATGGATTGTGTTCTATCCAATCCTGCTTTTGCTTCTTTCCACGACGAGTTGTATCAAGCAGTATTTGCAATCTTGTGGATTTCAACTCCCTCACATAAAGGGGGAGGAAGTACCTGGAAAGAAATTTATGAGAAAGCTTTTAGCACTGATCAGTCAACAGATATTGGTTGGCAATGGATGGAGAGAGCATTGCTTAGAACCTCTGGGAAAACCTACATGCAGGAATTCATGGAAGGAAAACAATTAGCAACAGCCATGTTGTCATCTGTTGTTTTCCTTGAGACTCAGTGTGCTGTGTTCCCAGTTCATTTGTAATGGAAAAGGCAGAGAGGTACTGAAAGGTTGAGCCTAGTCTTCTAGCACCAGGTAAAAAACAAGAGAGAATATTTTAATATGTGCGCTGCTTTTATCTACTTGGAAGGAACTTGGTGGACGTTCACTAATGACTGTCCATAATAACAGGAAATAACAGATACTGAGCAGAGGGGAATCATGTCCACATTTTCTTTGTGCTGCCCTGGATAATTCCATGTTATGTATTATGAATTATCATTTCTATAAGGCCAACACAAGGATAAGTGCTGTACTGATGCATGTAAAAGCAGGGACTAGAGAGTTCGGTGCCCATATTGGAGCAACCTGATTTTCAGAGTGCAGGTGCTCAACACTGTCTGAAAAGCAGAACTTTCTGAGGCATCTCAAATTCAGCAACCAAAATCATTAGTCACGTTGGAAAGTTTAGTTCAGTGTCCCTCAGAGTTTATTAAAGCTATTAAAATAGGCAGCATAGAGTAGAGGCGAAAAATAACCCTGTAGGGAGCAACAAGCAAGTGACTTGAGAGTGCCTTGTCAGTTTAGTTCCACAATGTTGGTCTAAGGGTTTTGTGCTGGGGGACTGGGTGGTTGTTCTTAATGGTTTCCTTTTCTCCTGTTGTCTGTGATAACCCTTCTTTTATGGGTTTAGGGATTACAGGCCTCATAGAAGAAGTGTGTTTTGAGGCAGATATGGTGGAGACATGATAGACTGGGTCAGGTAAAAAATGCCAGGCAAAAGGAACTGCATAGGTGAAGATGTGCAGGCCCAAACGGGGATGATTGTTATTTGGCAGTGGGGAATCAAAGGGTGCAAGACTGAAAGTGAAAAGAGACAATGTCAGCACAGTAGGCAAGAGCAAGGTTGTGCTGGGCCATAAATGCAAGCACGCAGCACTTGTATTTGATGAGAGAGTAGGCGTATTTGGAGAGGGGCTGGGCATGGCATGAATGGTGAGCAAGGCACATGATCATTTCATATCAATTTAGGTGACAACCAAATATCATCCAACATGTCCAGTGAAAACACTGTGACATGTCACACCAGAGGTATGACAATACTAGACATAAACCAGTCTTCTCCTAGACAGTTTGTCATTCAGCTCTTATGAAGTAGCGGGCAACTTGCCTAATGTAGCATTTGTTTCTTTCTGTTGAGTCACGGTGTTCTAGCTCAGGGGTGGGCAAACTATGGCCCAGGGGCTGGATCCAGCCCCGCAGGACTTCAGATCTGGCCCTCAGGATTGCCCCCCCATGGTGCCGCAGGCCCCACACCGCTCTCTGAAGTGGCCAGCGCCACGTCCCTGTGGCCCTTGCCTTCAGGCACCACCCCCAGCAGCTCCCATTGGCCGGGAACAGGGAACCGCGGCCAATGGGAGCTTTGGGGGAGGTACCTGGAGGCGTGGCAAGGGCAGCGCATGGAGCCCTGTGCCCCCTGTCCTTCAGGGACCACACAGGGACATGATGAGTGGAGTGGCGTGGGGCCAGGGCAGGCATGCAAGGAGCCTGCCCTGGCCCTGGTGCGCACCACTGCCACCCCAGAGCTGCTTTAGGTAAGCGGCACTGGGCCGGAGCCCAAACCCCTCCTTCACCCCAACTCCCTGCCCCAAGCCCCCTGTCACACCCCACACCCCTCCTGCACCCCAACCCCCTGCCCTGAGCCCCCCCCACAGTCCGCACCCCTGCCCTGAGCCCCCTCCTGCACTCTGCACCCCTTCTGCACCCCAACCCTCTTCCCTGAACCCCCCATACACCTCACACCCCTCCTCTGCCCCAATCCCTTGCCCTGAGCCCCTTCCTGCACACCGTACCCCCTCCTACACCCCACACTCCCTCCCACACCCCAACCCCCTACCCCAGCTGTGCATACAATTTCTCCACCTAGATGTGGCCCTCGGGCCAAAAAGTTTGCCTACCCCTATTCTAGCTGGTGAAGCAAGCTACTGTAAATAACAGTACTGAGCCAAGATTTCAATAGCTACATTCTTTTTGTGACATTGTTTTGTGGTGTCTTCTTGAAAATGTAAAGTGATATAGTCTAAGTCCAGATGGAAAGCCACTTTTCTCAGCTAGAATGAAGCAGTTTGGTTACTGCATGGAGGCAGGGATGAGTGTTTGTGAATTTCATGAGCTGGTGACCAGGGCCTCTTGCCAGGACCTGAATAGCTGGTGAAATGAAGAGCATTATCTGTAGAAAAAAATGGCAATTACTTTGCCTTGCTTACTGGCATTTTATTTTATTTTAGAAGGAGAGGGATCCCCATTACTGTACTTGAGTGACTACTCCAGCCTTTAGAATGATGCATATGGTCTGTACGAAAACACTGAAATGCAGTTTAAGCTAAAATTGGGGCTTAGTTTTGACTTACTCTAATGGCAGATTGCAGAAGGAGCGTCAGCTGCAGTGCATTTCTTATAGCTTGAATGCTTACTTTCAAGGTCTGGACAAGAGCCAAAACATTTAAAACAAAGCAGCGTTTAAAAAAATCCAAGAATGCTTGATTTTAAATACAGGCTCACTAGGAGCTCCATCCGGCAGGGTGCAGAGGCCTCTGGGTCAGATCCAGAGTAGCACTTAAGCACATATTTAATTTCAAGCATATGAGCAGGTCCATTGACATCAATAGGACTATCGCATGCTAAAAGTTAAGCATGTGCTTAAGCATGATCAAGCCATAAACCATTTATGGTATAGCATACAAGCCATCCCTACCTGGTGACTATATATTACTAGTAATCAACTGTTATTTTTTTCTATTCCCACTTTTCATACTAGATATACAAAAACATTTTCCCCCAGTGGAGATGCACGTTCACAAAACAGCAAGAGACAAGCCTCACTGATTTGACATGGAACTCTTTTATACGCAACCCATTAAAAAACAAACAGAGAAGCACCGGTTAAATTAAATATATAGATATAGATATAGATAGATATAGATATATATACATATAGATTGTACTGTTAATCCAGCAGATTGGAACTGTAAACATTTAAAAGCAATTTTTCATGGGTGAGCTGAGATAAAGAATTCCCAATGGGTTCCATCAGGATGACTTGTTTCCCTGGCAGCTGTTTTTAATTTCAAAACTCCTTGTTCCCTCTAAATTCTTTTTTTAAAATAACTCATTTCTTGAAATGTATTTTTCATAGATTCAATAGCCTGTGGTTAAATAAATAGAGCACACTAGTTTCCACTCTTAATCCATCACATCTTTCATGCTAACTAACTTTGTTTCTCGGGTGTAGAAAATACAAATATATTACACTGCCCTGCTTTTTTTGAGCAACATAGTCCTGACTTTTCCTGGCACTGAATGCATTGACGGCAACTGAAATGCCAATAAAAAAGAAATTGGTAGTTTGTGGGGAATTGTTGGTTCAATCCAAAGACAGGCTAGAAAACTCATTGGTTTTACAATAACCTGCATTAGTAATAATTGAAAATCAGGGTTTGCTTTCAGTAGAAAAAGGAAGGAAAAAGTAATGTATGTACAGAGGTTCTCTTTCTTCTGTGAAAAGAAAAGGAGTACTTGTGGCACCTTAGAGACTAACCAATTTATTTGAGCATAAGGTTTCGTGAGCTACAGCTCACTTCATCGGATGCATTCAGTGGAAAATACAGTGAGGAGAGTTATATACACACAGAACATGAACAAGTGGGTGTTTAAAGGAAGATGATGTCTGTCTGTATCTGTACGAGTTTTTTCATGAAGTTGATAGATTTCCACTCCATACGGCTAAATGCAGTGCCTTGCATAATGACAGGTTTCAGAGTAGCAGCCGTGTTAGTCTGTATTCTCAGAAAGAAAAGGAGGACTTGTGGCACCTTAGAGACTAACCAATTTATTTGAGCATAAGCTATCGGATGCATTCAGTGGAAAATACAGTGAGGAGATTTATATACACACAGAACATGAAAAAATGGGTGTTTAAAGGAAGAAAAAACTCGTACAGATACAGACAGACATCATCTTCCTTTAAACACCCATTTTTTTCATGTTCTGTGTGTATATAAATCTCCTCACTGTATTTTCCACTGAATGCATCCGATGAAGTGAGCTGTAGCTCACGAAAGCTTATGCTCAAATACATTTGTTAGTCTCTAAGGTGCCACAAGTACTCCTTTTCTTTTTGCGAATACAGACTAACACGGCTGCTACTCTGAAACCTTTCTTTTGTGACTGTTTGTTTAGTTCCATCAGCTTCTGCACTCCCATGGTGTAACATTATATTCCAGGAAAGTGACTGATTTCACTCTTTCCACTTGTTCCAATATTCACATACGTCTGTTATTTATTTTCATGGGGGGCGGGGGAGAGGGGAGGAGATGTAGCAGCAAACAATTACTTACAGCTAAAATTATACAGGCAGGCATCTGAAAAGCAAACAAGAAGTATTCAGGCCTGACTGTCCAGCAGAGCAGACTGGAACCTGGCTTACAGACTGGAACCTGGCTGAGGTACTGTGTGCAAGAGGAAAAGAAAAGCCCTTCGCATCCCTCTCTGAATACAGAGAGGAAAGCATTTAGTTTGGCACATGCCCTGCACATTCCTCAGATCCAGCTAATATTAACACTGACGCTGTCACTCAGGCTGTTTCTCCTCTCAAAATGGCAGGGCCTCGGCCTGCTCATAAAGACAGACTGCCGTAGGGAGAAACAAAGGGGGAGTGGCCTTGGCTTCTTCTCTTAGTTCAGATTTCAGAGCACCAACCTTATTTTGGTTTCTGGAAGGAAATGGTAAATATTAGCTGCTGTGCGTCTGGTTCTCCAACGTACTCCTGATTTCACTTAGTGCCAGGAAATTGGCAAGTCCCTGGATGTTGCAAGCAGTACTGCCAATCCCAAAGATACAAAAAACATGATTTAGATCCCCAAAACACCTGAGACTGGCTAAAAAACATGAGATTTTTTCCCCCAAATAATAAATTTGGGGTTCTTTTAATTTCGCTCTCTCTGTTTTATTTTTGTTGAGTCTTTATAGTGCACTCAGGTCACTTTTTCATGCTTCTCTCTGCAACCATGAGGGCTAGAAAAGTACTTTTTAAATTTTTTTAAATTAAAGTTGAGATTGTGACATGGTCATTTGTTTCCAGGAGATTGGCTGGGGCTTTACATAAAGCATCAAAGAGCTGTGATGAAAATTGTGAGAGTTGGGAACCACGTGTGTGGTAGGTGAGCTTCTTCCCAGATGATTGGAAATATTGTGTGTATTGATTTTAAAACCCTGCAACTCAACTAGAATGGGGCAAGGAAGTAAGCTCTGAGTTGGGTACATGGGGAATTTACACTCTATCTAGAGTACTTTGATCTATCACTTCCTGAAGTCCAACAATGCACTAAATTACTAATGATATGGACACTTTTAAAAATTAGCATCTAGCAAACCTATCTATGTATGTGAGTAATCTCTTTGGACTCAGAGGTACTGTAGGACCTTATCCAATGGCCACACAATTCAGCAGAAAGATTCCCCCTGACTTCAGTGGAACATTGGCCAGGCTCTGTCTACACACAAAAATTGTACCACTAAAAACTGTACCTTCCTGCATAGGAATAAGCTACACTAGTGTAAGGTATCTTTATAATGACTCCAAACTAGGGGTTGTCCCAGTATGACAATTTCATTATAAAATCATCTGCATAATTGAAGTAATTAAACTGGTAAAGCTGTCAGCAGACCAGACCTTTGTCAGTAATAAGCAGGGATCTCAACATTACTAATAAGGATTTTTGATTGGATTTTTATTGGATCCATTTTTTATTTTGGATCGCTCATAAAACACTATATTAGTTTTGAAAATATTCTGACAAAGCCCTTCCCTATGACATGTTATAAACACGAAGTCACTGGGAGCGTCTTGCATTCGTCATATCTGGAAATCAGGTCATTTTTATTTAATATTAAGGGTCTAAATATGAATCTAGCTGCCTGACTTCAGGCACCCAGGTTTGACAGATTTGTCCATGATGAACACTAAATAGCAGTGCTCTTGAAGGCAGTGTTAATATGTAGAAGTGCTGAGTTCTAACATACCAGTATCACTGAGGTAGAACTATAACAATATAATCTGTAACTCAGGTTTCTTACCAATTCAGAGTACTGAGTAAAATTGCTGGGAGTCCCTCAGGAGACTAAGATAAATGCAAATGTGAAACATGAAAAGTGACTAGAAACAGTCAAAACAATTACTGACACAAGACAATGAGTAACAGATGCTGCACAGAGGCCCCAACTCACTCTTCTGGTTTCAGCAACGGAGAAAAAGCCAAATAGAATAGATCCGGTGTGGGTGGGGTTGGAGTGGAAGGATTAGCATGCTCTCAGCATGACCCCATGCACCCCCAATATAATAGGAGCCCCTACGCCCCCAATCTGCAGGATTTGGGCTCTACTGTTGAGAGGGTAGGAACGGTAATGCCAGGTGTTTGGCCACTTTCTGAGGCACCCTCTTCCTTCTAACCTGTATGGATATATGACCATAAGATAAAACCAAGCTGCCCACCCATTCTTACCAGCTCCCCTCCTACCAGTTCTCCCCTGTGCTCTGTTCCCCAAGGCTTGGCTGGTCCCCACTTGCTGCTCTGTGTCCTTCATATTGTCATTTTTACCATATTCACTCAAAGTAAATGCTTGTATATTCAGGGAAGGGTTCAGTCGGGCCATCATCTGGCTCATTTAATCTCCTATGTGTCAAGAGCCTGGGGAGGTGTTTGGAGCATTGTCTGTTTCTGCTGTGTTAAGTTTTGTCCCATCCCATATAGATCACTCCACTTCCACCGTGAATAGTCACCCATATGATTTTAAACTTCCCTACCAGTGTGTAAATGCACAGTTCTCTTGCAGTGACCATTTGTAGAAGTACCATTAGTACAAGTAAAACTCGATTGCTCAAATATTCATAAAAAGTGAACACCAAAGAGGTGCAAAAACCACTGAAAAGAATTCAGGGCCTGATTCTCGCATATGTTCCAGCCCCCTTTCATCATTCACATAGCACAAAAGGACTAGATTACAGCAATAAATCATAGAATCATAGGACTGGAAGGGACCTCAAGAGATCATCTAGTCCAGTCCCCTGCATTCACAGCAGGACTAAGTATTATCTAGACCATCCCTGACAGGTGTTTGTCCAAGCTGCTCTTAAAAATCTCCAGTGATGGAAATTCCACAACCTCCCTAGGCAATTTATTCCAGTGCTTAACCACCCTGACAGTTAGGAAGTTCTTCCTAATGTTCAGCCTAAATCTCTCTTGCTGCAATTTAAGCCCATTGCTTCTTGTCATATCCTCAGAAGCTAAGAAGAACAATTTTTCTCCCTCCTCCTTGTAACAACCTTTTATGTATTTGGAAACTGTTATCATCGTGTCCCCTCTCAGTCTTCTCTTTTCCAGACTAAACAAACCCAACTTTTCAATCTTCCCTCATAGGTCATGTTTGTTGTTCTTCTCTGGGCTTTCTCCAATTTGTCCACATCTTTCCTTAAATGTGGCACCCAGAACTGGACACAATACTCCAGTTGAGGCCTAATCAGCGCAGAGTAGAGCAGAAGAATTACTCTCGTGTCTTGCTTACAACACTTCTGCTAATACATCCCAGAATGATGTTCACTTTTTTTGTAACAGTGTCACACCATTGACTCATATTTAACTTGTGATCCACTAGGACCCCCAGATCTTTTTCCACAGTACTCCTTCCTAGGCAGTCATTTCCCATTTTGTAAGTGTGCAACTGATTGTTCCTTCCTAAGTGGAGTACTTTCCATTTGTCATTATTGAATTTCATCCTATTTACTTCAGACCATTTCTCCAGTTTGTCCAGATCATTTCTGCATTATAGTCCTATCCTCCAAAGCATGTGCAACCCTCCCCCATCATTGGTATCATCCGCAAACTTTATAAGCGTACTCTGTATGCCATTATCTAAACCATTGATGAAGATATTGAAGAAAATTGGACCTTTGCTGAGATCAACGCTCCATTGGCATAAAACCAGCAGTTGTGGCTCTTGTGCCATCTCCACCACAGTGTACGACATGCTAGAGGAGAAAGAAGGTGTGATGGATGGAACAGAGCTACGCCAATCCTCCACTGACATGACTTCGGGTATAGCTATACTACAGGCTTTCCGCATGTTAAAGCATGTGGAGATACCCACCCACCCCCATTGTCCACATTCAAAGGGTCAACTGAGTATATCTTAGAGCAAATAGATTTGAGCTGGTGAGTCCATCTGGGGGGTGTGAGTATGTCCATAGCTTGAGCATAGTTTGAACTCCAGCCATGCAGTTTGTGGTGTGGTGGTAACAAAGGTGCTGGTATCCAGGCTGAAGCCTAGAGAGTCCTCCATTACCATTTCCACCATTTTTTTTACCTGTATCTTCTGGGCCTTCTACATACAAACTTCCCACTTGCCCTTTCTGTGATGTTATGGAGCAAAGAACCCTGGGATATGCCTTCAGATCTCATAGTGCCAGATGTGGATACCAGGAGCACCAATGTGGATGCAGGTAAACAGGGTTTGGCATGTGACCAACCCTGCAATGTGAACTCTAAAGGTGGTCTTGCCTGGCTCACACCCACATGCGCACAAGTCAGGATTTGGGTATGCACAGCAGCATAGACATAGCCTTATACAGACTAGAGGATGCTCTATTTGATGCAGAGGCTAGGGGTAGGCAAGCACAGACTCAGGAACCCATAATCGACCCACACATTCCCACTCTCTTCTGAGTGGAGCTCAGGCTCAGCGAAGAACTGAACCCTTCATTTTTCAATTATAGAAAGGTATTTGCTTGCCCAGCTCTAATAAAGACCCCAAACTTTTTTATAAATACACTTTTCCATTTGACTTCTACTTTGTCTTTCTGTACCTATATTTTCTTTCCTGACATTGACAAGCAGTTTAAAGACACTGCCTGCCTGTCTCTCCAGAACCTGATTTATACATCACATGTTGGGAGAAAGGCTGTGCTTTCAAATCTTCATAGGCATCCACCCCTGCTGTGTCCTTTGATAGTCAGATAATAAAAAGATTTAAAACCACATATGCTGTCACTCTGCATGTCAAGGGTACTCCAAGTACCAAATGATGTTGCAATTGCCATGGCAACTATTCACTGTTAGTGAAAAAAATAAATAGTTGACTCATATATTTTACATGTTAAACCAGACTGCTTTGGCATAATGTATTTATATTTCTCTATTATATGAAGGCTATGCAATATACATTAGAGCCAGCAGCCATGACTTATACCTTAAATTAGGCTATGTATCATTTTGGAAAGAGTATATTTAAAGAAAGTTACTTAGCTGCTATTCGACCGTTGTTCAATATTATGCACAATTAAGGTGAATTAATTTAATTAGACTCCCAACTGACTAGGCTTTCCAGTTGGTTGAGATTTTTGCAGGCACCATTTTCTACGTGTCAATAAACATTAACCTTTTCATGTAACAGTTGACCCTTAAAAAAAAGTTCCACTAAGAAACCATATCACATACAGTGCAGACTAACCACATGCACACAGAAAGGTCAGAAATTTCCACTCTCTTTTAAAATGAGTTATACTAGAGACAGGATTTTATTTTATTTTTTGTTACTCATGCAAAACTCTGTTCTGTTTCTTTTCCTTCAGTTTTACTTTCTGAGCCTTGAGTTATTAATTGCACATACAACACAGCTTGAGTACATCACAAAGAACATTGTGCATTTTAGACCCACATTTAACTCCATACCACACAAAATGGGATTCTCTCAAAAGGCAAGGTAAGGTTCTCATATAGGACCAAATTCAGCGGTCTTTAGTGAGCCTTTTTCTCTATTAAGGACAGCAGAGTTTGACCCTGTACAGTTATTGCTCTTTTAAGATTTTTTAGAGCAAAGAGGTTAAAACAGAAAAATATTAGTAGAGAAAATGAAATTGCTTGATGTTTTGCCTGCATATAGACTATGGGTCAAATTCTTCCCTCTAATACATGTGCAGAGCTTCACTGATTTAGCCCTACTTAGGTTAAACAGCACCTTACTTCATGGCGGGTACCATTGAAGTCAGTGGCACCACCTGTGGAATGAAATATTACCCAAGCTTCATCAGGTTACCTTTCAGTCTGCATTTAACATTTTTGACTGGGGCCCTGATCTCATTTGGGACCTCTATGCACTACTCTAATACAAATCACATTAATAACGGCATTCTAAGTACCCTGCACAATTATGTTTTCAGTGTCCCTCCTTTTAGGTTTTGGTTACACCATATTGCGTACATTTAGGCCTTTGGATTTTCTCATATTTCTGTAACAGTCCAGAAAAAACTTAGTAGCCAAGAGACCAAGAGATACAAAAAGGCTAGAAGGTGATGTGCTGCTTAGTTTCCAGCCACAAAGAAATGTCTTCATAAATTCCTTACAGGCATCAAACACTAGCTTAAAAATGGAGGAACACAGTGAACAAGGCAATAATCTTACCAACAAACTCCTTTGGTGAAAGGGTAGGTAGAGCTTAATAGAAACCATTTTTTAGAGGTATTGCAATCAGATATCTTTTAGAAAGGGCTTAGCAGCTTTTTAGATACATGACTGTGCTGAATTGTGGAATGTTAAAGCTTTTGTATTGTTAGAGATCCTAATGTAGAGGGAGACCTCAAATATATATTTTTGCACGATTTTTCTACATAAGAAGTTACAATTGTATTTAATTTGCAATCCTACGGAGGATTCTTTTGTCTAGCAAGCAGTGATTGTATTAGATTTATTCTCATGTACTATACATTAGATTATTCTAAACTGTTCTGTGTTTGATTAAATTAATATTGGAGGAAATAATAAAATAATGATAACATTATATTTCTTGTGATTATTCCAGGACTGTAAACATGTTTCTTTTTGTTCTGATCCCTTCTGTTTAGATGCTAGGACAAAAATCCAGAAAATTACTACAATTTGGATAGGCAAGATTTTAAAATAGTACTAACTTTCTGGTGACTGTCTTCATGATTAACCTTGTAGGTAATATTTTTGTCTGTAGAAATGTACTAAGTACATTCATTTGAATAGCCACCATAGTCATACTTGCCTGTATAACCAAATAAAACAAATCAAATGAATAGTATAATTATATATGACTTCACTGTAATTATTCCTCATTTATACCAATGTAAGAGAGATCAGTATCAGGTTCAACCTCTCTAAAGGCTTGCCTATACAGGCACATCCAGGAAAATTAATTCAAATTAACTAAATGTGTGAATATGAAGTGGATTAGTTAAACCACATTAAATTCCTGTGTGGGTGCTACTACTCAGAATTAAAGTGACTTTAATCTGGTTTAGTTTAATTCACTTTGTAAGTAAATCAGACTAAACCAAATTAAGGCCACTTTAATTCTGAATAACAGCATACACACAATAGTTTAATGCGGTAACCAATCCACTTCAAATTAACACCTTGATTAATTTTCCTGGATGTCCCCATGTAGATAAACTTTATCTTCAGATGCATGCCATGCATACTAAGGACTCGATTATGTCATCCTTATGCTAAGGAGAATTTTGCTGTGTGAGTAACTTCATTGAAGTCAATGGGACTCTCACTTGCTTAAAGTTAAGCTTAGCTGAATCAGGGCCTTACATGCTAAGGTAAGAGGTGCCAAAAATAGCTTTGCATTTACAGGACTTAATGTAGCTATGTGCCAATGGTCTCTGTGTCCTGAAGTCATAATAAAAACAAGAAGAGACTGCTGGCAAACTCCTCTGGAAATATGAGAAGGGTGTCCAAAGGCTTACTATTTATTTACACCCCTAAACATAAATAATCCCCTCATGTACCACTTTTACCCACAGCCTCAAACACATAGTTTTACAGTAACATCATATCTTCACTAATGTTTTGGAAACATAATATATCTTTTGAAGTTTGCAATTCACTGAGTTCCAGCTGCGGGTTTGTAAATCACTCCACCTTCTAAGAATTCAAAAGCTTCTTAAGGCTGTTTTCATTCGCATCAGGTAGCAAGGTTTTCATTCGCATCAAGTCTCTGATTTAAAAAAAAAAATCAAGCCCAAGTATAATAGGTACATATTATTTCCCATTATTAGTGTAAATATTTGGAGAGGGGAGTGAGAGATAGTTTGCTTTTTAAAAAGCCAAAGTATAAGTACCACTATCAATGAAAAGCTTCTGTTTTCAGTAGCTATGGGGAAAGAGGAGTGTTACCTCTAATGGCTCCCCTAGTGAAAGTTTCAAGCAAATATTAGCAGACATGCCTACTTGTGCTGAAATTTAACACTGGGCCTGATCAGACAAGACTTTACCCAAACCTTGTCCAAAACTCGAATAGACTCTTTTGCCTTTTCATGTGCCTGTTCAATCCTAGGCCCAACATACCAGAGGAAGTGTGGCCTTGCAGAATGTCCATCTTGAGTAGTCCACACACCCAAGAAGCTGAGATACCGTGAACAAGGTCTGGGTAAGTGTCCAAACTCTTAGATGCTTAACCAATCCCAGAACCAGATCATGGCCCAAAATGTTGCCCCTTTGCACTGGTGCAGTGTGCAAAGGGGCCAGAAAGCTGGATCCGGGGAATACTGGCATGGGGAAATACCTTGGTGGCATAAAACTGGCAGAGATGACTCGATGCCATCCCCTCACCAAAAGGCACATGTTGGTGAGACGGCTTAGGCTAGTGGATGTGGATGGAGTGTCTTCCACTCCAACAATCTCTAGTTGGCATACAACCCCCTTGGGGGACCACTGCAACTCGCACTGATTACAGGCTGCTCTAATTTGTAACCCAGCACCAGTCCAGATCCCTGTAGCCCAGGCTTCCTCAGTCACATTGGGAGCAAGGGGCTAAACCAAAGTTCCCACTCCCAAGAGTGTCATCTTCTTAGCAATCTGATCACCAGGCAGTATCACAGCTACATGTGCTCTCTTGCCACAGACTTCTTATCACCTTATTGATACTAATTTCCATTTTTTTTTTTTAGTTCTGTAGCTTGAGTCTTGCTTTGCCCTTCATCTTTCCTTTGTGCTTCCTTATTAGAATTCATGCTGTCTGCAATCTAGCCAGACAATTTAAAATAAGTAATCTTTCATAATTATGGGGCTGTTATGTGAATAGGATATGTTGCACGTAAACTATACTTCAATCTGACAAGAAGCCTGGTTGTTGCTGTCTAAAGAGAAGATTCAGTTAGCTCAGGTCAAAAACTATTAACTCATAAAGTTATTCTAGCAAACTGATTATTGCTGATTGGAATATCCTGGACTAATCAAGTGAAGCTAAACATTCCCACATCTCAGATTATTCTGAGTTTAAGGGACACAGTTGGGAGTCAGGAGACATAAGGCCTGCTTTTCATTGCCTACCAGTCTAACTTCACAGAATTTAAATGGAATTATTCCCTATTTACGCCATTGTGAGATCAGAAGCTATGTTCCCTGTTCTGCCACAGATTTCCTGTGTGACCTTAGGCAAGTCATTTCAAGTCAGTTCCTGTGAGTGGGTATCTTGCTGGATGAGATTCCTAATTTTCCAATGTTCTGTCTGACCTAGAGTATAAGGGTCTGTCTACACTTCAGTTAAACACCTGCAACTGACACTGTGTCAGCTTACAGACTCACGGGACTCAGGTTGTGGGGATGTTTAACTGCAGTGTAGACATCTGGACTCAGGGTGAAGCCCAGGGTCTGGAACCCTAAGATCTCTGGAGCAAGGACTATCCTTTTTGTTATTCTTCTGCACAGTGTCTAGCACAACGGGGCCCTGATCCTTCACTGGAGATCCGAGGAACTAACATAATTCAAATAATAATAAACAAGTGTTTTACAGGACTAATAATACTTACCTGTTGTCACAGCACCCTCTGTGTGGGGAGCCCCTGAAGACCCTCAAATGGAAAATGATACAGAAAAACAAAGTATTATTATATCTCAGATTTCCTGGAGTCAAAGCTGTCACAGATATGACAATATCCTGGACAATCCTTCTGGAATTAAGTTGAATCTTACTTAAGTATTTTAGGAGTACTTTGTAAAATTTTATGTACTACTGTGGGGCTGTATAGAACTTCTTTAAGGCAGAAATTAGAATTAATGCAATCTCTTGGAAGAATTAGGAACTTCAAAGGACTTTTTGGGACAATATGTGTGAAGTAGATTTCCTAGGAAATACATGGGGTGAGAGGCATGCAGATCACCCACCTCAGAGTCAATCCTTTTGAAGTTGCTTCTTGAACAGAAAACCATTGTCTAGTTGCTTGCCTATTCAAGGTCTCTTCAAAGGACCAAACTAAATAAATGAATGACTCACAGTCATGAGTGTTCTTGTTCTGAGGAAAGGGTGTTATGAACTTGAAGACACAGGAAAGGTCCTGTGTGGGATTTTGAAGGATTTATCATTTACCAGAGCCCATGTTAGAGTTGGGGTGATCTCTGGTAAGCTTATTACCATGTGTGTAGGTTGTTTTATTGTTTTTAATATGGTTTCTCTGTAATGCTTTTACTTTAATAATAAAATGTGCTTGAACATGAGATCATAAGAACATAAGAAAGGCCATAATGGCTCAGACCAAAGGTCCATCTAGCCCAGTATCCTCTCTTCCGACAGTGGCCAATGCAAGGTGCTTCAGAGGGAATGAACAGAACAGGAATCAAGTGATCTATTCCCTGTCGCCCATTCCCAGCTTCTGGCAAACAGAGGCTGGGGACACCATCCCTGCCTATCCTGGCTAATAGCCATTGATGGACCTGTCCTCCATGAATTTATCTAGTTCTTTTTTGAACCCTGTTATAGTCTTGGCCTTCACAACATCCTCTGGCAAAGAGTTCCATGGCTTGATTGTGCATTGTGTGAAGAAATACTTCCTTTTGTTTGTTTTAAACCTGCTGCCTATTAATTTCATTTGGTGACCCCTAGTTCTTGTGTTCTGAGAAGGAGTAAATAACACTTCCTTATTTACTTTCTCTATACTACTCATGATTTTATAGACCTCTAACATATCCCCCCTTAATCATCTCTTTTCCAAGCTGAAAAGTCCCAGCCTTATTAATCTCTCCTCATATGGAAGCTATTCCATATACCTAATCATTTTTGTTGCCCTTTTCTGAACCTTTTCCAATTCCAATATATCTTTTTTGAGATGGGGCGACCACATCCGCACATAGTATTCAAGACGTGGATGTACCATGGATTTATATAGACACAATATGATATTTTCTCTTATTATCTATCCCTTTCTTAATGATTCCCAACATTCTGTTCACTGTTTTGACTGCCACTGCACATTGAGTGGATGTTTTCAGAGAACTCTCAACAATGACTCCAAGATCGCTCTCCTGAGTGGTAACAGCTAATTCAGTCCTCACCATTTTATGTGTGTAGTTGGGATTATGTTTTCCAATGTGCATGACTTTGCATTTATCAACATTGAATTTCATTTCCCATTTTGTTGCCGTCACCCAGCCTAGAAAGAGCTATGTGGTAACTTATAAATGTTGCCAATTGCTCTGTTGTTAGTCTCTGAAGAGAAAGCAAAACAAGACTGCTTAGGGAGCCTGCCTTTTACTGGGGATATCACAGTAGAGTCAGGGGACTGTACAGCAATACTTCGTTCAGAAGGGAGAAAGATGGATGTCTCCACCCAAGAGGGGCAATGGCTGGGGAGCCAGAAGCCTAGAGTAGGTGCTTTTGCTTGGCCACAGAAGTTGCCCTGAACTGTGACAAAAACTACAGGATTATTTAGCCCCCTTACATAGCCAACAAGCAGCATAAATAAGATCAGTGCTGTAAAACATGAGTGGCTTTTTTAAACTGAAAACATTCAACTATCCAGCTGCCCCTTTGGGATGAAAGACACTGTTACAAATGAAAGACACTGTTTTTGTTGTAAGGTTTTATTAGCAGCATTTACCTGTAGTACTTCTCACAGAGGAAACTGCTGTAGATATCCAACTGACTTCCCAGTAACAGTATCACAGTTATCATGAGGAGGACTTACATTCTACTTTTGTTTTTATCTATTCTATTTTACATCATGAACCATTGGCTTAAGAAAATATTTCTAAAGCATGAATGTAAAGATTTCAAAACCACTGACTGAAATCCTCCCTGGGGTAATATCACTGGGTTCAGTAGAATTATACCAGAGATAAATTTAGGCTGATATTGGCAGTTCTGCAAAATTGAGAGATACAAGCTGATGGGGACATTGTTAAAGAGATTGTAGCCCCAAAGCCAACCTAAAGTTAAAATAAAAATAGGGGTTTAAAAATACAATAATGCATTTTAACAAACATTTAACTTAAATTTGTTAGTGCAGACAAGTTTGGCTACATCACAGTACCAATGTACAAGCTATGGATAGAAATCGTGGAGGATGAAATCTTGGGGACCATTGAAAGCTTACAATGGAGGGAACCATCAGGATCCAGAGGGACCATGTAAACACTGTGACAATAGAACAGAGTTCTGTGGTGGTGCACTCCATGGGACTGTCTAAGCTATTGGTGATCCACTAGCTTTGGTCCCCGTAGGGAGGGCAGCAGGCTGGATGCTACTGTAGACTACAGGCTGCAGTGAGGTATCAGCTGTCTCATGCCTTGCCTCTGGGCTGCTGGAAAGGGGAGAAGTATTTATTCCACTCCTTCCCTCAAAATTGTTCATTTGGGCTTTGCATAGAGGACCAGGATTTCATACCCTGACTTCCGTGTATGAGACATGGGGAAGAGTAGGGTTAAAAAATTAATGTCTTGAAACACTTTCATTTAACATAATTTTTAATAATTTTTCATTTTGTATAATGTCTTTAAAAGTCTAAGGCCCAGACTCCTTCCTGTATTCAGGCTGTCTAGGGGAACCTGCCAGTGGTACACAGCCAGAGTAATGGCTTTCACCGCACATCATCTCTCTGTGGCCAGCATAGGGTTTGTGGCTGGCTATCCCTCTTCTGTAATGATCCCTGGTAGTTGGAACAGTTCCCACTGACATTGGAATTGGAGAATTAAAGCAGCCTTCAGGCTGCTCTGACTTTTTCTGTGGGACTGACGTGGTGAAGAGCCAGATCAGGAAAGCCACTTGTGGACTCCTATCCCCTTGGTCGCACAGTGCACTACTTGGCCACAGCAAAAATCTGGGCCTAAACTATTAAATAGAAGTGTATTTTTCTGGCTTTGAGTCCCTATGTATTACCATCCCAAACTTCCACTCTTTTACAATCCTGTGAACGTATTAGCAATATGAAAATAATGTGAAAGGTAAGCCATTAAGGGCTGATGTCTGTGTCAAAAGAGCTTTTTGATGTGAGATGATTTCTGAAGTCAAATTATCACGTGATGTTGTGTCACAAAGCTTCCTACAAGGTATTACTGCCTAATTAACAGAGGGTGTTAGATGCCCAGAAATCTCTAATCGCCAGATAACCATGTCCCTTTTAGATGATTTGATTGATATGACGCTTGGTAACTTTTCCAACTCCCCTAATATTATAGTAGTTCCTTTTAGGAGATATTAGCTTTCCTCTCCAAAGCCATGTGTCACAATACTTCGTTCACACAAACTCTTTCAATAACTTTACAGAGACCACTGCAGACTTGATCTTTCCTGAGTGTAAAAAACCAGCTAGCCAGTGTCATTAGTGATGACTGTTTTCTCTACCCTTCTAAAAACTGTTGTACATTCAATCTTGTTAAATACATCCGATGAAGTGAGCTGTAGCTCACAAAAGCTTATGCGCAAATAAATTGGTTAGTCTCTAAGGTGCCACAAGTCCTCCTCTTTTTTTTGCGGATACAGACTAACACGGCTGCTACTCTGAAACTTGTTAAAAATGTATAAGCATCAGTGCATTTTAATCACTGCTGTTTTCTAAAATCTTCTAGTATCTAGACCCTTAAAAAGAAAAGGAGTACTTGTGGCACCTTAGAGACTAACCAATTTATTTGAGCATAAGCTTTCGTGAGCTACAGCTCACTTCATCGGATGCATACTGTGGAAAGTGTAGAAGATCTTTTTATACACACAAAGCATGAAAAAATACCTCCCCCCACCCCACTCTCCTGCTGGTAATAGCTTATCTAAAGTGATCACTCTCCTTACAATGTGTATGATAATCAAGGTGGGCCATTTCCAGCACAAATCCAGGGTTTAACAAGAACGTCTGGAGGGGGGGGGGGAGTAGGAAAAAACAAGGGGAAATAGCAACCTATTTCCCCTTGTTTTTTCCTACCCCCCCCCCCCCCCCCGACGTTCTTGTTAAACCCTGGATTTGTGCTGGAAATGGCCCACCTTGATTATCATACACACTGTAAGGAGAGTGGTCACTTTAGATAAGCTATTACCAACAGGCAAGTGGGTTTGTGGGGGGAGGGAGAGAAAACCTGGATTTGTGCTGGAAATGGCCCAACTTGATTATCATGCACATTGTAAGGAGAGTGATCACTTTAGATAAGCTATTACCAGCAGGAGAGTGGGGTGTGGGGAGGTATTTTTTCATGCTTTGTGTGTATAAAATGATCTTCTACACTTTCCACAGTATGCATCCGATGAAGTGAGCTGTAGCTCACGAAAGCTTATGCTCAAATAAATTGGTTAGTCTCTAAGGTGCCACAAGTACTCCTTTTCTTTTTGCGAATACAGACTAACACGGCTGTTACTCTAGACCCTTAAAATCTTCTTTCCCTTATTTAAATGTCAAAGATGTGATTTTATTTTGTTGATCAGTTTTCTCAGCACCTTAAGGTATTGAATTGTTCGAGGCATTTAATCTGTATGAGTTTATCTCTGCAATACTTGTTTCTTTCATAGGGTTCCTATAATTGGCTAATGGATTTGTTTATCTGAGTGTCTGGCTGTTAAGATTAATGTGTTGTGTTGCTGTCTTTCTCTGGTGATGTATTACTCACACCGAGAGCTAGCAGGAAGGAAAGAGTCGGAGACCCATTAAGTTTATTTTAGTTTTTTAAAGCTCTAACTTAAAATATTTTTAAAGGACACCTTTATTTTGTGAGGTAAGAGGAGAGAGCAACTCCTAACACACATAACACAATCTGATATAAATATCTTGCCAATATGGAGCAAGTGAAAATACTGAATGCTTAATAGAATTAAAATCTTGGGTCAGCCATTTGCAGATTTGAAGTGTGAGTGTTTTCCCTGCACTAAAATCACAGACAGCCAAATATGAAAATGTTGGTCACAGTCAGATGGCTTATAATTTTATATTTCCAGCAGTGGATTTGCTAACTTACCTTGCTTTTGCTTTGTAAAAGCTTTCAAGGCTAAACAAACTGAAATGATTCTGCCTTTTGTCTATGTGTCCTAACTGTTATCACAATGAAGTCAATCAGCATGAAATTATGCCCACAAGTGAAGTTCCCAGGCAAAGAGAACGCAAGCAACATGAATAATGTATTGCTCATAACTGAAGCACTGAGTCAGGTTCACTGTGTATAGTTTAGTTATAACTGTGGAGAAACTACAGTAAGAATAAGAAATTCTCACAGTAGTTAAACTGTTTTTTAATGACATTAAAACTATAGTCAGACCCATTAGAATCAAACTTGTATTTCTGGTTTACTCCCATTTCAAGAGAATGACTGTAAACTAAATTTTAATTGTTACTTGAGCACTTAGGTCCTTCATGAGAATGAAATACTATTCAGTATTGCGGCAAATTAGGAGTGAATCATATAGAAAATAGATTAAAAGCATTTGTCATTTGTCCCAGTCTATCACTGAAGTGGTGGTCTCCACTATTCAGCAGCACATTGCCAACTGCTGAAGAAAGAGACAAATGAATTCTCCATTCTGCCCAGGAAAACTAGGCAGTGTGTGCAGAGGGCAAAGAGGCAAATGCTGCAATTCAGGGGCCTGATTCTCCACTGCCTTTGTACCCATTGACACTTGTGCAAAGTGACTGTCAGATTTTCCTGTCACAGTCCAGGGCAGCTGTACTTCCCCCTCATTGTCTACCAAGAACACCCACTCTATGATCCCGGCCCACAATAATACATAACCTTTGCATTTAATACAATAGGCCCCAAAGAAACAAGTAGTTCAATACAGTTTTTCAAGAATATTGCAGGAAATTGCCATGTGTCACAGCTCCTATTCTAATTTAGTAGTGTTTTACACCCAGTTTGCTCTCACTTTGCACAGGTGTAAATGACACTCTGCAGGGGATAATAATAATAATAATTAATTACACCTAGCTGTTATATAGCAGATCGTGGAGAACGAGACCCTGCAAACAGAATTTTCCTTTTGGTTAGATGTTCAACTCATTCTGTACTTCGTCTGCAGTTTGCATAATCTAGCAGTGGAACCTGACCATACCCATCTTTAATTTTTCATGTGAAATGATAAGCACCAGCCTGAAAGCCCTGGAAACCTGTTCTATATTTAGCCGCAGAACACTCATGGGGATTGATCACTCCATAATTGCCCTATTCTGTTCATTCCCTCTGAAGCACCTGACACTGGCCACTGTTGGAAGACAGAAGACTACGCTAGATAGACCACTGGTATGACCCACTGTGGACTTTCTTATGCTCTTAACGGCAGTGTCTCGGTGTCTGTTTTAGGGTTTTATAGTGCCATCTATCACTGTAGAACTCAGCACTTTTCATGTAAAACCTATCAGCAGTAGTGGAGTCTCTGGATCTTCTACCTTTTGGGGGATAAAAGCTCTTCTTGGGGTATGTTTTGTGTGTTTGTTGGAATTGTATGGGGTTGTTTGTTCATTTTGGTTTCTACTGGGAGGAAGGGGATAAATAAAAGAGGGTGTTAGTACTGTGTCATTCTTGTCAGTGTTCATCACTGGGGAGGATGACAACTTATAGGGTGAGGAATTCTTATAGGATGAGCAGATTTTTAAAGGTATTTAAGTGCCTGAAATCAATAGGAGTTAGGAACTTTTGCAAATTTCACTAGGCACCTTTCTACATCTTTAAGTATGTAAATACCTTTACAAATCTGGCCTCAGGGCTACTAGTTCTCTGTCCTCTGTGCTGAGACAGACAGCATGTTGCTAACTGTGATATGAATGCTAGGGCCCAGCTCCTTGGTTGGTATAAATTGACATAGTTCCATCAGTTATATTGATTTACACCTGTTAAGGATCTGGCACTGGGAACTGGATTGACATCATCAGCTGATTGCACATAAACCACTTTGCAACCGTCAGATTAGAACCAACCTGTAATGTGAGCACTCCCAACCTTGGCTAGAGGAGACCCAGTGAGTTAGAGTAGCTGGTCCTTTCAATGTCTAACTTCTTTGGTTGCATGAATCTTCTCTTGTAACTACAGCTGGATTAATAGTGAAAAATATCATTTACAAACATTTCAGAAGCTTCTACATAGAAATTTGCTTCAAATATATTTGAACACTTTATATGTATCTTCATGACCCTCCCCACCAGGTCTGATCCCATTCTGATGCTCTACAGAAATCGCCCTAATTTTCTTCTTCTGAAGATCTGACAGGTGTGAATGTGAGTATATGAATGAGTAAAAGAGAATTTGCCAGATGAAGTTGACTAAACAGGTGAAAAAAAGAAAATCTCCAAATGAAAGTCTCAAAGGAGACTGTCCAGTTGAATTAAGCAGAAGGAGGCAAGGGAGTAGGTGGATGTAAAATTAAATGGAGAGTTTTATGTGAAAAGCTATAGAACAATTTTTATTGGGTTCAAAATTGGATAGGAAGACACAGGATGGGTTGACAGCATCTTATTCCCCAGAGTGGGAAGCTAGCCTGGCTTCAGGATTTTGGATCCTTGAAGTTCAGAGCATAGGGATTTTTAAAGATCTTTTTAAAAAGGGGGATTGTCAGCAGTTTAGAACAAAGTTGATTAAGAAATGAATGATCATTTCAGCAGAATCCTGGTGAAAGAAAGAAATGAATTCTGGTAGTGTTTTAGAGATGGTAACAGGATGACTAAACAGACAAGGGAAATGGAGGAAGAAAAATATCTATGGTCAAGAAGAGAGACAAGGTCTGTGAGGTCAAATATTTTATTGGCTTCTGATGGTGAGAGAGACAAGCTTTTGAGCTACACAGAGCTCTTCTTCAGATCTTTCTCATAAGAGTGAGTCCAAGATATTTGTCTTGACAGAAAAAATAGTTTGAGTTATAGTTGTAGTTGTAGTTACAGTTATAGTCAGAGACATGGAAAAAAGACTTTCCATCTAGGAAAAGTACTTCAGTTTATGACACAGTTATGACCTAGCTGGAAGATGAGGTAATGAAGATAGAAGAATTAGAGCACAGAAGGAGCTCTAGAGTTGGGCATCATCTGCACAGAAGTGATATGCATGAGAAACGCTAGCAAGAGGGAGTCCAACAAAAGAAGAGATAGGTAGAAGAGGAAAGGGAAATGGATACCGTCAGGGTTTGAGGCTTTAGATGAAAGGCTTTAGATGAAAGATGTAAGAACTCTATCAGAGATTTTAAAAAGGGATAGACAGAATTCAATGCAGAAGAGGAAATTTACTGGGATACTGGCTTCTTTCTCAAGGCTATCAAAAATAGGGGGACAATTGAAATATTTCAATATTTTCCTCAATTGTTAAACTGTACTTTTTTTGGAATAAGGACTATGTCATCTTATACATTTATACAGTACTCAGCACAATGAGGCATGAGGTCTTTGTGTTTTACTGCTGTACAAATAAAAACAATAATAACTAGGGGCCTGCCAGTTTTCAGTCAGTGTGCAAGGACTCCAGGATATGGTTCTGCAGAAGAAGAAGAAGGTGTAAAGAGATACCAATATTTTTCAATGGTATCACCAACTGTCTTCTCATCTTGATAATTAATGATATATTAATTAAATGAATTGTGTGAAATTCCCTGACTACATACAACACAATGTGTACTCCAGTATTGACATGGCTCAATATATTATTCCAAATACAGGAAAGCCACTTTAGATCCTCATCTGCTGGGAGCTACTATAAACTGCCCATATTCAATGTTCGTATACTGCCCGTCTGGGTCTCCTTTATTACACAATGGCCTTTCTTCCTGACTGGCAAAACACTGCTCTTCAGTCTTTTAAGTTTTCTTACCCCTGGTTGAGGGTCTAAGAGAATATTTCTTATTATTAGACTTGGTATTCTGTTGTTTAACAGTGTGATTAATTGCGCGATTAATGGCGATACATTTTTTTAATTGTGATTACATTTTTTAGAGTTAATCGCATGAGTTAACTGCAGCCCTCCACTATTTGAATTTGGTGCTATTTAGTAGGTAGAGAAAAATACACATCCTCTAAAACAGTGGTCTTCAAACTGGAATGTAAGGCACTGGGTCGCGGGGGCCTGGGTCAGCACCGCCAACCTGGTCATTAAAACTCTTATCAGCAGTGCTGCCCAGCTAAGGCAGGCTAGTCCCTGCCTGTTCTCACATCGCACTGCGCACCAAAAGCGATCAGCAGCAGGTCCAACTCCTAGTCAGGGGGCCCCCAGGGCTCCGCACACTGCCCACGCCCCGAGCACCAGCTCCATCCAGGGGCGCGGGGGTACAGGGCCTGCAGGCAAAAGCCACATGGAGCCGCTTGTGCGCCTCCACCTAGGAGCCGGACCTGCTGCTGGCCGCTTCTGGGTCACAGCACGGTCCACAGTGCCAGGACAGGCAGGAAGCCTGCCATAGCACCCCACTGCACCACTGAGCAGGAGCTGCCCGAGGTAAGCCCACGCCCCAACCCTATGCCCCAATCCTCTGCCCCAGCCCTAAGCCCCCCCCACCCTAAGCCCCTTCCTGCGCCTCAAACCCCTCATCTCTGGCCCCACCCCAGAGCCTGCACACCCCAACCCCCCTCTCACACCCTGAACCCCTCATTCCTAGCGCCCCCCCTGCAGCCCTCCACCCCTCACCCCAACCCTCTGCCCCAGCCCTGAACCCCTCCCACACCCCAAACCCCTCATCCTCAGCTCTGTTGGGTTGCAGGCATCAACAATTTTCTTCAACTGGGTCGCCAGAAAACAAGTTTGAAAACCACTGCTCTAAAACATCCTCATATATTATATGTATAATAATGTTCCTGGACATCATTGAGAACTTTAAGAAAAAATCTTGAAAAACTGCTTCTTCTTTCATTTCTTATCCATGTGAGTCTTCCTGTTAATACCCTTTGTGCTGCATTAATAATGAAATCTGTGCCCAAATCTAGCATGTCTAACTGTCAAAAAAAGTGACAGAAAATATATTTATCTTTCTTATTTTCTTGGTGTTAGAGGGAATATGTGCTGATGATGTGGAATCACTGCACCAACTTGTGAATGATGCATGAAATGAAAGGGCTTGCCCAGTGAACAGAGAGAGAGAGAGAGAGAAATTTGCTGTGCTATTTGCTGTGTGCCTATAGGACCTCAATCACTGGCAAGCTTCTAGCTTAAAATAACCCAGTGTCCAGCAAAATAATGAGTTCATTTCCGTGTAAAGGGGTTCAGTGTTCTCCCCTCCCCTCAGTGATTCACTAAGTGTTTTTCTACTGTCAAAAATCAGTCCATGAATGTGGAGGGAGAAATAAAATTAAGTCTTGGTAAATCCCAGCTGTGTTTCTTCTTTTGAGTATACTCCAATGTTTCTGAATAGCCGTGAAAGTGTAGTCTCTGCAAGTGAACTTGCAAATGGTTTTTCACATGGATTCCCCAGTGATGGGAGATAGCATGTCTATCAATGTCTGTTAACGCAGCAGAGAAAATGCTGCTGGCCTGTGAGACAATTAAGGATAGCAGCCCCACAGGTCAATGGTGCTTAGTCTTTATTTGTACACTTAGCAAGCGGGTGTTGGTGACATCCCTCCAATCACACTCATCCTCCTTCCCTTTTTCTGGTGTTCTCAGGTCTGGGTCTATGTGTAAACAGGATGTGGGGCTGTACTGAAATGTATTCAAGTGCTATACACCTCCATCCTCACCTCTCAGTGCAGTATATATATCCTGCTTAGAACATCTGCTTCACATAAATACAAGGAGAGTTCAGAATATGCTGAGGAGAGCATGTCCTGGAATTATTTAGCCGATTCCCGTGCTTTTTTAAAAAAAACAAAAACAAAACACTTACACTCTTGAAAGATTAATACACCTAAGTGTTTTGGTTTTTTTCTGAAGAACCATGGTATTTATTTTTAATTATTAAAAGATATGATAATCCCATTGAGAAAAGCATATTTATTTATTCAGTTTGAAGTCATGCTAAAGGTATTAACAGGAAGACACACTGTAGGACCTTGACCTAACTCAGGATGTGTAGCTGTAGGTACACAATTTTATGTGCAGCTTTAAAAAGAAAAGGAATACTAGTGGCACCTTAGAGACTAACCAATTTATTTGAGCATAAGCTTTCGTGAGCCACAGCTCACTTCATCGGATGCGTTCCAATTTAAGATAACCAGCCACCAGAAAGCTATGTACATTAGAATTCAGAGCTGGGGCAAAACATTCATAGTGGAACTACACAAAAGGACTTCATTACAAATTCATTCAAATGTCATTACAAATTCAAAACTCCAATCTTCAATGATAGATTTGCCTTGGCTTCTGAGAGAACCTAGGCTCAGTTGCTGATATTTCATGAAACCCATGCAAAGCTTATGGTTCTATATGGTGCTACTATGAAACAGGGTGAAACTCAGCAGTCACAAATTATAAATTAATTAATGCCCAAACTGGAGGTGCTGGCAGAGAGAAGAAGGATGTCTCATTGGTTAGGGTGCAAACGTGGCACACTAGAGACAGAAGTTCAATGCTCTGCTCCACTACAGATTTTGTGTCACTTTGTCTGTGAATCAGTTCCCAACCCATAAAACAGGAATAACAAGCACTTCCCTCCCTCACAGGGGTGTGCTGACTGAGAGTAAGTACACTAAAGACTATGAGGCGCGCAGATACTGTGGTAATGGAGGTCATATAAATCCCTAAGAGAGATTGAATTTTACTTTCATTGTTTGGGGACATTTGAGCCTGAAACACAAAGTGCAACTCAAGGGTCGGAAAAACACATGGATAGAAACCAAAGGACATGTTTATGTGAACTCATCCAGAGTGAAATCTTTTTCACTCTGAGGTTTGTACTGCTTTAGAGAAAGTCAAAAGCTTACAAAGCAGAATGCTGTTGCTAAACCTGAACTATTCTAAATCATTTTGACCTTCATCGTTTTGCTTTCCTGCTTTTTGTTTGTCTTTTTTTTTTTTTCTTTTACTTCAGGGTATCCTTTCCCTCTCACAGTCATTCCCTCTTTACCACACTCTCTCCATCAGCAATGGTTAATTGAGCCATAGTGACATGAAATACAATAGAGTACAAACTGCTAAGAAGAGAGAATATAAATGATAGAGGCAGCTCTAACATAAATGGAACTGGCAGATAGGAGAGAGAGTAACATTGAAACCCATGAAATATTTTTAAAGTTTATAAGTAGCTCAGGTGCTTCATTTTATGTACCCATAGAACACATTTTATAAGCCAATAACAAGCTTAGCAAGATGAAAAATCCCAGACTCAGAAGAACAAGATCATGTTATTGACTCGCCTTCTGGAAGTAACATCTAGTTAAACATCTACATGACATTATGATATACAGAAACTGATTCTTTATTATGATATTTCCAGGAGGGTGTCCATTTTCAAACTAGGATGGCTTAGGCAATAAGCTCCGGTTTGAAATAATTAGACTTCCCGAACTGCAGTTTAAAATCCTAGCAGGAACAACTCTTCTCCTTCATCTTTTGAAGTAAAATAAGTAAGTTAATTGTGTGACAGTCATTGATGTGAACTCTTGAGACCAAGGCTCTGTCTGCTTTGCATCGACATTAAAAATACTATGGCACTTTTCATAAGAATAGGAATTGCCCTGGCACCACTGTCTTTGGGCAAATTTTCCCTCCTTCCCATCATTGTGGTATATCAACTGCTTGCCTCCTGTGTATTTAAATGCTTATATCATGCATATCACCATGGTCCCTAAGACCTTACCAATTCTGAAAGTCTCTTTTTAACAAATACTCTATTTATGTTGGAATCAGTGGAGTTACTCTAGATTTACAGTAGCATAACCAAGAGAATAATTCAGCCTATTAATCTTCTTTCAATCTCTCCTGCCCACATAGATTTTTTTTTATGATGATTGCTGTGGGAAAGCGAAGTCAGATAAGTGAATTTTGTATTTTGTCCTGCAGGAGGTGAGATGTGTCCACAGTGCTGCCAACTCTCATGATCTTGCCATGAGTCTCATGATAATTATTGTTTTCCTTAAAGCCCCAGCTCCAAGTGGATGTGCTGATTTCAGCCATCATTCTTAAAGAAAAAGTAAGTTTGTAGCCCTCATAACTGTTGAGAAAGCTTCAAAATCTGACCCTAGTGCACCCTAAAGGCTCAAGAAGCAGAAGGCAAATAAAAAGATTTATTATTTTTACAAAAAGAAAAGGAGTACTTGTGGCACCTTAGAGACTAACCAATTTATTTGAGCATAAGCTTTCGTGAGCTACAGCTCACTTCATCGGATGCATACTGTGGAAAATACAGAAGATGTTTTTATACACACAAACCATGAAAAAATGGGTGTTTATCACTACAAAAGGTTTTCTCTCCCCCTCCCTCCCCCCACTCTCCTGCTGGTAAGAGTGATCACTTTAGATAAGCTATTACCGGCAGGAGAGTAGGTTGGGGGGGGAGAGAAAACCTTTTGTAGTGATAAACACCCATTTTTTCATGGTTTGTGTGCACAAAAGCATCTTCTGTATTTTACACAGTATGCATCCGATGAAGTGAGCTGTAACTCACGAAAGCTTATGCGCAAATAAATTGGTTAGTCTCTAAGGTGCCACAAGTACTCCTTTTCTTTTTGCGAATACAGACTAACACGGCTGTTACTCTGTTACTCTGAAACCTGTCATTATTTTTACATACTCTCATGATTTTAAAGCCAAACTCATGATTTTTGGTGAACCTGACTCGTGATTTTTAAACATTTGGGCTTGGCAATACTGTGTCCAGGAATGAGTTCTACCATCACGGGCCAGCTGCCAAGGAAGCAGTGTCCCTTATTCTCTTGACTCTTTCCATGGTAGTTGATGAATCCCACAGTGGCTGCAATTTAGTAGTGTCAAATTTTTCTAATTTTCAAAAGGACTTAGACATACTTTGGGGTGAAAGCCCACCCTTTTTCTTGAGCTTTGGAGGAAAAGGTGCCAGAGGGTTGAGGCTTTTGGTGGATGTTTATGGGCATTCTTTTATATTCAATTGTGTATTGTAATTTATGGGACAAGCACCAGGAGCATACGATGAACACCCATAGCTATTTTAAAGCATGTATATAATATGTAAGGGCCCTATTCTGCCACCCTAATGTACAGAGATTGTTTATTACACAAGTAGGCCCATTAAAATCAGTAGGGCAGGTACTATTCAATGTGAATAAAGAGCCTAAATAAATAGTTGGGCCCTAAATAAATAAAAGTATATTTAACTCCAGTCTTGCAAACACACACACACACACACACACCTAGATTAATAGATTCATAGATATTTAGGTCAGAAGGGACCATTATGATCATCTAGTCTGACCTCCTGCACAACGCAGGCCACAGAATTTCACCCACCCACTCCTGCGAAAAACCTCTCACCTATGTCTGAGCTATTGAAGTCCTCAAATCGTGGTTTAAAGTCTTCAAGGTGCAGAGAATCCTCCAGCAAGTGACCTGTGCCCCATGCTGCAGAGGAAGGCAAAAAACCTCCAGGGCCTCTTCCAATCTGCCCTGGAGGAAAATTCCTTCCCAACCCCAAATATGGCGATCAGCTGAACCCTGAGCATATGGGCAAGATTCACCAGCCAGATACTACAGAAAATTCTTTCCTGGGTAACTCAGATCCCACCCCATCTAATATCCCATCACAGGCCATTGGGCCTATTTACCATGAATATTTAATTACCAAAACCATGTTATCCCATCATACCATCTCCTCCATAAACTTATCGAGTTTAATCTTAAAGCCAGAAAGATCTTTTGCCCCACTGCTTCCCTTGGAAAGCTATTCCAAAACTTCACTCCTCTGATGGTTAGAAACCTTCGTCTAATTTCAAGTCTAAACTTCCTGGTGGCCAGTTTATATCCATTTGTTCTTGTGTCCACATTGGTACTGAGCTTAAATAATTCCTCTCCCTCTCTGGTATTTATCCCGCTGATATATTTATAGAGAGCAATCATAACTCCCCTCAACCTTCTTTTAGTTAGGCTAAACAAGCCAAGCTCCTTGAGTCTCCTTTCATAAGACAAGTTTTCCATTTCCACTCCTGTATCAGTATGACCAAGATCAGGCCCTTATGTGAGTTCCTCAGGGTTGCAGACACAAACACATACCATTACAGGCAGGTATTAAGTCATAAACAACTGGCAAATCTCCAATTCCTCCCTGATTGATTTAAAAGTATATTCCCTGAGACAATGGAGAACGATTTGTGAATTTGACATGTGTATTATGTTTCCTTCTAGTTTTACCACACAACACTTGGGTTCAAATGTTCAGTGGTTTTGATTAAACACTTGTGAGAATGAGTTATTCAAGACATTGGGGAGGAAATAAAGCCCAACAAATCTTGAGGGATATTATGGGATAAACTCGAAAATGGTGTGAATTAAATTAAACTGTTGGCTTATTTGGTAGGCCCCCTTGCAGGTGCTCTTTGTGATCTAATACCATTGCATAACATACACCATTTCTCTTTGTCTTTTCTTTTTTTTTTTAAGTTAAACTTGGCAAAAGATACCCCCATTGTACTGTAGTCAGGAAACCAGCAGGTAAAATGGATGATGGTGCCCAGCCTTTGCGTAGGTAATAAAATCAGTCAAAATGACAACATCCCTGTTCATGCTAATATTTCATACAGTATGTACTGGTCCACAGAGTCCTCACCTACGTGTCCACACACGCGATGTATAATTGTCAATGAGAAAGACATTATTTTTAGTCGATCATACTGTAAGCTAAGAATTGTGGTGGGGTATCTTTTTATAAGGGAGAGGCTGATGGCAGCCACTGGAGCAGTATGGATCCGCTGTAATGTTAATAGAGCACTGATGATAACGCGATTATGATAAGGAGTTTGTGAATGGATGAGGCTCTCCCCTCCCCCGCCCCGCACATCCAGTTTCCATTCCAGACCTACTGGGATCAAAAGGGCAAAATTACCATGCAGAATACTTTCTTTGTAGTATTCCTTTATAGCCCTACATTGAGGCAGTGGCTACACACCACCCCTGAGAGATGAAGAAGAGAGCAGCCAGCTGCCCCATGAAGAGAGGTGATGTGACTTGCCCAACGTCACTCAACAGGTCAATGGCAGAGCTGAGAATTGAGCCCAGGTCACCTGAGTGCCCTATTGACCAAAGCACACTGCCCTGCAAAAATCATGCAAACCTTTAACTGTAATTCATTATCATTATCACCAAGGTGATCAACTTTGCTGCAATAAAGTGATCCTGCAAGTCCTTGCATGGGTAACAGCAGGGTTCCTGAAACTGTGAGGCTTCAGTGCAAGTGCAAGTGAAGGCTCTGAGTGATTGAAAGGTGTAGTCCCCTGCACTATACAACAGCAATCGTTAAACTCCTTGTGCGGTTTCCCCCTTACTCATAAGTTCACAGGGTAAAAGAAATAGGAGAGGAACATGGACACACCGAAGAAGACATGGGCTTGTGTGACCCTTATTGTGCTAATAAGATGCTTAGCTAGGTTTTTGCTGTTAGGCTTACTTTTGGGAGAAGTAACTTACTAGTTGTGCAGCCACCCTCCAATTAGTGCAGGGCATAGTTCCCCTGAGCTCCGGGCCCTGTTCAGTGTTTATATGTACAGCCCTCTGCACCTTCATTGTACAGGATCAAGTAACCCGAGCAGGATTCTAACAGCACTTGTGTGAGGTGAGTCTATGTTATTGTTACCATTTTACAGATGGGAAAACTGATGCAGATGTGTGAAGTGACTTGCTACAGTACCAACACTGGGACTAGAGCTCAAGATTTGCTGTTTCCCTGTCCCTGATTGGGTTCAGCAGAAGAAGGGGGAGTTTTGCTATTGACTTCAGTGGGGTCAGGATTTTACTCCATCTCTCTCTCTCTGCCTACCTTACCATTTACTTTTAAGTGTTTAATACTCAATTTCACCCATTCCTAATTCTCCATCATTTCCTGTGCGGAAGCATATACATCAAATATTCTGAAATATGATTTGCAAACCAATGAGGATTTCCCCCCCCCCAAAAAAAAGTCTGTAGACTTGATGGATCAACACATTATAATGTGTTCCTCATCACTCGGCGCTGTCAAGTGGCAGTACCATGTCATATTTTTACCTTGCTAGTGAAAGCTTGCTTGTCTGGAACAGTCCCAGCACTTTGACTCTGAACCTAGTCTCTATTGCTCATGTGCAGTTCCATTAAAGTGTCTTTTCTCCCATTTTGATTACAGGCGCCTATTGCCTTACCTCCTTGCCATCGTAATCCACACGTCTGCCAGCCAGCAAACAAAGTGTAGAGCAACCCATAGCGGCCATCGCTTCACACTCTAAAAATAAAAAAAGCAGGCTTTTTCCTTTACATCACTGACATGACACATCACAGAGCAATGCAAGAGCGACACTAAGCTGCACTGGGTTTTTTTAGTCTTGTAACATAATGTAACCTGCTGCAAAGCAGTGAAATAGCAGCAATGTGAAAGGCTTTTGAAAAACCTGCTAGCAGCAAGTAATTGCTGTGGATGGGGAGGAACTGAGTGGCTGGTCTTATCCTCAGTCCTGGCCCCAGTGTTTCTAGCTGGGCTCTGATGGAATGGAAAAACCAACTTACACATTCTACATCAGTTCCTGAGGCCACTAAATACCATTGGAGTATGCCAGTGCTCTTGAGATGGAGAGTCCATATCTCTGGGCTTCTTGCAGGGAACTTCAGCACAGCAACCACAGAGTGCATGTTCTTTTCCCATCTCTGTTTCTGATCCTGTGGACTCTCTTGCTTCTTCTCCAGGGGCCTCTGCATCGCCCTGCTCCATGCAGTCTTTGTGGCAATAGGCAATGTGCAACAGCTGTGGGAAGGGGAGAGAGAACACACCGCAGCACAACAGCCAAAACTGAGGAAGGGCAGCCACAGGACGACAGCAGTAGCTGGGGAGGATTGAGTGACTGGCGAAAGGGAGAAACCAGGGGAGCACTGGGGAAGAAAGAGAAGAGGAGAAGAGAACTGGGGCTGGCAGAAGAGGATGGGAGCATAAACCAGAATGAAAGGGCGGGGTGGGGGGAAGAATAGAAAAAGGGGGAAAGAAAATAGGTGATGCATCAACAGTGCCAGGACCTAGCAAAACAAAATCGGGGAACAAGCATCCTTGCTACAGATTTTGTGTGAGGGGAACTGGTCTGACACAAAGTATTTGGGAGCCCTTCTGGTAACTGACTCTGTCGTTGTTGGCCAGACCTGTTCTACATGCACTGCTGTGGAGTCGGCATTTTGAGGCCTGTGTCCAAACTGTACTTTTCTGCCTCCTGTCTGTGGTGCATTTAACTGCCTTTTGGCTGCCTTTTACATTCTGCATGAAGCACCTTGATGTTTCTGTTTTCTGTTTGATGGGGGGAGGGATAGCTCAGTGGTTTGAGCATTGGCCTGCTAACCCAGGGTTGTGAGTTCAATCCTTGAGGGGGCCATTTAGGGATCTGGGGCAAAAATTGGGGATTGGTCCTGCTTTGAGCAGGGGGTTGGACTAGATGACCTCCTGAGGTCCCTTCCAACCCTGATATTCTAAGATTCTATGATTCTGAGAACTCGCCATGATCCACACCACCTCAAAAGAGGGATTGCTCCTCCGGGGGACAAATTCCTTCCATAAGGGGCTTGGTGCATAAGGGGACTTCAACCTACTTCCCCAGCCCTGTTCTATAGGTCAATATAGTAAGAGTAGGGTCATAGCCCTGCCTCCTCCCCATCCCCTTGGGGATGAAGGACTCCTCTGCGGGGTCAGTGATTATGACTGTTCCTTGTACAGGGCATGCAAAGGGGAAGGCTCCTTGCACCATCCTTCATCATGACCCTTGCAAAGGTTAGTCGCTATTTGGCCTCCTGCATGCAGAGCATAGTAGCTGTTTTGTAGAGAGAACACACAGACACAGCACGGGTGGGAAGAGACAGAACTGAGAAGGGGCAGCCAATGAGGGACAGCACTGGCTGGGGAGGATTGTGAGATCTGGGAGGAAGAGGAACTGTGGGGAGACACACACAGAGACACACCATGCTCTCTCACAGAGAAAGTTCATTCTTATTGTTTTTTGCATAATCTAAAGTAAGTCATTTGAGTTGCAATGTGTTTTGCTCTTTGGATTTGGAAATAGAATAGTTTATCCCAGATGCAATGCTCCAGATGTTGTCTGTGTGCAATATAACATGACCTGTAGCTCCATGGGCCCACATGCATACCAGTTAACAGTAAACACTTCAGTGCTTTACTTAATGTTGCCATTTTTACAGAGCCCTCCTACCTTCCATGAAATTAAGTCACATCTTCGACATCCGCGACTGCTGATGTGAAGTACTGTTTTGTCTTGAGCTTTCATATTTGCATGTTCTCATTGTCTTTCTTAATAATAGTACCTTTCATAACCTTTTTTATTGTTTGTTGTTGTTATTAAAATTATAATACCATTGACATCTAGTCAGGAAAAACTATGCATAATTATACCCAGCAATTCTGCTGGTTGACTTTCTCTCCTAACTAGTCAGGATGAAGGAGTCTGAGAAGTTTCTTAAGTGTCTTAAGTTTCTTAACATTGTCCCCATCTGGTCAGTTGTATTGTGTGAATGAGCTTTGAGTCTAGAGAAGTCAGATTCACAACAGCTGGGAAGTCAGATTCACAACATTAAAACCAGCCTTTCCAATAGTACGGCTGGTTTTAGTGTATCTCAGTTGGGTCTCTCTGTCTGTGTGGCAAGCTCCTCATTTCAGTTGGAAATCTATTTACAGAGCTTTCACTTATTAAAATCTTGCCTGGAAATGGTTTGTGTGCCAGATTGGGCCACAGTGATGGCTCTGCCAATTTACAGACTTGCAGTCACATTTTGTACCTCAATAAAAACAGCTAATAAGAAAAATAATGTTTAAAGAAAAACTAAAGGATAATTAACCTCAGATCTGGTCTCAACAAAACAAGGCCACCTCGATAAGTAATAAAAATAGCCTCTAAATGGTCCTTGTGGCTGTCAGATTTTCACTCTGTGATCTATCAGTCAAAACCATGGGAAAAAAGGAGTACTAATTTGCCATTGTCGTGTGTGTGTGTGTGTGTGTGTGTGTGTGCCCGCACCCAAGGCTGCTCTGCTCTGTCCTTCAAATCATCTCCACCAGTAAATCATTTAGCTCACCCTGTCACTCTCTGCCATTGTGAGGAGACAAAAGCTACCCATTTAACCCCAACCATGGCTGATTCACTCTGCAGGGAAGGGAAGTTAACAAAAGGGGGCTAGAGGGGAAGGTGGCTGTTGGGTTGAATTTCATGTAGTCTGGTGGTGGTTTTCTCTCCCTCTTTCTGTTGTTTTAAATCAGCAGCACCTCTCATACTGAGATTGTTTTTGAAGACCACATGTTTGTCAACAGAGCTGGTCTGCTTCAGTAACTTGACCCCAGTCTGGCTTAAAAGGTTTGAAAGGGCAAGAAACACATATATCCAGATCAGCATCCATCTGTTAACCCTTTCACCTGGCCAGCTTTTGTAGGGTACTTCTGTTATTTTAAAAAAGGTAGCACCAAAACATTGAATTAATCATGGGGGAGCAGAGGTATTCCAGTCAACCAAATTTTACATGAAATCTGCACTACACTTATTTGGCCTTTCTCACCCAATGCACTGCTCCAATTAATCAGCTAAAAGCAAACCCTCCTGAATGGTCATATCCCCTGCCCCATCACCCCAAGGTGTGAGAACTCAAGATTATAGCCTCAGACATTTGCCTCCCATGCTACTGTGTGTCGTCCTATCTGCCAAAATATCAGGTTGGGCACAGATTATTATTTTTAACGAAAAATTGGGGGACAATGGATCGGCATTCATAACATCCTTTCCCCCCCCTCCCCCCCCCGTAAGTATCCAGCTATAGCCCGTCTGCAGTCTGGAGAAACAGATGATCCATCTATCAGTTGCATATGCCAAATAACTGAATTTCTCCCATTGCGATAATCTCTTTTTCAAAACTGTACTGACCAAGATTTAGCCTTACAGCCTCTTTAAAATATGAAAAATCCAAAAGCCATGAGGTCAGAGAGAAAGAAATTTTAGCAGCACAGTTGGAAAAATAAAATGCACAAAGAAACAACGTGATATGGCGGTAGATACATTGTTTACTTCTTCCCTACATTTAACTACAGAATCTCATGGCCTGGCACAGAATTTGAAATGACGAGGACTGTATAGTTTATATATCAACTAGCATGCAATCACAAATAGTTGAAACTGAGATTTCTGATGGCACATCGTTAAATCAGTTTTAGCCATTACAGAAGGCCTTCAGTATTTAATGACAAGGTACTAAGTATGTTCTGTTTTAAGAAGCAAGCAATGCCTCACGAGCAGAGGAGACACCAGCTATGTCATCTGTATTACCCACATTCCAGGAGACGAATATGAGTTAAACTTTTATTTTACATGTTCAATTTAATGACAGACAATTCAGCATATGGGTTTGAAGGTTAATGCTTATCTTACTCTGTATTCTTTATTCTTCTGTCAAACATTTAAAATGTATTAAATTCTCTTTTCACTACGAACAGTGTTGCGTCAAACAGTTATTTTTGATGGCAAAATTGTACATCATATTGCCATGTCTTTATCAAGAAAAAATTGCCTCTCTTTGGATCAGTCTTCTGATCTCTCTCTCTCTCTCTCTTTTTTAAGGCTCACTGTAAATTTTCTCACAGATGTATCTGCAGTAGGTGGGGAAGAAAAGCTTTTTTCCCCTGGATCTACAGTGTATGTGAATTGTCTTCTCTTTCTAACTATGGGGTAGCCATCACAGATTTAAGCACAAATGTAAGAAATATCTGATTTCTCATTCCATCTGTATTCAGTTGCTTTCTGCTTCTTTGTATAGTTTCTTAGAGACATTATGGAGTGCAGTGGAGGGGCTGCTTACAAATGCCTATTGCTGCACTGGGCAAACTGCCAGAGTTTCACTCCAGGAGGTTGGAACTGGAATCTTTAATTAACTTGAACCAAAATGTTGAATGTTAAAGAATAAAAAAAGGGGGGGAAAGGTGAAAGAGGGACAAGAAAATAATGTTTCCAGTATTGCAATCTTAATTTTTGGTCATGATGTGACATAGTCATAAAGTTATTCCTTACATATACTTAGTAGATCAGAAAAGGAGTACTTGTGGCACCTTAGAGACTAACCAATTTATTTGAGCATGAGCTTTCGTGAGCTACAGCTCACTTCTGTAGCTCACGAAAGCTCATGCTCAAATAAATTGGTTAGTCTCTAAGGTGCCACAAGTACTCCTTTTCTTTTTGCGAATACAGACTAACACGGCTGTTACTCTGAAACCTGTCATTAGTAGATCAGATAATTCCAACTAATATCTTATCCAATGAATTTCGCCTCTCTCTCTCTGCTCATGGAATATCTGTGAGCTGATTGCCATTTCCACAACTTCAATATTAGCATTTATTTAACTTTTTTTGTAATGTGTTGCTTGATCACAAGTAGTTGACCCTCTGCAATCTGTGCTTAGTATTCTCAATTTGAGGAGCCCCATTCTCCACTGTCTTGCACCCTGTGTAGTTAGTATTGTTATTATTACAATTATTAGTTGTTATTTGTATTGTGGAAGCACCTCGAGCCCGGTCATAGATCAGGACCCCACTGTGTTAGGCGCTGTACAAGCATGTAACAATAACAAAATTCCTGACACAAACTGATTATAATCTAAGTATAGGACAAGAGACAACAGGTGGGTACAGACACACAGAGGAGAACAATTAAACAATGAGACTATACTGGTCATTTACACTTGAGCAAAGTGGATATCAAATGTTATGAAAGCAGAATGGTAGCATTTTACCCCCATTTTGCACTCTCTTTGCACAGGTATAGAAGGTGCAAAGCCATGGAAAATCAGGCCCAAGATGTTGGCTTACTTGAGATCAGTAGGCTAAACCATGTGGTATATTGCCCATTCCCCTCCCCCCATTTCCTGTCTGAATAGGTACGAGTACCATGAATGCAAAAACTAACATTTGGTTTCTATGAATGCTCATGCAAGTGACTTTGAGATACAGTTTCTGCAAACATTCTTGCCAGTAAAGTTTAGATGTTTGAATGTTTATGGAAAGCAAACATAGACGGGGTATGCACATGGCCAATGTGAATTTCCATAATTAAAAATTCAAAAGAATATTCACTCTGGGCCTGGTTCTCCTCTCATTTACCTTTCTTATATTGATGTAATGCCATTTCTTTCATTAGAGTTATTCTGACTGTACAGCAGTGCAAGATAAATTTACCAAGTTCAGTATTTGTCAAGTGCTAGCATTCAACATGAGAAGTTTTGTTATTCTTTACATTTAATCGCATTTGCTCAGCCTGGCCTCATCAAGCATCAGGTATTTGGAAAAGAAAAATACAAATGGCTCATCACAAAAGAGAAGCTCTGGTGCTGTTTCGATCATCTGTGACCTTCCCAGACGAAGAGTTGAGCCAGATTAAAATACTCTAAGCCAAAATTACCCACAAAAGCACACAGACTGCTCCCTGCTCTCCCTCCTATATTCCCACTGCAGTTTCAATTGAAAAAGGTATTAATTTCCTCTCTTAAACTGATGTTTAGCATTGTTATGGGCTGTTAAATAGTTGCAGCGTTTCACCCCAGAAGGTGTTTATATTTCACTTGTGTGTGAATTGAGCCCTGTGTATATTTTAAGACCCTTGTAATGCAATTGGCTATGTGAAGGCAGACCCCCTATGCTAGCTCAGAACCCTTTTGAAGTCAATGGGACTCCTTCCAACCTCCAGCGTCTGCCTTCATGGATGCAATATCAGGATCAGGGCCTCAGTCTGTAAAATCATTTGAGATCCTCCAACCTGAAAAGGGCTGTGTAAACATGACATCTTCAGGACAGCTTCTGCTAGGATTTGCACCCCAAGAAATCCTATTGACTCAGTGGACCCACAGAGTGAGAGTCAGAGCAGAAACTCAACCTTTAATATTATCTCCAGCTGCCTTCAATAGGAGCCCTGGTTTGACTTTAAGGTGTATATATTTACCCTTTAATAAGCAAATTTGACTCACATGCATTAAATGGAATTATGCATAAACTGTGGGAGAAGTCTGTTCCCTTTGGAGAAGGCAGTCAATTCATGCTCAGACACAAATTAATCACTATCAGAGTGTACAAACTTTGCTCTGACTTATCCTGCATAAATACAGAGCAACTCCTTTGCCTTCAATGGAGGGATTCTGGATTTAAAGTGAGGAAAGCAGAATTGGCTCAGAGCACATATACAGTACGTTATCAAGTCATGCGCAATGAAAAAGTAAAACACAGTTATTGGAACTTGTCAAGAATGTGCACGATGCAGTAATCAGATCGAATCTTTCATCTAATCACTAATATACAACAATCTTGCTTTGCCAGAACTCATTCCTGAGTGGTGTACGCAGCATTAATCTGAGTCCAAACATTTTAGGAGGTTATCTATGACTATATCAAAGACCGCATTGTTTGGTTTATATTATAAGCATGACTCCATCTAACCAGGTAAGGAATAACAATTTGTCATGTAATGTACTGTAGCCTACAGGCCTGTCTGAAAATCTTTTTTTTTATTATTGCTTGTTATCCTCAATAATATCAAAATAAGAAAACTATCCCAACTTCAGAGTGACAGCAGATTTATTTAGAATAAACCTTTTAAAATCCCTGGTCAACATTCATCTCTGTTATAACTCCACTGAAGCTAGTAGTGTTCTTCCTGGGATGAATTTAGCCAGAAATATTTACCTATGGCAAATCAAACTCTGTTTCATTTTATTGCTTGGTTTTAACTGTGCCAAATAGTCACAATTAAAAGTGAAATTACTCAGAAGTAGCGTTGTTTGGCTTTTCATGACAAACTTGAGTATAGTCTATGTTGCTGAAAAATTTGCCTATTTATACAGATTTTTTACTGAATTGGGGGTTCCCTTTTTTTAGTGAAGATGAGCCTGTTTTGAGTGACAGGGCTTTAGAATTCAAGGTTAGAAATTCTGAATTCCAATGAAAACAAAACAGCCATTATCAGAAAAGTGAAATGTTAGGGGCACAAATCCCTTGAACTGAAACAGTGAACATTTTCACAGCAAGGTTCCCAGGCATTTTCACTAGTTGAGACATCTCTAAACACAGCACATTTAACTCTATGTGTGGTTTCAGAGTAACAGCCGTGTTAGTCTGTATTCGCAAAAAGAAAAGGAGTACTTGTGGCACCTTAGAGACTAACCAATTTATCTGAGCATAAGCAACCGATGCAGTGAGCTGTAGCTCACGAAAGCTTATGCTCAAATAAATTGGTTAGTCTCTAAGGTGCCACAAGTACTCCTTTTCTTTTTGCGAACTCTATGTGTGAGGCACGCATTGATATGCAAATATTGTTTTCCAATTTACTCAGTGAGGCCTGACTACAACTCTTGCTAGTTTTCAGAGATATTCCTAGGTAGGGCCCAAAACTTTCTCCTTCTCCATTATCACGTGGTCCCACATCAGATATTAGCATTTCCCCCCTTTTTTTAAAATTACAAGGATATTGAGAATTCTCTTGGAACAAATTTTAAATGAAACTCTCCTTATAAATGTGTGGCTATCTTTCATTGCTTAGGGCTGTGAACATTTCAAAGAAACAGGTAGGCTTTTAGTAATGGGCACTAACACTATTGTGCTTGCAAGGAAACTGCTGGCCATTCTGGGTCTAAACAATCCAAGCTCCCTCCACAGAAGGCCACACAGACCTCACAACTCTGAGGGCTTGTATACACTACCACTTACATCAGTATGTCGCTCAGGGGTGTGAATAAGCCACCCCCCCCCGAGTGACGTAAGTTATACCAACCCAAGTGCCAGTGTGGACAGCGCTATATTGGCAGGAGAGCTTCTCCCGCCAGCCTAGCTACTGCCTCTCATGGAGGTGGTTTTATTATGCTGATGGGAGAGCTCTCTCCTGTCGGCATAGAGCATCTTCACCAGACACGATACAGCAGCGCAGCTGCATCGGTACAGATGTGCTGTTGTCGCGCTTCTAGTGTAGACTAGGCCTCACTCTTCAGTTTGTGTGGGTTTCTGTCAGTGATGAGTAAAGATCAACATTGGGAGGTGCAGGGGAAATTAATTTCTATAAACCTTTGGGGAACTGTCCAAACTCTCCAAAACCATTTTGATTTACTTAATTGGGCTGGAAATCTCACATGAACAGGTTAAGGCCAATGGTTCATGAACTGGAAAAACCATGAGAACAGCTTTCCCTGCTGTTGCTTTCACTTGTGGTCATATGACTGACACATCTGTCTGTTGAGAACCTAGCATGCTGCTACTGTCATACAAAGCATACCGAAAATAATGATAGAGGAGCCCAAAAAGGAGGGAGGGAGGATTGATACCACTTTTTGAACCATGAGAAATGTTTGGTTCAATGGATGAGCAAATGTTCAATTCTAATTTTATCTGGACTAGTTTTCTGATGCCTAGTTTTTGCGGTGCTTGATGGAATTTTTAATGACACTGACCACTGATCTGATAAGTATCATGTACTGCAGCAGCAGACTAATTACGTATGCCTGTATAATTACAAAGCAAACAGATTTATGGCATCTATCAGACTGCAGTGTACAAAGTTATATTAATTTTGAAGGTACACGTGTAATTGCTAAATAAATGATAGGAGCATTAAAGTGTTATGTAATTACATGGTACTTAAATACTGAGGACTTACTACGCAAGCAAAGATTATATGATTCCCCATAGGTATGCCTTGGAACTCAAAGTGTTACCAAACAGTGAATATCATGAAAACTCTCATTATTATTAATTTGTTTTGAAGGTATCAAAGCCCATCCTCCTTCCTGTGAGTCTCTGATAATGAAATAGATGGGGGGAAATGGAAGATTTCACATTATACACCGGCACACACAGTGCACTTGGAATATAATTGTGGCACAGGTTTCTGAGCTTTACCTCTTGGCTCTCACTCTTTAAGAAGTTTCACTCATCTTATGGCTTAGCCACTGAGTGGCAGAATTTTCCCCTGAATTCTTGGTCAAACCCTATTGCAGTCTTTTGCAAGTGAGTTCGGGGAAGTTTCTCATGAAGGTTCAAATCTCTTTGCCCTGAATTCAGTTTTGCTTCAGAGCTCATTTCAGAAGCAGGCAGTCACTAGGGAAGCTGCAAATAAGTGTGCAGGGGAAGCCCTAAAAGGCTGTCGCTGAGTTTTTTTCACAGTTTTACTGTTAGATGATTTTTTTAAACTAAAGAATGTTTGCCTTGTGTTTTGAGAAAAACAAATGGTAAACCTCTGCAAAATTGATGGAGTATTATGGGGTGATGCCTCAAGATTAGAAGTAAACCTTTCTCTCTGAGGGGCTAACAATGCTGCAGGGGGCCATCTTGCTTCACTGAACTGGAACATCCAGTCTTTGAGACCACTCACACATTAGGGCCTAAGAAGTACTCCTTTTCTTTTTGCGAATACAGACTAACACGGCTGTTACTCTGAAATCTCTCTCTAGCAACCCTCTTCACTCCAATCCTTTCTTTTAAAGAAGCTTTATGATTTAGCAGTGCCATAGCCCACCTTCCCTCCTATTTTCCTTCTGAACTTCCTCCATCTAAGTAATCCCAGTTAAGTCTTATGCAGGGCTCTACTCCTGTACTTTAGTTTGTACATGGAATTGTGGTGACTGAACAGAGCAAATGCTTCACTCCAGATTTCTTTATTGTGATGTGGCATTGGCTTGTCAAATCAGAGACATAGAATCAACTGGGTCCCATATGACTTGTGTGTGTGTGTGTTGGGGGGAGGGGCATGTGTGTACATGCATGCACACTCTTAAGGGAGAAGTCATTCCAAGGCATATTGAAACCAGAGCTTTCTAAACTGTCTCTTTGAAGGCCCTTTTCCTTTATTAAACATTTAGGAATCAACAACAAATGAGTGATTTCATTTGAAAAATTGTTTTCAGGATCAAAGAATGTATTTACAGTGTCTCAAAGGAAGTAACACACAACATAACCCAAATAAAAATCTGAAAAGTTTTATAAACATGCTCGAGATGGCGGTGGTGGACCAGAGAATGATGAGCTTTTCAGAAGATCAGTTGAGTGATGATCAGTAGGGCTGTCAATTAATCGCAGTTTACTCACACGATTAACTAAAAAAATTAATCATGATTAAAAAAATTAATCGCTATTAATCACAGTTTTAATTGCACTCTTAAACAATAGAATACCAATTGAAATTTATTAAATATTTTGGATATTTTTCTACATTTTCATATATATTGTATTGTGTGTTGTAATTGAAATCAAAGTGTATATTTTTTATTACAAATATTTGCACTGTAAAAACGATAAACAAAAGAATAGTATTTTTCAATTCACCTCATACAAGTACTGTAATGCAATCTCTTTCACAGTTGCCAACTTTCAAGTGGTAAATAAGCACCCCAACTTTCACAATAAGTCAAAAAGCAAACTAATCCCATTTCAAAACAAGGCCAAAACAAGTCAATATCTAAGAACCCCAAAACTTTGTGTGACTAGATCCCCCCGAAATGCAGTCTGGGACTGTAGTGGGCCTGCTGTGGACCTCTGACTCTCTCCCCTCCCCCCATACCTCTGCTTGCACCTTGCCCCTGCTTGCCGGGAGCTGATCAAAAAAAAGAAGCAACAAGCGACAAGCCAAACAAGCGACAAGATAGAAGCCAAACACTAGCCAACTAGCAACTCACAAGCCAATTAAGCCAAAAACAAGCCCAATTTCTGCAGGTTTTTTTGCAGGTTTGACATGTCTGATTCTTTATTGTGAAAGTGCAATTTACAAATGTAGATTTTTTTTGTTTCATATCTGCACTCAAAAACAAAACAGTGTAAAACTTCAGAGCCTACAAGTCCACTCAGTCCTACTCCTTGTTCAGCCAATAGCTAAGACAAACAAGTTTGTTTACATTTACAGGAAATAATGTTGCCCACTTCTTATTTACCATGTCACCAGAAAGTGAGAACAGGCATTCACATGGCACTTTTGTAGCGGCAGTGCCAGGTATTTATGTGCCAGATATGCTAAATATTTGTATGCCCCTTCATGCTTCGGCCACCATTCCAGAGGACATGCTTCCATGCTGATGACGCTTGTTAAAAATATAATGTGTTAATTAAATTTGTGACTGAACTCCTTGGGGGAGAATTGTATGTCCCCTGCTCTGTTTTACCAGCATTCTGCCACATATTTCATGTTATAGCAATCTTGGATGATGACCCAGAACGTTGTTCATTTTAAGAACACTTTCACTGCAGATTTGACAAAACGCAAAGAAGGTATCAATGTGAGATTTCTAAAGATAACTATAGCACTCGATCCAAGGTTTAAGAATCTGAAGTGCCTTCCAAAAGCTGAGAGGGATGAGGTATGGAGCATGCTTTCAGAAGTCTTAAAAGAGCAACACTCCAATGTGGAAACTATAGTGCCCAAACCACCAAAAAAGAAAATCAACCTTCTGCTGGTTGCATCTGACTCAGATATTGAAAATGAACATGTGTTGGTCCGCACTGTTTTGGATCCTTATCAAGCAGAACCTGTCATCAGCATGGACGCGTGTCCTCTGGAATGGCAGCTGAAGCATGAAGGAACATAAGAATCTTTAGCACATCTAGCAAATATCTTGAGACGCCAGCTACAACAGTGCCATGAAAATACCTGTTCTTGCTTTCAGGTGACATTGTAAACAAGAAGCAAGCAGCATTATCTTCTGCAAATGTAAACAGACTTGTTTGTCTGAGCAATTGGCTGAACAAGAAGCAGGACTGAGTGGACTTGCAGGCTCTAAAATTTTACATTGTTTTATTTTTGAATGCAGGTTTTTTGGTACATAATTCTACATTTGTAAGTTCAACTTTTATGATAAAGTATTGAACTACAGTACTTGTATTAGGTGAACTGAAAAATACTATTTCTTTTTTTACAGTGAAAATACTTGTAATCAAAAATAAAGTGAGCACTGTACAATTTGTATTCTGTGTTGGAATTGAAATCAATAGATTTGAAAAATGTAGAAAACATCCAAAAATATTTAAATAAATGGTATTCTATTATTATTTAACCATGCAATTAATTGCGCAATTAATCACAATTAATTTTTTTTAGCATTTGACAGTCCTAATAATTAGCAATCAATCATTCTCTATCATATCTCTTCCTTGCCTTCTCTCTCCATTGCACTGTACCACCAATCTGGGAAGTGCTGTGTACGTACACTGAGGGCAATGTATTCATTGAAACATGCTGTTGGAACAGGGTTTTAAAAACACAGAGGTTCAGGGAAGAAAAAGGATCACATTCTCTGCAAATGAACAAGTTGAAGATAGATTGCTGTAGGAGTCAGAGAAGACTCCATAAGCAGAGAAACCTGGGCCAAGGGCATGAGGTCCAGAACAGAGGACCTGGGACCTCGGCCATCACCAACCAAAACTCAAAGAAAGCTCCAGAGTGAGGGTTCTAAAGTAGGGAATTGTGTATAGAAGTATGATGGATTTATATGGTGGCATGGTGATATTTACTGTCTTATTATCTATCCTTTTCCTAATTGTTCCTAACATCCTGCTTGACTGCTGCTGCACATTGAGTGGATGTTTTCAGAGAACTGTGCACAATGGCTCCAAGATCCCGTCATATTGTATGTATAACTGTGATTATGTTTTCCAATATGCATTACTTCGCATTTATCAACATTGAATTTCATATGCCATTTTGTTGACCAGTCACCCTGTTTTCTGAGATTCCTTTGTAACTCTTCACTTGTCTGCTGTGGACTTTATGTTGAGTTGTTTTGTATCATCTACAAATTATACCACTTCACTGTTTACCCCTTTTTCCAGATCATTTATGAGTACATTGAACAGCACTTATCCCAGTTCAGATCCCTGGGGACACCGCTATTTACTTCTCTACATTCTGAAAAATGTCCATTTATCCCTAACTTTGGTTTCCTGTTTTTAAACCAGTTACTGATCCATGAGGGGACCATCCCTCTTATCCCATGTCGACTTACTTTGCTTATAAGACTCTGGTGAGGGATCTTGTCAAAGGCTCTCTGAAAGTCCAAGTATACAATATCCACAAGATCACCCTTGTCCACATGTTTGTTGACCCCTCTCTGCTCAAAGAATTCTAATACATCAGTGAGGCATGATTTCCCTTTACAAAAGCCATGTAGACTCTTCCACAACAAAACATGTTCTTCCATGTGTCCGATAATTCTGTTCTTTACTATAGTTTCAGTTAATTTGCCTGGTACTGAAGTTACACTTAGTGGCCTGTAATTCCCAGGATCACCTCTGGTGCTTTTTTAAAAAATTGGCATCACATTAGCTATCTTCCAGTCATCTGGTACAGAAGCTGATTTGAGTGATAGGTTACATTCCACAGTTAGTTGTTCTGCAATTTCATATTTGATTTCTCCAGAACTTTTGGGTGAATGCAACCTGGTCCTGGTGACTTATTACTGTTTAATATATCAATGATCACGAATGAGGAGACCAGAGGTGACCGATGTAGTGCAGGCGATGTACTACATAAAGCGGAGATATAGTCCACAGGCAAGACAATAGGTGGACAACCCAAATCAGTGACTGGATTCCCAGAGACCAACAGTGATTGCTGGGCAGACCGAAAACGCGCTGAGCCAATCCCATGACAAAACTCTGACCAGAAATGGAAAGAACGTGCTCACAACAAAACAGAACGGTGTGGCATTGATTTGCGTTTGTGGAGGGATGAACAAGGACAAGCCAGACAAAGATGACAAAGGCAGTGGTGAGCTGGAGCCAGTTCACACCGGTTCGCTGGAACCAGTTGTTAAATTTAGAAGCCCTTTTAGAACCGGTTGTCCCAACCCAACCAAAAGTGATGCCTTAGGCACCGACTCCGTGGGTGCTCCAGGGCTGGAGCACCCCCGGGGAAAATTTGGTGGGTGCAGAGCACCCACTGGCAGCTCCCTGCCCCGCCACGCACCCGGCCCCAGCTTACCTCTGCTCTGCCTGTACCTCTGAAGGCGCTGCCCTGCTCTGCTTCGCCGCCCCCACCCCCCCGGTTTCCTGCGTATTAGCTGTTCATGCAGGAAGCCATGGGGGGGAGGGGCTGAGAAACAGGCAGCAGCTTCGCACTCAGGCCAGGTAGGCGGAGGCAGAGGCGGAGCAGAGGCGAGCTTGGGCACGGGGGTGGGAGGAGGGCCGCCCGCGCCGCAGCAGGTAACCTAGGAGGGGGTGCGCAGGGGAACCGCTCCCCGCCCCAGCTCACCTCCTCCTCCTTGGGCCTGAGCGCGAAGCTGCTGCTTGCTTCTCAGCTCTCCCAGGCTTCCAGCGTGAACACCTGATTCGCGGGAAGCCAGGGGAGGGGGCGGAGAAGCAGAGCAGGGCGGCGTGTTCAGGGGAGGAGGCGGAGGCAAAGCAGAGGTGAGCTGGGGCCGGGCGCAGGGCAGGGAGCTGCCGAGCACCCACCAAATTTTCCCAGTAGGTGCTCCAGCCCCGGAGCATCCATGGAGTCGGTGCCTAAGGCACCACTTTTGATGTGATCAGTTGGGGGGAGCGGCCACTCCCCCTGGCCCCCCCCCAGCTACGCTCCCCTGCCCCTAGGAGCCAGAGGGACCTGCCGCATGCTATCTGGGAGCTGCCCCAGGCAAGCACCGCCAGGACTCCCCACCTCGCCCCCCGGGAGGTCCCTCTGGCTCTTAGGGGTGGGGTGGGCACCCATTATGGTGGCCCACAAGACCCTCCTGTACGGTTCTGGGGGCAGTCAGGGGACAGGTTGAGGGGGGTGGATGGGGCAGAGGTCCTGGGGGGGCATCAAGGAACGTGGGGCGGGGCATTGGATGGGGCAGGAGTCCCGGGGGGTGGAGGTGAGCCACAACCCCCTTGTGGGGTGAGGAGGGAACCAGTTGTTAAGCTTTTGGCAGCTCATCATTGGACAAAGGTGAATATATCAATTTGTTCCAAAACCTCCTCTATTGACACCTTAATCTGGGACAATTCCTCAGATTTGTCATCTAAAAAGAATGTCTCAGGTGTGGGAATTGCCCTCAAATCCTCTACAGTGAAGACTGATGCAGAGAATTCTCTTAGCTTCTCCACAATGCCTCGTCTTCATTGTACGTGCTTTTAGTACCTCGATCATCCAGTGGCCCCACTGACTGGTTGGCAAGCTTTCTGCTTCTAATATACTTACTTTTTTGTGTGTGTGCTGTGAGTTTTTGACTCTTTTGCTAGTTGTTCTTCAAATTCTTTTTTGGTCTTCCTAATTCTACTTTTACATTTGCCTTGCCACAGTCCATCCTCCTTTCTATTTTCCGCAGTAAGATTTGCCTTCCAATTTTTAAAGGATGTCTTTTTGCCTCTAACCATCTCTTTTATATTGTTGTTTAGCCATGATGGACTTTTTTTAGTCCTCTTAAGTGTTTGTTTTTTTTTAATTTGGAGTATAGTTAATTTGAGCCTGTATTATGGTGTTTTTTAAAGTTTCCATGCAGCTTGCAGGCATTTCACTCTTGTGACTTCTTTTTAATTTTGGTCTAACTAGCTTCCTCATTTTTGTGTCATTCCCCTTACTACTAAATACTGTTATGGTGGGTTTTTTTGGTATTTCTCCCAGTCCTCACAAGGATGCTAAATTTGATGATATTATGATCATTATTACTGAACGGTTCAGCTATATTCACGTCTTGAACCAGATCCTGTGCTCCACTTAGGATTAAATCAAGAATTGCCTCTCCCCTTGTGAGTTACAAGACTAGTTGCTCCAAGAATCAATCATGAATGGTGTCTAGAAACTTTATCTCTGTATCCCTTCCAGAGGTGACATGAACCCAGTCAACAGGAGAATAATTTAAATCCTCTGTTATTCCTGTGTTTTCTATTTTTGTAGCCTCTCTAATCTCCCTGAACATTTCACAATCACTGTCACCATCCTGGTCAGGTGTCTGTAATATATTCCTACCCCTATATTTTTATAATTCAAACATGGAATTTCTTTTCATAGAAATTCTGTGGTACAGTCTGATTCATTTAAAATGTTTACTCTTTTTGACTCTATGCTTTCTTTCACATATAGTGCCACTCCCCCACCAGATTCACCTACTCTGTAATTCCTATATATTTGGTATCCTGGTATTACTGTGTCCCCTCGATTGTCGTCATTTGACCACGTTTCTGTAATGCCTATTATATCAAAATCCTAATTTAATACCAGGCACTCAAGTTCACTCATCTTAGTAGTCAGACTTCTAGGATTTGTATACAAGCACTTATAAAATGTGTCACTTTTTAGTTGTCTGCCTTCATGTGACGTAATTGAAAGGGCCAGTTTGTCATTTCACTGTTTCGCTTCAGTTCCCACCTGTACTTTATCCTCCATGAAGTCTGCATGTTATTTGCTTCAATAGTCACCTATTCCTGAAGGGTTAAACTATAAACCAGAATACCTACCAGGGTAGAGCTCTGGGTGCGGTGAGGGACAGCCCTGTTTCAGGGACGCAGGACAGCTGGTCCCATTCCCAAGAAGAGGCTCCAGACAGAAAATCTGTCCCTGGGAAGTGTAACTGAGAGACTGGAGCCTGCTTAGACCCAAGGGAGCTTAGAAGAACATGTATCTGACATATGGGTCCAAACACAGCTGCCTCGTGAGCGTCCACAAGAGGAAGCTCAGCCAGGATCTGGACAGATGACAAGTTAGAAGTCTTATTGCAAAGTTTGACAATAATGGGATCAGGAGACGTCATACTCTGCAGTTAGGTTTCTGGATCCCAGTGATGCTTCAGCCTATAAGGACTCCTTAGAGACAGAATAGACTCACACACAGGCAGGGTAAATCACACAATTATACATATTCTCTCTCTCTCCCCACAAATTGCAAAAACAAATGTCTACCAAAGCTCATGAAGGAATAGGGGAAAAGCAGGGGAGTATAGGGTGTTATAAAGAGTGAGACCTTTTATCTGTAGCTGTCAGAATATAGCTGCCCAGATAGAGACTGATCTTTTTCCACATACATTTTGACACATAGCTGGCAAGCACAGTTCTATTCAAGAAATCATGTCAGAAGAATGGGCAAGACTTATGGAAGCTAGTGGTTGAGTTATCTGAAATATAACCTGAATGCCTGACTTGGGTACTGAAAGCAGTGATCTACATTAGGAGATGCACCTAAGCAAAGAGTTTCCGGACTTCAATCATTGCAAGCAGGAAGGGTCATTATCTGCGTGATGAAGTCTGTTTTTGTCCCTGGGGAAGTGAAAAAATGAACTGGCCAATTTCACATCATTTGAGCTGGGTTTACGTTCTTGACCCTTGATCGGGTGTTGACAGAAGTGGGGAGGAGACGGAGGAGGCTTTCTTTTGCTCTGCCTAAGCTACTTTGAAACTAAGGTGGACATTTCCCTTGCCACACCATTGTGATCGCAATAGTGACCTTAAAGGCAAAATATTTCCCTTGCGAACACAGCTGACCATGTAGCTCTGCATAAAAAGCAACAGGGGAGATGAAATAGAGCTACGCTTGCCCTAGTTAACTGGAGGATGCAATGGTGACATTGCAATATCAGGGATTTGGCTGTACCTGGGTATCCCTTGCCCATAACCGACTTACACAAGAAAGAACACTTTGAGAGAAAGCTTCAATAGCATCCTTCATTCAGATCCACTTAGTTTTGGCGGTATACAGTGAACTGCCATCAAAGGATCAAAGTGGAATTGGTGACTTTACATATGTTCTGCCATTAGTAAGGTACAGTGGGGCATAATTCAGAGCAATTACTATAGAGCAGTGGTCTCCAATCTTTTTACACCCAAGATCACTTTTTGAATCTAAGGACAACTCAGGATCTACTCCGCCCCTTCCCTGAGGCCCCGCCCCTTCCCCAAAGCCCTGCCCCGCTCACTCCATCCCCCCACTCCTCTCCATCACTTGCTCTCCCCCACCCTCACTCACTTTCACAGGGCTGGGGTAGAGGGTTGGGGATCGGGAGGGTGTGCAGGCTCTGGGCTGGGGCCGAAGGGTTCGCAGTGTGAGAGGGGACTCTGGGCTGAGCCTGGGGCAGGGGGTTGGGGTGCAAGATGGGGTGAGGGATGCAAGCTCTAGGAGAGAGTTTGGGTGCAGGAGGGGACTCCGGGCTGGGGCAGAGTGTTAGGGTGCAGGAGGGGGTGCAGAGTGCGGGCTCTGGGAGGGAGTTTGGGTGCAGGAGGGGGCTCTGGGCTGGGACAGAGTGTTGGGGTGCAGGAGGGGGTATGGGGTTCTGGCTCTGGGAGAAGGTCAGAGTTGGGGCTTGGGGTGCAGGAGGGGGCTTGGTATGCAGAAGGGAGTATGGGTGCTGGCTCCGGAAGGGGGCTCAGGGCTGGGGGTTGGGTTGCGGCCTCCCACTGGGCCTCCCTCCGGTGACTCCCAGTGAGCAGTGGGTGCAGTGAGGCTAAGGCATGCTCCCAGCCTACCCTGGCCCCACACCACTCCCAGAAGGGGCCAACACGCCCCTGCAGCCTCTGGGGTGGGGAGGGCAGGAGGCACATGGCTCCGTGCTCTGACCCTCTTTGCAAGTATTGCCCATGCAGCTCTCCTGGCCAATGGGAGCTGCAGGGGCGGTGCTTGCAGGCAGGAGCAGCACATGGAGGGCGACCCCTGCCCCCCCCCCGCCGCCCCTGGGGCCACAGGGCTGCAGTGGCCACTTACAGAAGCTGTATGGGGCCGGAGTAGCCTTAGCGGCAGCCACACTGTGCTGCTGCCGGAAATCACAATCGACTGGGAGATCCTCTAGGATCAACCAGTCAATCGCGATCAACCAGCTGGTGGCCACTGCTATAGAGCAATAAACTAAAAAGTGTCTTCCTTATTAACATTCATTCAAATTGCTTTACATTTAAGTGTGTGCATGTTTGTATGCATGTGTACAGTTCAGGATACTTTTACTTTACATCATAAACTAACTTGAAAGATCAGGGAACCAGCGCCGCTTTTGGTAATACAATGTAGAGGCTTTAACCTCAGGATCATGGATTTCAAGTCAAACCAATATTGGCAATGACCAAATGTTGTTGCTACCATCTGCAGAATGACTTTGATGGTCTTGATCCATTTCCCAAAGGAAAGACAACAACATCATGTCCCCAGTCACCACTAATTGGCATCTTTCTGGACAGTCTAAGCAAAGAGCCCCAGAACAGAATGGAAATATAAAAAGAATAACCCACTTAATCCTAGAGGTGGTCCATTGAGATAGGGATCAAGGCACATCAGCAATGTATCATGAGGAAGGTCGCCATGCCACTGTCTGTTCTGCACCTGTTTTGTGGCTGAACAGAGGACTCAGGGGCTGTCCGTGTGACACCTTTCAGGAACCCTACATTCCAAGAAAATACTTTAAAAGTATTTTAAAACTGAAGAAGCCCTAGTTCACTAGGCAAGGTGCTGGTGTCGAAGCAATCTTGGTCAAGCAATGAACTTTGGAAGACTTTCCCCCCACAGGTTTCCTTTCGGTCTCGAAAACAAAGGAAAGTGAATGAAAAACAAGAAGTCCTCACTGTACAGTACAGCGTTATGTAACTGAACCAGTTGTTGTCTTGATACTGTTTATTTCTGCAGCCAAATCTATTCTGACAGAAGGAAAAGCCTAAGTGTGCCTGCATAACTGTTGCTTTTGATAGCTAGACTATTTGTTGTGCATGTAAGTGATTCTGCATTGCCAGCAATGTATAGTGGTCGTTAGTCTAGTTCATTCATTTTGTTTTTCCTACCAGAGGTTAGTCTGGATGAATCTGATCTTTAGGCATTTACATTCTGTGCATGGTTATTTCCCGTCCCAACACCTCCAGAAGTCAAAGTAGAAGTATAGCAAGTTATTCCTCAAGAATTCAAATTTTAGCCAGGATGCCCTCCCCCGTCCCCACAGCCATTATGCACTAGTATTTTAATGAGAAGCCAGGCAGAGATCAAGCCAATTTTTTGTATTTAAATTCAATACAGCACCAAAGCAAGAGTTAGAGCCTAAACAACTCCTTTGCCAAGTACACAGAAATAATTCCTGGCACACAGCAGCATACCCAAAACTTCCACTGTGCTCACAAAGCTAGCATACCAGCACTGGGTGCAACCTTAAAGAGCATTCTGGGTATTAGAATGCAAATCAGTGCAACAAACATCAGAATTTGCATATCCAGTATTCCCTCAGCAAGGAGTTTTATAACAAGGGCTATCCAGACCAAGTCAGCAACCATGGACTTTGCTGGAGTTCATCAGCATGGAATAGACTTGGTATGAGTAAAGTAGTTATGCACAAAATAACTTACTTGATTTCATGCTTGACCAAGCATTAATTTAAACCAGTATGTTAAGATAATAAGGAGGCTTTAGTTAAAATAAATGAAGGCAGTTGAACATTTTCCATGAAATTTTGCTGACCTTTTGATGAGAACGCCTAAAAAAAATAATGAAAATTTCAAGAAAAAATGCATTTCATTTTTTGACCAGTGCTAAAAATGACCAAAGCCAAGAAGCTGAGCTAAAGCTGCCATTCCATCCCTAGTTCAACAAGTTGTACCCAGGTACTGTAGGATGTTCCAGACAGTAGGTAATGATAGTCTATTTTACTCAGGATCTAGTGAATCTAGGTTGATTTATGGTTTAGGCTCAAAATCCGGTGACATTTAGCAGTTTGCGGCTGAGTTTCACTTTTAGTTTTGGGTTTGTTTGAACCTGGAACTCAGTGATGCCATAAAACCTCTCACCCACATACAGCAAAACAAAATATCTGGCATGAATTTACAATGAACCAAACCCACTGAGATTCATATACCTCTGCCCAGAAAAATGATGATATACAAAAAATTAGCACTTCCTTACTTGACAGACCTTTTGCTATAGGCCAGATTGTGAACCCCTTATGCATATTGGTGATGGATAGTCTCACTGACTTTAAGGAGACTACTTGAATGAGTTCCTGGTAACCAACTGGAAAATGGGAGGTCACAATCTGACCCTGTGTCATATCTGCTTACTTTAGGGTCAAAAATAATGTTACTATTTATTTATTCCAATTAGCTCTTCAGTGAACAACCTGTGTTGGGAGAGAGAGAGAGAGAGAGAGAGATGGGTACTAGTGTTGCTCATACAGAGAATTATTTCACTAAATTCTGGCTGAGGAACCTGGATTACTGGTGCTCATGTATAAGCCAGATAGTACACAGCCAGGGTTTTGGTTTGAGGTTGGGTTCACAGGACTGGCAGTTAAGGCTGAAAACCCTGCATGTATTTGTACTCTGAGAAAATCATTTCTGGAATTACAGAGACAATAAATAGGGAAACCACACTTCCATGTTTGCAGTCACTTTTTACAGTATACCCACACTTTAAGGATGAGATTCAGACTGGGAGTTACCTCTGCCTTCACCAGGTATGAATGTGTGCCAAAGTATGGGATGCTAGGATGACCATATTGGGATTTGTGCACCCCTAAGTATAGCAATATAAATGTTGACTATTTCCTAAAGAGATCAGGAGAAGACACATAAACTTAATAATAATCTAAAGGATTTACATCATACAAAGATGTAAGGAGAAGGCTGGCAAGTTGAAAACAGTTGAAAAAGTTGAACTGGCAAGGTTAAAAAAAAGAACTAGATACATTCATGGAGGATAGGTCTATCAGTGGCTATTAGCCAGGATGGGCAGGGATAGTGTTCCTAACCTCTGTTTGCCAGAAGCTGGAGACAGGGGATGGATCACTTGATGATTACCTGCTCTGTTCAATCCCTCTGGGCACCTGGCATTGGCCACTGTCAGAAACCAGGATACTGGGCTAGATGGACCTTTGCTCTGACCCAGCATGGCCGTTCTTATGAAACGCCGGCACACTAACTGACTGTAGCATGGAGCTGGCAGAGACACTGAAGAGGAGGAAGGTACAGAGAACATGCATCCAGGAACCAAAATGGAAAGGGGAAAAAGCCTCTGAGATTGGGGAAGGCTACAAAATAATTTACTGTGGAGCCTTCAACTCAAGATATGGAACAGGCATAGCTCTTGATAATAAAATAAAGGAAAGAGAATCAGCAATAGGTTAATGATGGTCAAGCTGACTTTTGAATGTGGCTTGCTAAACTTAGTTAGCACACATTCACACCAGTCTGGCTGTAGCAAGGATGAGAAGATAAGTTTCTGGGAAATGCTAGATGCTGCTCTTCAGCAAATTCCAGGAAATGAGGAAATAATTATCAGTGCCAACTTGAATGGACATCTGGAAGAGGCATGGATATAGTCGAGGACATGGTGGTTAGAGCTATGGAACTTTAAACGACAAGGAAAGCATATTGCAGCTGGCACAAGTTCATGACCTAGAAGTATCCAACACTTCCTTTATGAAAAGAGGTGAACATTGTATTACTTACAAGAGTGGAAGGACTAGAAGCCAGATTGACTACTTCCTTGTTTCCCTGCAGAAAATAAAAGATATAAAAGACTTCAAGTTGATTGCAGGAGAGAGTCTTACTAGTCAGCATAGTTAGACCTCTCATTTTATTCTTAGAACGAATGTACAGTGAAAATCAAAGTGGGTAACACCACACATAAGGTGGCAAAAGCTACGGAGTAAGTATCAGGAATAACTGTGGCTGTCCCTGCTCAGTCTCCTGTCCCCCTAATGAGCCCAATTGTGCTGCATCAGCTAGACCACCTAACTGAATGTCCTGCCGAATTGGCTGAGGAAGCTTGCAGCACTTCACTGGCTACTCAAAGCAGTCACCCACGACTGTGATAGCTCCTGCACCTGCTTGTTCCCAGCCCTGCTCCTGCCTTGGACCCAGCCCTGCTCCTTGCCTCACTCCAGGTAGCCCAGTTCTGACCCTGGGCTCCAATTCCTGACTTTGGCTCTGACCCTTGGCTCCAGCATCTGGCCTCTGACTCCGGTTCCTGACCCTAAGCTCTGACTCGTGACTCTGCCTCTCGCATGTGACTACGGCTCTGTCCACTAGGCATGACTGTTCTCATCCTGGGCCCTGATAGTAAATCTGAGAAGGACTTTGGAGAGTTGGTTATGGAGAAGATGAGGTCAGCACCACATGTGGAAGGAGTGCATACATTTTGGGATTTTATGGCAACAAATATAGTGGAGAGTGTTAAACAAGTTATGGGTGATCAAAAGGGAAAACCTTTATTCACAAACAATTGGGAGTGGAGTGAAGAAGTACAAGAAGTGATAAAAGATAGAAGAAAAAAGGAATAGTAGCAAAGGAGACCCGGACGTGAGGAAATTGGCCAGAAATGTAGATGCAAAAGCAAAGGTTTCTGAGGAACTTTACTCAAGACTTGGAACAAAAGATGGAGGGAAGAAAGCCTGGGAAAGAAGTACCAAAGATACAAAGGAAGTGAAGTTCTTCAAAGACGATAGACACATAGAGAATCAATGGAAAAGGTATTGTTAACAGTTTTTAAGAGAAGATAATCCAAGCGAGCAATGTGACTCCAGAATTTTGAACTTTGATGTAGTGGAACCGATCACACCAGATAAAGTTGCAAATGCTATAAAAGAAATGAAAAATAATAAGGCACTAGGCCCAGATGGAATCCCTATTGAGGCATGGAAGAAGCTTGGAATAGAAGACATCTGCTGACATCTCTGTTCGTTTCCATCATGAGATGGGAAAAGATACCAAACACATGGAAGAGAAATATCTTGGTGCTGTTTTATGAGGGAAAAAGTGAGATGTATAAAGCTGATGAGTCATACAATGAAACTATGGGAGAGAATCATTGATAAGAGACTAAACATGAAGTAGATATTAGCACAAATCAATATGGATTCATGCCAGGAAGACCTACAATAGATGTTGTTTGTGCAGTGAGGCAGCTAGTGGAAAAAAATTAGAGAGGAAGGGAAAAATATTCATGTGATAGTCATTGATCAGGAAAAAACCTTTTACTGAGTTCCAAGGGAAGTTATCTGGTGGTGTCTGAGAGAGAAAATGGTACCAGAACCATGGGTGAACTGCAGGCTTGGGGAGGCTAGCACCTGGCTGACCCGCCACCTCTACCCGGGGCCCTGCCCCTCCCGCCCTTTTCCCCTGCCAGAGCCCAGAGGCCCCTCCCTGACCAGCGCCTGCCCCACCCCCCCCCCCAACCCCAGAGTGCCCAGCAGGCAGGCGGGCAGACAGCGCAGCTCCCAGACGAAGCCCCGGAGCAACAGGTGGGCAGGGGGCACAGCCCGCAGCCCTGGAGCGCCGGGTGGGTGGGGAGTGTGAGCACCGGATCCAGCTACTCAGAGTCCCTGGATGCAGGCCAGCCTCCAGTAGCTCCAGCCCAGGGCAAGGGTGCCAGAGCCCTCTCAAAAGTGTGTGGGGTGGGGACCCCCTCCCAAAGTGGAGGCAAAAGCAGTCCCCTGCCCATGTCTCAGGCCCCATGCCCAGGGCAGGTGGAGGGACCCAGGCTCCCCACAGCTGCCCATGCGGCTCTCTCCAACCCGGCTTCGGCTGTGGGGGCCTTTGGAGCCAAAGCCCGGCCATGATAAGAGCCAGGTGGGCAGCTGTGGTGGGCAGGACCCTCTACCTGCCCACAGTGCAGGAGCCTAAACAGCCCCCGGCTCATGTCCTCACTCCTCAGATTCCCAGCCCACCTGGGGCAGGTGGAGAGTCCATGACTCTGCGGCTTCTCACAGCAGCCCACTCGGCTCTTACTATGGCCGGGTTGCAACTCCGAGGCCCTCCCCACAGAGCCGGAGCTGCACAGGCAACTGTGGGGAGCTGGTGTGGCGTCACAGACACTCCTCCTGCCCCCGGTGACCAGGGGGTGAGAGCACAGGCTGGGGACTGCTCTCAGCCCCCTCACACACACACACACACACACATCCTGAGCAGGTGAAGGGACCGCCACGGCTCCCCACGGCTGCCCGGGCTCCTCAGCAGGGCTCCACGCTGGCCTGGCCAGGGGGTAGGGCCTCGGGGGAGAAAAGAAGGGGAAGGGGGCCGGTAGGCCCCAGCAACAAGTAGATGGGCCAGGCCTGTCCACTTTCAAAAAGTGGGAGCGCTATGCCCTCCTGGTCCGTGTTCCCCCCAACCCCCCCCCCCCCCCCAGTTCCAGTGCCACTGGCCTGGGGCCCTGGCCACATGGGAAGTAAGAGCCGCAGCAGAGCACAGAGGGAAGCAGGTCAAGGCCTGGGGTGGAGTGTGGGTGGGGCCAGGCAGGCAGTTTGGGTAGGCTTAGCCTTCCCCTGCCTTTGATACCTGCCGCCCATGACCAGAACTTTATGTTTGGCTTGTTCAAGACATGCATGTAGGTGCAATGTCAATAGTCAGAGCTTCTAGTGGTGAAACAGACAACTATCAGTAAAGATAGGAGTGCATCAGGAATCAGCACTGAGTCCTTTCATTTTTATTCACATTCTGGACACTCACATAAGGAACATACAGAAGGAGGCACCTTGGTGCATGTTGTTTGCTGATTATTTTCTCCTCACTGCATAAAATGATAGTTTAGACAAGAATCTTGATAAATGAAGAGATGGGTTAAAGACATGGGCTCAAAATAAGCAGAGGAAAAACATAGAATGGTATGCAATTTCAATAATGTGAATACTGAAGAATTATCCTTGAAACTAGATGATCAGACAATACCAAAAACACAAAGTTTCAAGCATCTAGGTTCCAGAATCCAGGGAAATGGAAGACAAAATAATAAATGCCTGGATCAAATGGAGAAAGATAAGGGTTGCAGTATGTGACAGGAAGATACGGGTAAGATTAAAAAGGAAAGTCTAGGAAAAGGTTATCGGTCTGGTTTTGATGTATTGCACCTAGCATTGAGCAACAAAAAAGAAACATGAGAAAATGATCCATTCCACAGAAATCTAAAGGTTGAGATGGATGAGTGGTGTAAGCAACAAAGACCACATGAGGAATGTGTATGTTGAGACAGGCTCAAAGTAACACTCATAAATGAAAAAAATGAGGGCGTGCAGGTCTGATGGTTTGGTCATGTAAAGCTCAGTCTTGATAGCTTTATGTGTAAAATAGTCGCACAGATCAAGACTGAAGGAAAAAGACCAAGGAAGAAGTGGTGGGAAGTAATAAAGGAAGACATGTTGGCATGTGGTGTGACAGAGGATACGGCATTGAACAGAGCACTTGGGAGGGAGAGGACTCATAAAGCAAACGCCATTTTATGGAATGAATGCAAGGTAGAAGAAGAAGGATGAAAGGAGTAGCAGAAATGTCTGAGTGACTCATGAAAACCTTCTAATACTAAAGCTATTCCCACTAACCAATATGGACTAATTATTTGAACCAAAGGTGTACAACTGCAATTTTTCCTGCGTGTGCCCTACATTGCTGCAACTGCCTTACTACTTTGATTATAAACTGAGGTTGTTTATAATGGTATAGGGTTTCTTGAAACTGGACTCTGTCAGACGGTTTTGCCACACCTCTATAACTACAGTCTGCTATGCAGATTACATTGTGATTTGAAAACAATAAAAATGTTCCGTTTTTAAAAGTTCCAGTACCATGAAATCACTGTTTCACATCTCACCAGAAGGTGCAAAGTGGGCAAGAGTAGGTATTGCAATATCTTTTAATGGACCAGTGACTAGATTACAAATAATTTCAAGAAAGGCCCTTCTTCAGAACTATTGCTTGTTTGTGAAGAACAATATGCTTTCCTGTTTGTGTGTTTAGAACACTAAATCTCTCACCTCTATTAATACCCAACGTTTTCTTAGTCCCTTCACAAGTGTCCATTAGTATGTTCTAGGGTGACCAGATGTCCCGATTTTATAGGGATAGTCCCAATATTTGGGGCTTTTTCTTATATAGATGCCAATTACTCCCCACCCCCATCCCAATTTTTCACATTTGCTATCTGATCACCCTAGTATGTTCCACTGTTTGCAAACAGAGTGCATTAGAAAGGAACCAGGGACAGGCCTCGGCATGTGTGAAGAAAAAGACTGGTATATACTGTTGTTAAAAGTGTGTATCACTATTTAGAAGGGTGTAGCTGAAGGAGGACCTGCAAATTAAGGGCTCAACCCTGCAAATGTCTACTTTAGAATTTAGATTGGTGCCTTGCAACCAGCAAATCACAGTTCAGTCCCTGATTACAACTTGTTCCATAGCAAAAGTATGCTGTACCGGCCCTATTCCCAGTGTAGCTTTCCTCCCGCTCTGGCCAGCACATTGGTGTGGGAAGAGGAATATCAGCCCTGAAGCAGCTCTTCTATCCTGTTTCTTCTCCTGCCTGCATTATGATCAGCAATATAGAGAACCTGCAAAGGAGAGTGAGGAGGCATCTCCTGCACTCTTATTCACCTACACAGGAGTATGGGCCACCAGCTCACAATTAGAGCCCTGTGGGACTACTCGCAGTAGTAAGAATTTGTAAGATCAGCCTCTAAGAAATAGCAATTTCAAGCGCCCCTTCACAGATTTTATACAGGAGTCGGGCAGGGTTATTGCATTCCCCTTTTACCCCAGTTTCATGTATATGTAAGATGCTGAAAGGGCTTTCCAGTTTCCATACATCTACATACATACCACCCATACATCAGGGTATGGTAGATGCATAAGGTGTTGGAATAAGTAACAGAGCTCTTATAGTGTTTCTAAGGATAGAGCAAGTTACAGGATGTTCTTCTGTAACATTGTTCCTATTTGCTGTTAATAAATTACCACAGCCCTGGCTCACAAATGGAGATTTTCTTCAAGAAAACCTAAAGATGCCACTCTCTGACTGCAGGTTAAAAGTACAGGCTACATAATTGGGTAAAAGAGACAGCAAGCAAAGGAGTGATCATTCAGCTGAATGCAGCTCATGAGTGATCAAATTAGTTCAGCACTCCAGTGAAAAGTGGCATTTAAAGGGGATACAGCCTTCTGAACAATTTCATTTCATTTTTTAAAAAAACAGTGTGGTACAAGCAGTTGTTATCTATCAGCTTGTAATAGGAACAAATATTGGTTTCAATAAATCACATTAACACAAAGATTCTGATATGCTTAGGGTATGTTTAAATGACAATATGAAGGTGTGATTGTAGCGTGGGTTAGCATACCAATGTTAGCTTTAATGTAGCTAGCACTGGTAACTATAAGAAGCGACTTGTCAGGGCACCAGCTTCAGCATGGGCTCCCAGAGTACAAGCCCTCCAGGGATCCTGGGTGGATACTCAGACTGCTAGCCCATGCTGAAGCCTGTGCCACATCTAGAGTGCTAGTGTTACCTATGCTAGCTAACTTAAAACTAACACAGGTACGCCCACCTGGTATGCTCACACTTTCACTTTGCAGCATAGACATAGCCTTTGGGTATGTCTACACTACGGAATCAGGTCGAATTTATACAAGTCGGTTTTTTAGAAATCGGTTTTATATATTCGAGTGTGTGTGTCCCCACAGAAAATGCTCTAAGTGCATTAAGTGCATTAACTCATTAAGCACTCGGCGGAGTGCTTCCACAGTACCGAGGCAAGCGTCGACTTCCGGAGTGTTGCACTGTGGGTAGCTATCCCACAGTTCCCGCAGTCTCCGGAAATGAGATTCAAAAGTTCGCGGTTCTTTACCTGTCTACCTGGCCAGTGCATCTGAGTTGAGAGTGCTGTCCAGAGCGGTCACAATGGAGCACTCTGGGATAGCTCCCGGAGGCCAATACCATCGAATTGTGTCCACAGTACCCCAAATTCGACCTGGCAAGGCCGATTTAAGCGCTAATCCCCTTGTCAGGGGTGGAGTAAGGAAATCGATTTTAAGAGCCCTTTAAGTCGAAAAAAAGGGCTTCATCGTGTGGACAGGTGCAGGTTTACATCGATTTAACGCTGCTAAATTCGACCTAAAGTCCTAGTGTAGACCAGGGCTTAGTAGTATACTCCATGACTCCTCCCACTGATGTCAGTGGGATGTCACTTAGTAGAATAAGGTGCTACTCAGTGTGAGGCAGGGTGTCAGAAGCTGGTTTCCCAAGCCACTGGATCTCCCTGTCACCTGTCCCCCCATCCTCCTCTTCCTCATCCTGCACCTTGTCCTCAGAGTTCACTCTTGTGGCTCCTGGTGGTGACAGTGGTGTTGCCACTGAGGATTGCGTGCAGCTCCTTGTAGGAGTGTCAAGTCTGTGGCTCCGCACCAGAGCAATTATTTGCCTCCCTTGCCTTCTGGTATGCCTGCTGCAGCTCCTTGATTTTTACATGGCAAAGTTGCATGTCCCTGTCATAGCCCTTCTCCTCCATGCCCCGAGCAATCTGGCCATAGATGTTGAAGTTTCTGCAGCTGGAGCAGAGCTGTGAGTGCACAACCTCCTCTCCCCAAAACCCAGGAGATCCAACACATCCTCTGTACTCCAGGCAGAAGTGGAGCTGGCATGGTCAGCTGGGCAGTTGCTATTTTGGCTCTCCTCCCCAAGCACACAGGAAGAACAATTTCAAAAGTTCCTGGGGCTTTAAAAGAGGAGGAGCATATACCTGTGTATCTGGCTGCAGGGCCACTGAGTTCAAAATGGTGACCAGAGCAGTCACGATGAGAATTGTGGGACACCTCTTGGAGGCCACTGAGGTCAACATAAGCAACACAGGTTTCAGAGTAGCAGCCGGGTTAGTCTGTATTTGTAAAAAGAAAAGGAGTACTTGTGGCACCTTAGAGACTAACACATTTATTTGAGCATAAGCTTTCGTGAGCTACAGCTCACTTCATTGGATGCATCGTGTTAGTCTCTAAGGTGCCACAAGTACTCCTATAAGCAACACAGTGTCTTCACTGATGCTGCATCACCCTAACTACTTCAACCTAAGTGCTACACCTCTGATTTAGGTGATTTTATTAGGTCGACCTAGCAGGCATGTTAAAGCAGCAGGAGGAGCATTGTAATGTAGAAACCTCCATAGTTAGGTCGATGTAAGCTGCCTTACATTGACCTAACTCTGTAGTGTAGACTACGGCTTAGTGAGAGAACTGGGCTTTATCTATGCCTTATTGCTCAAAGAAGAATTTAAAAAAATAACAAAGAACTTGAGCTGAACATTGTTTCTATTAAATCATGTTCACCAGGCCCTGTTTGAAGCAGTCTAGAGAGCAGAAGCGGGGATCTTGGAGGGCCTTCTTTCATGGCGTTGAATATAGACCTAGCTTGGGGATGATTTTGAATTAGGCACAGTGCAATACTCAAGCACACAAACTAATGCGCAGGGCAGGTCACTGTGCTACGAAGGTGTCTGGTTCTCTTCCAGGTGCAAACACCAGTTCTAGCAATCTTGATGCCTGTGCAGATTAGCAAATCATGTCAAAGGTATTTTGAGTCAGCCACTGTCTCACCAGCTATTATGCCCTTGTAAGGAGCCAAGTGGGTTAAATAAATAATTTAAAAAAGACCAGCAAAGTCATTTTCTTGCCCCCAATGTGTGAGACTTCGAATCACATCATAAATTACTGCAAAAGAAAGAGAGACTTCTGTGTGTCAGAAATGTTATCGTTCAACAATGTGTTATGTTATTCAAGCTAAAGAAGAAATGCAGAGAGGCTTTTTGACAGATGCAGAAACTCCTTGAGCAGTTAGAAGAAGCCTTTTCTAGGTTTATGTTATTATTTATCCCTTAACGAAAGAAAAGCCTTATTAATAATAATAATAACAAAATTTACATTTGCCCTTTAATTTGTTTTGCAGCCTGGTGGGTGGAACAACAACAACAACAAAAAAGCAGAAACCAAAAAAAATCACAGTTTTGATTCTTTTGAGCCCATAATCAGAAGTACCTTAGTGGTTCCTTCATGGGACAAACTAATCTGTGACAACTGTAGCTAATCTGATAAGAAGGATTGCATATATGCTAATATGAGTGAGCTCAGAGCAGTCAGTGGTACTGAAAATCATTGCCTCTTGAATGGGCCCTCATAGGTAATAGCCCTGGTAACATATGCGCATTTTAACACCCGCTTAACATTGAGAGAATGCATTAGCCTTTGTTGTTTAACACAGAGAAATGATTCTAATGGTGGGAATTTCTGCCTCAAAAGCGACATTCTTTCAGATGTGATGAAATTTGTTAATGGCGCAGACAGACACATAGCAAGGAAATGAGAGGAAAATTCAGTACTGCTTTCTTAGAACCAGTTATATGCACATATACATAATGAAAATCCTCCATTTATAGCCTCTCTGAGGGAATGCACAATGGAACAATCTCAATGTGAAATGGAAGAAAAGTAAAAAGAAAGAAACATTGTGCCAGTTCCTTAGCTGGTATAAATCAGTGCAGCTGCCTTGGACTCTGTACCCAGATTTACACCAGCTGAGGATGTGGCCCAATATTTGTTCTTATATTTAACTCTGTGGGGCTGATTCATGAGTCCAGACATAGAATGGTGTAAATTACAACTCCTTACACCGGCCTGCCCCACTGCACCACAGGGAGATTCACTCTGAGGAAGAATAGGCACTCTTGGGGGGTAGGGAGATTAGTTTTAAGTTAAGGCTGGGTCCCCCGTAAGCCTTGTAGCTGAGGCTGCTGAGGGGATGTACTGAAACAGTGCACTCCTCCTCCATCCCTGTCCTGGCTCTCCTATCTTTCTAGTCAACATTGCTCACCTGCCTGGGGTATGCTAATCACCCCTCTCCAGGCACAACTGCCCCCCTTAGACCAGTGTAGACTCTGTGCCCAATTTTCCATGGTTCTTCATCATGTGTAGATGATGGCAAAGTGAGTATAAAACACTAGTAAATCAGAATGGTAGAGTATTAAACCCAGGGCAAAGTGAGTATAAAACACTAGTAAATCAGAATGGTAGAGTATTAAACCCACTGTGCACTGGGGTAAAGAACAGCACAGCTCTTCCAAAGCGCTTTTCATCTGCAACTCTCAAAATGCTTTATTAACCCTGCTTTACAGCTGGGGAAACAGATCCACATAGAAGGTCAGGCCCACATTTTCAGAAGTGGGTTCTGATTTTGGGAGTCTTTATCCTTAGGTATCCACCTATATATTTTTATTTATAGACCTAAATGAAAAACTAGACTCACTTTTTGCAAAAACTTTGTCCAGAATTGTGCCCCATGTTTCTCTGATTTGAAATGTCAACAATTTTTTTTATTGAAATTGTGAGTTAGGAAATTTTTCAGCCAGCTCTATTTATCTATGTGTTGAGCTTGCTTAGGGTCACTCTAGGCTTCCATTTTATGGCCTAGAAGCCCCTTGCAAAAAAACCTGTACAAATCAAAAGCAAGCAATGTCAATGTTAACTAATGGTGTTGCCATGAGGAGTCTCTCTCCTTACTTCTGTGCTACACATTTTCCTATCATTCCCCTCAGCTTGCTCCCCTTGCTTGAATCATCTTCTGCACAAACCACATCAGCCATAAGAAGGAAATGTCGGCAGGTTCTGTTGTCTGTATCAGAAGGAAACTGTGTTAAAGATTTAATATTCAATCTTCGTTTGTGGCTGAGCTCGGCTTAGTGCAAGTGGTTGTCAGAGGATTGGGGCAAAGGTGGCTCTAATCCTTCTTCACAGTTCCCCAATCCTGGACCTAGTATATCCTCTGGTGCACCTTAGAGCCATCTCAAGGCTGCTCTAAATTTCATCTGCAGCCATGGAACCTAACATGCTGTTGCACTCACTAGGGATAGTAGAGCTCTGGTCATGCTTCCATTTCCCCAGTCGCACCCCTGACATGACCGCTGTCCTGGGAACTGTGTGAAGGACCAATTATACCTGCTCTGTAATTCCCCTGGCATTGAAGGATTCCCCAGGTGGCAGATTAAGCAGCTTTATAGCTCTGTGCACAGCTATGGCCGTAAAAAGGGGTCAGAGCTAGAGCCAGCTTCTGGCCTTTTTCATTTAGAAACCTCCCCCACTCCCACCCATCTCCACCATCACAATCACCTCTACCCTCCCTTATTGAAATGAAAACTCACCAGAAGTGTTTCCCTTGCACAAGTATAATTGCCCCCAAATGAAAACTTTAACAAAACATGGCAGGGAGTCAGATAGGTGAAAGAGAAGTTAACGGAATACAAATAATTTCATCACTAGAATAATTATTTGAATCCAGCCCAGGGCAATCTTGATTAGCAAAGGCCCTGGCTTTGAAGTTCAGGTCCAGTTCCCCAATGTTTATAGATATTCAGATCTCCAGGATTTGGACCATCCCATTAGAGAAGTAGGGGTCAGTCACAAAGTATGGCTCCAGAGTTACCCAGGTGTTCCTGATCCAGCATAAGAATATAAAAACGGCCATACTGGGTCAGACCAATGGTCCATCTAGCCCAGAATCCTGTCTGCCAGATGCTTCAGAGGGAATGAACAGAACAGGGCAATTATCACGTGATCCATGCCGTCATCCAGCCCATCTTCTGGCAGTCACAGTTTTAATGTAAGTGACATACCTCACAGTGGTGTTGTGAGACTTTAACTGATGCCGTGTAAGACTTAGGGATCCTGCTAAGCAGTATTATTTTGCTATCTTGGTCTTGTTTTATTTTCTTCAACTCAGAAGGTGATAGAGAGCCAGAATGACCTTTCTGATCATTTCCAAATGTGTAAATGGCAAGTTCTCATTGCTTCCTTTCCACTTTGTTGCCTTTATGGATGCTATTTTCCTTTCCAGTTTTGAATACATAACAATTGCCCCCTACTGAACAGTGACAACATTTCCTCTCAGAGGAAGTTCTGGGAAGGAAGGTCACACATAAACTTCCACTCAGTACAATAGAGCAGACCAGAAACGTGGCCATTTTTTCAGGGCCTGGGTGAGGCTAACGTTGTCTTCCTGCTCGTGTAGTTCAGTGCTTATCACGGTCCTGTTTCCCTGTAATTTAAATGTTTGCACAGCTTCTTGTTCATTTATATTTTTTCTCCTACAGTGCAGATGTAGCCCGTTTTCCTGTTGCTGTGGAACACAGCCACATTTGCAAACAGTGTTACATAAATGACCATCTGTGCTTTAAAAAAATGCTGATATGCAGGACTACAGTGTGAGAATTTTAGCTAATTGGAAATTTTTTTGCTCTTAATACTTCTGACACTTCCTGACAATCAAGGCAAAATGTAGAATCTCCTTGTTTCACAGTACATATGGACAGCAACCATTGCCACTTGCAGGGAATCGAACCTTGGAGAATATTTAAGCAAACCCAGTATGAATTTCATCTGGCATTCTTTACATATAAAATTTACCCATGGTACACAGGGCCTCTGAAGTGATTTTCGTAACACTCAAGCCTTGCAGAAGACTGTGTGATCATGTAGTTAAAGACCAGACTTAATGGATGGGCACAAGGGGGCCAATTAAGGTAGCACAGGCCACCTTAATTCTGGAATTTCCTAATTTTTGAGTGCTTGATTTTGTAATCTTAATAATGTTCTTTTATTATAGTTTAAGTGTATTTTCCTCAGTTTCTAAAAAGCAAACTGAAAAAAAACCCCAGAAGTTCCAGCCTGTGGCATCATAATAACACACACATGGGTCATCAGCGGAGTTGGAACCTTTAGTTCCACAGTATAGACCTTTGCCTCTTGAGGGAACATAGTAACACACAGCAGTAGTAGGTTGTCATCCTCTATGCTGACCAGCACTAGAAGGGTTAGGACACTTTGCCATTGGGGTTCACAGCTACTTGCTGACAGCAGAAGAATTGTGAGGCTTAGGAATCACAAATTCCATTTTAGGCTCTAGAGGCATGGGTGCTGGAACTAGAGGTGCGGGGGGTGCTGCAGCACCCCCCGGCTTGAAGTGGTTTCCATTGTACACAGGGTTACATTTTAGTTCTGCGCCCGCTCTATAAAAATTGTTCCAGCACCCCTGTCTAGAGGTGAGTGTGTCTCATGGGCACAGACTCCTCTGCATACTCCCAGCAAGTATGACCCCTTCTGCCTTGTCCCCTCTAACCTAGTTGTCCCAGTCCTGTCTATTCCCTCTCTCCCAACCTGTCATCCCAGGCCAGTTATCATCATTTGGTCTCAGACTTCTCCCAGCTACTGACTCCTAGTACCCCCATCCTCCCCATTTCCTTTCCCAGCTAGTCCCAGTCTCCCTCCTCCAATTCACAGTAAGTTTCCCTCCCCCTCCTCCTGGCAGCTTACACTCCTAGTCTCCCTCCACCCCAGACTCCTTTTGGAAATTTACTCCCCGCACAGGCCTGTATGTCTGGCTCTTGTTCCCGCCGCATTCAAATCAGGCAGCTTTCTCCACCACATTGTCTGGGTACAGCAGGGGGACAATTAGAGCACAGAAAAGACAGGCTCTCTGCTCTGTTCAGGTACTCAGACTTGGATCCAGCATTTCCCACAGCAGCCCAGACCTGCAATTGCAGAGAAAGTCCTGTTCAGCCCCAGGCTGAAACATGTGTGGTATCAACAGACTCTTCAGAGAATTCAGCAGCTAAAATTTAAGGAATTTCTACTGAGCATGTGCAAAGTGTGATTTTTTTCAAAGGCTTATAAGTAGGCCAAAGTGGTCAGTTCTTCATGGGGATGACAAGAGGCACATCCCTGACAAAAAGGCCACCACCTACAACAAAAGTTCAAGTTCCTGCTTCAACACAAGGGGGCCACTAGAGACTTTCAAAGAAAAGTTGGCCACTTATTTTTTTTAGCATGGGGAAAATATGCTGTATTCTTGGAAATGGCTGATTCGGTTTGTTGGGGGGGCAGAGGGGAAGAAAGCCTGAGGCAGATATCCAGCATGGAAAATTTCAGCCCAATCAGTTAAATATTAGCAAAGCAACCAAAAACAGGGTCATATAATGGCTAGTGCTGGGCAATCTTAACAACAGGGGGGACTACCAGCCTCATCTATAATATGCGTGTACACACACACACACACATTTTCCAAATATAGGTGCCGAAAGTGTACTCACAAAATAAGCACATTCATGGGTCAACAAGAAAATTGTCTACAAAGGAAACATTTGTGGATGTAAAACAGCTAATTGCATGCACAAAAGAGAACTTGTAAACTTACAAACACTAAATGTTTATACATGTGTGGCCTGTTGCATGGTTTTTCTCATGCATATTTGTGCTTTGCATATACAGTTCTCTCTCTGGCCCTACACAATACATGTGCACATTTGCAGGTGCCTGTGTTCAAAATGTAGCCCACTGAGTCTTGTTCATTAGTGACTGAAATTCTGGCAAATGGTTTTGAGCCCTTCTAGAGAAACTATCCCATTGCCACATTATGTGAAAGATTTTCATGAGTTACAGAACTCGATTGTGTTCATTCATAAATAAACAGCATTAATACTACATACAGCAAGTAATCATGACAAGGAGGAGAGATTGTTTCCTACGTTCAAAGCTAGACCTGAGCAATTCGATTTAAATCTCACACATAGAAAAAAATCTACTTTAGTTTCTTTCCCCCACTCCTCACCCCACAGACTAAGAGGTTTGTAGCCTCAGGGAAAGAATGTGGCCCTTTATACACTTCCTGAAAGCTAAACAGTTGACACACACATACCTATTATTACTACACAGTATTTGTGGCACAATATTCCACACAATATTTGTGGCATTCCTTTTTTTGTTGAATTGAACAAGAGTTCTTTCTGACTTAGTTATGCAAGTTTGATCCTCTTGCCTAGTAGACCTTATAAAAAACTATTTGCCATGCCCATTGGAGAACAGACAAATTGATGTGCCGTCCTTTAAATAAGATTTCCCTGCCTTGCATTACCAGAAGAATTATTTTAGAGTAACATCAGGCATGCTCGATAAGCAGTTCAGTAAAAATAATGGAGCTCAAATGTCACATTCAGTCATTTGCCTCTACTTCAGAATAAATATTTTGCCACTTACAGAGGACTCATTGGAGATAAATCCTTCACTCCATCATGAAGCATCTGGTAAGAAGGTAAGCATTCTGTAGAAACATTACCTTTTCTAAAGCAACATGGATGTTCTTTATTTCTTTCTGGAAATAAAGAGAGCATCTGAAAGTAGTTAGTAGCTCAACTACCATATTTGCTGAGACAGCAAAAAAAAAAAAAGGAACCTGGAAATATCCCAGAAGGGCTGAGGTTTCCGTTAATTAGTCAATTCCCAGAGCACTGCTTGTATTGACAGGGTTCCATTATTGTTCAGTTTCCCTGGTTAACATGAGAAAACAGCACAAAATATAAATATGTACATTTAAACAGCTCAGAAATGGCCAAGGGGATGGGGCTGTGTGGAAGCTGCAGCTGAGCAAATGAATATATAGGGCCTGAGTCAGAGCTCACTTTCTCCGGTGTAAATGCAAACTGAATAAAATCCTGAAGATCAAAGTCATCCAAGCTCCATTTTCTTTTCTCCTAAATGGGATTTCATTCAGACTGTTGAAAGCTAGCAACTAAACTAGATCTAGTGAAAGGCAAGTCTAATTGCTTTCCTTTAGAGTCTTGGATATTAGAATGATTAGACTCAGTCCAGTAGGCCCCAGCTCATGCAGATGAGGAAGGGCAAGGCTGCCAGAAAGCTGCCCTAAAGAGGGGGCAGTTAAGAATTCCCCCATCACTGAGGAATCCTTGAGTAGCACAACCTGGCCGAGCTGGCTCTATGCCACTCCCTACCCCGGCGTAGGGGGCGGTTACGAGGTCTGGGTAGGGGTTAAGGTGGAGTGCATGGCTCTCAGCCAGTATCACTGGCTGCAGGCAATATAACTTGGAGCAGTTTTAGGGTTGTCAGTATGACCAATGGCTTAGCCAAGATTTGGGGAAAGAGAATTGTGCTGTAGATCCCTCACCCTTACACCTCTGAGTGCACACTCAGTGCAGCTGAGGGCTGTGCACATTATTTATATAGTGGCACTGGTGCGTGTGGTATTTTATTGGTATGTAAGAATACAAGGCTCCCGGCTTGAACAGCTTACAATCCTGGTCCCGGGTCCTGTGAGTTGCTAATTTGCCTCTTGCAAGGTCCTACTGAATGACAAGATCAGGTCCAATGCTGGCTGAGGTATAGACAAAGGTGTGGGGGAGGATCTGGATGTAATACTGAAGAATTGTGTTTGGCATGTGTCTTGTTAGTTCCAAAGAGGTTTGTTCTTCTGTTATATCTTATACGTGTATTGAAATGCTATTGAAACTTTAGGTATGAGGCATGAGAGAGGCATTGCCAGTGAGCAGTTCAAATCTAAAAAGAAGAATGAGTTTCGAGAAGGATTTGAAGGAGCTCCTGCCTTATATTGAACCTTCGAAGGAAAAAGCCTCTTTTTAAGTGGTATAAGGAGATATGCGTTCAGCACAGCTCACATTGAAGGGGTTCTGCATAAAGGACCTGATCTAAAGCCCAGCAAAGTAAATTTGAGTCTTTCCATTGATTTCAGTGGGCTTTGGATCAAGCCCTAGCTGCCAACCCAGTGTGTGACATTCAACCACAATCAACATTTAACCTACAACAATACACTCAAATGCATAGTACTCTAAGTAATATCTATCTATATTCTTACATCTGGATCTGTTTCTGAACAAAATAATTAGCTATTGTTTTTCCAAATGAGTTCATCCAGTCCTGGTTTAAAAAAATAAAAAGCATTAAAGATTTCTGGGGTGATATTTCCAAAAGTGAGTTCGAATTATTTGGAGAGGGAAGAATGGAGGAATGGGGTGTGAACACCCTTTAGCTAAACTAATCTAAACTAGTTTGATTGTAAATTGTGTCAAATCATTTCCCCAAGCTGAGACTTCCATATGCCAGTTTTTTAGCCTGGGTCTAATACTTACAGTCCTGTTATAAAACTCCAAGTAAAGAATCTAATGTGGAACTTTTGACTCAACATTAATCCAGGCTGCAAAACCTGAGCTGCTAGCCTCTCTGTTTCTTGTGCTAGTCAATGAAAAGGCACTTCCTATATGAGCGGTGAGGCACAGAATTACTGCAATCCTAAAATGACCTTAATTAAACCACAGTCTTCTCATATCCTCTTGTTTTTTTCTGGGATGAAATTTCAAAGAACCAATGCATTGAAACTAAAAAAGTAATTAACCAGCTGGCTCTTATTACTCTTATGACTTAATCCTGAGAGCACCCTGTATCCTCACTGAAAGCCAGGAGCATGGAAGGCACTTAGTACCTCACAAGATGTGCACACCACCATATGGGATTTGGCCCTTGAGGATCTGGGCAGTAGTCCTTGCTGCTTTGTTTTTCTCTTATTGTCCAAAGTGCGCACAAGCCCCTTCATTATTTTGCTTTTTAACTTTGTTTCTGGGATTTCAGGTAAAGCTCTCAAAATTATGATTCTCACAGTAGATTTAATAAGAATTACATTAATTCTAATGAATTGGTTCAATAACTATGTAATCAATGTATCGATTGATTACATAGGCAGTATTCCTCTGAAATTAAGATTAATTATCATTTTAATATACAATATATACCTGCTATAGAAATACTTGCTTAAATAGATTGCCTACCTATGTTATTAATTTACTATCAATGACTTCCAAAAGCCTATTACTTAGGGATCGCCAACTATGTGTTGTTTTACTTAAAAGACTATTGGTATTATTGTTATTAACATAGAATAATTGTCTCATTAACTCTAAATTAGATGTGCATCTGGGAATCTTAATACATTTAGGACCAGATCCTTGAGCCCTCTTAGAAGATCTGGCCCTAAATTAGTTCATGCACTAAATTAAAACCAGACATATATTATTTGCATTACGGTAGCAGTTAGGCGCTCCAGACAAGATCTGTACCTTATTGTAGAAGGTGCTGTACAGATACATAGCCTCTGCCCTGAAGAGTTTCTGATCTAAAGAGATCAGACAGACAAAGAAAGGATATCATCACCATTTTAATAGCTGGGTAACGAAGGTACAAAGATTAAGTGATTTGTCCCAGACACACAGGGAGCTTTTGGCAGAACCAAGAATCAAACCCAGATCTGGTGCTTTAAGTACAAGACCATATTACAATACCAGCTGACTTCTACATAGCTATTAGCTCCTTGGCATTATGTTCAAATAATTCTTTAGTGGGTAAAGGAACAACCAGTCCATTAAAGTCAATGGAAAGACTCCCCCAGACACCAATTAAAATTACATTTAGACCTAACTTGGCGGTTTCTGTGCATGAAAAGCTGGCAGGATCAGACCAATAGTTCTATTGCTGTGTACGTACTGTGTAATACCTTCCAATTCTGTTTTACTTATTTCCTATGGGAATTCTTGCAGTTAGGTTGCCTGTTCAAAAAGAAATGTGTTTTTAAAACTCACTGAAAATATAGCATGCATCTTCCCTCCAGCAGTCAACATCACTTTCCGTTGATCAGTAGACTCTGGCAATGAAAGCTTGTGCCTCTCATAAATTGTAGTAAATTGTGTGCTGGTGGCCGATCCATTGTTTATATGATTAGTCACTCTTTGACTAATATAAGGGGTAGATATATCATTTTATACATTTCAGATAAACTCAGTTTGTTTTCTCATGGTTGATGATGACCAGTTATCTATAAACCAGGCTAATTTTATTTCCTAGAAGACTTTTTCCAAAATTCCAACATCATTCAGAATGAACAAAAGCTTTTGCTTTTTCTTCCTTTCTTTTAAAAGGAGGGGATTGGTTGTACTGAACTAACAAAACTTGAGCTGAACTAGAGCTTTATGATAAAACTTGTGACTAGTTCTGGGAACCGAGCCAAAAATCAAACCAAATGTACACTTTATAGGGGTGAAAGGTTTTACTGGCCAGTCTGGTTCTTCTCCAAAATGGATTCATTTCACATGTAAAAGTAAATGGAAACAAACATTAGTGGTACCATTAACACTGCCATTCCCCCCACCTCTCAACCTTCTTTGGAATAAGCCAAAGAAAGAAATCTGCATGCAAAAGAATCAGAGGTGGGAGGGATAACAATACCAAACCACATTACATCTCTCTTTTGAAATTCCAGTCAGCCCACTGAGACCTCCTTATAATTATTTACAAAATTTGTTATTGATTTCTAGGGAGAAGGGCTCAGACAAACAAAAACCAAAAAGGATCAGTAATTATAAAAAGATGCTTTGTGTTCCCCTTCAGTCTTCTTTTTCTTCATAGCACTAAGCAAGCACTAGGCAGCACAATGATTCATTGGAGTGTGCCTGATCATCACTTTGGATCCAGTCCTGAAGTCTCCCACTCAGTTCTGATTGGGGCACAGCTCCCCCTGATGTCAATGGGAGTTGTGCCTAAATAAGCTGTGATGTGTTGGAGTAGGCTCCTGGGGCCCCTTGCTAAAAGTTACATTGTGCACACTGCTAACCTATGGGAAAGCATGCCTGTATTATTGTTGCCTCTTCCAGCTCCCATTCATTTGTTTGTTTCATCCACTGATTGCATCTTGTAATTAACCAAGATTGTAAGCTACTTAAGCAGGGACTATTTCCTTGCTACATGTTCGTACAAGACATACGTCCCCGATCTCTGATCTCTGGATACTACTGTAATAAAATAATAAACAACTAAAATAAATAGAAGGGATTGTTGACATGCTTTTCCCAAACTCTGATGGAATTTCCCTGTCTCTCTGGGAAGTGAGTGTTAAAGCCTCTCTAGCAGGCTGGCTTTTCCTAGGGATTGTTAAGAATCCTTCTGAAAACAAACGTGTACCTTCTGGAGTGGATCAGTTTGTACCAAATGACAATTATCTTTAAAAAAAATTAAAGTGGGAAGTTGCTCTTTAGGAGGCTTTTTCCACCACCATGCTTGTCCTCCTCTAAATTCCACAAGCTGAGGTCTGTATTACACTATCCACACACTCTGTACATATAGTTAAGAACCAAAATGTAAACATTACTAGCACGTGATTCTTAATGCATTGATTTGCCAAGTAGTCATGCCCCCTTTCCTCGTTATGTTTATGAGAAAGGGCTTTTGTTGTTGTTGAACTGAATATATTCAATGAATGGTTACTCACCATTGGGGCACAAGATTTATCACAGGGTAAAGTAAGAAGTATCTGTGCAAGCACACTGTTGAAATTCTTCACCACCCATCACAGTAAAGACTTCAAAACTACGTTCTTCATACCTATGTGCATGAAGACAAGATAACGCTTAACATCGGGGGTGGGGGTTGATTCGAATCACCTGATTATCTACATAATAGAAGCAAGATACTTTGTTGATGACTACCTGTGTCCTGTGCCCAAAGGACTCTGACTACCTCAGAGACAGGTTCCAATCTCCAGGCTTTAGGGGCCCATTTAATCAGCTGCCCTTGCCACTTCTACAGCTGGATTTTTGGAATCGAGTCAGGAGAGAAGCAGCTTAAGACAAAAGTAGGCCATGAGCACAAATGTGAGACAGCTGAGCATCCAACACTGGTACTATATAGTACATTTCTATTCCTTTTGGCCTCAGAAGTTAAAGGCACACAGAGAAAATTGCATCTACAAAAGCAAAAAAAGGTGCATTATTGTGCCAGCCATAGTTCAATATCACTTCAGTCTGGCAGGCACATCAGACAGATGTCCTATAAAGCAACTCTCTTTAATTTAACCCAGGTATTCACGGCATAACCATAGGGACATACGCATGTTCACCTTTCATTTAGCTCAGATATATTACTTGTGACTCATTTTCACAAGGTCTTTTGGCTCAAATATGACATAAAAAATTCTTGGAGTCAATAGCAGGAATACTCTTGTTGCCAACCTCATCTTACCTCATTTTACCTTCACTAGCTAAATTGGATCAACTGAATAACAGTAAATGACCTAAGGCAGGACGACAGCAAAAATTTAAAAAAGAAAAGAAAAAAAAAAGTCGACTTGGAGAGAAGAGGGGAGATCCAGTACAAGCAGAGATTCACGCAATGAGCAAGGCTGAAAGACAAACAAATAGCAAAGCCTTGGGAAAGAATGCGACGACACCAACAAGGAAGAGAAAAGTCACATGATGCTACAAACATTCCTTCTTAACAAATGTGATTTAAGAGTGTCGGAGACTCAATGTTCCGGTCAGATCCCAAATGAACAGTAGCAAAACAACAAGAATTCGAGTCCAGGGGTTCTGTCCCTTCTCCCTACCTTTTGTTGTTGTCTTATGAAATTGATGGCCCAGATTCTCTTGGCCAGCTTCTGGACCAGGAAGGCAATAAAGCCTGCTTGATGTTTCCCTCAATTTTTCAGTTGATCCCTGGTGTAAATTACATAAATTACAGTAGCCTTAAGGTTGTTCTGATTTACAACCAGCTGCCCCACGTGAAACATAAAAATTGCCAGACTGGATTAGACCCAAGATCCATCTAGTCCAGTATCCTATCTCCAACGGAGGTCAGTACCAGGTGCTTCAAAGGAAGGTGTAAGAACTCTTCAGTAAGCAGATGTGAGCTAATCTGCCTCCGCACCCCCATTTGGTCTCACCCTGATCTCTACAAATTGGAGACTGGCTTAGGCCCTGAAGCATAAGGTTTAGAATTCCATCCAAAATTTTTGTTATAATGAATTATAAAATTCTTGATAAGGGTGGCAGGCTATGATGCAGAGGTGGAGCTGCAAGGTGCCCCATGTGGTAGTGTGTCTAGGGATTGAGACTTCCTTAATGGATCCCTGATGAAAGCCAGTGACAGACAATACTGCCTTTGGGCCTGCTTGGGAATGAGCCAGCGAGTAAGAGGTGAAAGGCTCTATATTTCAGCATCAATCTCTGAACCAGCCAGTCTTCAGAACACAAAAATGCTCCTCTATTTTGGAGCTATCCACCTCAGAAACCAAGATGAAAGGCTTTCAAGGAATCTTTGATTTCATGGGAGAGAGGGCTCTCTGGATGGACAGTGTTGTGTAGCACAAAACCACAGCCCTGTGATCTGCCTATTTGAAAAAGGCCCGGTACTAAGTGATCATCCTGAGTAACCTGCTTTTGTTGCTGCTTATGTATTTACATTCTCCTTCCAGTCTCTTTCTCCTTATCTTGGCTGAGGTTGAAGTCATTAGTAGAGAGTTAGTAGATCCTGACATGAAGTTTGCGTTCTGGTTGTCTGCCTCATTTCTGTGGTATAGACAAGAGAGAGAGAGTTTTCAGTCTCTGTGCCATGTGCAACCACAGCCAAATCTGTAAATTGCATCTTTTATACACTCAGCAAAATGCATTTTTCTTCTGCAAAATAGCCATTTAGTGCTCTTGCCTCTATCAGGGAGTCTGTCCTTCAGTCACTACCTGGGTGTGTCGCACATTAGCATCTCTGGGAGCTGTGTGAGTTAGCAAGAGCAAAATGGCTTCTCTGTGGCAAGATGTTCTATGCTCAGTGTGTGCCAAATATGACCTTTTTTAAACAGAGCACTTTGCATTTAATATTTCCAATGGTGAGGCAATAGCATCTCAGGAAATAATTCTAGAATCTGTTCCCAACTCAGGGGATAATTCTCCACCTGAGAGTCACATAGGGCCTTATTTTCAAAAGGTCTGAGCACATACAGCTCCAGCTGAAGTCAATGGGAGCTGCTGGAACTAGGCCCATATTGCTCTATGAAATGATGCACAGAAATGTGAAAGCAAAGTAAGAGGTAAGAAAATTACTTCTCCCATTCTTGCCCTAAGAGTTCCTTTCCCTCCCAGCCCATTTCTACAGTTACACTGCTAAATAATTCCTAAGGCTTTTGATGTTTCTCCAGATAGGATGTATGTGTTTGGATTTGATGTACATTCCAGATTGCCCTGTGAGTATTTGGTTTAGAAGATGCACACAGCACCCTGAGGCATCAAAGAAAAATGTTCAAACGGTAGAGCAACCCACAAGGCTGCCTCATCAAGGAAACCTTGGCTGTTGTTAAAAGTAGATTGATGCTACAACACATCTCCACGTGTTAGTAACAAGCAATGGGGGAAAAGCAAGAGGATGAAGGAATCAAAAGGACAAGGCACTAGTAGTCTGCTCTCTAAATCTGTAGCTCTTGAGTTCAGTATGTATGGAAACAATTTGTTAAGAGAGAGACAGGGAGAGATTACATTTCTTCAAGGAAAGAAGAAAAATCCAGTTTATCATGCATCGACTTCCTTCTCCTTTCTCTTCTTCCTCATGGAGACACTCTTCATCTCGAGAGAGCTTCAGCATAACTTCAGGGTTTGTTTCAGCTTTATGACTATTCTTCCGATGGTTTTAATCTAGATTCCCATGCCAGATCCTTGAGCTAAATGCTTGTGGGCTGCTAGTGTCAGACGTGGTTAGTACAAAAAAAAAAAAAAAAAAATAGCTGACAGCCCATCATCACTGGTTGAGATCTTGATTACTGTTTGGGTACAAACAGCAACATGCTCCCTGCTCTTTACAAATGTTTTCAGTCACACAAGGCATGTTCTAATGCTAAGATAATGAATGTGAATATAGCCTGTTTAGAAGAGAGGAGCTGCTGAAGAAATGAAAAACAGGTAAAGCCACAATGTGGTGCTGTTGGGGCCGGGGGGGGTGGGGGGGCGGGCAAATTCTGTAACACTGACTTGTTTTTTATTCAGACCTCACTCAGGCAAAACCTGTGGGAGATTATCTGCAGAACGTTTGAACAAAGACTGAGGATTTGCCACGTTGTGTCTCTTTAATGGATTCCTACTTAAATGCTTTTTAGTTTCAACAAAATATTCTACTAACAAGAATAAAGACATAGGGACAGATCCTCAGATGGTATAAATTGTCCATTTGGAGATATGACAATTTACACTAGTTAAGGACCTCCCCCTAATGTACATAGATAGCTTTGTTAGCAGATTAATAAAAGTTGTTTTTTCTTTGAGTTCAAGAGCAATATAAAACTCAGGTTCTGGTCTGTGTCCTTCCTGGAGCTGGTCAGTAAAAGGTTATTTTTCCCACTGCAGATTTTGATTACAGAAAGAATAGAAGGAAATCCATTTTGTCAAAGTTTTCAATGGACGTTTTTGGACTTTTAATTGACAAACTGAAAACCCCCAAACTGAAAATTTTTTGGCCCAAAATTTTAAAGGCTTTTCAGTTTGCTAACAATTTTTTTTTTTAATTTCAAGAACAGTAGACACTTTCAATACACTGAAAACTGAAGAGATGACAAACCCTAAACACTGTGTTTGCCTTTGATTTGTAGGCCCTACTACAGCCTGATCCTGTAACTCTTACTCAGCCAGGGTCATTACAGGTCTGTCACAAGGAAGGGAGCCATGTGTAGCTGTGGTTGGTACATTGCTTTCTTCCATGACTGGCTGCGGGAGTCCCAGAGGATGTAATGCAGAAGCTCGACTGGTTCTATCTGAACCTACAGGAGTGCCTAAAGAAAGGATGGCTCCCTCCTCCACACCAGGCAGCCCAGGAAAGGAGAAAATGAGAACTAGCTACCTATTACAGCTCTAGCCAGTGTAGAGCAGCCTGAGGGCTGCTGTAATGTGCACAAGCTGCTTATGGTACAAAAGTGGCCAAATGCCAACTGGGGATAACTAAAGTGCAGCACACTGCAGCCATTCCCCCACTCTGACACACCCTCTTCCCTGGGAGCTGCAAGGAGGGAGGCATAGGAGCTGGTTATGCTGTCTCTATATACACTGGGGACTCCCCCATGCAGGGGAATCCCCAGCAGGAGACTTGTTTGTGGTTTTAGCTCCCTTAGGGGACTTTCCGCTTTCTTTGCACTGCTCATGTGGCACAAGCATCAACGTGGCCTCCTGACCTTTTTTAAATAACATGTTTGTCCCTCAAGCAGTTCTCAAAGTTTATTTCATGGTTTGAATAACACATTCCACTAAGCCATTTGTTGCAGGATGGCATGTGCAGATATAACATCTCTGATGCTGTCACTTTTCATGAAAGCTTGGAAATCAGCTGAAACAAACAAATTGTGGACCATTGTGGTTACAACATTGCTTGCAGTCCTGTGCAAGCAAAAAGGCTTTGTAGAATGTGTATGATACTTGCAGAAGTCATGGATGATATGCAAAAAACTTCAGGAATAATCGTCCACAGCTACTAGAAAATTGGTACCCAAGCATGGGCCTGTGAAATCCAGATGAATTCTGCTCCCAGGGAGCAGTTAGCCAGTTCCAGGATGAAGTGATGCAAAGCCGGACATATTTTGCACCATCTAACAGCCAAAACAGTTCTTCACTAGCTGTTGGTCAATACCTGGCCACTATACATATCCTCCAGTCAATGCCTTCATCTTGACTACACAAAGATACATAGCATGCAGCTCCTCCAGGACTCTTGCCTATAGTTTCATAGGTATGATGGCATGAATCCCCCACATCAGACATCCTTGTGCAACTGTGATTTCATTCCTCCTGTGGCAGAATGGTTTAAGCTCTCCACTGGTTCTTTCTTGCAGCCTTTTCAGGTAGCTTCATATAACTCTGCTGAGGTAATGTCTCTGCTTGTTGCTTGTTTCGGTATCTCCTAAGTAATAGTAAGTATGCCAATTTGTGCCACACTGAACATTTCAACAGTTGTAAGTTCATTTTGTTGTGTGGAGCTTGTATCCAACAGTGGAAGTCATGTTGGATACAATTTCAATGCTGAGCTGTTCCCTTAAGATGGACATCTAGTTATGGCCCCCAAGAATAAAGCCCATCTCTGATCATGAGCAGTGGCCATTTCCGCATTCCTGGGGTTAAAAATGGGCAACAAGTGTCTATGTTCTGTCACAAGTGAAAAACTTCCTACCATACAGGTAATGTCCAAATTTCTTAACTCCTCAGACCAGACTCATGGCTTCACAGTTTATCTGGGCATAGTCATGTTCTGCTGGACTTAAGGGATCTGGGAGCAAAAGCAATAGGTAATTCCTGGCCACCAGGCATCACTAGGGAGATCACTGGTCCAATTCCACAGGGTGATGTGCCCTATGCCAAGGAGATTGCTAGCTCTAGGTTGTAGTGAGTTAATACTTGCTCAGAAGTAACTAGTTGCCTTGCCTTCTTGAAAGCCTCTTCGCATTGCTTAGTCCATTTCCACTGCTTCCATTTCTGAAGCTACTGATTCAGTGGGTAAAACACTGTTTCTAGGTTTGACAAGAATTTATGGTGATAATTAATGAACCTGATGAATGAGCAAACCTGTGACTCATCTTCAGGGTAAGGCTTCCTCATAACAGCTTCAACTTTAGCATCTATGATGTGTCCACAGTACGTCACTGCTTCCTCGAAGAATTCACATTTATCATGGTTCATCCATAATCTACATTCTTCCAACCTTTTGAAAACTTGCGCCAGATTTTTCAAGTGATCCTCACTGGATCCAGTGACAACGAAGTCATGTAAGAAATACCCACAACTTGGTATTCTTTGGAATCCCTCGTCCAATGCCTTCTGCCGGACTACGGGGAGCAGATGCCACTCCAAATACCAGTCAGTTGTACTGAAACAAGCCTTTTTCAGCATTGATGGTGAGGAATTTCCTCAACCCTGCCTCTACTTCCACTGCAGGTAAGCCTGAACTAAGCCCAGTTTGCAGAATTTTTCCCCTCTGACCAGTGATAAGAAAATATCTTGAATGCAATGTAAAGATATTGTTCCATCTGGCGCACAGGATTCCTTACTGCACCACAATCCCTTACTGCACCATTTTTCTTCATGATAAGAGCAATGGGAGTCACCCGTTCACTCCAGTTCTCCCTGATTAGTATGCTCATACCATCCAGACATTCCAGCTCCTTGTCAACTGCAAGTGGTGGCAAGTGGCATTTGTCGAGCCTTGAAGAACTGAGGGTTTGACCCGTCTATCAGAATGATGTTGGCTTTGATGACTTTCAGGTGCCCAGTGCCCTTTCTGAAACACTGAGACAGCTCAAGAAAGAATCTCTTCTATATATTGTTGTTAGCTAGCACTCTGATAGATTTGAAGAGCCTTGATGGATTGCCAATCCAAGCAAATGCTTTTCAGCCAGCTTCATTCAAACAATGCTGATCCTCCAGTTTTTACTGATGTAGAAGTCCTTGTGCTGTTCACTTACTGTGTTCTCCTAAGAGACTGATTTTCTGTTCTGTGTACGTCTTCAGTATAATATTAGTCTGTCATTTCCAACTTGCTGTTGCTGAAGGTTTCCAGGTATTGTTTGTGTAAAATCACAGACACAGCTCCATCTTATGTCCCACTCCATCTTAAGAGGTTTCCCATTTACCACAGGTGTCACCCAGATGCCTTCTTTGCCTTTTTCCTGCATTCAAGCCACTTCCAGGCATGCAGTGCTTAACTTGACTAAGTAGTACTCACTGCTATTAACTTCGGCTTGCAAAACATGCACCTTGCAGTATGTTTCAGGTCTCTTCTTGCCAGACAGACCTGCAGACTGCTTGGATGTGCCCCTTTTTGCCACAGTGCCAGTAGTCCTATGCTGGAAATGGTAATCAGTTGCATTGTGTCCACCCTTGCCATGGCAATAGCAATTTCCCTGTGACTCTGTCTTGTCTTTTTGCCTTGAAATGTAATGTACTTTACTTGTAGAGTGTTCACTCTTACCCACTGATTGAAGCCCATGCGATTCTCAGAGGGCAGCCTCCATAGAGGCAGTTGTCTCCAGAGCTCTCTTGAATGTGAGGGTGGTTGCCATCAGGAGATGCTTCTGGGTCTCCTCATCTCTGATACCACAAACCAATTGATCCCTCAGGGCATCTCCAAAATTGCAGTGTTCCTCTAATCTTTGTAGTGAAGCTCCATGCGTCAGGATGGTTTCACTTGTCTGCCGATTGCGCGTATAGAATCTAAAGTGCTCAGCTATCTCCAAAGGTTTAGGTGCAAAACGCTCTTGTAATATTGTCACTAGCTCTTCAAAGTCTTGGTGCACCGGCTGTCTAGAGATATCAGACTTCGAAGTAGGTGGCATGTCTTGCCATCCATACAATTCAGCAATGAAGGCACTTCTCATCTGGTGCATCATGAAGCACAAACTCTTGCTCCAACCACTCAATGTATGTAGGCCAGTCTTCTCCTGTGCTGCCAGACATCTTCATATATTCGTTTTTGGGACCCCATGACATCACAGTGCCCCAAACTGTGTTTTCACTATCAGCAGTTAGACCAACACTACCTCTTTAAAACTTCGTAAGGCTGTTAACACCACCGGACATGCCTTGTCTACCTATAGGGATATTGCATGCTCCCTCCCTTCCATCAGTAAGGGAACCATATACTGCACCAGGTCTGTGTCAGCCCCCACCCTCAGCACAGCCATACTCACTCATGGGCTCCTGGTGCTGGAGGACAGTTAAAATAGTAGCTGCATTGTGAGCCCGACCTCATTGTCGTCACTGTTGGATCTGTTTATTCAGCTGCTGCATTGTTTCTTGTCCCCCACACTCTACTACTCCCCTGCTAAGGATCTTGACACAGACAGATACCCTGTAGCAGATAGACATGGAACATGTACAATGGCATTACATACATTACACATCTCCCATTGGCTAGTATAGGCAGCTCTCTCTGCCCTGTGTTCTGGCATTTGCGGATTGTATTCTTCAGTGCCTGTCTCTCCCCAGGTATGCATAGGGAGGCTAGGCACCTAACTTGGCTTGAGGATCACAGTGTTGTTCCTGGGATTTTCTAGGCATCTAAAAATTAAGCACTGTGACACTCAGCGTTATAACATCCAAGCCCCTATGTGGATCCCACTCTAAGGAGACGTCAGGTGCTTTAATATGTTCCTGAGGAGAAGTAGAAAATAGTAGAGATGTGTAATAGGATCCTCTGATACAATACAAAATGCATTGCTAGGGATCATGTTCTGCCCTCAGTTGCTGTCAAGGCGAGGATAGACCTGAGGGTATAATTTACGCTGTAATACTATTAACGTCTTGACCAATTAATGATCCACAGACCTCAGAAACTATAAAATTAATTCGTTTCCTACACATACACCTCACCTTTTCATGTTGTGTGTGTACATAAATCTCCTCACCGTATTTTCCACTGAATGCATCCGATGAAGTGAGCTGTAGCTCACGAAAGCTTATGCTCAAATAAATGTGTTAGTCTCTAAGGTGCCACAAGTACTCCTTTTCTTTTTGCGAATACAGACTAACACGGCTGTTACTCTGAAACCTGTCAATACACCTCTCTAGTCATTTTCAAGTTCTCCTGAGTGTAACTCTAACAGTGGGCCTGAATTTTGCCCATCGGTCATAGATATAATTCAGACACTTAACTACCACATTAGTAACCCACAAGTTACAGTCTCCTTGAAATGCAATTGTTCCAGCTCTGCCATGTTCTGTAACGTGCAGTGCTAACCACTAGTATGGACTAAAACCGTTAATCTAATTCAGCAGTTCTCAAACTGTGGGTTGGGACCCCAAAGTGAGTTGCAACCTCATTTTAATGGGGTTGCCAGGGCTGGCTTAGACTTGCTGGGCCCCAGGCCGAAGCCTGAGCCCCAACACCCCAGGCGGGGGGGGGGGCGGGGGGGGGGGGCAAAGCTGAAGTCCAAGGGCTTCAGCCCTGGGTGGCAGGGCTCAAGTTACAGGCCCCCTATCTGGGGCTGAAGCCCTTGGGCTTCGGCTTTGGCCCCCCTGCCTGGGGTGTTGGGGCTCAGGCTTTGCCCCCACCCCCCGGGGCAGCAGGGCTCAGGCAGGCTTGGGCTTCGGATCCCCTCTCCTGGGGTTATGTAATACTTTTTGTTGTCAGAAGGGGGTTGCAGTGGAATGAAGTTTGAGAACCCCGATCTCATTTCATTTGGACCTGTGATGGAATTAAAGAGACGGATCCTCTAGAGGGAATGAGTCATTCACTGCCATGCTCTCTCTATCAGCTTCCTTACATAACTGTGTGATATGGACAAACAGATATGAGGCTATGAAAATAACTGACCTGATCAGGTAATTGGGCAAGGCCACAGGGGGGTTTCTGAAAAATGCCAATGAACACTCAAGTGGTAACATGGACTTATCTGAACAGGTGCAGATAAGAGCTGCCCAAAGGGAGGTGGTATGAAGGTGGCTTTAAGCCTCTGTGATCCTATGCTGGTCAGGAACTAAAATGGTCTCTATTGCAACTTAGGCAGCCCAGGGAATTGCTAGGAGTTATGGGGAAGCTCTGCAACTCATAGCTACCCAGCATGGTTGTAGTGGCCTGCACCTTCCACACATCCTCACTATGCCAGAGTTTGGGTGGAAACTTCTGTAAGGCAGCTCATAGTTTTCCTTTGAAATACCTGCACCTCCCTGATAGCTAAGGAACCCTGTATGGCACAGTAACATTTAGGGGTTGTAGGGAAGGGGAGAATTCCTCCCAGGTACTTATTAGTCAAAGACAGTAAATACATGAAAATGATTTCCTGGGCCTTGAAGGCATGATAACAAGCGACCCTCACCAGTATTCAACAACCTGATGATAGCATGGTGAGGAAAAGAAACCCAGAAAAATGTGAGGGGAGAGCGAGGGAAGGGGAGGAGATGAGATGGAGGGAGTTTCATGAGTTTGAGATTTGATTCCAAGGTTTGGATACTTGTCTAAGCCTATGGAGACACCTATACTCCCACCACAGCATGACCTCCAATCCACTCCTTCATCTTGTTCCCATTGCTAGGATAAGGAGTTGTAATAACAATACCTGGGGACTGGCTAGCTCTGGGATTACATGGGAAGGGCTAGGAATAGAGCTTTCCTTGGTTACTGGTTCAGCTCAGATCAGTCCTTGCGACTGAACATTGCTAGGACCATTCAGTGACGTGGAATAAATTTGTTTGACCTCAGTCCAGTTTCCAGATGACAAGTGCCCAAATCACAAAAACAGACACCCCCAAATGGGCTTAAGTTGTAGGCAGTTGCAGCAAAATGGCAAGGACTGAATAGACATGCAAGCTGCACTATGCTCTCAATGTCAGAGGTGATCCCTTCCTCCAGAGCAGGAGTGTCAGGTAGCTTATGATGTCACTGATCTATTGTGCTAATTCTATGGATAAAGGACCTACTATCTGTTCAGTGCATTCCACAAACCAACCAATTAAAAGAACAAAACAACCAATGCAACTAAGGAAGATGGATACTGGGAATCGTACTAAGAACAAAATGTAAAGCAGCATAACTCACCCTGCTGCTGATTATGAGTGTATGATAAAGACCATTTTACAGTTGTAATAAATGTTATCGTGAGGAATATAATGGACTGATCACTCATTAAAAACCAACCACTGCATTAAAATAAGAACATACCATAATTCTACCATTTCTTAAAGTATCTATTATATATAATCTTTGGTACAATAACTGCAACTTTCCATTACAGCTCAAAGGCTTGTATTTTCTCAAAAATAATTATTAAATGTAATTAATCAATCAAAGCAAGCTACTAAACAAGCAAAATCATACAACATAAAAACTTTTAAGATCCCATAAATGTTATCTTAACACAAGCAATTTAGGAGTGAATACTGTTTGCACTTTTTCAGAACGTTTTGCCTCTGCAAGGTAACACAGCTGTGGACTGGCCTGCTTTTACAAACAAACTATGCAGACCTCAGTCTGATAACTTGGACCACAAAACAAAACTGTTTTATTACTTGAAGCTATAGTGCCTCTCAATGTTCAGGACTTCAGTTCAGTTTATTCTCAGGATCTCTGTTTAATCTCTCTCTTCCCTCCTCCCCCCAAAATAGGAGAGTTACCCAGAAGATTTCACAGCAAAGTAATAAGTATATAATGGTTATTGCTTTGTGTGATACACAGGGTAAGGTAGCAGTGTTCAGTCTGGATCCACTTTAGGTTTAGCCTAGGTTTGAGGACTGAATCAGGGATAGAGTTTCAATTCAGTGGAGCAGAAACCTTCTGAGATTCAGTATTTATTAGACTCCCCAGTCAAAATAGGGGTTTCATTGTGCTCAGCACTGTACAAGAACAGTCTCTGCCATGAAGAGCAAAGTGGTGGAGAACTTGCAATATCAGTGATACCCGTGAAATTTCTGGCATTTTGCCATCTAAACTGGATCAAGCTTACAGGGCCCTTACATTCCTAGATTCAGCTGGACACAAAATCTAAGGTATGGGTTTGAGTGAAGAAGTAATCGTCTAAACCCTTCCAAAGTTCAGAGTGGAGGAGACATTGGGTCAGAAGTTCTGATTTGGTGCCATCTTTGTTAGATATACAGAATGTAAGTATGTTATAACATTATAGTGTTCCAGTTTACAAGTTAAGGGCCAACTTTTGCCCTTGCTGTACATGTGAAGTTTATATTGATTGCACTGGAAGCTGGCAACATAACCAAGGGGAGAATTTGGCTCTAACTGGATAGGTAAATATGGCAGACTTAGAAACAAGCTTGTGTCTTTCACCAACGGAAATTGGTCCAATAAGAGATGTTACCTCATCCACCTTGCCTTTCATAGATACATACTTAATATTGAATGGATTCAGACAGTATTATAGGACATGTGAATACTAGGGAATGAAATAAAATGTCAGGATAAAAGATTTAAAATTAAGGAAAACCTCTCACTCACCTCACAAAACTGTCTCTTTATCCCTTAATATTCCCAGTAGTGTGGATGGAAGTTTGGCATACACTTCAGGGGACAATAGACCCCTACGACAGAATTCCAGAACCACAACACAATCCTGAAGAAGAATTGTGACAAAATAAATAAATAACAGTGGGCAGCTGTTAGGCACTCTAAGCTTGAACAGCCAAGTGTCTTTTCATTTAAAGAGTAAATTGAAATGGCCATAACAGGAAACCTAAATAATTGTTCATGAACTTTTCAATACAATTAAGTTACAACATTTCAAAGACCTTTTTACAAGGAGTCTTTGAAAACCAAGGAAAAGTCTGCGTAAGCAGGAATAAGGAATCTACTGACCCATTCATAATTTTTACAAAATTAAACCTTCAGTAATCTATTAGGGGTCACTGTGTGAGGCGGTATTAAACTAATACTGTGCACCTAAAACACAGAGATTAGAAAAAATATTGTGTGTAAATACTAATTCATTTTGTAAAACTTTTTTTTTATAATGCTGCCATGCCTGCCCCCTTTGTATGTCTATGATTTCTTCAGTCATTAACAGGTTTGAGTTTTATTGGATTATATATTTGAAGAGAGCAAAATTGCACATATGTTTCCAGAAACTGAATTTTTAAACGAGCACGTGCAAGTATCCATGCTGCAATTGCTTGTGCACTCAGAGTACAGAGACAGTGGTACCTGACCAATCAGAGCTGAGCAACACAACTTATAGTTCATATAATTGCAATCAGTCCACAGAATAAAATATCTGAAAAATAAACATCAGTCTTGAACCTGTGGAGCCAACCCCTCCACCCCCAAAATGGATCAGATAAATTATTCACTGTTTCATTATTCACTCAACTCTGCCTTATAAATACAGATGTGGGTAAGTCACTTCAGCATTTCAAAAATCAGTCCACATAATGGGCTTACCTACTAGTACAGTATGACCTTGCCATTCACATACTGAATTCAGTAAAAATTGTGTTTTTAACAACAACATTCTAGTCCCCATTGAAAATAGATTAGCATAAAATACCCTTATCTTCCTCACAAAGAATATGTTTTGACACTAAATTTGACAGATTTATTAAAATCAACTTTATTATTGGCTGCTGTACCCAAGATGACCAGGGCCGTGCAAACTGCTATAGTTTCTCTCTTTATCCAACTCCATCTGTGCAGCCTTAAGGGGTATTTTTAAAAATAGGAAGTTTTGGATTTTTTTTGTCCATAATTAAAGAACACAACTTTATTCCAAATAGATATAATCTTTTGTATAAAATTTCACAGTTTCTAAAAGACCTCGGGTTAGTTATAGTTAGTATAATTCAGCATAAGAATGACAGTACTGTTGAAGAAATAGTGAATTCATCTGTAAATGTGCAATCTCACCTCTACGACGCTTCCTCATGTCTGGACACAATATTTCAGGGGACTTCCTCTCACACCCCCTCTGCTGGTCACTTTCTCAGCTATGGTGACCACTCCCAGCTGGTTCCTTCCCAACTATCTCACTAGGCCTTCTCTGGCTCAGCCTCAGGGCCAAGTCACCCGATGCTTCAGTGCCCTTCCAGGGTTCAGCTCCAAACAAAAAATCCTTCGCCTTTCCTGGGCTTGACTTCACTTAATCCCCCTTGTGAGGATATTGACCCTCCAGCCTTTCCCTGCTGGGAGTCTAAGTATCACGGAAACTAGCTTTCTGTCCCTTCTGGGCTTCTACTTCATTCCCTGGTCCTCACAGACCCTACCTTGGGGCTCCTCTCCACTCTAGGATGCTACCACAGGAGATAATCCTATTCCTCTAACTCTGATTCCTGGCCCCAGCCAGTTCCAAACTATAGGACCTTCCCAGGGTGAGATAACTCTCTCTTAACCATCTCCTCCCCTTCAGAGTTCCCAGCTCTATGTAAGTAGTGCTCTCCCCAGTTCACCATGACAGGTGGGGTCAGTCTTTCTAATTTAATCCCATTACACCCAGCTAGGGTCATTAATTAGTCCTTATCATCAGTGAGACTGAGGAATAGCTAAGTCATAGGCAAGGCTGAGCCCAGTTTTCCTCAAAGGGCCATCCAGCCTGTGACACCATCTCACTGACTTTTGTTTTTTAAAAAAAATCCTCATGACTAATCAGATGTAAAAGACCTTTCATTTTTGCACTGGAAAAAGGTAAAGATAATGCTTAAGCCCTGATTTTTACTAGAGACTGTCAATAATGTGGCCAGTAATGACCAACTTGGATTATGACAATTGTCTACTAGGAATTTAATTAAGACTACCACACACATTTCATGACATCACAAAAGAGCTTTCTGATGGTAAAAAATGTCACTCATTTCCAATCTGCCTTTGAATCAGCAACCTCTATATTGAAATTCTTTATGGTGCATTTCCAAGCCCTTGAGCCTTCCAGTCATTAATGATGGCTGCTGGATGCTCTCCTGGTATTTTAAGCCTATTCCAAACTAGGAAGCACTAGAAATATCATAAGAAAGCTTGATCTTGTGAGATTTCCAGCCCAATTTTCAGACTAAACGTAGGCTTTGATAAATTTGCTCAACTAAAACTAACTGATCAATTTCCACAACTTTAGCATTTTACTCAAAACTACTTTTTTAGCTGTATCACACAGTTCCCTTGCTCTTGCAGGTTAAATTCAGACCCTGGGTAGTACATTTTTGTCATTACTTACGTTTGGTCATTACTTAGATAGTAAGGTCTTTGCGGCAGAGGCCAACTATTCATACTATGTGTGTACATTGCTTAGCACAGTGTGGCTCTGATCTTCGGCTGGAGCCTGTTGGTGTCATCACAATACAGATAATGAATAATAATCACAAAATATAATCATGGTGCACCCACATTTAGTCCCATGCAAGCCATTAACATTAAAGGCAATTTTCGGATTATATCTGATTATTACCTATTCAAGTTATTTTGTGGTATGACATTAGGTAGTGTAGTTATATGTAGATGACAGTAATGTTTGTCACATATTGGTTGTATGCAGCTACATTAAGGATGAGGAAGTACTTTTTAATAATGATCTTCCATTACAAGGATAATTTGTCCCATTTTGAGGGATTAATGTTGTTGGCCAGCAGTAAAAGCCAGAACTCCTATGCACAGAGAAAATATAGGTGGTAAATTATTTACTGTCTCCAACTACCCACAGTGAGGCACAGAATATTTGTATGTCACAGTGGCCCCTTTGAACCCTTATAAACTACCAGAAACTTCTCATCTCCAGTGGCATCATGTGGTCTATACCTCCCTCAGAAAGGAGAATGTGTTCTTTTCCTTCTGAGGCTGAGTTATTTGATTCTCAATGAGCTCACTGGAGAGCAGATAACACAACAAAACATGCATTTATTATGAAAGCATTCAGAGAGAGGAAATAAGCTGGTATCTATCTGAATCTCGAGGATCATAGATGTCTACTGTTACAACCAAGAAGCCTGGATGACAGTCAAAATTCTGCTCATCCTTCTCAAGAATATTAAAATCCAGCTTTTTGCCAGATAACATCAATGATCAAAAGGTATAAACACTAAGGCTTTTATGCTAATGATTGCATTTAATTCTTACCTGAGTAGTTTCATCAATTAAAAGAGGCAGAAGTATTTAAAAAGGGTTCTTAACAGTGGATTAATTATTCACAATCCTTCTAAAAATATATTTGATTTTGAATCTCATTTAACAAAGTTCCTTTTTAGCCTTCAGCACTTGTGTTACATTTCCCTTGTTTTAAATCTTCCCAAACTCTTAGAAACTATCCAGCTAGCAGACTCCCTGCCTTCATTTTTATTAGTTTAATGTGGGATTCATTGAACTTTAATATATTTGTGGTTTAAACATAAAAAAGAAGACTTGAAAGCTTAAGTAATATGAGTCTTTTGTGTGTGAGAGAGAGAGAGAGAGAAAGAGAGAGCTTTAAGGCAAAGGATTTCTGATTTCTCTGAATTGGCAGGAATATGGAATATGGAAAACCTCTTAAGGTGAAATCACATTTCTGTAACTAGATTTCATTAAGAAGAAATGTCAGAGTTAAAGCCTATTGGAAGCAAGACAACAAATTTTAGCTGTAGAGATAGAAAATTGCATTCACGCTGGGAGCTATGCAATGGGAAGAATGTCTGCAACGTATTTTAATAAGAAATAGTTCTTAATTAAATATATCCCCCTTAGTACTGATTCAATTAATATTGGGTGGACTTTGTATTTATACATTATATGTTAGCACAAAGTCATACCAGCTTGTAAACAGTATTTATTGCATGTGTTCAACAGTCACTGCTGCAAAACAGGAACGTATAATAAGTAAAATCACCATGGTCAATGCTGACTAAGCAAGAGCCTCTCGTATGTTTTTACTAGAGGCAATTCAGAATGTTCACAATGTACAATATTCCTCTGTAGAATCTTTGCGCTCAACAATACTTGCAAATTAATCTTGATCAGAGTAGTGAGGTGTGAAAAGGAAAGGAAGGATGGTCTTGTGGTTAAGGCACTGGAATGAGTCTCAAGCAATAGAGCCTCGGTTTCTAGCTCTGGTGCAGAGTTCTTGTGTGACCTAGGGCAAATCATTTAATCTTTCTATGACTCAGTTTCCTATATGCAAATTGAGTACAATAATACTTCCTTTTTTCACTCTTTGTCTGTTTAAGCTTTGATCCTGATTATTAAAGTGAAACTTTTTTAAATCTGCTGGACCTGATAATTTGCCCCCAAGAGTATTAAAATAATTTACTATTAAGTATTATTATTAAACCATTAATATTTATTTTTGACATATCTTTGAACACTAGGGAAGTTCCAGATGACTGGAAAAGAGCTAAAGTCCTGCCAACATATAAAAAGACCAAGATATAGAAAGGATAACCTGGGTAACCACAGGCCCCATTAGCCTGACATAGATCATGGGCAAAACCATAGAAAGGCTGATATAAGACACAATCCAGTAACAAAGGATGGTAAGATAATTAATGGCACGTAACATGATTTTATGGATGATAGGTCTTGCCACACCAATTTCGTATAGTTTTTTTTTTTAGGAGATCACAAATTTGGTTAATAAAGGTAACTTTGTGGACATAATACATTTAGACTTCTGTAAGGCATCTGACATTCTGATAAAAATTAGCACTATAGAAAATCAATGTACCCATATTAAATGGATTAAAAACTAGTTAACTGTTAAATCCCAAAAAGTAATTGTAAATGGGGTACCATTATCGAATGAGGGTGTTTCTAGTGGGGTCCTGTAAAGATCTGCATAAGCCCAATGCTATTCAATGTCCGTATCAGTCTATGTGAAATTTGGAAGAAAATACAAAATCATTACTGGAAAATTTGCAGATGACACAAAACATAGGTGGAGTGGCAAATAATAATGCCATTAATATAGGTCATTAATACAGGCCAATCTGGATTGCTTGGTAAAATGGGCTTCTTTGAACCACATGCATTTTAATATAGCCAAATGCCACGTCATGTATCTAGGAACAAAGAATGTAGGTCACATCTAGAAGATAAGGAACATATCTAGTGTGACCAGATGTCACGATTTTATAGGGACAGTCCTGATTTGGGGGTCTTTTTCTTATATAGGCTCCTATTACCCCCTACCCCCATCCTGATTTTTCACATTTGCTGTCTGGTCACCCTAAACATATCCTGGAATACAGTAACACTGAAAAGGACGTGGAGGTCATGGTATGTATCCAATTGAACAAGAACTTGTGATGTTCTTGCTAACAGGGTGAACTCAATCCTTGGAAGTATGAGCAGCGGAATAACAAAGAGAAGTAGGGATGAATACAGCATTAATGAGGTTATTACTGGAATACTATGTCCCGTTTTAGTGTCCACACTTCAAAAAGGATGTTGAAAAATTGTAGTGTTCAGAAAAGAGCTACAAAGAATGATCTGAGGTCTGCAAAACATGCCTTATAGCAAGGGATCTAGGCAGCTCTATCTGCTTAGTTTGTCTAAGGCTATGTCTACACGAGAGATCTTGCAGTGGTGCAGCTATACCGATGCAGCTGTGCTACTGTAAGATATCTCGTGTAACCACTCTATGCCAATGGGAGAGAGCTCTTCTGTCGACATAATTAATCCACCTCCAATGACCATCAGTAGCTATGTTGGCAGGAGAAGCTGTCCTGCTGACATAGTGCTGTGCACCCTGGCACTTATGCTGGTGTAACTTATGTCACCTGGGGGGGTGGAATATTCACACCTTTGAGCAACATACATTTTGCTGACATAAGTGGTAGTGTAGACATAGCCTAAGAGGAGGCAAAGAGGTGACTTGATCATGGCATACAAATACCTGCAGAGGGAAGAAATTTATGCATCTTTAACATAGCAGAAAAAGGCTTAATAAGAGCCAAAGGGTATAAGATAAAACTAAACAAATTCAGGCCAGAAATAAGATGCATATTTTTTACCAGTGATAGTAATTAACCATTGGAACGACTTACCTGGGGATGTGATGGATTCTCCAACTCTTGTTGTCTTTAAATCAAGACTGGATATCTTTCTAAGATTATGCTACAGCTCAAACAGAAGTTAATTATTGGGTGAGGTTCTATGGCCTGTGTCCTGCAGGAGGTCAGATTAGAACCCCATGTGGGCACCCACGAGCAAAACACTGTACTTTACAATGTGTTTACACAGTGCCTAGCACAACAAGTACAAAACAAATATAGTCCAACTTTTTTGACCAAAATGTTCTTCTACTTTTTCATTAAACACTTTTCTAACCCCAGTGTTTCCATCTAGGTGATAGTGAGATGTGATTGGCTTATGCTGCCAACAGCATAATGATTACATTAAAAACATCTCTCATTCTCAACTGAGATAACAACCACCACTGCTAAAATGTCAGAATGCCTATAGGAAATTAGCTCTTGGATGAAGAGCTGCTGGATCAAGCTGAACCCCAGTTATACTGAAGTGATGCTTTTGGAAAGGGGAAATGTTTTGAGGAGTTGGCTAAGGTGTTGTCTGCACCTTCCATCAGAGGCATACAGTTCCCATTCATCAAAGTGGTGCAAAGCCTCAGAACTTGTTTGACCCTCACTAAGCTTGGATGACCATGTAGCATCAGCTTCCACAAATGTCTTCTTTCACCTCCAGCTCATTAAAACACTGCATCCTTTCCCCATGGATGAGGACCTGGCTACAACATAAGAGCGTAAGAATTGCCATACTGGGTCAGATCAAAGGTCCATCCAGCCCAGTATCCTGTCTACTGACAGTGGCCAATGCCAGGTGCCCCAGAGGGAGTGAACCTAACAGGTAATGATCTAGTGATCTCTCTCCTGTCATCCATCTCCACCCTCTGACAAACAGAGGCTAGGGACACCATTCCTTACCCATCCTGACTAATAGCCATTAATGGACTTAACCTCTATGAATTTATCCAGTTCTCTTTTAAACCCTGTTATAGTCCTAGCATTCACAACCTCCTTAGGCAAGGAGTTCCACAGGTTGACTGAGCGCTGAGTGAAAAAGAACTTCCATTTATTTGTTTTAAACCTGCTACCCATTAATTTCATTTGGTGTCCCCTAGTTCTTATATTATGGAACAAGTAAATAACTTTTCCTTATTCACTTTCTCCACACCACTCATGATTTTATATACCTCTATCATATCCTCCCTTAGTCTCCTCTTTTCCAAGCTGAAAAGTCCTAGCCTCTTTAATCTCTCCTCTTATGGGACAACGTTCCAAACCCGCTAACTTTAGTTGCCCTTTTCTGAACCTTTGCTAATGCCAGTATATCTTTTTTGAGATGAGGGGACCACATCTGTACGCAGTATTCTTAAATTTGGGTGTACCATGGATTTATATAAGGACAATAAGATATTCTCCATCTTATTCTCTATCCCTTTTTTAATTATTCCTAACATCCCATTTGCTTTTTTGACTGCCGCTGCACACTGCGTGGACGTCTTCAGAGAACTATCCACGATGACTCCAAGATCTTTCTCCTGATTAGTTGTAGCTAAATTAGCCCCCAACATATTGTATGTACAGTTGGGGTTATTTTTTTCCAATGTGCATTACTTTACATTTATCCACATTAAATTTCATTTGCCATTTTGTTGCCCAATCAGTTAGTTTTGTGAGAGCTTTTTGAAGTTCTTCACAGTCTGCTTTGGTCTTAACTATCTTGAGCAGTTTAGTATCATCTGCAAACTTTGCCACCTCACTGTTTACCCCTTTCTCCAGATCATTTATGAATAAGTTGAATAGGATTGGTCCTAGGACTGACCCTTGGGGAACACCACTAGTTACCCCTCTCCATTCTGAAAATTTACCATTTATACAGTCATTCCTGCATTTGTCACCACCAGGCTGGATTACTGTAACTCATATCTGCAGCTGAATATGAAGACAATGCACAGGGTACAGCTGATACAGAATGTAGCTGACCATCTTTTCCATGACTTAGGCCACCATGAGCACATCAAGCCTGCGCTTGACTCCCGCCACTCGCTCCCAGACAGCTTCAGATGCCAGTTTAATACATTGGCCCTAATTTTCAAAGTGATTAATGGATCCAGACCCAGCCATATTCAAGACCAAACTTTGATCCATGAACTACACAAAAAAACAACTGCAAATGCTGGGATAATGCAGGTCACAAAGCCCAGGATGATGCATGTGAGAGCTGAGGACAAAGCATTCTCAGGCAAGGGGATCTGGCTAGGGAACAATTTTCCAGTGAAGAGCAGGAGGACCCAGAGTCTGACCATCTTTAGGAAATGTTGCAAAACCTTCCTCTCTGAGAAAGCCTTATTCCAGTAGGTGACCCTCACAACATGGATCATAGAATCATAGGACTGGAAGGGACCTTGAGAGGTCATCTATTCCACTCATGGCAGGACTAGGTATTATCTAGACCATCCCTGACAGGTGTTTGTCTAAACTACTCTTAAAAATCTCCAGTGATGGAGATTCCACAACCTCCCTCGGCAATTTATTCCCGTGCTTAACCACTCTGACAGTTAGGAAGTTTTTCCTAATGTCCAACCTAAACCGCCCTTGCTGCAATGTAAGCCCATTGCTTCTTGCCCTATCCTCAGAGGTTAAGAACAACAAATTTTCTCCCTCCTCCTTGTAACAATCTTTTATGTACTTGGAAACTGTTATCATGTCCCCTCTCGGTCTTCTCTTTTCCAGACTAAACAAACCCAATTTTTTCAATCTTCCTTCATAGGTCATATTTTCTAGATCTTCAATCACTTTCGTTGCTCTTCTCTGGACTGTCTCCAGTTTGTCCACATATTTCCCGAAATGTAGCACCCAGAACTGGACACAATACTGTAGTTGAGGCCTAATCAACACGGAGTAGAGCAGAAGAATTACTTCTCATGTCTTGCTAACAATACTCCTGTTAATACCACCTTATACTCCCAAACTCTTAACAGCCCATTCCCTCCACCCCCACCCCAAAAAAACTCTGCCTCAAACAGAGTTTTAACTCCTCACCACCCAAAAGGAGAAAAGTGCCAGACAGTCCATTAAATCTGCTAGGGACTTCACTATTGCTATTGGTTTTAAGTAGAAGGTGTTCAGCTATGACTGTGATGGGTGGCAGACTAAAACCCTAAGATAGATGGATACTTTAGGCACCTTAAAATACCTAGATAGGAGCTTCAGAAGGACTGAATCTGGGACCTGCGGGCACAAAGAGAGGATTGAATCAAGGCATAGAGAGGCAGACAGTTGGGGTAAATCTGTGGCCAAAGGGGGACGAGTTGGAGCCTGTGCAACACCTTCACATAATATCTAATCATCGTGCAATGAAGAGGATGAAGTTAGCCAAAACCATACAGGAACTTTTAACATGTCATAGATTTTACCAAAATTGGTAGAGAAAACTATAAGGAAGAGGACACAAAAGAAGGAAATATTTAAAAAAAAAATGGGTTCATGGAGTTTTTTAAATTATTTTATTAATTCAGTCATTAATTACTTGCAGCATAGCCTGTGACATGTAGCATTTTACACATATTAAAATTGTGTCACACGTTTAGGATACATTTTCCTTATTGTGGCCCATGCTGCTGGCTGGTTAATGTGTTGAGCAGCGTGTAGACAACTACTAATAATCCCAGTTTGCAAATGGGCAAATAACAGCACAGAGGATGTGGCAGAGCCAGAGCTAGTACTCCAGAGGTTTCTGGTCCCATGTACACCCCACTAGAAACTACGGTTCCTTTAACAGGGAATAGGTTGCTGTGAGTCAGATAGTGTATAGTGCCAATATACAAACAAAACTCTCATGGAGGTTCACAGGGCTTTTGCTGCATAATCAACGTATGAACGGGCAATGGACAGTCTTTACTGAGTCACAAACAGGCTAAGGCGTTGTCACATTTTATGGAGTTTACTTCTCATTCTGAGGCTGCAAGGTCCCCCATGGAAGTCTTTATACTACAGCTTTTCTGGCACTCATACCACTGCTATGTTTCCATCTGGGCTGACTATGAGTAGGTCTACTGATGTGCATTAGTTCTAGGATGACCAGATAGCAAGCGCGAAAAATCAGGACACTTTCTTTTTACCTAGGGTGAGGGGGTAATAGTTGCCTATATAAGACAAAGCCCCTCATATCGGGACATCTGGTCACCCTAATTGGAGGTTTATGGAGGCCTCTGTACTAATCTACCGTACCCACTACTCAGGGGAAACTTTGTAACTAGCCAGCAAGGATCTAAGTGGAGAAGAAAAAAATAGAAGAGGTCTTTAGTGATGGAAGGTCTACAGAAGTATTTTATATTTAAAACAATTTAGGTGTCAGTGAAAATTAATAGGGAGGGATAAGGGGGGAAATGATTTTTCCCCATCTTGAGGGAAAATTCAACTGCTTAAAAACTGTTCTGCTGCAGAAAAATCATCACCGATCAAGTTTTCAGATGACACAAAAAATGGGGGAATGATAAATAATGAAGAGGACACGTCACTGATTCAGAGTCATCTGGATCACTTGGTATACTGGACACATACAAATAATATCTGTTTTAATACAGCTAAATATAAATGTATACTTCTAGGAACAAAGACTGTAGGCCATACTTACAGAATGGGGGACTGTATCCTGGGAAACAGTGACTCTAACAAATATTTGAAGGTTATGGTGGGTAATCACTGGACCATGGGTGGCCAATGTTACGTTGCAGCCAAACGAGTTAATGTGCTCCTTGGTGCATAAACAAGGGAATCTTGAGTAGAAGAGGAGCTTTTTTTTTTTACCTCTGTACCTGGCAGTGGTGCGACCACTGCTGGAATCCTGTGTCCAGTTCTGGTGTCCACAATTCAAGGAGGTTGATAAATTGGAGAGAGTTCAGAGAGAGCCACGAGAATGGATAGTGAGTGTAGTTAACCATTGGAACAATTCCCCAAAGGTTGTGGTGGATTCTCCATCACTGACCATTTTTAATTCATGTTTGGAGGTTTTTCTAAAAGATCTGCTCTAGGAATTAGTCTGGGGATGTTCAATGGCCTGTGTTATACAGGAGGTCAGATGAGATGCCTTCTTGCCTTGGAATCTATGAAGTACAGCAAATACAGCATAGGGATATTTGAAACTGCTGCCCCATCTACTCCCAAATTGCAATTGAGGCCGGGGGAGGGGGGGAGAGGCCTACAATGTTGAACTCTAAAATAGGGCCAGGTTCTGCTCTCACTTACAGCACCACAAACCTAGCATATTCCCACTGAGGTCAGTGATGTTACTCCAAAATTACATTGGTGGCACGAAAAAAAAGGGGTAAAATTTTCAAAAGCACCAAAGTAACTTAGGAACCTAGGCTTAGATCCTCAAAAGTATTTTGGCACCCTACTCATTCTATTTAAATCAATGGGAGTTAGGTGCCAAAATAGCTTTGAGGATCTGGGCCCTAAGTCCCATTTTTAAGAGCAACTTAGGCACTTAGGGTGGGATTCCCAAGAAGGAATTAGCTGCTACAACATTCAGCATCGCAATGTCTAAATTTAGGTGTTCTGCTGGTGAGCGGAATTCACAACCCTGACTTAGGCACAATGTCTGGGGAAAGTTAGGTGCCTAAGAATGGGATTCACAAAAAATAGCATGGTGAATGGGGAGCTGCCTAAGTTAGCCAATAGGAGATGGCAAGGAGAGGGGTGTGGCCAAGGCCCCCATCAAAGGGTGTTAGGGACCAACTCCTAGGCCAGGGTGTATCTTCACTCAGGACTCACAGCCATGCTCCCACTCCTAGAACTCCATCCAGCTGTTTCTTGCTCTGTATGTAGGAAAGGAAACTGTATTGCTATGTGAGAACGTTCAGCAAATGCTGATTTTGTTATGGTGATCACTGTGGTTAGTAAGATAAATACTAGAAACAAATATCTTGAAATGGCCTCAGAGACCTTTCCAGAAAGAGACCACTGCAGGCCTTCAAGCTTCAAAAAAATCTAGTTTTCAGCAAAGAAATATCAGTACTTTCCCTTTTGTTTAATGCACATGAAAATCCACCTCATTGTTTTCTTCACTGAGCTCAATTACTAGGATATTTTGCTGCGAACTTAAAATCATTTCTCTAATTTTCATCTCTTTCTCTGAAAATAATATTTTTTCAACATTCTCCTTGTGCTGCAGAAAATCCTGCCAGCAAGGGACCCTCCAACTTTAATTGGGGGAGCCAATTTTCTTTAAAAACCTCTGTACCTTTTTTACCTCAACAATATCTCCAGCCGGCACAAAGTACTCACAAGTGAAAGGAGCACGTTCACCACCCAAAGTTAATAAAAAGAAGCGGTGCAGAGGAGAAACTCTTTAATGTTGCTCAAGAAAATACTTTTCAGCCAAACTCCAGCAGTGAAGTGCCTAATTCCTGTGCACAGCAACAAAGTTAAAGCTGCATGTGCCTAGGGACGATTGGCAGTCTGTTCTGGGTTCCTTCACAACCCTGCTAATCTCCACTAATACTCTCCCATGCTTCATTTAATTTCACTCTCAGAGCACTTTTTCAAATTCTTCCTCAAATCTTAAACCAATGGCTTCATTGTTTAGGATTCCTTTACCCTGACAAGGCTGACCTCAGATATCCTCTCTTCTTTCCTGCTCTGTAACTCAGACAGCCCACTTACTCATTCATATGGTAACCACACATAATGGCCTCCACATTAATTAAGTAATTTTGGTCCTTTACAGCTCTACAGAGAAGTTTTCAATCTCCCAGTGCCTTTCAGGCCAATTGAAACTCACTTTTTTGTTGAACAGGCCAGAGAGTACATGGAAGAAGAGCCAAGGAGAACATGCTCTCTCTAGGCCTTTCCTTTCATGCTGCTTCAGGGTTAGGCCAAAACAACATCAGCAAGTCTAATTTGCCCCAGCAGCGGATGGGAAATGACTAAAAAGCCCCTGCAGATTAATTTGTGTCAGATGTCTGCTTTAAAGAGAAGAGAGGGGGAGAGAGAGAGAAGGCGAGCTCATTTAGAGAAAAACAAGCCTTTGCTGCGGGACACAAAAGTGCCCTCTCATCTCAATGCTCTCTGAGGTCAAGTGGATACCTTTAAACTAGAAAATGCCCTATCTTCAGGCTGCATTCTCTTTTTTTTATCTTTGACATCCTTGTTGTTTTTCAATACTTTGACAATTCAGCACAGAAACCACAGGCAAAAATAGATGCAAAAATATAGCAGGTGACATGCATTACAAAAGACTATGACCGGCTTCCCTAAGAAAAGCCGTTTCCTATTATATAATTGACACAAACATGGCAGAAAGTTATTCTCCAGGGTTCCAAACAGTACCAGAAAAGCACAAGTATGAGAAACTTTCTAGCATTGTAAAAGAAGCAAAGTATGTGATGATGATCAGCATATTAATAAGAAAGGGCCAGGAAGCTCAGATCAATACATAGATATTAGAAATCAGTACAACTGTTAAGATAGATTGGATGGTACTGGGGTTGGTACTGTGCTTTTACCACAAGGAAGCTAGTTCAAGTCCAAGCAAGTTCAGAAGCGACCCAAAGATGTTACCATGTGATGGCTGTTTAAGGTCCAGTGCTATCCTTGTAGTGAGTAGTAAGTACCTTATTGGATGAGTCATACCATTGAAACCCACTGGACTGTGTGTGTGTAGCAGTGTGCAATTCAATGTGACTAAGGGTGGCACAATTTGTTTCTTAGTGACCTAAGTGACCAGTTCCTATAGAACAAATATCTACATCACAGATGGCACTAACTGGAAATTGTATTGTTATTATAAGAAAGGCCAAGAATTGGATGGGCATAGAGATACCTCTCACTCCTGTAGGTGGTTGATGATGTTGATGCAGACAGGAGGGGTAACATGAGGAAGTGTGCACTGCTACAATATGTTCCTTACCAGTTCTCTGGATAGAGAGGTCTTTAGTCTACAGACTATCAATCTTGCTCAGGGGTGGGCAAACTTTTTGGCCCGAGAGCCATATCTGGGAATAGAAATTGTATGGTGGGCCATGAATGCTTACAAAATTGGGGTTGGGGTGCGGGAGGGGGTGAGGACTCTGGTTGGGGGTGCGGGCTCTGGGGTGGGGCCAGAAATGAGGCGTTCAGGGTGTGGGAGGATGCTCCAGGCCGGGACCAAGAGGTTTGGAGGGCGGGAGGGGGATCAGGGCTTGGGCAGGGAGTTGGGGCATTGGGAGAGGCTCAGGGGTGCAGGCTCCAGGCAGCGCTTACCTCAAATGGCTCCCGTAAGGTGCGGCATGTCCCTTCTCTCGCTCCTTCGTGGAGGTGCAGCCAGGTGGCTCTGCACGCTGCCCCATCTGCAGGCACCGCCCCTGCAGCTCCCATTGGCTGCATTTCCTGGCCTATGAGAGCTATGGGGGCAGTGCTTGGGGTGGGGACAGCATGCAGAGCGGAGGCCCCTGGCTGCCCCTATGCATAGGAGCTGGAGGGGGGACCATGCCACTACTTCTGGGAGCCGCCTGAAGCAGCCCCTGACCCTGCTCCTCAGCTGGAGCACCGGAGCAGGGCAAGCCTCAGACCCTGCTCCCCAGCGGGAGCTTGAGGGCCGGATTAAAAGGGCTGGCGGGCCAGATCCACAGTTTGCCCACCCCAATCTAACACCTTCCTGGAGCACTCAAATACCCCATTCCAGTCTGATCCATCCAGCCCACATGGGTATGCTAATCTACCATATAAAGGCTGAGAGGAATCTGCAACATTGCTTAAAACAGGGCCACATTTTCAGGGCCACCTCTGAAATTTCTGAAGTAGCTAAAAATATGTCCCACAAAATTAAAAGAAAAATAAGCTCAACACTATGATACATGTGTTATCATATGGTTAAAAATAGAGACAGACCCACAGCAGGAAAAGGCCTGGTTAGAGACCGTCGAATAGTGGAAGTCAACGAATGGCTATGCAGGTGGTGTTGGAGAGAAGGCTTTAGATTCTTTGACCATACGATGCTGTTCCAAGAAGCAGGAGTGCTAGGCAGAGATGGGCTCCACCTAAAAAAGAGAGGGAAGAGCATCTTCGCAAGCAGGCTGGCTAACCTAGTGAGGAGGGCTTTAATCTAGGTTCACCACGGGAAGGAGACCAAAGCCCTGAGGTAAGTGGGGAAGTGGGATACCAGGAGGAAGCACAAGCAGGAGAGTGCGAGAGGGGAGGGCTCCTGCCTCATACTGAGAAAGAGGGACAATTAGCGAGTTATCTCAAGTGCCTATACACAAATGCAAGAAGCCTGGGAAACAAGCAGGGAGAACTGGAAGTCCTGGCACAGTCAAGGAATTATGATGTGATTGGAATGACAGAGACTTGGTGGGATAACTCACATGACTGTAGTACTGTCATGGATGGAAATAAACTGTTCAGGAAGGACAGACAGGGCAGAAAAGGTGGGGGAGTTGCATTGTATGTAAGAGAGCAGTATGACTGCTCAGAGCTCCAGTAGGAAACTGCAGAAAAACCTGAGTCTCTGGATTAAGTTTAGAAGTGTGAGCAACAAGGGTGATGTCGTGGTGGGAGTTTGCTATAGACCACCGGACCAGGGGGATGAGATGGACAAGGCTTTCTTCCGGCAACTAACAGAAGTTATTAGATCACAGGCCCTGGTTCTCATGGGAGACTTCAATCACCCTGATATCTGCTGGGAGAGCAATACAGCAGGGCACAGAAAATCCAGGAATTTTTTGGAAAGCGTAGGGGACAATTTCCTGGTGGAAGTGCTGGAGGAACCAACTAGGGGCAGAGCTCTTCTTGAACCTGCTGCTCACAAACTGGGAAGAATTAGTAGGGGAAGCAAAAGTGCATGGGAACTTGGGAGGCAGTGACCATGATATGATCGAGTTCAGGATCCTGACACAAGGAAGAAAGGGGAGCAGCAGAATACGGACCATGGACTTCAGAAAAGCAGACTTTGACTCCCTCAGGAAACTGATGGGCAGGATCCCCTGGGAGAATAACATGAGGGGGAAAGGAGTCCAAGAGAGCTGGCTGTATTTTAAAGAATCCTTGTGGAGGTTACAGGGACAAACCATCCCAATGTGTAGAAAGAATAGTAAATATGGCAGGCAACCAGCTTGGCTTAACAGTGAAATCCTTGCTGATCTTAAACGCAAAAAAGAAGCTTACAAGAAGTGGAAGATTGGACAAATGACCAGTGAGGAGTATAAAAATATTGCTCGGGCATGCAGGAGTGAAATCAGGAAGGCCAAATCACACTTGGAGTTGCAGCTAGCAAGAGATGTTAAGAGTAACAAGAAGAGTTTCTTCAGGTATGTTAGCAACAAGAAGAAAGTCAAAGAAAATTTGGGCCCCTTACTGAATGAGGGAGGCAACCTAGTGACAGAGGATGTGGAAAAAGCTAATGTACTCAATGCTTTTTTTGTCTCTGTCTTCACAAACAAGGTCAGCTCCCAGACTACTGCACTGGGCAGCACAGCATGGGGAGGAGATGACCAGCCCTCTGTGGAGAAAGAAGTGGTTCAGGACTATTTAGAAAAGCTGTACAAGCACAAGTCCCTGGGGCCAGATGCACTGCATCCAAGAGTGCTAAAGAAGTTGGCAGATGTGATTGCAGAGCCATTGGCCATTATCTTTGAAAACCCATGGTGCCTGGGGGAGGTTCCGGATGACTGGAAAAAAGCTAATGTAGTGCCCATCTTTAAAAAAGAGAAGAAGGAGGATCCGGGGAACTACAGGCCAGTTAGCCTCACCTCAGTCCCTGGAAAAATCATAGAGCAGGTCCTCAAGGAATCAATTCTGAAGCACTTAGAGGAGAGGAAAGTGATCAGGAACAGTCAGCATGGATTCACCAAGAGCAAGTCACGCATGACTAATCTAATTGCCTTCTATGACGAGATAACTGTCTCTGTGGATGAGGGGAAAGCAGTGGATGTGTTATTCCTTGACTTTAGCAAAGCTTTTGACACGGTCTTCCACAGTATTCTTGCCAGCAAGTTAAAGAAGTATGGCCTGAATGAATGGACTATAAGGTGGATAGAAAGCTGGCTAGATTGTTGGGCTCAATGGGTAGTGATCGATGGCTCTGTCATAAATATAAAGGAAAGGGTAACCACCTTTATGTATACAGTGCTATAAAATCCCTCCTGGCCAGAGGCAAAACCCTTTCACCTGTAAAGGGTTAAGAAGCTAAGGTAACCTCACTGGCACCTGACCCAAAATGACCAATGAGGGGACAAAATACTTTCAAATCTGGAGGCGGGGGGGGGGGGGGACAAAGGGTTCTGTCTGTCTGTATGATGCTTTTGCCAGGAACAGATCAGAAATGAAAGTCTTCCAACTCCTGTTAAGTTAGTAAGTAATCTAGCTAGAAAATGCATAAGATTTTCTTTTGTTTAAATGGCTGGTAAAATAAGCTGTGCTGGAGAGAATGTATATTCCTGTTTTTATGTCTTTCTGTAACTTAAGGTTTTGCCTAGAGGGATTCTCTATGTTTTGAATCTGATTACCCTGTAAGGTATTTACCATCCTAATTTTACTGAGGTGATTCTTTTACCTTTTCTTTAATTAAAATTCTTTTTTTAAGAACCTGATTGTTTTTTCATTGTTCTTAAGATCCAAGGGTTTGGGTCTGTGTTCACCTGTACCAATCGGTGAGGATTATTATTAAGCCTTCCCCAGGAAACGGGGTGTAGGACTTGGGGGGATATTTTGGGGGAAGATGTCTCCAAGTGGTCTCTTTCCCTGTTCTTTGTTTAAAATGCTTGGTGGTGGCAGCATACTGTTCAAGGACAAGGCAAAGTTTGTACCTTGGGGAAGTTTTTAACCTAAACTGGTAAGAATAAGCTTAGGGGATCTTGCATGCAGGTCCCCACATCTGTACCCTAGAGTTCAGAGTGGGGAAGGAACCTTGACAGGCTCCATGTCTAGTTGGAAGCTGGCATCAAGTGGAGTGCCCCAAGGGTTGGTCCTGGGGCCGGTTTTGTTCAATATCTTCATTAATGATCTGGAGGATGGCATGGATTGCACCCTCAGCAAGTTTGCAGATGACACAAAACTGGGAGGAGAGGTAGATACACTGGAGGGTAGGGATAGGATACAGAGACACCTAGACAAATTAGAGGATTCGGCCAAAAGAAATCTGATGAGGTTCAACAAGGACAAGTGCAGAATGCACTTAGGATGGAAGAATCCCATGTACCGCTACAGACTAGGGATCGAGTGGCTAGGTAGCAGTTCTGCAGAAAAGGACCTAGGGGTTACAGTGGATGAGAAGCTGGATATGAGTCAACAGTGTGCCCTTGTTGTCAAGAAGGCCAGTGGCATTTTGGGCTATATAAGTAGGGGCATTGCCAGCAGATCGAGGGATGTGATCATTCCCCTCTATTTGACATTGGTGAGGCCTCATCTGGAGTACTGTATCCAGTTTTGGGCCCCACACTACAAGAAGATGTGAAAAAATTGGAAAGCGTCCAGCGGAGGGCAACAAAAATTATTAGGGGGCTGGAGCACCTGACTTATGAGGAGAGGCTGAGGAAACTGGGATTGTTTAGTCTGCGGAAGAGAAGAATGAAGGGGGATTTGATAGCTGCTTTCAACTACCTGAAAGGGGATTCCAAAGAGGATGGATCTAGACTGTTCTCAGTGGTAGCAGATGACAGAATGAGGAGTAATGGTCTCAAGTTGCAGTGGGGGAGGTTTAGGTTGGATATTAGGAAAAACTTTTTCACTAGGAGGGTGGTGAAACACTGGAATGTGTTACCAAGGGAGGTGGTAGAATCTCCTTCCTTAGAAGTTTTTAAGGTCAGGCTTGACAAAGCCCTGGCTGGGATGATTTAGTTGGGGATTGGTCCTGCTTTGAGCAGGGGGTTGGACTAGATGACCCCTGAGGTCTCCTCCAACCCTGATATTCTATGATTCTATGAGTACCCCAGACCCTAATATCTCCAAACCCCAATCTAGAATCATATTTTTGAAATCCTTCTTATCCTTATAATGAGATATGATATAATCTCTTCCTCTTGTATGTCTTCCTCTTGTCTAACCCATAATAGTACAAAATCACAATAACAGCAATTAACATTACATATAGTGCTTTGCATCAGAGGAAGAACAGTTGTGATTATCGTCATTTTACACTTGTGAAAACTGGCACGCAGAGACGGTAAGACCAACAGTTTCAGAAATGTCCCCTAATTCTGGGTGCCCATCTTAAGACCCACTTAGAAAGTCATTGGTGAGGGGAGGAGGGGAAGGAATTTCCTTCTTTGTATGTAGTCCATGGGAAGCCTCAGTTTCTCTCCCATATCTAACCGGGGGCTATAACTGTCCCATTTGCCTATGTGGGATTTACTTGCACATGAGCCAGAAACCAGCCAGGAGCAACTCTCTAGTCTTATTCTTCCGCTAGCAGCCTCCCATTCCGGATGACAAGTGCTTCTACTCTTGACTCTTAGTTGGGCAAGAGGTTTCAATAACTATGAGGCCAGGTCTCTCACAGCAACAGCACTGAAAGCTCCCATCAGACTTACCTAACCTGTTCATATAATGTCTGGATAGATTGGGGCCTGGTGTTTAGACTCTGGGCACAAGTGTAGGAAGAAGCACACTCAGTAACAGTTAGCCCATGTGCTACTATGCTCTCAGGCACCACTCACATTCTCATACGCTTGGACTTCAGACACTGGCATTGGCCCTGTAGCCTATTTCAGGGACTGACTCACTGGGCAGACGTCTCTATTGACCTACGACCCAGTCTAGGCATGTTGCTCATATAGCTGCACATGCAGCTTTAGAGGGTGGTCTTGAAAATTGAACCAATAGCATTAATAAGAATTGTGGGGTCCTTTGTGAGAGGGCAACATATGATTTATGCACTGAAGGGAAAACTGTGCATTGGCAAGAAGGTGTACTGGATGATCTACAGTGCATCCAACTTTAGGGCATCTCACTTCAGCAATGGCTCAGCCCTGCTCCTGCTAAAGTGCTCACCATTCAAAAGTCAATATTTTCTGACAGTTAGTACACTACAGTATCAGAGAGACCAGTTGTTTCCTAATTCATCTGGAAACACTACAGAGTCCCAGATAATTTATGTATGGTCACCATTAGTAATTACTGTCATTTTAATAGCTAGCACTGGAACTGAATTTTCTGGACGAGTTTAACAAGATCTGTGAAATAACAATGGCTTTTGCTGATTGTTTAAAATGTACAATCTTTAAGTGGCTGCTTGCAAGTACTTATTCTTCAGTTTATTGATCCTCTAGACAGAGGGATTAAGATGGGACTCACCCAGCATTGGTTGAATACTTGCTGATACTATATTGAGAAGTTTGCACAGGAATAATTACACAGTGAAAACTGGCAGTTTTACTTATTGGCAACACACATTAGTTCTGGATTTTCCAGGCACATCCGTAAGGGTTTGTAGGGCAGAGATCACCTCTCTGGAAAATACTTTGCTACAGCTAATTTGTTTCAGCAGAAAGATCAGAAACACAGGTCTATACTTTAGGAGACAGGTTAATTGGATTTGGAGGGGTGGGGAAGATGTTAAATCATGACTGCTTTTTAAGTGAAAGCTCTTGATATCAGTGGAAGCTGTGGATGCTCAGCACCTTGGAAAATTAGAGCCTGGTTGTCTAGAGCCAGGGCTCCAAAATGGAGACACACAAAATTAGACTGCAGTTTCACATAGTTCATGTACACAAACCCTCCCTCACCCCCGAAACTTCTCTCTTTGATTTCCTCATTTCGTGACTGTCTGACTCACTGTTCCTGTTTGTAGGCACTGGCAAACATATTTTATTTCCATACTCTGTTTAAACTGACACCGTTAGGGAGCTCAGAGCCAGGGCCAAATTCTGGTTTCAGTTATGCTGGTGTAAATCTGGAATAACTCCATTAACTTCCATGGATTCACACCAGTTAAATCAAAACCAGGATTTGGCCCTCTCAGATTTGACATGCATTAACACAGTTATAATCTCTTTGAGAAAGCTCCCTGAAATAAAAAAAAATATAGGTGTACAGGAAGTTTAGCTATTTGATTATAGAAAATGTAATAAATATTCAGAAACTTTGGGCCTGATTCAGGAAGCACTTAACACATGCTTAAAACCATGGCTATTCAGAATTGCATTTAAGCATATGCATAACTCTAAGCACATGCTTAACTTCTATCTTGAAGCGTGATGCTTTTCTGAATCAGGGCCTATATTTGTAAGGCCAACAAAGACAATATTTTGTGCTGGTTCTGCTTCTGCAATTCACTCAGAAAAACAAATCACAAAAATAATCTGGCATTATTTGATGGTGCCAGTGAAAAACTTTGCATAAAACTGTAAATAAGCTGAAGTAGTTAAATAATAAAAAATAGCTCAACTCAAATCCAGGGTTTAAAGAATCAATGGTCACTAAGTGAAAAAAAGCACAAGCTACAAGGGAAATAATCAAACTTCCAGGACAGTAAAAGAGAGGAAACAGTTAAAAAATAACTCAAATTATAACTCAAATAACTCAAGAAAATTATAATGGTCAATTCATTAAAAACTACTTTTCACTCCTGTAACACCTTCTAGCCAAGGAACTCAAAGCACTTTGTAAACAAACTAAGTAAGGTGTGTTTCTAGCCTGAAAAAGACTAAAAAATGGCATTGTGTGGTTCCATGCATGATATACAGAACCTCACAATGCCATTTGCACAAACTTACTAAGGACATGTACTGAAGACAACATGACTGTCTATGCAGGCACTTTTCAGAGTAGCAGCTGTGTTAGTCTGTATCTGCAAAAAGAACAGGAGGACTTGTGGCACCTTAGAGGCTAACAAATTTATTTGAACCTAAGCTTTCGTGAGCATAAGCTTTTTGTGGATTCTTTGTAGCTCACGAAAGCTAACACTCAAATAAATTTGTTAGTCTCTAAGGTGACACAAGTCCTCCTGTTCTTTTTACATAGGCACTGACTTTCTGATTTTCCTGGGGGGTGCTTGACCCCCGTGCTGCCCCAGGCCCAGCCTCCAATCCACCCCTTCCCCCAAGACCCCACCTCTTCCAGCCCCATTCCACCCATTCCCCCGAGCGCGACGCACTGAACGGCTGGGCCTGCCGGTGGGTGCTGAGAACCCACTTTTTTTTCCCCGTGGGTGCTCCAGTCCGGGCTGCTGTAGTGGGCATGGAGCATCTGCAGTGGTACTCTGCCAGCATTTTGGCTGGAGCATGCCATCTCCAACCTTCACATAGGTCCTCTTCCCAATGCCAATTCATTTGGGCCTTGTTCAGGGAATTAGGATGTGGCCCAACATCTCACACTAATATAAGTCCTGAAGGGAGCATATACACTCTTTATCCCTTATGCTCTGTATTATTCTTAAAATATTTTTCAGTTGTAAAGTTTATTAGATGTGCTTCAAACTTTGTTTCATGGGCTAAGCTATGATTCTGCAGACTAACTCCTGAAGGATCCTATTTCTCTGTGTTTGAGACTTAGCACAATGGGACAGACCTTCTGAAATATCATTTACTTCCTGCTTCTGACTGGCAAAGGAACACAATAATGATAGCCTTGCTCACAGTATTTTGATACTTGCTTCAAGTCCTGGCCAAACCAGCAAATGGAGAGACAGGCAAAAATGAAAAGTAGTGGGGATAAAAGTGAAGCAAATGCTGAAAGATAAGTCTTAAGTTTTGGGAGGTGGGGATAGGTTAGGCTGGTTCTTAATGGATCTGAACCACTTCACCCTTCCATTGTAACAATAAGTGAACTGTACAAAGAGGCTAGCTCTTTTTGTCAAACAATGTCCTTCATGATGCTGCTAAACATGAAAGGTTTGGGTCTCAGCCATTAAGTACCAGTTACTATAACTGGCCCTGTTGTGGAATCAGTGTGTGATCTGTCAACCTGACTTTTCAGCAACTCTTCTTTTGTACTCCTCAATCTGAGACCTTGTTTTTTCCCTAGGTACTTATATGGCCCCCATTACTCTAATAGCTGAGTGCCTCACACTCTTTAATGCATTTAACCTCACAACATTGTCTAGCTATGAGGTAGGTCTAGCTTTGCATTGTCTAGCTATGAGGTAGAACTGTTATCCCTATTTTACAGATGGGGAATTGAGGTACAAAGAGGCTATGACCCAGCTTTTTGTACCCCAGTTCCCCGCATCTGCAAAATGGGGATAATCAAACTTCCCTAGTTCACAGCACGTAACTAATGATGAAGCCAAACTCTGAATAGCTGTACATTTCCTCGGCGCATCACTGATTGTTTTCTATGTCAAACACAGGAGACCGGTGTATGCAAATGAATGTGAATGATACACAACTTGAAAAGAATACAGGGGTGCAAAGCTAGCTCTGATTGCACTGGAGAGCCTCCAATGTCTGGTTTGCAAAGAGGTTTGCTAACTGTTGTTGAGGTCACCAGAACTGGAAACAAACCAACCCTGTAAATGGAGATATGAGCTTGACACTCAAATCCTCCTTTCACACACACCCGCCCCCGCCACAGGGATCTGTCTTTTTCCAGTAAGTCCCATGTTCCCTCTTCCCAGAAACATCTAACGTAATAAGGAAAGGGGGTGGGGCTTGTTTGAGAAGGAGAAGGAGAGAGGCTGGCTTGACAAGCCTGAGGTCTCCAGTTTACCAGCACTGATGGAGGAATGGCTGGTGCAGATGCACAGGGGTCCACACAACTTAAAGCAGGGTTTTTCAACACCTGGGTCATGACCCAAAATTGGGTTGCCAGAATGCATCATAGAGGTGCTGGCTGGATTCACTCCACACTCTGGGTGTTGTGACCTGGTGCATGGGGTTGCAGTAACACTGAGGTGTGGCCCAGCTACCCAGCCATCATGGTGATGGGGCGCAGCCAGGCAAAATGCGAGTGAGTGGCACTACAGCCCCAGGCACATAGAATCATGGACTATCAGGCTTGGAAGGGACCTCAGGAGGTCATCTAGTCCAACCCCCTGCTCCAAGCAGGACCAATCCCCAATTAAATCATCCCAGCCAGGGCTTTGTCAAGCCTGACCTTAAAAACTTCTAAGGAAGGAGATTCCACCACCTCCCTAGGTAACACATTCCAGGGTTCCACCACCCTCCTAGTGAAAAGGTTTTCCTAATATCCAATCTAAACCTCGCCTACTGCAACTTGAGACCATTACTCCTCATTCTGTCATCTGCTACCACTGAGAACAGTCTAGAGTCATCCTCTTTGGAACCCCCTTTCAGGTAGTTGAAAGCAGCCATCAAATCCCTCCTCATTCTTCTCTTCCGCAGACTAAACAATCCCAGCTCCCTCAGCCTCTCCTCATAAGTCATGTGTTCCAGTCCCCTAATCATTTTTGTTGCCCTCCGCTGGACTCTCTCCAATTTTTCCACATCCTTCTTGTAGTGTGGGGCCCAAAACTGGACACAGTACTCCAGATGAGGCTTCACCAATGCCTAATAGAGGGGAACGATCACATCCCTCAATCTGCTGGCAATGCCCCTACTTATATAGCCCAAAATGCCATTGCCCTCTTGGCAACAAGGGCACACTGTTGACTCATATCCAGCTTCTCATCCACTGTAACCCCTAGGTCCTTTTCTGCAGAACTGCTGCCTAGCCATTCGGTCCCTAGTCTGTAGCGGTGAATGGGATTCTTCCGTCCTAAGTGCAGGACTCTGCACTTGTCCTTGTTGAACACTACTCACACCAACTTGCAACACTATTCACACCAATTTGACCTGATTGGGCCAAATCTGAGTGGGAATTGCAGAGCCAAGCTCAGGCAGTGAGAGGGAGTGATTCGTATTATATTCTACAGTAAGTAACAGCCTCCAATAAACCCTCTCCACTCTGCAAGTGGGAAGCACCCCTATCTTCCATACCCTCTGCCCTCTAGCTGCCCCAAAACAGCCCCCCAGATGTACCCCTTCCTCACAGCTGGGCAACTCCCCCTGTTATACCACCTGTCCTGGCCCCCAGACCCACCCCCAGATCTTCCCCCATTGGATCCCCAGCCATTTCTCCCCACAGAAATCCTTCCCCCCAGCCTGCCACTTTACCCACAGGACTCCAAATCCCCCCACCCCTTACCTTCTGTCCCCCATGGGCCATGTATGGGGGCTGTGCATTTTGGGAGCTACCATGCTTCCCCTGCACCCTTCTGCCCCTATATCCTTCCCCTGGCCTCCACTGCACACTCCTCAGCTCCCCAATTTCTTCACTGTCCCCCCTAAAAGTCCCAATTCCTTCCTCACTACATCCCCAACCCCCCTTAATTTCCACACTTCACCTCCAGGTCCCCAAATCCTCCCCACCCCTTACCCACCACCCACCACGGGGGTGGGTGCTCTGTGATTTTTGAGGTGTCTTAGCTCACCATCACCACCCAGTTATTGGGGAACTGAGAATTAAATGTTATGATGTGTTGAACTGGCATGTTTGATGTATATAAATAAGTGTTACTCTCATTAAGATTTGAGGGTGGAGGTCCACAACAAAAATCTGCACTGGGGCCCATCCTTCTGTCCCTCTATCACTGCCTACCAGCTGTGTGAACAAACTCAGCCCAGATTTGATGAACTTCTGTGAGTGCAGGACAAATCAATCAACATATCAGAGCTCAAAGCTGAGGATCTGTTCAAGCAGGTTGGGGGTTTTAGTTGTGATCTGGAACAGCGGGTGTGAGCTCCTGAAGCAAATGGAGATGAAAACAGAATGTGATTGTATGTGCGATCAGCCCCATGCTGACGTGATAATAAATTCAAATTTCTCATTTCTGTAGAAAGCTGACCACAGGCACTTCATCAATCAGTATTTCAATTTGTAATGGATTCCGTATGGCCCTCAGTCATTACTTAATGGGGAACATCCCATCTGCAAACATCTGACTTGGAGCTCGGAATCGAGGGAGCTGCTCATATTTCAACCACGTTTCCCAGAAACTGAACACTCAGCAACATATTCATTTTAGTGACAACCACCACTAATGAGAAACAGCCATGTGCTTCACCAAGTCTTTTACAACCAAAAGTATTTCACATTAAGGGGGGGGGGTGGAGGGCATCAGCTTAATTTAAATGATGAATACACCTTTAGAGCCCCACCAGCAGTATTCTGAAGTCCTTGATGCCTTGCACTTATGTTTCCACGTGCCTTTTCCCTATGTTTTTCCCATTGTTGTTTGGTTGGTTGTTTTTTAAACACCACTAGTAAGATCAGTTGTTTTGACATGCAGTATAACCTCAGAGTTACAAACTGACCAGTCAACCACACACCTCATTTGGAACCACAAGCACACAATTAGGCAGCAGCAGAGACAAAAACAAAAAAACCCCTACTGTATTAAATATAAACTACTAAAAAAAACAAAGGGAAAGCAGCATTTTTCTTCTGCATAGTAAAGATTCAAAACTGTATTAAGTCAATGTTCAGTTGCAAGCTTTTGAAAGAACAACCATAACGTTTTGTTTAGCGTTACGAACATTTCAGAGTTACAAACAACCTCCATTCACTTGGTGTCCGTAACTGTGAGGTATTATTATATGTTCTTTATATTAGAACCAGGAAGCCTGAGAAAGAATCATTGCATCTGCTGGATCACCAGAGGTTAAATTAGGCAGCAATTCAGGAAGGTAAGTATTTTGGTGAGAAGCTAAAGAATCTTTTTGCATCAGCCTTCACTGCCAAGAATGTTGGGTAGATACCAATCCAGGACCTGCTTCTTTCTGGTAATGGAGATAAGCTATTATCACAGATTGAGATGTCAGAAGAAGAAATTCTAGAGCAAATTGTTAATGTACAAAGCAATGAGTTACCAGTCCTACCTGGTATAGCCAAGAGTTTTGAAAGATTCTTAAGTATGTAGGGGCTCATCTGCTAACAAAAATATAATATAATATAAAAATATAATATTATAATATAATCCGTCATTAAAAACAGACACTATTCCAGAGGACTGGAAGGTAGCAAATGTTTGTACTTTTATTTACAAAAAGGTGATCTAGGGAATTACAAACAAGTAAAGCCTCACATCTATACCTGCTAAATTGGTTGAAATGATAAAGAAAATGAAATACCTGGAAGGTTGTGGGCTGACAGGGTCTAGCAGCATGGTTTCTGCAAAGGAAAATCATGTCTCTCTGATATCCTAGAATTCTTTGAACCTATCATTAAAGTTATGAATAAAAGGTAATTTTTTCACCAAATGTGAAGCATCAAGTACCAGCACAGTGCCAAAAGCAGGACACTGAGCTCGATGGAATTGTGGTGTGAACCAATATAGCAATTCCTCTACATCTATGGGCCAGATTGCAAACCCCTTATTCCCAGTGATTTCAGTGGGGCTAGTCCCATGAAGTGCTTACCAGTGGAAATAAGCGTTTTGTAATCTGACCTTGTGACATTTCCATTATAGTATATGCTCTTCATCAGAGAAAAGTATAAAAATTTATTTTTTATCTAAAAAAGACTATTTTAAATAACAGTGTATGTTTTTCATCTAATTAAGTAGAGATCAGTGCTGAAATCTGCTCTAAAATATGCTGAACTCAAAGCACAATTAAAAACACAATACATTTCATTTCTAAAAGTACAGGCAGTTCACTAAGGACTGCAGAACTCTAAGGATAGGTTGTGCTTCCTCCCAAATCCATCACTAGTAAGACTTTGGACCCTCCAAAGTAGATTCGTTTTGAAAGACTGTCACATTTTCACTTGTACCATACAAGCCATTTGTGCTCTCAGTTGTTGGCAAAGTAGAGAAAGGGATAAAACTGCAGAATACAAAGAGACAAGGACATATTTCCTAAATTTTATTAGATTGGGATATTTATAATTGGATTGAAAAAAGTTCTAGAAAATATACTGTAGAAAGGAATGCTGCACAGACAGAGAGGTTGTTGGATTAGTTGGCTTTTTCCATCTTTCTTTTTTAATTTGATTTGATGAGTGAGGATGTCCTAGAAAAAAGAGAAGATATTCAAAAATGAGAGCTTAAAGCGTCCTCAGACACAAAAGGGACCTCGGGCATTGATAAAAGGGCTAGGATTTGGAGCAAAGAGATGAATTGGGAGGAAAGTGGAAAGCTACAATGAGAAAGCAAAGGCATGGAGAACAGAGATGGGAAAAGAAGAATGCTAAAGCAGAGAAAGACACTCATAGAAGAGAATGGGATCAGGAAGAAAGGAGCCTAAATCCTGCCAAGGGAGAGAAAGTTTCTGGTGCACCGAGAGGAGATTGCAGGAAATATGGGCATTTGTGTCCCATGGGTGGTAGAGAGCTCTCTGAAGTAAAGAGGGAAGCCCAAAACAAAGAAAATCTCCTCTAGATGTGATAAGGCCTAGAGTGGAAAGATAAAATCAGAATACAGAGGGTGTCTACTAATCCAAAGGTTTCAGAGTAACAGCCGTGTTAGTCTGTATTCGCAAAAAGAAAAGGAGTACTTGTGGCACCTTAGAGACTAACCAATTTATTTGAGCATGAGCTTTCGTGAGCTACAGCTCACTTCATCAGATGCATACCGTGGAAACTGCAGCAGACTTTATATATACACATATGTGTATATATAAAGTCTGCTGCAGTTTCCACGGTATGCATCTGATGAAGTGAGCTGTAGCTCACGAAAGCTCATGCTCAAATAAATTGGTTAGTCTCTAAGGTGCCACAAGTACTCCTTTTCTTTTTACTAATCCAAAGAGATTCTACAAGCAGAGTCCTGGCTTGAGAATTGAGACAAAAGACAGAAAGAGGGGGATATGAAAAAAGAGAGAATGCAAAAGGTACCAAAGGATCCACCAAGCCAAGGGGATTGTAACATATGGACATTGCTCTAATACATACCGTTTTTTATGCAATAATTTCAAACTACTTTACAGAATCTAAGTCTTGAGTGTCAGAGATAGCCCATAATTATTCTGATACAATTTTTAGCCAATAATGAACGACTAGATTAAATCTTAGCAGTTAAATTAATCTAAGTGCAGGTGCAAAACTACAGGTGCAATCTTGTACCTGCAAAAACAGAAGATGATTTGAGGGCCAGCTAAAAATCAGGCCTATAGTAGGAAAAATGGACTTTATTGCATTCTTTTTCTCCACATGAAAATACCACAGCACTCTGTTATTGATCACTCAGGATTATTCTTTTTCTGTTAGTTGCCTTCAACCAACATATACATAATTTGCATCTTGAACTCTGTTGGATTCATTTTCTTTCTGGTTTGCTTTGTCTTTTTCTGCCATGGAATCACCTTCAACACAATGCAGCACTTGTAGGCTATATCCTTCTTTTACACACAATTTTTCATGGGGGAGATGAGGGACGTGCATTTCCCAAGCACCTCCTGGAATGGAACCTCAACAAATACATGTGTACTGGAATTTTATCTTCCTTTGCTGCGCTGATCAACTATTTTTTTCCTTTGGCACATAAGCTCTACACATGCTTATCTCTGAAAAGCAAATGACGTACAGTCTGGTGTGGGCTGAAATATTGAACTGATGCTCCTTGGGATTTTTCCAGTCTTCCAAATGATCTGAACACCTGATCCATGTGGCTATCATATTTCAGATGGTGGTGATCCAAAAAGTGATGCAGTTTAGCCAAAGCGGGACATTCTTCCTACTACAATCTTAGCTGAAGTTGATAGCAAAAGCACAAATTATTCCAAACCTTCTGTACAATAACTCACTCTATGAAGTTTTCTCTGATGTGCAGCCAATAGAGAATTGGCTAGCAACATTGGGTTATGCATGTGTATACTACACTCCTTTCTAAAAGAAACATTGCAAACTGTAGGACATAAAACATCAGGAGTTTGGGATAAATCCTGGATTATTTTACTTTGATTAATAATTACTTGGGCAACATCACATGTAAGAGCACAAGAGGTTCAAATGAGCTTATCCCATATGCAGAAGAGGATTGAAACTTTCTGTGCTATGCATATCAATTAAGTATGCCACACCCCTGCTTGTCCTTTGCACGTGACTTAGATCCCATTCTTTATCATGACACCCAGAAAACAATGCTGTAAACCCAAAAGCTTTAATTTGGAAAGTGGCGACAGTAAACTTGACTTGTCAAGAGGTCACACACAGGTGTCAGATAATATTGGCACAGCAGTACGACTTCTCTGGTAAATATTTTACAGGACAACCCATTACGGATCTGCAAAACTCACCAGTTGATAGATCTGCATGTTGGGAATATGCATTAATGATAAGAAAGGTATTGACACATTGTACTCTCCTGGTTATTCGGAGATGAGCCAAAACCAGAAATTAAGCATTATGATTTCATGTATTTTGGCTTCAATCTTCAGCTATACCTAACGTTCAGTAGGCAAATGTGGGGGCCCATTTGTGGTTCCTCAATCCTGAGGACAGCCAAGAGCTGGTTGGCCACCAGCGCAGTTTAGGTGGCTCACAAGGGGCTATCCACCAGCAAGGGATTTGCTAAAAAGTAATGGCTATGTCCCCTTCCCCTCTATTCCTAATCCCCAGGAATACCCCAGGTACAGCCACTATGTAGGCCTTGGCATAAGAACTGGCTATACCCAACTGGGGCCTTGCACACACCTGGACAGTCTCCAGCCTCTTTCAGGCTGTTCTCTGTGCCATGAATAATAATACCTTAGGATATGTCTACACTACAATAAAAATGTATGGCACTGAGTCTCACAGCCCAGGTCAGCTGACTCAGGCTTATGAGGCTCAGGCTGTGGGGCTAAAAATTGCCGCATAGGCTGGTGCCCAGGCTATGATACCCTCCCCTCTTGCAGGGCCTCAGATCCCAGACTCCAGACCAAGCATGAACATCTACACTTCAATTTTATAGCCCCACATGTGCAGCCTTGTGAGCCCAAGTCAGCTGACCCAGGCCAGCTGCAGTCATGTCACAGGTCTTTTATCACAGTGCAGATGTACCCTGAGACACCAAGGTGATGGACACTGTAAAAATACCTAGCAAGATAGTTGACAAATACCATAGGTAGGTAGGCTTCACCATATCATTGCTGTAGTTTACGTAGAGATGTTCAGCATTCAGACATACAGTACTCTGCTGAAAGAAGCGACATTATTGGCAGTATTACTTAGATTGTACAATCTTTTTAAGTTCTGTGTTTGTTTGGCACGTAGCACAGTGAGGCCCTGGTCTGTTGGCTGGAGGCACTCAGACGTTATCGCAACACAGCATCCTCCCGCTTATCTGAAACCCTATTATCCGAACTTCTGCATTATCCGAATCCCTTTCTTGTCCCCACCTCCAAAACAACTGCCAGCATTTAACCCCCTCAGTGAAACCCCCTGCCACCGATGCTCAGCTGCCTGCATGCACATCCCCTCCTGCTACCCTTTGCCTCTTCCCATACCTCCCCACACTTCTGCTGTGGAGTTGCTGTTCACCTGGTTGATGTCATAGCTCTGGCCCTGGCTGATGCAGCACCAATGTGCCCAGCTCCCTCTTCAGCGTGTCCTTCATACTGTTCCCAGGGCGGCCTGCAAGAGCCCATGCTGGGGTGTGTGCACACCAAGCCAAGCAGCCATAGGAAGAGCCCAGAAGTGAGGGAGTCTGCTGCCTGTCTGTTACTGCACATGCATAGTGACAACAGCAAAGCTTGTACTTTGTCCAGCTGTTTCCGACTGCAAAGGAGAGCACTGGGGGGAACTGAGGCAAGAGGCTGCCCTCTCAATTACCCAAATTCCCAATTATCCAGATGAAATCCATACCCCCCATGCTATGCAGCTAAACAGGCATATGCTGTATATATAAATAAAAACAATAAATTAGCAATGGGTCAGATCCTGAGCTCCCTACTCAGTTTTACTCAGACCTTGCTCAGGGAAAACTCCCACTAATGTAAAACCTCAATAAGAACATTAGGATTTAGCCTGATGCCATTTTTTTCATTCAACAACGTGATGTGATTTCACTATCATCCTGAATATGTTCTATTTACCTTTCCCACCAGCGACAAACATGTTGATTTATTTTGAAAGAAAAGACGAGCTGTAACCATCTGCATTCAGAATGGGGGAGGGGGGAAGAGTAGCTTGTGATCGCATTATTGTTTTTTGACTTGAAAGTTAGAACTGACAGTGATTCATACTTCAGTTTCAGATCACTCAGGCAGCTGCCTCTTACTGTACCTTTGAATCATCATTATCATGATCTTCACTATTTGCACAAAGGGCAGAATTCACTGATCCTTTCATTTCATAGCCTTATAAAACAATCTAAACATCCAGTTCCCTTGCACAATTAGGCCGGATTGGTTTTGTTCAGAAAGGAAAAGCCAGGATTGTGTTCATGAGAGAAATGTATAGTGTCAAATCATAATTGTCCTTTCAGCTTCTTTTGACACGTCTTGCAGAATATGTTTTGGTAGTGGAGATTAGTGTCTGAAAGAAAGTACTAGAGCACCAGGATGGTCAGTCTCAAAGAGGCTACAATTAGACTAGGGCTAAACAGTTTAAATAGTCCCACGTTCTACTTGTAAAACTCCACAGTTCTCGCATCCATCTTTTAGTATAGACAATTTGGCAAACAAATTGAATATATGTTGGGTAAATAGAAAATTAACATTGAATGTCAAGCCATTATATTTAAAGCTGAGTGACAAACCTCTGGAAATATGGATTTAATACTTGAATGCAGTTAGACCCTTTACTACAGTGTTGCTGTGCAACATAAGGCCCCAATCCATGATATCACAAGTATGCATATACTTGTTAAATATTACTTGTGACAGAGTGGGAAACAGACCCAAGATCTCTGAGGTTGTACACCCATAGCTCATCCCTAGACCACAGCACTTCTCACAGGAGCAGTTTCAAATGTGCGTTCTTAGTTAAGCCAAGTGTAAAATGGGTGCTAACACAAAGGCACCTTTTTACAAAGTTCTTTGAGAGTCACCTCTGAAGAACACTGTGTAAATGCAAAACAATATTATTAGGCAAATGTTTCAGCTGTAGTAACTTATGTACAAAGCAATTCAGTGACTTGGCAGGCAAGGCAGGCTCTGTTTTCTAGTGGATCAGAGATTGGCTGTGCATCTGAAAGACTTGTATTCTAGTACTAGGTCTGCTACTTAATGTACTATGATAGCCATGACACTTTACCAGCATTCTGAGTCAAGGTATGCTGTGCTGCTCATGAATGGCTAATATGGCTAATGTACCTAGCTGAATTTGGCATGTGTGCATTGAATGAGACAGGGCTCTGCAGCAACCATTTTTAGCTTGAACAGTGCCGTTCACTCCTTCAGTATAATAATCTGTATCGTCATTTACCTACACAAAAGAAAAATGAAAAGATGTTTAAAAAAACTTGAGCAGTTTCAAAAACACGAACTACATTTCAAACCTCAATGAAGGTTGCTAAGTCACAACAATGTACTTCTTGTACCTATCATATCATTTACAAAACTCAAACACTTAAAAGCAAGGAAATGAATAATTAACAGCAACATAAATCTTCTACTGCCCCCGCAATCAACAGATTAATTTGATCAAGTACAAAAGAAATATGTTTTATCACAAAAAACCTTAACGCTAAGGCAAAATAAACATCATTCTTTATTCAGTAATCTTAAAATATCAACCTGCAAACAAACTTTTGAAAAAAATACATAAACATTATCTCAGATATATCACTTCTCTGTTGATAAAACTCTCATTCTAGCCATATGTATACATAATTTACCATAAATCAATTATGGTATACATGTTCTGTGTTTAAGCATGTAATGCAATATTTTTCTCAAGACTAGAGTTGGGTGAAATTTTTCACATGAAACATTTTTGACAGTGACACCAAAATGTTATGCAAATTTATGTCAGTTTTGGCAAATTGATTCAGTCAAGGAAAAAAACCTGATTTTTTGGGGAAAAAATCAAAATGTTTCAATTTTTAAATTTGAAAGGACTTTTCCTTTCAAAATTTCCTTTAATTTTATTTTAAAATGGGCAACATTGAAACAACCCATTTTGACTGTGTCTTAACAAAATGTTTCTTTAGATCAAAAATGAATTATTTTTCAACTTTTCTATTTGCCAAAAATTTCATAAAATGTCATTTTCAGTTCTACACCAAAAAAAAAAAAAATGTTTTTTGGACTTGCCAACAATTCTGTAAAAATCTGTTATTTCTCCCAGCTCTACTGAAGACGCAGCAGTATACTCACTCACATACAAAAATCAACAACACACACAAACAAACAAACACACATACTAAAATCAAAGCAACCAAAATACATACAACCCCCCTGGACTCCAGAATCTTTGGGTCACACTTAAGGTTACTGTATTATGATGAAGTGTGATTGTTTTTCTACTTGATCAGAATAATCTCTTTGGTCAGTATATGGGCAGTGTAATATTTCGGATGCCTTTAACTATTCTTTTTCCTTGCTTTTTAAGTACTTGGGTGTTGCTAATGACGTGCTAGGTATTCGGTAGCTCACTTTGTCGTCACCTAGCAAATTTTACTAGATTTTTTTAAACATTTTTTTTCTTCACTGAGTATAATGCATGTGTATGAATTATTCTATAAAAACACATTCTCTCTGCCCTAAGGACCTTAAAGCCTAATTCAGTGCTCATACGATTAGTAAAAATTCTTTGTTTTTTTTTTTAGTTTTAAGTATTTTTCATTGGATTTGAGCTAATCAAGTTGCGCTCAGTTCACACCGGAAAATCTGCATATTCTACAGCATCATGTGGATGATGTTTAGCTGAGCAAACAGCTGTTCGAACCCTTCATTGTGGGCATCACTAGGAAATGCTCTCTGAAATGCCCACAGAAAGAGTATTTGTGTGTTTTACCAGTGGGAATTAGGAGGGACTCTTTACATACACTGTATTTACATTGAGTGTTGCACAGTCACTTTCCAAGTTTTGAATCTTTGCAGGCAATTTTGGCATAGTTGTTTATTCCCTGCTGATCTCATCATCATATAAAATGTGGCTGGTAGAAAGAAAAAAACAGGTGGAGGCTAAATATTAGTCCTTCTCTTTCTGCTCATTCCCCACGCCTCACCCCCGCCCCCACTGCCCACCAGAAGGCAAAAGGTCAAATACTAACCAACATCATTTTGCCCTTCCCCCCCAAATTCCAATCCTGTAACCCTAACAAAAAGCTTTATTAATAAGCTATTACAATTCAGTAAATCCTAAAAGCCCCACACAGTGTGAACTGTTAAACAAAGTTGTTCAGTTATTTCTTGGCTAAATGTCTCTAAGTAAATAGCTTTTACATCCAATCAGAATTATTTTTTTTCTTTAGCAGTGGTCAGGGATATTGGAACCTGCTACTGCACAGACAAATAAGAACCACCGTGATTTTAGCTTGATTACATTCTGATGGGCTGTCTCCAGGAGCATTGCTCCTGACAGTAAATGATTCTGTGGAGAGAAGGGGGGTGGGGTGGGGAACCCGCCACGGAGATGATAAGGAAGGCTGGGATGAATTGTGGGCTCTGTTCTCTGTTATCCAAGGGTGGCTAGCTGCTGCTGCACTGAAGGCCTTTATTCCCTGCCTGTGGGAAAGTGGTGGGCGAAGGCTGCATTCTCAGTTACACTACACATGCAGATTTTAATTAGCTGGATTAAAAACAAGACCGTATCATGTCCTTTAGCGGTATTCTATATAGAAACAAAAGATTTTCTTTCCTGGCTTCTGCAAGCAGCACAGTGCGGCATTAATAAAAAGGTCATGGCAGTTCGAGATGAAAGGTCACACATGATAGAAACGCTATGTGAGAGGAACATCATGTTTGTTGCTGCGATAAAGGAGCTCTGTCTAGGCAGGTCATCACAACTTTCTTTGGGAGTAAGAAAATGCAAACATAAGTGGCTGACAGACAGAGAGAGAGAAAGAGATGGGTGGATGGATACTTATTAGAGAAAGGGCTGAGCTGCAAGGTTCCAACTTTGTTTGGGGAGATGGGGGGTGAGAGCCAGGGCTTGAGTTCAGCCTGAAATGGAGACTAGGTCAAGCCGGGGAATCTAGTCTGCTTCCAAAACTCAGAATGTTTTGATTGAGGTTGTTGGTTTGGACCCATTTCTAAGTAGTAGTTTTCTTCTTTTGTGGGGAGCTATAAAGGCCCAGCCTTACTCCCAGTTAAGGCAGTGGGAGTGTCATGATTGACTTCATTCGGAGCAGGCGCAGGCCTTAAATATGCATTGTTCTTTACTAGTAACTATAAGGCCTGATCCTGAAAGGTGCTCGGTACCTTCAACTCCCATTGACATCTGTGAATGACACCAGGGCTCAGCCCCTCTCAGGATCAGACCCTAAAATTAAATAGAGACACACATAGACACACAAAGTACAGCAGACCATCAGCATGATCCTGCATACCTTTGCTGATTTCCAATGTGGCTGCTTTCATGTGCAAGGGTCCACAGGATCATGACCTTGACACACAAAAGGAGAGAGACCACTATAAGCTTAAGGAGCAGCATGAAAGAAGTCAGGAAAAAGGGACTGGAGAAAGGAGAGACGTAGATCAGATCCAATGTTCTGCTTTACTATTCTCCTCCTTTCTACTGTCCCAAGTCCCATTCAGAAAAAGATTCATTTGTATGTACTGCTTTCCAACCTACCAAATTCATATGAAATTGCCTTTAAAGAGTATCTCTAGTGAAGAGTGAATTTAGCTTTTTGGCCTATTTAATATGAATTTCCATTCTACCGCTATTGTAATTTAACATATTTTTTTAAATAAGGGTCACCAAACAGCTTGGTCCAGGTATTATCACTGATAAGTCAGACCTTGTAGTATATTTTAAGTGGGTGATTCATAGCTAGCGCAATCAAGAAACAAAAGGTGGTTCTTTTTCTCAAAAGTATAGTAAAAAAGGTAAAGGTTAATGATAAAAACCTGAAACCTTCTGAATGAAACAGCGCTGTTTTTCAGTTGGAGCAGCACTTGACTACATTGGCCATTTATCTATTATACGACTAACACAGTAGTTAGAGTGCACCCAGTTCTGCTCCCATTGAGATCAATGGCAAAATCTGATTTAATTCAATACACGCAGGATCATTTTCCATAAGTCCATTATGTCCTAGCAAAAATCATCTGATTTAATCTGTGGGTTTTTTTAAGTAATTTATTCTTTATTTATTTATTTTTTTTAAGAATAAAGAAGAAAATGTTAGTTGTGCATTTACAGTATAAGGGGCCTCATTCTCATTTACACAAAGGATCCTTCACAATATTCTGGCCACATAAAGTGACCTTAACATTTGAAACCACCTTAACAGGCCTGATAAGGAACATAACTGCAATTCACACCCATGTTAATGTTCCGTTACACTGAGTAAAGGGGCCTTAGTATAAATAAGAATACAACACCATAAGAGCAGACATTTTGGATCAGACGTAGTCAACAGGTGGACCGCAGGCCAAATCCAGACCGCCAGAAACATTTGAACAGACCCCAAAATCCGTTTATTTATTTATTATCATCATTATTGTTATTGTGGTGTGAAAAATGTTTCTCTGGAGTCTGGACCTCGACTATACCTTGACCGAGAAATTTGGACCTTGATAAAAAATAACTGACTACCCCTGGATTACACCAGTGGTCCATCTAGCCCAGTGTCCTGCTTTCTGACAGTGACCAATAACACGAGCCTCAGAAGGAATGGACAGAACAGGAAATCATTAAGTGATCCATCCCCTGTCGTCCACTTCCAGCTTCTGGCAATCAGAGGTTAGGGACACCCAGAGCATGGGCTAATAGCCATTGATTAACCTATCCTCCATGAAGCGATCTAATTCTTTTTTTGAACGCCGTCATACTTTTGGCCTTCACAACATCCCCTGGCAATGAGTTCCATAGGCTGAATGTGCCTTGTGTGAAGAAGTATTTCCTTTTGTTTGTTTTAAATCTGAAGCCTATTAATTAATTTGGGTGACCCCTGGTTCTTATGTGAAGGAGTAAATAACACTTCCTTGTTCACTTTCTCCACACCAGTCACGATTTTATAGATCTCTATCATATCCCCTCTTAATTGTCTCTTTTCCAAGCTGAAAAGTCCCAGTCTTTTTAATCTCTCCTCATATGGAAGCTGTTCCATACCCTTAATAATTTTTGTTGCCCTTCTCTTTACCTTTTCCAAGTCTAATATATCTTTTTGAGATGGGGTGACCAGAACTACACACAGTATTCAAGATTTGGACATACCATGTCTTTATCAAGTGGCATTATGATATTTTCTATCTTATTATCTATCCCTCTCCTAATGGTTCCTAACATTCTGTTAGCTTTTTTTGACTGCTGCTGCACATTGAACGTATGTTTTCAGAGAACTATCCACGATAACTCCAAGATCTCTTTCTGGAGTGGTTACAGCTAATTTAGATCCCATCATTTTGTATGTGTAGTTGGGATTATGTTTTCCAATGTGCATTTCTTTGCATTTATCAACATTGAATTTTATCTGCCATTTTGTTACCTTGTCACTTCATTTTGTGAGATCCCTTTCTAATGCTTCACAATCTGCCTTGGCCTTAAATATCTTGAGTAATTTTGTATCATCTGGAAATTTTGCCATACCACAGTTTATCCCTTTTTTTCCAGATCATTTATGAGTATATTGAACAGCACTGGCCCTCCCAACAGAGATCCCTGTGGGGCACCTCTATTGACCTCTCTCCATTCTGAAAACTGACCATTTGTTCCTATCCTTTGTTTCCTATCTTTTAATCAATTACTAATCCATTAGAAGGTTTTGCTTCTTATCTAACGGCAACTTACTTTGCTTAAGAGCCTTTGCTGAGGGAGACCTTGTCAAAGGCTTTCTGAAAGTCCAAGTACACTATATCCACTGGATCACCCTTGTCCACACGTTTGTTGACACCCTCAAAGAATTCTAATAGACTGGTGGGGCATGATTTCCTTTTACAAAAGCCATGTTGACTCTTCCCCAACAAATTGTTTTCATCTATGTGTCTTGATAATTCTGTTTTTTACTATAGTTTCAACCAATTTGCCTGGTACTGAAATTAAGCTTACCAGCCTGTAATTGCCGGGATCCCATCTGCAGCCTTTTTTAAAAATTGGTGTCACATTAGCTATCCTCCAGTCATCTGGTACAGAAACTGTTTTAAATGATAGGTTACATACCACAATTAATAGTTCTGCAACTTCAAAGCTGAGTTCCTTCAGAACTTTTGGGTGAATACCATCTGGTTCTGGTGACTTATTACTATTTAATTTATCAATATGTTCCAAAAATCTCCTCTATTGACACCTCAGTCTAGTTTCACCTAATCCACATATTTGTCACCTAAAAAGAATGTCTTCAGTGTGGGAATCTCCCTCACTTCCTCCACAGTGAAGACTGATGCAAATACTTCATTTAGCTTCTCTGCAATGACCTTCTCTTCCTTGAGTACTCCTTTAGCACCTCGATTGTCCAGTGGCCCCACTGATTGTTCAGCAGGCTTCCTGCTTCTAATATACTTAAAACTTTTTTTACTATTAGTTTTTGAGTCTTTAGCTAGTTGCACTTGAAATTCTTTTTTTGACCAGCCTAATTAGACTTTTACACTTGTCTTGCAATAGTTTATGCTCCTTTCTATTTTCCTCCATAGGATTTTAATTCCAATTTTTATTTTTATTTTGCCTCTAACCACTTATTTTACTTTGTTGTTTAGCAATGGTGGCACTATTTTGGTCCTTTTACTATATGTTTTAATTTGTGGTATATATTTAATTTGAGCTGCAAGTATGGTGTTTTTTAAAAGTTTCCATGCAGCTTGCAGGCATTTCACTTTTGTGACTGTACCTTTTAATTAGCTAGCTTCCTCATTTTTGTTTAGTTCCCCTTACTGAGGTTAAATGCTACTGTGGTGGGCTTCTTTGGTGTCTTCCCCCCATGAAGGATGTTGCATTTAAATATCTGATGGTCGTTATTACCAAGCAGTTCAGCTATAGTCACCTCTTGGACCAGATCCTGTGAGATACTTCAGACTAAATCAAGAATTGCCTCTTCCCTTGTGGGTTCCAAGACTAGCTGCTCCAAGAAGCAGTCATTTATGGTGTCAAGAAACTTTATCTCTGCATCCTGTTCTCAGGAGACATATATCCAGTCAATATGAGAATAGTCGAAATCTGCCATTATTATTGAGTTTTCTATTTTTATAACCTCTATAATCTCCCAGAGCATTTCACAATCACCACTGCCATCCCGGTCAGGTGGTCGGTAGTATATTCCTACTACTATATTATTATTGAAGCATGAAATTTCTATCCTGAGAGATTCTATGATACAGTTTGATTCATTTTAGATTTTTTACTCCATTTGAAAGGGGGAAGGGATAGCTCAGTGGTTTGAGCATTGGCCTGCTAAACCCAGGATTGTGAGTTCAATCCTTGAGGGGGCCATTTAGGGATCTGGGGCAAAAATTGGGGATTGGCCCTGCTTTGAGCAGGGGATTAGACTAGATGACCTCCTGAGGTCCCTTCCGACCCTAATATTCTATGACTCTATGTTGCTTTCACATATAGTGTCACTCCCCCACCAACATGACCAATGCTGAGAATCAAGCTGACGGGATTTGAAACAGACATTTTTGGCTGATCTATTGATTTTAAATTGGTTATATCACTTCATTTCAGGCCTAATTCTTCTCTCAGATGTGTGTGCAAAGCCTTCACTATAATCAATGGGAGTATTATGTTAATATCGGTCTAAGGTATTTCTTATATGGCCTCTGTCCCCACATTATCTGAGTGTCTCACAGTCTTTTAATATATTTACCCATATGGGAAACTGAAGCACAGAGAGACTATGGCCCAGATCCTTAAAGGTGATCAAGTGCCTAACTGCTATTGAAATCAGTGGGAGTTTGGCACCTGAGTATTGGCAAGTCTGTGGCAGAGAACAGGGAATCAAACTGCAGTCTTGGGTCAGCACCCCATCCCAAGCTAAAGGCAGATCATAAGCCACTGTGTTAATATTATGCTTTAGTATTAAAATATTTCATTTCAGAACACATTTCATGAGAGAGAGAGAGAAAAACAGCCCAAAGATACAGTAATTCATATAGTCAAACAGCTTTTACTTTTCTATTTGACTTGCAACATGATGGGTATAAACCCTGGGCCTGCTCCTGCTCTTACTGAAGCCAGTGGTGTTTTTCCATTTGCTACAGAGATAACAGGATTGAACCCTCATTCTGACAGGGTTCTTTGCCTCCATTTCATTTTGAATTATTAATCAACAAATGTGTCCAGTAGAAAGGACATGATTCCCTCCCCCGTCCCCCGGCACACATACACTCCTATTTAATCCAGCAATTCTATTTTTAGTGTAGTCACTGCCATTGTAAAAAGCTGGTTTATAGGGTGACAGCATCTAGCATGACTTGGCCATGTAAGCAATATAAATGCAAAGCAGTTAATTATATTTTAAGAGGAAAGCACTATTATTTCAGGAGTGGATTGAAGCAAATCTGGAAGTAATATAAACACAATATGGAATGATGCAAGCTATTTAAGAATAAACAGATCAATATGTTTCAATTAATTAAGGAATAGTCATGTGCAGTTTGATACCACAAGCGCCATGTGCATAAATACAATCTCCACACAATATATCATTTTTATACATATAAAGCTTCGCACCATATAAATGCCAGGTATTAACAATTATAATAATACTAATAACTGATATTTTAAATCCCATAGAATCAATTTCCAAGGAGGGCAAGCTCTTACACTGTCTGTTAGAGGAGCTCCAGTACAAAGCAGGGATCATCAACATATGGCATCAGAGTACCATAGGCAGTTACCACATAGTCTATTTCTGAGGTGTGTCTGCTTTTTAGGCAGAGCAAGAGGAGTGCTGAACACAGTAGTTCTCTTCATGGATCTGATCCAAAGCTCACTGAAGTCAATGGGATTCTTTCCATTAACTTCATTGGGTTTTGGATTGCACTCCATGCTTTCTGTCACATCTAGGCAGGCAATGCAGCAAGTCCTGAGCAAACAGATTGCAACTATCAGAATTCCCCTCAGTCCTTCCAGTCAACCAGGAGAACGAGAAACTCTTGACACTTCATCCCAGGAACCAGGTCTTGGGGTAGGAAAAGAGAGGTAATATTGGGTCCGGTTGTTTCCTGATATAACTCCATCTCGGTGTAACTCTAACATCTGCAATTTATTGTGCTTCAAGTGGAGTCATACAGAATCATAAAATAATTGCATGGACTTTAAAGAGGCCATAATAGGTTTCCATATGCAGGGGGTATGCACCACTGTCCTTTTTCTCTATTTCCTTTTGTCTCTATTATGTCCACCAGTTGACTACTTGACCAACACCCTCCCTCCCTTGAGGAGTACTCATGTTTGTATTTAGTTTGTAAAATGCCTTGGGGTGAAAGGTTCTATATTATAGTAGAAGTTTCAAATATATAGTTGAGGGAAATAATTATCACTAGAGATAGGCAGAAGCCACATTAGGATCTGGATTTCAAGTACTCCAAAGTTCAGAGTTGTGTGGATTTGGGGTTTTAGTCCAGTACATTATAAAAATAGGGGCGACTGACAAAACCCACCACAGTTCACAGGCATCTCCATGTAAGTGTTAGGTTTGGTCCCATATTAGATTCTAGGAACATGATAAAATAGCCTTCTAAAAAGGGGGATTTGAAAAAGACAGAAGGAAAAGATAGAGTTTACATATTTGCAACTGTATGTCCAAAACGACACTCCTCTTTTTCCAATTTATCTGTAAGGCTTTTGCCATTGGGGGAGTGGAGGAAGACTCCAGAGGGAAAAAGGAAAAAGCCCTGGACTGGATTAAATTGGTACATTTCAAGGTTTTTGCTGAGCTTTCACACAGGCTGCCAGGGCACACTGGCACAAATTCTAATTCCACAATATTTCAGTTTCTGTTTTCTCTAAATGGTAAGAAACTTTCTTTTTTATCACTGGTAAATCTTAGTTGGCACACACAAAGAAGATGCTGTCCACTGTCTCTGGGAAACTTAAATACTACCATGCACAGCCAACACCATGTAGAATAGGAGCAGACGTTTCAGTTTGTATCTGGATCCTACCACAGAAGCTGCACATACAGATAGAAATTAAAATGATCCTTTTCAAATCAATTATCTACTTCATCCCGCCCACACAAAGACTTTTGCAGTTTTAGTTTGAGGGGTTTTAAGGATCGTCTTTCTAATTTTTGCTTAGGTTTTTTTTTTTTAAAGGAGTTGCTGTTATATAAAGAACCAAAGAATCAGCAACTCTAAAAGAATTCAAAGAGGGTGCAGTAGTTTTAGCCTTCTGTTTGTGTGTTTCCAATAGGTGTATTTAAATGTAAATGCTACCCTTTCACCTCTGAGCCACCTATTCTTATAGCTAGCAGAAAGAGAGCATTCATGGTATAATGTCTTTATGAGGAGAGATCTTATACTTAATTTCTCATGTGAATCAGACTCTTTTATAGCACATGTTTGAGAGATTGAAAGAACAATATTGGTCTAGTGGCTCAGCAGGCAGATCATTGCACTGTCACATGGGAGAGCTGGGTTCAAAGAGACTTCAGGGATCGCAGCTAGCAAGCACATGGGTGAAGCTGTAAACACTGATGGGTCCACTTTTCCACTCCAACACAATGGTTTAATTGTGCACCATATACACTATCACATCATGGCAGGGCATCTAGACCCTGTTTTCTGGAAACCACATCCAACTAATGATACACTACATGAAATCACGGGTAAAGGTAAGGCAGTATCCCACAATTCTGTATACAGTTTGTGCTGACCTCCATTACACTATGGTAAGAATTGGTGGGCAGAGGGGGGTATTTGTAACACGCGTTTCCAGCTGTACATCGGTGCACACTTTTGATTGCATGATGATCCAATTATAAGAAAGCGCACACATCTGAATCATTGAATGTTCAGTTCAAATCACCACAGAGCCATATATACAAATACCACACTTCAAATAAAGAGGCACATCAGCTCCCTGAATGTACTGCATGGTTTGCAAGTATCATGATGCAAGCGTGTTGACTTAAAAAGTGTGACTCGCCTGAGGGAGCTGACTAAGGTTGAAATCTTGTGAACACAGACTCTTGTGCCCATCCGGAGTCCCTCTGAAATCAATGGGACTCTGCATAGTTTGCATCAATGCATACATTTGTAGAATCAGGGTATAAGGCCCCATTTACATTGGCTAAACAAGTTTAAAACTAAATTAACTAGGCACTGGCCAGGCAAACTCTGTTAGCCCCTGTTTGCCTGGCCACAGCTGAATCTGAACCTGTGCCGCTTCCCACAGCTCCCATTGGCTGGGAATGGCGAACCACTGCCACTGGGAGCTGCAGGCGGCCGTGCTTGCAGACGGTCAATGTAAACAAACTGTCTTGCGGCCCGCCAGTGGATTACCCTGATGGGATGTGTGTGGCCCGCGGACCGCAGGTTGCCCACCACTGCTTTAAAAGTTTCTGTATGAACAGAGACATAGACACCTGTGTATTCCACGCCCACAAGCACTGAAGCTCAGACAGAACTTCCTTACTTCCATAGATTCCCCTCCCTCAGACACACAGGAAATTCATTGTCATTGCACTAGGGGCCTGATCCTGAACCACTAAATTCAATGGGCATTTGCCATTAATTCAGTGGGTGCAAGATCAAGCACCCAGAACAAGTACAGAAGTACTTCTGTAAATGGTTCCAAATGCGAAATGTTAAAGAACGAAAGGGTGTAAATATTTATGTGAAAGAAAGGAATTTATGTTTGAAGTCATTTAAAAATGTCCAGGTCCCCTTTAAGAGCAGCCAGAGCAGAATTTGTATGGTCATGCTCTTTAAAAGCAAAACTAGCCCTTTTGATTTCTCCCCCTCCAGCAAAAAGTCCAAATTTCAGCTGACTTGCTGTTTCAAAAGGGGGAACGATGCCAGACTGTTTTAGTGGCGTTTTAAGCATTTAACTCTTTAAAATAATCCTAAGATGAGAACTGAATATCTTGGAAGCTCCACAGAAGTCATTTGGAAATTAGTTTTGATCATAACTTTAGTGCTCTGTTTGTCAGCCCCACAAGGTAAGTAATTAAGCCACTGATACCAGCTACAACCAGCCTTTAAAATATATATACAACATATCCTGTGTCCTAGCTCCTACTCTGTCCAGAACAATAAAACAGTGTTCCTGCGGAAAAGACTAAGAACTTAATGTGACATTTAATAGTTGAGCAAACAGACTCAATATTAATTTGATTGCATTCAGTGACTGCTTAGTTAATTCTTAAACAGCTCTTTTTAATGTATCTAATGCAAGTTGAAGTCAAATAGGAGATGTCTATTATATATATTTTCTAAATAGTTGTAAACTGGAAATATATTAGTTTGATAGAAACAAGAAACTTTACCTAATGGTCTCTTCACCTCTGTGAGAAACTTGGCATAATTTATAAATATTTTACATAAATGTATTAATAATCTTTGCCACCAAAATATTTTGTGCCAAAAATCAGTCATTTAACTGAATCCTAAAAAAACAAACAAATAAATAAATGACCAATCCAAAGCGTATTGTCATAGCTGCATGTGGGAAAATAAATACAGGAATCTGCTACTTTGCTTTCTGTACAGTTTTAATTTCCATCTACTAATTATAGGAGCCTTTGGCTTTAATCATTTATCTCAGGGCAGCCCATCTGATTATTGGATAAAGAAAAATGTATTAAAACTTAGTGAGTTACTGGAATCTTCTGGAACTAGAAACTGTACAGATGGTCTGCAACATATTTGTATAGAACATGCCCAATTGTTGACGGTTTTCCAACTATTATAGTAGAATAGTAAGAAGGCAGATACTGGGCAGTGAGCACTGAGCAACTGTTGTCACAGAGCCTTCCCCTCTTGGCTGCTTCCCCATTCACCCAATGAGCAGTTTTGGTCTCCCAGAGCAGAGACAATGGTTGCTTTGGAGAAGGAGGGAAGCCTTAGAACACCATGTAGATTTAGGACTGGATAGAAGGTATTGTGCAGAGGCCATGCCCATTACTCATCCACTGGCAATGGGCTCTCTTCCTTTTGTCTGGAAAGACGGTAAACTTTCAATGCCATCTGAAAACAGAAGGCCTTTCACAGAGTGCAAGAACTCTGCCATCTCAATCATGTGAAAATATTGTAAACACTTTCCCAGCCCCCATTCAGCTGTCCGAGAAGCAGAGCTAGAAAACACCAAACAAAACAGGAAGGAAAGAAAAGGGGGTGCATGTGTTAATTTATATTTTAGTCTGAATAGGTGTTTTGCTAATTTTTTTTAACTTTAGTGAACAGAGTTAAGTTAGCTATTACAGGAGAAAAAGGGGTTATAAACCTACAGTGAGTATTGTTTAGAGGAAAATCCAGTGGCCAGTAGTTTCCCTCCAGCTGGGCTTCTCTTGTGTTTCATTACAGATTCTGCAAGAGTAGATTTCAAATATGTGACAAAAATTAGAATTGTTTCTCTTTCCATCACCAAACAGACCCATCCCTGTGATCTTTTACCAACACAGTATCTTTAGCCCAAAACACTAAGCAATGCAAGCTTCCTTACTTATGTGTTTTAGAATTAGTGTGCTTACAATATATAGTAATAGATATAAACGTACATATACAGACTATGTTATATGTAGCACCTGTGTGGTAGGTGGTTCACAGAGAACACACTTAGAGTAATATTATATATTACTGTTATATAACAGGGGTAGTTAGCACATGTTAAAGTTGGTTTCCAATTTCCATTTTAATAGCCCCCACCCCACCACTCACCCCTTTCCAGTTGCTTTTAACTTTGTCAGACTAGCTGCTTTATGGTTTTGTGAATTTTGAACAAAATCAGTTCAGGTGGTTTTGAGTTGTGCTCACCCACCGCAACCAGCAAACTCTTGGCATTACAAAATGTATGCGTTTCTTATCATTTAAAGGGAATTTAATATGCAGTAACTACTATTTTATCTTGATACTTTTTTTAAAGTATACTTTCGGTCCAGAATGACTTATTTTATATGAAGGAATCAACAAGAAAGAACAAAAATAAAGTCCATTAGATAGCACAGTGTGTGCATCTCCTTTACAACTGAATTCGGAAAACTATATGGATGCTTATCTCTGCAAATAGGTAAAGCTCTTAGAAAACATAAAGTTATAGTATACAGAAGCCAAAGGCATCTCAGTTTCAAGCTATATACTTACAATACATAATGACAAGCTTAACTGAGAATACAGCACTGTACATGCACAGATTTTGTACTTCAGACCCAGATCCACCTTGGGGGCAACATGGGACTGCACTGTCCAGTGGGAGATTCAGAAATGATTATATACCCTTAGGATTGTGTCACATGCTCCCCTTCTATGTCCTTCGACAGGTCTGTTGGCCAGTGGGAGGGGCGGGGATCCCTGGCTCTATTTCCACTCCTTCCCTCTGGAAGAATTTGTGGCCCCAGGGATGCTAGGAGGGAAGCAGACTGATGGGACTATAACTGAACCTAGCCCTAACAGCAAAAGAAAGGGTCCGTACAGCCTTCTTGCATGTGCACCTTCAAAGGAAGAGGAAAAATGTAGCCAACAGAATGTACATAAGGTTGCATAAGAAATGTTATATTACACATTGTGGATTTGAATGTTATCCAGACAGCCTATTCCTGTGCAAGATGCAGTTAACTATGGAAGACTTCATTCCAGCAGATTCCACAGCTGTGATGTACTCCCTTGACAAAGGAGCCAGGAGTTGACCCTTCTGAAACCAGTGGATCTTCAAAATTTCACAGTAGCCTTCTGTGTCCACACTAGCTTCCAGCTCCTTTGGTATTTTTAAACTAGAGGTTCCAATATAAATTTCATAATTAACATACCAGCATACTGGTGACAAATCAAGCAGCTGTGGTTACAACCGGGCAACATAACCATTTGCACTAAATCTTGCTCTAAAACTCAATGTTTTTGGTCCAAAGATGGACAGTCCCAATCTTGCAATGAGCTTCATGCAGGAGCAGGTATATCAGCACATGTGGCGCTTACTGCAGGATTGGGCCCTAAAAGTGTCACACATTTCTCCCTTGGGGCCAAATCCTGAACTCCTTACTCATGCCAAGCACACTCCTATCACTGAGTGCAAGGTGAATGTCATATTACCCTCCTTGTGAACATGTTTTTCTAGCTTATCAGCCATTATAACCTTGGCCCACCAAATGTTGTGGATTAAAGGGAGGCAGCCATCTGATGGGCATACTCAGCAGGACTCTTCTAAAAGTACACAGTATAGCAACAGTGCAGCTCTACCTGATTTTTCCCTCACACAGCCATGGATGCAAGCAGTCTGCTGATTTAAAATAAAGAGTACAATAACAACATGGAACTGGGACATTGCCAAGGACTTTGTGGCAGCTGGGAATCAATAGTATTCCATACTGTTCCAGCCACATCCCCTGCACCAGGGGAGGCTGCGTGGGGCTGGCTATGCTTGTCCTATGCCACCTATTGTTTCCCCCATGCTGGTGGAATCCACAGGTAACCAGGTAAGCCAACTTTCTGGTTCCTTTGACACACCAAAGCCGCACAAAGGGACTGCAGAGGGGTGAAGGATCTGGCCCATAACAAACAAGAAAGTGCTAAAAGAGAATCTTTCCCTGGTACTGTGGAAGGTCAGAGGAGGGTCCCTATTCATCATTTCCCATCATACCTACTCTACACGGCTTCCTACAGTGCTCATTAGCATGTTCTGAAAGCCTAGTATTTGTATTCTGTAAACAAAGGATTAAATGTATATGATTATCATCCCTGCAAAGTAATTTAAAATTTCTACATGTAGAGTGCACACACACATGGCTGGGAGGAAAAGTGATCACAGACTATGAAAACTATTTGCAGATAAACATAGCACAGCCTCAGCTTGGGGTAGTTAAGAGGACTGATGCTTTAAATTTAAAAAAGCATTCCTTGAGTGTGCCTTGCACATGCTATCTCACTCCTCCCCCCTCCACCCCCCACCACTCCTTTTTATAAAGAGAAGCTGCAATAAATTAGAATTTTATGAGACTCCAAACAAAAACCTTCACTAAAATTGAAAACAAGACATGGCTGTACAGACATATGGAAGGTTTATGAGAGGGAACAATATGATCCCTATGCAATAAAAAATCTGTTCCTCTATTTCTTGGTCTTTAAAAACTAAAAGTTAAATGAGACAGATGCGGTATTTTGCTCTACAGTATGCAGTGGTACATTTTCCACTACAGCAGCATAATACTCGTTATACCCAACTCCATCCTCCATAGCGATCCTAGTGGGAAATGATCTTTATATCAATTTTCTGACTTTCTTAATAAAAATTTAACCTTCTATTTGGAAATTATATATCTTTGCCCTCCAATATTTAGTTAAGATATTACAAGACAGCAACGAATTCCTGGGAGTTTCATATAATTTTCTTTTGAGTTGAATGCTAGACCTTTGAATTGCATTATTGGCTTTTAAAACATTTTATGGGAGAAAAGTAGTTCTGCTTCATTTATATTTACATATCTGCTCCAAACCTCAAAGTGCTTATTTTGATTACAGTGTGCACTTTCTTGCTTCATTTCTCTTTCTCCACAAAATGATTCAGGTCAGGGAGTTTGTTCAGCTAAATGCTGGAGCAGGTTATCACTTAAAAAAAGAGAAAGAAAAAATCTACAATGCCATAAATTCCATGTATTTCTACTAAGCAGAGTGGTTTGGAACTGAAGACAGACTCAAACTACAAAGTTTGGGTCTGGATCCATATTTTCCCAACGTTTTAAGGGAAGGTTTGATATCCAGGGTTTTGGTTCATCATCTTTGGACCATTATAGAAATGGAAGCCAGCCACAACCATGAGAGCTAAGTGATTGTGGATGTTTGGACCTGGGGGTTTGTTCAGAAGTGACAGAGTCTTGGAATAAAACTCAGTGCTCTGTGTAAATGTGAAACTGACTCCTGTGCAGAGAGCCTACACCAGTCTTATGCACCACTAAGTCCCCCTTAAGCACTCAAAATACAGGTTAAGTGGGGTTTAAATATGCTGACCTATTGACAGAGTACAGACTACCACTTCATGGACACAACATAGAAGCCCTCTAGCTCAATGTTTCTGCTAAAATGATCAGTAGGGAAATGGTTAACAATTGAATTATCCAGAGTTTTAACACGCCATTGAAATGAATTCAAAACTCATAATGGGGAGTGTAGGGACTGCTCAATGTGCCCTGCCCACTGGATACCCAAAAGGAGCAGAATCCCAAAATGGAGGAAGTGGGGTCATGGCCGAGTGGGCTGGTGTACTGAGATATGGTAATCTGCTCTAATGGACCTGCCAGATTATGTCCCTACCAGGTGGCCAGCACAAAGACTATGCATCGCTTAAGTCCCACTTCTCGCCTCCAAACAGAGCTGAAATGGGATATAAATGAGGGCTCTGTGCTGGGCCTCTGCACAGGGATCAATTTCATCCTTTGTGCACAAGGAGCAGCACCAGAGGGATTTTGCCTTCCTCAGGTCTAGCCTACATTACAGAGTTAGGTTGACGCAAGGCAGTTTACATTATCCTAACTACAGAAGTGTCTACACTTAAATTTCACTCCAACTACCATAACTGCCCACTATGCCAATTTAATAACTCCACCGCCCTAAGCGGTGTAGTGTCAAGGTTGTTGTAGTTAGGTCGACGCCATGACAGCATAGACACTGTGTTGCTTGTGTCAACTCTAACTGGCTTTCAGGAGCCATCCCACAATGCCTCACACGGGCAAAACAATTGATACAAGCACTCCTGGTGAGGATGCGCAGTGCCAACACAATGAGCAAAGCTTAGACACGCACAGACGATGTAATTATTGCAGAGCTGTATGCCGACGTAAATTACGTCGACTTAATTTTGTAGTGTAGATATGTAGATATCTCAGACAAATCTTTTTGGTAATTCTCCTGGAGTTTAGCAGAGCTTCATTGCCCTCTGCTCATGATTATGGCTTAAAAAGACACAATCTAGCCTCAAGGAAATTTCCCTCATCCACAGCAATAATCCGTTAATCGTAGGCCCTTTATCATTGCCTAGGACAGGAAGGAGAAAGAAGGCCACTCAGATCCTGAAGATTGCATTTTTGACTTCATGCTATTAGCATTTTGAATGTTTTTCATATCCTGATTTTGGCCCCATTCCAGGAAAGCACATGCATAGTCCCACTGACTTCAATAAACAAGGAAGATAATAGCATGCATTAGATTTTCCCCAAATATTTTTAGAAATAGGCCCAAGCTAGAGTTTGGACCTGAATCCAGACTTTCAGATTCCAAGGCCAGAAGGGACCATTGTCAACATCTAGTCTGATTTCCTGTACAACACAAACCATACAACTTCCCCAAAATAATTCCCAGAGCAGATCTTTTAGAAAATCATTCAATTTTGATTTAAAGATGGAGTGGTGGAGATGGAGAATCCACAACCATCCTTAGTAAATTGTTCCAACGGTTAATTACTCTCACTGTTACAAACGTGTGCCTTTTCTGAATTTATACCATTGTTTGATAGATTAAAGAGCCCATTATCAAATATTTGTTCCCCATGCAGGTATTTATAGAATGTTACCTAGTTTCCCCTTAACTTTCTCTTTGTTAAGCTAAATAAACTGTGCTCTATGAGTCTATCACTCTGAGGCATATTTTCTAGTCCTTTAATCATTCTGCTGACTCTTCTTTGAACCCTCTCCAAATTTATCAACATCCTCCTTGAATTGTGGACACCAGAACTGAACACAGTATTGCTGTAGCAGTTTCACAAGTGCCAAATACCTCTCTACTCCTACTCAAGATTCCCATTTATGCATCCCAGGATCACATTGGCCCTTTTGGCCACAATGTCATACTAGGAGCTCATGTGCAGCTGATTATCCACCATGACCGCCTAATCTTTTTCAATAACTGCTTCCTGAGATAGAGTGCCCTATCCTGTAAGCATGGCCTATATTCTTTGTGCCTGGATGTACACATGTACATTTAGCAATATTAAAACTCATATTGCTTGCCCCCAGCTTACCAAACGATACAGATCTCTCTGTATCAGTGACCTGCTCTCTTCATTATTTACCACTCCTCCAATTTTTATGTCATCTGCAAACTTTATCAGTGATAATTTTGTGTTTTCTTTCAGGTCATTGATAAAAGTATTAAATAGCATAGGGCCAAGAACCAATCCCTGTGGAACTCCACTAGAAACATACCTGCTCAATGGTTCCTCACTGATTTATATTGAAACCCCCATTGATTATTTATATTTATTCTGACATGGACCAACTGAAAAATTCAGTTATTAATGGGCAATGAAAATTCCTACCCCCAAAGAATGGCCTGGCATGAATTTGTAAAGCATTGTCCGGCTGTACTGTTTCAGGGATGACTTCACTTTGATTATAAAGACAAGCAGTTCATCACGATATCTATGGTTGCACTATTTGTAACACGTTCCAGCTCTTGAAATTCTGCAGTCTATGTAATGATTCCTAATACTTCATCCTCATCATTCGATCAAATACAAGACCCACACATAAGTATTATCATTACTGAGACCTTTATATTGAAAGTCAAACAGTCATGAGATTCTTTTCAAGTCCTTTTCTGTTTTCCTACATGCATACTGTCCCCTGTCAGCGTATGCCATTCCTAAGGTCGAATCTTGCTTTCTACATATATAGTTTATTTTTCCTGGTGTTCTGAACATCTATAACGTTTTTTTCCTCCCCAACTGGGAGATGTAAGTCAAGTCCAAATACAACTGTCAAGTTCTAAAATGAGCATCAAAGCCCAGTAAAATCAGGAAGGGAAAACAATATGCTATGTTAAACAGTACTGTCTCAGATCTTAAAGGGTTATACAATAAAAGTCATACCCCCTTTGAGTTCTGGATGTGGCAAGCATTACCTAACATCCTCAGTCAGAATCCGACTATTTATGAGGTGATGAGAAAAAAATACAGCTCCTTCTCTTGTCAATAGGACATCTCCACTAGCCCTGATGGGGGCAGGGTGGGGGAGTGATACCTCAGATGTACTGAATCTTCTAGATACTGGAAAAGCAAAACATTCAATGCACACTTTGGAGCCATTATCCTCCTTAGTCAATTCACAGGGTCAAAGAGGTCATGAAAAAACTGTTACATCATATGTCTTACCTCTAGGCTGTTTTTACTTTCCTGGAAACCTGAAATAGGGATTTAAACAGATTTATCAAACCAGAAATAGAAATATTTATGTATGGAAACAGTGATGTTCCTAAACATTGCTCTTCTTTCTTTCTTTCTTTCTTTCTTTCTTTCTTTCTTTCTTTCTTTCCACACTGATATGGTTCTTAGAAGTATGTGGAGTGACTTAGAAATTACTTTTCTACGAAAAATCTCCTGTTTCTTATACACCATGAAACAAATTTTAGCTTAGGCTTTCAATCAATAATGAATAAGAAAAATACAAAATAGTTTACTTTTACCACTTTTTTACCTGTAGATCTCAGCATTTTTAAAAGTTCATAGACTCGTAGATTTTAAGGCCAGAAGGATCTGTTATGATCATTTAATCTGACCTCCGTTATAAAACAGGCCATGGAATGTCACTCAGGTACTCCTGTAGTGAGCCCGATAACTTCTGTTTGACTAAAACATATCACCCAGAAAAGCATTCAGTCTTCTGAAGACAGAGAATCCACCATTCCCTTTGACAGAATAGTTGGGTAAGTAGCAATATCATTAACCCCATGTCGCATATGGAGAAACTGGCCACAGACTGTCCATAACACTGATAATAATAAATCATTGGCAAAGTATAAGTCTTACAATGATCACATGTAAAAGCTTTTCAGTTGCACTTGACAAACAGTATAAGTAGCATTCCCAATAGTGAGTGTAAGCAGTATAGGGAACACTGTAAATACTGAGCTAATATTATATAGGGATCCAAAACAAGAAGGGAAAGGTACAAGTTTAGCTTCAGATTGCAAAACATGTTAAGCAAAATGTACGCTGTGCCCAGAGGCATGTATGGGTGATTAATAGAAACAAGTTTCTCCCTGTAGTGCGACTGCAATGATAAGACCATGGACTTTTCCCCATTCCCTTATTTTATCCCCGATTCCAAGGTCATTAAGCAGCAACAGTCTGGCTTTTAGCAACTCAGGATTTTTAACCATGCTGCACCATTTTCTCTCTGTATATTCCTTTCCATTTCTCTAGATGTACTTCCCCTGAACCTATTGCCTGCCCTAGAGTTGTAGGCAAGCTGCAAACCAAGTCACATTACTTGAGCCCTCCCTACTCTGGATCACAGAGATGAAGAACAGAAGCCAGGAGACTGGGCATGGCAATATGAAATGAAGACCCAAATATGGGACAAGAGACAGAAGCTTGACATTAATGCACAGAAAGAAGGTGCTGCTTGAGGAGAGCATTTTCTGGAACCAGGCACTGCAGGAGGAATGTGAGAGGTTTAGACAGCTAGGCCAACATAAAAGACAAGGCAAAGGGGAGGAAGTAAAAGAAAGAGGCATTTTTCTTTTGGCATAAAAATGCTTCCAGATGGCATCCATTTTCCAACACCTTCCTAGATGAGCTTCTAGGAAGCTCACCACCATATTTTGGGATTCAAAATAAAAACAAAACAAGAAATCAGTTTCTGCCTTAGCAGCTCTTTCTCCTCATTCTCTCCTGTCCCTTTCCAGTCCATTGAGAAGTCAACTCATTCTGTCAGTGATTTGCTGTGTGGTCATGGGCTCTCTAGTTCAGATCCTCAGAGATATCTAGGTGCCTAACTCCCATATAAATAGGGTGACCAGATGTCCCGATTTTATAGGGACAGTCCCAATATTTGAGGCTTTTTCTTATATAGAAGCCTATTACCCACCACCCCCTGTCCCGATTTTTCACACTTGCTGTCTGGTCACCTTACATATAAATCAATCGGAATTAGGTGCCAAACTATCTTTGAGTATCTGGGCCTCTGTGACTGTTTCCTCATCTCTAACATCGGGATAATGATACTGTTCCTTACCTACCTTGGTAAAACACCTTGAGGTCCATAGGCATAAAAACTAAAGCCAGTGTTTGGCTATGCTTGTAGCTCACTACTAGTGTTTTGTTGCTGGGCCCAATATGTATCCAAGCAGATTCCAATCCACTCCTTTTCCTGAGGCTCCCCTGTATTTCAGACAGGTGGGTCCTGGGTTACTGCACTTCCTGGATTACTATTGCAGCTGAACTAGCAAATTGGTTAGTCTCTAAGGTGCCACAAGTACTCCTTTTCTTTTAGCAAATTAGGCAATTCTGCTACAGGTAACTATTAAGGACAGGTTACACTTCAGGCTTCAGAGAGGCAATAGCAAACAAGGAGACATTTCTAGAGTTTGGGCTTCAGCAAACTCAAAAACAATACTCTAGTACTCTGTGCAATTCCTTGATTAGGAGATTCAAAAGACTATTGACTTTAATCCTAGGATAAACTTTATATTAATGGGATGGGTTTTTTTAAAGATATAACCACCATTCCATTATCTGTCATTAATTTTCCATGTGTTTCCCTTGCCATTGCTGTAAGGCTGAGTTCAGTTTGCTGAGGTAGATCAAATTACTTTACAAGCCAGGACATTGCTGGCTTGCTTACTTGCTTGAGGGAAGTTATGTTTGAGTGAGACCCAAGCAAAACAAGTGAGACTTGGTAACTTTCCAATGGGGAGGCACCAAATCTACACGATGTCAGGGGACTTGGGGGGCAAGGGGGCCCTAGTGTTTAATGTTTTTAAAGGGGTTGTTCTTTAGCTATTTTGGATTATTTGCAAAAGAATAGCTGCTCGTAGATATTTCCCCAAATATTGCTGCATCGCACTCTCAGCTTACAGACGTAAACCATAAAGCAATGTTAACTCATCAGGGGTAATATTCTGTTCTTTTAATTTTTTTAAATGTCACTCATAATAGACAAATACAACTGGAGGTTGGCCACAATAGATCAAATGATCTTTCTATGTTTCCAGAGTTCATGCGCAACAAATAATGTCTAATTTCTGCACTTTTTTCCTTTCAAAAAAATCAAGCGTTAAGTATTCAGGTAAGTGCTTCGCACAGTATTTAACCACTACCCTCTTCTCTTTCAGATCCTTCCTCTAAACATACTTCTTGCATGATGGCCACAAAATGTGAGTCAATAATAAAGATTTTTTTAAAATAGAGCAACCTGCCCCCTACTTTTAACTGAACCCTCAAGATGCACATAGGCCTAAACTGAGTAACAATGGGATCCAGTTACTCTTGTCTTTCCTCACCTCATCCCCTCCTTTCCCTTCTGTTTTTCACTCTTACTAATCTCATATAGCTAAATTAGATTTTAAATGTTTGGGGGCATGGTTTCCTGGTTTTTCTGTAAAGTACAAAGTACACTTTTGGGTATTCTAAAAGTCCTTGAAGAGTCAAGGGTGGGATTGTCAAAAGGAGTTGGGCAGTGATCTCCTTCAGGGACCTTTGAAAATCCCACACCAAATACCTTACACAGCACATGGGCTAAACTGGAATATCTCACACGGTGTACACACATGGGCTAAGTTGGAAGGACCTGAGAGCAGCCCAAAGATGGGAAATACTGTGGCAGTTACTGTTCTAGCTTGCGCATCTGTTTAATCTAGAGATAAAGCTGTCTGGAAACTGATTAGACTGCTCTTGTTCTCTAAGTCCTGAGAGATCTTCCATTTTCGCTTAATAAAAGTTAAGCATTTTATTAAAGAAACCATAAACAGATGGTCTGTGAAGACTGTGTGAATGATGAACTATAAGAGTCATATTATCATTGTCATTATTTAATATTTATATATGATCATAGCAGTGAGAGACCCCAATCAGGATAAGGGCCCTACTCTGCTAGGCATTGTTCAAATACATATGGGGACATGATCCATGCTCTGAAGAGTTTACAATCTAAGGCTATATCTATACTAGAGACCTTACAGCGGCACAGCTGTACGGATGCAGCAGACCCACTGTAAGATCTCTCATGTAGCCGCTCTGTGCAGATGGGAGAGAGCTCTCCCATCGATATAAGTAAACCAACCTCAACGAGTGGCAGTAGCTATGTCTGTGGGAGAAGCTCTCCTGCTGACACAGTGCTGTGCACTCTGCCACTTATGCTGGCGAAACTTATGTTGCTGGGGGTGTGTTTTTTTCACACCCCTCAGCGACATGAGTTCTGCCAATGTAAGTGGTAGTGTAGACATGGCCTATGATTAGGTGTGGCAGGGCCCACCCACTGCTGCTTCCGCTCAAGTCCACTAACTCAGAGACCTTTTTTGCTGGTAAAACATCCCATGCACCTGATTTACAATATTGGTTTCCACCATCCTTATTCACTATATAGCCTCACCCCTACAGTCCTACAGAACCCTCAGCTCCTGAGACAAGCAGGGGAAAGCAATCTCTTTTTCCCTCCCTCTGTCTGTTTCCTCCCATCCTAATTCCTTCCTGTGCTTTTCGTATCATCTGCCTCATGGCCTAGTTATCCTTATTTCTCCTCAGCCCATCGGTTAGGCACAGCTCTTCTCAATGAGGTCCGCTCTGGGGTGATTAATTGGAGCTGAAGTGACCAGAGGGCTGGCTCAGCTTCTGTTGCCCAGCGCTCTGTCACACTGGGATTTTCAAAAGGAGTTAGGCACCTGAATGCCATTGTAAGTCAATGGAATTGGGTGCCTACCACCCTGAAGCTCCTTTGAAATCCCAGCCTAAGATGACAAGTGACATAAAGGGTGGGGGGAAGGAATATATGCAAATACATGCTGTTTTGGTACACATTTTGCAATTTTTTCTGTACAATTATAAAGTAAATTCCAACTATTTCATCTTACCCCTCTACGAGACATTATAATATGGGGATTTCTTATTGGCATCATGGCCAGTGTGAGCCATCATGGCCAGTGTGAGCCTTGCTGAGAGATCTGAAGGAAGAGAGGGGGATAGCCTGATGGATCACGTTACAGGGTTGTTACATGGGTTAGGGGCAGTGTGGAAGAAAGCAAGTTTTGGGGGTAGGAGAACAGGATATGAGGCAGGAACAGTCTAGTAGAGGGTGCAGAGATGTGAAGAGCACTGAAGACAAGAGCTTTGACGTCAATGCCATTAAACAGAGGGGCAATGGAGGCATTCAAAGGAGAGTTGATATAATCAGAGCATGGACAAGGGAGCTCATCTTAACATTTGTGTATTGTACGGAGCAGAGTAGATCATGTGGGGTGTAAGTAGGGAGGCTGCAAAGGAAGAGGTGACAGTCATTAAGAGGGAAGATAATGAGGGCTTAGAGAAGCGTTATGGCTATCTGGATAGAAAGAAAAAGACAGATCATAGACGTGTTATGGATTTGGAGGTCAAGCGAGAGAGAGAGAGAGAGAGAGAGAGAGAGAGGAATCAAAAATTATCCCCAGGTTATGGGCCTGAGTGAGAGGAATGGTGACGATATCAGCCAGGACAAAGAATGGGGACAATGGAGAGGGATTAGGAGGGAAGATTTGGCCATGGTCAATTTAAGATGTCAGCGAGACAGCCAAGAGAGGATGTCAGGGTAACAGGCTAAGATGCAGGATTAGATAGAGGGACACAGATCAGAAGGGAAGAGGTAGATTGCCATGTCAGTGGCATAAAAGTGGTAGATTTCTAACTCCGGCATTATATGAGCAGATGAGGTCACCCAGAGAGAGGGTGTAATGAAAGAAGAGGATGAGCCTAAGGATGGACCCCGAGAGATTCCCAAGGAGAGTGGAAGAGGAAGGGGAACCATCAAAACAGAAGCTGAATGAGCAAACCAAGAAGCAGAAGGAAAACCAGGAGAGGACAGTCATGAAAGCCAAGAAAGGATGAGTTTTCAATTAATGTGATCAGCATTGTTAAAAGAAGAAGAGAGGTGAAGGAGGATGAGGATGAAGAACAGACCCTGAGATTTAGCCAGGAAAAGACAGAAGAGACTGTAGACAGTGGGGTTTCTGTGCTTTGATATGAAAATCCTTACTAACCAGACGCTTGGCTGGACTATATGAAACCCACACTGGAATAATTAAAATAAAAGTTGTTCACTGAAATTATTTTTGGTGGGCATGTTTGGATCAGTATATTGAATTTTTGAGCACACAGTATGACACATGCCAAGAAGGCAGTAACATGGCTGCCATTGCATCATGCCATTCCTTGACAATGGGCTCAGAACCAGTGATGGAGGACTGATACTTACTTTGCAGTGAAGGACAATCTAATATTGCTGATGACAGTCAACACATATTCAGTATGGCCAGAGGTTGTGGCCCTCATTCTGACCCAGGGCCAGATTTAGGGCAGGCATCCCAGGCAACTGCCTGGGATGCTGGTCTTGGGGGGCGCCAGGCTCGGGGTGCTGTTTTTGTTGTGAGCAACAAAAGGAAAAATATAATGTTTGGAGTAAAATGTTTCACATATTCCATATGTGGATTACTTTTTCACTAACCTCCTAGAATGTTCTGGACCTTTGTAGGAACCTTCTTGGAACCTTCCAGATTTTCTGAGAACTACATTTTCCTCAAACCTCCTAGAATGTTGTCAGCCAGGCCCCCGCAGGTACATAAGAGGTGGGGCATCATCAGTCAGTCAGTTTTTCCCCAGTAGAACAATAAAAGATGCCCCCAAAGAAGCCTTCAGGAGCACAGTATACAAAGTGAAAAGCTCAATTGTAATCTAGTTTGCAGCAAGGGGCAAATTTGATGGGAAAATATCTGAAACAAAACAACACAGACCAGGCTTTAGGCAGTAGTGATCATCCCAGTGCAGAAGAAATCAAGAAGCAAAGCGTAAATGATGAAAGTCCTATTACTATGGAATTAGCAGATTTACCTGAAGATAGGAATAGAAATATGAGGAAAGTGATGGAGAATTGCCCAGTTTTCCTGGTGACATAAAGAAGAGTGATGATAAAGAAGAATGTGGCTCACCTGAAAAGGAGAGTAAAGACTAAGAAAAACCTGATTTACATGAAAAGGAGAGAAACGAAAAAGAAGAATCAGCCTTGCATGATGATAGAAACAGCAGTGAGAAAAACTGAACACCACAAATAGATACATCAGATCCTACTTGATGGCTGGCGACCCTAAACGCTGTCGGTATTTATCGTACAATTTTGAACAGGCCGGGCAAAATCAAGGATATGACGTTTCCAGTAACTGAGCAGAAGCAACACTTCTCAAAGTCACACTGCGAAAGAGTGCTCAAAAGTGGTGAGAAATTGAATCGGCGTTGCCTAGTTTACTCAAAATCAACTGACAGAGTGTTCTGGTTTTGTTGCAAAATATTTTATTAGAATGCCCAATCATTTCTTGCGCTTTCTGGGTAGAATTACTGGCATAATTTAGCTGGTGCTCTGAAGAACATGAAAAGTCACCCGGCCATTTTATGGTCCATTCCAAATGGATGGAGGTCGAGTCCAGCCTCAAGCTGAATAAATGCACAGATGCAGAAAAACAGCACATTATTAGAAACCCAGTATTGGAGGAATGTGCTGGTGTGTTTGATCTCAATTACCCTCTTCCTTGCAAAGAATAATTTGGCTTTCCAAGATTCCTCGGATAAGTTGTTCACTGAACATAATGGTAATTTCCTCGGTTTGGCAGAGCTTCTTGGAAAATACGATGATGTCATGTGTGAGCACCTACATTGAGTAGTTGTAAAGAAGCTATGGATCATGACTGCAGCAAAACAATTCAAAATGAATTGATTGACCTTATGGTATTGAAAAACATATTGATGCAGCTCAGCCAAGCGAAGTACTACACCATACTACTGGACTGCACTCCCGACATTAGTCACAGTGAAAAGATGTCATTTACAGTAAGATTTGTTGACGATGAGGATGGCTGTATCCAAGTAAATGAACACTGTCTCTGTTTCCAATCTGTGGACAACTCTACTGGAAAAGACCTACAGAACTGTCTATGAATATCTTGAATGAGAATAAAATAAAGCTTCAGGACTGTCACGACCAAGGCTATGACAATAGCGTGAACATAAAGGGAAGAAACAGTGGCTTCTAGGGAAGAATCCAAGAGCTTTCTTTGTGGCTGTGGCTGCCATTCCCTTAACCTGGTTGTGACAGATGCAGTGTCATGTTCTTTAGATTCAATATCTGTCTTCGGAGTACTGCAAAGGATATACCACCTGTTTTCAGCATCAACTATCAGGTGGAAGATCCTCATGGACAATGTTACAGATCTGTCTGTGAAGCCACTAAGTGATGCTCATTGGGAGAGCCGCATTGACAGCATAAGGCCAGTGAGGTACCAAGTGACTGAGGTTTACAATGCCCTGATGGAACTGGCGCAGTCAAGTAAAGCCCAGGCCAGAATCCGACATCAGGCGCAAAGCCTGGCAAAGCAGATCATTGACTTCATATAAGGAGACAAAAGAAGTCATATCATACAATGGCCTCCAAATCTGAGGAATTTGGGCACTCTTAAAGAGGAATAGTATCAAATATACCTGATCAGCTGCTTACCTCCTTTCAACAAATGCACTGGCAAATGGGTTGTTGCAACTCAAAAGAGCAATAGAAAATCTGCCCCACTTTGTGTCTTGTCATGCAATCTCTCAAACAACACTGCAGAAAAGCCAGGTAGCATTATTTTTTCAAATGCTACCTTAGAACAAGATTTTCTTCATGAAATTCCACAAAGCAAAGCAACTGCCACAAATATGAGACGAAGCAGAAAAATTGTCAGTACGAGAGACTGAAGTCTGATTGAATCATCTCTCCGAAACAACAGTGTTGGCCTGAAATTACAGGGGAAAAGAGAGAAGAAAGTAAAATAGAGGAGCAATAAAAAGGGTATTGGAAATAGTTATCTATCTTCAAACTGTAAATGGCAAAATTCCTGTCAAACATGTTTATTGTGTGAGAGTGCCATTGGACTCTGAAACTATGCAGACACCAGGTTTAATTCTGACCTGTGTATCCCTGGGCAGCTGAAAGTCTACCCGATAGGGGTCTTGCAGTGGCATAAGGCACCCACAACTGCTGCTCCACTAGTTCACATCCCATGCTGGGAAGGGGCGTGATGGCTATGCACATTGATTACAGTTGCCAACCTTCTAATTGCACAAAACCAAACTCCCCTGCCCTGCCCCTGCTCTGAGGCCCTGCCCCTGCCCCACCCCTGCTTACTCCATCCCACCTCTGTCCGTTGGTTGCTTTCCATCACCCTCACTCACTTTCACCGGGCTGGGGCAGGGGGTTGGGGTGTGGGCGAGTGAGGACTCCAGCTAGGGGTGTGTCAAGGTTCCTTCCCCACTCTGAACTCTAGGGTACAGATGTGGGGACCTGCATGAAAGACCCCCTAAGCTTATTCTTACCAGCTTAGGTTAAAACTTCCCCAAGGTACAAACTTTTACCTTTTGTCCTTCAACCTTTATGCTGCCACCACCAAGCGTCTCACAAAAATAACAGGGGAAGTGCCCACTGGGAAACGTCTCCCCCCGCCCCCCCCCCCCCGCATATCCCCCCAAGCACTACACCCTCTTTCCTGGGGAAGGCTTGATAAAAATCCTCACCAATTTGCATAGGTGAACACAGATCCAAACCCTTGGATCTTAAGAACAATGAAAAAGCAATCAGGTTCTTCAAAAAAAAATTTAATTAAAGAAAAGGTAAAAGAATCACCTCAGTAAAATCAGGATGGTAAACACCTTACAGGGTAATCAGATTCAAAACATAGAGAATCCCTCTAGGCAAAACCTTAAGTTACAAAAAGACACAAAAACAGGAATATACATTCCATTCAGCACAACTTATTTTATCAGCCATTTAAACAAAACAGAATCTAACGCATATCTAACTAGATACCTTATTTAACTCTTTACAGGAGTTCTGACCTGCATTCCTGCTCTGGTCCCAGCAAAAGCATCACACACAGAGACAGACCCTTTGTTTCCCCCCACCCCCTCCAGCTTTGAAAGTATCTTGTCTCCTCATTGGTCATTTTGGTCAGGTGCCAGCGAGGTTATCCTAGCTTCTTAACCCTTTACAGGTGAAAGGGTTTTTCCTCTGGCCAGGAGGGATTTAAAGGTGTTTACCCTTCCCTTTATATTTATGACAGGGTGCATGCTCTGGGGGGGCCAGGGATGAGGGGTTTGGGGTGTAGAAGGGGGTTCTGGTCTGGGGCAGGGATGCTGAAGGGGGTGCAGGCTCCAGCTGGGGGTGTGGGCTCTGCAGAGGGCCTGAGGATGAAGGGTTTGGGGTGCAGTAGGGGGCTCAGGACTGGGGCAGGGGGTTGGGGTATTGGGGGCATATGGGGTGCAGGCTCCGGGAGGGAGTTTGGGTGCAGGACGGGGCTCCGGGCTGGGGCAGGGATGCAGAAGGGGGTGAAGGCTCTGGCTGGGGGGTGCGGACTCTGGGGTGGAGCTGGGGATGAGGGGTTTAGGGTGCAAGAGTGGACTCCGGGCTGGGAGTTTGTGGTGTGGGGTCCCGGCAGCACTTCCTGCGGCTCCCAGGAAGCGGCCGACAGGTCCCTGCAGCGCCTAGGAACATGGGCAGCCAGGGAGGTTCTGCACACTGCCCTCACGCTTGCAGTCCTGCAGCTCCCATTGGTCACGGTTTCTGGCCAATGGGAGCTGCAGAGCTGACCAGAGCTGCCAGGGTTCCATTTCTTCTGGGCGTTCCGGTCAAAAACCGGATGCCTGGAAACCCTAACACTGATGCACTGGTGGATTTTTACCCTGTGCAATCTCCACTGGTTGATCTCCTGTGAAGCCCCACCCACAGTTTCAAACTGTCCTTCCCTGGCAAAACCCCTGCAATGGCCAATGATAGGAGAAATAGGGACTACTTTTCCTGAGCGTGACTCCCTGCTCCAGGACAGCAACCCCTCCTGATGCAGTTTGTTTTTCTCTTATTTGAAGATTCCCTCCTCTTACTCCCACCCCCATCATTGGACAATGCAGAGGCTCATTAGAGTAATCCTGCTATTATGCAGATGCTCCTTCGAGACAATATGTTCCAAATGAGACTCTTAGGGAAAAGCAAAACAAAAATGCATCCCTGTATTTTTCTTATTTATAACTTGGGAATTACTTATTTTCAGGGCTAAGGGGCTTGATATGGGCTTTGCATGATATTTAAGTCAGTAATTAAAGGGTTACTTACCTCACAGTATACATACATGGCCTAAGATGGAGTCTCTGTGAGCGGTTGTGTTTCTGTCAGATGAAAGTTAAGCATTGTGTTAAGAAAATCCAAGCAGTGGCTTGAAATTCCTCAGAACACAACAGAAAGTAAAGTACGTGTGCTGTTCTCCTCTAAAAGCCCAGCGTAGAGAACTGGAAAGGAAAGCAGCAGCTCTCTTAAGATGGCAGTTTATTCTTTCAAAGCAGAAAGTCTATTGTGGGGCCTTGCTGCTGTCTTATGTTATTAATGGATTCACTTTGGTGGAAATCTTGTTTTTACTATATGTGTTTGGTGATTTCATCTCACGGATAACAGACTAGTGCCTGTCCATGCCACACAACCAAAAAAGAACAGGCAGTTTCTGCTTAATTGGGCCTCAGCAGTGGAACAACCAAGTTGCTCTCAGCTTGCATAGAGCCTGCCTGTCCTATGCCGGCCTCTAGCTAGTTCTGTTATGTCCCTCCTTTTCCTGAGCACTAAGTTCACCTTCAGAAAAGTATTATCTAAACCTTAGTGGGCTTATGCTGCTTATAGTCATCTGTCTGAACCACAAACATCTAGTGCCAGATTATTGCTTCCAAGAAACTCAGATCTACTGGGTCTGAGGTCATGAAGCTAGTCTTGACTCACAGTTACTGCTCTCTTACAGAATATTTCAGCATTTATTGTATACTTTAAGATGTCAAGAATAGTTTTTGTGTAAGCACATTAAGAGTAAGATGCCAATCTGTATCCAGATATTTAGGCCAAACTTCAAAACTAGGCATCAGTTTTGGATGCCTCAATTGGATGTCTTCAGTTGGTCACTGAAAACTGGGGCACCTCATTTTGGTTGGCCCATTTTGAAAATGTAGGCTGTATTCTGCTCCATTAGGAAAGTACAGGTTTAGACACATCTCATGTCATAAATATCTATTCCTTCATCCTTCTTGCCCAGACAAACACATAAAGAGAGAGAGAGAGAGAGAGAGAGAGAGAGAGAGAGAGCTTTTATTTTGAAACATCAAGGGCCTCAAGAATTTCATTTACAATTCGGTAAATCCAGAGTAACTCCATTGACAGTAATGGAGTCACACAGGGGTAAATTTGGCACTTCACCTCTTTCCATGCCTCATTATGTTTTTGCTTTTCTAGACTGCCTTTAAGAAAAAAAAAAGATCTTAGAGCCATTTGATAGATATACTGTTCACAGCTTACAGCGGGGGCTCATGTCAGCACACTCAGGAGAATGCCTTCAAAACACTACACCCATTTGAATTCAAGTGTTTCAGGTGTTTCCTAACACTCTTAAGGGCTTATAAATAGAAACAAGGCAATATATCAGACATTTTAGCTACCCATTTTATTTGAAATACTTCAACAAAGATACAATGTCCTGTATTTTTCATAATGCAGAAATATAAGATTCTGACTTAACAGTTTCCATCAATCCCAGCTTGGCAGTGGGGATTTCAAACTTGGGACTTCATACCATTCTACTTATCATTATCAAGGCCTGGTGCAGCAGATCGCAAATACGGTTTACACAGACTTGCTTTTTGGCTCCCAAATTGGAAGCAGCCAGCTAGTTTGCACAAGTCTCCCATTCTGAAGTACGTGCAATTTATTTGAGCTGATAGAAAGGATAAGAATCAACTGCCTGTTTCCCAGTTAATAAAAAGCATACAATGAGAGCCGAGCTTTGCCAGCATATTTTGTTTACCCCAAAAAATGTTTGGCAACAAATGTGAAATCGGAAATGAACTCAGTATCTGATTATTTTTATTTTGAAGAATTAAATCCTCTGGGGGAAAGGCTTGTCTAGAACAGTCCTTTGTGCAGATGAGTAATTAGCTCAAATACATACCTCTGAAGAAAACAGCAGATTATTCTGAATCTCACGGTAGGACACAACATTATCAATCCAGTCTTGTGAGGTAACTCCCTTCCCTTCATGTGTCATTATATAACACCTGCGTCTGTAATTTTCACTCCATGCATCTGAAGAAGTGGTGTTTTACTCACTAAAGCTTATGCCCAAATAAATCTGTTAGTGTTTAAGGTGCCACCAGACTCCTTGTTTTTGTGGATACAGACTAACACGGCTACTCCCTGATACTTGAATCCAGTCTTGAACATTACAAGTCTGATTGTCCTCTCATGTAACTTCAGTGTATGTCAGGAATAAATCCATTTAACTCAATGGATTATATGGATGTAAGTAAGATGAGAGTTTCAAAATATGGACTAGATTCCACAACACTTATTCGGGCAAAACTGAAGTCAGTATGACCATATGGGTTCAATCCAAAGTGGCTGATTGGTGCAAGATGATTATTCAAAGTAAATTTTTTCCCTCTCTTGTCTATACAATAAAATTCCAGGACACTCTGCCTCTGTGTCACGCTGAAGCCTAGAATGTCTGCTGAGTCAGTGTGAAGCAATGGAAACAGCTACAAGCACAGCTGTGAGCTCTTTTTGTTTAGAGCAGTGGTTTTTAATCTTTACTGCAACCTGCACCCCTGTGGTTCTCAAAATATGTTGTTGCACCCCTTATCAAAAATCATTGAAGTAGGTCAGTTCTTTAAACCTAGAAATATCATAGCTATAGAATGAAAGAGATAGAATTATTTTAATTTCGCAGTAAAAATTAAGAATACATGAAAAAGTACACACTTTTTTTAAGTTTACCAGCTCAGTGACTCTTCTGCTGTTGCTTTTGTTCCATGATGTTTGAGAAATGAGGAAATTTTTTTTGAAATAGCCACACGCATGTCATCACTCGCATTTAGGTGGTTTCTGGCCTTTGTTTTGATGTGTAAGAGTGATGAAAACCCTCTCTCACACCAGTATGTAGTCGCAAGTGGCACAAGGATCTTCAGTGCTGTCTTTGCCAGTTGTGGAAACGGTGCTAGTTGAGCACACCAGAAATTCTCAAGCTTCATTGATCCAGTATCCATTTCTTTGCCACATCAAGATCTCCAGTGGAAAAATATCCTTGGAAAGAGTCCCTCAACTGTTGCAAATGCTATGTCACTTCAGTTGCGATGGTCATTCCTTCATTTTCCAAAACAACTATTTCTTCAAAAGGAAAGTTAGTGACATTTCTTTTCTCAACACACTTTATCCAAACTGGAAGTTTCCGAATAAAAGCAAATAACTTCTTTCTGGCCGTTACCGTATTCATCCCAGTTCCTCGCATAGATGTGTTGAGTTCATTTAGGTGTGTAAATACATTTGCCATGTACATTGGTTTGATGAAACAAAGTAGCTGTACTTACTTGCCTGTGCTTAATTTGTGTTTTCAATGATTTACCTTCTAAAAAAATATGGCATATCTCGCACCCCCAGAAAAGGCATCTCGCACCCCCATGGGGTGCATGCACCCCAGGTTAAGAACCACTGGTTTAGAGTAACACAAGGCTCAATCATCACTAGGATTCCTGGTCTATTACTGTTCAATTTTTAAGTTCTTAGTCATCTTGACTTTACAAATTACACCTGTATAACAGCTTCAAAAATCCTATTGGATTGAGTGGGTGGTCACCTTAGTCAGCAGACCCAGATAGGAAGTGGCAGGAGGAAAGCACCCTTCTGGACAGCCTGGGAGGGTGTGGAGGCCTGGAGATGCTCCTTCCAAAAGGTAGCATTGATGAGGTGGGACCATAGGAGGAGACAGAGATGGAAGTGTCACAGGAACAGCTGTCTGGTATCTGCCATTTTGGTTTGGATGCAAGATATGAATTTGAACCTGCACTGCTGTGAGCATTCAAAACTTCACCTCAACCTGAATTATAAAATTGGCAACAGCCAGGTCCAGACACCACCAGAGTAGCACAGCTTGAGAAGAAACATAATTTTCAGGGAGTTCTTTTTTTATTCCTTGGCTGATCGACTATTGACTTTAGAGGTCAGCTCTGCATTGCCCTAGAGCTCCATTGGCTAATGCTTCTGGTCTCATCCTACTGTAACCAGCTTCAGTGCAAGGTGTGACCCCTTGTGCTGTGCTATGTCAGGCCCCTCTCGAGGTCTGGCAGCATGCTCCGAGGGTGAAGGCAAGAGGCTGGAGGTAAGTGCTCTTGGCACTCCAAGCACCAGGCTGCAACCCTCGGTGAGTTCATGCATGCGTCCCGTTTAGCAGATAAGAAACCAAAAAGGTGCAAACAGCTAGGCACAAGGACTTCAAATTATAATGAAAAAATAAAGCCAACAGTTCCTATTCCAGCTTCTAGGGCAGCCCAGTACCGGGATACAAAGGCAACAGTCTGTTGGGGATCCCTTCCAAATCAACCTCCTAACAATGTGGTTGCTATCACTGCTTATAGTCCACTGTGCAGTATCCTGTTGCTGTGATTACTGCTGCTTCTTTTTTCAGTTCTCATTGGTATAATCCCAGCTTTCAGCCTGTTTGCTGCCTGGCCTTCCCTCTGCAGCCACCTCCCCATCTACTGCCTCCAGCCTGCTGCTCCTGCTTTCATGCAACATTTGTCTCCCTCCTGAGTCTAGCCCCCTCTGACTTCAGGTTACTACTTCCTTTTCCTATACTCTAAGGATTTGGGCTGGATTTTAAACAGGGTAACACAGTGCTCTGCACTGGTTAGATCCTTTCCTTACAACTCAGCCAGAGTGGAGGGAAGGTACGCTGTAATGGGCCAGCAGGTTCATTACAACACAATGCTACATTATTCCTTGGCTCCTGCCCCTCAGTCCTGATCCTAGTGTGTTACAATACAAGCGGTGGTGAGTGCAGATCAGAGTAGGAAGAGAAACTCACCACCAGTTGTTGAATAGGTTTGGAGCCCCAGACACTTCCTAGCCAGGCACCTGCTCCTCCTGCTGCTTGCATAACAGAGTCTTCCACAAGATGCATTCACCATTCACCAGCCAGTGAAGAGGCCAGTGAAGAAGGAGCTCTGAGGCAACTGAGATTCCCCCAAGACCAGAATATGGGGAACTGCCATATGCACACCTTTTATTATAATCCCTGCTCAGCACCTCTAGCTTGGTTCACAGACACCAACATACAGGCTTCTGTAAGGGTTACCGACTTAGCACTTCTAGCTTTCTGGGCTATTGTCAAGGCTGAGGTCTCTGGATAACACCGAGACACTAGTTTTGGTAAGGTTACCGGCTCAGCAATCCTAATTTTCTGGACTGATGTGAAATTACAGGCCTCTGTGTAGTTATTGGCTCAGCATGGCCCCATGTAGTAGATTTATACTCTCATCAGAAAGAGTTTCAAAACATTTAAATCATTCTTTATTGAGATGCTTGAGATCAGTCACACAAGCTTGCAGGTTCAAAAAGATTACCTTGTGATTAGTTTGTGTTTTCTAAAAATTATGGATGAGCCTGCACTTCCTGGTTTTGGTTGAAAAAGTCAAAATACCTTGAGAAATTATCTTGCAGAATCGACATGCTAGGCAAAATAAAACTGTGACTCAAGATCTCACCCTACAGCTTGAGCATGCGAGATTTCAAGCATCGTGTCCAGTGGCACTTTATTCTGTAGATTTTTGTTACAGGGATGCGATTTCTGTGAGAGCTCTACTGGTTAGCTTGTCATTATTGTTTTTATCATCTTTTGCTGTTATTGGAATATTGTAATTAAAATATAATGGGTTGCATTCTGAGGAACTTGGCCTCACCCAAGATGTGTAAAAATAAACACATTTCCCCATTTGAATGGATTATCCTTTGTGCTGGAATAAACAAAAATTTAAATGTCTATTTAGGCATTTGCTCACTTTTCCAAGACATCTCATGGGGCCTGAATGACACATCTGAGTAGACTGTTGCACATGTCCACAATGTATTTTAGTAGTGCCTTTGAGGAATGTGTTCTCTCAAAGTATATTGTGGTGTGAGCTTTTAAAACAGGCCACTTTTGGTTTTCTTTCATTATAAACATAGAAGGTAATTAGCCAGGAGATTTAAGTTAACAGTTAAACACAAATGCAACAGAATAAGTTGTTTGATTCCCTTTGGGTTCCCAGAGAAGTAGCAAAGAAGGAGAGTTAGTCTTGTTATAAGAATTTGTCACCAGTGCTGCCTGCAAATGTCTTCCATGTCTTGTTATTGCACAGACCACCAGATCCTAAAGCCAGAACTGTATCGCCTTATCTTTCCTTCTACAGCTCTAATCCAATGCTGCGTTGGTTTCTTTTGTTTGTTTTTTTTGTTGTTTTTTGTCTCAGTGAATTGCTTTGGTGTTCCAATATGGTGTTTGCAATCATTTCTAGAAAGCCAGGAGCCACATCTTCTCCCAGTCTCATCAAAACAGCACAATGCTAGTTCCCAGTATTTCAACTCTCTATGGATAGTGTCACATCTTTTAACGCCTGTGACTGTGCTCAGCTTTTATCTCAATTAGTGAAGAGCAATCAAACAACCTAAGGCTGGCAACCTTTAGATTCTGATTAGAGAGGCAGTCACATTGTATCTGTTAGTCTAGCTACACACACAGCTGGCTTGTCCTAGAAGGACTATGACCCTACTGACAGGTTTCAGAGTAACAGCCGTGTTAGTCTGTATTTGCAAAAAGAAAAGGAGTACTTGTGGCACCTTAGAGACTAGCCAATTTATTTGAGCATGAGCTTTCGTGAGCTACAGCTCACTTCATCAGATGCATACCGTGGAAACTGCAGCAGACTTTATATATACACAGAGAATATGAAACAATACCTCCTCCCACCCCACTGTCCTGCTGGTAATAGCTTATCTAAAGTGATCATCAGGTTAGGCCATTTCCAGCACAAATCCAGGTTTTCTCACCCTCCACTCCCCCCACACAAATTCACTCTCCTGCTGGTGATAGCCCATCCAAAGTGACAACTCTTTACACAATGTGCATGATAATCAAGTTAGGCCATTTTCTGCACAAATCCAGGTTCTCTCACTCCCTCACCCCCCTCCAAAAACCCACCCCCATACACACACAAACTCACTCTCCTGCTGGTAATAGCTCATCCAAACTGACCACTCTCCAAGTTTAAATCCAAGTTAAACCAGAACATCTGGGGGGGGGGTAGGAAAAAACAAGAGGAAATAGGCTACCTTGCATAATGACTTAGCCACTCCCAGTCTCTATTTAAGCCTAAATTAATAGTATCCAATTTGCAAATGAATTCCAATTCAGCAGTTTCTCACTGGAGTCTGGATTTGAAGTTTTTTTGTTTTAAGATAGCGACCTTCATGTCTGTGATTGCGTGACCAGAGAGATTGAAGTGTTCTCCGACTGGTTTATGAATGTTATAATTCTTGACATCTGATTTGTGTCCATTTATTCTTTTACGTAGAGACTGTCCAGTTTGACCAATGTACATGGCAGAGGGGCATTGCTGGCACATGATGGCATATATCACATTGGTGGATGTGCAGGTGAACGAGCCTCTGATAGTGTGGCTGATGTTATTAGGCCCTGTGATGGTGTCCCCTGAATAGATATGTGGGCACAATTGGCAACGGGCTTTGTTGCAAGGATAAGTTCCTGGGTTAGTGGTTCTGTTGTGTGGTATGTGGTTGTTGGTGAGTATTTGCTTTAGGTTGCGGGGCTGTCTGTAGGCAAGGACTGGCCTGTCTCCCAAGATTTGTGAGAGTGTTGGGTCATCCTTTAGGATAGGTTGTAGATCCTTAATAATGCGTTGGAGGGGTTTTATTTGGGGGCTGAAGGTGACGGCTAGTTTGATTTAAACTTGGAGAGTGGTCAGTTTGGATGAGCTATTACCAGCAGGAGAGTGAGTTTTTGTGTGTATGGGGGTGGGTTTTTGGAGGGGGGTGAGGGAGTGAGAGAACCTGGATTTGTGCAGAAAATGGCCTAACTTGATTATCATGCACATTGTGTAAAGAGTTGTCACTTTGGATGGGCTATCACCAGCAGGAGAGTGAATTTGTGTGGGGGGAGTGGAGGGTGAGAAAACCTGGATTTGTGCTGGAAATGGCCTAACCTGATGATTACTTTAGATAAGCTATTACCAGCAGGACAGTGGGGTGGGAGGAGGTATTGTTTCATATTCTCTGTGTATATATAAAGTCTGCTGCAGTTTCCACAGTATGCATCTGATGAAGTGAGCTGTAGCTCACGAAAGCTCATGCTCAAATAAATTGGTTAGTCTCTAAGGTGCCACAAGTACTCCTTTTCTTTTTATGACCCTACTGTAGTCTTTAACTCGGCCTAAAAAAGATCTTCTGGCCTAAAATTCTGGTTTTTGGTATTTTCATATATTTCCCTTTGATTTATTTGCTTTACCCCAACTTTGGATTGGACAAGACATGAATGTTTAGGGGAAGGTTCTGCCCCCGCCCCCAGCATGCTGGATAGACTCAGGGGATATGGCATGGTTGCACTGTGGTTGGAGGCCCAAGGTGAATTGTTGCTGTGTTAGCCAGAATTCCTCCTTGGGGCTTCCAGGAAGTACACACTGGAATGGTAGCTCTGCTATCCTTGTAGAGAGTGCAGCAAGCTTCTCTCTCCATGTCAGCTAGCTTTGTAGGCCAAAGTATGTGACTGGAGGGAGAGGAGGAAGGAGGCCATGGTCCCCCGTAAGGATGGTTAGCACAATGGGAGAAGGGATGAGTATTCCGTACCCTTCCCCTCTGTGCCTTGATACAAGAGATGGCTAAGATAAGGCCCTTTATTTGTTCTGTGCTCATTTAATAATAAATATTATGAATATCTAATTTTCAAAGAGAAAGCAAACAAAACTGGATAGGTTGGACTGAACAGAAAAGGCTGTAGGAGTTTCTGTGCAACAGGGCAGACTTTTTGTATCTCTGTTTAAGCAGACATTAAGAATACATGATCACTGACACTCAGTGAAGAAAGAGGTTGTGCTGGGTAACTTTTTGGAAAGTCCATTGCTAGTGAGGACTGTGGTGAAGAATGCAGAAGTCAGGCTAAAAAGATAAATGCCAATGGAAGCTTCATTGGTCTTACAGTAGTTAGCAAAAGGAACATGCCAGGCATTTAGGACAAGGGGCCAATCCTCACTGACAATTTTAGCCATCAAAAATGAAAAATCTAGGTACAAATATTGAACTGAATGTTAAGTATTTGGAATCATTCATGATATTTGTATATTTGCAATGCTAAACTTTTGTATCTGTTTTTTGGCACCTGAAATGGGCTGAGCTTCCCCAAAATGGCAATGCTACTGTTCCCCAGAACCTATAAAGTAACTTCTGCTATGCTGGTCCTTTCAGACTCACTCCAAGCTGAAATGACATACAAAGCTTTGAACAGGAAGTTGTGACATGGTGGGGGCCATATTTTGGCCAGAAGCCTTTCAGTGTGATGTGGTGTCACCTCAAGGTGATGACATCTCTGCTTTTAGAAACGTAGAGTGTTCTCCTGAGATCTATCGTTTCAGAGAATCTCATCTGAGATGCACAGTCTCACTGTTTGAAACTAAATGAGGATGCCATTGACATCACTGAAGTTCAGTTTGATATATTTTTTTCTTTTTTACTTATTAATAGATTAACATACATCTTAAAAATTGTTTTACAACTTAAACAGAGATAAATGTAGTATAGACAAAATTATATTTCACCTCCAGAAACCCTAAAGCTGTATTGATGAGACCTGCCACCGGTCACTTTCTTCAGCTGTGTGGTATTGATCACATAGTGTGGTTGATTCTTTTCTACTCTTCAGCTTCCTCTTCTGTCCTGTCAGGTTATAGTGAAAGATTTTAGCCAACACTATCTCATGTTTAGGTCCAAACTTCTGTTTTTCTTACATGTAGATTTGTAATCTGTTTATTAGTTGTCGCATACAAACTCAACTGTATATGATATTAAGCTAGTCTCCTTTTTCCTCATTTTAGTGTCTTAATTTTGAGTTTAATTTTTACTATTGTTGAAGGGGTTTCTCCCTTCCTTAGTGTTCAAAAAAAAAGTTCTCAAACTATCAGATTTGGTAGCAGGCAATGACCCTCTTCCAGTGAACTTTAAAAAGTAATAGCACTGACTAGTTACTAAAGGATATTTAATAGGCAAGTGCTGAAAGAAATTCACCATAGGGAGTTAAACCCATATAACAGAGAGCAGAACTGGGTCCATAATGTTAGCAACTTATTTCGTCTTGTATAATGTACCAGCACTCAAAAGCTAAATGCCCTATGCTACCTTGCCTCCAAATAAGCTAGGTGGTAAATTGCGGTATCTCCCCTGTGAAAGTTCTATTAACCGAGCCTGAAAGTACACTCTTGCCAATGAGTTGATTGTTTATTTTGTGGGAGGGGAGATTGTATAAATAGGCTTTTCCATCGGCAGAATCTCCCACATCTTCTGGAGCCACTTAGTAAGTATGGGTATGTAGGCTGATTTTCATGCCACAGCTATTGTTATTCAGGGTTTTTCTGGGATTCTTCAGCTAGCTTTGTCATTGGTTCAGTATGATTCAGAGATGAATAGGAAGAGCTTGAAGCAAAGATTCAGTGGGCAAGCCACCCACAATAAGCTTCTTCGGATTCCGTTCTGCTGAAATGCCAAGATATAGATCAAATTTTCTTTCCCATGGCTTGAAGCACCAATTCTGTGTTGAAGTGATTGTCAGAATCCTAGCAGCTGGCATTACATGCAGGTGTGTCCAATCTTATCTCAAAGGTCAGCTCCTCAAAGACCTCAAGAATGTTAATCACAGGCTGTGCCCTAGCACAGTCAGTGTCTCAAATTTTGTCACGTAGGTGCAGAATATAATCACGGCCCTTTTGTTTTCCACCAAGATGATTTTAGAGGGGATGGGGGTGATTAGTAGAAAAATGTGGAGTTCCACCACATGGCTGCATCCTGGGAAAGTTGTTGTACGTTGCCCAATTCCACTTGCCACCATGGAACTTGAGAGTGCAGCTGAAGAAAACTAAATGGCCAATTAGCTTCCAGGAGAGTGAGAGAATCTTTTATACACTGGCTTGTTTTAATGAAACATCAGTACAGAACTGCAATGAATGGGCAAGCACCCTAATCTTCACAAAGTCGGAGGAATCTTATGGAATGTTTGTGGCATCATCTCAGGGAACCACTTGAGTGTTATTTGTCATTGTCACAATTAGCCATTTATTATTATGCCCAGAAAGACACCTGATATGGAGATTTGCATCTGTCTGGTTTCAAATGCACCACAATAAGAAAAAATACTGACTGACTTTTGAAACCTTCCAATGAGCAGTCAGACCAAGAGAGCGGAAGAAGTTATTCTGGGTCCTACTCATTCCATTTCCTAGTCCATCTACATGGACGGTGCATGATGATGTGTTTTCACTGAGCAGGGAATGTGGTGCAGTGCAAAGTTATGACATGTGCAGGATGCTGTTGACTAAAATAGAGTTATGCAGATGTATACTGGTGTAACAGCACTGAGAAAGTGCTTCAGGTACAAGACGCAATTTCAATATAAGATATTATTCACTGTAGATAAAAAAAATTGGCAGAAATAAAAACAGAAATACCAGCTGAGTCAAACTATTCCACAGCCAGGACATTTTACATATGATCAGCCTAATCAAATGGAAAAATGTGTAAATGTTCTCTATATAGAGCACTGTGGCAGGGTGCTGGTTGAGAAGCCCTTAATCAGCTCCTGACACTTGAGCCACAATCAAGGGGAATGGATTGGGGCTGGGTAAAATGCCCTGTGCCTGCCTAGTAACTGGCCGCACCTGCCAGTCTTATTAGCCCAGAGCTATAAAGGCTGGGGGAAGGCTGGGAGAGAAAGGTCTGGCCCAAAAGGAAATGGGAGTTTTCTAGTCTGTTGCTGGCCAGGCATGTTGTAGGAAAAGTAGCTGTGAAGCCTGTATATAGCTGGGAACTGGTGGTGGGAAACCTTTTGAAAATAAAGAGCACGGGTGTTGCACCAGACTGAAGTATCCCTGACTCATGGAAGAGGGAGGCCCAGGGGCCGAATAGCCAGGGGCGAATCTGGTTACAAGCACTATAAAAATGGTATTACACAGAAAAGATTGATTTTCAGAACTCTAGGGGGTTTATTCTCCTTTCCTAAGGCATATATTTAGTCCCATTAACACCCCTATCAGGGGAAGATATCCATGTCAGTATTTAGTAGGTAATTAGATCCCTTTGAACTACAACTCTAATTAGCATTTGTGTCAATTATCCTATACAGTGCGTCAAATATTTGATGAGGATTCAGTTTCCAAATAAGATAGGCTGTTTGGACTATAAAATCCAAGGAAGCACCCCAGCATTGTATCACTATTATTATTATATGACAGATAAGAAGTGAAAGATTAGACATTGTTCTTCCTATCTTTCCTATTTTATAACAACTGTAATTTTGATGGGGCTTCACCTGGCATTAGAGACAGCCCTATATTCCTATTTGATGAGGCACATGCTGTGTAAAAAGAAAAATCTTTCTTCAGACTTCCAGCCAATACTTTCTTTTCTAAAGCAGTTGTGACACTGAAAAATCAATATCTGGGCTGAACTCCTCTAACCTCCTAAATTGAAGGACAATAAACAGAGTGAGATTCTACAGCATTTTTGTCAGACAAATCTTTGCTTCATCTCATATGTCTCAGGATGAAGAGGATTTAAATGCATGCAGTTACATGCATCCACTCAAGGGCAGTTCGACTATCAGATTATATCACATATTAACATTATTCTAAAAAATCTGGGTTCCCACCTCCCCATCATCTAGGTTCAAGTTGCTAAACAAAATTTGCCTAAATCTGAATTAGGACCTAATTCAGCAAAACACTTCGGCCCCGATTCAAGCAAGGTAGTTAAGCACATGCATTATTTTAGGCATATGAGTATTCCCAAATTGTAAGTGCTTTGCTGAATAGGGATGGACTGCTGAATCAGGATCTACATTATTTCAAACTCAAGATTGCTCTTGTGCATCCGAAATTGAGGTCTTTAAAAGTTTAATCCCTGTTACCGTTAGAATACTTTTCTCTAGATATCAGTGTTTTTCATTTTTATGGGGTGTAATATATATTTACCAAAGCCTCCCAACAAATATCTTGCTATTATTTTAGAGTCCAACATGAAAAATGATGTATACTACCAGTAGGTAAATATTGGGAAAAGAAATTCCCCAAATATTTGGTGGAATTTTTAAATAGATTCACTTTGGTCATGTTAAGGTTTGTTTTCCAAAAATAGCCTAGTGAACTAGTTTATTGTCCCACAGTATTAATCAATATTGTGATGTTTAAGTGAACATTGGCGAATATGTGCAAAAAGCAAATTCTGAATTCCTAATTGGAAGTAATTGTGCCAGAAACCTGATTCTAACAATGACACTCATCTATTGAAAACAAACATACCATGGGATTTATGTGTCTAGTCTAATCAGCCCAAATTTTGAAGATCAAATACACACGATGAACTGTCCCTGAGCAAGCTACAGACCAAGAATTATTCAGAGGAATTAACAGGGAAATCATTTCAAATAACAAATTTGAGAAAACCATGATCTGCTCATCGACAATTAGCAAACTGAAAAAGAGACAAAATTCATCAAATAAATAATTTTTCATGAACTATTCATCATCCATCTCTAGTCCCAGTTAAGAGATTCATGTTGCTTATTTGTTAGTGTTGCAGTGGCTTGGGGTGAGACAGAAACAACGGCTGAGGAAGAGCAAGTGTTAATCAAATAAAAAGGGCTACCTTTATGAAGTCACTTAAAACTTGTGGCACCTTAGAGACTAACCAATTTATTTGAGCATAAGCTTTTGTGAGCTACAGCTCACTTCATCGGATGCATACTGTGGAAAGTGTAGAAGACTAACCAATTTATTTGAGCATAAGGTGTAGAAGATTCTACACTTTCCACAGTATGCATCCGATGAAGTGAGCTGTAGCTCACGAAAGCTTATGCTCAAATAAATTGGTTAGTCTCTAAGGTGCCACAAGTACTCCTTTTCTTTTTGCGAATACAGACTAACACGGCTGTTACTCTGAAACCTGTCACTTAAAACTGCGGAATAAAAACTTCAATCTAATTTTTTCAGGAAAAAAAAAAGAGAAATCAAACATTCAAGTTAAACCAGAAATATGTAGGAATGTTTTCAGCACTTAGAGGCTATTTTAGCAATAGGATTTTCTTTATAGACAAGAAGTATGGCTATTACAGTTAGGTTACATCTACACTGCAATTAAAAACCCGTGGCTGGCTCATGCCAGCTGACTCAGGCTTGTGGGGCTCAGGCTGTGTGGCTGTTTAACTGTGCTTTAGACATTTGGGCTCGGACTGGAGCAGAGGCTCTAGGACCCTGTGAGGTGGGAGGGCCCCAGAGCTCAGGCTGCAGTCCGAGCCTTAATGTCTATACTGCAGTTAAACAGGCCCACTCAGCCAGAGCCCCTCACCCCCAAGTAAGCAGGCACGCCAGAGCCAGCTGATGTACAAGATGGCAAGCCAGTTGGGCAAGATTTCAAAGGCACAAGTTGGAGTTAGGAAACTGAGGCTCAGGAGCCTATTAATAAAACAGGGGATATAATGTTTCCCACCTTTTGTCATTTCTACTAGGATTGTAAGGTTTTTAGGGCAGGGAGTATCTCTTTACCATATGCATGTCCAGTGACTAGCACAGTGGGACCCCCATCTCAGTTGGAGCGTATAGATACTATTATAATACAAATAATAAACAATGGGATATTGGCAACCCATGTTTTGGGAAGCTATTTTCTTTCCAACTAAAGTCAATTTTTTTCTCCCAGTATCTATCTTACTTTTGCTTTTCACCACCACCCAGTGATTGAAGCCAGTGAGAGGGGTCATTCTGTACTCTCCTTTTCAAAAGAAGCTAGTAATGTATATCTAGCAGTGTATATCTCTTATTAAGCAAAGGTCAATCTAATTTTCATGAACTGCTGTTCTCTCCCTCCCATCTCCACAGGTTTCAACTTTACTTTGAAGTGACTTCCTTGAATGCCAAGTTGAAATCCAGAAACACATTGCCAATCATTGTGGCTATGGTTCATGGCCTGGCTAGCCATAGCATGAGAGACTAATCTCCTGAATAATGTAAAATCTGTAAATTAACACCAGCCAGACCTCTGTCATGTGGACCTTTGCCTCGTGTGTGTGTGTGTGTGTGTTAAAAATTTATTGGTTTCAAGTCGTCATCTTCTTAGCCTTACAAAAGAAGTCAACCTCAGGAAACCCAGAAAGGTATGCATTTGTTCAATTCTCTCCTCATTCCTCACCCCAGAAATCTGAACCAAATTAAATTTTTTTTAAACAAAAAAAAAAGGATAGACAGCCTTAATCCCTTTCCTTAGAATAAAATAATAGTATCTACAAGCAGTAGGCAAAACAGACACAAACACATAGGTATGCTCAGAATCCATACAGCACCAGGCAGAGCCATCATATATTCTCAGAACAATTCTTTTCAGCCTCCACTGTGTTCCCCCCTCTTTGAAGTATAGACATCTGCATTTCTTTGCTCTACAGAACAAAATAAACCCCAAAACCTGACTGCTCCAATCACTGGCATAATGAAATGTTTAAAAAACTTCAACAAATCAAAACTTTTTTAGGCTCCAAATTTAGACAAAGACTAGAGATATGCATGTAATGAAATACCAACTACCCACAGCTACCCATGGGATGTGGTTAGAGAAATGATGTCTGCCAGGGTGGCAGAAAGCTTGCTGGCACTAAACAATAATTTCCATAACACAGTATATGAGGGAGGGGCTGCGGCATGAAGAAATGAAGATTCATCACAGTGAGGGATGTGCCATTTCCCAGACAAGTAAACTGTGGGGAAGGGCAGTCTAATGACCACTTTTACCTAAAGGTACTTAATGCTCTGAGGTACTTGAAAACTCACAGGTGGTGGACTCTGGATCTCTCTTCCAGCAATCCAGAGGTGCCTCACTAATCTTCCACACCCAAGAAATCTGAGAATGACTGGCTTATTTTTATTTCCCCCCCATGAAAAACTAGATCAAAGGCTCATGGTAGGAACTTTAAACTAAAGCTATTCTTGCTCTCTCCTAGGTTTCTCATCTATGATCTCCTCCTGGGCTCTTGTTTTCTGGGTTTCATTTCTTTAGAGCTTCTGAAGATTGTTGGAATTTTCTAGGAATGCAGGAAAGATGGTGGAGGATGATCTGTTCACCACATATCCCAGATGGAAGCATCCTTCCTAATTATATTTCCAGAGAGGAAAGTTAGCAATTATAGTGTAACCCTAACTCATCCCTCAACGAGGTCTTTGGGCCACATCGGCATTAATGTGGAATGAGAAGGTCTGCAAGGCATCAGCTTTGGATGAGGGGAACATCCAGGATAGTGTGAAATAGTTGGAAGGCATGGTTTAAAAGTGTAATCTGAAACACTGGAAACTAGTACTCACAGTGGGGCTTAGCAACAGAATCAACAATCTAGACAGCTCATGACATGTGATCGCCAAAGCAGAAACAAGGTTGCTTATATATAGCCTTGATAGGTATTGGAATATTTCTGAGAAGTACACATCAAGCACGAGACAGATGCTGCTAATACGTAAAGAGCTTTAGACATTTATTTTTGTATTTCAATATCCAGCTATATTTATCTGAAAGATTTACCACTACATTCTTGCCATAAAGGTATGCCAGTGACTTATATCTTTTTGTCTAGACAGCAGTAAAACTGCAGAAGATAACTTTGAGGAGGGATATGAAGAAGTACTTTAGGACTCCACCAGGACAGATTATCAGCACTTCAGGTGGGTCTCTGATGTTTTGGTTTTAACAGCTGTGTCTGTTAGGGCATTCAGTATTTTTATTGTGTAAACACTGCTTCCTAATGCCTGGTCTTGAATCTATTATAATTGTCTGTTCCTTGTCAGTATACTGACTCTCTTCAGCTCACTATAATCTGAATTAACATTTATTTCAAGTAACAAACACAGGACTTCTGTTCTGTCACATCCAGAGACCGTTGCAGAGATGCTCGCTGACCATGACCCTACATTCTGGGGTAGCAACCATAGACAGCTTACAATTTTAAACAGGACATAGGGATATGAATCATTTACAATGGGCAAACTGTCCTGATTCCAAACCTCTTCAAAAACAAATCCAGACTATCTGGTCACTCTATCCTAAGTGTTTGCACAGCCTTGGATCATCCTATGACCCCAGTGAAGAAATGATTCTTGAAAATGAGTTATGTATTTTCTCTGCTGTTTTTAGCATAACCATAAAGCAGAACTGCTAAGCAGAAGTTCCCAACCTCTCTTACAGTAACTTGGTACCACATGGTAACAAAATCTGGAAGGAACCAGAATAAAAGCAGAAGACAGAGTTAACTAGACTTTAAGGAGTATTTCTCAGGGAGGAATTAAGAGTTTGCACAAACTTCCCAAAATATCAGTAACCAAATTTTTTTTTTTTTTTTTTGCATAGGGCAAATAGTCCTCAATCATTGCTTCCTCTCAGAGTTTCAACACAGAACTGAACACAAGACAGACTAATAGCAGCACTCAATTACACTTCAGAACATCAAATCCGTGTAAGAGCAGACAGGTCAGCCAGATACAGCATAAAATGGCCAGAAAGTTGCCCTAAAGAAACAGCTGTGGATTCCACCTGAGGCCAATCCTCAAGTGGCATAAAATCAGTGTAGCTGGCCCTATGCCACTCACTCCTCCCAATCTAAATAGGAGGCAGGTCAAGGTAGTGGAAACTAAGCTACAGGCAGGGCCGTGGGCATGACCTGCAGTGCCAGAGTGCGCAGCATTCTCCATTATCCTGATAGGGCAATGGTGCTTCTGGAATTGTTGCAGTCAGCAGGGTAGACTGAACAGTGAGATGGAGCCAGCCACCTTCCTCTCCCTTCTCCTCAGCTACGCCAAGTGTGAATTGGCACCATTGAGTACTCAACGTTTATTCTCTAAAGTGGATTGCTTCGTTTTCTTGCTCACCTAAGGGAGCTACAATTCTGCTCTGTTACACTTGTGTAAATGTGAAATAGCTATCTTGATATCAATAGAGTAATTCCAGACTCACACAGTGTAACAGAGAACAGAGTTTAGCCTTATGCTTTTAGATCAGTTATACTGTATAATTAAATTCACTGTGATAACAGCACTTGCTTTTTAGATTTTATTTTCTATCCTTTAGAGCTAGGCAAACACTGAGGAGAGAAAATCCACTAATTGTCCATCACAATTTTTAAGAAATTCATTTCCATTTTTGTTGGTGACCTCTTTGTATTTGTTTCTCATGAACATTCTAGCAAATAACAGGAATGTCACTGACGCAGATAACATTAAAAAAATTAAAAGATATTTTGAGTTTGTAATCGCAAGTGTTCACAGTGGCAGCACAACCCCAAGAGTTATGTTCCTTCAATCAAGGAACAGAAACACATCACATAACCTTTGTGACCAATCAAAATACCTCGAATTTTGAATGTTCATAGCTAATACTAACAACAAACAGTACCCGAACATTCTGCTTACCAAGAATTACTCACTGCATTATTTTGAATAATGAATATATTCAAGAAAATAACAGCCAGCTCATAAACAAATTAAGGAGTGACATTCATCAAATAAAGTATTGGTTAAAGATTATTTATTCAACTACATACACTATCTGACTCCAGTTGTTAAGTCCATCTCCAGTGCAGGCAAGAGTCCCAATTCCAACTAAAAGTAAGTGATACCACAGTTCTTCCCCTATATCTGTAAGAGACAACTGTACCTATAGTGGAATAACTGCAGTATCTGGAATTGTTAGGAAATGTTAATATTTTATTTATCACCATGGTATATTCTGTCTTTATTATTTCATGATTCTCCTCCTCCCACCCCCGCTACCCCTCCGCTTCTGTCCTCTTTCTGTTCATTTTCTATAGTCTCTTCTAATCAGAATCCAAACCCAATAATATCTGGGTCACACTTTTGAACTCAGTTCAAGTGTCAAAACCAGTCAAAACAAGTTCACCCAACTCTAATTGTTCCATATAGGCTCAATTCTACAACCCTTATTCATGTTGAATAGGACCTTTCTCCAGGACTAGTCGCATTGAAATCAATGGGTCTACTTGAAGAGCGAGGTGCTATTCAGTATTAGGAAGGGTTGCAGAGTCTGGCCTTATATTGCCATCACTGCCCAGGTCTTTGCTTGGCTCTGTCATGAAGACATCATGACATGACATGAACTGTGATAATGCACCCAGGGTCATGCATGGAGAGATCATACTGAGATCAAAAGGAACCTCCATATTTTGTTTGCATAAATATTTTCCTTTCACAAACTTAGTTTAACTGCTATTAAAGGCAAGATCATCTGTGAGAGGTTTGACCTGGGATAATACCTCAAAAAGTAAGAATGAATGGGAGTTTGGTGCTATGCGTGATACATTTTGCCCAGTCAGCATTTGCAGGAAACATTCCTCTACACTGTCTGCTTTATGTCTCAATACAGAACCACTGGAATGAAAACCCTACTAAGTGCATGGATATCATGTGTTAGTGAATCAATTATGCTCTTTCTGATCACACTGAAACCACTTATGTCATATTGTTGACTCTTCAGCCACCTGCTCTTGTCAAGAGCTCTAAAACACTGGCTCAGAAGCATTCTTGATTTGCCTCAGTCATGCTGTGTTGTTGGGTTGTTTTTTTTTTTTAAATCTGTTGCCATCATTTTCATATCAGTATCTTTTTTAATAAGCTATAACTATCTGTATATGTACATGAGAGGGAGAGAATGGCACAATATATACTACAGTCCATGTACATGCTTATGCACCAAACACATACAGCAAGGTAATAAAGCCTGTTTAAATAAGCTCCTGTTCAAAAATGAAATCCAGTTAAACTTTCGCTTCTACAATTTTAAGGACCAGATTTTGCATTGACTTACACCCAGTGCTCTCCATTTGAAGTCAATCAGATTGCAAAGGGTATGCAAATCTTAGAAGCATTCAAATTCAAGAATTAATATCTAGCAGAATTGCCCCCAGGAAATAGAGCTGATAAATTAATACTTTCTACCAAAATAATTTATTCTCACTCCCACTATTGATGTAACAACTGCACTTTATTCAATTAATAAAGTCACTGAAAAATATACAGTGTATATATAAGTCCGTGTCTGATGTACAAGTCCCGGGTTAGGACTTCTTGGTATCAAAGAAAATAAAAACTGGGCTCTGCATGGTGATTCACGTGAAGAATATTAATAAATCTATAGATAATGTCATCCATGAATGAACCCTATTTGATCTGGGTACTCAAGCCAGAATAACTCATGGTAGTCCTCCCATTCAGCCACAATTATGAATTCAGATAGACTCTGATCCAGCAAAGCACTTAACCATATGCTTCACTTTAAGCCCATGAGTAAGCACATTAACTTTAGTGGGACAACTCACATGCTTAAGTGCTTGGATAGATTGAGACTATCATAAACCAAAGCCTAAATACAGCCACATAAATACCCTATTTAGGGATCAGTGTGATTCTGAAATCCTGGATGGATATATGTACACATGTATCTGCATATATATGAATGCTAATCTGACCTGGCACCTTTGAGTTTCAGCAGTCTAAGGGACTGGATGGGTATAGATAACAAGATCTAGAAACTTTCACATCTGGTTCAAATTCAGTTTGGATTGGTACTGACCAGAAATTTTGTTATGATCTAATGGCTGTTTAGTGGCCTAGGTGAAAAGAGTTGGTGGTCTCAATCCACATGCCCTTAGATATGTGTCCTGCCATGAGTGCAGAGGACTGGACTAGATGACCTCTCAAGGTCCCTTCCAGTCCTATTATATTACCTTGAAGATCATCTCTGGAGGGAGGTCAAAGGATTGGAAACATGGGGAGTGAATTGCTCTCATGCATAGAGGTTGGCACCTCTATGTCATAGCTGAGGCACATTTCCAAGGAATTGCTGCCGCCCCTTATCACCTGTTCTTTGGATAGATAGAGGGCTTAAGTCTCCAATATTATCCACTCATCTGGCAAATTTCAAAATCATTTAATTCACTTAGAATTGAATACTAAAATATAAGTCCAACAAACGAGGACCTATAAGCAAGATGATATGTCATATAATATGTAAAATGGTAAGATATCAGGATCCCATTGCTAATCTCATAGCCCTGATTCAGAAAACCGTTAAGTACGTACCTAACGTTAAAATACACGATTAGTCCCATTTCTACTTACGTGCTTAAAGTTAATCGTGTGTTTAGATGCTTTGCTGGATGAAGGCCTGAATGGGCCAAGGCATTTCTTTGAGGATGAATGGTCTTTTGAAAACATTCCACTCCTCAATAGTGTGTTGAAGCAGATTGATTGAGGCAGAATCACTCTGCTCCTACTGCTGCCTTGCGGTTAAGTGCTACAGGTGTTTTGAAGCGTGTATTATGCAATAACATTGCCTCCCTCTATTTAGCTCTTATTTTCCTCTCATCTGCATCCCTAAAGGATGCTGGGACTAGCAAAATTTTAAGTCAGCAACTGTATGAGACAGTTGAACAATGAGCAAAGACAGAGTCATTGAAAGTCTACCCTTCTATCATGGATCATGTCATCCCTTTGCCCCAAAATGAATTATTTGGGCAGACTTGTGTTTTTGTTTTGTTTTCACCACCAATAATTCTGGCCTCTGCAGGAGGGCCTTGCCCCTCTGAAGATGTTGTTGGGGTGGGGTGTCTTTCTAAATTACATAAACTTGGATAACAGAACTCTTTCTTTCTGAGCAGGGTTCTTGTTTTTAGGACTTTCTTTCTCTGAAGCTAAAGGTTTTCGTTCTACGCACTTGATTAGTTGGGATGCTAGTGAACAGAGTTGCTCAGGAAATTATTTATTTTTTCCCCATGAAAATTTCCATTTCACAGAAAAACATTTTCCATCAAAAATCTATTTTGATGGAAAACTTTTTATCAGCTCTCCTAGTGACCTTGATAAGAAAGCTCATTGGTAATGCAGCATGAGTAACATTGAATTTGTTAGCTGTGGTATCACAATATGAATAATTACAAATAATGCCAGAAAAAAAGCAATCTGACAATTGTCACCAGGCAGGGCTACTCCCCAAATGTAACATGTGTGCTACCACTCCCAGTGTCTCTCAAGGAGGTTTATTTTCTTTACAGAAGCAAATAAACAAACAGAGAAACAGTCTTCTAACTTAGTCCTTACTTTCAGGTTTCTGCTCCATCCTTCTGAGCGTTTCTAAGGGTATGTCTACACTGCACTTAAAAACCTATGGCTGGCCCATGCTAGCTGACTTGGGCTGAGGGACTCAGGCTAAGTGGCTTTTTAATTGTGGTGTAGACATTCAGGATGGGGCTGAAGACTGGGCTCTAGGACCAGGAGTGAAAGTAATACTAAATTCTTACCAGTACGGGGGCCTTGGGTGGAAGGGGCGGGGATGGGGGGGGGTCAACCTCCTCCAGCCAGCCCATCCGCGCTGCCTGGGCCGTGCCACCTGGGGCTCCGGCAGTGATTTAAAAGGGCCTGAGGCTCTGGCCGCTGCTGTGGTAGCGGTGGCCGGGAGCTCTGGGCCCTTTTAAATCGCTGGCCCCAGAGCAGCTGCCCCTTTTGCCCCCCCCCCCCACCCGCCTCGGTCAGCAGGGCCACCAATAGGGGTGGGAGCATGGGGAAGGGGCAGCAACATTAAAGCATTGGCTGTGCATGGGCCAGTGCAGCTTCTTACCGGTATGCCGTACTGGCCCACTTTCACCCCTCTCTAGGACCCTGTGAGGTTGGAGGGTCCCAGAGCTTGGGCTGCAGCTCAAGCCCAAATGTCTGCCTGATAGTCAAACAACCTCTTAGCCTGAGCTCTGCAAGACTGACTCAGCTAACATGGGCCAGCCGTGGGTATCTAATGGCAGCGCCACTCCACTGTGGCTTTCCTTCCCCAGGCACAGACTGTATCAACCAATCCCCTCTTCTGTCCCACTGGTACCCCTTTCCAGTGTAATCTAACCTGCTTTAATTGGTTGATTGGACTCACCTGCTCTGTTCCATGGGAGCTGGACCTAGTCTACCCACAGGGACCAGCTACCCTGTGACAGATACTGTTCAAGATTAAGTTTAGTTCTGAGGCTGGTACTGAAGATGAGCCAGGTAATTTAATGATGCTATCATCTGGTTAGTTTTGGACTGTACTATTCTATTTTCTAAATAATCATCAATTACACTAGGCGAAAATCTATTTTTCTTTTGTTTTGATGTCTAGTGTCCAGTTTTATAGCTTGAGGTCTTTCTATCCCTTTCCAGCTCTAGATAATTTTCTTGCCTATGCCACTGTTTAAAAAAAAAGTTTTTGCCTTTTTGGCCTTGTTTAAAAAATGTCTACTGAATGATGTTTACTCAAATGATAACTCAAGCAGAAATTATGGGAATGATTCCGGACTCACTGTATGAAATTCTATGGCTTGTATTGTGTAGAAGGCCATGCTGGATTATCATAATGGTCCTTTCTGGCCTTAAAATCTATGAGAGACAATGTGTACATACTCTCTCATTCACTCTCACACTCTATATATGTCCCTTAGAAAGAAAGAAAAAGAAAGAAAGAAAACACAAGTACAATCAGTTTTATTACCATAAACATGAAATATATATTTAAAATATTTTGATGTCATTAAGGCCATGATCGTGCAAGTAGTTCCATGTGGGAAGATTTGTAGGAGCAGGTAGAGGTCCCACTGAGGCTCACAGAGGTCCTTTTGTGGTGCTTGTTGAGGGATTAAGTCCTAAAGCTGCTATGTAGATTAACAAAAGCCAGAAAAAAGTATGCACTAGACATTCATGGCCAAAATTTGTTCTCAGTTATACTAGTGTAAATCTGGAGTAACTCCACTGACTTAAATGGAGTTATTAGTCCACTGAACTCAATGGACACCATCCTAGCAACTATGGATGTAGAAGCCCTCTACACCAACATTACACACAAAGATGGACTACAAGCCATCAGGAACAGTATCCCCGATAATGTCATGGCAAACCTGGTGGCTGAACTTTGTGACTTTGTCCTCACCCATAACTATTTCATATTTGGGGACAATGTATACCTTCAAATCAGCGGCACTGCTATGGGTACCCGCATAGCCCCACAGTATGCCAACATTTTTATGGCTGACTTAGAACAACGATTCCTCAGCTCTCATCCCCTAATGCCCTTACTCCACTTGCACTACATTGATGACATCTTCATCATCTGGACCCATGGAAAAGAAGCCCTTGAGGAATTCCACCAAGATTTCAACAATTTCCATCCCACCATCAACCTCAGCCTGGACCAGTCCACACAAGAGATCCGCTTCCTGGACACTACAGTGCTAATAAGCGATGGTCACATAACCACTACCCTATACCAGAAACCTATTGACCGCTATACTCACCTACATACCTACATGCCTCCAGCTTTCATCCAGACCACACCACACGATCCATTGTCTACAGCCGAGCTCTACGATTCAACCGCATTTGCTCCAAGCCCTCAGACAGAGACAAACACCTACAAGATCTCTATCAAGCATTCTTACAACTACAATACCCACCTGCTGAAGTGAAGAAACAGATTGACAGAGCCAGAAGAGTACCCAGAAGTCACCTACTACAGGACAGGCCCAAAAAAGAAAGTAACAGAACGCCACTAGCCATCACCTTCAATCCCCAACTAAAAACTCTCCAGCGCATCATCAAGGATCTACAACCTATCCTGAAGGATGACCCATCACTCTCACAGATCTTGGGAGACAGGCCAGTCCTTGCTTACAGACAGCCCCCAAACCTGAAGCAAATACTCACCAGCAACCACACAACAAAAACACTAACCCAGGAACCTATCCTTGCAATAAAGCCCGTTGTCAACTGTGTCCACACATCTATTCAGGGGACACTATCATTGGGCCTAATCACATCAGCCACACTGTCAAAGGCTCGTTCACCTGCACATCTACCAATGTGATATATACCATCATGTGTCAGCAATGCCCTTCTGCCATGTACATTGGCCAAACTGGACAGTCTCTATGTAAAAGAATAAATGGACACAAATCAGATGTCAAGAATTACAACATTCGAAAACCAGTCGGAGAACACTTCAATCTCTCTGATCACTCGATTACAGACCTAAAAGTCACAATTCTTCAAGAAAAAAACTTCAAAAACAGACTCCAATGAGAGACTGCTGAATTGGAATTAATTTGCAAACTGGACACCATTAAATTAGGCTTGAATAAAGACTGGGAGTGGATGTGTCATTACACAAAGTAAAACTATTTCCCCATGTTTATTTTCCCCCACTACTGTTCCTCACACGTTCTTGTCAACTGCTGGAAATGGTCCACCTTGATTATGACTACAAAAGGTTTTTTTCTCTCCTGCTGGTAATAGCTCACCTTAACTGATCATTCTCGTTATAGTGTGTATGGTAACAGCCATTGTTTCATGTTCTCTGTGTACATAAAATCGTCCTACTGTATTTTCCACTGCATGGATCCGATGAAGTGGGCTGTAGCCCACAAAAGCTTATGCTCAAATACATTTGTTAGTTTCTAAGGTGCCACAAGTCCTTCTTTTCTTTTTGCGGATACAGACTAACATGGCTGCTACTCTGAAACCTGAACTCAGTGGAGTTACTCCAGTTTATGCTGACTTGTGTAACAGAAAAAAATAATTCAGCCCTTCATCCTTAGCACCTTATGTCATTGAGACTTCTATTACTGTTATTTAAGTACTTTGGGGTTTTTTGCAAAGGATTATGAATACAAGTGGTCATTACTTTGCAAACTCATCCAAAATCCAAATGCATCTGCCTGATTTTATTTTCCAGCAATCTTTCTTAGTCTAAAAACATAATCTATTCTTCAAGTGCAGATCTTCCTGAATTTGCAAGAGTGGGAAAGGATAAAAAGAGCATAACAGAAAATGTTACGTGAAGCTGGAGGCAAAGCCCCACCATAGACAGAGGTCCACCTGCAATCGAGTTTTTATTGGACATGTGTGGATTTCTAACTCCTATAAACAGGGAACAGGAGAAAGTAAAACTTGCAAACTATAAATCAAAACCACGCAGACCCTTAGAAAATGCTAAAGTTATACATGGCCTTAGGCATCTTCAGGACTTTACAGTGTTCCGTTCCCAAGCATAAAGTGTTGTATTGTATTCTTGTCTGTAGCCAGAAATTACTGCGCAGGAACAAACAGGCTGGTGCCTCTTTGAGTATTTGGCAGTAAAATTAACAGTCTGAAAGAAAGAAAAAAAAACCTCAGGAGAATTGCTGGTCCAGATGTTAACTGGATATTTCTTTCCATGTGGATATTGTTAAATGAAATACCAGCTTCTAAAGATTCCTTCCTCGTTCGTAGTACAGAAGATTGGAGGCAGGGGAGGCGGCACTGAATCCAGAAAGAGTATGCAACCTTTTGTGAGTACTTTTGAGTCTAAAATTCACACCCACAAAATTTAATCCCCTTCTGAAAACCCAGGCCTGAATCCATGCCCTCAGAATTCATCTGCCTCTATTTTTCTTTATTACAGAGCGGTAGTTTGCAGGCACTCCGTAAGACATGGAGAGCCAGACCTTCAGCACATGTCCATTGACTTACATAGAGCCATTCCAGTAGTTGTTCCCTAGAGTTTATAATCTAGTGATACTTGCAGTCCTTGTGCCCAGGTGAGTGCAACAATGGCAATTCTGCTTGACCCCTGTGTAGGAGTCTGGAGTGAGTCCTTGCTCCCTTCCCCACTCCTCCAGTATCCATGAAAGGACAGGGCACAATCCAGCCCTATATGAACTGCCTAAAGATGTCACCCGCTTAGACCAAACATGGAAAATACTGATGACAGATAAAACAGAGGGGAAAACAAACTTTCTGCTTCCTCTTAAGTGTCACTTAAAGTGGAACAGGGAAACTGCTCTTCCTAATCTAACCCTAAACCTGAGGCAGTTTCCTGAAATGCCATTCTCAGATCATGGGAAAACAGGTTACAGTGCAGACAGAGCAGCTATTGGTGGAAACAAGGTTTAAATTCTTCAAATACAGGACCACAAGCCCTGTTGCTAATCTGTTAGCACCTTGCAGAAACAGTGGTGTGATAACAACTAGCTCCCAGTCTCCCCTGAAGAGAAGTGTCCTAATATGTGCTACATATTATGCTTTGCGACACAGGGACAGACATTTTAGTGTTTACTGAGGCTTCAGGCACATTTAAGCCATTGCATTCCTAATGTCACTGTGGATACTGAGACCAGTGGTAACATACACCTGATAGATTATCACAAAGCAGCAACACTTGTGGGTACACTTAAATAGCTTGCTCCAGTTTTTACAAATGTAATTGGTTCCAGCTATATTCCCTACACCTGAAATGGGGAAAACTGCAAGAAATGGAATATCTCCCAAACTGGAAGGAACTTTTCAAAGGACTGATCCAAAGCCCATTGCAGTCAATGGGAATCTTTCCATTGACACAAAGGGCTGTGGATTAGGCCCTAAGTGATGCCATTCAGAAAGACTTAAAACAGCAGCAGCAGAATCCCCACAAACACGGCTATAGAAAACAAAATTTTCTTTCGTTAATTGGAAAACATTTGAAAAAGTCTATGAGGAACAAGAGAGGAGGAAGAGGTGGATGATATAAGTGCAGCTCTCCAGGGACCTGACACAGCTCCCAGTAAAGTCAAGGGGAGTTGTTGGATAAAGGGGCTGATGAAACAGGTTTAAACCAGCCTGTACTCACAAGTCATTCTGTCAGAAATTCAGGCCTACTCAAAATTGTGGTGAAGTGCTAGCCCCTGTCCAAGGCGTGCAAGACTTTAACAACAATAGCTCTGATATGATTCCACTGCGCAGTGAGGAAGGCTACACAGTCGATTCCACACACTGTGACAGAATGTGCCCTGGTGTTCACACCCCACACACTATTGTAATAATTTTTGTACAAGGCATGTCTTATAAGGTGTCATTTGAAAACTCAATTCGCTGGCCATTTTTGTCCTGGTAAAATGTGTGGCAACGTTGCATGTGAAATTATAAGATTCCCCTGTATGGTGTTAACCACACATGTTCCAAACCCCGGGCAGAAGTTGGCAAACAGGTCTGTCCTAAACAAAGGAATGGGTGTTCTGCTTAATTTGCATTTAAGCAGAGTAATCAAGCAGGAAGAAAAGACAAAGGAAGTTCAAACAGGTGAAAAAAACAGCAGGGAATATCTTCCCACATAGACTTTTTGTTACCTGGGTCTCAGCTGGAAATGTCTTTTAATAGGAGGACTGATACTATAAAAAGGAGGGACAAACACCCCCAACAGACTCCTCTCTCTGTCCTTGCCTATTGCATTAACTGCATCTGAAGACACAAAAGAAGCAGACGGACTCTGGGGGACAGGTCCTGACCTGAGAGTTTGGTCAGTAATCTGCTGGAGCATGTGGTGGGAAACCCTTGAATCTAATATAGTTTAAGTTAGGCATTAGTAAACATCTTATCTTTATTTTTCTTGTAACCGTTTCTGACTTGTACTCACTTAAAAGCTATCTCTGTGTAGGTGACCAGACCAACTATGAAAAATCAGGACAGAGTGTAGGGCGTAATAGGTACCTATATAAGAAAAATCCCCAAATATCGGGACTGTCCCTATAAAATCGGGACATCTGGTCACCCTACCTCTGTATAGTTAATGAACTTGCTTTATTGATTTATCTAATGTGTGTGTTCAAGTTGAAGTGTCTGGGTAACTCAATTTGGGATAACAAGTTGATGCATAATATTCCCTTAAAGGAATAACAGATTCAATATATTTTTAGTGTCCAGGAGAGGCCTGGGCAGTACTTGACATGCATTTCTGTGGGGAAATCTGAGACTGGGAGTGCGGTGGTGTCAGCCTGTGGTAAACTTTAAGGCTCGTAATAGCCAAGGTTTGGCTGGCTGGCTGCAGCGCACACACAGACATAGCTGGGAGTGATTTACATGCTGGAGGCTGTTTGTGAGCAGCCAGGCATTGTAAAAGGCACCCCAGGTTACAAGGAAGGGGTGACACAGCTACTCATTAGACCGGATTGTATCCTGGTATGTCACATACACCCTCTGTGTTTGTGGAGCTGTGCCCTGTAGCAGCTCTCACTGTGAGATCATGTGGGGCATGGCAAGGTTGTGTGAGAACAAGCCACAGGTGACATCATGTGGACAACTGAGGAAGCCAAATTTATGAGACCACCAACCCCAAATGCATTATTGCAAATAATACTTTGGTTTGGTTACTACTACAACGCAGCAGATAACCCAAGTACTTTTAATTCTGGCTTCAGGCTGGAGGGAAAGATTCCAATCTTAGGTAGGTCTGCTGCATAAAACACTTTCCTCAGTGTAGCATGGTGACATCAAGGCAAAATAGACACAAAAGAGCCCAAGTAGCTCTAGGGTGAGCAATCATATGGAATAATCTGGACTTCCCGCCTCCCCTGCTTTTCAATGTGGGAGGCGAATTCCATCCATTTGATTTGTACCTCAGATCCATTCACCATTTTTTTTTGGATAAGCGTTCAAAAGCAGCTGAACATATTCAAGCCTTTTTGGTTTAGAAGCGGAGGTGGAAATTGTGAAGAGCTGCTCTTGAGGTTTGTGGTGCTTCTTGGTTCCGGCACCAGTAGATCAGAAATACTGCAAAAATAGCTCATGTCAATTTGCTCATTCCTCACGGTGACAATTGAAATGATAGAATATGTGATAATGGGAAGTAAGTCAAAATTCTAATAAAAAATGTAGAACTTTGTCAACTTATGTTTGAAGAATCTGACTCAGCCATTCTATAAAGGGGGTTGGGTTGGTCTATCATAATCCCAAATGTCCTTGGTTTGACCACCTGTTTATGCTGTTAACCATGACTTCCAGCATTCTTAAAGCAATCTAGAAAGGAGTTTTCACTTCCTGTACTCTGGTGTTTTCCTTCTCCCATTCAAAATGAACTGGTTGTGCCAAATACAGCACAGTGCACAGTGACATCAGTTATGAGCAGCCATATGATGTTGCGGACACAACATGGGATTGGAAGTCAGGAACTCCTCACTCCTAAACTTGTCTTGGACACTAACTCCTTGTGTGATTTTGTGCAAGTCCCTTAATTTCACTGTGCCTTATATTCCTGAAAATGATATGTTCCTTATAAAAAGCTCGCTGGCAGTTATACAGTACTTCCAAGATGTTATTTGCTAAGAATTTATTATTTATTGCTGCATGTGCTTACCACATAGGGAATAAATGGATATATTACTAAAGTACTTTATTTTTACTCTTATGTCAGAACAACAGTCATGAGAATAATTAGATTCTGTTGTCTCTGAAAGAGCTCACAGTTATCCATGTCCCTATTTCCTGCCCTGTGGTGAAGATGGGCTGCTGTCTTTAAAACTTTTATGGTTAACAAGCTGACAGCCAAAACAAATAGCCTCTTTTTCAGTCCAGAATCAAAACCCTGAGCACCAAATTAAACTTGTTGTTGTCATGGCAGCTGCTTTCTTTGCTCACACTTGGTCGTGCACCCTGAATGGCATGTGCAATGAAAAATGGGACTTTACATTTTAGCCAGCTCCAAATGTACATCTGGACTCAATCCCAGACTTGAGCTGTTCCTTCAAGTTTCCTTTAGCAAATATTCAAACTCCCAGAAAAGGGAGTTTATAATCACTTGAAGGTGGCAAAGCATTATCTCCCAGTGGGACTGAGCTTTAATAGAAAGCAGTTTGATATGAAATAGCTGTTTGGAATTCTTAATATTACAGGGAATTTACAGATCAACTGGCACAAAGAGCAGAGTAATCCCCCCTGATTCAAAAGCGTCTTTAGAAATTAAGAGAGTGAAAAACTACACGGTATAATTTCAGCATAATACTATATATAGGTATAGATATAGTAAAATTCATCAGCGATCCCATAGACTTCACATATTTGGGGGAATCCCTGTTTTGAATTGTTGCAAATATTTGAAAGATGATTATTTAAAAGCTATGTTACTGGCATGTGGCATGCTAGCAAGACAGCCTATAACTATGCCCTTACTATTGGAGCAACCGTAGGTCTCCTGCTCCCTAGCTTACTGTAGATCAGACGCCTTGTGAACATGTTCAGCTAGATTTCTGATTAGGGCTCAGTTCTGCAAGGTGCTGAATGGACACTCAGCGAGTACTGCAGAGAGCTCCAGCCGCTCATTGGAGACATGTGGCACTCCACAGAATTTCAATACTACCAGAGCAAATTAATAGCAGGTTTAGAAGAGATTGTAAATTCTGCCCTCCCAGCTGTAAGGAAAGTGAAGCAATAGCAGAGGGCAGTAGGGGATGGATTAGGGGAAAACAACAAGTGCTGGGGACAGACAGCTGTGGAGTGAAGAGCTATGTTCTCTGATTATATTAAGCCTGAGGGTCCCTTGCTGGGGAAAAGAAACAATCAACATTTTCATTTTAAACAATCAACTCAGGTTTTATGATTTATTCAAAATATTTGCAACTAAGTGCTTACTTTTTAGATGCAGTATAAGAAGTCCATCACTTACTGACTATTCCACTACCGGCTGTTAGTAAACAAAACAGCACTAATTAGTCATTGATATCATGCTATTATTGCTCTAAAGCATTTAAAAGTTCATCTTCAAATTAGATTTCTTTTAAGTACACAATTGGGGTTAATTTATTATTTGAGTTTGTACCTGAATCAGTAGAGAGATGAATTTTAGACTATCCCAGAAAATAAAAATTACAATAGCAGGGGGCCAGATTGTTTACACTAGCTGAAGATCAGTCTCATAGCCTCAATATTTTCAAGGGATATTTACAGAGCTGAATTACACTGGAAACAGCTGTCACTTGCAAAGATTGCCCAAATGTATATGTGTCTACATGACAATGCCTTTCTCTCCTCAACCCTATAAAGTTAGACTTTTCGCCTCTTTTCCTCACACTCTCTATTTTCTAATTTGGGGATCTCCCGCTGAATGATCTAATAATGACTTATATTTATACAGGTTTCAGAATAGCAGCCATGTTAGTCATTGGATGCATCCGATGAAGTGAGCTGTAGCTCACGAAAGCTTATGCTCAAATAAATTTGTTAGTCTCTAAGGTGCCACAGTACTCCTTTTCTTTTTTATATTTATACAGCAATTGACTCACGACTTGAAATGCTGAGTTAGATTAAAATTATACAAGGTTTGGCTCCACCAAAATTTTGGGCTTTCACAAAAATTTCCACACACACACACACAGAGCATAAACAGCCTTCACTGTGCACCATGCACACCATTTGAGTCACTTCTTCTTCTTATGTATGCACAACATGCCTCAGGTGGCACGTCACCAGGATTCATCATCCAAATCTGGTTGGATCATTAGCTTGCCCCGGGACGAGTACGGACGGAGAATGCAACGTGAACACTGATTCATGCCTCCCATTTGAGTCACTAACACAACTCACAGCACCCGTCTCCCTGTTCTCTTACCCAGAAATCACACTGTGGTGTGACCAAGAGGTTGAGAGGATACTATGTGCATTGGGTGTATCTCCTTTTCCCTCAGCTCTGTACTGGCAACAGGTAAGTAGCCCGCAACAGTCATCTGTGTACCATGTCATCTAATGCTTATTAGTATATTGTTATGTGAGTAAGTATCCTAAATGGGTGACCTATCCTAGTTGCCAGCTATAAGGCCTGGAATGAGCTGGAACTGGACTCTCTCAAAGACCAGCCACCCAGCCACAACCCACCAAGTCAGTTAGTGAACTCAACCATGCATATCATCATAGGCACCCTACACCCCACTCCTACCCAAAAGCTACTCATTCTCAGCAACTTAGTCCCTCCACACATTCATCGTAGAGAGTCTACAGCCAGACTGGTGGGAAAGCTACATGCCAATCCAGGTCTCCCACTGTACATGGACATTTTCAATCACCCCAGAGCACAACTTACATTGAGGCATCCATTATGGTCTCAACTGTCAGACTGGAATCTGTCAGCAACAACCCTATGGTGTGATGAGTGGTCAGCAAAAGACTTTGGAATGGTTTCCATGTCGCTGATCCGACCATTCGACCACCGGGATTTGACCTGCCACATCATTGGACTCTGCTGAATAAAATAGACCCACTACTAATAAAAGCCATGTCAATGGCATACCTTGGCTATGTAATATTTTCCTACAGAAGATAGGACTGAACCTAATTGGGTTCATGTCCAAATGCAAGATCTAGTTTGACAGAGACGGAGACGGAGACGGAGACAGAAAGAAAATGTTAATAGGCAGAAGATACTTAAGAATGGAGTTGGTGCATTACTAGATGAAAATGGAAGAATTAAAAATAATAATGCAGAAAAGGCAGATGTGTTCAATAAATATTTCTGTTTTGTATTTCAGGGAAAAACAGATGATGTCATATCATATGACAAAAACATTAGGCCATACTTTCAGAATGGGGAACTTTATTCTTTCTTTCTTCACTCCCTCCCTCCCTGGCAGGGAGAGGAGGGGGAAGCAGCTGTCAAAAAAGTAGGTCTTGCATTTGGACGTGAACCCAATAAGGTCCAGCCTCAGTCCTATCTTCTGTAGGAAAATATTCTTGGAACACCGGGAACATTCCAGAAGACTAACAGAAAGTTAATTTTGTCCCAATATTTTTAAAGGGTAAATGAGATGACCTACGAAACTATAGGCCCATAGGCGCAGACTCCATAGGTGCTCTGCGGCTGGAGCACCCACGGAAAAAAAATAGTGGGTACTCAGCATCCACCATCAGCCCCACGATCAATTCCTCCCCCTCCCCGCAGCACCTCCCCCCAGCCGGTGGGCCACACTGATCAGCTACTCCCCCTCCCACCCAGCGCTTTCCATCCACCATGGATCAGCTGGACCCTCCACCTCCACCTGCCCTTGGCTGGACAGGGAATCCACGGGATGGGGCACAGGCAGGGGACGGCTTCCCCCCCTCCTCCCCTCGGGTCTGTGCAGCTCCCACAACTGCCCGGGTTTTTCAGCTGGGCTCCACCATCTGCTGGCCTGGCTGTGGGGCTGGGGCCTTGGGGGGAAGAGGAGGGGAAGGGGGCAGGGTCTGACCTGGCAAAAAGTGGACGGGCCAGGCCCGTCCACTTTCAAAAAGTGGGAGGCCCCTGGCCCTTCCTGTTCTGGTGCCACTGGCTGATGGGGAGGGAGAGGAGTGAGGGCGCGGCCTGCGGTGGAGAGGGGGTCGAGCATCCCCCAGTAGCTTAGAAGGATGGTGCCTCTGTATAGGCCTGTCACGTTGGTTTTGGCCCTATACTATTTAACATTTTTATTAATGACCTGGAAGAAAACATTAGTAATGAATTTTGCAGATGACTTAAAAATTGGGGGAGTCATAAATAATGAAGAGGATGGATCACTGATTCAGAGTGATCTGGATTACTTGGTAAATTGAGCTCAAGTAAACAATATGAGTTTGAAGATGTAAATGCATACATGTAAAAACAAACAATATAGGCCATACTTCCAGAATGGTGAACTTTATTCTAGAAAGCAGTGAGTCTTAAAAAAAATAATTTGAGGTTCATGGTCAATAATAGCTGAACATGAGCTTCCTATGTGATGCTGTGGCCAAAAGTGCTAATACAGTCCTTAGATGCATAAACAGGGAAACCTCAAGTAGGAGTAGAGAGATTATTTTAAATCTGGTTCTGGTATCCACAAACTTGAAGAAGGATGTTGATAAACTGAAGAAGAAAGAAAGAAAGAAAGAAAGAAAGAAAGAAAGAAAGAAAGAAAAAGCATGATTAAAGGATGATTAAAGGATCTTAGGATAAACACATCTGGTGTGTATGAGCAAGCTCTGCAACCAGTCCATATCTGGTAGGAAAATATGATATAGTGTCAGGAGTAAATTAAGAACAGAGGCAGAAGGAACAAAGCAACAAAGGTTTCAGACAGAAGGAGCACAGCAACAACGGTTACAGGATCAACACACCACTCTTCAACGCACAACAGAACTTCAGTTTTGACAAACCTTCAGAACAGACAGACTGAAAACAATATTTTGCAAGATTTCTTATTGCTACCAAGTTCCTCAAAGAAACTGGAGACATACAGATATATTCTTTAATTTATGCTATAGGGAAGTAGGCACAGCATATCTTTACATTCTTTTACTTATTGAAGACAATCACAAGGATGACTTAGATAGGGTTCTGGCTATGTTTGAAGTGTACTGTATACCTCAGAGAAATGTGATTTATGAAAGAGCATGTTTTCACCAGAGAATTCAAGAACCAGGGGAAAACACTGAATGTTTTATAAGAGCTTTGCATACATTCGCTGAAAACTGAGATTTTTGGGAATGCAAAACATGAAAATATCAGAGACAGGTTGGTTATTGGTAAAACCTTTCACAGCAGCTACAGCTGAAGAGAGAATTAACCCTAGCCACAGCTACTCAAATAGCAATGGAATCTGAGCTGCTGAGACAGCAAAACCAAGAGCCACTTGCCAAACTTGAAAAACAAGGAATTAGCTTAGGAGCTGTTAACAGATGCAGCAGGTGTGCTAAAAGTCATTACCATAAGATTGCTGAGGCAAGGAGAGAACTCCTCAGCGAAGAGGAACAAATTCCATGCACAAGGTATGGAAAAAGTCATATCCCAAGAGATGATGCACATCCAATTAGAGGTGCATGGTGTAATACAGGCATGAAATATAGATACTGTATTTTATAGTAAAGAACAAAATTGTCAGACATATAGACGAAAATAATTTGTTGGGGAAGAATCAACATGGTTTTTGGAAAGGGAAATCATGCCTCACCAATCTACTAGAATTCTTTGAGGGGGTCAATAAGCCTGTGGATAAGGGCGATCCAATGAATATAGTGCACTTGGATGTTCAGAAAGCCTTTGACAAGGTCCCTCACCAACGGCCGTTAAACAAGATAAGCTGTCATGGGATAACATGGAAGGTCCTCTCATGGACTGGTAACTGGTTAAAAGATAGGAAACAAAGGGTAGGAATAAATGGTCAGTTTTCAGAATGGAGAGAGGTAAATAGTGGTGTCCCCCAGGGGTCTGTACTGTGCCGAGTCCTATTCAACATATTCATGAGTGATCTGGAAAAAGAGGTAAACAGTGAGGTGGCAAAATTTGCAGAAGACACAAAACTACTCAAGATGTTTAAGTCCAGGCAGACTGCTAAGAGCTACAAAAGGATCTCTCAAAACTGGGTGACTGGGCAACAAAATGGCAGATGAAAGTCAATGTTGATAAATGCAAAGTCACACACATTGGAAAACATAATCCCAACTATTCATATAAAATGATGGGGTCTGAATTAGCTGTTACCACTCAAGAAAGAGATCTTGGAGTCATTGTGTATAATTGGCTGAAAACATCCACTCAATGTGCAGCGGCAGTCAAAAAAGTGAACAGAATGTTGGGAATCATTAAGAAAGGGATAGATAATAAGACTTTGAAAATATCATATTGCCTCTAAATAAATCCCTGGTACATCCACATCTTGAATACTGCATGCAGATGTGGTCACCCCATCTCAAAAAAGATATGTTGGAATTGGAAAAAGGTCAGAAAAGGGCAACTGAAATTATTAGGGGTATTAAACAGCTGCCATATGAGGAGAGATTAATAAAACTGGGACTTTTCAGCTTGAAAAAGAGACAACTTGGAAAAGAGACAGTCACAATAGATCAAGGACACTGAGGGTAGATCAAGGACACTGAGCTATACCCACGCACTATGAGTTTGAACCCTATACTTGGCAAACATCTGAAACTGAGCTGCAGGTATGTTGCAACTATCCACCACTGTTAAGGGAGTTCTATATGTTTGTGAAATGTGCCCTGCTGATCTGTACCTCTGATTTAGCAGGGGCTCTAACTCTTTTCTGAAAGATAATAAATTACACGTGCTCTGCACAGATGTGAGAATGATTGCTGGGTATGTGACTATTTTTCCAGCATTGATTAATCAATTAGCATTCATTAACTACAAGGAAGATGAAAGACAGGGTAATGTAATCGTGTTTCCTGAACCATGGGCCTTAGTGTGCTTACACGTTCCTGATACACAGCTCCCTCACATGGGGTGCTCATAACACTGTTAGCTTCTTATAACCTTTTTGATGGATGGGAGACATGGGAGTGGGTGGCAGAGGTAGTGGGGGGATTATGGGCTGGGGGAACTGTCAGCCCCATATTCTTCCCGCCTCCCTGAGGGGGCCTGAGCCATTCTCCCTGCCCCACCCCATCTCCATGTGAGCTGGTGTCTGGGGGAGCCCTGCCCCTTTGAGTGGGAGACAAGAACAGGCAAACTCACAGTGTGCACCAACCACTGGCTCACAAACACTGGCACTGGGGAGGGAAAAGAAAAACACCCACTGAAATGAATGGAGCCATTCTCACATCTCAGAGATGTTTCAGGCTGTCTTCATCCCTATGAGATGTTCTCATTCAGATGGGGACTATCACATTGAGATAAATGAGCACTTCAGACCTCTCTGAGCCACCTATGCCACAGGTGGATGTAAAGAGCCCCTTCCCAAACACCACACCCTGATTGGGGTAGGGGCTTTGGATCCTCACTCTACTGCCCCTTCCTGCCTCCAGCTGGTAAAAACACTCCTCACAGCCCCACTACCTTCCCACCTCCCCGTAACTCCTCCCAGTTTACCATGGGCATGAAATGGCAAGGAAGAGGGTAGAGGATACAGTGAAAGGGAACAGTGTGAATTTCCACTGTCCTGAATCCATAGCCACTGAAATTTAGAAATGCGCTGCATTAAATGAACAAATTATATCAAATTTGTAGACCCATGAGTTACTATTTCTGGCTTGTCCACTGTCACAATTTGACTTTTCAGACCCCCCTCTCACATTTGTATAAAGAATCCTGACCTGTCTCCTGCTACAGCACAGAGAAGAACTAAACTGCAAAGCAGCAAATGCAGAAGTTTCCATAAACATCATGGCACATTTGTACAAATTTCCACCCAAATTACCACATTTCTTTAAAACCCTGAGAGTGACCATGATTTTGTGCCAAAGAGAATCCTGCAGAATGATGCCCTATACAGGGAGATAACTTCCACTTTCTCTAGATCCCTCAAAACCCAGGTTATATTCCCTCTGTATCAGATACAACATACAGGTCTGGATTCTGCAGAAATTAGTGAGTATGCACAGGGCAGCAGGAAGGACTCTGCTGGGGACAGAAGCGGATCTCTGAAGGCAGGTAAACCATATTTAACAGCCCCCACCCCCCCGCACCACCACCACAAAAAAGCCAACCGTGAAAACCATTTAAAGTATCAAGCACTAGTTTAAATGCTGGTATCCCATTCATATGAAGATGAACCCAGCACGTATATTTCTCTTTGTATCCATTACATTTCAGGGATTCATGCCTCTGTTCACTAGCAATACAAAAAATATAAATGCACAGCAGTAATAAACCTACAATGTGCAATGAAACAGAAACATTTATCGACTACCCATATACAGTAGAGCAGTGCTTCTCAAGTTATCTGATGTGGGGGACCGGCAGGTTTTTTTTCCAATGTGCGCGCAGACCGGCCAGCGATGGCTCGCGGACCGGCACTAGCCCGCGGACCACTGCTTTGAGTAGCACTGCAGTAGAGAGCTTGCATTGTACTTCCTTTTTGTCTCAAAGGCCTTTTCATAGCAATAGCTGTCTTCTCAGTGTCTTTTCCATAGTCTTCTGAAGTTATATGGGAGAATTTAATATTTTCAGCCTTCCTTTTAGGTGAATCTTGCTTGTTTTTCCTCCGAGCAGTTATTTCCTACTTCTGTATTATGTTTAGATTGAGGTCAATGGTTCTGAGCCCTGTTTCCTCCCTAACTCAGTTAACTGCCTCTCTTCTATACAGGAAAACCAGTGAGACAGTAAACCGCAAAAGGGATGGTCATAGATCTCCTTGGCTGGCCTTTCACTCCTTTCCTCTGCAACATGAGTCAGCAGGACTCCTCACAAATCAGTTCAATCTGATCCCAAGTGACACCAGCAAGAATAAAACTTCTGTGTCTGACACCTGCTTGGTGAGAAATAATTTCTAATCCAATCCAATGCATCTGTGTGACAATTTGGGGAATCTGTCTCTACAATTTATGAATCATATGTGTGATTCTGAACTCTTTGTATCTTTATCAAGCAGCAGAGTCCATTTCGAGTGGGAGGGTTAGTTGCCCTCGCTGTTGCCTCTTCACTTCCACATTGGAATGAAATTCCAATGGGTGGTGATAAAGGGCTGACAATAAACAGTCAGCAGCCTTTAACAACAGTACTCTGATCACACAATAGTTATGTTAGGGAGGGTGCCTGAGCGGGGAAACCAATATAGCAACATTGGTCTGTGGGGCTGGTGTTTGGACCTGTGGAAAGCCGTGAAGCATCACAAAGACAGAAGTAGACTAAGCAGAAGTTTATAAAAGTTGTCACAGGGGGAAAGCAGGGAGAGCCGCAAAGGAAGTTTGGGCAGGAGAGGGGGATGGGATGGGATGGGATGGGATGGGATGGGATGGGATGGGATGGGATGGGATGGGATGGGATGGACCAGCCAAAGTCAGAGCAGCTGAGCAGGGTGGAGAGAAGGCTCCATGTTTCAGAACACAAACCATACACTCCAAGTAAGGGATGCTGGACAGCCCAGGTCCCCAAAATGCTCCACAATGGTAAGGAAACTGAGGCAGAGAAACTCATGTATGTTTTAGTCTTGTATAGATCTGTGTACTTCTTGTGCTATTAAAGAAAGAGCAATAGGGTTGTAGCACCCTGAGCAAAGCATGTGTTCTGTGCTATACCTTATCATGCTCCCCTTGGAGAGGTAAACCAGAAGGCTCAACCTTTGGATGGAGTTCTGGCAGAGAGTGTATTTAAGCTACTGGGGATGTCTGAGGAGTAAGTACTGGTCCCAGGGGACAGGCATTTGGGCTGCAGGGTCTAAGCTCTCAGGACAGTAGCCATATAGAAGAGTGTGCTTAGGGACCCCAATGCAGAGAGAGTGCCTAGGCTCTCTTCAGATTCTGGAGGCTTAAAACACACGGGTGCTAGTGGCTGGATTATCTCCCAGCAGCCTGGTGCTAGACCAAGAGGCGGCACTTGACCAGAGCTGTGACAAGTTGACAAAAGGGCATATCTTGCAAGGAGTTAAGCACCCCCCGTTTTCATTGAAATTAGGCTCAGACCCTAAATTTGTGAGGGCATCAAATGATTGATTTTGCTTTAAATCCTGATTTCACTGAATTTAATAGTAAATGTCCAATTGGGTTAACAACAAGCAGGATCTGATGTTTTAAATATTTTTTTTCTTTCAAATATAGCTTTAGCTGATGCATTTTGACAATAGATGCCTCTTCAAAATATATCAGTCTTATGCAGGTTTTTCATTATCAAGTCCCTTCCACCATGAGCTTAAAGGTATTCCATTGGAACTGGGTAGATTTATTGTATGTATTAGGGCTCACACTTTAAAAAGTGACCAGTGATTCTGGCCTCAATTTTTGGTTGCCTAACTTGAGACACTTTAAAGGGTGCTGATTTTCAGAGAGTTGGTGCTCAGTACTTTTCGTAAATCAGACCTTTAAGAAATGCTAAGCTGGGCACTAAAAAATTGAAGTACTCCAACTCAGTAGCTATTTTTCAAAAATTGGACCTAAAAGCAAATATAGTATTACAAATCAAATTACAAAGGTTGAATATGAACAAATAACACAAGTATGCAGGGACAAAATTAGAAAGGCTAAGGCACAAAACGAAATCAAACTAGCTAGAGATATAAAGGGTAACAATAAAACATTCTATAAATACATTAGAAGCAAGAGGAAAACCAAGGACAGGGTAGGCCTGTGACTCAGTGAGGGGGGGTGGGAACAAAAACAGAAAATGTGGAAATGGCAGAGGTGCTTAATGACTTCTTTGTTTCGGTTTTCACCAAGAAGGTCGGTGGTGATTGGACATCTAACATAGTGAAAATGAAGTAGGATCAGAAGAGGCTAAAATAGGGAAAGAACAAGTTAAAAATTACTTAGACAAATCAGATGTCTTCAAGTCACCAGGTTCTGATTAAATGCATCCTAGAATACTCAAGGAGCTGAGGAGATAGCTGAGCCATTAGCAATTATCTTTGAAAACTCATGGAAGACGGGAGAGATTCCAAAAGACTGGAAAAGGGCAAATATAGTGCCAATCTATAAAAAGGGAAATAAGGACAACCTAGGGAACTACAGACCAGTCAGCTTAACTTCTGTACCCAGAAAGATAATGGAGCAAATAATTGAACAAACAATTTGTGAACATCTAGAAGATAATAAGGTGATAAGTAACAGTCAGCATGGATTTGTCAAGAACAAATCATGTCAAACCAACCTGATAGCTTTTTTTGACAGGGTAACAAGCCTTATGGATAGGGGGAAGCAGTAGACGTGGTATATCTTGACTTTAGTAAAGCTTTTGATAGTGTCTCAAATGAAAAAAGAAAAGGAGTACTTGTGGCACCTTAGAGACTAACCAATTTATTTGAGCATAAGCTTTCGTGAGCTACAGCTCACTTCATCGGATGCATCCGATGAAGTGAGCTGTAGCTCACGAAAGCTCATGCTCAAATAAATTGGTTAGTCTCTAAGGTGCCACAAGTATTCCTTTTCTTTTTGCGAATACAGACTAACACGGCTGTTACTCTGAAATCTGTCTCAAATGACCTTCTCATCACCAAACTAGGGAAATGCAACCTAGATGGAGTTACTATAAGGTGGGTGCAAAACTGGTTGGAAAATCCATCCCAGAGAGTAGTTATCAGTGGTTCACAGACATGCTGGAAGGACATAACGAATGGTGTCCCTCAGGGATCAGTTCTGGGTCCGGTTCTGTTCAATATCTTCATCAATGATTTAGATAATGGGATAGAGAGTACACTAATAAAGTTTGTGGATGATACCAAGCTGGGAGGGGTTGCACGTGCTTTGGAGGAAATGATTAAACTTCAAAATGATCTGGATAAACTGGAGAAATGGTCTGAAGTAAATAGGATGAAATTCAATACGGACACATGTAAAGTACTCCATTTAGGAAGGAACAATCAGTTTCACACATACAAAATGGGAAATGACTGCCTAGGAAGGAGTAGGATCTGGGGGTCATAATGGACCACAAGCTAAATATGAGTTAACAGTGTAAACGCTGTTGCAAAAAAGCTAACATCATTCGGGGATGTATTAGCAGTGGAGTTGTAAGCAAGAAACGAGAAGTAATTCTTCCGCTCTACACTGCACTGATTAGGCCTCAACTGGAGTATTGTGTCCAGTTCTGGGTGCCACATTTCAGAGAAGATGTGGACAAATTGAAAAGAGTTCAGAAAAGAGCAAAAAAAATTATTAAAGGTCTAGAAAACATGACCTATGAGGGAAGATTGAAAACACTGGGTTTGTTTAGTCTGGAAAATAGAATACTGAGGGGGGACATGATGACAGTTTTCAAGTACGTAAAAGGTTGTTACAAAGAGGAGGGAGAAAATTTGTTCTTTTTAACCTCTGAGGACAGGACAAGAAGTAATGGGCTTAAGTTGCAGCAAGTGCGGTTTAGGTTGGACATTAGGAAAAACTTCCTGTCAGGATGGTTAAGCACTGGAATAAATTGCCTAGGCAGTTTGTGGAATCTCCATCACTGGAGATTTTTAAGAGCAGGTTAGACAAACACCTGTCAGGAATGGTCTAGATAATACTTAGTCCTGCCATGAGTGCAGGGTACTGGACTAGATCTCTCAAACTTCCTTCCAGTCCTATGATTCTATTCCACATCATTGATAAACTGAGGCACAGTGCTTCAATGATGCCACACCTAGAGCTGCAAGGACAACCCTGGATACTGGAACCCACCCCACCAAGGACAGATAAAAATTCTAGTGTGGTATTTTCTGCTCATGTTCTACTATCATGTGCCATGAAGTCCAAACTACTTCATGCTGACTGACAGCTTTGTGGTAACCGTTACATGAGCCCACTAGAGAATTACAGCCTGTCATAAATATAAAGGGAAGGGTAAACCCCTTTGAAATCCCTCCTGGCCAGGGGAAAGCTCCTCTCACCTGTAAAGAGTTAAGAAGCTAAAGGTAACCTCGCTGGCACCTGACCAAAATGACCAATGAGGAGACAAGATACTTTCAAAAGCTGGGAGGAGGGAGAGAAACAAAGGGTCTGTGTGTCTGTCTATATGCTGGTTTTCTGCTGGGGATAGACCAGGAATGGAGTCTTAGAACTTTTAGTAAGTAATCTAGGTAGGTATTTGTTAGATTATGATTTCTTTAAATGGCTGAGAAAAGAATTGTGCTGAATAGAATAACTATTTCTGTCTGTGTATCTTTTTTGTAACTTAAGGTTTTGCCTAGAGGGTGTATCTTTTTTGTAACTTAAGGTTTTGCCTATGTTTTTGAATCTAATTACCCTGTAAGATATCTACCATCCTGATTTTACAGGGGGGATTTCTTTATTTCTATTTACTTCTATTTTTATTAAAAGTCTTCTTGTAAGAAAACTGAATGCTTTTTCATTGTTCTCAGATCCAAGGGTTTGGGTCTGCGGTCACCTATGCAAATTGGTGAGGCTTTTTATCCAACATTTCCCAAGAAAGGGGGGGTGCAAGTGTTGGGAGGATTGTTCATTGTTCTTAAGATCCAAGGGTCTGGGTCTGTAGTCACCTAGGCAAATTGGTGAGGCTTTTTACCAAACCTTGTCCAGGAAGTGGGGTGCAAGGTTTTGGGAAGTATTTTGGGGGGAAAGACGCGTCCAAACAGCTCTTCCCCAGTAACCAGTATTAGTTTGGTGGTGGTAGCGGCCAATCCAAGGACAAAGGGTGGAATATTTTGTACCTTGGGGAAGTTTTGACCTAAGCTGGTAAAGATAAGCTTAGGAGGTTTTTCATGCAGGTCCCCACATCTGTACCCTAGAGTTCAGAGTGGGGGAGGAACCTTGACACAGCCTCTCCCTGCTTATCACATTCATGGGTGGTCTCCCTGCCTTCCCCCACCCCAGTGGTTTGAAACCCTCAACTGATTTGACAGTTTTGGGCTGGTGAAGGACCAAAGGTGGTAGGTACATTGAATTTTGGGTCTTGTAGCCAATAGGACCCAAAAGGAATGTCTTCTCAGAGGTCCTCTGGTTTGCTAGAACAAGTTTTGTTGAAATGAATACTGATAGCCTACTTTCAAAGGGTGAGTCAACCCTATTGCAGTTACAGTGGTTGACCTAGAAAGGAAAGATTGTCCAGTTCTCAGGTTAGTCTAGCAAGTCCCTGCTCTGTCTGTCCTATGTGACCTTAGGCAGGTCACTTAGCCTCTCTGTGTCTCAGTTCCCATCTGTAAAATGGTACAGATAATAGCACTTCCCTGCCTTACAGGGGTGATGTGAATATGTTAGAGGTTATGAGGTGCTCAGATACTATAGTAATGCCAGCCATATAAGTACCATAGATATACAGAAGGGCTTCTCTCTCAGCAATCATACCTCATTGTTCACCTTACTTTAGACCACAAGGCAAGAAGTGAAAGATTAGAAAAAAGAAGAGACTTTAGACAATTAAGGGTTTTTTTTCATATTTGAGAGGATTTGTGTTTTTTTCTTAAATACAGTAATTTCCGTTAATTAATAGAACATAACTACACTTTATGCCACTGCATTTATAATGATGGAAATGTAGCCTACCAGCCAGATATGTAGTCATCAAGCTATATTATAAATGTGTGCTTAGATAGCTAAGGGATTCTGAGGATTGAAATCTTGAGATACTGTACATCACAACATCATTATTTAAATATCGTATGGCTCCCGCTGGGAATTCAGCAGTTATTCATGGAGAGGAAGCATATGCATTCCTGAGTGCCCCAAACAAGAGAGAGTTATGAAAAGCTTAGCGCACAAATAAAAGCAACCATGGTATCCCACTGGGAAACCTAACAATAGCTTCTGTTGCAATCTCAAAACCTATTGTACCTGTGGGGGCTGGAGGATAGCTAGGTTGCCAGGTAGCAATATTTATTAAAAATTAGTCAGACCCTTCTTGTATTGGTTTAAAACTTTGCACCATTATAATACAAAAAACAGAGTATGAAAACAATTGAGGTGCTGATGATATTCAAATGATCATTCAAGGGGGAAACAGCCATTTCTACAGCTTTTTGGAAAGCCTCTCCTTGTATGCATCTGATGAAGTGAGCTGTAGCTCACAAAAGCTCATGCTCAAATAAATTGGTTAGTCTCTAAGGTGCCACAAGTACTCCTTTTCTTTCTCCTTGGCAGGGTGAGCTAAATTGTCATTCTAATGACAGTTCTTCCCCATGCTGGTTTCCTTAGGTAGGGCTTTTGGATTTGCTTCTTTGTTTATTTCTAACTCCCCATCCCAGCCCTGCTTTGCAGTGGTGATGGATGCCCCCCAAACATTCAAGTACAGGCTTTCTTAGCCCTCCCTGCCCCAGGCTGGAATGTAAAGAAATGGGCTTTCACCTGTGTAGGGCTGGTCCAAATCGGGCTCCTGGAGCTTTCACCTAGTCTTGTGTTCTGGGATATAATTTCTTCAAAGAGAAAGAATCATAGAATATCAGGGTTGGAAGGGACCTCAGGAGTCATCTAGTCCAACCCCCTGCTCAAAGCAGAACCCATCCCCAATTTGAACTCACAACCCTAGGTTTAGCAGGCCAATGCTCAAACCACTGAGCTATCACTCCCCCCCCCCCCCCCCGCCAATTATATTTAATGGAATATAATCTTGTTTTACAGGGGACTTTTCACAGAGCTGGGCAACAAAATGACAGATGAAATTCAATGCTGATAAATGCAAAGTCATGCACATCGGAAAACATAATCTTAACTATACATATAAAATGATGGGGTCTAAATTAGCTGTTACCACTCAAGAAAGAGATCTTGGAGTCACTGTGGATAGTTCTCTGAAACCATCTACTCAATGTGCAGCAGCAGTCAAAAAAGCGAACAGAATGTTGGGAATCATTAAGAAACGGATAGATGAGACAGAAAATATCATATTGCCTCTATATAAATCCAGGGTATGCCCACATCTTGAATACTGCATGCAGATGTGGTCATCAGATCTCAAAAAAGATATATTGGAATTGGAAAAGGTGCAGAAAAGGGCAACAAAAATAATTAGGGGAATGAAACAGCTTCCATATGAGGAGAGATTAATAAGACTGGGACTTTTCAGCTTGGGAAAGAGACAATTAAGGGGGAATATGCTAGAGGTCTATAAAATCATGACTGGTATGGAGAAAGTAAATAAGGAAGTGTTATTTACTCCTTCTCACAACACTAGACCTAGAGGTCACCAAATGAAATTAATAGGCAGCAGGTTTAAAACAAACTAAAGGAAATATTTCTTCACACACCACACAGTAAACCTGTGGAACAACTTGTCAGAGGATGTTGTGAAGGCCAAGACTAAACACAGTTCAAAAAAGAACTAGATAAATTCATGGAGGATGGGTTCAACAATGGTTATTAGCCAGGATGGGCAGGGATGGTATCCCTAGCCTCTCTTTGCCAGAAGCTCGGAATGGGCAACATGGGATGGATCACTTGGTGATTGCCTGTTCTGTTCATTCCCTCTGAAGCACCTGGCATTGTCCACTGTTGGACTAGATGGCATTGGCAACACTAGGCTAGATGGAGGGAAGATGTATCTAATGGGGTCCCACAACAGGGGGCCAGTCCTTCGTCCACTACAGTTCAATAGTTTAATTAATGACTTGGATAATGGAGTGGAGAGTATGCTTATAAAATTTACTGCTGACACCAAACTGTAAAAGGTTGCAAGCACTTTGGAGAACAGGACTAGAATTCAAAATGACCTTCAGAAATTGAAGAATTGGTCTGAAATAAACAAGATGAAATTCAGTAAAGACAAATGCAAAGTCCTACACTTAGTAAGGAAAACTCAAATGCACTATTACAAAATGGGGAATAACAGGATAGCTGGTAGTACTGCTGAAGAGGACTTGGGGGTTGTAGTGGATCACAAATTGTACATAAGTCAGCCAGTGTGATGCAGTTAGGCTAATATCATTCTGGGGTGTATTAAGAGAGTGTTGTATGTAAGCTACAGGCGGTAATTGTTCCACTCTATGCAGCACTGGTGAGGCCTCACCTGGAGTACTGTGTCCAATTGTAGGTACCACGTTAAGAAAAGATGTGGACAAATTGGAGAGGGTCCAGAGGAGAGCAACAAAAATGATAAAAGGTTTAGAAAACCTGACCTATGAAGAAAGGTTAAAAAAACTAGGCATGTTTTGTCCTGAGAAAAGAAGAATGACAGGGGACCTGATAATAGTCTTCAAATATGTTAAGGGCTGTTATTAAAAAGGACTGTGATTCATTGTTCTCCATGTCCACGGAAAGTAGGACAAGAAATAATGGGCTTAATCTGCAGCAAGGGAGATTTAGGTTAGATATGAGGAAAAACTTTCTAGGCTAGTTAAGCTCTGCAATAGGCTAGTTAAGCTCTGGAATAGGCTTCCAAGGAAGGCTGTGGAATCCCCATCACTGGATTCAGAGTAGCAGCCGTGTTAAAAACAGGTTGGACGAACATCTATGAGGGATGGTCCAGGTTTACTTGGTCCTTTGGTGCTTTGGTTGCTCAAGGTCCCTTCTAGGCACACATTTCTATGGTTCTTTGAGCTTGCCTTCTCTAACAAATTTATGTATGGTCAGTGTTCTATATTGTTTAAAAAATCTCCAAACAAAACACTCCACCGCATACACTTCTCCCCCTGAGGAGAGGATGAGAGAACAAGTGGCATTGTTAATGCACTACTGGAAAGAGCTCAGATAGTACGGTGATGAGTGTGGTATAAGAAACCCTATAGAATAGATTCGAACAGAACACTGTCTCCTCATCTCCATCACATATCTCTACACACAGCACTGAACAGGTGAGGCTTTGCAGAATGCTACTATAGTTAACAGAAAGTATGCCTCTCAAAATAGAAGTTATGTCCTGGGAAACCGTACAAACTTCAACCCATTGTTTTCAGAATCTGAGACTGCAATCCTACGGTATTTATCAGCTACTTCAATAGAATCGATGGCTCGATAAGTTGGTTGTGCTTACATAATATGAATACAACCATTTGAATACCGCTGTTCTGATCATCAATGTGGTAAGTAGCATTGGGGTTCTTCTGGCCCCTTTACTACTCCTACATGCCTACAGGGCACCAGTGACCAGGAATGCTTTTTACCACCGTCAGCTAGCTAGGAGTACTTTCTGTCAATTGCACCACTAGGCACTGTGTGCCTGCATACTTCAGGATAACAGCAACCATGAAGAAGCTTCAGGTGGCCCCATATCTGGCTGTTCATCTTCTGAGGAAAACAGGTTGACAAGATGACACCAACCTAATGCTGTTCAGTGTGGTGTACTGGCTCACTGGTGTACTGGCTCACTACCTGACATCAGATCCAATTTAAGACCCTGAGCCTGTTCTTCAGGGCCCACACTGGACTGAGCCCCATATCTTATGTACTAACTCACTTGACAGCTTTCCATGACCTAGCATGACAGCTGTGGTCATCAGTGATCATTGCCAAGAGTGAGACTCATAGGAGGGGGCGGAGGGGAAATCAGGCCTTCTTGGCAGCTGACTCACAGCTCTGAATCTCACTTCCACAAACCATCAGTCTGGAAAAGGGTTCTCTGTATGTTTAAAGTGAGAAGTACAACCCTCCTGTTTTCCAATCATTTTCCCTCAGTAACTGCATAAGAATAGCTCGGTTTCCCTTCCCTGAAGATAGAAGAAGAAAAGGGGAAAAGGAGGTAAAGTGAAAGGACCCAAGAACCCCTCCAGCAGAGTAAACATGGAAGGGACAGAGAATACAGTCCCTCAAATTGCTGCTCTGTTAAAGTAACTTTTGTTAGCTCTCAGATACCATGGTGATAGCAGATTAACCAGACAGGGAACATTGGCATCTGTGAAAAGCAGAATAGAAGTGTTTGCCATGAAAATAGAAAGTTAAAGAGTTACAAAATACAGATAAGTTTTAGCTTGTTTTCTGTGTAGTACACATACCACCCAGCCAATACTGTACAATGGCAGAATTTTTTAAATATTTGCTTTTACTATTGCATTCCCATGGATCACATTCTATTAATGACATCCAGAAGGGCGCAGTGGGGCTGCGTGCATGTACAATACATAAGGGCAGTATATGGTAAAGGCAATGGGCTAAATTCTTCCTGGATGTAATCATGACCATCAGAGCTGACTTCAATGGCGTTTAGCCTCATGAACTCCACTCCCACAAACCTAAAAAGCATTCTGCCTGTTGGGCTCAGATTGCAGCTTTTCTAAAAGCAGATGGAAGAAAAAGTAAAAAGAGGAACAAACCAAAGCAGGATTGTGAAATGATACATGCTGCAAAAGCCACTGATTTAAAAACAAATAAATAAAAGTTCAATAGACATGTCCACCAGGATAAAGCTCCAAAGTTTAGAGAATTCCCCTGGTTGCTTGGACTGCATATGATTTCAAAAAGGCGTTGTGAAATCCTCCAGCTATTCACTCCAGCTGAGCCTGCTTAATTAGAATTCCTAAGCACTTAGGCATATTTCCTTAACAGCTAATGGCACAAATAATCACTTCAGGAGACAGTGAAATATACAACATTGACTTTATTTCCTTCAGTTTTATAAAAACAGTCATAGCAAGGCTCCCCCACAGTTTTGTGGCTGAATCAAAACCACAGCCCAAAGTTTTAGCAGTCAGACACGCTTGCAAAGTCCCTGCTCCCCAGAACTTCTTCAAGTGAACAGACATCCAAAGACATTTCATGCACCATGGCAATGTTGAATTGGAGCATCATTAATTCCTTAGCAAAAGGCTGTGGGAAGCATATTAAAATGATGGAGAGCTTCATTTATTAATCTGTGATGAAAACCAGGCTTCTGTTGGGGGTTTGGCGGGGGGACAGGGGGAGGGAGAAGATAGGCTTGTCTGTTTAATGCTTGGCTCAGATTTTTAAAAAAGAAAGAAAGAAAGAAAGAAAAAGGCAGCTGAGTGCAGTGCTTCTGGCTGTGTCTTTCTGTATGTTCGCGGTCGCCAGCATTCACAAAGACAGAGTTATGTAATGCTCTCCTATCAGGAATCCGAGTTCAAAAACATTTCATGAAGTCTCATGCTGTTCTTGCCCAAGCAATTGTTTCAGATAATGAAAAGGCTGTATCAGCGCAATTCAGCTGTCACAGTCCTCTGCATGCAACAGCAGCACTGTGCGCTCTTGCTCACTCACTTACTCTCTCTCTGTGCCTTATGACAATCTCTGTTCACTCCCTGGGGAAAAAAAATCTCTCTCCCAAACCACTTCATTGGTTCTCTCTGTGGAACAAAAAAAGGACAGGTCCAGGTGTGTTCTTCTTTTTTTATTCTAGTGCTCCTTCTGCTCTTTTGAAACGGGCTCTTCTCTTTGCTAGTTGTTTTTAATGTCTGCATTTCTTTGCTGTGTGCCTGAATCTTGATGCACACTGGAAACCAGCAAAAGAAAAGCTGGATGTACAGTGAATAGCACATTCATTGCCAAGAGCATCAAAAAGAGAGAGTTTTCTCATCTCGCTTTCAAATTAAGCTGTTCCCAGAAACATGCTAATTTCCGGTGGAATCATTTGAGGTACATTTTGTAAGCTGTAGCTCTCAAAAGCTTATGCTCAAATAAATTTGTTAGTCTCTAAGGGTGCCACAAGTCCTCATTTTCAGAAAGATGCACCACGATTTCATGCAAACAAGAAATTGTGAACCTACTTGTTGAGCATGGAATTTCACATGCAGGGTACTGTGCTACTTTCAAAAGGTGAGACTCAAGATGATAAAAATCAATTAAGTGATTAGGCAAGAGTCTAATTTAGAAGACACCTAAATGAGAGTGCAAAAATAAGTGGGTGGAACAAAGACATGGCCATATATTTAAACCTGTATTCAGTATATTTATGCACCTAACTGGGCACCTAATGTTAACCAATATATTTCCACATGTAAATAATTCCAATTTACCTAAAAGCATTCTAACTGTAATATTTTGTTCCCTCTTTTCTACCAATCAAATTACTGTGAGATTGGTTTGATTTCTAAAGATCTTTTATTGTTCCTTTAAATTTCTTTCTTTAAATTTTACAAAGTTAAAGAAACACAGATGAAATATAAAACATAACACTAATGTAAAACAGTGCAGTTGAACATCCCATAAGATAGGTTGGTCAGTATCAACTTGCCCTAGTAGCTACTATTACAGACAGTAAAGAACAATGCAAATTATTAGTCTTTAACAATATATGTCTGGTATAACACTTGACTCTCATCTATCAGATTTCATTCAACAATCACAAAATATTTTTCAAGAACTAAGTTGTTAGACCTTGCAAAATTCCTGTGAGGTGGATTCATATAGATATACACACACCCATTTTACAGATGAGAAGTCAATGCACAAAGAGGTTGAGTGATTTTCACAAGATCAAGCACCAAGCCAGTGTAAGACCCAGGATTAGTACCCAAGAGCCATGGCTCCCAGTCCCGTGCTCTAAACACTATGCTCCTTTTTTAATTATCTGTGTATTGACCCGCTGGCATACATGTTTAGCTAACAAATACCTTATTCTTTAGAATGAGCAACGCAAATTTAGTTTATATCACACTGTCCAAGTAAATATGAAAATGATGACAAATTATCATTGCAAGACTGAGGGCTTGATCCAAAGCCTTTGGAAGTCAACGGAAAGACTCCCAATGGGCTTTGGATCAGACCTGGAGCAAGAAGATCAAGGGAAAATATGTTTTGTATTACAGAAATTTATGTGGTACTTGAACAGTACAGTGATATGACAGATAGATCAGAGAGAGCACCCTGTATAAATTCCAATGGGTTTTCATCATGTTTCATCATATGTATTGAAAAAAATGAAATGAAGAGAGAAAAAGTAAATGTTACTCTGCTAAAAGACATATGGGGGGTTTTTTTAGTATTCTTTCAAAATCGATAAATATCTGTAAGGACTTAAAAAGAAATTAGGAGGGAAAAAAACCTGTTAACTTAAGGTAATTATATTTTTCGTTCCAGCATAATTAAAAATAGGCTTTCATCTGCTACTAGTTTCCTTTGTGGATACCAAAGGTGTTTCTTTGAATGAAGGGAAGAAAGGTGTCAGACACCATTTACATTTAGCACAATCCTGAATTCCTTACTCATGCAAAACTCTAATGGACTTTAGTCCCATTAACTCCCAAGCTAACAGTCTCATTCCTTTGAATCACTCTTCATCTGAAAAAAAACCTTTGTGCTAATATATAGCAAGATACGAAAGATTTTTTTATTATTACTACTACTGAGAATTAAGAAAGGGTAAACTTTAGCCCTAACAACTATCAACACTTTGAATCAGCACCTTCCAGTGGAGGAACTCAAAGGGCTTTACAAACATTCATTAATTCTCGCAACATCTCTGGCAGAGAGAAAGAGAAAGAGAGGTATTAATACACTCATTTTACAGATGGGTAAACTGAGGCACAGAAATCTTAGCTCTCTTACCTAAGGAGATACAGCAAGTCAGTGGCAGAACCACTATCAAAACCCAGGTGTTCTGACTTCCTGTCCTGGGATATGAGCAGGAGACCATAATCTGTCAGAAATACCTTTAAAACAAAAATTCAGTAGAAAACACACTAAGGTTCTGACCCTGCAAACACTTAAGCATATGTTTAACTTTACTACCATGAGCAGTCCCAAGAGACATCAATAGAGGAAGTGTGGACCACTGGATAGTGCACTGGACTGAGACTTGGGAGACCTGGGTTCTCTGCTCTGCTAATAGCAATAGGTCTTGCTGAGTCTTGGGCAAGTCACTTCTCCAGGACCTCAGTTTCTCCATTTGTAAAAGGGGGATAATCATCCTAATCTCCTTTGTAAAGTGCTTTGAGATCTACTCATAAGAACCACTATATGAGAGCTAGGTGTTAGGCCATAATACTCATACTTAAATCAGTGGCAAAACTCCCTTTGACTTCACTAGAGAGAGAAATGTGTCCATGACCCTTGCCACTATTTCTCCCTCCCAATTCCTTCTGAAAATCCAGTATAGTATGGTTTTCAGAATGTTTAATCCTAACCCAGAGCTCTGAAAAAAATGAATAAAAACCATGGCATGTGCAAGCTTGCTGCTTCATGCAAAAGCACTATGAATGGAACATGTAAGGAGAGCAGCTGGTTCGGAAAGGGAGAGAATGGAAACTCTGAGGGATTTTTATGGCTTAAGGTCATTGAATATCACAGCATAAGCAAAATAAACTATTTATTGCCACCAGATTTATATAATTAGGCTTTCCCCCCCTTTCAAAGTATTAAAGATTGAAATCTTAATGACTCATTCATATTGCATACTCCATTCAAAATTATGCTGATTGCCTCTAAACCTATGCATAGCAATGATTTGCTGAAGATTTTATTAGCAGCACAAGGTGAACTTAAGTGCATGTCTCATATATTAAGGAACATCAACAATATTCCCTTAGTATCAAGCACCTATGCTAGAGTTTATCAGAATTTCTGGCCAGCTGCATTAACTCTAATAAATATATTAGTTCATGCTTGAAAACTTACATGGCTCCTTGTCTTATCTTGAGTGTCAGACTACAAATGCAATAGTGTTTATAGGCCTGTTTCTAATCTTGCTTCCTCTATTGTAAATCAGAAGTCAATGGAGTTAACTGGTGCAAAATTGGAGTGAGAACATAATCAGGTCCAATGTGTTTATAAAAGAGGTACTGTGAAAAAAATGAATTTTGACTGACCCAAAATGCTGACATGTAGGTAATCAATTATGACCATAAAAATCAGAACTCAGGTGCCCATCCTGACATGAGATCTATGCGGTGGACCCCTCTATCCATACCTTGTCCCACTGACTTCAGTGAGGCTCTGCAGTGGTACAAGGATCCTTCATTAACAGTGTACATTGCAGGATTGGGGTCTTATTTATTAGCTAGTTCTTAAAACGTACCCAACATAAAATTATATTTTGTGAAATCAATCACACACTTCAACAAATGCAAATTTTTGTTTCACGGCACATCCATTGTATGTGGCTGCAAAATTGGTGACAATCTTTTTGTGAAAAGTTACATGAATAATACAAGTTCATTCTGGCCAACTTTTCATCTCCTAGCATTCTGATTTTTTGTAAACAAATTTTCAGAAGAGACGACACATGACTTTATGACTTGGGGGACTTCAACTACCCAGACATCTGTTGGGAAAATAATACCGAAGTCACAGATTATCCAACAAGTGTTTAGACTGCACTGGCGACAATTTTTTATTTTAGAAGATGGATAAAGCAACTAGGGGAGAGCCTTTTCTAGATTTGATTTTGACAAATAAGGAGGAACTGCTTGAGTGTGGAAAGTGGCATGCAGCTTTGTGAAAGTGATCATGAAATGACTGAGGTCATGATTCTAAGGAATGGTAGGAGGGAAAAGAGCAGAATAAAGATAATGGGTTTCAAGAAGGCAGACTTTAACAAACTCAGGGAGTTGGTGGGTAAGATCCCATGGGAAGCAAGTCTAAGTGTAAAAACAGTTCAAGAGAGTAGGCAGTTTTTCAGAGAGACATTATTAAGGGCACAAGAGCAAATTATTCCACTGCATACGAAAGATAGGAAGGATGGCAAGAAATCACGCTGGCTTAACGAGGGGATCTTCAATGATCTGAAACTCAAAAAAATAAAAGAGGTCTACAAAGGTGGAAATTAGGTCAAATTGCAAAAGATGAATATAAACAAACAACACAAACATATAGGGACAAAATTAAAAAGAACAAGGCACAAAACGAGATTAAACTAGCTAGAGACATAAAGGGTAACAATTAGAAGCACGAGGAAGACCAAGAGTAGGGTAAGCCCGACACTCAATGAGGTGGAAAAGACAGTAACAGAAAATGTGGAAATGGCAGAAGTGCTAAATGACTTCTTTGTTTCAGTTTTCACTTAACAGATTAGTAACGATTGGACGTCTATATAGTGAACGCCAGTGAAAATGAGATGGGATCTGAGGCTAAAATAGGGAAAGAACAAGTTAAAAATTACTTTGACAAATTAGACGTTTTCAAGTTGCCGGGGCCTGATGAAATATATCCTAGAATACTCAAGGAGCTGAATAAGGACATATCTGAGCCATTAGCAACTATCTTCAAAAACTCATGAAAGATGGGAGAGATTCCAGTGGACTGGAAGAGGGCAAATATAGGGCCAATCTATAAAAAGGGAAATAAGAACAACTCAGGGAATTACAGACCAGTCAGTTTAACTTCAGTACCTGGAAAGATAATGGCGAAAATAATCAAGCAATTTGCAAACACATAGAAGATAATAAGGTGATAAATAACAGTCAGCATGAATTTGTCAAGAACAAATCGTGTCAAACCAACCTGATAGCTTTCTTTGACAGGGTCACAAGCCTTATGGATGGGGGAAAGCGGTAGATGTGGTAGATCATGACTTTAATAAGACTTTGATACTGTCTCACATTACATTCTCATAAACAAACTAGGAAAATACAGCCTAGATGGAGCTACTATAACATGGGTGCATAACTGGTTGGAAGACCACTCCCAGAGAGTAGTTATTCATGGAGCACAGTCAAGCTGGAAGGGCATATTGCGTGGGGTCCTGCAGGGATCGATCCTGGGTCTGGTTTTGTTCAATAATTTCATCAGTGGTTTAGATAACAGCAGAGAGTAACCTTATAAAGTTTGTGGATGATACTGAGTTGGGAAAGGTTGCAAGTGCTTTGGAGAATAGGATTAAAATTGAAAATGATCTGGACAAACTGGTCTGAAGTGAACAGGATGAAATTCAATAAGAACAAATGCAAAGTATTCCACTCAGGAGGGAACAATCAGTTTACTCCTGGGAGGAATCTGTCCACTGAGCATGTGCAGAATTCATGTCCTCTGCAAATTTCTTTGCTTCCTCACAGAAAAATGACTTTTTGATGGGGAAGCAACTGCACACATACAAAATGGGAAATGATTACCTAGGAAGGAGTGTTTGGAAAGGGATCTAGGGGTCATATAGTAGAACCTCAGGTTACGAACACCTCAGGAATGGACGTTGTTCATAACGCTGAAATGTTTATAACTCTGAACAAAACATTATGGTTGTTCTTTCAAAAGGTTGCTGCTGAACACTGACTTTGAAACTTTACTATGCAGAAGAAAAATGCTGGGTTCTCTTTATTTTTTTAGTAGTTTACATTTAACACAGTACTCTACTGTGCTTGCCATTTTTATTATTATTTTTGTCTCTGCTGCTGCCTGGTTGTGTATTTCCAGTTCCGAATGAGGTATGTGGTTGACTGGTCAGTTCATAACTCTGGTGTTTGTAACTCTGAGGTTCTCTTGTAGTGGATCACAAGCTAAATATGAGTCAACAGAGTAACACTCTTGCAAAAAAGCATCATTCTGGGATATATTAGCAGGACTGTTGTAAGCAAGACATGAGAAGTAATTCTTCCGCTCTACTCCATGCTGATAAGGCCTCAACTGGAGTATTGTGTCCAGTTCTGGGCGCTGCATTTCAGACAAATGGACAAATTGGAGGAAGTCCAGAGGAGAGCAACAAAAATGATTAAACGTCCAGAAAAAATGACCTTTAAGGAAAGATTGAAAAAAATTGGATTTGTATAGCCTGAAGAAGAGAAGACTGAGGGGGGACATGATAACAACTTTCAAGTACATAAAAGATTGTTACAAGGAAAGGGGTGAAAAATTATTCTTGTTAACCTCTGAGGATAGGACAAGAAGCAATGGGCTTAAATTGCAGCAAGGGAGTTTTAGGTGGAACATTAGGAAAAACTTCCTAACTGTAAGAGTAGTTAAGTACTGGAACAAATTGCCTAGGGTGGTTGTGGAACCTCTGTTATTGGAGGTGTTTCAGTTCAGGTTAGGCAAATACATATCAGGAATGGTCTAGTTATTATGTAGTCCTGCCATGAGTGCAGGGGACTGGACTAGATGACCTCTCAAGGTTCCTTCCAGTCCTATGATTCTATGATTTTCATCAAGATGTGAAAAATTCAAAATCACATTTTCCACATGAAATTTTAGTTGTAGATTTTGAGAAGGAAGAAAAATTTAGTGAAATTTCTACTATTTCATAGTACTTTCTACATATTTGCATTGTATCAGAATAAACATTCACAACTGTTTCGCATAGCTCCAGTATTCACTATCCAAATCAACTACATTTATTCTGTGTAAATTGACAATGGACTATAGCATCTATATAGAATGGGTATAGTGTAAATATAAAAATACAGGGTTTTGTTCATATTAACCTAATTATATTTTTAGTTAAACATATCCATGTTTCTGAGAAATATATCTCAAAAAGTGCTTCATTTTAACCAACTTGTATTTTTTATTCTCTTATCAAAACAAACTGTGCTTTACCATATATACTGTAGCATTACTGCACTTTGAACATTATTCTTAGAAGCAAAATTCTTGTATTGTAGCTACCTAAAATTTTACCCACTCTATATTCAAAGTCCAGTGAAGTCAATATGGCCCTGATTTCAGTGGGCATTAGGTGCTTAATTACCGCAGAGTATCTTAGCATAGGAGTCTATCCATTGACTTTGCATCAGGCCCTTTGAGATCTATCACACCTGATCTTCATCCACTCATGAGAAACAGCATGAGAAAGAATTTTCCATCAGTAATAACATTAATTACAAAAGGTCCTATGAAATAATGACTATTGAAAATCCATTGTTTGGCATCGTTACAATGTTTATTTTGGAAATCAATTTTTTTCCTTCGTTGAAGAAGTCTAATATTGGAGAAGTTCAAAAAATAGGATGTGAACTAAATAATAAATGGGACAAAGCAGTCTATCTATACTTTGACAGAATCATGCCTAATGAATCATATCTATTCTGAATAAGTATTTGTTTGGGGCATTTTTTCTGATTTGTCAGATGCATTCATATTGTGAAACATCGTATTAGGAGACATGATTAGCAGTGAAAGAAAGACCAATTAGATTTATTATTATTATTTTTAATTTTCAACATAGGGACCTTTATGCCTTCCAGTGGGTTTGTTCCATGTCCTTCCACCCGCTCCCCTGCCTACTGATGATTCCACTATTGTGGCATCTGAGGCACTTACCCAGTCAGAAAAAAACATGAAAATGAATTCCAACTGAAATAAATGTACATCCTTTGTGAATTCACAGTTTAGGATGATGACCCAGGGGTTGACAAACACCCTGGACATTTTGATGCAAGATGCAGAAATGTACAAGTGGTATCAGTCTCACAGAGTTTATTGCCTTTTTAGATGATCTTGTGATCAAAAGTGAAGAAGGACAAGCACTGCCTGATGAAAGGTCTTGAAACAACCATCTAGCCAGTGGCTAAAATTGCTCCCTTTAGTATTCAAACTATTTTAATAATCTATAAGGAAGACATGTGAGCTCAGAAAACAGGGTGAGGACTGGAAGAAATAAAACAGCTGTTTTAGGTTTTGTACACACTTGTCTTTTCCCCACTGTTAGCACCAATAGCTATGCTAGACAAGATACCCCTGGCCACCACCCTTTTTACTATAAATATTGTTTAGACCTGCTTTGAGAAGGGATACAACATGGTGGTAAAAACACCAGTGGCCATTAGAGTCCTCTCTCCATTAGCACTCCTGCTGTCGCTACCACCAGTGAATCTAAATTGGTGGTAACAACAGTGGGAAATTTTGGGAAGGAAAAGGCTACTGTAGACAGGGCACAGAGGAGTGTCCAATGCCTTGGAAGTTGCTGGCTACTCCTCACTGGTGTTTGTTCCTGAGTACACCACTGAGTATTCATAGACTGAAAAGCTACTGAATGACAAACATTGCAGGCCATTGGATAGCGTGGTGCAGGTCTTAATTAGAGTACTTTTCAGCATGTTATCATTTCATCTTCAAGATGAAGAAGGAAGCAGCTGGTGCCACAGCTCAGACTGTAGAGCACATTCTAGTAGGAGTTCCAATTAAGAAAGGCATGTCACACACCATTATGAGCCCTTACTGTTCATTGCAGAGTGGTGCTCCATGGAGACTGTCAGTGTTGACAAATGCAAGGTTATATACACTGGAAGGAATTATTTGAACTTGTTTTCCAGATATCTGGACTAAAAACTAGCTAAAAGGCTGGGCGTGGAGGGCTACTCTCCAGTCAGGAATCAGTGTTAGATCTAGCTTTATTTAATATTTTCATAGATGATCTGGAAGGAGTGAAAATTACACTAATGCATTTCTCAGGTGTTGTTAAATGAAGAGTTGCAACCACAAAGGGGCACCGAAAGATTGAAAAGGTGGGCAAACACACAACGAAATTATAATCACCTTGGAAAAATCTGGGGTGGGAAAAGAATCCAATGCATATCCTCATGACGAGCAGTAATGCTGAAGAAGACCTAGGAGTGGTAGTGGCAAATCAGATGTATTTGCAATGTGACATGGCTGTAATGAAGGGCAATGCAATTTTCATTTGCCCACATACAGGCATCTTGACATGATGCAGAGATGTTAAGAGGGATGGTCCACTTTGATACAATTCTAGTATGTCCTTACATGGAATGTTGTATTCAGTTCTGGGTATCACATTACTAGAACAACAGTAGAAAACTGAAGAAGTCCAGGAGCTGGTGGAAACAACTTATGGTAGCTTTAAAAAAAAATAAAATATATCTATATAGCTTTGACTGAGAGCTGTCAAAGGAGGAATATAATAACAGTTTGGTAATATTTGCAATGTGGACAGGAATCAATTAGGATAGTATACATGGAAAATTGATGCTGAGTATCAGGAAAATCTTCCCACCGGATGTACTGGGCTGTGGAATAGCCTCCCAAGGAACGTAAAGGAATCCCCAGCTCACAGAACTTTTGAAACTAGATTGGACAAAACACTGTAAAATATTCCATAGAGAACAACCAGGTATTGGCAGGCTGAGAGACTGCACAATCTATTAGGTGTGTTCTGTAACTGATTTCTGAGATTCTATCCTCCATTAGAGTTAGCTGGATGGTACAACATTGGACTGACACAAGGTAGAAGCTGGGAGGTAAGGGGTGGTAATTAAGTGATACCTCATACGAAAATGAAGGTTGTCATGGAAAACTTTATTTCTTCTGTTACTGATTCCTATGAGGGTCTAGTCACCAAAGAACAATAAAGCTTAGGAAAGTTTCTGAATTCTACGCAGGCTGTAGAGTTAGCACAAGACCTCCTCCAATGAAGTTGCATTATCAGGCATCGCGTAGTTTCTTTGGCCAGGCGGGAAAACGAAAGATTTTCCACATGGCAATTTGTCTTCTTTCCACCTTGAATTCAGTTTCTATTTGTTTGCAATTGTTATGTATCAAGGCCCAGGTAAGAATTAGCCCAATATTCATTTTCCCCCTGTATCCTAGACGAGCACAGCATTAAAAAATAAAATAACTGAGATGATCTAGAAATAACAGTAGGATGTTAGGTCTCCACTACAGTCATATCATTTAATAGCTACTGTAGAATAACTGCACTTGAAGAACTGGCTTGCTCAGTCTAAAACCCTCTGTGTTATAATGTATTTGTTGGTACAACAAAAAATATCACATCGCCTACTTTGCCCTTACATTATTTGCTAGATAATAAGTATTCTTCAGTCCATCTCTACTGCTTCTTGCAGTTAGTAGTATTAATGTTCACTTGCAGAATTCTCTAATCATTGAAGAGGAAGAAAATAATTATTCTAATTGCCGAATGGTTTTACTTTCCCAAAGTAATTGACCATCTTTCTTTTTGGAAAAAAACAAAAACAAAAAAACATTTTTCCCCTGCCTTCTCACCCTCCCACTGCTTGTTGGCAACCTTTAGAAAGAGAGCTGTGTGCACATTTTTTGTGCAATGAGAGCAGTGCAGTGACAAAACTGATCTCAGACTTTCCAGATGTAATATCTGAATCCTTAAAGTTACATGTAGGTGGTGCTTACGACGATGTTAAATTAGACTTTAGCTTCCAGTAAAGGACTGGTTTCAGAGTAACAGCCGTGTTAGTCTGTATTCGCAAAAAGAAAAGGAGTACTTGTGGAACCTTAGAGACTAACCAATTTATTTGAAGTGAGCTGTAGCTCATGAAAGCTCATGCTCAAATAAATTGGTTAGTCTCTAAGGTGCCACAAGTACTCCTTTTCAGTAAAGGACTGTGACAATAGTAAGGCAGGAAGGACAGCTTGCAATGCAAAAATGTTTGAGTGGTGGGTGAGTGTTCATATCAAATAGATTGGTTCTTTGGACCAAGATTAACAAAAAACAAACAAACAAACAAACAAACAAAAGCAGCCATCAGGAGGCTCCTAAATTCCTGTTCAGGCATCCGCCTGATTTTCAGAAGTGCTGAGCACCCAGCAGCTCCCACTCAGGTCAAAAGGGTACTCAGCATTTTTTAAAAGATCAGGTAGGAGTCTCCCTATGGATTGAGGAGTCTAATTTTCGGCTTCAGGAATGTTTTAAATCTTGTCCTTGGTACACAAGTCACCCCTTTTATATCTCTCTCTCACACACACACACCCCCTTTGAAGTTGTAGGTCTGTTACTTTGAAATGCAGATCTGGCAGACAATATTTCCCCCCTCACCTTTGATTACTATCACTGACACTTATAGGTGATGTTACCCAAAAATTACCTTGAGCTGCCAGTTGCACATCGAGCCCTCCAAAAGCTTTTGCTGCCACACACCCTAACTTCTCTTTTCTTGTCACTACTGGGAAAAAAACATTGCTTTTATTGAACATTGAGGGGAACCTGATGTGCAAGAATATTTTCACAGGGTGGTTGTCACATTCTGGCCAGAACTGTCAAAAGTGGCTATAGATTTTGAGCCTGATCTCTGGAAGGCAAGTTCTCAGCACTTTCTTAAAAATCAGGTCCTTTTAAAGTGCATCAGGTTTGGCACACAAAAATTGGAACACCCAGAATCACTAGTCACTTTTGAAAAACCTGACCACTGGGTTCTGTTTCTCAGTATTGGTTTACAAGGTGGTGAGCTTGCTTGCTATACCGAAAATTACTAATATTTATCTACAGAAGGTCAGTTTCACACACACACATTGCCTACATGCATGTGCATAGTGATTACATATGGTTCCAAAAGAATGACTTGTGCATGCATACAATGAATACGAGCAGGGAGAAAGGTGGCACAGGACTGGGAACCAGGAGATCTTGGTTCTAATTCCAGCTCTGCCACTGACTCCCTGTGTGACCTTGGACATGTTATTTAACCTGTGTTCATAGTCAGTGGAATTACTCCCATCCTGCCGTGGCACAGGTGCATACAAATGAAATAATGAGGGGGAAAGTTATTCATGCTTTTTAAAACCTCAAAATAGGTTTGGTTCATTTTGTTACAGTTTTGGACAAAGATTTGGTAGGTTCTTATTTTATCTGAACTGGCTCAGCCAACTCTTCAGAGGAGTTAAACATGGGCATGGGGGAAACAAGATTTTCCCATCCTGACTCTAAAGGCTATAGCTTAAGTGCGTTACGTAGGACCAGACCCAAAGCTCTTAGGGTACTTTAGGAGCAGCTCCAATTTATGTCACTTAGCTGCGTTCTCTGTTGTACAATATGCTGGTTGTGAAGTGGTGTAGCACAGGGAGGCTGATCCCTGCCCCTAGTGCCTCATCTCCTCACCACCACCACCACCCCGCCCTCCCTTGCAGTTGGCAAAAGGACCCAGCTACATCACTTTATGCCGGAAAGTTCCCCTGCATCAGACAAATTCTCAGCTCTCTAATTAGTGCCAGATTCCACCACTTTGCACCTCCTGCAATGCACAGTGGCCAGAGCTGGAGGAGAGAATCTGCACCACAATCTCTGCCCTAGGGTGCTCACAAACAAAGTGGACTCATGCTCTAATTCGCATGTTTCTGGTGATGGAAGCTTGAATTACAAGAGTTATTCCACTTGTGCCCAGGTTGCTAGATTAACAAAAATAATGAGTTAATGAATCCATTATTTTTTTCACAGCATAGCAGACAGACAGACAGATTGCTGGTAATTGACTATGCTTATGTCTGCCACCAATAGAGTGTTGTGATTTAATATGTACATCTGCTACGCAGAGAATGCCTCTCCTGCAGAACGTTCATATCAAATAACTACCACACTGGATAAGATGTGTTCCTATCATGGAGATTTCCAGAGTGATTGTATAAATATTTTTTCCTGCCTCAGAGATGTTGTGGGAACAACACAAAAGGATTTGCATCCCTCCAAATATGCATTAACTCATTTCCTAAAATGTTTATAGTCTATATTTTAAAAAAAAATTAATTGAGCAAAGTACAAGGTGTTTTTATATATCATTATTCACACACAGCACTGCAAGATGCTGATGCTAAGAAGGAATATGTTAAGCTCATTTTGATCACATTCCACCCTATTCACATCTGAGACTGACAAGAATTTCCAAAGTACAATATTTCATATTTATCCTTTCCCCTAACCCATCCCTCCCCCCCCACCCGACACAAACACAAGAACTCCCTCCGCCCCGATGGAAAATGCCTATATGAATAAAAGTGCCTTGGAAAAACTTTTTATTGGCAGCTGTATAACATTATGGACTCATTATCTACTTTGCAAGAGCTGGAATTAAAGTGCATTAAAAAATAAAGAAAAATGTTATCTCATATCACACTGGGACAGACAGCTTTAGAAAAGCCTCAGCAGTAAAGGAAGAAACCATTTGCTTTTCTCCTGTACCATTAGTATCATCAGACTGATCGCTAATTGTAAGGGTGAAGCACTAAAGACATCTATTCAAGTAAGTGCTGGCCGAAAACAAAAACAAAACAAAACAAAAAAACCCTGTACTTTTTCATTCATCAAAGCACAAGTACTTTCAAAAGTAGCCTAGTAACACAGAAAGGACCTGAAAATCCTCAAAGTCCAGCCACCTATGGAGTGATCATGTGAAAAAATGTCAAAGAATCACTTTTGTAAATGCTAAAGACAACTGCTACTGAGTGTTAAATACAAAATACTGTTTAATTGCAATTTTCAAAAATTCTTCCTGCTTTCAGTCATTATAAGTCTGCACCTCTGATGGAAATGGGAATTCTTTCAGTTTCAAGCCTGTACTCTCCTTTCATTGCAATGAGGACCTAATTCAGAGCTTTAAACTGTGTTCTGCAATGCATAATTAATCTGGCTTCATAGAGACCTGGACAAAAGACCCCATTCAGTCTTTAGCTCCTTCCCCCTGAGATCTTGTTATTTCTAAAAACTCTTGCCAGCTGGGCTGGAGGGAAATCTCAGCACTGTGGGAGAATGAACAAACTGTAGTCCTCTGAGGGATTTGAAGTAACTATCTGAATAAATTGGATTAGAAAGTAAGTAAGGGGAGGAGAGGGAAAGCTCATTCTGAAGTCGATAAAGCTCATCAAAACTTTGTAGAAGATTTTCATACAGCAACTGAAAGAAACTATGCAAGTTCCTGTAACAAAACGAAGGAAGCATTTTAAAACTTTAAGTGAGTCAGTATGTTGAAGAATGTTAGCAAGGACTATTGTTAGTATTTCAGAAAACCTGTTGTGTCTACCTTTGGGTTTTGGCATTGCAATTTTTTATCAAAACCTGGCCTGCTTTCCAAACCATAATTCTTATCATTTCGTGCCAGGGATTTGATAAATATCTCTCCTGCTTGAATCTAAAATGTAAGGAGTAAGTTTTTAAAAGTTGTGCTAAGTGCATTGCAATTAAAAGCCTCTTACCCAAAACAACCTCAGATACCCAGGGAAAAACAAAATTCAGTCATGTTAAGAGCCAGTATCCTGCTTTTCTTACCCAGAAGCTCATTTGCCACAGTCCATTAGTGACGCTGCCCAGATCACTTGGCCTCTTCTTGTACACTTCACCATAGTTTGGGCATGCACCGGCATGCGCCTGAATATTGCTCAATTTACCAACAGACCTTTTAGAACACTCAAGCTGGGTCTACACTAAAAACGTAGGTTGACCCAGCTACATTGCTCAAGGGTGTGAAAAATCCACACCCCTGAGTGGCATAGTTAAGGCAACCTAACCCCTGGTGTACACCATGCTGGGTTGACAGAAGATTTTTTTCCGTTGACCTAGCTACTGCCTCTAGGGGAGGTGGATTACCTACACCAATGAGAGAACCGCTTGTCAGTGCAGCTAGTGTTTACACAGAAGCGCTACAGCTGTAGCATTTCAAATATAGACAAGCCCACACTGAAAAAGAATTACAGTTCTATTGGGAAGGTGGGTGGCTCACTGAGGTGTTACTACTTCTCATTCCTTCCCATTCCCCCATGCTGCTCCTGCCCCACAAACATAAAACTCGCTGTTCAGACTTCAAAATCTCTGAGCCAAATTCTGTCCAGTCACACTTGTGTAACCCCTCCGAAGACAAATGAAGTTACTGAGCACAGAATTTGGCCATCTAATTTCAGAAATATTTAAGAAAAAAAGCTCTGTTCTCCATAATCATAATTTTCTATATTTTGATATGCTGCGTAGAATGCGAAGTATGTCATTGTGACAGCAACAAAAGGAAAAAGACAAGCTTATTGGATTTTACCTTCTACAGAGAAGAAATGAAATAAATATGTATGGTAGGGCCAGTCCCCTTTCGGGCAATGCTCCCACGGACATCATCAGAATTGTAAAATACAAAAGCTGTAATAAAAATTGGATAACTGGTTCTCTCTCCTTCCTTCTCTTTTCTGTCTCTGATATACACCATGAAGCAGAGGGAGGTAAAATTCCACAGGGAAGCACAGCTGTTCAGATTCATTCTTTCTGAACTTGCCTCCAGGATGAAGGACATTTTCAAGGACACAGTTAGAAGCACCAAATTCTCTGCATAAAGCCTATGCAAGTCTTCCCAAAATTAAGTCTCTAGGGACCCATACACTTCCATGATGTAAAAACTGGGTGTAGCAGTTTTCAGTGCTCTGTCTCCTAGTGAGGAACTGAGCGTGCAATATGAATAATATACCCTTTTGATTTTATAAAAATTGCTTTTAAAAAAGGGCATAAAAATTTACAACTATTTACAAATACTTGTCAAGACAATGCTAATTGGATAGCCAATTTTCAAATTGTGTTGTTACAGTTTGTATTTAATAATGGAAAATAACATAACTAATTATTATCATTAGGCCATTGTCAGAATAGATGCCATAGAATCGATATTTTTTAAAGGCTCCAAAGGTGATCCTGGCACTTATGGACCAGAAAGCCTAACTTCAGTATCAGGTACATTTGTTGAGGGTCTGAACAAACATGTGAAGAAGGGTAAAGCGGTCAATATGACAGGTTTCAGAGTATACTTGGACTTTCAGAAAGCCTTTGGCAAGGCCCCCCACCAAGGGCTCTTAAGCAAAGTAATCAGGCACGGGATAAGAGGGAAGGTCCTCTCATGGATCAATAACTGGTTAAAAGACGGGGGGAAAGGGTAGGAATAAATGGATAGCTTTCAGAGTGGAGAGAGGTAAATAGCAGGATCCCCCAAGGATCTGTACTGGGACCCAGTGCTCTTCATTGTATTCAGAAATGATCTGGAAAAGAGGGTAAACAGTGAGGTGTCAAAGTTTGCAGATGATACAAAATTGCTCAAGATAGTTAAGTCCAAAGCTGACTGCAAAGAGTTACAAAGGGATCTCACAAAACTGGGTGAATGGGCAAGAAAATGGCAGATGAAATTCAATGTTGGTGAATTCAAAATAATTCACACTGGGAAACACAATCCAAACCATACGTACAAAATGATTGGGTCCAAAGTAGCTGTTTCCACTCAAGAAAGAGATCGTGCAGTCACTGTGAATAGTTATCTGAAAACATCTGCGCAGTGTGCAGTGGCTGTCAAAAAAAAACCCTAAGAGAAGGTTAGGAACCATTAGGAAAGGGATAGACAATAAGACAGAAAATATCATAATGTCACTATATAAATCCATGGTATGCCCACACCTGGAATACTGCATTCAGTTCTGGTCACCCCATCTCAAAAAAGATATATTGGAATTGGAAAAAGTACAAAGAAGGCCAACAAAAATGATTGGGGTATGGAACAGCTTCCATGTGAGGAGCGATTAAAAAAACAGACTGTTCAGCTTAGAAAAATAGACGACTAAGGGGGGATATGATAGAGGTCTATAAAATCATGAATAGTGTGGATAAATTGAATAAGGATACTGTTATTTACCCCCTCACATGGCACAAGAACCAGGGGTCACCCAATAAAATTAACAGGCAGTGGGTTTAAAACAAACATAACGAAGTACTTCTTCGCACAATGCATATAGTCAACCTGTGGAACTCATTGCCAGGGAATGTTGTGAAAGCCAAAAGTAAACCTGAGTTCAAAAAAGAATTACACAATTTATTGGAGGATATGTCCCTCAGTGGTTATCAGCCAAGATGGTCAGGAACGCAACACCAAGCTCTGTGTGTTCCTAAGCCTCTGACTGCCAGAAGCTGAGACTGGATGACACTGGCCACTGTCGGAAGACAGGCTACTAGGCTAGGTGGACCATTGGTCTACCAAATATGGCTGTTCTTATGTAAAAATACAGCTGTTTTATATTTTTCATGCTTGCAAATTAATCAGACTTTGAGGGAGAAAACCCCCAAAATTTAATAGACTCTTGCATATCAGTGGAACTCTTTCACGCAAAAATATGTTATTTCTTTGTACACCTTTAAAGTTACATGTAGATAATAGTTCACATGCTGCACAAACATGAAAGTGTTTATTATATAAAATGCATTCAATAAAGTATCACTTCACACTCATCCTTTATTTTCAGAAGCATGGGAAAAAGTCATGTCAATGCCACCTGGCCTTCTTTCCCAACCAGCATAATATGGAGCAAGGGCAATGTGTTGTAACTAAAGGTCATACTCTCATCTCAGTCTTTGGACTCTTAATGCATGTTGAGGTACCACATTTGCAATTTTGACCTCAAGCAGTAACCCAACGGGTTTCTAAAATAAACTTCAGTGACCCTGCTGCCCTTTCTCAAGGGCACACTGAAAGAGTGCATTGCCCACCTAACCAAAAGGTGAGAAGGAAGACACCTGAATTAATGTATCCTGAATGATGTTAATGCATGAGGACAGAGTTACTTGTACAGCTTCTGAGGTCCCCTACTGAGTATTAAAAAAAAAAAAATTGGATCCCAAAGCAGGAGCTGATTCACTTGAGCTCAAGAAGAATCTCCATTGTCCATCAGTAATAGTAACAGTAGCAGCCACACTAAACTTTTACTCTCTTTATTTCTAGGCCTCCGGCTACCTGAGAGTGAAATCAGGGCTTGGACTCTGCCAGGAGGTGCAGGACAGAAGAAAGAGGAAAGTAGGCAAAAGGCAGATATAAACCACATGTCTACTCTGGCATGCCCCTGCATTAGGGATTGTGTCAGGGAGACCAATGTAGGATGTGGGGAACTTCTTTCCTGGAACCTAACAGCCCCTGTATGCTCTCATAGCAGTCTATAGCGACTGGAGCAGAATGAAAAAAATTACCAAAATCTATCAACTACTTGATTTTTGTGACAACAGCAACAACAAAAAAGAAGAGTTTTTTTCCTTTTCATGCTGTCCTATGATGAACTCAATTGAAGTTTGAGGTTTTGTAGGCTTTAGCCCACTTGTGTTTAAAACGAAGAACTGCTTTTCCCCTGCAGTACTTCATTACTTCCAGCCATGACCATAAAATGCAAAAGAACAAATGATGGACACAAAACTAGGTTAAAAGTAGATGTAACCCTTCTGCCAGGTGCAGCCAGCAGCAACAAGGGCCGGGTTCAGTATCTAGGGGGTTCCTTTTCAACAACACAACACAAAACCAGCTTGAGCCCCCACTCAGTGACCTGGGACAATTACACACCACCCCCTGGGTGCCTTTAAGAGGCAATACTTCCCCTCTCACAAGCACAGAGTCTGAGTGTAGCAAAAACTTTTATTAAAAGGAGGGAATTAACTCAGTATTAATTTGGGAAAACACCACAACTAGGGTTCATAAACACAAACCATGAGCAAAAGTACCACCCCCAGGTAAGTTGGGCACTGTCCTTCTCCCCTCAGGTTCTCAAGTCCAGCAATCCAAAAGTCTGTTTAATGTGCGCATCCCTTCTCTGCACCCCACTCACAGTTGCTGTTCTTGGCCAGTGCAGCCCCGGAAGTTCGTCCGAGCCCCAGAGGTTCATCCGCAGAATTTACCTCCCACCCTGTGTGGAGGTGGGGGGGAAGTAAGGAGGCACCTTACATGCTCCACTGCTCAGGCACTCACTCCTTGCCCCAACGGCCAATTGCCGCGCCTCTGTGAGGCTCTGCTCTGGCCCCCTCCACTAGCTGCCCTGCTGGCCACTTGCTGTGCCTCTCCACCAGCCACCCTGCTGGCTGCTTGCTCCACCAGCTGTCCACTCACCAAGATGTCTTCAGGGCCCCCCCACACTTAACACAGCTCTCAGTGATTTCAGCTGCTAGTGGGGGAGCCTCACCGCTAGTGCACACTGGGCAGACTCTTGCAATAGAGACTCTGTCCCAAAGTAGGTCTAATACATAGACCTAGGTATCAGTGATTTCGCTCTGCAGCATGTAACAAGACTCTCAGTTGAATTTAAATTAGCTCTTTTATTATACCATGGAAAGAGAAAGGTGTCTAGGACCCTTAAACAAGGCCCATATCACCAGATACAAATACCTATCCCCACACTCTCTCAACTCATTGAGTTTTGGAAGCCATGTCCTCTGCCTAGTGAGTGCCATTCAGTTGAGGGTGAGTCCCTCCATTGGGGTATGCCAGGTACAGTTCTGCTGTCCTCAGTTCACACAACAAGAATAATAACACTTTATCACTCCTGCTCCAATAACAAGGAGACTGGGGATCTGACACCAGCCACAAGTGATCATTTGGGCAAGCAATCCCATCACGCTGAGCACCGAGGCAGGGTGGGTGTGTCCATGCAAACGAAATCAGCTTCTGGAGTCTTTTTCCACAGCTCACCACTAGATGTCAGGGGAGAGCTCATTCAGACCATGCATACATAAATAATATGGATATAAAAATAAATTTGCCTACCTCTGAACTGTAATACTCAGCACTAGAAATGTAAGTGCCTGGATGACATCTATTTCTTAGTGTTTTCCATACACAGACCTCAAAGTTCTTTACTATCGTTATTCCCTTTTTATAAATGAGGAAACAGAGGCAGAGAGGGGAAAGATAAACAACAGGCTAGTCGCACAGCCAGAACTAGAACCCTGGGCTCCCAAATCCCCATTCAGCACCTCGTCTGCTGGGCCACGCTCTTGCCTACTGTGCTTGATGGGAGCTAGCATTTTTCATAATCTGGGCCCTTGCCTTTTCTTGACTCCTAGCCGAACATTTTGAACATTCATCTTAGGTCGGATGCATGCTGTATTTTTACAAAGTCTGTATTCTACCAGGTGGATTACAGAGGAAGATCAAGGCAAAAGTAACAGCTCATTTTACTAAAGGATTTGACTTACCCATTGAAAAAACATTAACTCCGTTTTTGACCAGTTTATTTTAACTGGATATTAAGAAGTCACTTCAACCTGCAAAAATTCAATGGATATGGAAGTACCATATGACTTGTAGACTCACTTCACACTCTAAACATCAAAAAGTAACCCTGCTCCTTTCAGTCAACAACCTCTTGTCTCTTTATGGTTCAGCACATCTGATACTTGCTCAAGATCCACTTACTGCCTGATAGAATAGGTATAGGCCAATCACCATCCTTCCCTAATGTCCACTCCACATTCAGAAAGTACACACAGAGTATAATTTTTGAGCCTGCTCCCTTCCCTTTGTCCCCCTTCTGCGGGGCTTCTGTAAATCAAACTCAAGATTTTTCAGACTCAAAAGTGCCCAAGAGACCTCCAAGATCATATTTTAAACTGTAAGTCCAGTTCTCTGACTTACACCAGTGTTACTCCACTGTCTTCAATGGACTCATTCCAGATTTACACTGAAGAAAGTGGAAGAAAAAATCAGGCCCTTATACTTTCCAAAGTAGGCAGAAATTCTGCCATACAGAACCATCCAGTAATTTTATAAACGAATTTTCTATGAGATTTCCAAAAATTCCACAGTACGGAATGAAGACACAGAAGTATTCTAAAACTGGTCTGGTTATCCAAAAACCACCCTGCACAGCTCACCACCTAACATATACTGTCTGCAGGGCTGGATTAATGCAGGGGCTTTAGGGGATGCAGCCCAGGGCCTCGGGCGAAGCAGGGCCCCGCAGGTGCCGCGGGCCGGACACCAGCCCCTGAGCCTCGACGCCCCACCCCCCAGGGCTGGAGCCACGAACGTCGGCTCGCCAATGTGCCCCTGTGGCCCCTAGGTGAGGTGCATCCAGGGAATCTCTGCACGCTGCCCCCGCCCCAGCACCAGCTCCGCAGCTGTGCTGGGGCGGGGGCTGGCGTCCAAGGGGAGCTGTGGGGGCAGCGCCTGCAGGCACAAGCAGAGTGTCCCGCGCAGAGCAGCCTGGCCCCTCTGCCTAGGGGCCGGACATGCTGGCCACCTCGGGGAGCAGAGCAGTGTGGAGCCAGGGCAGGCAGGGATCCTGCCTTAATTCTGCTGCGCCGCCGACCAGTAGCCACTCGAGGTAAGCACCTCCCGGCTGGACCCTGCACCCCATACCCCCTCCTGCACCCCCACCCCCTGTCCCATCCCTGGCCCCACACCAGAGCCAACCCTTCCCCGCCCCAGCTGGAGCTGCACCCCCTCCCACACCCCAATCCCCTGCCCCAGCCCTGGGCCCACTCCCCCACTTCGAACCCCCCACAAAATCTAATAGCCCCAGGCCAACAGGAGAGTTAATCTGGCCCTGACTGTCTGTTGCTGCACTTTGTTTCAAAATGTGTCCCCCATAAGCTACAAACTGCATGAGCTCATATAGACCATCTGTTCCTAATCTAAACCATTGAAAAATAATAGCTTACCAAAGTTTGAGCCTAGGAAAGGAAGTTACTCAGTGTTTTCAAGCAAGTCTAAATTAGGCATCAAAAAACCAAGATGTTGCCTAATAAAATAGGAAAATTAATGTGAGGCTCTCACTCAGCTATGTTTAATTGTGCATACAAAATAACTCCAGGATGTAGAACTGCTAACTTCAAAGTTTTGATTTATTGTGCCTTTTAATCATGCTGAAATCTGTGGTTTATATATTCATGCATTAAAACCTAAAGTAAAGCTAAGGATAAAGAGCTACAGAAAAAAATTAGAGGCATAAGTGTAATATTGGCCCAAAGCCTCTATGGTTCTTGTACTTGTAAACTGGTTCTTGTTATTTTTACAAGCATGTTCTTGTCCAGTACTAAGGCAATGTCAATTATATCCAGAGGAAAATGTCTCAGCTTGTCAACTTCACTGACAATGACATTGGGAGCCAGGTGACACAGCAAGGGTAGGGGAAAGCTATTTTGTGTTCCATAAAAGTTAAAACTTGCAGGGTTTGTTTGTTTGTTTAAACTAAGCTTAAGATAAAATATTTTCCACACAGAGACAGAGGAGATGGAATCGGATGGATCAGATCCTCTGTCCACAAAACATTACATCAGAATGCCTTCTGTTGAAAAGTAGCAGCATCAACTATATAGTTTAACAACTTTACTAATGCTATAAACAGAAAACAAAGTGAGCTCAGACAGCTTTTGTCAACTGATATATCTCAGTGATTGAATTGGGAGGAAGAGAAGTAGCAGCATTCTTCCTAAATAAGCAATAGTATGTTCCCGTTTTATCTCAACACTTGGAGCCAATTTATGGCCCAAATCCTTCTTCCCATACCTAAAACGCCTACCGGTATGTCATCTCCACTAATAGAATGCACTAAAATGGCCCCAATCCCTTTCCCAATTGTCCTTTCACTTTCTATCACTTCTGCTGTTGCTGGGAGAGAAGTCAGAGATCATTACCAGAGCCAAGTACTTGAGCTATGGAAATCTGATATTTAAGCATGCCTGGTGTTTGCGTATTTAAAAGAGTGTCACAGGGTGGCTTTCCCTTGAGGGCTTGGGGCTAGTCAACCCTAATTATGAAGGAGGCGTACATGGGCTGGATCAGGTAATTCACTATAAAAGGCAGCAGCTGGCTGAAGTAAAGGCAGAGTAGAGGACACTGAAAGAATTAAGAAAGGGTTCTGCAGGGAAGACCCTGCTACACCAGAGGGTTTGAGAACCAGAGGCTCCAACTAGGTAGGGCTTAGGAGTGGCCTACAAAAGCTGCAAAGGCCCCAGACAGGCCTGGGAGTAGGGTGTGGCTGACAAGAGGAGGACACCTGGCCAGAGAACTGTGAGGGCTGGGACTGGTGGCTTTGAGTGGAACACATTGTGACGGAGGAAGAGCTCTAGGTGTGGCACAAGAACCAGGGCTGAGTCGGAATGTTTGTATGTTCTGATTATGGATTTTATTTTGGGGACCCTAAGGACTGTTTGAAACATTTCTGTTATTAAACCAGCCATGGGTGTGTAAGGTTTATTTGTTTATGTTCACCATTTTGTTGAATTGCCATCTTGGATTCATCCAAGTTGTTGTTTGGACTCCATTTTGAGTATCCTTGTTAGAACTTTGGCACCTTTTTCTCCAAACAGCGAGAAGAAGGTGGGGGGGGGGGGAGAGGGGTATGTGACTAGACTGTATAGCCACTTTGCCCAGCACAGGGTGCTCTCCGTCTGAGGGGCAGCCCGTGTCCCGTTTATTTGCACGCACGTCGTGAGTCAAGATCCATCACTGTTACTTACCTGGAAGACCATCTCCTGTATCCAGATCTGTGTTCCTCCTGTGTCCCACCGGAGTACAGTTGAAGGTCCAGATTCGACTGGTAGCTGTGACAGATCTGAGACGTGTCGAGCTGTTTGCTCGTCTTCATCTGTGCGCCAGAAGTTATCTACCTGCAAGTAAAGTTGTGCTAGTATGCCCATGGCTTGTTAAGGGTGTATAGTGGGACTTTGGCTTCATTGTCTGTGGGAACAAACCTACAAGCTGTTTTACTATTTTCCTGTCATACTGTTAAAGTTCCCTTCAATCTGTTTGCCTTGTTTGTCAAATAAACCACTTTTTTGTTTCCAGCTTAACACTGAGTCAGTATTACGTACCTGCGACCAAGGTGATAGAGATACTGTTCCTGAGTCCAGAATACAGCAATTCATTCAGTTAAATTTCCCTTGATAACAGGTGGGGGTGCTGTTAGCCACAAGAGAGACTATCTGGAGTGCTTAAGGGACCTGCAAGAGGGAGCTTCCAGAGGCAAGTGACCACAAGAGGATGCTTGGGACATAGCAATCCTGCTACAATGAGGTATTGAATATACTAAGGCCATGTCTACACTTACCAGGGATTGACACTGCTGTGATCGATGCAGCTGAGGTTGATTTAATAGGTCTAGTGAAGACCACAGAGTGCTCTCCAGTTGACTCTGGTACTCCACCAGAACAAGAGGAATAAGGTAAGTCGACGGAAGAGCATCTCCCATTGACACAGCGTGGTGTAGACACTGCAGTAAGTTGACCTAAGCTATATCGATTCCAGCTACGTTATTCACGTAGTTGGAGTAGCGTAACTTAGGTCAATTTACCCCCGTAGTATAGACAACGCCTTAATAACAAACACTCGATGAGCACATACAAAATTCCACCCACCCACCCCCGCCCAAATCAAGTGTTTGAGCCATACTAGGTCTTCACTTACTCTGGAACAAGCAGGAAGAGAAAGCACTTCTCCGCCAACCCACATGCACCTGTTCTAGGGGCAGTCATAAATTCTGCACCTTGCTTTCAAAGGGTAAAACTCACCCATGGAGAGAGCGTTCCCAAGGTCTATGTAACACTCCATTGCTTAAGTCCCACTTAAGCCCTATTCTGAGGGCTAAACAGGTGCAGAGGTGCCAATTATCACACTACCCCAGGTGTGACATTTTATGCAAGTTACTTAATAAGAATATGCAGATTTGCAAATAATGTGCATGTGGCCATAAATGTCAGCTGAAATATACCTTAGTGCTGGTGAGAGGTGTCAGTGTGATGATCCTGATAAATGAGATCCTTCGTTTAGCTACAGAGCAAGCTTCCCACACACAAACACTGGCCTACCTCTACCATGATGAGGAGAACTTCCTCAAGGGGTAATGGGTAGTTCAGTTTCCATGACCCATGCAGGTCTTGGCCACTCTGCTAAAACAACCGACTAGTGCAAAGTGAAGGGCTGAGTTTGTGCTGTGGGGGCTTAGACCCATCAAGCACCAAGTAGATGGGAGCAACTTTTAATCCCTACTAAAATGGGATTGATTTGAACTGGTGACCTACGGGTGAAAGGCTCTGTCGCTCCTTAGGAAGCTCTGGGCAGCCAGTCCTCCAATAAGAGCTAACACACCTTTGAGAATGAGGTTTCCTTTCTGGAAAGACAAGTTTATTACATCTAGTTCTGAACTTTTTGGAGCTTAGCCTGAGACTCTGCGTGACAATCTGGACACACAGGCAAAATCTCCCATAGGCTGGGCTTGAGCTCCTTCAAACACCCTATAATATGGTGCCCCAGTCTGTTCTTAAAGGGTCAGCTCCCACTAACCATCATACAAACCTTAAAAACACAATAAAAAAACCCAACATCCACATTCAGTTTACACAAAATATTTGGTAATACAATATTGTTCAACAATTACATTTATTCCAAGGTTCTCGAAATAATGGAGGGTGTTATATTTCCCTATGTGGGTCATCAGCAGACTACAACTTTAAAAGGAAGCAGAAACCTCTTCCATCTGAGCTCAAGAAATACCTAGTAGTGAGAGCAGGCTGTTTATCCAACCTTTAGATCAGGGGTGGGCAAACTACGGCCCGTGGGATTGCCACCCCCGTGGCACCGCAGACCCCCCGCCACTCCCGCAAGCAGCTGGCACCAAGTCCCTTCAGCCCCTGGGGAAGTGGGGACAGAGGGCTCCGCATGCGCTCTCACCTGTTGGTACCTCCCCCGAAGCTCCCATTGGCTGCAGTTCCCCATTCCTGTCCAATGGGAGCTTCGGGGGAAGAATCCACAGGTGAGGACAGTGCACAGAGCCCTCCGCCCCCCTTCCCTCAGGGGCCGCAGGGATGTGGTGCCGGCCACTTCCGGGAGCGACACGGGGCCAGGGCAGGCAGGCAAGGAGCCTGCCCTGGCCCCGGTGTGCACCGCTGCCACCCTGGAGCCACTCCAGGTAAGCAGCGCTGGGCAGAGCCCGCACCTCGAACCCCTCCTGCACCCTGAGCCCCCTACTGCACGCCACACCCCTCCTACATGCCAGCCCCCTGCCTGCACCCCAACCCCCTGCCGCACCCCGCAACCCTCCTGCACCCCAAACCCCTGCCCTGAGCCCCCTGCTGCACCCTGCACCCCAACCCCCTCCCGCACTCCTCCCTGCACCCCTGCCCTGAGCCCCATCCCACACTCCACACCCTCTCCTGCACCCCAACCCCCTTCCCTGAGCTCCCTCGTACACGCCGCACCCCTCCTCTGCCCCAACCCCTTGCCCTGAGCCCCTTCCTGCACACCACACTCCCTCCCACACCCCGCACTCCCTCCTGCACCCCAACCCCAGCGCTACATTCATGGCCCTGCATGCAATTTCCCCACCCAGACGTGGCCCTCGGGCTAAAAAGTTTGCCCATCCCTGCTTTAGAGTGAGACACAACATATATATTGCTAGACAACTATTTGTGAGACAGAACTGGAATGCTGGATACCAGGATTCCTGGAGTCTATTCCTGGCTCTGGGAATACAGTGCAGTCTAGTGGTTAGAGACAGCATATGGATGCACATAGTTTGACATTCTTTTTGAAAACATTGTGGCAAAGTAGATGAGACTTAAATCTGTTCTATCAGTTCTGTTTTCAGCTCTGCCTCCAGTAAGTTTGTGTATGTTATTGTTTCTGAAAAAGAGTGGATCATTGCTGTTTCCCCTGATGTAGGAATAAAAAGCCTTGCTTAAAATAGTTATGAAATGTACAAAAATGTTAACAGCAGTCAGGAAAAAGACCTGGGACTAGAACTTGTGGTCTTCTTGCTTGCAGTTGAGGTTATAGATTGCTATAAAACGTCTCTCTCACACACACTCACACACACATACTCTCTCCCCCTTCTCCCATACCTGAGATGCAGGAAAGCATGACAGACCTGGTGAATGAGCAAGTGTCACACAAGACAAGTAACACTTGGTAGATCTGCTGCTCAAGAGTGAACAAGATATGGGGAAGAGTCCATGCCACCACTAAACAGTTCAAAGGGTCTGGTGAGGCATTAGCAGAACCCCACTCCCATTCTGCACTAGGTGAGCCATAGCTGGGAGCTCATGGTGCAGCAGGGAGCTCATGATGTACGTGTACAAAAATGGTAGCAGCTGTTGATTCGTTGTGCTCTACTCCAGGAGTGCAGCATTAGGCACTGAGAGAGAGGGATTTTTTTAAAAAAAATGTAATTTAACACTTTTGAACTAATATTTTTGTTTGGTTGCTTTCATTTTAAAAAAAGGTTGACCGTGTAAAAGTATAAGTTAAGCCAACCCAAAAACTGAACTTTGCAGGCTTTTTAGGACTGAGCCAGCTGTTATAGAAGTCTAGCATTATGGAAATATGTTCAGACCCTTTCTCGATAGTATTTTATCATTTACAAAGCTTTCATTACACTCTGCCTACAGCACCTCCATCCCCAATAGTGCCCCTCTCTCCAACTGATCTAACCTGGCTGAACTCTAGATGCAACATCTCCACAGCAGGTGACAGCTCGGAAGCATCAGTTTGTGCTTCAGAAGTGATGACTTAAGGGATGATTCAGCTCTGATACGCATCAGGAGCAACTCCACTGAGTTACACAGGTGTGACTGCAGACTCCAGCCCTAAATGTGGCTGGAGAGTCGGATGAATGCAACTGGAAGGAAAGAAAAGCTCTACTTTCTCAAAGCTATTTAAAATGATGGGGGGGAAAAGGTGGGAGCAAAGACTGTGAAGGTCAGGGAAGTCAAAAAATCATGCAAATGGCAATTTAAGAAAAGCAGTCTAGGATGTCACTTTAAAATCATTTTTAGGGCCTTGGTAGAAATATTTCCCTTTTTAAACATACTTTAAAAAGCAAGTTAGGAAATGGGACTCAAGTTGAGGTTGGGATAGAAAGAAGCCAAACAGCAAAACAAAACAAAAATCAACCATTCATCAATTACTGAAACTTCTCATCTACAGTTTGTAGTTCAAAAATAGAAATTATTTGTAAATACATTCACTTTAATCAGTATGCAAAAAAACAAAGCCAATAATTAAAGGCTCAGAATAAAGGTTTAAATTCAAATATAGTTTTGCAACTGCTGTTATATCCAGATTACAAAATTCCTTTCACACAACGCACATAGCATCCATTGAGACTTAATGACTTTCTGCAGCTGGGGTAGAATGAATTTGAGTTCTTTCTGTTCCGAGTTATTTACTTCTAAAAGAAAATTCTCCATGGCAACTGGCCAAAGGGACTTGTCTCTTTAGTGTGTGAAATGTGAGTAGATAAAACTTGACACCATATTTCATCCCTTCGTCTTCCTTCATGTCTGCATTCCTAACAGTAAATTATGGGGTGTCACTGACCATTCGGGGTGACAAGGAGCAGTTTGTTCAAAAAAAGACCAGGGAAGATGGAGAGAAAATACTGCAGTGTTTTGAAACAATCCATGAAACTATAGTGGGATTTTTTTTCCCCTCCACCACAGTGAAGAGAAGTTTAAATTGAGCAATAAGTGTGGTTTTCTTTTCTCTTTCAGGAATGTGATATTTATTCATTTTGCTTCACTTTTTAAATAAGTGTTTATCACTTTAAATGAAGTCAGTGGGAATTTGTGTCTATTTGATACATACATGTGTGCCTGCATATACGCATCTCATTCATTACTTCTTTACAGGGACACATGTGTAAGCGGGGGAATAGTCCCGCTATTGTGAGGAACTTTCCTGGCTTCTGCACTACCCCAGTGAAGTGGGCTAGCGAAAGGATCTGAGTCCTCACTCCCGCTTCCTTTACCCAGTGGCCTCTGTGCCCTTGAGGACTCCCCTTCCACTCTCCTCTCTGGCAGAGTCCTTGTAACCCCAAGAAGGCTGGGCCCAGGATTCCTAGGGGGGGCTCGACCCCCAACTCTGCTGCAGTCACCAAGGATAGGGGCCAGGGTGTCCTCACTCCAGGGTACTCTCTCTGCACTGGGCACTTCTCTGACCCACTGACCATTACATACAAGTTAAAGCAAATGCAAGTTATTTAATCAACAATTAATTTTAAAAAGAGTAAGGAAAAATGGGAAGGTTAAAGGAAACACATCAACCCGCTCTGTGGCAGGGAACATCACAAACAGTGTCTCTGGAATGTCCGGGCAGTTCACAGTCTGTTCCTCGTAAGTCCCAGGCCTCCTTCTCAGGCCCTGGCTGTGCTGCAGGGATGCTGCGGGTTGGACACTTGCTCTGGTGGTGGCCACAAGCTCTCAGGCTCTAAGTGGTAGGACCCTTCTTCCCAGTGTCGTCCCCGCCCAGTCGGGGTTACAATCCAAGCCTGGCCTGCAGAGCCTCTTGGCTGAGGCATCTCCCTGTGCTGGGCCCTCTGCCCAGGGTCCCCCTCGCTCTCCCCAGCTGCTCACCGCACCCAGCTCCAGACTGCTCCTGCCCCAGCTGCACCTCTCTGTCTCTGCTGCTCTGCCTCCAGCTCCCTGGTCTGCTTATTTGGCCCCTCTGCCTCTGGTTGCTACAGCGCTGCTCCCAGGACAGGGGCTGCTTTTCTGGTCCCTCTGCTCCCCAGCTCAGCTTGGGCCCCTGCTTTCTCCTTAGCTCGGCCCCACTCTGTCCAACCCAGGCAAATCCAGCTCACACGGAGGACGAGACCTCCCTGGCCTCCTGACTCCCTGATTAGCCTGCCCACCCTGTCATTCAGGCTGACCTGGAGCATTGGCCTCTCCCCATTGTTCCTGAGGACAATCAGTCTCAGGGTCCTGATTTCCCATAGACCCTTCCCCTTTTAGTACTGGGAGCTAGCCAAACAAAACACCCCCACTGATGGTTAGTAAGGGGGCAACAGTCCCCTTACACATGCATCACTAATATTGAGGGTCTGAGAAAATACAAAAAGAAAAGGAGTACTTGTGGCACCTTAGAGACTGACAAATTTATTTAAGCATAAGCTTTCGTGAGCTACAGCTCACTTCATTGGATGCTGTAGCTCACGAAAGCTTATGCCCAAATAAATGTGTTAGTCTCTAAGGTGCCACAAGTACTCCTTTTCTTTTTGCGAATACAGACTAACACGGCTGCTACTCTGAAACCTGAGAAAATACAGGAAGTTTTTCAGTCAAAGCTGGTTATGAAACAGGTAGTTAGGGACATCTCACTTCAAAGTGGAATTTGGGAAACAAGAGGCATCCTGGGAAATGCTTTGAAACTCAGTGAGGCTAAATATGATTTGGTAAGACTGATTTCCCTAAGGAATTCAGCCAAGAGTAAAACAGAAACCTTGGACACATGCTTCATCCTTCTTGGGGCTCATCTGCATGATGCATCTGTTGCTTTAGCTAAGGGATAACTAGCACTATGATCATTTCCCTTTGCACCCTGGAGTTGGTTCTAATTTCTGAGTTGAAGTAAAAAAAAATACAGCAATGTGGAGAAGTCCTGTCCAGGAAAGTTTAGGGTTTTTGTTTTCGATTTGTTTAAATGCCTGTATCCAAAAAGACATTTTTTTCCAAGAAAAACTGAAAGAAACTGACTCTAAATGATTAAATGAAGAAGAAAATATAAAGCCACTATATTTAGTGTGCATGGCTTGATAGCTTGTGTTTACATATAGTATTTAGTTGTGTTTGTGCTTCAGCTTGCTCGAAAGGTCTGTGTTTCTTTCCAAGTACTGGGTTAATGGGACACTGTCAACTTAGTTTACATCCAAAGTTAGAATGGTGTGACACTTTTTAACAATCTCAGTGTTCAGCGGCTCCCAAGAACATTCTGATTAGTTTCAGTTAATATGGGCTTGCCTTACTTTAAATTTCAGGTACAAACAAATCACAAGATGCAAAGCAAAATTCTGTCAATCCCATCATGTTTCACCCAGTTTTGTCAGATCTGCACAAAACCAAGGACCAGATTGCCAACCCCTGATAAGATTGCTTTGTGCTTCTGGAGCACTGCAAACGAGCCCTAAAGTGGCTGATGAGAAGTCTCCCAGAGTCAGGAGAGCTTTATTCTGGCTCCACCTGGCCCCACATCCTCCTCCACACAGGAGCAGGGATTCATGTCAGCACTGGCTGAGGTAGGAGCAACATTCCTGGGGAGAGAAGCTGAGCCAGAGTACAAGGCACTCCACCAATCCTCAGCTAGTGAAATGGTCCCCAGGGGATTGTTCTAGCATGAGCATGTGAGAGCAGCTGGTTTTTCTGGAATGATTTTGAATCAGAATAATCACTGGAACCGGGTACAGTCAAAAAGTTTGCTAACCTTTGCAATTTGACAGCTCTGCCAAAACTGAAGTTTGATTATTAAAAAAAAAAAAAAAAAAAAAAAAAAGCGGGAATTTGAATATGAAGGAATTTGTTAATAAGGAGAGATCAAGGGGCCAGACTCTGAAGTTCTTATTCAGTCTTTCCTCAGCCTCTACTGTAGGAAATCTTCCACTGGAGTTACATGACAACTGTATCCATGAAAATCAAGAAGTGACTATAAATAGAAGTAAAAATGATCAGCCTGGGTTTATTGTCCCAGCTGTGAGAAATGTAAAAAGCAAACTGCATAAGTGGTGAAAAGCAAATTAGGGTTTTCAAACTGAATCATCTCAGCTATTTATTAATACGAGAGAAGTAGGAGAAATGCTAATATGTTGTTTATCCTGCAGCATTTACTTTTACAAGTAGTCTCATGGAAATCAATGAGATTACATGTTGGAGTAACTGCTCACCAGTGGGAGTAAGGGGTTATCAATCATCTCAGAAAATGGAATGCAAGTAAGTGATGCTGTTTAAATCCTGCACACAGAGGAAATTTCTAAGCACAGTACATTCTGAAGCGCTGCTGTATAGAAGAGGGGAAAAACTAGTATGTTTTGCCACAATTTTTTAAGCGACAGTGAAATCCTTCTGGGATGGTTCCAGATAAACCAGCACTCCCCTAGTCCTCTGTTTGTAAGGAGGATGGAAGATAGCCCATATCCCTTATCCTTTTCAAGAATGCAGAATGTGTTGGACCCACTAATCCCTACATGCAACAGATATATTTATAATGGAACTAGGTATCCAAGAATGCAATTGAGGCTACATTGTAGCTGACCACTACACAGATTAGCAAGGTGGGAAAGGAGGCTCTCTAAGAACAGCTGCTAGATCACAAACGATCCTGATAATGGTGGGAAAGAGTGGGGAAGGAGGAAAGGGAAATAGGCCTCCATCTGTGAAGCTGGCCAGCAATGCAAAGGAGGGGATGCTGAACCTTTTGGAATGTCATAGCAGAGGGCACACTGCCCCGCACATCTCTGGAAGCTCCAGGAGGCAGTGTGGCCTATGCAGAACTGTGGTGAAAACCACTACAGAAAACTTGGTACTGCCAATAATTTACAAACCACTGTTATGACTAGGCACCAATAAGTGGGTTCAGGACAGTGTAAATTAGAGATGGGACCTAGGCTAAAAGTCCAGGTCTGAATTCTCACGAACTTTTGGAAAGTTAGAATCTCAATCCAAGTCTGAAGTTTATGGCTGGCTTGGACCCATATAATCTCTGAGACTGGGGTTAACGCCGTATAAAGGACAACAACTGTGTCAAAGAAACTCTACACCTTTTGCTTCATCATGCACCTTTGCCAGCTGTCTCACTCATCTATGCTATTATATCTGCACCCTTCCGTGCCCTCACCCCATCAATCTTCATGTTAAACTCTTCCACCAAGCTCTACTACAGCAGACACCTGCAACCTAATCTCTCTCTCTTAGTAGCAGAATACGAAAAGGCTGCTCAGGGTCTCATCTTACTTTTTAGTAGCCTCCAAACTACGAGGTGAAAGGAGATGGTAGCATAACCACTCTAGTTTTAACTAGAAGTTAATAGCTACAGGTGTTTACATGCACATCCTGTGGTTTGAGAGGCTCTCAATCTACCAGGCTGGCAGGGTCTTAGGCAGAGATCAGAATGCCAGCCATCAAAGCAATCCCCACACAAACAGCTCTGAAAGATGTGGAAGTCACTAGGTCTCTGTTGTACTGTGAGGAGAGAAAGAATCACTGCTTTCTCTTACATACCTGCAAACACAGTTCTGGAGAGAGAGCAACAGAAGGGGGCAGATTGGATCTTGCACCAAGATCCACTCTAGGCCAGAGAGGTGGGGAGCCAGGAAGGAGCAAGCTGCACCCCTTGATTCTCCTGATGCTTCTCCACTGGACCTAGCTCAGAAGCATAAGCTGGGGCATATAAGAGGCTATTCTAATGCATCACCTGACTACAGTTACTATTGGACCATACATCAATTGAGAATTGGCAGAATACAGGTGTGTTCATCATGTTCCCTCCCACTCCCAATACGTGCCCTGCTGCCGAGCAGGGGCAGTTGTTGCAGGAGTTGGCAACACCCCTTTATGCCAGGGGAATCCTCAGCTGGCCAGCTAAGGCCAGATTCTGCCATTCTGTGCCTCCAGAATGATGCATAATGGAAAGAACAGCAGAAGGGAATCTGAGCTAAGGATGGTGAGAAGAAGATGATAATGCCTGAATAATGGCCACTGATTCCCATCCCTCAAAACTCTTCCAGATTTCAAAAATGTTTCCATTCCACATCTGACAAAACTGAGACTCTTTGAAGATTTTTATGAAAAACCAGAGAGAGACAGAGAGAGAGAGAAAGAGAGTTTGTCCTGAATTTGGTGTTCTCAGTTGTGGCCTACTGGGGCACGGTTACACCAGGGTCTCCTGCATTTCAGCTAAGTGCACACCAGGGTCTCCTGCATTTCAGCTAAGTGCCCTAACCATGAGGCTATTGTCTATTCCACAGTTCCCATCTTGGTCATGTTTTGACCAGAAATGCCAACCTGGACTTGAGAAACTTTTCTTGGAAAAAGTTTCAACACAACTGATACATTCCCATTAAAAGTTTCAGTTTCAATTGATCAGCATTTTCCAAAAAAAAAAATCATTTTATTGAAAAAATTCCAACCAGCTGTAATGCTGGTGTCATAATCTGATGAGCACATGGTCAAGCAATGCTGCAGTGGAAAAGTCACACAAAGGACAGGCTCAGAGGCATCCACGTGGATTTCAAATGCCACAAAAATCAAAATAGCTTTTGAAAAACGCGGGACTGGATCTAGGAACAGAGAAGTGGTTTATCAACTCTAAAATGGGGATTTGGCAATTCTAAGTCAGCCCCTTAACAAGATTTCAAAATAGTTGTTTTTAGTTTAGTTTCCTCTTTTAAAGAAAATTATTTTCTAACGTACCCTCAGCAGACTGTGTAAGAGTTCACATGAGAAGTCAAAATGGCTAACAAAGGAAAATGGCACTTTAATGGTTGAATCACAGTATCACTCCAGTTTCTATAATCACCCTGATTTTCGGTCCCTGCTAATTTTCTAAAAAGAGCTCCTTTCCACATAATGGGCCAGATGCTCAGCTGGCATTGCTCCACTGATTTCAGTGAAGAAACTCTCTTCAAAGCAGCTGATGATCTGATCCAGCCTTCCTCACGCTTAGCCTCTCCCCAGTGGAAAATTTTTCAGACAAGTCAGAGATGAACCAGAATACCTGTTTGTGAATTAGGAGGCTTTAGAAAGTGATGGGTTTTCAAAGTTCTCAAAATTGTTCGTTTTTTGTTGGTCCATTCAGAATTCTAAAAGGGTGATGCTCACACATCAAAGTTGTTCTCTGCACAGATCCTTTAAAGGAACTGGCACATAGGATGAAGTGTGACTGCAAACATTTTTAAAGGTCTGGTCTGCATGCATTAAATCTGATGTGAGTCACAGGCTTCATCCTACATCATCTAACATTTCTTTAAAAAAACAACAGTATACGCCTGTTCATTGCAAAAAGCCTTACAAATATTAGTCACTTGCATCCTGATCCTGCAAAGACTTACCCTCCTGCTTAATGCATGTGAGTAGTCCTGAGGAGATCACATGGACTTCAGTGCGATACTCACAGGAGTAACTTACATGCATGATCAGGTCTTTTCAGGATTGGGGTCTAAGACTTGAAAGTTTGTCATGGTGATTTTTGTAAATATCACAGATTATGCACAGTCCCTCCTGCTGTGCTCTTGGCTGCATGACCTCCAAGACTCACTCCTTTCCACCCACCACCGGAGCATCTGCCTTGAATTCTTGTTCCTGGTAACTGGTGACTTCACATTCACACCACTACAGGGGACACTGATATGATGATAGAATGTTATAGTTTGAAGGAAAGAATGCTACAGTCTGTGGAGCTGTGAGTCTGCTGTAGGAACATTCAGGGAGAGTACTGTTCAATCTAGAACCATTATGGCTCATGGAAAATTAAAGTGGTAATTCGTCCCTGTTATAACCGAGGGCCTGATCATTCTCTCAGATGTGTGCACATTATCCTCATTGGTTTCCATCAGCAGGTCCTTGTAGCCTGGGAGGATTAGGTCCTAAGGGTGGGATTTTCAAAACCACCTAGGGGATCTGGCTGCTTAATTTCCATTCATTCCCAAGGGGAATGGGACATCCAAATCCCTTAGGAGGTATGGAAAATCTCAGCCCAAGTGTTTTAACTTGGACAAGACCTACCCTCTGAAGGACCAAACTTCTTACTATTTATTACAGTCTCATCTTATTTACAGACTATTTTGGATTTTAACTATCAAAGACATTGCTGCAGTAGCACCCAGAGACTTTAATCAGGATCAGTGCCTCATTGTGCTAGGCACTGTATAAACACATACAAAGACCACAGCCCTGCCCAGGAGAGCTTAGAATTTAAGATGATTCCAGCAGAAGATGTTTGAAAATTGCCATTTTGTGTTGAGTGATGGGCTTTCAGCTGCCATCTCTGAGACTGCACCACAAGAGCTGAGGAATCAGAAGAGGCCAAAAACCACTAAGATATGTATGGTAAGAAATCATGAGAGTTGATCTAACACTCTTCGCAAAAGTTAGTGGTGGGTGAGGAGCAGAGTCCTAACATTTATAAGTGACTATTTTAAGGGAGAGATACTAAGTTTGAACAAGGGTAGCACCTTATTCCACAAGGGGGGGCAGTTGAATTTCAAGGGGATTATGTATGCTTTAAGGTACTGCTCAATGTAAGGGTATCAGAATATGATCCTAAACTATTTCTCATCAACAAAAATCCAAGACTAATAAAACCACATCCAGCACTAGTCTAGCTTCTCCCCAGTGAATCAACAAACAATATTGCTTTTTCAAAGAATATTCCTAGCTTACCAAGCATTTGTTTTTTACCCTTTTCAGATTATTTTTTTAGCATCTGAATGTCTAATTTGTCCTTAGTTATTTTATTAAAAACAACAACTCTTAAACTTAGTGCAGATTCTCTGTGATTGATGCCAGTGCTGAGATGACTACTGAGCTCCCAGGCACAAAATTACATCTCCCTCCACCCCTCGCTCTTTGCTGTTACAATAAGACCAGACTGCCAAAAAATTCAAAATATATTCTGAGTGTTCCCAAAAATGAAAAGGTTTTAAGAAGTCTGAGTCAGATTCTTTGCAGTCATATCAGTAGGAAATCTTGCTTGCCCTGAAAATGCTTCCCCCTCAGTTCCATTTTCAACTTGAGAGGCCCTCCGAGACGCCATTTTTTTTAAATGGTGAAACTTTGGAAGAGGAAGAATACCACCTCTTGCCTCTAGATCACCAGTTCAAATCCAACCCAGGTGAACAGTTACTGACGTTTCACGCCATATTCTTTATGAAAATATACTTATGATATGAATGACAGAACTAAGATGTACTTTATGCAAGATGGGTCTTGTAAGGCATCATTCTCAAGATTATAATTTACTGAATGTGATTATCCAATTTGTATGCCTGTATCATTTCTGTATCTAGAGTTAGGAATATGGACTATGTAACAATTACAACTGGGTGTGTATTGAGAAGACACCCACGAGACCACAGGCAAGCAGATATGATGAGCCATCAGGAAGAAACAACAAGATCATGAAGATACTAAACTCTCTCCCTCCTGGGAGGCATCCGGAGACGTAACTGTGACACTATCAGGTCAGGTGGTCTTGTCCTGATACTAAACATTACCTAGGATTTCTTGTAACCTTCCACTGGAAGGGAAAGGGGGTCAAGTTTGGGAAACAAAGGATTCCCGCCTTATGTATATCTTATTTAAGTGTGGGAGGAAGGCAAACAGTACTCCTCCTCTCCATGGCCTGTCGGCCCAAGAAGAAAGACTGCTGAAGCCACCTGAAGGAAAAGCGCGGGGGAGTCCAGACAGAGAGAAGGTCCAGCCTGAAGAGAAATATAACTGGAACTCTGAACCACAGAAACTTTGCAACCTGCCTAAAACAACATTTAGGGTAAGAAATTACATTTTGTATCCTGTTTCTTATGTATATTGAGCTTAACTTGCGTACTTTGTTTTATTTGCTCATTAATCAGGCTTTGTTATGCCTGTTATCTCTTATATGCACTTAAAATTCACCTTTTGTAGTTAATAAACTTATTTCTTGTTTATAACAAACCCCAGTTTATGCAATTGCTAACTGGGGGGGCAAGAAGTGTGCAAATCTCTCTTCACATTGAGGAAGAGGGCAGATTTTTATGAGCTTGCGCTGTGCAGATTTTTCTATACAGCTCAAGATAGTAGTATTTTGGGTTTATCTCCCAAAAAGGGGTGTGCATGTGAGTGCTAGGGGAGTCCTCTCGCACAGAGCTGACTTCAGTCTGTGTCTGCATCAGGGTGTGGCCCTATGTGAGTATGTGTGTGTGTGTGTGTGTTCGCATGTGCTGCAAGAGGCCGGAGAGCCTAATTCAGCAAAGCAGGGAGAAGGAACCCAGGCTGACTGAGCAAGGGACACTTAGTGAAATCCCAGTACATCAGGTGGCGTCCCAGAAGGGGGGGTCCAACCCATCCCAGTGACCACATGTGAAAGCTGTTTAGTGGTGGTCCAGTTCCTGGTGGAAAAGTTCCATTTCAGGAAATGCCACCTCAGTGAACCCAAATTAGCCCCCTTGTCAGCCTCAGCAGGGATGGAATAGAGTATGGAGACTGAATTGCTTTCTCAGAATGCCTCACAATCTTATTTCTGGGGTGAATACAGGTGGAGAGTTGCTCGGTGTTCCCCATAAAATTTCTCTTTGTGTCGGGGTGAAGAGCCAGAAGGTCTTTTCTCAAAAGTACTGTTGGCTTCTGAGGTAAAGGGTCCACAGGCTCAGGGATTTCTGCTGCTGCCAGTGAGGAAAGTGATCCCCAATACTGAATATTCAAAAGTAGGGGGAGCACACAGAAGCTCATTTTCAAAGCCTAATGGTCAGTTTTTCCAAAGCCTGCCAAGACTTCGGGCTTGCTACAAGCCTAAAAAAGACTAACATAATGTGCCAAGGAGTTGAGGAAGCACCCTCCATCAAGATCAAAGACTACGAACTTGAAGTGGTGAACAAGTTCACATACCTGGGGCCCACTATCGCAGTCAGCATTTCACTTGAAACAGAAATCTGCATCGGAAAAGCTGCCACGTCTAGACTGAACAAGAGGGTATGGCAAAACGACAAACTGACAGACCACACAAAGATCTGCATGTATCGTGCCTGTGTTATCAGCACACTTTTGTATGGCAGTGAGACCTGGACCTTATATTCTCTTCAGGAAAAGGGGCTCAACAGCTTTCAGATGCATTGCCTTTGTCAAATCTTTGGAATCTCCTGGAGGGACAGAGTCACCAACACTGAAGTGCTCAAACGGGCCAGCATGCAAACACTCCTCAAACAGAGACGCCTTCACTGGCTTGGGCCTGTGCGCCGAATGAATGATGGGAGCATATCAAAAGACATCCTCTACGGTGAATTGGCATCTGGAAAAAGACCCAAAGGACACCCAAAAATTGCGTTTCAATGATGTGTGCAAGCGAGACCTCAAAGAAATGGACATGGATGAGGACAAATGGGAAGATCGTACTCAAAACCCCAGCCTTTGGAAACAAGAGCTTAACAAAGGTCTCTGGAGTTATGAGGGGAAGCAGCCCATCTTAGCAGAGGAGAAAAGTACATCTCCGGGGTACATACCCATGGTCTCTCAAGACTGAAGGATACCTGCTAGTAGGGGGTAGATGACAAGAAGGCAGGGAAGTGGTCAGCTTCTGGAGGAGGACTGGCTGAGGAGACTGCAAATGGTCTTCAAAAGATTCAGAGATTTAGATAAACAAATGGCCTGTTCCGTACCTGTATTTTCACTGTTCTGTGCCTCTAATGTCAAAACAGGCCAATTCAGCTGCTGAACAGAAATACAGGCCCTGTTGTATACTTCCAGATACTGCATAATGTCCCTACACATGTCAGGCATAAAACAAACTTACAGCAGTACCTGAATAGAGTTTGGTCCATGCCTGTTGTATTTGTGCAGACACCATGTAATGTAATCATAAGTAGTAATTACACTACAAGAAATAAAGGGAGAACATCACATTCCTATATGAATTGATACAGGATGGTTTTCCATGCACGCACACACAGAGTAAAAGGTTGAGCATTAAGGCTCCCTTGTAATGTGATCTTTTTTTAAAAAAAGAAAAGCATCAAACAGAACCTCACCAATCTGCACGAAAGGGAAGAATATCTAGTGTGTGTTGCCGAGGTTTAGGGACTAGCAAGAACTGGGTGGGGAGGAGCACCCAGTATCACTGGCAAATTATAAGAGTCCTACCTTGCTCAGCACATTACAGGGAGGGGGCAGGCAGTGGTGTAGTGATCCCTCACTGGCCTGTAGAGAGCATGACATCACCCACTCTTGGCTTGCCATTGTCCCCATCACAGGTCCAGTGCCTTGTTGACCTGTAATTCAGTAAAATGCAAACCAAAACATTTCATACAAAAAAAGAGGCAGTGTTTACCCAATTAAGCCAAACCACTTGCATTTATGACTCCTGGAAATCCAGAACACAGCAAATAACCTATAACTAGAGCTACATATTACTATATATTATACAGAGGTTGGTAACAGCTGATGCAAGTAGACAGACAGCTGAGGTAACTCAAAGGACTATGAGAAGAAAAGCTCAGATGACTGAGCTATGAACGTGTAATGGCACCACTATGCACCACGTGTAACAGCATGGCGCATACAATATTATTTCTGCAGGGCCTGTGTATGTTCATCAACTCTGGCACAACATTCTTACTGATACTCATGCTCTTGGAAAGGTAGTGTCCATTTACATTCAATCAAAAAACTCCATCAACCCAGCGGCGGATTAATGATTTTGCCACCCCTAGGCCCTGAAATAATTGTCGCCCCCCCGCCCCAGCTCACTTCCGCTCCGCCTCTGCCTCCACCTCCTCCCCTGAGCGCGCCGCCGGGCCCTGCTTCTCCCCACTCCCTGCCAGTGCTTGTGCACGAAACAGATTAGCGAAGGAGAGGGGAAGGGGGGAATGCAGCGCGCTCAGGAGAGGAGGCGGGGCTGGGGCTGGGATTTGGGGAAGGGGACCAATAGGGGCAGGGAGGGGTGGAGTTGGGGCGGGGCCTGGGGCAGAGGGCGTGAACCAGCGCTGGGGGAAGCAGCTTCTGGTTGTATTATAAATTTGCCGCCCCTGCAAATTTGCCATCCTAGGCCTAGGCCTTGTCGGCCTAGGCATTAATACGTCGCTGCATCAACCCAATACAATGAACAGTAATAGCCAGAACAGACATCTAACTGATTCAATGAAAAAAGCTACTGGTGACAATGTACCAAACTAAGACCCAATATTTCTGTTGGATCCAGGCAGCCAGTGCCTGCACTCGTGTGGCGCCCTATCACACTTAATGGGGCTGCATGTGGACACAGTGGTCCACCCATGCAGTCCAGTTGCAGGATCAAAGTCGACATTTTATACCCATAATCCTTAAACACCCCCATTATGGGGTCACGCTCACCTCTCACAAGTGCCCCCTGAGCAAGTGTGTATGTCTGCACACTCTCTGTTTGTGGTGGGTCTTTGGAGACTCAGCCCTCCAGCCAAGTCACACACGGTCTGTCTGTGTGATAAAAGCAAAGCAAACCCCTTCTGGGGTATAAGTCCAGCAGGGGGCCTATTTCAGTGCCCTCTGTGAGTTCCTTTGATCTGCGGCCCTATCCTGGGGCTCACTCTTCAATAAGTCCAACGGCGCCTGTCACAGTACCACAGCCCAAACTGTCTCTCAGCCCCTTATGGGCTCCCTCAAATTGTCCCTGCTCTTTAAGCAGTCCCAGCCCTGGTGTGGGGCCACGTCACCCAGGGCTCTCTTCCTGGAGACTCTTCACCTCTCTGGGCCTTTCTGGCCCCAGCTCTTCAGCTAGGCCACTAAAAGATTACAGTTCCCCTTCTGGGGTGCATCAAAGTCCAGGCCACTTCCTCAGCAGGGGGAACCTGGGCCCGCCCTCGACTCCGGGTCCCAAGCCAGGAACACTATACATAGCAGCCATCCGCCATGTCCCTTTAAATAAACTGCATCACTGCAACAATTCCCTGGACCACTTTCCCTGTGGCTCCAGCCAGGCACACCATCCACTTCTGCCCGCAGCTCTTCTTATATTAGCCTGCTGCCCCCAGATTGGCTTCTTCCCCCACAGCTGCTCTAGGCAGCTTGGAGGACCACTCTATTGCCCTCTCTACTGGGGCAGAGTGTGGCAGGACCACAAGGCTCCAACAGGAGGCCTCCAGGCTTAGTCCACCCTGTCACAAGCCCACATTCCAATGCATATGCTTTCCATAAACATGCTATAAGCATTATCACTAATGTGACATCCAGTGGACAAATAAATATTTCTTTACTAATCATAATCCTCTAGGTGCCAATCACCACCCACACCGTACAGCACTACTGATATACACTGCAGTGCCATATGCAGAGCAGAAAACATGCCAGTGAAAGTTGCCTTAAGAAGCTTTAACTCGCTCCTGTTTTCTTACCCTGCTGTGGGAGGGTATCACACCAAGTAAGGGATGTGGCTCTGACCACACTTCTTTTTTGGACAGCATGCACAGAATGTGAGCAAATACTCCTGTGCACCATATGGACTGCTTTGAACCTGGGAATCCTAAAATGGCATCATTTTTATGTAATTTACACCCTTTTTTAAATTATTAGATGAGACTTGCACCACACACCAGATGGGATCATCAGGTACCAGATGACCGAGACCCAAATTAACACCCACGCAGTTGGCACCTATGCTGTAGTCTCTGAGTGCTACTGTCATAGCACAATTAGCCGTCAAACCACAGTGGAGCTTGCATATCTTGGCAATAGCTCAGCTAAGAGCTTTCAACTGAAAAAAACCCTCTCAACTCAGGGCAACAGCAAAGGAAAATCAGAGACAATCCCCCAGAGTACCCTTGAGGCTGGAGTGTAATAAAGATTAGCTATTGCCCTCCTCCTCCTATTGTTTATTGGGATTATTTAGACAGAGCTGGCAAATGTTATCCTGCTAGTGATGATATTGCTCCAGCAACAGCTGATGAGGAATGCCAGGACCCATACATTTACAGAACAGAGTCAGTAGAGGTGTCTGCCTGTCTGTGGGGTAAGAAATGTATTTGCTGCCCTTTTGCTATGAGTCTGAAATTATGCTCAGCCAAAAGGTTCAGGGAGTATTCAAATGCAAGCTGGCTCATGAGCCCCACAGGCACTAGTAGAAATGGTTGTATTACTATACCCTCAAGCATGTACTGCTGGACAGGATAGCGAGTACTGCCAGCCTCAGCTTAGTGAAAAGCCCACAGCCCTATAAGCTGCAAAGATTATTTTCGCATAGAATTGGGAAGCAAAGGGACATCAGCTGATACTATGCTGACAAGTGTAATTTCTGAAAAAGGAAGTCTCATATCAGTAAGATAATATGCAACATATTTAAAAACAAGTTCATCATGGCGCCCTTTGTTCCTTTCATAATGTTTGTAAATTGCACGTAAGTTGTGCTAGCAGTTGGGGGAACCTGTCATTCCAGCTTTATGGCAGGAATGGGGTGGCAGGCGGACTATATCTGACAGTGTCCTACCAGAGGAATATGAACTAATGTTTTGGTGTACACTGTTCCTGAATTCAGTATAACAACACTTTACATTTCTCTAGCACCTTGTACCCAAGAATTTCAAAGCACTGATGAATGTAACCTCCCAAACTCAGCTGTGAAGTGGTATCATCAACCCCATTTTAGGGATGAGGAATTGTGCAAAGAGGCTAAGGCCAATATTTTCAAACTGGGATGTCTAAAGCGAATCTTACTTAGGCACCTGAAGAAATGGCCAAAAGTGTTGAGCAGCCATTACCCCACCAAGGTCTGAGCACTCGGTATCTCTAAATTGCAGACTCCTTATCTGCATGTCCAATTCATGATTTAGATACTTAACTTTAGGCCCCCAAGTCTGAAAATATTGATCCAAATGTGTTCCCCAAGATTACTCAAAGTCAATTGGCAGAGCTAGGAAGAGAACTCAGACTCAAGTATTGTGTTTTAGCCAAAAACCTTGCTCCTAAACATTTTATTTACTCTTTTGGAGGCACATGTAATGGCTTGCATAAATGAGGGAGGTCTTGGATCAGCACCACTACCTAACCCCTGCCCCCCACCCCAATACTTCCCAGCAAGGGAAAGAGAAGAGATAAGATATCCAAGAGAGACTGAGGGTCCCCCTCCTTGGAAAGGACTCTGAATTACTACAAAGAATTCCAGCCTAGGAGTCTGGCTTGTAGGTCTTGCCCGCATGCTCAGGGTCAAACTGATCACCATAGGTTATGTGTCTATTACAGGAGTGGGTGGGTAAGGTTCTGTGGCCTGCAATGTGCAGAAGGTCAGACTAGATCTCAGACTCAATTCACCACAAGGGCCACATGAGGACTAGTACATTGGCCCGAGGGCAGCATCATTGACACCTTTTTATATAAAGATACAAAAGCCCTCTCCTCTGTCCCCCACTCCATTTCTTCCATGAGGCCCTGCCCCTGCCCCACCTCTTCCCTGCCCCTATTCCAATCCCTTTCCCCAATCCCCGCCCCTGCCCTGCCTCTTCTCCGCCTCCTCCCCTGAGCGCGTGGCTCCCTGCTCCTCCCCGCTCCCTCCTGGAAAGTGCTAAGCACCACCAAACAGCTGTTTGGTGGCAGGAAGCGCCTGAAGGTAGGCAGAGAAGCGGGGAAGCGGTGCATTCAGGGGGAGGGAGGGCCGGCGGGTGAGGGGAGCTTGACGGCCGCAGGAAATAGCTCCAGGAGGGTGGGGAGCTTGGTGGGCCGCAGCAAATAACTCCGCAGGATGCATGCAGCCTGCGGGCCGTGTGTTTGAGACCCAGGCCTAACAGAGAGACCCCTGGGCGATGGGGGATGGTGCCCGGTGCCCCTAATTAACAGTCTGTCACAGGGGTCTCAAACACACAGCCCTGCCCCTAGCCCACCTCTTCCCACCCCTTCCATGCCCCCATTCCAACCTCTTCACCAAAGTCCCCTCCCCAACTCTGACCCCCCACCCCTATTCCAACCCCTTCCCCAAATCCCCGCCCCTGCCCTGCCTCTTCTTTGCCTCCTCCCCTGAGCGTGCGGCATCCCCGCTCCTCCCCCCTTCCTCCTGGAAAGTCCTAAGCACCACCAAACAACTGTTTGGCAGCTGGAAGCGCTAGAAGGTAGGTGGAGGAGCAGGGACGTGGCACGCTGGGGGAAGGGGCCGGGCGGGAAGGAGGGGAGCTTGGCTGCCAGCAGAGACAGCGCCTATGGCAGGCCCCAGGAAATAACTCTGTGGGCTGCATGCGGCCCGCGGGCCACATATTTAAGACCCCTGGACTAGATCATCATGATGGTCCTTTCTGGCCTTTAACTCTATGGGTCTATGGGAACCTGCCTCCTAACACCCTACCTGGGGACACTGGAAACAAAGACTGCCCCACAAATAATATAGATGTGTTGGGAGCATCCTAGGAGAGCTGTGAGCCAAGTGGATCTGTCATTCCTCCCCTGCTGCCAAGCTCCCCTGCCCACATAAACAAAATTTCAGATACTCCATGGAATTGTCAATGTTCTTATTTTAGATAACAAGGAATTTCAGATAACTGAATGTGAACTGTATTGTATCCCTAGGAATACAGGAAGTGAAACATTTTCATTGGAACCATTCATCAAAATTCCAGTGCAGGTAAGCAGTGAATAGGAACAACATTGTTATCATCTCATGAATTATAAATCTCTACTCATTCATTTGTAAATGAATTCACATTTTATCTCTCATTATACTAGCTGAAACCTAGATTGTTCTAACACAGATTCTTCATGAGCTCCAGGACCCAGGATGGATAAGTAGCTGGACATTACTTGGGGCAAATATAATACTGCAACGTGTTTTATAATAGGTGTGCCCCTTGATGTTAATTAGCGTGCATTTGAACACACCTGTCCAGTAAGCAAATGTAACATGACATTCGTGGGTGGGCTGAACCCAGCTCCTTTGTATCTAAATGCATGAGCCTCTTGTGTCTGAGCTAATAGACCCAGTTCTCTTAGCCAACACTGTAGCACGCTCATCAATCTCTGTATGTGGCCCAGCCAGTAGAGAGAGACAGAGCGCCATGCAAAATGAATGTGCATTACAGAAAAACGGGGCCAACCCACGCCACAACATTTGGATCAACATTTTGAACACCTTTCAGCTCAGAGGTGTTTGGAACAGGGTTAGCCCATTATATACCCAGCTATACAATTTGGCTCTGGATCAGACTTCAGATTCCAAACCTCCCAAATCTGTAGAGTGTTCTGATTCAGGATTTAATTTGGGCCCATCCCTATAACAGCCAGGAACAATTATAGTCCCTGTACTTGAGAGAGATTAGGTACTGCTCTCTTCATGCTCCCCATGACTCCACATTGCCTCAAAGATGGTGCAGCCTGCAAACTTCCAGCAGGAATTGGGGAGCTTTGAGGAAGAGGCACACTCCCCCACCAAGCTCCTAGGATGATGCAACTCCACAGCACCTCCCCTAATGTGGCTAAATGCCATAATCTATCCAACTTTCATAAGCACAAGCAGGATTTTGCCTTGGTCTCTCTAGTTTCTTGAATATATCAGATCATAAAAGTAAAAATTGGATCATCATGTTTGTTTGCTTTTCTGTTTTTTTGCTTTGTTTAAAAGGGAACCTTAAATGGTTTTCAATGCTAATTAATGCACACATATACAGCAAAGTACAGGGGAAAGAAATATGCCTTCAATTATTCCATCATGGCAAAAGGAAAAGGGAAGTATAAACAACTTTGCCCTGCACCGCATCCAAGAGATCAAGGCCTGTTTGTCACCAGATCCCCCCAAACTTTTCCCCCAATGAAACCCAAGAAGCACGTATGTAAGCAAGCATGTCAGGACTTGGAGGGGAAGCCAGTACAAGAATAACGACAGTAGTATGAGTGTTCCACATCCATGAACATCTCTTGTTACCAAGATAAATTCAGCCACAAGACTCACCCTTGTGCATTCTTAACCCCTTCGCTGTAGGAGGCCTTCATACCAAAAATAAAAAAAATATCTCCAGGAAGGGATATTTCTCATAGCTGGAAATTACATCTCTACCATACCACAGAGCCGCTCTCTTTGCAGACAGCCTTGTTTAAAAGCTACTGATGCTGTTAAATCTTTGCCAGAAAACTATAGCAATGTGATCAAGAGAGGTTTCAGAGTAGCAGCCGTGTTAGTCTGTATTCGCAAAAAGAAAAGGAGTACTTGTGGCACCTTAGAGACTAAGCAATTTATTTGAGCATAAGCTTTCGTGAGCTACAGCTCACTTCATCGGATGCAATACCCACCTGCTGAAGTGAAGAAACAGATTGACAGAGCCAGAAGAGTACCCAGAAGTCACCTACTACAGGACAGGCCCAACAAAGAAAATAACAGAACGCCACTAGCCATCACCTTCAGCCCCCAACTAAAACCTCTCCAACACATCATCAAGGATCTACAACCTATCCTGAAGGACGACCCATCACTCTCACAGATCTTGGGAGACAGGCCAGTCCTTGCTTAAAGACAGCCCCCCAACCTGAAACAAATACTCACCAGCAACCACACACCACACAACAGAACCACTAACCCAGGAACCTATCCTTGCAACAAAGCCCGTTGCCAACTATGTCCACATATCTATTCAGGGGACACCATCATAGGGCCTATTCACATCAGCCACACTATCAGAGGCTCGTTCACCTGCACATCTACCAATGTGATATATGCCATCATGTGCCAGCAATGCCCTTTTGCCATGCACATTGGTCAAACTGGACAGTCTCTATGTAAAAGAATACATGGACACAAATCAGATGTCAAGAATGATAACATTCAAAAACCAATTGGAGAACACTTCAATCTCTTTGGTCACTCGATTACAGACCTAAAAGTTGTAATTCTTCAAGAGAAAAACTTCAAAAACAGACTCCAACGAGAGACTGCTAAATTGGAATGAATTTGCAAACTGGATACAGTTAACTTAGGCTTGAATAGAGACTGGGAGTGGATGGGTCATTACACAAAGTAAAACTATTTCCCCTTGTTTATTCCCCCCCTCATCCCCCACTGTTCCTCAGAGGTTCTTGTCAACTGCTGGAAATGGCCCACCTTGATTATCACTACAAAAGGTTTCCCCCTCCCCGCCCTGCTCTCCTGCTGGTAATAGCTCACCTTAAGTGATCACTCTCCTTACAGGGTGTATGGTAACACCCTTTGTTTCATGTTCTCTATGTATATAAATCTCCCCACTGTATTTTCCACTGAATGCATCCGTTGAAGTGAGCTGTAGCTCACAAAAGCTTATGCTCAAATAAATTTGTTAGTCTCTAAGGTGCCACAAGTCCTCCTTTTCTTTTTGTGATCAAGATAGTTAGCTTTATGAGGCTAGCCCCTCCCAGCTGCCAAAGCATGAGGCTAGACCCTGCAAAAGTGTTTAGAATGGTAAAAGCGAAGATAGACATTGTGCTTCCAGGCCATCCTCAAAGAGCTCAGTACCCTGCAAGAGGTTCATTCCTTAGACGTCTGGAACTGTCATCATTTTAGGAATGGTTGTCAACAGTAATTCCTGGTGGCTGAACTAGTTGCAGGGACAATAGCAGTGAAGATAAGCTGCTCTTGCTGAATTCAGAGCACTACAGAACTAGCATTTAAGTTCCATGTCCCAGCTGATTACTAATTGGAACCTTAACTCAAAAGAAATTGGGTTTTGGTGCTATCAACAATGAGAAGGGAACATACCCTTACATGCACTTATCTCCAAAGCAAGAAGCTAAAATAAAAATTGAAGCAGACTTTCAAGAAAATGTTGAAGTTTGAATGTATTTGGGTACTTATTTTTTGTTCTTAACATTTGAAAAGCAGAAGCACTTCAATACTCTAAAGTAGCCTGTTTTTCTGACCCAGTCAGAAGAAAGGGAGAGGAAATCTCCAAACAAAGTGTATTCTTGTAAGCTTTCCAGTTCAGAGTGGGGGTTTAGGGCACAAAGGATGGTCTTGTTGTGGAGTTTCTACTGGGACTCAATAGATGTGAGTTCAGTTCCCAGCACTCCAGGCCCCATCTGCGAATTACAGATGATAATATTTCCATGTCTCGTATGGGTGCAGTGGGAATAAATCCATAGATACTTGGGAGGTGAGACATTCAGATATTGTAGTGGGCATATAAATAGGGTGACCATGCATCCCATTTTGGCTGGGACAGTCCTTTTTTTTAAGCCCTGTCCCAGCCATCCCGACTTTTTTTTGGAACAAGGAGGCACTTGTCCCATTTTCTCTTGCCAGCTTCATCAGTCAGCAAGAGCAAGTGGAACAAATGCCTACATTTGTAAAAAAAAAGTGGGGAGCAGCGGAATGTGGGAGGGGGAGGGTGAATGGCGACGGCAGTCCTGCGCAGCGGGGGCGGCAGGGCTTCGGTGGGGTGCAGGCAGGGCTTGAGTGAGCAGTGACCACCAGCCCCAGGCTTATGGGGGAGGGAGGCCAGGCAGTGCTTGGGTGAGCAGTGATGCCAGTCCCGCGCAGGGAGGGCGCAGGGCAGTGCTCAGGCAAGCAGCTCAGGCTAGCCCCCCAGGAGGTCCCATCTTTCCTTTGGGAAATACAGTCATTCTACATAGAAATATCTAACTTCTTAAGATTGAGGTCCAGTGGATAGGACACTGGACTGGGAGTCAGAAGACCTGGCATAAAAAGCTATTAGAACTTTGTGCAGGGTGGTGTGACAGGCAATAGAGGAGACAGCTGAATGCCCAACACGGTCAAAAGTTTGGGTGCTCAAATGTCCCCCTATTTCCAGATCACTCTTCCAAAGAGAATAATAAGCTGCAAACTGGAAAATTGGCACATGGAGCTGGAAAAGCATTGCACATGTTATCTGTAAAGGCCAATTCAACCTTTACCAGCAGTTCACATTTAGATCCAAGCACCCACGTTGAATCTCAGTTTGAACTCTTCACCTCCCCTTCAGCACGCTTCCCCACTAAATATAAACCAGGCTGCTGACATGACTGCAGCTGGCATTCACCTTTTCAGATGTTTTCTACACTGTCTTTGTTTTTGTTTACTATTTTTAATCAGGAGAAGTTCTGACTTAAACAGCAAAGCTGTATCGGAAATACACATGGAGGAAAAGTGAAAGAAACCATTCTGTTGACTAACGAACATAGTAGTCAGTGCTTGTAGCACCTGAGATTCATGGAAAATAAATGATGGGATTAGCTCACACTCATTTGAGATGGCAATGTTAATTTGCAATAAGCAGGTTGATTATATCAGTCCTATAAATGTTAGAACCTACTCATCTCTAATCCTTATAAAAATAGTGGCAGATGGGACCTGAGAAACACCTTGGCACTGGAGTTCAGGGTGTTAAGTGAACTATTTAGAATTCAAGCTACTCCAAATATGCAGTCAGCTAGAGAAAGAACTTGCAGAACAACACTGCAGACAGACTGAGAGATTTTAGTTTAAAGATTGTGCAACTCCTTTGAGAAGCCGGCACTGCAAATCAGGCTGTGTACTGCAAATGTGGAGTTGCATAAAATTTTCAAAATTACAAGTCTGTTGACTCATCTAGGATTTCAAAGCAAATATAAATGAAGGCAGAAAAACGTATTAGCTATTGTGAAACAAGATCTTCATCCTAGCACTGTAAAATCTTCAGGTTCTTCATTAAAACAGACGTGCAACAATAAGAAGCAATGATCTTTTCCTTCCTTTAAGGTAATAAGTGCTGATACTTGGGAGTATATGTTTTACAACAATTGGATTGCCTTGAAGATATACATAGATATCTGCTTTCTGTAGGGTATAGGTTGGCCATTTCCTCTGCAGTGGTCACTCTCTCTCAAGGTAAATTTGATGCTTCAGGGCATAATTCAAACATTAATTGTTGGGGGTTAGGAAGAAACTTTGCCTAGGGGCAGGTGATCCCATATTTATTTACTGCAGAGTTCTTGCACCTTCCTCTGAAGCAGCTGGTACTGGCCAAATTGGTGACAAGATACTGAAGTTGATGGACCACTGGTCTGACCTGGTGTGGCAATTCCAAAATTCCTACAAACTATGGAATCATATTCTGTAGTTTTTGTTCTTCCTCATTCCCTGCTGTTTGTGCTCCACTTACTGTGTCACGTCTAACATGGGAACTGTAAATTAGAGCCCTGCAGCAGGACTAGGATCCTGCAGGTCCCACAGGACCTGCTGCCATAATAGCAGGAGTGGGTAAAATGTACTTTACTGCAGGCAGGATTGAGTGGGCAAAACAAACCCTGCCTGCGGTAACTTGAGGGAAAACATTAAATCTCTTGTAAGTTTGTCGTAAATAGAATTTCAGCAATGTAAAGCAAGTTTTCTTTTTCTTTTTATTAAATAAAGGTTTTAATAGTTAAATTTAAGTGAAGAATAAGAAAGTTTTTATGTCTATTATAACAGGAGTATTTTTACATGGTTTAAACAAGATTTGTTAAATTCTATTCGTGGTAAAAATTGTGTCTGAATTCCGTGTGTGTGTGTGTGTATATATATATATATACACAAACTGACCCCCTTTTTGGTTTGTTTTTGGGTTTTTAAGTAGCATGGGGGAATCTGTCTCTCTTGCAGGATGTGTGGGATCAAAGGCTTTTGTGGGTGGGAACGGGATGAGAGTGCCCGAAACAATGCGGGAAGAGGTGGGACTGGGTATTGCAAGGCGGGACAGGGGTGGGATTAAAAAAAATAGTGCCGCACAGGGCTCTCCTGTAAAATGTTTGGGGTTCGGATGATTATTTTTTTCAGGTCTTCTGTGAAGCGCTATAAAATGATGGCAAAGAACAGGAGCATGTCTGTGCAAATAATTCTTTGCCAAGCATATATGGGCATTCAGCCTGTGCACTTCATTGCCCGAGGAGGCCATCGAGACAAATACTGTGGCTGGGTTTTAAAAAGGGTCGGATCATTTTATGACCATTACCACCACTCGGAGGTAACTATACAGTATATAAGTCTCTAAGTCGCATGCTTCTGGGCATAAACAGGCTGCCTTCGAAAGCTTCAAAATTATTCCCACCCACTGCATAGCATTGTGCGGTCATTAATGTGCTTTGCAGAGCCCTCTCTGTGTCACATCAGGTATTGGGCACCACAGCTGGAGGCAGGATCTCAGACTAGACAGACCAATGAATAATCACATCTGGTATGGCAACCCTGTGTTCCTATAATCCCTTTGTTAATAACAAGATGGTAAAACAATTCAGGCAGAAATACAGAACATGTCAGATTCTGTTTACTTAACTGCTGTTTTAGGTAATTGCTAGTAAACCAAGCCCTTGTGCTTTCCTCAGAAAAATTACAGTTTAGTAGTAAATTTATACTGCCTTCCACTCAAAACATGTCATCTGAAGCTCTAAACTAGTATCTACCAAGAGTTCTTGATTTTCCTGCAAGGGTATGAAAGCCAAGTACATCAATTCATGGGTTGGAGTACAAATGCTCTGTGTTTGTATTTGTATGCATAGGTTTTCCTCCCAATTATTTATGCACATTAATGGCCTGTTTTACTTAAATGGTACACAAAAGAATTGAAATGAAGAGTGAGAGCTTTCCCTCACAAACCAAAAATTTTAGTAACCTCCTTGCATATTAAGCTTCTGAGTAACTTGCAAAAGGGGATAATTGATAAAAACCATTGCATTTCGGAGACTGAAGTTTGATTAGCATTGTTTAGACCTGGACTGGTTCCTGCACTTGGGAGAGACTTTGGTGGCTTGAAATGCACAGCCTAAAGATCCCAGTCTCCTGAAAGGGGGAGGAAAGTCTCCGCATAATTAAGTCTTATGCCAATCTGCAGAAATAATGGACAACAGCCACTTGGACACAAATATGAAATCTGGCAGAGAGAGAAGGTGATTATACATCCACATCTAATCAACTGGGCCTCAGTTTAACATGACGCATACTTGCAAACAAAAAATAATTACATTTGGGGTTCTCTGTCTATGCCAAGAGAAAAACAGCGAAGATTTTTTGCTCTGTTGACTAAAATCTTAGTAAGTGTGATACTGGTTAAAGTTCAATTGCCAAGAATGAATAGTAATGGGTTGAAAAGTGGCAGCAAATGTTTTATCTGATGGGCACTATATAACCAGATTTTAAAATACAAAATAATATTGAATGTTGCTGGGGCACCAAAATGGGGAGAATTGAGAAAAATGATTATTAGATCATTCTAGGGGTAAGGGGGAAAAGGCTTAGCTTTATTACATTGCCTAAATGTTTGCAATGAAACCCAAAACCACACAGAACTTGCCTGGGTTCAGGTTTCATTGCAAACTTGAAACTCAGCTCTGGGGAAAAGTTTGCAAATATTTGCAAAACTATTGAGTCAATCTGAGCCCTGCCTCAAACAAACCAGAGTTATACTTTACAGTCGAAAGTGCCATGGGAAATGTGCAGTTTCAGGTCAAAACCAAGTGAAATGGGGAGAATTTGACAGTTTCACTTTGAATTGCGGGGACTGTTTGAACCAAAACTCAGAGGTTTCATGAATACAAGCAGACCAAAATTGATGGCATATACAGAGCAACGGAAAGAAACCATCACATTTAGTATCTTATCTACTTAATCGGTTTAATATCTGCTTCTATCTCACTATGTCACTTCTAGACTAAGAGTTACATTCACCCCTGGTTTAATTCAGCTTTCATGGGACCTTAGGTGGTGGAAAAGTTTGCCTGGTGGTAAGGTAGGGCTGCAAGTTGGAGAGTCACCCCACAAGTTGCCAGTAATGCCCCTTACCATAATATCTGAGCGTGTCACAATCCTAATGTATTTATCCTCACAATACCCCTGTCATGTAGTGAAATGTATTATCCCCATTTTACAGATGGGATACTGAGGCATAGAAAATCTGCCTGGTAGTGAGGTAGGGCTGCGAGTTGGATGGTTATCCCACAGATGGCCAGCAATGCCTGAAACATAAGCAATACTGGCTATGAGGAGTACGTGGCCAGGGATCTGGGGAAGTTCAGGGATTCAGCACATCCCATTAGAAAGTTGCACCAGCAGGGCTCTTATCACCCCACTTCCCAGGAGAAACTAAGACTATGTCTTTACTGGGGAAAAAAGGCTTGTTTTTTATGTAGCGATAGCTAACTCAAGATAGATCTCACTCCAAAACCCTAGTGGAGACATGGCACAGACAGTCATTACCTCAACGTAGCTAGCTGAGATAAATCCCAGGTTTGGGTATAGATTTGACCTGAACTAGCTACATCAAGATACAAATAAAAAGAGTTATTAGTTAAAACTAAGGAGACAGTGGGCCAGAGATAGCAAGTGTGCACAAGCACGAGAATGACTCTATATCCTGTGGTTAGAGCACCTGCCTGGGAGGTGGGAGACGCAGGGTCCAGTCCCTCTGCTCCAATGACTATTTATCCACAGTGGAACAGTTTCAATGGGAGAGAATGAGGGAGCCCCACATCAGAATATTCCAGACTCATACTCATCTGAGAGATGGCAGAGACCTGTTCAAATCCCTTCCTCTCATCGGGTGAAGGGGGCACTTGAACCCAGGATCTCTCAAATCCCAGGTAAGTACCCTAACCACTGGGCTAAAAGTTCTGAGGGAGATGGTCCTCCTGCTCTCCCATACCCAATGACTATCTGTTTTGTGTGAACTAGCCTGGGGTGGGGAGTGGTCCAACAGGAATGCTCTAAGCACACCTGATGGATCAGACTGCACATGCAAGTTAGGATTATGGTTGCAATCACTCTGGAGCTTAGCTATAGGATGACCAGATAGCAAGTATGAAAAATCGGGACCCCTTTCCCCGCCCCACCCCTGGGATAGGGCGGGGGAGGATAGTTGCATATATAAGGGAAAGTTCCTAATATCAGGATGGTCCCAATAATATCAGGACATCTGGTCACTCTACTTAGCCAGGAGATATGCACCCAGATGCTTAGAGTGAGGCAGCAGTGTGTATGCCCAGAGGCACAAATTAGATGCTGAGGGAACTTTTAACTGAAAAAATTTAGAAGCTGAGTGAGTTTAGGTGCCTATAGGATTCAGTGAGAGTTTTGTGAGTAGCTGTGGAGTCTAAAACTGGGACTTAGGTGCCTCAACCCACACTTAGGTGCCTAAATCTGGGGCTTAAGCACCTAAGTACCTTTGTGAATCTAGACCTTAATCCTTGCAACACTGAGCAAAGAAATACCTAAACACCTTTAAAAATCTGAGCCTATTTCTCCTACTGCCTTGACCAACTCATTTAGCTGTTCTTTAGTCTGTCCCAAAGAACAGCTGGTAGCTGTGCTCTGCATGGCTTGTTTTCTATTGGCTGACCAATGGTTTATGGTAGTGGTCTTTTACTAGGAAGAAACCTCCGCCTAATTTGGCCTCCCTCCTTATGCTGTGCAGGATATGCGTCAGTCCCACAGAAGTCACTTGGACTAAATGGGAGTTACTATTATCCTTAAGGGGGATAATTCAGGTCCTACTCAACATGACAGTCTTTTCATTGACTTCAGTGGGGTTTGGATCAGGCCCTATTTTAAAAGCATTCGCTTTATAATACTGATACGAGCACAATGGAATCAACAAATATTTATGGCCCATTTGGGGTGATTCTGTTGGAAAATATTTTTTCCAGAAGTTTCAAGAAACCTGTTCAACTTTTTTCTATACTTCTAATGTTCTCCAAAGCCCAAATTTCTCCTGGTTCTGCCATCTCCTATTGAATACATTTAACAGCATGTTAGAGAGAGAGAGACTGCCTTGAAATAAATAACTCTTCCTTGAGATGAGGGACACTTGGCTGCCCTGCCTAGTTCAAGAGCAGAGTTCAACTGAACAAACTATTTGAGTGTTATAAGATAAAGGCTAAATGTAAACAGTGTCCAAAAGGAGCCAAAGTCCTAATGTAAAAAGTTCATTTGTGTTTTAATGAACCGGTTCAGTAAGCAAGAGGACTGGAAAATTCAGAACTCATCCAATAAGCTCACAGTTGAACTGGGGGCTGTTGGCAACTAATCTCATGAGGACTAGCCTGACAGTATCAGTAAATGTAAGGAAATGAATATGATCTGTGTGTGCATTCCCTGCTCACCAGCCAAGTTCATTTCAGAAGCTTGTGGTACAGAGTTGTTCTCTTTGCTGTTGTTTGCTGCGAATGAGTAAGTCACAGCCGTCATTGAATATCACCAGAATTGTGTATATTTCGGGTACACAGAATATTATAATTGAAAGATGACTAGCATCTCACTTTAAGAGACAAAAAATATATGAAAGTCCATTATATTATAATACAGTATCTATAAACACACCAGTTACACACCAGAGCTATTGGATGCACAGGAAGAGGAACAAAATATATGAAGATAAAAAGTAAACATTGCATTTGGAATGACCTTTCTAATGTGCTCTCTCTCAGCTCTGTAGGCCATCAGCCAAGGCCTACATAACTTTTCTGGCAGCAAGCGGGTAGGAAAAAAATCAAAATCCATTTTTTTCCTTTCTTAAGGAATTCCTTAAGGGCATTATGGAAACAATTCTCACTGGCCTGTCTACCACAGTTAAGAGTCACCTAGCATCCCTGGCTGCCAGCTATTATAACACTAAGCATAGAGAATCAATATGTCCCTTTTCTGCCGTGATGTTCAAGGATGTCCCTGAATTCACCTCAAAATATTTCCTCTCTACTCTCCATCCCGCACCGCCCCATACCAAATACTGGAATACTTGAAGTGGAAAGAAATGTCAAGAGACACTACCAAGGTTGGTGTGCCGAAAATATGACCTACTGTGAATTTTTTTTCTCGTTTCTGTTTTCCAAGCCCATAGAGGGTTGGTGTGTTGTTTGTATCTTCAATACTCTTTATTTTCCAGGAATAAAAGATTAGTACCAGCAAGAGAGCACAAATAAGCAACAAAACACTGTGTGAATGGGATGAAGATACATATATGTTGGTAAGGAAATAATTTTGGCTCATAGCTGCCAAGAAATAACAAAAAATGAAAAATTCTGGAATTAAACTGGGGGGGAGGTATTCAAATGAATTTTGAGGGGAAATGCTTTTTTTCTTCATCACAAATAGCCCACTGGCAATATTTCAAGCCTATTGGTAAACTTTTCAAGTATCACTTGAATAAAGAAAAGCAGATTTAAAGCCAGTATTTTGATCATTTTGATCCTGCCAATCTGCTTTTTGTTCTAGATGTCCCTGTATCTATGAACATCATCCTTAATTTCTAGCTTACCTTGCAAAAATTCAGCTAATTTATTTTACTTTGAAAATATCATTTCCATTTTTGGAGACTAGAATACCAAAAAACTGTAATGCCGTACATGGCCTTGCTCTTGCAAACATGTGGGTAACTTTACTCACACAACTCAAGTCAAAGTTTGCATGATCAGGGTCATGCTGACTGTTTCCAATGGTAAAACGCAAAGGGACAGACTGTGACCTTCTTATTCACAGTGATGAGCTCTTACTCACAGGAACTGCCTCATTCATTTCAGTGCTGTCAGCCAAGTTCCTAGTGGACAGGTGTCCACATTACAGAAAACCCTACCACAGCTGGGAATGGTTGTCACTTTTCTTGTAAGACTCATCAGAAAGGCCAAGATCTGAACAGGGGTCCAAAGCATCCACAGAGGATGTAGGAGCAATTGGGCCTTTGTGAGTAACTTCCCGTTAACACTGTAGGTATAGCAACATTGCAATCAGAGGTGTGACTGCAGCTGTTGTAGACATACCCAAGCTAGCTTTGATCTAGCTAGCTCAAACAACAATAGCGGTGAAACCTCAGCAGCACAGGGTAGCCACTCAAGTACATATCCAGGATCCTGGGTGGACTTGTATCGTTAAAGTCTCGTTGACATCCATTCCAAATAAATACATCACAATCAACTTCACTACCATAATTTTAATTACTTTTTAGTGTTTCACATACATATACAAAAATCTAAAATGATTTGCAGTGCTAGATGGGATAGATCATACCCTTACAAACTGTGAAAGTGCCTATATGTGGTTATTTGTTATATTGTATATCTTCTCTAGAATGCAGGAATGATTCTGTAAAGTATGTTGGTATTGTCCAGCACTCTTTCACAGATTAGGAAATTTTAGGCCTCAAACTAACAAAACAGGTAGGCCCAGTGGCTTCAGTGGGTTTCAACAACCGAGATTTCACAACAAATGCTTAGGTTTCTTACCAATAACTTTGCAAATTAGACAGACATATTGGTTTGGTAACCATAACAAAGTGAGAGACATAACTTCAAAGCAGATTAGAGTTGCAGAACTGATTGCACTAACAAGCAGACTGGATCAGGTGTGTCCCATTAATCTTCAGATTCATCAGCTGTCTGTTCTCAGCCACAGGAATCAACTAAATGGTGATGCACTTCCAATAAATCATCTGCAGAGTGAGTAAAGCAGCAAGATTTTCACTTTATACAAGCCGTTTATTTAATGAAGTGCCTTCAAATTCCTTCCAAAAAAGCAATTTTTGCACTCCCCCTTTTATAAACATAAAGGGCTAAATGACTAATTGTGTTGGATTATTTCCACATGCACCAAAATATTGTTGTGCACTAGTTCTACTTTGCAGTCATGGATAAAATTTTTCTAAACTATGAAGTTCTGGACGGAACATATTTAAAAACTTCTCTGTGTTGAAACTGTGTCCCGCTGCACTGCAGTGAAATGAGTTGCAACTGTGGTATGGCCTTTCACAGGCATGATTTCATAACATTGGCTGCTCACTACTTTTATTATTCTTGAAACGTATCTCTAGATGTGATAGGGACTTATCTTCAAAATGCCTGAAAAGCTGCATCTTAATAAATGCCTCACACTGGTGTGGCAGACCTAGGTACTACAGTTTTCTAGATTTATTTTGAAAATGCTTTTCCAGTGTTGATATTGGCCCATTTCTTACCTTCAGGTAATTTATTTGCCCTTTGTTGTTTATGTTTCCACCATAAGGGCTTCTTTCGTTTTCCAAATTACAAAGCAGAAGGACTTTTGGGCCCTGACTCTACAAACACCTATACATGTGAGTAACTCAAGAAAAAGAAAGAAAGAAAGAAAGAAAGAAAGAAAGAAAGAAAGAAAGAAAGAAAGAAAGAAAACTACTTTATACAGACTACTATTTAGGAGAGAAGATCACTAATTTGAAGGTGGGGGAAAGAAAGGAAGGAAAATTCTTTCCATTCTGTCCCACTAAAAAATATATCTACTGCAATGTTTCAGTGGGAGCTAACAGTGTGTCCAGAATTTTCCCTTAAAAGCCTATTAATTGCTTTCGAATATTGGCATCTGCATACTGATGAAAATTATAATATAAAATATAATATAATCTATAAATATAACACTAGGATTTATAGGCCAGTTTTGTAGGTATAAACCCAATCCCTTTCTTTGCCAGAAAAACCACACACAGAAAAAACAAGATAAACCAGCTCTAATCTGCACCTAGTAGCAGCTTCTGAAAACCACATTGTGCTTAAACTATTTGTAATAAGCCAGGTACATCTCAGAATCTGCTGATCCCATTTAGATCTCAAGGTCGATTTGTATCAAAATATCTGCTGCATACCAATAATATATACATCCTGGGAGACAAGTTCACAGAAATATTTTTCTTTTTCAAACTGAATATTAGATGGATAACATGTTAACTATGCCCCACTGCATTGGTATTATCAGAAACCTGTTCACTGTTTATTTCACCGTAACCACAGTGGTGTACACATGGCTGTGTGGTTACTGGAGCTGCTGCTAAAGACTCAGAATGAAGCAGTTGAAGTCTATAAAGCGGAAGAAATGTGTGTTGTGTGTTCAAAATCTTTCATGGCAGCATTTTCTTTTTATCAAGAAAAAAGAAAAAGCCTGTAAGACCAATCCTGAGATCCCTGAGGAAGCAAAGTTCAGAGTGACGTCAATGGGGACTGGTATATGCGATTGAAAATAGTCTAAATACCAGAGTAGAAGGGGGAAAGTCTCCAAGCTTCAGAATGTGTTGATAATTGTATAAGTATTAAAGATGAAGAAAAGCCTGGATACCAAACTTCTGAGGGTCAGATTTTATATCCTGACTTGAGTTGAATAGCACCTCATGTCATTAGTATTTCCATTTAAATCAAGGGGATTACCTGTAGAGTAAGGCATTGCTTATTCTGAGGAAGGGTATCTCAATCTGGCCCTTAGGAGATTTCATCCATATACTTTAGACAGGAACAGGAACTCTCATATCACGAAGACAGTTTGGCAAAGGATAACTGGGTGGAAAACTAATCAATAAAATGGATTAATAGAAAGAGCTGCCTGCTAAGGTTTTGGCGCATATATAATAATTAATTAAGCCCTACTACTGTATTTCTATTCACTGCACTCTGTGGGAGTTTTGCCTGGGAAGAGACTTAGCACTATATTTTAAGATGCAAAGCACTATTACAGGGCCAGATCCTCAGCTGTTTAACTATGCCATTTTATGCCATCTGAGGATTTGGCCCTTTATATGGCCCTCAATTATTATAGTTATCTAAAAACATATCATTAACCTTTCTAAGGCTTGTGGCGGGGGGGAGGGGCTGGAGGCAGCTGTGTTGCTGGTTTTGTCAGAGCAACTCTTTACAATGATAATTCACTACTGTTGGCAGTTTATGTGGTCTGCTTTTGCTTAGTCTAGGTTTGAGACTACAGGTAGTTTCAGACTTTTCTATCAGCCTGTTTTGTGAAAGCGACTGTGTCACTTTCACAGATTGACACACACACCGTTTATGACTATGAAAGCAAAGATCCATTTCCCCAGCATGTGACAGACTAGAGTCAACATGATCCCCAACTCAGCAGTAGGCAAAAGCCTAGCTGAAGAAATGATTAAAGTCACTTCATGGTTTCCTGCAGCTGTCATACGAGCAGACTCACCCTGTAGTCAGCTGGGCAACTGTCTTTTTTTCTGAGGTCTACAGATAGCAGCTTTCTCTTGAAGCGTATTTGCCGCCTGTATACCAGACACATCAGGCATCTTTGCCATCTCAACAGTGTCAGCTCAAATGACTTCCTAAGCAGTACCTTTTCTGCCAGCTCTAAAAGATTGATGTGTTTGCTCATCCAAACTTACTAAACTAGCTAATACTGGCAGTGAGTCAGGAAACACACTAGATTTCTTTAATAGCTTCTTCCATGTGAAATCATGTGATGAACAGGCATTAGGCTTGCACAAATCTGTCTGTGTTCACTGGAAAGAAATAACTGTTTCTAGAGTAACACTAATGGGATCCACAGTGACATGTAGCCCATGAACAGCACTATACTGATCTGTCAACTATTCTTTATGTTTGCTTATCAGAGTCCATTCCGTTCTTGCTCTTCCCTTAAATCATACAAACCACAGATGTTAGAGGAGGAGAGGGAGATAGACAGTGACCCCAAAAGGAGCAAATTATCCTTCCACTTTCTATAGATTTGCAGAGGTCTACAAAAACAAATAGTGAGATAAGAGAAGTAGTGTGTGTAAACAAAAAATGGGAGGGCCTATGAAGGAGTGACTATGCTCCAGCAAACTGCCACTCATTGCAGATGCACCGCCATAACATCAATTTACACAGAATAGAAACCCCCCTGCTTAGACACAAAGGTCCTTTATTCCATAGAACACTATAGAGGATTGTTAATGCATCTTGGAGTCCATAATCTCAACAATTATAGCTGAATACCCAGCCTTTCTTCTTGCCACACAGTACTGTGCTTTGCCCGAGCAATGGGTGAGATTATTTCACTGTACGCTCTATTGAGATAGGTAGGTGGCATACAGTCCACAGATGGAAAATGTGAGAATGTGGTCTGTCTTACTTAAAATATAAGCACTGAAAAATTCAGTTGTTTTATTAGAAGTTCATTTAAATTTCCCCTTTTGCAAGTCTCTTTCTCTTTCTTTGCCCTGCCTCCATAATATTCCCTGGCTCCTCCTCCCTATGACAGGTTCCCAGCAACCTGCAAACGCCCACTGCTCCCCTCACGCTCCACCCTTTGAGTTTCCTAACATCTGCACAAATCACCCAGACTTTGACATTAAGTTTCAGGGCCCATCAGCTTTGGCAGCCTTTCAGCAGAGATTGCATTCCAGGCGGAATATAAATATTGCATGCCAGACCACATAAATTTCCATTCAGAATAACACTAGGCCACCATAGAGAGGCCGCTCCAGCTGGCTGCACTACCATTTTAGTAGCAGGGGTACGTGTGTATGGGTGAAGCGGGAAGGCCATGCCAACCAACACTGAAACTAAAAGAAAGGTTGGTTCAGATCAAGAATAGGACAGAGGTTCAGACCAGTTCCTATTCTGGTCCCACGTTTAAACAAGGATCATGTTTCACTTGCTGTACTGTTAGCTCTATACAGGTGCACCAACACCAATGACAAGCCACAAAAATTGCATGGAATCTAGCAACATTTTCTCAACTAAGTTCTTCAGTCAAGTGAGTTTCATAGCAATGGGACCAAAGGAGTTTTATTAACAAGCGTATTTTGAGTACCTCGGGGCTACTGAAAGAACCATGCTAGCAATGACTTTGCTGATGCAGTTATTACCTCGCAAAGGATTTCCTTGTTTGCATTGGCTGAAAATATGGAGCCACGTCATCAGCTGGTGTAAATGAGCACAGCTCCAGCGTACAACCATGTTATAGACCCGTTTTAACCTGTGTAGGGGTGATAATAATGTTTTAAGCCCGTGTCTTGACAAAGAGTTGTGTGCAACACTGTCCTTTTGGAAATGCAGATCAGCTCTAATATTACTGTGCCCATGGTATGGGACCTGATTACTTCTTACTTGTTCTCTAGTTTTGAGTGCTCTTTGGACTCCTGCTGTCATGATTCTGGGCAGAAGGAACTCAAGATCCCTTCAGTTATTTATCAGTGAAATTCTAGATGAAAATAAATCAAAAAAGGCCTCAAAGGTTAATAGTGTTATGTTGGGGATTGGGTGAAGCCTCATGGAAACTGGTGGGTATGACAGCTACCCTTCCTATATGAAGCAGTTAAGATTCTTTTGGAGCAAGTTAGCTAAAACAATAGGAGCCACTGCCCCAAACTCAGGCAACATGCAAGGCCAGTCAGGAGCTGACCTATGGGGGGAGAGGGGTTTCACTGGGGGCTGAATACAAACACAGAGGGCTGGGTATTGTTTCAGTGTTACTATTGATAGAGAATAGACACAGCCAGAAACACCAACTAAGCAGACCAAGATGGTAATAGAAAGCCAAAGGCATAGAGGTTAACGGTATTTGGGATCATATACAACATGGTTTTACAAAAGGTAGATCATACCAGACCAACCTGATCTCTTTCTTTAAGAAGATAACAGATTTTTTAGACAAAAGAAATGCAGTAGATCTAATCTACCTGGATTTCAGTAAGGCATTTGATATAGTTCCACATGGGAAATTATTAGTTAAATTGGAGAAGATGGGGATTAATATGAGACTTGAGAGGTGGATAAGGAACTGGTTAAAGGATAGACTACAACAGGTCATACTGAAGGGTAAATAGTCAGGCTGGAGGGAGGTAACTAGTGGAGTTCCTCAGGGATCGGTCTTGGGACCAATCTTATTTAACATTGTTATTACTGACCTTGGCATAAAAAGTGGGCATGGGTTAATAAACTCTGCGGATGATACAAAGTTGGGAGCTATTGCCAATACAGAGGAGGACCGGAATATCATACAAGAAAATCTGGATGACCTTGAAAACTGGATTAATAGAAATTGGATTCAATTTAATAGTGCAAAGTCTTGCACTTGGGCACTAACAACAAGATTTTTTTGCTATAAAATAGGGATTTATTCCTAGTCATTCCAAATTCTGTGGTGCTTTTTATAAATGTGTTAACCACAAATTCCAACTCAAATAATTGCATTCTGGTTACCTAAATTTCCCCTTCAGTTTCTCTTAGGAAAGTTATTCTTCATACCTATTCTAAACTGTTGTATAGAGCTTCTCTACACAGTAGAAAACAGTCACCAGAGGATATGAAACAATCTCTGCATACAGCAGAGCTGGTTGAAAATCAGAATTTTCATTCTGCAGGAAACACTGCTATTTCAACATTTGTTTTCATCCCAAACTGGGACAAGAAGTCAAAAATTTCAAATTTTTTCATGGAATGGAAAGTGCTGAAAAATTTCAATTCAGAAATGTTTAAACATTTGGTTTTGCCTAAGCTGCCTCAGTGCCTGATGAGAGTTGTAGTTCAGGTGCTTCATACCCCATTCTCCTCTCAGGGCTGAGCTCCCCAACCAGATTATACTTCCCATGATACGTTTGAGTTATGGGACTCCTATGAGGCATTATGGAAGTTCAGCCAGAGATCATACCACAGTGCATCCTGAGAAGTCATGGCACCTGGACTCCAAATCCCATGAGGCACTGCAGCAGCTCAGGCAGACACAGATTAGTGTCATATTGACTCAGAATGAAACGTTTTGATTTGGTTCAACACACCACCATGTTTCATTATGAGACAATATGATTCAAAATGAAATATTTCATTTAGATTTTATCAATGGAAATTTGAAAAATATCAGCAAAATCAAATTTTCCTATGGAAAATGTTCACTTTGTGGAAACTGCATTTTTCATCAAAAAGTGGACTATTCCTGACCAGCTCTAGTGTATAGTTAGAATATCAGTTTGATAAGGGCCTAGTGCTGTGTGATACTGAGAGGCAGAGCCAGATTAATCCATCAGTGGGCGCTCGGCAAAATACACTTACGGACTCATGAACAACAACAAAGAGACATACAGTATATTCACTGCAGCTTAGCTGCCATGCTGTGGATCTGCTCGACTGGCTGCACATCCCAATGCTGCTCAGGGCCCTACTCATCATGATGGGAGTCACAACACACCCACTCAAATTTGGCCCAGGGGCCCCCCTCCATCATGACATGGGTGGGGAGTGGCCAGGCCAAATCTGAATGAGTGACATTGCACCTCCCCATCATGGTGAGCAGTGCCACAAGAAGCAGCAAGAGGCACAGCCAGTCCTGGCAGTTCCACAGCATGCCCAGCCCAGCCACGTGAGTATACTGTGCAGCTGTTTGTTTGCCTATGTATTAATCTGGCCCAGCTGTAGTTTACAATGGCTTCAGAGGAAACTGAGGGCACTTAGAACCAAGATACTTTGAGATGAGAGGCCCCATATAAATACAATATTGTCATCTGTCAGTGCTGTCAAACATCCTAGCTGTTTTTGGTAGTGAATGGGACCTGGATAACTGACGGGGGTTCATTCTGGGTAAGACCAAAGCAATAGTAGTACATTCAGAGAAACAGTCAGAAGAGAAGGCAAGGATTAGGTCTGTCCCTTGAACTGAGGATGAATGCTTGCCATTTGTCACTCGAATTCACAATTCCATTTAGGGATGTGGTTGAATCCCCAGCTGCAGTTAGATTATCAGAGAGCAACAGTACCCACGAGTTTTCCAAAATTTAATTGTGTAAGTCATACAGTCTAGCCTTAAATAAATAAAATTAATCATGAGATTAAAATAATAAATAGGACAAGTGAGTTCCATTACCTTAAACGTAGAGTCTCTGATGCCTGGTGGAAAACAAGGCAAAATATTCTATTTCAAAATAATTCCGCTGATGCGTCATATTTTATGTCGTTCTCTTTCTTGCTTCATTAGACATGTGGATGAAAATAAGAACTTTGATTCTTAAGCATGAATATCTTCCCTTTTTGCTACCCTTCCACCAACATTACACCCCTCTCTGACACTCCAATAATCACCAGAGTAACCAGTTTCGGTTACACGAACACAAACATTATGACTTTGGGTGGGGAATAAACAATTTTAGCAGACGAACCCTGAAGAAACAAAGATCCTGTTTTCTTGCAACAGTCATTAGTAATAAAGTAAAGGGGGTGACAAATGCAGGAACATATTGCATTGATTATAAGCAAAATTCTTTCTAAATCAAATGTTTTGCAGTTTTCTATGAGCTTGCAGCAGCTCTCTCTGACTCCAGTTTTAACTTGTACAAAGTGTCCACATTTTACTGACACTACACAGATTCTGCCTGGTGTCACTGTAGTGTAAAGAGTAGAAAATACAACATATTATCAGCCAGAGTGCCTAGAGATCTTGCACACGGAGGGGCTTGTTCTAGGGAAGAATTACTACCACCATCTTCCTTTGCAGTTTACACCAGGAAGGCAGAGTGGCCCAGCTTTGAATTACACAGGAGCACCATCTAAGCTCCCAGGGCAAAAAATGTCAAGGGGAGGTACCAAATCAGTGTTCTCCTTACCTGCATTCATCATATCCCCTTCCTGACCACTTCATCAGCTTCATTGACTTCCTGTGGCCCCACAGCTGCAAACCCATGCCCTCCTGGATTTTCCACTGCCATTGCCCTCTGCCACAGTCCATACCTACAAAAGTCAGGGTATCCCCAGATGTGAATCTGTATCTGTAAACTATCACCCACAATCATCCCACACACACTGCTCTGCTCCTACACTATAATACCTATGCCTGGATTTAGAATAAATGCTCATAATGAAACCTGGTTTCACTGCTAACCTGAAACTCCTGCCATGTTCACCAAAAGGTGATCTGATCGTCCAATCAGCTAAGGCTGAGTTTCCAGTAAATTAGGATAATTTGTGTTTTTAAGCAGAAGCCATGAGAAGCTGTGATTTTTACATGGGTTGGATCCCAAGCCAAGCAAAAACCCAGCAGTCTCATCTTTGGCTTTGATTTCAAGGGATTGTGTGAACCCAAAACTCAAAGCAAAATGCAAAAACCCCCAAGCTAAAAGGAGAAAAGGCTTGTTTGCTAATTCAGATCACCAAGGTCCACAGTTTTACTCTAGAACCTATAAATCACACTCCCTGTCTACTCATCTCATCAGACCACATCAAGTCACAGCACCTGTTAAGTTGTTCACCTGCTTGTACATAGGCCCCAATCCAACAAAGCATTTTAGTACATAAGAAATCCCATTTAAATCAGTAATCTTGGGTTTGTTCAAACAAAATCACGGCTAAAAAGAGTGATTCTATTCGTTTCTGGTTAGCAAGACTATCTCCCTGCGGTTGGGTTACATGGTTCATCTTTAAACAGGCTGCTACGTCTGAGTGCAATAACAGAAATATTAATTTGCCTTCTGCTAATCTGGACAAAACAGCAACTCTTTGTCTATCTAGTTTCCAGTAATAATTTTGCTCCCAGCACATGTGTTTACTGCCCTCTGTTTGATCAGTTTAATGGCTTCTTGTATAAGCTTTCCAAGGCTATTATTACTCTTACTTGGTGTGTGGAAAAGGCAAAGACTCATTAAATGGCCTGCATTCCTACAGTCAGTTGCCTTTAGGCAGGAGTGCTCCTGATTTTCAACTCTGGCAACAATATCCAGTACTGCAAAAATAGAATAGCTTGCAATTGCAGTGCAGCAGATTGGCTGGCTAACTTAGGCCAAGAGAAATGCAGTTTGTTTTTATAACCTCAGTGATAGTTGCCTATGCCTGTTCAAATCTCCAGAAGAGGAATTTATATAGATACTGATAACTGGCCAAATAGACTCTACCTTCAGTAATGGGATAACCTCGTATTATTATTGCAGTTCTGTGTATAATAAAGATGGAAGATCTTTTTAGTAACATACTGGAAATCATTACAGCAACAGTCCAAAAACAATTGCCAGTGGGTAGTGTGCTGTCAACTCCTCTCAGTTCATTGCTTCATCATTTCACATCATTCATGACCAACAGGAATGATTTCTTCTTCCTCAACATTGCAGCAGTTTAGTTTCCATGCTCATTAATGTCTGGTGCCTCTTACAATTACAGTTCCCAGCAAATCCAAAAGTCATAAAACATCCTAACATCTGTGAAATTCTATATTTACCATGACCATGTGGTACTGAACTCTTATCGTATGTTAAATCTGTTAAACCTAGGTTGTGAAATGATACAACATACTTGGCCCTGGAAACACCAGAGACTGATGAAGATGGGATGTCCCATTTGCTAAGAAAACAGAAACAAAATTAATCCTGTATTGGCAGGAGAACGAGCTAGGAAACATAATTAGAGAGCAGCCTAATCTGCAAAGTTTAGATTCACACTTCCCCAAGTCTGTGGTTCTGAAGTCCGGTTCAGCTTGGAACCCGATGCAAATTTTGGGACTGTTTAGATCATAGTTTAGGTACAGACCCCTATCTAAACCTATTAGGTCTTTTCCACCTCTTAAATTCTATGTTTTTACCAATTATTTCATGTTGTTACAGTGCCATTCATTTTTATCATTAACATTTAATAGACAAGACATTTGAATAAAGGGATGTGTAGATATCAAAGCATCCAACTACTGTGCCTTCCCTGCCATGTGCTTGCCCATGCTGACCTACCATGCTGAAATCACACTGGGACGTATCATCTGGCTGGTTCTACCAATGATGTTAGATGACTCAGTATTTTTCAGCACTGTAATGTCCTTCTGGAAACAGCATTGTAAAATACAGCAATGATTGCTGTATATGCTCTTTAGGGCAGACAAAGGCAAAAGAATGAAAAATATCTCTCAACTATGTGTGGGTTATTCATAGCCTCTAGGTTCAGAGATATTTGAATTTCACGTTTCTACTTTAAGGGTCTCATAAATTTTTTACGGTCTAACGGCCTGTGAGAAATATATGTGTTATCACCTACAAATGGAGAAATTGGCCATTTTTGCCATGCAGACTCAATTAAATCTCCCACATTTTTGTTTGGTTTAGATTGGACCCCATTGGATGAATTACATTATATCTAGTGCACTATACTCCTCTTTGAGTACTTACAATAGTTTTGTCTGGACGGGCCTGTTCAATTTGTTCCCTGAAACTCCCAACTCTGCCTCAGATGTATTCCTCTTGCAAACTGAGCCAAGTTTATACCCACAAATGGAAGAAGAGTATATTGAATATACTGAAATGGAAAAAGAGCATAACATGTCATTTTTACTCTCTTGAGACAAACCAGAATAACATGGGGTCTTTAAAAGCAGTGTGCTATTACCTGATTTTGATCACTCAGCAAAAGTATTCTTCTTTCTGGAGCACCAAGGACATTTTAAAAACAATTGCAGCACAAAAGATAGATCAGCACAGAAAGGCAGCTGAGACAAGAAATTTGCCTGAATATCACAAACACCTATCTGTTTCACAATAGTGTAAAAGGCACCCTTTATGCATACTCTGCCCATTGGCACTGACAATGGATGTAATTGTTTTATATATTTATTTAGATTTCATACTTACACAAACTCTACACAAAAGGGACAATAAGAAAAAAGTGCTTTTTTGTTCCATAGACATTCTGTTAGTCATTAAACAACGTGACTATGCAGTGCAATGATTCTTTGTCTGCAATGATTTTACCCGAAAGAACTGCCCTAAAACTATAATGGACTGGATGATTATTTAATGTATTTTGGCTAGAAAACTTGACAAGTTAACCTAGTCACTCCTATGAAACCTCTACTTCCAGACTCAGCTGTGCTCAGGAAGTGCAGTCACATGAAATTTTGAAGTAACTGAACTGATTCAAAACTCAGAACAGGTTCAAGCCAGTTCTTAGTGAATCCAAGCTGGTTTGCTGATGCTTATTAAAAACAAAATTACATTTTAATGGGAGGGAAATAGTAAATTTCAGTACTCATTACAGAGGGACGGTCCAATACTTACTGTGGAGGAAAAGATTTAATTATTTTCAGTTATTTTTTAAATAAAATAATCACTTTTCATGAATACGGTTATAATTAAGTCCCTTTATTTTTTGAAAAATTCCTTTCATTTAAAAATGTAACAAAACTATATTTAAAATCCCAAACAATATCCAACACCAAAGGATAAGGGGACAAATTCAGAGTGTATATATGAAGGTAAGTTACAGGTCAAATAGAGCAAATATAAATACATTTATTTTACATGGTAAGGCAGACCTTTTTTATTGCCATCCTGGCTTTTTAAGAACAAAAAAACAAAACAAAAAAACCACACCCTCTTAGTGATTGATTTGCCTGCTTCAACCTTGCCCTTCCACCCCACTTTGTGTGTTAAACCAACTTATCATCATTCACACCCACCTACTCTGACCTACTAACTTGTCCTATATACCACACCCTCAGGTGCAGTTACTGAGCAGAGCAGTAGAAATTATTGCACTTTGTGTGCATGTGGTTGCAGATTCACATACCAGCAAGTCTGTTTCAGGAGTGGTGACCATCCTCTTACCATATGACCTCAAGTTGGCCCAGGATATGTGGCTATAGAAGATACTTGTGCTGAGAAGCACAAGGTTGAAAGCAGAGTGCCTTGTAATGAAGCAGAGGGTATCCAATAGATCAACCCGCTATTATGTGTTATATAACTCAAGGTGGAGTGAAAAGGAAGTTGTGAGTGTGTATGGTCATCGCTAATGAATGAAAAGAAATATGCTGCCCTGAGGCACCCGTTCTTACACATTCCCAAAGCAGTTGTTCTGAGGGCATCTTTGACTATAAACTTGTAGGCATTAGTTGCCATTATTACAAAACTAGTATGATTTATTTATTGGTCTGATTTCCCATATGTATATCAGGAATGTGTGTTCACAACAATGTGCAAGCACACATCAAAAAATCCCCCTTCTTGTCAAAGCATCTGATCTTTTTACAGCAGAAAAAAGGCTAAACAGAGAGGGAGCTATTTTTAGTGTTCCTGAAGGAGTTTCTTCCAAATGTTCACACAGCTCTAGGATGAATAAATCACATCTCTGAATGCTCACTTTTGAATAGAGGACAAAATGAATGACTCCAGACTTCAGCCTCACCTATACCCGGTGGAATACTGCATCCTCTGCACCAGAATAATGCATCTGATCAAAAATGGCTTGTTTCTCAGCTAAGGGACACACCAGCGTAATTTACTATTTCCCTTTAAAAATCTGATACAGAATAAATCTGAGCTGGTGGAGGAAGTGTGCTTTTAAAGTCTAGCCTGATATTGTGTCACCTGTTTCCTGGAGCTTCCTTCCTGTAGATTCAATAGCTAATTTTGCACCATTGTGCTGATGAAGTGGCCAGAGCAAGAAGAGAGGAAAATACCCAGAGGAGTGTTAACAAAAGTTACATAAAATGAGTCAAGAAGTTGATTTTGGTTTCATTGGCTTGCAAACCACTTACACTTCTGCATCCCAAAGGAAAGCAAAGGTTGCTTTGTAAATAATAACTTTATAATCATTCACATTTTCCATCTATAGAGCACTTCCATTTATCATACTGCTAAAGATCTCAAAGCAGTATGTGAAATTAGTGCCAAATTCCCTCTTGTCAGTGGTGGGAGATATAAAGTAAGTCTTCCTGTGTCTACAAAGTTCCCTGGATCCTAGAAGGTTCATCCCAAAGCAGAGCAGGTAAAGGAAAATTCTTACCATCCTCACCCTCCATTGGGTTTCTTCCTGGGGGGGCAACAGGAGTGGAGTTCTACAGGAGCTGTACCTGCATTGAATCAGTACACCCCCTGACACCTTAGCCATGCTCTTCTCAGCCAAGGCAACATTTGGGCTGCACTGCTTCCCATGGCCCCCAGTGGGGAGATAAAGGGAAGCTGTGGCTATGACTACCCGTGCCCATCTAGCAGGGGGTTATGCCACCAATAAACCTGAGCTGAATCTATCCCTGAAACTAGTCTCTAGAGAGGGGTTACAGATGAGATTTTTCAAAAGCCCTCAGCCAATAACAAAAGCACTGACTTCAATGGAAGCAGCGTTACAGCAGCCCAGGGTGCCTCTGAAAACCCCATCCATGAATTAAGTGATATATAACTAAATAGGCATGCATGCACAGACACAGATTAAATACATCATTTCACCCTCTACTGAAATCCAGCCACCTCTGGGGGGAAACGTGGCTCCTGATTAACAGCACACAACAACCACAAGCTTTACTGTACACTTTCCTTATGGGAAGTGCCATGGGATCTTTAATGACTGAAACAATCAGGTCTTGGTGTTATATATCATTGAAAAACAGCACCTCCAGCCGCACAGTGACCACTAGCCCATGCTGGGGCATTAATTCAGATGTGCAGTCTTAAAAAGAGCCTTCTATTTCAACAAAGTGATTACATAACCCAGAAACAGCTGCGCCCATTTCTAGGGTAGTGTCCCCAGACAACATGAGTCTGTAATCACTAAATTACAGATACAGTTAAGACTATGTTGTGAATGCAAAGGAGATGTGCAAACAGAGTTGTGTGATGCAACACATTTTGCTTTGTGAATAACTCATATCCAGGAACTCCAGTTTCTAAAACACCTTCTGCTTTAGCAGAGACACAAAAAGATTATATTTTTCACTGTTCTTGCCCATGACGAAAATGTTCTTTGCATAGTTCAGTCTGTGAGTTACGTACATTTTCTCCATTTCACTTTTCTGGCTGAGTTGCCGGAGGGGCTGCTTTATGAAAACAGGCACTTATGCTTTTCATTACAGACTGCATTCTTTCTGTACGTGCCAGTGGATGCCTCACTGCTGGTGTGACTAATTAATAAAACTCCTAATAGTATATGGTGCAGGCTCTTTTGTCTGCCAACTAGTGGGCAGACTAGTGCAGGCTTAACCAATTAGCAGAGTTTCCCCCTGTGACGTACTCTATATAGAGAGTGTGAATATAATGTAACTAAAATATGCTTCATGCAAAAGGTCTCTTGTAAGGTATCATTACAAAGCTTATAATCTACTGAGTGTGGTCACCCTATTTGTATAAATGTATCACTCTTGTATCTGAAACTAGAAATATGAAATATAATTCTGAGGGCCTATTGTAGTTATGCAAAGTGTGGGCCATTAATGGTGGTCTGGAATCTTGATGGCTCCCATCAACCAGGACAATTGACTGTGGATGACGCTGTTTGCAGGCAGGACTTCCTGTGTGTCAGGCTGGGAGGAATGAAGGCTGGGGGTCTCACAGGACATGTGATCATGTCACCTGAACTGGAATCCATCTTTAACCTGGTGCTTTTCCACAGCGAAGGAGGGGCGGGAACCCAGAGGGACAAAGGATTCCCACCTTAGGCAAAAGATATCTAAGTGGGAGAAATAGAACAAGGGAGGCAGCCATCATGAGGAATCCCCTAGCTACCACCTGAGCTGGAACAAGGGCTGTACCGGGGAAAGGATTGTGCCCAGACCAGGAAGGTGTCCCGCTCCAGTCTGTGGAAGAAACTTATTGAAACATCTCCAAGGGTGAGATTTTATCTGTTTTCAGTTTTTATTACTGTACTTAGACTGGCGTGTTTTATTTTATTTTGCTTGGTAATTCACTTTGTTCTGTCTGTTACTACTTGGACCCACTTAAAGCATACTTTCTATATTTAATAAAATCACTTTTTACTTATTAATTAATCCAGAGTATGTATTAATACTTGGGGGGGAGGGCAAACAGCTGTGCATATCTCTCTATCAGTGTTATAGGAGAGAGAACAATTTATGAGTTTACCCTGTATAAGCTTTATACAGGGTAAAATAGATTTATTTAAGGTTTGGACCCCATTAGGGGTTGGGCACCTGAGTGTTAAAGACAGGCACACTTCTGTAAGCTGCTTTCAGTTAACAGCTGTTAGGGGACGTGGTTCAGACTTGGGTCTGGGTTTGCAGCAGGCTAGCGGGTCTGGCTCAAACCAGGCAGGGCACTGGAGTCCTGGACAGGAAAGCAGGGGCAGAAGTAGTCTTGGCACATCAGGTGGCAGCTCCCAGCGGGTTTCTGTGATCCAACCCCCATACAATGGCTAAGTGTGCATCCTGCCCATCACTTCATCCAAGACTTAGTCCAGTGCCCATGTGATATGAAGCCAAAAGCTTTATGAGGTGAGTCTAAAGGCAGCCTCCTTCCCGTTAAGCTGGAAAGAGCTGTACTAAGCTCCTCTCAGCTGGAGGTTGTTCTTTGCATAGCTCACGCTGCATGCCAGTACCCATGTGAAATAACAGCGTTGTTCAATGATTCCATGTGCAGCATGCTTGGAAAGTTCGCCTTCTTGGTGACTGCATTTGGCATCAGAAATAATTTCTCAGCAGCAGAATATGCACAACAGCACAGGCACCAATGTGTCCCTGCAGCTCTGTGTAGAACTCAGTGTGGGAGATCTTTGTGAGGAAGCGTGGAACACATCAGACAAGGACCCCTGGCTCTGAAGAATGCTCCCCCCCTTCCTGGGATCCCATTGTACACAAGCTGAATGTCTACACTGCACAGTAAGCCCAGCTTTGACTCAGCTTTGAGCCCAAGCCACCTTTCTGTCTACACACAAATCACTCTGACTCAGGTCAGCAAATGCTTAGGACTCAAGTTGTACAATTTGGCTAGGTGGCTGGGTCAGAGCCCAAGTCCCACTGTGAGTCAGGTCCAGAAGATCTCCAGTAGTGCAGTGTGGATGCGCGAGCAAGACTGAGAGACTCGGGCCCATCAGTTACAAGCCTGGGTTTACAATGAAGTGTGGACGCTCAAGCAGGGGCTTGGAAACACTGAGTTCATGAGCCCAGGTCCCACAGTCCCAGGCTCAGAGTGTGGTGTAGCCATACCCTGAGAGGTCAAGGATCCATGGGATGTGGAGGGCGTGGTTGCATGAGGAAAAGGCAGGACCACAGCACCATCCCTCTCACTCCCTCAGGGATATTAAGTGTAAGATAATGTTGCTTCAGCATTCACTTATGATGCTTCTTCCCTCTATACTACAGATGCTCCCCATGAGACTTTGGGGAACCCACTGAGGACCTACTCCATGCCAGCATCACAGCAAAGGGAGCAGAATGCAAAGGTATTGAGCCTCTGTGCGAATGCCACAACCAGAGCTGTCGATGACCTTATATCCCGATTGCATGGTTTTTCTGCACACCCTGGACTACCTGTGAATTTAGAGAGCCGAGGTCACTTCGTTCAGTGAGTGGTAGGGAATAAGGATGGGAAAATCCTTCCACTCCCAAAAGAAAAATTTGGAGGAAGCTCCTCAGGTTGAAACTCTGTTTTTATATCCAGAGATGGTTTTCCCCTCACACAGATGCCTACATGGCTCATAGAAAGCAGCCATTTGTCATTGGGCTTTGAATACAATTCTGTGCAAATATACTGGGCAGAAAGGAAGTATGATAAGATGCAATAGTATATCTCATCCACGCAAGAAAAATAGCTGTCATGCAGCCACTCCAACAATGCCTGGTCAATTGCGCTTCGTCTCTAAAAATGTCACTCAACTACCCATGCATGACGTTCACAGTACAAAGAAGTAACTTTGCTAGAATTTGGACAGGCCAGGACATTGAATTCAGAATCAGAATTATACTGATCATGATTTGGCCAGGTCCTGGATTTGACACCTCACATCCCACAGAGATGGGGGAAGAAGAGATAGGCGTTATAACATTAAATAAACTGTACTTTTGCGGGGTGGAAGCGATCTCTCTGAAACCTTTCAATGTCTCGGCAGAGTATGTAAACTCTAACATTTAGCTCCTCATGTACTCTAACCCTCTTCTTCCTCTACTAGCCCACTCTCCTGACACACACAAAGGACCTCTGCAGTTCCTTTTCTCCTGCCCTATGTTTTGCTCTCTTACCCTGCCCCATCCACTTTTCTAATTCTCTTCTTACTACTTTCTTATCTTCTTCCCTTGTTTCCCTCATCTGTTTTCATATTTTAATGGGGCTGGAAAAACTTTCTCTGACTCCCCAGAGAGAGAAATCTCCAACCTCTTCAGCATCCGATGCATGCCTATGTGCTGAATGAGCAGTAGGGGAATGAGGAACGCCTCTACCAGTATGACTGTATATGGAAAAACAGTCAACTCAAAGCAGTAAAAACATCACCAGAGGGTGCAGTAAAAGTCAAGGAATAGATTTTTTTTCCCCCTTCTCTCTCTTTTAGTATATTCCTGCTTTCAGTTGTTCTTGCTTGTAGAGCTAAAGGGAACTATACTGAAATGCAAGAGAGAAAGTCCTGGGTGACACTTATTACTTTTACTGTGGTGTGGTTACTTCGTTATTCATAATCAAATTTGGAATGTGTACCCACAGGGAGAAGGAAGAAAGAGAGGCCCCTTCTCTAACCAGTTTAGCTGAACCATTTGAAAGCTCAGTTTAACCCATACTTCTAGCTAAAATGGTTTAAACCAAGGACCCCTATGCTCTCACTAAAGTCAATGGGAATTATTTGTAATCTGTACTCATGTCTGGTTGTTAAATGGCAGTAAGTTATCATTTATTTTTCACCATCCTCATTCTAAAGGGGAAGTAAATGTTGTCCAGCAAGTGCATTTTGTGCCTGGTTTTGTAAATTATCATGAGGCTTTTAAACACAGACCAGTGGGAATAAGCTGAAAGTGAGTAATTCAGTTTTGGGGTAAATTGGTAGAACTCTGGGCTTCAAAACTGTCTGGACTTCTCCACACTGGCAACTCAAAATGTGTAACTATATTGGTTGGAACTGCTTTTCACTGTATTTTGTAATCGTTCCACGAACTTGCTAAAGGCAAAAAAGAGATAGAAAAAGAGAGAGATGCATACAACTCAAGGACTCAGAAAAACTATGCTACTGAACCAAAGCCCATTGAGGTCCATGGGAATCTGTCCACTGACTTCAGTGTGTGCTGAATTAGGCTCTATATTATTATTTATCTAAGTGAATTCCATCCCTTCAATGGGAATCATGTATGCTTATCAGAAGGTTCAGACCTCTTTGATGACTGATTCACCTTCGGTATCATTGGAATGGTGCCGTTTTGTGACTTGGTCTGGAATTTTCAAAGAGACTTGGATGTTAGGTTCTCAGCAACCAGTGACTTACGACTCCCTTAGGCTCCTTTGAAAAGCCCACCCTGGGGTTTTAGGGCTGCGTTGGTTGTTCTTTTTTCAAAGTTTCATGATGAGATTTATTTCTTTCGTTAGAAACCTCACTTGCCTCTCACTCTCCACTCTTGTTACAGAGGTTTTTGCAAAAATTTGTGCAGCACCTCAGGAGTAATTCATTTTAATGGGTGAAGGCTCTACATTGTAACCAGTTCTTGTACTTTGTTCACTTTAAAGGGCTGTTGAAAGCCTTGCACCACACTTTTATCTCCAGTTTAACATCTCAAACCATGTTTTACTGCATCGCATTCTGGGACTTATGCAAAGAAAGAAACCAATAAAAACCCCAGGGTGAAATCTGTATTATTTTATAACAAAAAGATATTTGAACTCCAGCTGTCTCAGTAAAACTACAGAACACATTTTATTATGCTATTACTACATAGGACTGCAGTTTAGACCTGGCATTATCAAACTACTTTTTAACATATGTCATGATACTAGCATGGTAATATGGCTGCTCTAATTTAATAAACAATAGCTGTATTTTAATATCTATTAGCTATCCATTTCCCCATATCCCGATAGAAATCTGTGAGTGCATTCAGTTACTATGACTCCTTAAAACAGAAGATATGCATCCAGTGGAGTATATCTTACATGCTCAAAGTTCAAGGTCAAATCCTGCAGTCTTCACGCAAGAAATTCCCAGTGGCCAAATCCTGAAGTTCCTATTCAAAGCCATACTGTGCCAGCAGTTTTGTGCTTCAAAACTGGTAGCGCAATATTGCCCTCAGGCAAACCCCCTTTGAGAACCGTAAGAGTCTATTTGAATGGGAACCTCAGGATTCAGCTCTGTGACTTCAGAGGGAATTTTTCTGGATGAAAGACTGCAGGATTTGTCCCTCCGTGAATAACCAAGAGAGAGCATACTACAAGAACTCAAGTTAAATTAAGTCTCTTTGTCCTTCCCTACTTCACATTAAGGGCTCACTCATGCTGTAAAGGCACGGCTCTGAGCAAACTGCAGTGTAGAACTAACTGTGCCTGCAAAAAGGGAGGCCCTCAGCCATTAAAATGTACCTCAGCTATTAAAATGTACTATTCATCCATTCTAAATATATGTTGCATTGCTTGCTCAGTTACCAAGGAGCCATTAGGTTGGACATGAATTTGGAAAGGAGCTGATTCCGAGGTTTGAAATAGCTAGAGAAATTCCATCATATGCTAGAAGCCTTGTCACACTCTTAGCCCTGGTCTACACTAGGAGTTGAGGTTGAATTTAGCAGCGTTAAATCGATTTAACCCTGCACCTGTTCACATGACGAAGTCCTTTTTTTCGATTTAAAGGGCTCTTAAAATCGATTTCCTTACTGCACCCCCGACAAGGGGATTAGTGCTGAAATCAGCCTTGCTGGGTCGAATTTGGGGTACTGTGGACACAGTTAGACGGTATTGGCCTCCGGGAGCTATCCCAGAGTGCTCCATTGTGACCAACTCTGGACAGCACTCTCAACTCAGATGCACTGGCCAGGTAGACAGGAAAAGGCCCATGAACTTTTGAATTTCAATTTCCTGTTTGGCCAGCGTGACAAGCCTCAGGTGACCATGCAGAGCTCATCAGGAGAGGTGACCATGATGGAGTCCCAGAATCGCAAAAGAGCTCCAGCATGGACCGAACGGGAGGTACGGGATCTGATCACTGTATGGGGAGAGGAATCCGTGCTATCAGAACTACGTTCCAGTTTTCGAAATGCCAAAACATTTGTCAAAAATCTCGCAGGGCATGAAGGACAGAGGCCAGAACAGGGACCCGAAGCAGTGCCGCATGAAACTTAAGAAGCTGCGGCAAGCCTACCAGAAAACCAGAGAGGCGAATGGCCGCTCCGGGTCAGAGCCCCAAACATGCCGCTTCTATGATGAGCTGCATGCCATTTTAGGGGGTTCAGCCACCACTACCCCTGCCGTGTTGTTTGACTCCTTCAATGGAGATGGAGGCAACACGGAAGCAGGTTTTGGGGACAAAGAAAATGATGATGATGAGGTTGTAGATAGCTCACAGCAAGCAAGCGGAAAACCAGTTTTCCCGACAGCCAGGAACTGTTTCTCACCCTGGACCTGGAGACAGTACCCCCCGAGCCCACCCAAGGCTGCCTCCCAGACCCACCAGGCAGAGTGTACCTTTTAAAATACTATACATGGTTTAAAAGCAAGCATGTTTAATGATTAATTTGCCCTGGCATTCGCGGCTCTCCTGGATGTACTCCCAAAGCCTTTGCAAAAGGTTTCTGGGGAGGGCAGCCTTATTCCATCCACCATGGTAGGACACTTTACCACTCCAGTCCAGTAACAAGTACTTGGGAATCATTGTAGAACAAAGCATTGCAGTGTATGTTTGCTGGCGTTCAAACAACATCTGTTCTTTATCTCTCTGTGTTATCCTCAGGAGAGTGATATCATTCATGGTCACCTGGTTGAAATAGGGTGCTTTTCTTAAGGGGACACTCAGAGGTGCCCGTTCCTGCTGGGCTGTTTGCCTGTGGCTGAACAGAAATGTTCCCCGCTGTTAGCCACAGGGAGGGGGGAGGGGCTAGCCACGCGGTGGGGGGAGGCAAAATGCGACCTTGGAACGAAAGAACATGTGCTATGTATGTAATGTTAACAGCAAGGTTTACCGTGAAAGAGTGTAGCCACTGTTTTATAAAATGTGTCTTTTTAAATACCACTGTCCCTTTTTTTTTTCTCCACCAGCTGCATGTGTTTCAAAGATCACAGGATCTTCTCCTTCCCAGAGACTAGCAAAGATTAGAAGGCAAAAAAATGCACTCGCAATGAAATGTTCTCTGAGCTCATGCTGTCCTCCCACACTGACAGAGCACAGATGAATGCATGGAGGCAGACAATGTCAGACAATGTCAGGAAAGCACAAAATGACCAGGAGGAGAAGTGGCGGGCTGAAGAGAGTAAGTGGCAGGCTGAAGAGAGGGCTGAAGCTGAAAGGTGGCGGCAGCGTGATGAGAGGAGGCAGGATTCAATGCTGAAGCTGCTGGAGGATCAAACTAATATGCTCCAGCGTATGGTTGAGCTGCAGGAAAGGCAGCAGGAGCACAGACCGCCACTACAGCCCCTGTGTAACCAACCGCCCTCCTCCCAAGTTCCATAGTCTCCTCACCCAGATGCCCAAGAACGCGGTAGGGGGGCCTCTGGCCATCCAGCCACTCCATCCCAGAGGATTGCCCAAGCAACAGAAGGCTGGCATTCCATAAGTTTTCAAGTTTTAAACTTTTAAAGTGCTGTGTGGCCTTGTCCTTCCCTCCTCCACCACCCCTCCTGGTGCTTCTCTCCTCCACCACCCCTCCTGGGCTACCTTGATAGTCATCCCCCTATTTGTGTGATGAATGAATAAAGAATGCATGAATGTGAAGCAACAATGACTTTATTGACTCTGCAAGCAGTGATCGAAGGGAGGAAGGGAGGGTGCTCATCTTACAGGGAAGTAGAGTGAACCAAGGGGCGGGGGGTTTCATCAAGGAGAAACAAACAGAACTTTCACACCGTAGCCTGTCCCGTCATGAAACTGGTTTTCAAAGCTTCTCTGATGCACACCACGCCCTCCTGTGCTCTTCTAACCGCCCCAGTGTCTGGCTGTGCGTAACCAGCAGCCAGGCGATTTGCCTCAACCTCCCACCCCGCCATAAACTTCTCCCCCTTACTCTCACAGATATTGCGGAGCGCACAGCAAGCAGTAATAACAGTGGGAATATTGGTTTCGCAGACATCTAACCGAGTCAGTAAACTGCGCCAGTGCGCTTTTAAACGTCCAAATGCACATTCTACCACCATTCTGCACTTGCTCAGCCTGTAGTTGAACAGCTCCTGACGACTGTCCAGGCTGCCTGTGTACGGCTTCATGAGCCATGGCATTAAGGGGTAGGCTGGGTCCCCAAGGATAACTATAGGCATTTCAACATCCCCAACGGTTATTTTCTGGTCTGGGAATAAAGTCCCTTCCTGCAGCTTTTGAAACAGACCAGAGTTCCTGAAGATGCGAGCGTCATGTACCTTTCCCAGCCGTCCCACATTGATGTTGGTGAAACGTCCCTTGTGATCCACCAGTGCTTGCAACACCATTGAAAAGTACCCCTTTCGGTTTATATACTGGTTGGCAAGGTGATCCGGTCCCAAGATAGGGATATGGGTTCCGTCTATGGCCCCACCACAGGTAGGGAATCCCATTGCAGCAAAGCCATCCACTACAACCTGCACATTTCCCAGGGTCACTACCCTTGATATCAGCAGATCTTTGATTGCGTTGGCTACTTGCATCACAGCAGCCCCCACAGTAGATTTGCCCACTCCAAATTGATTCCTGACTGACTGGTAGCTGTCTGGCGTTGCAAGCTTCCACAGGGCTATTGCCACTCACTTCTCAACTGTGAGGGCTGCTCTCATCTTGGTATTCATGCACCTCAGGGCAGGGGAAAGCAAGTCACAAAGTTCCATGAACGTGCCCTTATGCATGCGAAAGTTTCACAGCCACTGGGAATCGTTCCAGACCTGCAACACTATGCAGTCCCACCAGTCTGTGCTTGTTTCCCATGCCCAGAATTGGCGTTCCACCGCATGAACCTGCCCCATTACCACCATGATGCCCACATTGCCAGGGCCCCTGGTTTGAGAGAAGTCTGTGTCCATGTCCTCATCACTCACGTCACCGTGCTGACATCGCCTACTCGACCGGTTTCACTTTGACAGGTTCTGGTGCTGCATATACTGCTGGATAATGTGTGTGGTGTTTAATGTGCTCCTAATTGCCAAAGTGATCTGAGCGGGCTCCATGCTTGCCGTGGTATGGCGTCTGCACAGAAAAAAGGCGCGGAACGATTGTCTGCCATTGCCCTGACAGAGGGAGGGGCGACTGACGACATGGCTTACAGGGTTGGCGTACAGGGAATTAAAATCAACAATGTTTTAGCCCCATCAGGCACTGGGATTTCTATCCAGAATTCAAATGGGCGGTGGAGACTGTGGGAACTGTGGGATAGCTACCCACAGTGCAATGCTCCGGAAGTCAATGGTTGCCTCGGTACTGTGGACACACTCCGCCGACTACATGCACTTAGAGCATTTGTGTGGGGACACACACAATCGACTGTATAAAAAAGCTTTCTACAAAACTGACTTCTATAAATTTGACCTAATTTCATCGTGTAGACATACCCTTAGCTGACAATTCAAAACACTAGTAGGGAATAATGCAACCTCATTGCAGTTCTGCTCCTGGCCTGATCCTGTCCCCACTGAGGTCAAGGGCTAAACTCTCACTGAAAGGAATGAGATACTGTCGTACTTGGCCAACGCTTTTGAGGTGAGGGCAAATACTTCCCATTGACTTCAGTGAGGGCAAAGGTAGGCCAATGCTGAGCACTTAAGAAAGTCCAACCTTTACATTTTAACTGAACTGAATGAATAAGTGGATCTGTGGAGCTTGACTCCAAAGTGTGGATTCATCTCATCTCTACAAATTATAAAGCATCCATTACATGTTATTAACTCTTTATTTATTGTGCTTGGAAGGTGAGGTAGTCTGTCTTTTGTTTCACATAGGAAATCATAAATAAAAAGGTGTCTAGCAGTTAGGAATACTGGGCCAAACCATGCTGTGACTCACACCTTGTGTAGCCACTGATGTCCATGGGATTGCATGGGATACAGGAGAGAAATGGGCCCCAAAACTTGCAGATGAAACAAGCTATATAAGTATTATTGCTAGAGATTAACTATGTTGTTTCAAAGTTGTTCTAGTTGTGTTCGTCCCAGGATACTAGAGAACTATGGTGGGTGAAGTAATCTTTTACTGGACCAACTTCTGGTGCTGAAAGAGACACGCTTTTGAGCTACACCGCTCTTTGTCAGATCTGGGAAAGATATTCAGAGTTTCACAGGTAAATACAAGGTGGAACAGATTGTTTAGATTAATTATTAAGATTTGTGACATCTGTTAAAAGGCCAGTTGCTGGTTGCAGAATTCCACTTTCTTTATCTCTCTGTTCTATGCACCTGCAACCTGGCAATGTAAAGAGCAGTCGTTGCTGTTGGTCAAACAGGAGTGAAATAAACTTAAAACAGAGTTTGGTTTTGTGTTTGGCCTTTAATGTCTCAGGATTACCCAGCAAAGTGAGGGTTAAAAGGAAATATGAGGCTAGCAATTCCTTTTAGTAAAGTAAACCCAATCATTCCTCCCTTCAGATGCCTGCAGTCACGTCCAAGCTGATTGTGCCTGGAGAAAAGGGTGGGGGAAAGTGAATTTATGCCATCTTATGCTCGGTCAAAAGAAACTGCAAAGTACAGAGACAATTACAAAAAAGGTGGAAATTCTGACACACTGCACTTTTCAAACACAAACAGTGGGTGGAGGGATCTGGCCCAGCTGGCTGCTACGTGCACATTCTCATATAACCCTTATCAGCCATTTCCATTTGTAGGTAGCAGGAGCACAAATACCCTGAGGTGTGAGCAGAGTATAGGGCAAATTGAAAACAGGCTGCTATTGTCCATCATCCAGTGAAAAAAGGCTATCTCTGGGGTCTTCAAAAATGTCTTTGTTCCTCTATAACTTGCCTGCATTAGATATTGTAATGGCTTTGTACTTAGTAAAAAGAAAAGGAGGACTTGTGGCACCTTAGAGACTAACCAATTTATTTGAGCATAAGCTTTCGTGAGCTACAGCTCACTTCATCGGACGCATACTGTGGAAAGTTTAGAAGATCTTATTATATACACACAAGTGGGGTGGGAGGAGGTATTTTTTCATGCTGTCTGTGTATATAATAAGATCTTCCAAACTTTCCACAGTATGCATCCGATGAAGTGAGCTGTAGCTCACGAAAGCTTATGCTCAAATAAATTGGTTAGTCTCTAAGGTGCCACAAGTACTCCTTTTCTTTTTGCAATTTATTTGAGCATAAGCTTTCATGAGCTACAGCTCACTTCATCGGATGTACTTAGTGTTTCTTTGCATTTTTTTCTTTTCTTAGATCCTCTTTTCCCTTCTCCTTTCCATTCCTCTTCCTGCCTTGCATCACAATAGCTGGTTCTGGATGTAAGTAAAAGTTAGGTCTCAGTGAGTAACACCCATCCTTGCTGCTTTCTCATTCTGCCTCCCTCTGGCATGGTGTATGTATATCCACAATCCTTACAAAGTCCTGATTTATAGGGCCCTGTCACAGCGGCAGCTGTTTCACCCTGTGTGTATTAAACATGCACAGCTCTCAGGGCTGCATTTCAAAGGGGTGGGTTCAGAAAATACATTTCTGCCTCTGTAATCTCCCATTCTCATTGGTTGGCATCCATACCACTCATTAAAAGCTGCATTTCTATCTAAGTATTTTCTTTTTTGTCTTTAAGAATTCCCCTCAAACCCCTATATAAATAATGCAGTAACAAAGTTTCTATAAAAGGGCACAGTCTCAGCAGAAACAGTGTACAGGCTCCAGCGACAAGCTGCCTTTTAGCTCCAATTTAAACCACTTAGAACCAAGCAGCTTTTAGTTCCAGTATAAAGGACATCTTCCAATTTAAAGGTCATTTACCAAGTAGATGCTGTTAGACTGTCTGGCATCTAGATATATCTTAAGACAGTGTGACAAATAAGGGTTTTTGGCCTTCTGACAGGGAAGCTTCCTTAGATTAATGCTTTCATTCCTCTCCAAGCCCATTCCAACCATAAGGTTGGGTCTTCTGTTTTCTCTCAACTCCATCACATAACAATAGTGCTGGAACTTTTATTTTTTTCATTGCTTTGTCTTTTTTTAAATCAAAATTTGGAATACATTATGGGTTCAAAGAAATGATAAAGTGTCATTTCTTCTGGGCAAGTTCTTCACGTGTGACAGGTGCCCATTCCCATTTTTGACTAATTCTGCCTGACACTTTGTCCCACTCTTAGGTGAGATTCTTTTAGAAGCTTGAAGCAGTTTTGCATTTTGTTGCTAACTCCAGAAGAAACCATCCGTAAAAAAGCTCTCTCCATAAGAGTGACAGGGATGTTCTTGTCATGTCACAATTGGGTAATTGCAGAAAGGGCAAGGGAGATGGTCAAATTTTGGATGGAGGGACATCCATAGTAAATTTTGTAGACATTATAGACCAAATTTATCTTGATTTCAATGTGAATTGTCCCTGCTTATGCCAGGGGTGACCACGACCCAGCATCAGCTGTATCTTTCGCTGTCATCCCATGTGTCATTGGATTACAAATGTATAAGGCAGGTGGCTCTGTGACACGGGAATTTCGGAAAACAGAAGTGACAAATGCTATTCTTGCCATGTGCCTCTGGTCAGTGGGAATTTCATAGACCATATACCAGTACTATTTTTCAGTAGTGAAGCCATAGATTTAATATAAAGAAGGTCTGCCCACATAAGAAGCTTGCACTGATGCCCAGTGTTTTCCTAACTTCTCTATTCAAGTCTATTGGAGGTTTTTGCCATAACAAGGCAGAATGTCACAACAAGTTTACCCATTTTGTTGGGTTTTGGAGTTCTATGAGTGCCAAACTCTGAGATCCTTATTCACTCACACCTTTAAGTTCAGAGGTAGTTTTTCCATAATAAAGATTACATTGAAGCTGAATTGAAACCTCTCACTGAGACTCACTGTTTGGAAATTGTCTCACATTGTCTAAACTCTGCTGGCAATTTTTTTAACATGCAACCTGCTTGACTTTAGTGAATTGGTATAGGAGGCATATTTCCATGCTGTGTGCCAGAATTTTTGCTAGGAGTGGACTCTCATGATTAATTAGAAAGTCTGGTCTGAAGCTCTGGCTATGAACTGTGGATTTTCTTTATATAGCAAACATAGAACGTTAATATATTCTTGTCACTTCCCTGTGTTAGTGGCCTTATGAATTGATGCCTTAATTTGTTTGGCACAATATCTTTACATCATTATTTTCTGCAACTCTTACTATATAGTGAAACTTATACAAGTGTACATGTTAGGCAGCATACTGTCTTCAGGGACTGCCCCAAAGTAAAGCTAGTCAATTTTTTTTGTGCTAAACCCTTTTTCACTGAAAAATGCAGATTCAGGTCAACCAAATAATTTGTGAAGCTGCAGGAACTGCAAGAATTAATGAGTCAAGTTTGTCCCTGCTGCACAAGCAAAAGAATTCATGAAGCTGAGGCTACATACTTGTGAAATTTGCAGGTTTTCTGACGGTGGTGACACCTTGAAAATTCACATAAAGGCCAGTTTTTAAGCAGAGTGGAGAGTACATGGCTTTCAAATGGCTTGGCTGTTGGAGTTCCAGGTAACCAAAGAGAATGTTCATCCTCACAGTGCCCATGCCCATATGTACAAAGCCTCTCTCATTGCTTCTTTCTGGGTTGCACAATCTGATCATGTAAACTCTTCAGTGCAGGGATTAGCTCTTCTTATAGATCTGTACAGTGCCTAGCACATTTCAGATATAATAAATGACAATAGTAACTTGCATCACTTCTACTGCTGTCACTCCGTTAGATCAATGGAATTTCCATTTACTTCAATTGACTTTGGTCAAACAAGACCAGCCAGGAGCATATGGTGGATTATGCTATAGCAGATTTCCTGCTTTCGGTGGCCAGTCCACTTTAGGTTTCCTCATGTTCTGAACCTAAGAGACTGAGGAGGTTGGACAGTTTTGTTGTAGCAATCAAAGTGCTCTGTCCTGCTCCTATATTACAACACAGCTCTTTCCAAGCTCCTGCAGCTGAAGCATAAATCAATTACCTCCTGGTTAGTGTTTGTCTGATTGAGCACAGAAAGCCCTGGGATCACCATTTAAAACAAAAGGGAAAGAAACTGATGCAGTTAGTGATTGGTGACACAAAAGGGTGAGGGGGTGCAGGGGGGAGATCGGGTACATTAAGTACAAACAGTCTGATTTGCCTTTTAGAACTCCCTGAGTAATCTATTATGCAATTTGTTCCATTTGTTGCTCTTGATTGCTATACATCTTCAGAAAACAAAGGCTCTCTTCAAACCAGTCAACAGTATCGCAGGGAGTGATATTGGGTTTCGTTTGCTGATGTCAGCAGCGTCGCCAAACACTCCTATTATTGGAATGCAGCTGACCATGGACAAAACAGAACAGACAAAAGGCACCAGGGTCCAAGTTTCCTGCTGAGATGAATTTCATTTTAACTTTGTTACTAGCACCATTAAGATATGTTAAGTTAATAAAAGGCTTCCTCCCCTCTCAGACCATTTCACAGATGAAAAATACTGCCAGAATCAGTACCTACACAGGTTCAAGTATCAGAGGGGTAGCCGTGTTAGTCTGGATCTGTAAAAGCGGCAAAGAGCCCTTTGGCACCTTATAGACTAACAGACGTACTGGAGCATAAGCTTTCGTGGGTGAATGCCCACTTCGTTGGATGCATGTCAGGTTCACCACTCTGCCTGTCTTTATTTTGGAATTACAAAGGGGTCTCTTAAACAAGATATTTTAAGAAATAAAAATGCATATTAAAGTGCTTTAGCTTTTTTCCATCTTGATGCATCCTGACAAAAAGTGAGACAGTGAACAGTAAAGAGATACAACGCCCATGGTGTGTCTCTTATTTTATTTGTGTAGGCTGAGACTTTTGAAGTCACTTAGGTGCATTTAGGAGTAAATTTTTAACAGTGAGAGTAATTAACCATTGGAACAATTTACCACAGGTCATGGTGGATTCTCCATCACTGACAATTTTTAAATCAAGATTGGATTTCTTTTCTAAAAGATGATCTAGGAATCATTTTGAGGAAGTAGTAGCTTGTGTTATACTGGAGATCAGACTAGATTGTCACAGTGGTCCACTCTGGCCTTGGAATCTATGAAAAAATCTCAGCCTTAAGGTCCATATTTACAAAGCCTCTCTCACATAATTTATACCTACATAGGTAGCCCAACTGGCTTACTCAGATGAAGGATTATCACTCTGAGTAAGGTTTGCAGGATCATAATTTTATTTACATTAACAGTGAAGAAGGAAGCAGTTATTTCATACAGTTGAAGTGGATCTAGAGGGTTTAATAATATTAAGATCCAGTTCAATTTTTTAACTAGGGGGGGTAATACAAAAGTTTTATTTTAGCTAGCTGGTCAAGATGAAGCTGAAGGGGGAACCAAACTTTAGTGTGCTAGCTAATACATACTAAAACAATGTATTTTATTAAAGCTAGCAGAAAATGGTTTTTATTCCCATAGAAAATTTTAATTTTGACAAACAAATCAAAACCCAAACATTTTTGTCTGAAAACTTTCAACTGAAAATTGAAATTTTCTATTCAGAAATACTGCCACGGTACCGCATAGGAGTTGTAGTTTGGGTGCCTTGTGCCCCTATTCTCCTCTATCAGTCTGGCTACCTGGCCATATCTCCCATAATGCACCATGGTTTCCCCTCTTGTTGACCCCCCATGGCGCATCACTAGAGTCCTTGGCTATGGTGGATCATATCCACTTGGGGAACCTGGCCAAGAAAGGAGAATGGCAGTTTGGGTCATCCAGACTACAATTTCCTATAAGGCACCGTGGTGGTATTTCCAAACAGAAATTTTTCATCTTTTTGACAAAAATATTTCAGATGTTCAGGTTTTTTGAGAAAAAGTTGAAATTTTCCACAGGAGGCAGATACTTTCATGAAAAATTTTGTTCAGTCAAAACCCCAAGTTTCCATCAAAACCAGTTTTGATGCAAAAATTTTGACCAGCCCTACTTTTCATCCTATTCGAGACAAACCCTTTAACTGTGGCAGTACACTTGGCCAAAATTTTATAAAATGGTCACTGATTTTCAGTGCTTCCAGTTTGAAGAGGCCAATATGAGACACCTTAAATAGTCTAATTTTCAGAATGCCAGAGTGCTTCAGCCGAGTCACACAGACACACAGTCTGTATGTGAAACAAAACAGATCCCTTCTGGGATATACAGTACAACAAGGGCCCATCCCAGTACCCATCCATTGTTCAGTGTCATTAAAACTCCCAGCTCTGGTATGGGGCCATACCCCCAGAGCTTCCTCCCTGGAGGCAGTGTCCTCACCTGCTCTGGGCCTTTCTGGTCCCAGGTCTCCAGCTGGGCCACTAAACCATCTGATCCTCTTCTGGAGGTATTTACTGTTCAATATTCAGCCCCTTCTCAACTCCACTTCCCTAGTAGCTGGTGGGAGGAGCCAGGCCCACCCATTACTCCAGGTCCCAGCCCAGGGACCGTATGAATAGCAGCCACATACTTCTGTGTCCCTTTTAACGAGCCACTATGCTGCTATAGTTCCCTGGGCCACTTCCCCGCAGCCCCAGCACCTTCACAAACGTTTCACCCTTATCATAGGGCTGAAGTCTTTTACTCAGCATGAAGTACTCACAGTTCCAACCGAAATCAATGGGAGTTTCAGGTGTAGAGCAGTTCTGAACACCAGGCCCAAGAAGTAAAACTGACCATCCAAAAATTGAGGAATAAGAATGTAAGAATGTCCACACTGGGTCAGAGCAATAATCTATCTAGCCCAGTATCCTGTCTCTGACTGTAGCCAATGCCAGATACCTCAGAGGGAACGAACAGATACCTCAGAGGGAATGAACAGAACAGGACAATTTTGAGAGCTCTAACCCCTGTTGTCTAGTCCCAGCTGCTGGCCGTCAGAGGTGTTGGAGCACTTGGAGCTTGGGGCTGCATCCTTGATCAGCTTGGCTAATAGCAATGGATGGACCTAGCCTTCATGAACTTATCTGATTCTTTTTTTAACCCTGTTATACTTTTGACCTTCACAACATCCCATGGCAATGAACTCCCCAGGTTGACTGTGCCTTGTGCGAATAAGTACTCCCTTATGTTTCTTTTAATTCTGCTGCCTATTAATTTCATCAGGTGACCCTTAGTTCCTGTGTTACGAGAAAGGATAAACAACACAGGCATCCCAACATCGGCAGCCGTTTTTGAAAATTTGGCTGCATGACTATAATTTCTTTAATTGAAACACAGGGAACAAGACCATAGTATCTCAATTGGATAATACTCCATTTTCAACATGTTCCATTTTTGTTTCTTGGTTCTTTTTGGGTTGCTTCTCATTCATAGTTTGTTTCAATAACATTAAGAAACAAATCTGCAACTAATAAGTTATATGCTCTGATCACTTTTCTTGCATTCTATATCTCTTACCATCCACCCTTCATCTGCCTTTGTGTTTTATATTGTACGGTACACAATACTGGGACTGTGTACCTCTATGTTTGCAAAATGCCTCGCACAACATGCAATATGCAGTCCCAATCCCAAAGACTGTATATCTTGGCTGTTATTGTTTCTTGTAGGTATTAGAGTGGAAGAGGGTTTTATATTAATTTGTCATTAATTAATAAAATAAAAATCGATAATGCTTTTCACTAAAGCACGTGACTACTGAGTATCTCAAAAGGCTCTACAACACTGCTGTGAGAGAGGTAATGATTCTCCCAAATTTGAATAACACCAATGACCAAGAGACATGGAAAGAGCCACCAAATTTTTCATTTAGAAGCAGCAGACACAAGTCAGCAGATTGCTGCTGTCACAAATGCAAAGGAGTCTAGAAGATGGATCAACAGAATGGGAGCAATAGGAGGAGGAAGAATCTGGCTGAGGGTGGAGATACGTTTTTGAGTAAGCCCTGAGATTTTGATGGATCTCAGCCCCATTTAAGCCTTACTCCACCCCTTCCTAGAGAACAGCCCAGATGCATGAGCAGAGGTTGTGGCTGCTTCACTCAGTGATAAAGAGTTTAAGCAAAATGTAAGCTTAGGAATTAAGAAAGGTAACTCAAAAAAGTCAGATCTCTGGGCCCTCCCATTAACCAAGTGTAAGTGTAAACCCACTTATAACAATAACAAAGGCCAATGCATGAGCAACCAATGAACACACGAGTTATTCTGGGGCCCCAATCCACCCAATCCAAGATAATAGCTTCACAAAAATCAATGTGTTCCCTTCTCCCCCCCCCAACCACCACCACCACGCCAAGACACAGAATCCAGATCCAGACTGAATATTCTTCAACATTCAGGAGAAGGATCAGACCTGGAGTTTTGGTTCAGCTCATTATTAGAGTTTGGATCATCTGCAAAGTTGGGGGACAGGAAAAAGGAGAGAGAAGAGGAAGAGAAAGTATTTCTATCCAGGGAAGCTTTCACACCATTGTAAATCATTACATTGGCTTTCATGGAGTTACTCTGGTGTAAAACCAGTGTTAGAGGAGAATCAGGCTCCAACATTTTGCTTTGGCCTATTGCAGATCTAGGGGGCAGCTGAAAAGCTCAACGGGGTGCTCAAATCCAAGGTTTAGGTGCAGGCCTAGCTTCAATTTTTGTTTTCATATTAACATTTTATTAAGTTATGGTAAATGCCCTAATATGAGCCATAAACAAAAAAGTCACAAACAGGCCTGGCTAATTACATCAGTCTTGCCATTTGCTCAGGGCAATTCCGACTCATCTCTACACTCTGCTCATCTGTTTCTAATACAAGTACGTTTCAATTTCCTCCATCAATATCAGGAGCAGCAGTGGCTCTAGTACTCACCACAGAGTCTGACCCGGGGCAAGTAGGAGGGCGGAAAAGTCCTGATGCGCTCAGAACTGGCCTTGGGCCCTCGTGGCAAGGAGTCAGGTGGTCAGGGCTGCTGCTCTGACCCTCTACTATCCGTTGACCGGGGTACAAAATGCAGAAATCTATATAGATATTCTCATGGATATCATTTCAGTATCTGCTTCTGCTAGCAGTTCTGCAGCAGGAACAGCCTGCTAAGCATTCCCCCATTTCAGGAAGCCCTGCCTCAGGCCTCCTGCTTGTTTCGCTATTTGATGAGTGTTTGCTCGCTCTCTGCAGCTGACAGCCCAGAACCTCTTTCTGTTCTAACAATGTCAAGCCAACGCCCCATACTGCCACAGCCCGGCTCCTTGTCTCTCTTCTCCACACTAGTCACAGACTGCTTCCCTTTTTCCCTTTTCAAACAAGAAGTAGAAGTGACCAACAGAAAGTCTTTCACAACTGCATCTATGTGGAAACAGCTTGTTAGCCATATATTTGCTGTGTTCTGTACTGCAGAGGCCTCCCAAACTGCAGAGTACAAATAGACTGCTCAATTTAATTCATCCTGTCCCAGTTTCAATTTACTTAGGCCACAGTTTTAAAAAAAATAGATGCCAAAAGTTAGGCTCATATCTTCTTATTTAAGCACTTAAATTAGTGGCCTGATCTTCAAAAATGCAGAGTCCCCAGCAGCTCCCATTAAAGTCAGTAACATTAGCTGCTGGGGACTCTGCACTTTTGAAGATCAGGCCAGCACTTTTGAAACGAAAGTCACTGATTTAGCAGCCTAAATACAGATTGAGACGCCTCACGTTAGGCATCTTTTTTGAAAAACGTGGCCTTGTTCTCTGCCTCATTGTTGGGTCTGGCATAAGCCTGGCTGATAACAATTTATGCCTCATTGAGGTCAGAATTCAGGTTTAGTGATTCTCATGTTTAGAGGCTCAGGCCAGATGCTTACTGTTCAATGGAACTTTATCCTGAGTAGGGAGAGACAAATCAAATAATAAATGTGCTGAATAGCATTACTGTATGCCCACCTGGATGCTATCCAGGTATCACTGGGATAATATTCAACTCTCAGCTGTTGCCCTTTCCTGATGCCTGGAATCAAAAATTACCTTTACACAAATCCCAAAGCTCTCCCTTCATCCACTACCGCTTGCCTTGATCTGCGTTCCTGCCCAATATATTGCAGATTTGAAGACGATGAAGGCAATGGCTTTATGGGCTTTGACAAGGAGTTTTTCCTATGCATGGCTTTTCCAACAGGCAAAGGTGCTTGTGCAAATAAGTGGGCAAAGGAGGCTGGCACTGCTGGCAAAACAAAGCTATGGTCAATCATGGTAAGATAATAGGCTGCGTAGGTCGGGTGCCAAGTTGCAAAAGGCTTTGAAAGTAAGGGCAAGAAGTTTGCTCTTTGCAGTGGAGGAGGGGAAACCAGTGGCAGGAGTTCAAGAGGAAAGGGGCTTTAGTCACAGCTAGGAGCCAGGAAAGGTGATCTGAGCAGAAGCAATCTGAACAGACTGTGTCCTGCTTTTGGAGTGTTAAGTGAAAATATGACAAGATAATAATGAATCTGATTTTAAGGTAGACAACTCATCTTCCTTCCAGGACTTTGTTTCTCTGTGGTGGATATGAGCTCAGACAATAACATTTATTGAGCAGTTAATTTTATGGCCTAATTCTAATAATTGGCAAAGGAAGTCTGGCTCCTTACAGATCTTGGGATTTTCCCCTCCCGCTCCCCTTCTTTTCAGTTAGTGCTTGATAGAAAGCCCAGCAGCAGGCAGAATTCATAGCTCCATCAGTTGCTGTCCCTTTTTGATGTAGAACTAATCATAAATGATGCTTTTGAATCCAGTCAATTACAGCCCTAATGTGTTAAAAGTCTTGGTTTATCCAAAAGTCTATGCCTGGAACCTATGGAGAGGGATATGTGGTAGGAGGGGAGGGGCCAGGAGGAGAGAAAAACACAGCCATGCGGTTCTTACAATCTGCATTGTTCTATACATCACATGGCACAACGTGCAGTTCCTTTTGTTTCAGGTTAAAATCCAAGGACCTCAAAAAGGTTTTACAAAAAAATTCTGAATTTACCACTCCGGAGGTGTCTAGCCAGTCTCAGCAGTTGCTGTTCGGTGAGTAAGTAAGTGGCTGTGGTTTGTGTAGTGTGGAGGTAGGTTCAGGATACAGAAATGCGGGAGGCTGGCTGTGTTTCTCTGAGCTGGACATTTCCCTGTGCAGCTAATCAGTACAGCAGAAGAGGGTGTTGCTGCGTTCCGAGATCTCAGGGGAATCCTCCAGAGAGATCTCCAGGAAAGTTTCCTGGAGGTACTTGGCAATCCTTTGCTGAAGGTTCCTTGGCAGAGCTGCTTTGTTCCTTCCCCCATTGTAGCAAACTTTCCTGCGCCCTTCGGCAATCACTTGTGCAGGGACCAAAGTGGCACACAAGTGAGCAGCATAAGGACCAAGATGCATGTAATAGATGTACCCTCACTTCCCTACTTATCCTCAGCAGCAAGATATCTGCTAGAATGATCCCCGCCTGTGGAAAAGTGTGGGAGAATTTTAGAATTTTTTCCCTAGTCGGCTGCACCACAACCCTTGCAGAGTGCTATTTTCCCCAGGTAGAGCGCCTCCCTCCCTCCCCCAGCCAACACTCACCATGCTTTGGGTGTTCGCAGAGATGTGTGCTTGCCAAGGGTCAGTGAGAAAGTGGTGGTTATGTTACAAAAGGTGTATTTTACTGAAAGGTTTCAATGCTGTGTGTGAACTGAACAATCAGGCTTCTGTGAAATGTTTCTTGTGCTTCTGCACTTGTGCTCTGGCCTTGAGGGACACCCTACACACACCGGCAGAGCGTCTCCGCCAGATAAGAAAGTGCCCAAGCTGGAGCAAAGAAGACATGTTCTGGGAGGTCCTGCACTCCTCCAATGCAGAGAAAAGGGAACCCAAGGAGTGGAGGGAAGCCAAAAGGCAGGACAGAAAAGAAAATCAGGAGTCTGTTAAGGATGCTACTGAGCGGATGATTAAAGTCATGGAGGATCAAACGCAGATGCTGAAGTCCTTAATAACGCTGCAGTCTGAGCAGATGTGTGCCCGCCCTCCCCTGAAGCACATTCAGAACACTTTTCCATGCCCTTCCCCCCCCCCCCCCAAGCTCCGCCCGCACATTCCTTTCCACTTTCCGGGACTTCTTGGTTTCCCCTTCACTCCACCGCCTTGGACAACTTTCAGAAAGATAGCTGGACCTACACACAGCTCTGAAAGTCTGCCCTTCCCAGGCACCTCCTTTCCCACCAAGCATCTCTGTGTATATGTGTGTGTGTGTGTGTGTGTTGTTTCTTGTGCAATGAAAGCAAAGTTTTTGAATGGTAACTCATCTTTATTTGTTTCCTACAAATTGAGATAGCAGGCACTACCAATACATACACAGGTTTCAGAGGAGCAGCCGTGTCAGTCTGTATTCGCAAAAAGAAAAGGAGGACTTGTGGCCCCTTAGAGATTAACCCATTTATTTGAGCATGAGCTTTCGTGAGCTACGGCAGTTTAATCATTTGCTTACTGGAATGTAAGGCCCCAAATGTCACTATTGTTTCCTAGGAAAACTACATGTAATGTAATATTGCAGCACTAATCACAGAGATATACTTTACTGATTCTCATTGTCAAAGTGTTGCCTCAAAGCTTCCCTGATTCGAATTGCCCCACTCTGGGCCTCTCTGATAGCCCTGGTATCTGGCTGCTCAAAATGAGCAGCCAAGCAGTCTGTCTAAACACTCCACCCCTGAGCAAACCTTTCACCCTTAGCTTCACAAATATTATGCAACGTACAGCACGCGGCTATGACCATGGGAATATTCTCCTCATTGAGGTCTAGCCTGCCATAAAGGCAGTGCCAGCACACCTTTAATCTGCCAAAGGCACATTCCACGGTCATCCGGCACCTCCTCAGCCTATTGTTGAACCGCTCCTTACTGCTGTCCAGGTGTCCCACGTAAGGTTTCATGAGCCACAGTTGTAAGGGGTACTCTGGGTCTCCCAGGATCACTAGAGGCATTTCAACATCCCCCACTGTAATCTTCTGGTCTGGAAAGAAAGCTCCCACTTGTAGGTTTCTATACAGGCTGGTGTTACTGAAGATGCGTGCGTCATGCACCTTCCCAGACCACCCCATGTGGATGTCAGTGAAACGCCCACAGTGATCCACAAGCGCCTGCAACACCGTGGAAAAGTACCCCTTCCTATTGATGTACCCTTGCATTAACACAGCTCCAACAATTGACTTCCTGACTCCAAATTGATTCGCGATCAACCAGTAGCAGTCTGGAGTCGCCAGCTTCCAGACAGTGATTGCCACACACTTCTCTACTGATAGGGCTGCTCTCATTCTGATGTCCTTGCGCCGCAGTGCTGGGGCGAGCTCCGCACACAGTTCTAGGAAGGAGGCTTTCGACATCCAAAAGTTCTGTAGCCACTGCTCTTCATCCCACACCTGCATGACGATATGATCCCACCATTCAGTGCTTCTTTCCAGAGCCCAGAAGCAACGGTATACTGTGCAGCTGCTCTGTGAATGCCAAAAGCAATCTAAAGTTGCTCCTATCCATATTACACGGCATGTCAGACAACTGAGAGTCTTCTTCAGGTAGGAACTTTGCAATTAACTGCACTGCCATCTGCGATGTGTTAATGACAGTTATCTGAGCTTAGGAGAGCAGTGCAGGATCCATCCCTTTTCACAAGGATGCTGTGGTGCACAGCAAATAAAGGCCACCGAAAAATGCTGTGAAAGAAAGTCGGAAGTCCATGAGATGCTGGGACAGAAAGCAATGCATCATGGGACATTGAGCCTGGTCCCAAGATGCACAGTGATCCACTCTGCCTTCCCACAAGACCTAGTGGCAGAAGATGTCGAGCTGGACTGTGGGATGGCTCACAATGTTGATGCTAGTGTCCCAAGTGTGGGTGCTCTCTGCTGACAGAGGGAGTGAGTGTGAACATACAATACCTATTTGTATTATTTGAGTGTCGACATAACTTTTGTTGACAAAACGCTGTAGGGCAGAGAAGGCCTTAAAGGTAAGGAAAAGACAGTAAGAGGAAGTCAGGGAAGAGGCTCAAAAAGTGAAATGCTCTATGCAGCGAGAGAGAAAGATTACTTCAGATGCAGATTTTTGTGTGGACGGGAGGGGAGTAAAAAGAATCAGGGAACAGCAAGTGGTCAAAACTAAACTTCAAACAGAAAAGCATCTTCTGTATTCATAGGCTACGTCTACATTTATGGTGGCATGTAAAGTACATACACTTTACTCCCCCCTAGCATGGTATAAATAGCAGTGTAGATGGTGAGGCATGGCTTAGGTGAACAGAGTAAAGACACACCTAAACCCTTAGGGCAGCGGTCCCCAAACTGTGGGGCATGCCCCCCTAGGGGGGCACAGAGAAATGTCCAGGAGGGTATGGTGGGGCTCAGGCCAGCCCCCATGTGGGGCAGGGAGGGAGCACCACCTAGCCCTGCTCTGCCCCCAGCTCCACTCCACTCTGGCCCAGCCCCAGCCACAGCTCCAGCCCCGGCTTCCAGGTGGGTGCAGACAGCTCCCATTACGGGCAAGGGGGGCGCAACAAAGTTTGGGGACCACTGCCTTAGGGTATATACCCTACACAGCTCTCTACACGCCCAAGCTCTGCCTCCCATGTCTAACTGCTATTTTTAGCAGTTTGTGTCCTGTGGCCTCCCTCTTGCCACCACAGTGTGGACACAATCTGCCTTTCACTGCAGCATGTAGCTAGCTACACGTCCCGGCATAATGCCACCAGCATAGACAAGGCCATAAAGTGAGACAACACTCCATATTCAGGGGTAAAATTAGGGGAATCTAGAAATGTTTCTTCATCCCATGTCCCCCAGGTTAACATCCAGCCATGTGCAGACTGGCCCTATGAATTTGTAAATAGTGTGTGCTGTGGTAATATGGAACTATCTGGAATATTGGAGTTATTATATGAGACCCAATGAGCCTGATTCTCTTCTCACTTGTAACACTTCTGCACCAGGGTAACTCTAGTGACTGTTGAGTAACTCCAGATTTACACCAGGGTAAATGAGGGGGAAGTCATTTTTGAAAATAAAATAATGCCTTCTTTTTGTTTTGTAATCAAAGTGAAGCAGAGAACCTCAGCTCACTGGGGAATTGCGGTTCTTAGTGAGAATCCATTGGTCTGGTCTTATGCGTCACACACTGTTACCACTAGCCTCTAGCTCTTTATTAGCCTCTCTTTCTCATGCATTCCAGGATTTAGCTTTGCAGCTCTCAGTGAAGTTTGCTCTACACTTTGTAATCACATCCATGCGTTCACTCATATGCACACAAATCTGGAAAGGTCGAAGGTCACAGATGTTTTGTTAAATACGTGGAACCCATGACTTTCATGAGATCTGGGTCACAAATCTAGCCTTACAGATGATGTACTGAGAAATGCATACATCCTGCATATGGTATATTTCACATTTACCTAATTTAAACATGATCCAGGTTTACTCATTTTCACACAGCACATCCCATCTAGAGTGGCTGGTTCTCAAAATGTTGATTTACATGATTAAAAATGCAATTAACATTACGGCAGATTCCCTATTTTAAGAATACCTGTAAAGCTAATTACTTCCCAATGGTAAATGCCAACACTTTAATGGAGATTCTAATTGCATGCAGAGAACTAAATAACAGTGTACATTAAACGCTGATTATTCATTAAAATAATCTAAAATGATTGTCATTGACAGAAATTTTAAGTGTGAAAGTGCACAAGATGAAAAATACCAAGCATGTGCATTTTTCCATATTGATCTACACGATAGAAGTCTATAGTTTGGAGTGGGAGGGAAATGCTTGCTGTTTATAAAATCTCTGTACAGAAGGAATGCAGGGTGGAGCTACTTTGCTCAGTTCCTCAATCTAACAATGGAAAACATTGCCCAAGAAGGCCTACCCTGCTTTGGAACAGTCTAGGAATGACAAAAAGCCTCAGGCTCCCCTGATTTCACCTAAGAGCTTATCATCATGACTTCTCCTCTTCATCAATACCTGGATGACGGCTTTTTTAAAAAAAGACGATGACAACACAAACTCTTGTCACTAAGACTTCGAAAAGTTTTACACAGGGCAGGTGCAATGTACTATACCCTAGGTTACTAGACTCCACAAGCAAGTCACTGAATACATGACCAATGCAGAATATGCAGTCACACAAGGGAAGAAGAAAGGAGAAACACAGAACAGATACCAGCAAATACTATTATTATTTGTATTATGGTAGTATCTAGGGGACCCATTCACAGATTAGGACCCCACCGTGTTAGGTGCTGTACAAACACAGAACAAGAAGACAGCCCCTGCCTCAAAAAACTCAGTTTAACCCTGCTAAGCGTAACAAACCTTTATTCATCTCAGCTTCCCTGAATGACAATAAAATAACAGAAGTGTGCTTCTGCTAAATGCAGATGTGAGAGCTTCAGAAATGCTCCCTGCATCCAAACTATTGCACTTTAATAAGCATTTTCCTCTGCTGCAAACACAATTTAGACTACTGGGTTCACCACCACCTTTCCTGTAATACTAGATCACAATTACCCCTAAGACTTCTCTGTGTTTCTCTCCTCCAGTGCTGTGTGTTATTCAAACATCACACTGCACACATAGATCTACAGAGCTCATTTAAGTAAAGTTGCTCTCATGACACATAGTACACCCAAGAAGTTGGGTATACCATCAGAACAATCTTTCAGCTGACTTTTGGATGGGATATAAAATCAAGATCTTTCTGACCACACGAGGTCATTCAAAATCCCGAGATACAGTGTTAACCTCTCTGTTCTGGCCAAATTCCTACTCAGCTAATCACGTTCCACAACCCTAACTTTTTCGCACTTGCAATTGGATTCTATATCCAGATTCACTTCTTGCCCTAAACTGTTGTGTGGTCCACTCCATGAGGTGGATACATTTCACCAGTGAGGCAAGGTGATCTCATTACTTAGAAAGAGAAAGTTCAACATTTTCAAACTTATGTGCCTTTAAGCGCCTACATCTATATGTAAGTACTGAAAACGTCCTGATCCTCAGGGGTGGTGAGCCACTACAGCTTTCTCTGGAGCCTCTCAAGGTGAGGTTTGCCATCAGGCTGTGGCCCTTCAATTGTAGTTATGCAAGCTATAATAAGGGTCTCTCATTCCTTGGTGTAAAGTGATTGCTGGCAGGTAGCAGTGTTTTCCTCCATGAGCACCACTGCATTGGTGACCAAGTGGACAACATATGTTTGTGGTGCTATTTGCATCCTTGTTTGCCTTCCTTTCAAGTAACAAGGTGGGTGAGGTCATATCTTTTATTGGACAAACTTCTGTTGGTCCAACAAAAGATATGACCTCACCCATCCAGTCTCGCTAACATCCTGGGACCAACACGGCTACAGCAACACTCCATTCCTGTGAAGTGTCACATACTGCCCATTGCCACAGGCAAAATCCTAGGCCTTGATGGACCAATAGTCTAAGCTGACATTCTCAAGCATTTACATGTCACATTGCAGAAGCAGACGAGGCTGCACTCAGAAGACGGGTAAAATGGGGCCAAGTTAGCTTCCCCCCACCCACCCCAGCACTTTCCCAGACCCAGAACTGTGCAAGACATTCCACCCCCACAACTCTAGGGAAATTAGGGTCCCAGTGATGCTTCCTCCCCCCTCTCCCTCCCACCCCTGCCATGTGGCTTTGGGGAAAAACTGCAGAGAAGAGCCAGCCAGAGACTCCAGCCAGTAGAAGCATTGGCAGACGTAGCCAAAGCAGGGACCTTTGGACAGTCAGAGAACTTCCTACAGTTTTTAGTGGACTTTCTCTGCCCTGTGCTAATTGGCTCTTTGCTACAACCCTCCCTCACAATCTTGTCACCTCAGCCCAGTCAGCCTCCCTCCATACTTGCCTCGTTTACCCTTTCCTTGCCTGCCCTGTTCCCTTCACCCCCTTCGCCTCTCTTCCCTTTTCTTTCCATGCTACTGATCCCCTCCTAACTAACCCCCCTCCCAAAAAAATCATGGAGCTAATGTGACATTTGTTGCCATTCTATTGTTCATTCCACTTGGGTATTCTGCTCTTTGCCCCACCAGTCTATTTGTCTGTCCGGTCTATTTAGAGAATAAACTCTTCAGGACAGGGATCATCTACTATCCTGGGTTTGTACAGTCCTTAGCACAATGGGGACCCATTCCTGGTTGATCCCTAAACCTGATCTTGTGAGGTGCTGATAGTCATCAGTTAACAGTACACTGAACTTAATAGGAACTGAGGGCACTCAGCACTCCTCTGAATCAGGCCCCGTAGGATTTTTTAGCTATTAATGACCATGGGCTCAGGCTATGAAGTTTGAATTTCCAAGTTCAGAGGTGCTTGCAGAATTCAGTATCCTGATTTCTGGGCCTGATTCTCTAATGCCACAATGCTAGCACAAGGGAGCCGTCTAGGTGGCTTAATTGTCTGCCTATGAATTCCCCCAGTATAAGGGGAATCCCTTAGAGGAAGTGAACTGGGGTAGCAACACAATGTCACCCTCCTTCTAGAAGGCATGACGGGGAGGAAATGGACGATGGCTGGAGCATTACTGCAAAACCATAGGCAAAAGTTAGAGCAACCCTGAGCTGCCTTAACTTGTCCTGGGGGCTGAACCCCGAATATCCAGAGCACAGAGATTGTGTAAAGCTGGCTTATCATGCACATGCACTCACACACACTTCTTAGCATTGAGGAGCTAAGCCAGAACAGAGAATAGAGTCCTAGCTTATCAGCAAGTCAGGTTTCAGTCACTGAGCTCAGGCCTGGATCCAAATCTCACATTTCCCCAAAGTTGGAGGGGTGGAGAAGTGGATCTGGTATGCCAGTCATAACCATCTAATTTTCTACAAAGGCATAATGATTTTCAGCTGTGGTCAGCAGGGGGTCTCAAGCTGGATCCCCTCGTTATAAGTGCTCCCTGTGAGTGCTCCCAGTCTCCAGAAATTGTTGAAAGCTGGGGTAAACTTCCTAGATGACAAAGGGAGTAGGTGGCTGGCTGGCTGAGTTCCTGTGGCACTGATTTTAATGCTGCTGAAACTTAATTTAATTGTATGAGTAATTACATTATGGAGACAAGAGGCTTGGATAGGCATCTTTATTATTTTAAATCTAAATAAATACATAAAATAAATAAATTTTCCTTGAGAGATTGTGTAGGAGGAGGATCTGGTGTGAACAGAAAAGAAGGTACTATCTTTAAATGAAAACAGAGAGGCCTCCATTTAAATTGTTCTGTGTATAAAATGAGTATGACCCTTGTACACCTGTATGCTCTAAGGGGGGGAAGAAGGGGGTTTCAGAGTAGCAGTAAGATCAATGGGATGAATTTAAGAAAATAAAAATGTGGACTGAATGTCAAAAAAAGCCTGTTAGTTTAGAGGAGCATCTCCTAAGGGACGTGAGTTGAGATATTTTTAATCCAAACTAGATGAAAAGCAAGAGGGAAAAAAACACTATGAGACTCCTACACCGGCAGGGGAATGATCTAGTAAGTCAGTTCCATCTCGGACTTTGAATATTCAAGAGTACAGATGAGGGGATTATTACAGAAAATATGCACTGGAAACACTGATTTTTCCTCTTGCCAGTAACCAGAACAGGAGACAAGAGCCTCAGCGGGTCACATGTACCAGCCCCGTCTCCAGATTGTCACCAGTATGTATATTTTCAGCTCAATCTTTTTGTTTCTCCTTGCATTTCCTACAAATGTCAGAAGGCTCGCTTGGCTCTGCATCTTTCCATTTTAAAGGTTCAAGTCAGCAGTGCATGCTTTTGAGTCCATCTGTCTGCAGACTAAACACTCACCCCAAATGCTAGTGCAACTTGCTTAAACTCCAACTGTTCCATGGAGCCAGAAAGAAAAAAAAGAAAGAGAGTCCTTCCCAAAGAGTGTGTCTCAAAGAGGTGAAAGGTGCCCACGCTGCTCTGTGAAGAAACTTCAGGGCCACTCTTTAAACTTTAGGGTTTTATGAGTGCCTTTGTTAGCATTGTGTGTGTGTGTGTATGTTTTGGTTTGGTTTGTTTTTAAATGGTGGCTGTGAATTCATCTGTGACAGACTCAAAACAGGAAATTAACACCCTGCGGTGTAGCGGCAAAGCCTCAGAGGAAGCAGCAGTGGGGTAGATGAGGCCTAGGATGGACAAAGACTCAAACATAATATCATCCATAAAAGTAACACTTTTTTCAGGCACAGGAAGGATACTAAGTAACACTGGCCACAGTATGCACTTGTAATAAAAAAAAAAAAAGCACGGAGCCGGGGTGAGGAGAAAGCATTTATAAGACAGCTATTTTACTGAGCATTTAACATACAACAATATCGTTCAAAGTCAGGAATATCATTCAAGGTTAGGAATTATAAAAACCCTACATGCACACAAGACCTATGCTTCCACTTAACATGGGGCTAGGGTTTGAAATAATGGGTTTCACCGGCCTCCAAGCTTCCTTCAATTAGTCTTCCTACCACCATATTTTTTTCTTGTGTGTAACCAACTTTTCTGCAGGCCTCTGGGCGGATTTCTACGGTGCCAGGGGAGTATATGCCTAACACAGGTCTGACCTTTGCTTCTTTCGATGTATATGGAGCTGTTTCTGCATTAACACTTCAGAAGCCAAACTGCATTGGAGGGATCCTTCATTCTAGAGCTTGGAATCCAAACAAGGTAATTTCAGAGAGTGGTGGAGACTAGTAAAGCCGGCAGATCGTGCAAGAAACTGAGTGGTATAAAATACAAAACATCTGTGGCCTAATTGTAAGAAAAGACAAGTATCCACAATTCCCACTGAAGTCAATAGGAGGTGCTTAGCTCTCTGAAAATAAATCAGGCCACTAACATTGATAGGGCTGGATCCCTCAGCTGTCTGAACTGTACCTGTATTTTCTTTAGATATAGATAACAGCAATGAGGAGGGAGGTAGCAGAATGGCTCGGACAGTTGCGTGAACTGTGGCGGGGAAATATTGGCAGTATGTCATAAGCGGTGTCTATGCTAATCCCTGTGATTTTGAAAGGCGGAGGTTATGTCATGAATGTTAAGTATATTCTGTACCATCTATTTCTGCAATGCATGTCCTATAAAGTATCAATTAAAAACCACAACTGGCACCATTTAATCTATCATAAAGAAGTGTGTCCTCCTCTTCACCTCACAGTGCCTTTCATTTCACTCAAAGAACTCTCAGCAGCAGACCAGTAGTAAAACAGTCTTCATCCTATTGACTTAAATGAAAGACAAGCCTCTGAAGGTTCAGAGATTCATAGGACAATAGGAACTGGTGTTCTGAATCAGATCAGTGGCCCATTCTCTTACAGTGGTCAATAGCAAAAGCTTCAGAGCAAGGTGCACATTTTTGAAAAATCTGCCCAGAGTGAGAATTTCTTCCTAATCCTAGACAGTTAGGATTAATTTTTTAAAAGGATAATTAGTGCTCAAATCCCATCAAAATTAAATGGGATTTCTGTGCCTAACTCCCTTAGGACCCTATGACAATCCCAGCCTCTGTGCTTGACTCATGCTCCGAAGAATGAGGGGTATATATTTTTATCTAATATAACTCAGCCAACTTGAGATCTTATCCAAACTACCGGTGTCTGCAACACTGGGCTAGAAATCTCATGAGAACAGGTTTTTTGTGGGGTTTCCAGTACATTTTATTTTAACTCAAACTAGAAATACCACTATACCCAATGTACTTTAGAGCACCCAGGGGACTGCCCTAAATTATTCAGGCTGGTGAATGGTTGTTGGTAGTGCATTCCTATGCCAGCAGCTGCAGATGAGGGGGTTGACCTATCTATGTTGACACTACGCCAGCAGTAGACTGCCCTATACTAGGGGAATCCCCAGCTATGGAGATCTGTCTGCATTCTGTGAACCACCAGAGCAACAGAAAGGAACTGAATCACAGCTCAAAATCTGGCCCTTAATTTGAGAGTGTGTGTGTAGGAAGTGGGCCTTGTTTTAGTTAACCCAGCACTGTATTTTCATTCCCAATTAACACGTGGCAAGTTACAAAATTAGAGTAATTCAACTCAGACATTTTTATGTGGAATGTTTGGAAAACCCTGGTAACATCCAAAGAAGAGAGGAGAGGAACACTAGATTTATACCACTTTAGGAATCCAAAAATATTGGATTTGAAATAACGTTTTATACACAGAATTAAATACTAGAGATCAGCCCTAGCAAGATATGGTCTAGATCCAACAAGCCTAGAGCTTAGGGGTCTTCAGATGCAGGGCTTTGGTTGAGGCCCTTTTGTAATAAATACTGCTATGAAAAATAAAGAGAGAGAGAGAAAGCAAAATACAGAACCAATAGCAGAGCGTTCCTCTAGCAAACAGGAAATGAAGAAACACCAAGCACGTTACCCAGAGTTTATACAGTAAAAACTCTACACAGTCAGTTCGGATCAGATGTTAGTGAGCTGATTTAGTTCAAACTAGGATGTTGTTCAGAATATAGTCTGTATCAGATTCACTACTGAACCTTTCTGTCTTTCCATCATAAAGGCTGATATGGGACAAGAATACAGAGTGAAAAAACATATGATGAGATCATACCACTATTAAAGCCAAATCCTCTCTCACGCTGTGTCGCTGCAAGAGGCTAATTTGAGGCTGCCAAGACTTCTGGTGGGGCATATTAAATAAAAATCTATATACATTTTTCCACAGCCCTTTCCATGTTATTCTGTAATGTGGATCATTTGCTTGACAAAGGCTACAGCTCTCTCTCTCTTTTTATAATTAACAGCTCCTAATAGAATGTAAAAAAACCTCTCAGAAATATTTTGTTGAACAGGGAGGCAAACTCCCATTTCCAATGTATTTCATAACTAGGACTCTGAAATTCTTTTTGTTTATGGGGAAATTAAAAGCCAGAACACACTCAGTCCTGAATCTCCTCTCATTTACAGTAGTGGACATCACGATGTAAATGGAGCTACAGCAGAGTAAAAGCAGTTTGAGTGAGGGGGTTATCAGGTTTGAATCAGAGCTAGTAGGAAAATGGGGAATGGGGAGGGCCATGGAAAGCTTCACCTTTTTTTCTTTTCAGTTTGTCAGCAAAATGCTGAAAATCAAAGAGTTTGCAAGATTTTTAATTATTTGACAAAAAATAGAAAGTTTTTGAGGAAAGAAGACACTGCCTCTGAATATTTTTATTTCGTCAAAAACCAAATTTTCTGTTTTGACAGAAAATTTTCAACCAAGTCCAGTCCCTATGTAGCCAGCTCAGCAAAGCTCACACAATCCCATTATTGTTTCCTTAAGTGCACAATGGGGCACCAACATAGTTGAGGCCTGTAGGCACTATTGCAATATAAATTTTTATTAATAATAATTAGTAGTAGTATAACTGACTGGAAGAATATACACATTCAAAACATTAGTTTGGTGAGGAACTTTCATGTCATTCAACCTACGCGCTTCTGTTTATAAATAGATTGCAGTCAGGGCTAATCAGCTAGTGTTCATATAAAGCACTACATACTCACCATTTGTCTATAAAAAGAAATTGCACCAGCTTAACTGAAAACAGCTTAGTTAAACCAGTGCAGTTTTGTGTCTGGACTCTAATATTGGTTTAAACATTTCAAACTAAACCAATGTAAGCCAGGTTTAAACTGATGTAAAAGAGAGCCCACACATGTAATTGTACTGGTTTAATTAAACTGCTACAAACTCACACCTTGACTTAAATTGATGCATCTTTGTATGTAAACCAACATCACCTTGGATCTGATTCTCCACGGTCTTGCATTTTGTGTAGTAATTTACACCTGTACAAAGTTAGTGTAAAAAACTTCTATTTTGATTTGGGAGGGCCAGATCCTCCTCCCTGATTTTAATAGAGTAACATCAATTCGCATTAGCTGAAAATCTTACCCATAGTGCTTTATATTCTGTTTGCACAGGTGTAAATTGCTAGTTAAGTCATCTAATCACTAGATGAAGGCTGCCTTTGCAGTAAATCTTCATTGAAGTTTGAGAACAATAACTTCTGTTATTTGAGAACCACAAAGTTGTCTTAGAGGAATCTGAACCAAGATATTGGTGATCCAGATACAGAAAAGATGATGGTTACCTCAATAAAGAGTATCAGATATCCGAGAGGAAGCTAAGAAATTTCCACTGATAACTAAAGACACCAGTGGAGGAAAATTTAATGATGATAATGAATCTTTCAAGGGACCTGGGATGAAAATGGAAGACTGGGGCAATGCCAATATGGTGATTCTTAGGCTATGTCTACACTACTGCCAGATTGATGATTCGGCGACTGATGCACCCGGGGTCGATTTAGCGGGTCTAGTGAATACCCGCTAAACCAACCGCAGATCGCTCTCCGGTCAACCCTCGTACTCCACCCCAAACGAGAAGAGTAAGGTAAGTCGATGGGAGAGTGTCTCCCGTCGACCCAAGGCAGTGTAGACACCACAGTAAGTCAACCTAAGCTACCTTGACTCCAACTACATTATTCACATAGCTGGAGTTGCGTAACTTAGGTCGACTTACCATGGCAGTGTAGACATCGCCTTAGAGAGAGTTTTCTGGTGCCAACCACAAGTAAAGGGAGAATTAGAGACCAAACACGATATGTACACGATATGTACACAGTAGTGTAAACAGGCTTTGGTATTCCCTGAATGTAAGGCTTCTTTAATGGAAGTCTTTTTTTTAGATGGAGGCCTTCTGCACTGCTTTAGAAAGTCTCCATTTAAGCAGAAGTATACTTCCAACTTCAAAACTAGCAGGATTTGTGAGGCAGACTTTAAACGAAGTAGACAAGAAGGAGATGGGGGGCTTTAGCACAAATTAAATAAATTTGGAGTGTAATTCCCACGTAGCAGAAGAGGGAATTGTTTTGAAATAAAAAATGAAGATCTAGAATAGGATGAGTACACTAAAATGTCTTTGCACAAATACAAGAAAAGTGGGAAACTAGCAAGAAGAACCAGATGCAATACTAAATGAGAGAGTATGTGATCTAGTGGACATAGCTAAACCATGGTGGGATGATTCCCACAACTGAATGTCTATAATGAAGAATATAATTTTATACGAGAGACAGCAATGGAAAAGCTAGTGGAGTGTTGGTAGTATAACTCAAGAGCATGCATAGTGCCTGCAGACTGTAAAGCTCCAGTTCAAAAATGAATATAATGGGGTTAAATTTCTTTGGGTAAAAGATGTGAATGAACAGTCAACAGTGGTCATCTGCTATAGGCCACCAGGATCAGAGAAGAGCAAGACAACCAATTCTTGGAGTATTAAAAATACAAATAAATAATTTTAACCATCCAGCTATTTGGTCTTTTTCAACTCCATCTTTTACGATTCTATTAAAAGGCCCCTGGACAGGAGAAGGTAATGATATAACAATTATAAAAAAGATTATGAGAATGTGCACAAAAATACCATTTTCACAAAAGCCACATTTTCACTGCCAAAGGAATGAGCTCAGGGATAAAGAAGGATGAACCAGTTCAGAAACTCCACCCTCAAATGAACCTCTGCCCTCTTCTGAAATGCAACATTTCTGAAGTTCTGTAAACTATTTTTTCCATGCGCTTGTGGATTTAAAATAGAGCTGGAAGAGGAAGTGCAGAAATACCACAAAGAAGCTGTTCCTGCAGTGTTTCTAGCTTGGGTGGAAGCACAAACAACCAGAAGTCTCCTGAGAAAGTCTTCTGTCATGAGATTTCCGGCCCAACTTTGCAGACTTGGATAGCTTAGAGAAACTTCAGGTAAATACCCAAATTCTCTGGTGTTTCGTCCACAGGCTGAGACTGCAGTGTGAGGCTATAAAGATATTTTCCTGTGGGACCAGTCCCTTTCATTAGACACATAGCCCAGCTAGTAATGGAAAAGGGATTTTTTTTTACTGGTGCTCCACTCACTCTTCAGCTGTACTGACAGTGGCAAAATCAGGACCTATAGTTCCTGAGCCAAACTCCATTAGTGGTAGCAACAATAGAAGCCGGAGTGCAGAAAGAGGGCAGGCATTTTCATCACTGCTAGTCATAAAAATCAGTCATCGCCTGTCTTCTTTACAGCTTCCACTGTTGCTACCAAGGTAGTATTTTCCCCTATGTAGAAGAGTCCACTTGTTCTAGACTAAAACAGAGGAAGTGAATGGATCTAAGATTTGAGTCCCCACTCTTCACTCTGCCTGAGACCTGGGGTCTGGATATGAAGATTCTCCTAGCACTTTCAGAACCCTCATCATTCACTCAACCTGGGTTCCCAGCAGGAACCTGAGATGGGGGTCAAGATTCTCTCTCAGCTCAAAATCTGTAGAGGGGATGAAGATGGTCACCTACTGCCACTCCCAGCTCTGGAGGCCGGGGTGAAGATTATCTGTGGTGTCCTTTCTGCTCAGGAGAGGTGAAGAGCCTGATAGAAAGCCCCCATGCTTGACACCAGACAGAAAGAGCAAATACAAGGGAGCTACCAAAGTGTAGGGGTGTTTGAGCTGCACATTTTTGTTTGGCCCATCAAAATTCTACTGGAATTCCCTTTGATTTACCAAAGCCATTGGGCTATCATATACCTCTGTGCAACACCTGGACAGCTCTGAGAAACAGAGGGCAGTCATGGAAGAATGTTGTGAGCCATACAAAATATACTGTCCAGGCCACTTCTGCCACCTACCTGGCCTAGGGGGGAAGGAGACAAAAAGGAGGGTTTACATGGCCTAGGAAGAGAGGCAGAAGACTCGGTTCATGTGAGGAAAAGTGTGTGACGGGATTGGGCCTGCCTGTGTTTTGGGCTTGTCAGATTATGTTGCCTGGCCATGTTCTACCCATGAATCCTGCCCTGTTTATCTGAACCTTTTTCAGTTTGCCCACATCTACTCAATGATACAAATTGCTGTACAGCACAGGAGTGCATTAGACAGCTGTAAGAGCTCAAAACATTCCACGGAGGAGTGGCTTCATTTTATAGCAAAAATCTTAGCATCTTTTCTAGTTTGTTGAGGATAGATGTGACAAAGGCTTAACAACAGCTCAGCTTCCCCCTTTTCTTTCCACAGGCATTCAGGGAAAGGACTATACATTGGCTGCTTGGATGACAGAAGACAGAGAATGCCTTTGGAAAGGTCAAGTTCCTGTCCAGGGTCATAGGGCTGGGTTGTTTATTATTATTATTATTTATTTGTGTTACAGCAGTGCCTAGAGGTCCCAGCTGAGATCAGGACTCATTGTACCTGGTTCTAGCTGTTAAACTTAGTTAGCCTTAGATCTAGAGAAGATAATCAGGCTATTGTTGCTTCTTAATGCCTTTTACGAAGCTTTTGCATAGCTGATACCTTTGCCAAAATAGCACCTCGCTGTAGTTCTCCAACTCTGTAATAAAAAACATGAAGAATCTGTCTGACCACTAACAGTGTTCTCATAAGGGGATTTTCAACCTAGTTATATATAAGCATCTTCTAAGAGGTTTAAACCACAAAACTTTTACTGAAGTATTAAAGGAACTGTGCAGGACTTTCTAAAAACATTTGTGCAGAGGCATTAATAGCAGCCTTTGGGAAACTCCCCTATATTAATAGCCCTTGTTGTCACTGCCCAGCTGTGTGAGGCCTCTGAGGGAGTAATTAACGTATTCTTCTATGTTATTTGGTTTGAATGTGGTGGTTTTGCGAAAGAGATCTTGATAAGTGGGAAAGTCAAAAAGCAAGCTAATAAAGAGTGGCCGTGTTTACAAATACAACACCAGAACCGAAGGACTGTGCTGTATGAAGGACTGCCCTGTATCAACATACGCATTTGTATCAAAGAGGCAACCCATGCTGTGCACTAAGGTCTATAGCACAGGATCAAATTTCCCCTCTTTCCAGCTATGCACAGTTTCTGCACCAAGACTATTTCTATGTTTCATTGACTGCATTCTAATCAGCACTCAGACCCAACCCTGGACCTCAGCACTTTGTAAAATTAAACTGCTTGTTCTGGCTAGAAAAACAAAAAAGTCACAAGTCTGAATCCTTGAACGACAGTTGTAACAAGTGAGAACTGTCTAATCTTGTTGAACTATTGTCATCAGTTTGAGTAGCTGCCTACCTCAATAGTCCGAGTATCCCCCAGAAGTTTCAGTTAGGGGTTTTTCTTTTTCTTTCAATTGCCTGTTATCAGATAAAGTTGGGCTCATGAGTGACCAAAGCTAGCTACGTTTCAGAATGTGCAGCTAAAGAATCAATATCCAGGATACACAGGGGTATAGAAGTTTTAAGAACAATGATTGATGGGAAAGATTTGAATTAGTTATTGTTTCTTTTCAATGTGTGAATTAAAATGAATATTGCTACCGAACTGTCTCCAGTTTTTCCTGACACTTGACTATTCTGAGCTTGCTGGAAATGTTTTTAGTTTATTAACAAGCAGCAGGACTGCACGGGGAATAAAACTGAGAAAACAAGAGAACCTCATAAAGAGCACATGAGAGATTATGAAATCTGTTATCTATTTTGCTTCATTTCAGAGACAGACATTCACAATAAAGTTAATGCTGAACTCCCTGAGAAATTGCATGCCAGCAAATCTCTTGACAGTAAAGTTCTTGACAGTTCCCAGGACTTTTCAAACATAACACTTGGCTGTCTTTAAAAAATGCAACTGTTTTTGACACTGTGTTTGCTGCTTACTCATGCTGTCTGCTTGTACCTGGCATTGGAATGGAACACAACATTGCACTGTGTAAGTGTCATCACCAAGGCTTTAGTGATCTGCTTGGAATTCCTTCACTATTTTCTTCTTATAAAAATGAGCTAGAAGAAACAATCTCTTTGCAAAAGAAACTAGGGATTTTGGGTGCTGAACTCAAGACAACCTAAAGGGGCCTTATTTTCACAGGCTGGGTGCTTAGCACTTACTGAAAATCAAGCAACTTTAAGGTGTCTCCAGCAGACATTCCAAACCTGCGGAAAAAATGCAGAAATTGGGCCTTTTTTGGTGTGTGGCTTAATTGCCTTGTTGGCTGTTTTTTGGCTTGCTGTAGCTTTTTGCTTCTTTTTTTTTTTTTGATCGGCTCACGGCAAGCAGGGGCAAAGGGGGGAGAGAGTTAGAGGTGCACAGCGGGCCCACCACAGTCCCAGACTGCATGCCGGGGAGATCTAGTCACATAGAGCGTTGGAGTTCTTAGGGATTGGCTTGTTTTGGCCTTGTTTTGAAATGGGATTAGCTTGAATTTCGGCTTATTGTGAAAGTCGGGGTGTTTATTTACCACGTGAAAGTTGGCAACTGTGATCTCCAGTTAGGCACCCAAAAATCACTAGTAACTTTTGAAAACGTAGGTCTAAACTTTCACTAGCAGCTCAGTCTCTGTTTTAAAAAGCACATGGGGCAGATTTTCAAAAGAGTTCAGTATCCAAAATTGGTGTCACAGTGGGGGCTGTTGAGTGCGGAGCACTTTTGAAAATGTGCCCCTATTTAGGTACAGCAATTAAACACCCATGGCTGGCCCGGGGCAGCTGACTCAGCCTCATGGGGCTCGGGCTATGCAGCTGTAAAACTGCTGCATAGATGTTCATGCTTGGGCTAGAGCCAGTGCTCTGGGACCCCGTGAGGGGTCTACACAGCAATTTTTGCCTCACGGCCTGAGCCCCACTAGCCCGAAACAGCTGACCCAAGCCAGCCTCAGCTGTGCTGTGGGTTTCTTATTCCAGTGTAGACATACCCTAAATGGGATGTGAGCTATTTTTAAAATCTGGCCCTGATGGTGATTGCTGAGCACTTGAAAATCTGGCCCATAGTTCCCTCTTACTTACACCACTATAAAATAGTTGCAAAAGTGTAAAATGGGTATAGATCACATGAGAATCAGGCATGTGGTCCACTGAGGAGCAGTTTCATTCCATTAACTATTCTTTTAGACAGGCTCATTTTAGGGAAGGGCAAACTGGCCTTTAGACTGGGGTGATTCTCATTCCACAGTCTGATTTTCCCTATTCCTAATTTTACTTAGAATGAAAGAGACTAGAAGCCAGAGTCTGATCATAGATTTACTTCAGTGTAAATGAATCCAGAGTATGGCCTTTATTACAGGTGGGGTTGATAGCATCGCCTTTATCAAGGTTGCTCAACCCTTCCCATAAGACCCATTTGGCCACTGTATAAGCCCTTGAGGGGGGGAGGGGGGAATCTGTTTCCACATGCTCATTACAGACTTCTTAAATATTAGCAGCTAAAATCTCCAGATTCCATCCTCACTGAGAATGCTCCCAGCCTCTCCTTGCTCCTGATGCTGACCAGACTATGCCTGCAGCAGCTCCACAGGGTCACGGACCATGCTCTAGCTTAGCTCTAGCTTACAGTATGGGGGCAATGGTGCTTCTGGCTGCTTTGGGCCAGGATGGGGCTGGGCACTGGAACTAAGAACAGGCAGGTGGCCTCTCCTGTGCCCTCAATGACACCCCATCCCACCCCCGAGGTGTCCAGACAAGGAAGATACCTGAGTTGAATGCAAATGGGGAAAAGCTGGATCTCAGGGGTCGGGGGAAAGAGTGGGACAAAGAACACTGGGGGAGAGACTGGGACTGGATGGGGAGAGGAAGACTAGGAATGAGGGAGAAGACTGGAAGCCAGGGCAGAGACTGGGAGTAGGAGGGAAACTGAGAGGAAAGTTGTGAGTGAGTAAAAGACATAAAGAGACATAAAGGGTAAAGAGACTGGGACAAAGGGGAGAGGACGCTGAAACTGGCTGAGAAGCAGGGGGAGGGATACGGGGACTGGGGATGAGGAACATGCATAGGGGAGGCTCTGGGAATGGCTGGAAAGGGGAAATGGGGACACGGAGATGGAGGACTGAGAATGGCTGAGCAAGGAGACTGGGACTGGGGGGATTGGCTAGGTGAGGAGAAAGAGACTAGGATGAGGAGTAAGGGATGGGGAAGAGACAGGACAGGAACAGGAACAAGTTGGAGGAAAAACCTGTTGGGAATGAACAGAAGAGCCTGTGCTCTCTAGAGAACACTCCTCTTCAGAGCCTGGAAAGCAACACAAGATCCCTGAGTCCCGTCATTCTTCTGCTGTCAGCCATTGGCAAATTGTCCCATCCCCCTCTAGTGGTGGTCCACACAGAGAACAACAACCCGTTACTCCATTAGCTCAAGTGGCAGAGGTCTATAGGTTTCAGCCCTGTGGGGGTCAATTTGATGCCACATGATTGAATGTTTGTTTTCATTCTACTTTATAAAAGCTAGGAGATTACATAAGAAAAACCCAACATTAAAGAACATTATTATGCATGCATCTGAAGAAGCGGGTATTCACCCATGAAAGCTTATGCTCCAGTAGTCTGTTAGTCTATAAGGTGCCACAGGACTCTTTGCCACTTTTACAGATCCAGACTAACATGGCTACCTCTCTGATTATTAAGATTCAAAGTCAAGAACTCAGAAGTTAGGAAGTGTTAGAATTAAGGTTGCTGTGTAACCTTAGTTCAGTCCCCTTTTATGTATGCATTATGATACTGTTTTTAATTGCATAATCAAATTATTTTTTCCACATAACCACTGTTTTATTCAATGCACACAGTGGTCTTGCTCAGAGGTGAATCACTGTAATGCAGTGAAGGGGACTGTTGTCTACAGAACCACTTCCTCACTTGTTACAGAGGTTGGAAGTTTTGTAGTGAATTATGCAGGGGACTGCCAGAAGAGAAAGGAAAATCTGATGGTTAAGGCAATTGAATGCCATCCTAGAGAATTAGATTCTATCCCTGCCTATGTCACAGTGTTCCCATATGATGCTGGGTAAGTCACTTAAATCAAAATTTTCACAGATGCTCACTAGCTACCCGCTCAACTTGAGACAACTGGTGTTTGACTGGCAGAAGTGCTATGCACTTAGGTACAACTGAAGTCAATGGGAGCTGTGCTTTGAACATGTAAAGTACTATAAAATGCTACATTCTTTGGGGAGAAAAATCAGGCCATAGCTACCTCAAATTTAGGACCTAAAATTAGTGTACACTTTTGACAATGTGTGCCTCAGTTCTCCACCTGTAAAAATGGAGATACTACCAGTGCTTAATTTGTGCCAGGGCTTGCCAAGGCTGAGCCCCGGCACCTCTAGGTTTTGCGGTTCATAGCCTCTGCACTTGCTGCATCAGTTATGAATGTAAAAAAATTGCTTGAGCCCGGCACCTCTTTTGTTACAAATTAAGCACTGGCTACCACCATGCCCTTTGGGCTGGTCATGTTCCTCAAATGTCTGACAATCAACTGCAGGTCATGTTCTCACAACTGACCCATGGCTAATGGATGGGCAAAAAAAAGAGCTTTAAAAACACCGTCAAAGCCAACATGAACAAGTGTAATATTAACAAACTCCTGAGAAGCCCAAACCCTCAATTGACCAAAATGGAAAAGGATCTTGTGGCAAGGATCCCCGTATTTCGAGATCCAACAAAGACAACAGGAAACAGAGAAAAGAACATGCCACAGCCTGACTCAAAAATCCAGATCCACTCCTTCCACTGGGAAATGTGCCACAAACAATGGGACCTGTTCTCAGTTTACTGGCTTCCTGTTCCTGTTCCTGCCCCAACTGTGCAAGATCTGTGAATCCCAGATTGGTCTCATTAGCCACCTGCAGATCCACCAGCAATAACTGGCCATCATACCATGGAAGACAATCATCCTTGAACTCTGAGGGATTACCGACCATCTTTTAGAAAGACATCCAGTCTTGATTTAAAGAGTTTAAGTGATGGAGAATCCTCTACCTCCCTAGGTGGAGTTGTTCCAATGGCTAATTACCCTTACTGTTGAAAATTTGCACCTTATTTGTAGTCTGAATTTCTCTAGCTTCAACTTTCAGCCACTGGACCTTGAAATTTACATATTGTCACACACAGCAAGCCACTGGCAGAGTAAAGACAAGAACCCAGGTCTCCTATCACCTGGATCACACTGCCTAACATTCACACTTGTGAAGAGGGGTGTAAAACATTACCTCTGGTGTGGGTGAGTGGTAGGTACATGGAAGTAAAGAAGCAGGCTCACAGAACAAAATATAAAATGCAATCTTATAGTCTAGAATGCATCTGCAAAGACCAAGTGGGGCTGAATCTTCCCTTGTTTACACCAGTGTAGATCTAGAGTAACTTCCCTGACATAAGTGATGTAAAACCAGCACAAGTGGAAAAAGTCAGGCTCTTTATTGTTATTATTTTATAGTACATATATTTTGTTTCCTAGTTATAGCATTAAACACCCATCAAAGCAAGTAGCTGAATAGAAGTAGGTTTAAGAGCAGTTTGCATGTGACCTACCAAGATCTTGGTGAACAAGATAAAGCAGAAAAAATTCTCACTTTAAATCAGTGCTGATTTTACCCAGCAAAGGAGCTCAAGATGAGTCTTTTATTTTTAAAAAATGCAGCCATAATCATGAGATTGCATAACAAGCATTTAAAGGGAAAATTCTGCTGCTCTGCAGATAACTGCAGTCACATAGTTGCCATGCAGGAAGAGATGCATGAAAAGGACAAAAACAAAAGGTCTGTTTACAGTCATAGCTCAGCTCAGAAAGCAGGGGGGGAAAAAGCCCCAGAAAGCACGCTGAACCTGGGACCTGGGTGGCTTCCGTATGTGGTTTCACACTTTTGATGTAATAGGCTGATGTTATGATGCTCTCTGTGCTTAGCGTTTGGCATTCACACCACAGTCACACTCAACAGAGAAGCAGAATGTACAATACAAGCATACAGTGGGTTTTCCACACACTGGGTACCAAAGTGCTGTTACAGGATTAAACTATACCAGGTGGTGGAGCATACATGATCTAAATGACAGAACCCAGCAGTGTAAAGGCTTGAATAGTGAATAAGTAAAAGCATTCAACCCTAGGGCTGATGAGAGAGGGAAAGAGAAATTAAAAGGTGGCTAGGCAAGGGGAAAATATTTGGGGAGTGATTAAAAACTGCATTTTCTTTGTGCCAAAGGCGAATTACAGCCATGGCACCCAACCCTGCAGTCAAGGTTTCTTGTCTACACACCACCCGTCTGGCATTGGTTCTGCTTTTCCATTCAGCTCTGTTCGTTTTATTTTTACCTCATCTTTCCAACCAGCTGTTTGTCTATTTCATCCACCTCCTGCCTCCTGTCTGACACTGAAGGTGTGAGCAATGTGGGGCAAGGACTGATTTCATTACTTCTTTGTACAGCACATAACACTATGGGCCCTGGTTATTGATTGGGGTTTTTAGGTTCTGCAGTAATAAAAAAAACAGTGGTAAGCATTGCAGGTTTGGATCCCTGCTTTGATGTATATAAGGGCCTGACCATATCCCACTTATTTGAACAGGAGTTTTGCCATACACTGCAGTGGATGCACGTTAAGGCCCATTAGCCACAAACAATGGGACCTGTTCTCAGTTTACTGGCTTCCTGTTCTTGCTCTAGGTTTCTTCTCAAACCAGCTTTTGGTGGTGACACCAGTTTGACTTAAATTGGTGAGAGAGTGTGCAGCTAGTGTCTCAAGATTGTGAATTGGGCTCTCACTGGTGTTCAATCTTTACTCTTTCCCAGCAAAAAAATAAATGTCCACTGATAACAGCTGTATTCTCTAGGGGCTGCCATGCTTGAGGGGTTGTCTGGATTTTGATTTTGTCTCTATTTTAATTAACTTCTATCTTTTTAAAAGACAACCAAATAAAAAATATAATTATTGTTCTGCAGCTAGGGTGACCAGATAGCAGGCGTGAACATGGGGTGGGAGGTAATAGGCGCCTATATAAGACAAAGCCCCATATCGGGACTGTCCCTATAAAATTGGGACATCTGGTCACCCTATCTGTGGTGCCCCAAATGCTTCTGCTGGGACGAGGGGTATATTGCTTGGAATTGCAATTATATATACCTAAAATCAAGGTTGCAACTCTAGTTTTCAAATGAGCAATTTTTTTAATAAAGAGCTGGGAAGATAATCCCACAGAGAAGAACCAGGACTAGCTATGCTTGGTATGGCACAGAAGACTGTGCTAGGACCCGGGGAGGTGGCGGGGGGGTGGGAGGAAATCTCACCGGGCTAGATTCTCATCTCACTTACTCATGGGTGCAAAGAAATAACTGCATGCACAAAATGTACTATCAAGTATGCAAAAAGGATGTTTGTGTGTATACATATATACTAACCCAATCATTGCAATAACACAGTGTTAAAGAATTTCACTCTTTTTCACCAGTAACTTCTGTGCAGCCATTGGTCTGTGTTAAGTCTGGAAGAGCTAATAGAAGTTTTTCTGGTACTTTTCTACCCCAGTTTGTAAAACCCTGGCATATGAATGCTTCATTAGCACTTCCATTCCCAATGCTACACATGGGATATGGATATGGAACACAGTTCTTCTGTTCCCCCTCACTGCTGTGCTCAAGCCAACAGAACTCTATGGACCCATGTAAATTAAAAACTGCACTCTTATTTCTTCTGAGACACAAGCTTCTCCAGAAAAGCTTGGCCATCACTGCATGAGTCTGATCAACATTTCTGTCACCCAGACCAATAGGAAGGCTTATATTTTCCACTGTGCTACTCCTGCTGGAACTAGGCTTTTGGGCAACACATCAGTTACTTTTCAGGAAGAAAGAAAAGAGTAACACACATTACTTACTTATTGTAGAAGTCCTGTCCTGAGTAAGACCAGTGATTTGATGGAAGTCGGGGGACCTAATACCACCACAGTTTCGCACACGCCATGTAACCTAACATATGCACGCTGTGACAAATTTCCTCCTCTGCCTTGGTGGATCCTGCACTTATTGGTGGATTTGCTCACCTCAGAGGTTCATGGCAGACCTCAGCTTGGCCACTTTCATGGCTCAAATCTGCCATTCACTCAGTTAGCCTCATCACTGGCCAGCATGGGGAAAAGGAAGAAGAACAATTCCCTGCAGTCTCTGCTGATCCACCTAGTGGATCGGGGAACAGGCCAGAGACCTTCCCATCTGGTGGAACCCACAGTCCAGTTCAACTCCTCCAGTATCAAGTAGGGAGTTGGGGGGATGGAGGGATGGGGGGAACCCAGGCCCACCCTCTACTCTGGGTTCCAGCCCAGGGCCCTGTGGAATGCAGCTGTTTGCAGTGGCTCCTGTAACAGCTGTGTGATAGCTACAACTCTCTGGGCTATTTCCCTATGGCCTCCTCCCAACACCTGCTTTATTCTCACCACAGGACCTTCCTCCTAATGTCTGATAATGCTTGTACTTCTCAGTCTTCCAGTAGTACGCCTCCTCACTCTCAGCTTCTTGTGCCTCTTGCTCCCAACGCTCCGCACGCATACCACAAACTGAAGTCAGGTCCTTTTTAAACTCATGTGGCCTGATTTGCCAGCCTGTCCTAATTGATTCTAGCAGCTTCTTAATTGGCTCCAGGTGTCCTAATTAGCCTGCCTGCCTGAATTGTTTCCAGAAAGTTCCTGATTGTTCTGGAACCTTCCCTGTTACCTTACCCAGGGAAAAGGGACCTACTTAACCTGGGGCTAATATATCTGCCTTCATCTCTGACCATTTTGGCTAATAGCTATTGATGGACCTATCCTTTACCTCTTTCTTCACTGAACCCAGTTATACTTTTGGCCATCAACATCTCATGGCAATGAGTTCCACAGTTTAACTTGCCATTGTGTGGGAAAAGTACTTCCCCTTGTTTGTATTAAACCTGATGCCTATTAAAAAAAATCACTCTCCTGTAGCCATTTGGCCTGACCCTGTCACAACTCTTATATGAGCCAGACCGTGTAGGGAAAGTTTTCTATTCTGAAATGTCATAGTGGGATGTCCTAGCCTTATACACAAGCACTGTAAGAGACAGGTTTATATAATGGGGTACTTATAAGCATCCCACTGCCTCTATGTCCTGCAGTCATTACAGGACATGGAACATTGTGTCCTTATTTTAAAAACCACCACAGGATTTTACAGTTGTGGTCTAAAAACACAATAGTTTCTAATCATGTCACTGCAGTGATTTGGACCAGTTCTGTTTACTACTGTAGTATTTTAAAGGTGGCTCTTGCTACCATCTACAGCTGTCTACAAGCTTCATTATTTTATATGTAGGTCAACACTTCAGAATTCTAAACTGAGGCGTGGTTGGGCAGATTGGCATACGCTCAAGCATTAAATGCACCTAATAATAATTTGTGAGAAAAAGTAAAAAATGTTCCAAGATATTAATGATTTTTGTATGTTTATAAAAAATAAATGGCAGCTATTAAGAAGAGCCACCGGTTGTAGTTGCCATAATTTAACGTATGCTTATTTAAGATGTACACACATTTTCAGAAAATTAAAAGAAGATAAGCAATATAATGAACTAAATAATTTGAGACTTGGAGATCACTGAGCACTGATTTAAAATAACTATCTCTAATAACATCTAGCTCTTATATAGCACCTTTTATCCACAGATCTCAGAGCGCCTGTGATGGGGCAGCTGCCCCTCACTGGTGTGTAAGGGGTTAAAGCCTCCCTGGGGAGGCTGCGCAGGAGGCAGTCAATAAGGAAAAGGCTTGTTGTGCCAGCCAATTAGGGGAAGGTTTATTGGAGGAGCCAATCAGGGCCAGGCTGTTCCATATCATAGGCGCCAGCTCTGTGGGTGCTCTGGAGCTGGAGCACCCATGGGAAAAATTGGTGGGTGCTCTGCACCCACCGGCAGCCAAGCTCCCTGCCCCACCCCAGCTCACCTCACCTCACCTCCGCTTCTGACTCCTCCCCTGAGCATGCTGCATCCCCACTTCTCCTCCCAGCACTTGCCGCTGCAAAACAGCTGTTTCGTAGCATAACAAGCTCTGGGAGGGAGGGGGAGGAGCGGGAACACAGCGCAATTAGGGGAAGAGGCAGGGAAGAGGTGGGGCCAGCGCAGAGATTTGGGGAAGAGGTTGGAATAGGGGCAGGAAGGGGGTGGAGTTGGGGTGGGGACTTTGGGAAAGGGGTTGGAATGGGGCTGGGGGCGGGGCAGGGTCAATCACCCACCGGCGCCAGCAGAAGAGGGGGCAAAGCAGGGGAAGTCACTCCCTGAGTCTGAGGGAGGAGGACTGGCTGCTTAGAGGGCTGGAGCACCATGGACAGAGCAGTGCTGGGCAGTGTCAGCAGAGTAGGAGCTCCAGGCTGATGGCTGCCCGACTGAGGCCCTGATACAAGGGCAGGGGAGGTGCTGGGACTGCGGGGAAGTGGCCCAGGGAAAGAGAGGGCAGAGTTGGAGGAGGGGCAGTAGCTGGTGGGGGCTTGGAACCAGGGTGGACCAGCAGCCCCCTCCTCAGCTCCCCGCTCCGCTAAGTTCCCTGTGTGGCAGCCGCCCAGCAGGCTATCAATTGCCAGCAGTTCAGCTTGTCCCTCCCCCCACTGCCGTGTGCTGCTCCTGCTCTCTGCCTTGGAGCTGCTCCCCGAGCCTCCTGCTTGCTGTGAAGGGGGGGAGAAGAAGGGGGCTAATGTCAGGGTGTCCCCCTCCCCCTTGCTCCTTCACCCTGCTTACCCCATCTCCATAGAGCAGGGGGGACACATGACAGGGCTCAGGACGGAGGGAGCTTCCTGGCAGCAGCTGCGGTCTCAGCTTGCTGATTAACTTAACAAGGCAGTGTACTTGAGAGTGGGTCAGCGTACTGAAAGGGGAAATGCGCATCTCTCTCTCTCTCTCTCTCACACACACAGGGTGTGTGTCTCTGTCTCTGTCTGCCATGCTGTCTCCCCTCCCTCCATTCCTGCTGCCTTGTAGAGTGTGAGGCTACATTAACAATGAGTTAACCCCTTGAAGGCTCAGCCGAGTGCTAGTTCATCATTTAGCAGTAAGGCATTCCCTGGGAAATATCCCACCCTCTGACTCCACCACCTCAACCAAGCTTCACAATCATCACTGTGTAAGTATTAAATTGTTTGTTTAAAACTTATACTGTGTGTGTGTGTGTGTGTGTGTGTTTATATATTCTTTTGTCTGGCAAAAAAAAAATTCCCTAGAACCCCCCCATTTACATTAATTCTTATGGGGAAATTGGATTTGCTTAACATCGTTGTACTTAAGGTCGCATTTTTCAGGACCAGAACTCCAACGTTGAGCGAGGAGTTCCTGTACAGACCTCTCTTATATTTGCCCTCAATAGTCCCTTTCCTGAAACGAACAGCCCTCATCTTTTTAGTTTCTCCTCTAATGGGAGCCATTCCATATCCTGGGTCATCTTTGTCGCCCTTCTCTGAACCTTTTCCCGTTCCATTGTCTCCTTTCAGAGATGGACACAATATTCAAGGTGTGGGCGCACCAGGGGTTTATGGAGTGGCATTCTGATATTTTCTATTCCTTGCCTAATAATTCCTAAGATACTGCTGTGCATTGAGCAGAGGTCTTCAGAGAACTATCCACAGTGACTCCAAGATCTCTTTCTTGAGTGGTAACAGCTAATTTAGAACCAATCGTTGTATTTGTATAGTTGGGGTTATTGTTTCCTAGTGTGCATTACTCTGCATTTATCAACATTGAATTTCATCTGCCATTTTGTTGTCCAGTCACCCAGTTTTGTGAGATTCCCCCTGTAACTCCTTGCTTTAGACTTAACGATCTTGAACAATTTTGTATCATCTGCCAACTTTGATACTTCCGTATTTACCCCCTTTTCCAGATCATTAATTAATATGTTGAACGGCACAGGCCCCAGTACAGATCCTTGGTTGATCCTGCTGTTCACGTCTCTCCTTTGTGAAAACTGACCATATATTCCTATCCTTTGTTTCCTGTCTTTCAATCAGTTACTGATCCATGAGAGGACGTCCCTTCTTATCCCATGGCTTAGTTTCCTTAAGAGCCTTTGGTGAGGGACTTTGTCAAAGGCTTTCTGAAAATTCAGAATACGCTATGGACTGGATCACCTTATCCACATGCTTGTTGACTCCCTCAAAGAATTCTAATAGATTGGTGAAACATGACTTTCCTTTACAAAATCCATATTGACGCTTCCCCAACAAATCATGTTTATCTTAGAATTCTGTTCTTTATAATAGCTTCTATCAATTTTCTCAGTACTGAAGTTAGGTTCACTGGCCTGTAATTGCCAAGACTGCCTCTGGAGACCTTTTTAAAAATTGGCATTACATTAGCTACCTTCCAGTCATCTGGCACAGAGGCTGGTTTCACTGATAGTAGTTCTTCAGTTTCATGTTTGAATTCCTTCAAATCTCTGGGTGAATATCATCTGGACTGCATACTAGAGGAAAATTTGACATAATGGGTGAGCAGTCAAATAGCTTTTATTTAAAAAAAAACATTCTTTTTCATTTCCTTTCCTCTTTATTTTGCAGCTGAAAAACATCCCTTCTGTGCACCTGCCTACCTACCTCCTGCTAGTCACAGAACAATTCTTGGGTAAAATCAGCACTGCGTCGACATCTGAATGTGAACCAATTTCCCAGCAGGAGCCTTGTGTTGACATCTAGGAAAGGTCAACAAGTGAGCACAACTGAACAAAGTGTACCACTGATTCGGCATCACTTTAAAGTTGAAATGGACCCAAACCGAACACCCCTAAGCTTTGAGTTCAGGAAGGTATTCAAAACCTGAACACAGAGCAGGTTCTGATTACAGAATGGACCAAGCTAAATCTTTTGGTCTGACCATCCCTGAACTCGGAAGTGTTTGAAATCTGTATCAGGAGCAGAATTTTGCTGTTTGGGCCCATCTCTACCTTAAACAGTTTCTCCTGACTTATAGTATCAGCAATCCATATCAATTAGCCTGACATTTATAAATTATTCCTCACCTGGCCCCAAAAATCTAACTAGCGTCAAGCTGAACTGGGAGTGAGAAGAGGGCTTAAGTTGGTATCACAATTCTGGTTTCCTCTCGCCACTCCAAAAAGAAAGGAGTTTTCAGCACAGAAACCAAATGTGCACGTTGCTTTTCTCCTCAAATCAAATGCAGTGACCTGTAAAGGTACTGACTGCAGCTCCCTGCACTGTTCCTGCCCTACAGAATACTCTTCAACTTCTCCAATCAGAGTCCCTCCTGAGTAGTGGATTTATCAATGGAAGAAATTCAGTGTCTGTTTTATTACTGTATAGCTAATAGCCATATAGTTACTGATTGCGTGGGGTCATATTCAACCATTCTTTTTTCCAGGGTCCTAGGAAGTGTCTAAAAGCAAAGCAGTAACCTAACCAGATTTTGCAAGGTGATGTCTTGCAACAGTCTTTTCAAACTGCCAGAACACCATCACCAAGGATTGGTGGTGTCCCTAAATCTTCTTATGTCAAGCCAAGTGCATGTGGTGATAAAACAGTCAAAGACAGCTTGACCTAGACAGCCCACAGATGCAGGTTTTGTTTCAGCTATCAATCAAGATCTGCAGCAGTGAAACTGGCCTTGGATCATCATCCCAGCAGACCAGAGTGGAAACCCTGTGTTCAGTAGAAGAGTACTGGATGTTTCTCTGTAGCACCCACTGCTGGTTAATTTAGAGACTGGAACTGTCATTAGATCGAAAGAGAAGGATATGCAGAGCAGGTTCTTCATCAGCTGTGATTGCAGTGATCAGTTACTGGAAGAGGCAGATGTGTGCAAAGAGCTTGAAAAAAATACTTTGCCCATTTAATAGAGTTTTTATTTAATCTTCCTTTGTCACCTGTTAGTATCTGAGTACCTCACAACCTCCATGTACCCTCACAACAGCCCTGTGATGTGGGGAAGTACAACTATCCCCATTTTACAGATGTGGAAACTGAAACACAGAGAGGCTAAGAGACTTGTTCAAGGTCACACAAGAAGCGTGTGACAGGGCCAGGAATAGGAGCCAGATCTCAGATTTCTAGTTGAGTGCCTTAATGAAAAGGCAGTCTTCTTTCGCTTGTATGTATGTTGTGTAATTAGCCACATAGCTTCCCAAACTGGGGAATACATATGCAAATATGTATTCACACAAGTGTTTGTGTGGCCCTTATGAAAGCTCTCTGTGGGCTTGTATCATCCCATCACTTAATATAAACAGCTAATTATGAATAGCAAATAATCAAAACAATAGTTACAGCAAATAGTTTGCAATCTACCCATAGAATAAAATATATTCCCATTCATCATTCACCTAATCTGAATAATGAACAAATATGTTAAAATCAAAGTCAGTTTGCAGATAATTTGCAAACTGAAAAAAGGACTACATTCTTCCTACAATTTTTTCATTACAAATAGTTCATCCAGCTCCAGTCATGAATTCTAGTATCAGCTCTGCCACAGACTTACTGTGAGACTTTGGAGAAGTCACTTGGACCAGATTTTTTAAGGTATTTAGGCACCTGAAGATTCAAACAGGCACCTAGTGGGATTTCCAGAAGGGAGTTAGACACCTAGACGCTAGTTACACATCCACTAGGCTCCCATTTGCAGCTTTAGGTGCCTAAATATATTTTAAAATCTGGCCCTTCATCTCTTTGCCTCAGGACCCCATCTCTACAATGAGGATTATCATACTTCCCTGCCGCCCAAGGGTGTTGTGGGAATTAATTAGTCAATGTTTGTAAAGTGCTCTGAGCATGTACTGTAAAGCTGCTATTCAAGTTGTAAGTATTCAGCAGGTCGAGGTTTGCTCAGAAATTCTTGAGCCTTAGAAAAACTCTCAAGGAACCTGATCTGAGTTTCGACTGTCAGAAAACCTGAAACCAGCTGAGATTTGCCTGGTCTCAGGTTTCTCTGAGCATTGAGCACAGCTCTAATAGTGATCCCTTCTGATTTATGCTCTCTTTTCTTCAGTCTTCAATCTGCTTTCTAACTGCTGCTAGACATGAACAGACAGCTTTCTGCTTTTGCCCTAAGCTAGAATATTGATTGCTCAATTTCCCCCCTCCCCCCCCGCCAGCCCCGCACACAGTTATATGTGTATTTAAACTAAGTTCAGTGACACTCATTTAGGAAATGTAAATACAATTGCTTTCTTAGCATATGCTTGGCAAAACTCCCTTAATCTCCCTCGTACAGAAAAATACTGGTGCCAAATTTACAAAACACATTACCAACATTTCTATCTGCACTCAACACTGTAATTCAAAACCAAATTCTGAATAGAATTTATATCATCCCAAACTTTTCAACATGGTGTAAATCAGACGGGAACTCCTGCAGAAGGAGGAGTGGTTCCACTGGAGATTTCAATCATATTAGGAGGGACTGGCCCATTGTCGGGATATGCTAAGAACATAAGAATGGCCATAATAGGTCAGACCAGTAGTTCATCTAGCTCAGTATGCTGTCTTCTGACAGTGGCCAATGTCAATGCTTCAGAGGGAGTAAACAGGACAGGGCAATTTAATCAAATGATCCATCATTTGTGGATGACACTAAGCTGTGGGGGAGAGGTAGATACGCTGGAGGGTAGGGATAGGGTCCTGAGTGACCTAGACAAATTGGAGGATGGACTAAAAGAAATCTGATGAGGGTCAACAAGGACAAGTGCAGAGTCCTGCACTTAGGACAGAAGAATCCCATGCACTGCTACAGGCTGGAGACCGACTGGGTAAGCCGCAGTTCTGTCGAAAAGGACCTGGGGATTACAGTGGACAAGATGCTGGATATGAGTCAACAGTGTGCCCTTGTTGCCAAGAAGGCTAATAGCATATTGGGCTGCATTAGTAGGAGCATTGCCAGCAGATCAAGGGAAGTGATTATTCCCCTCTATTCGGCACTGGTGAGGCAACATATGGAGTATTGCGTCCAGTCTTGGGCCCCCCACTGCAGAAAGGATGTGAACAAATTGGAGAGAGTCTAGCGGAGGACAACAAAAATGATTAGGGGGCTGGGGCACATGACTTATGAGGAGAGGCTGAGGGAACTGGGCTTATTTAGTCTGCAGAAGAGAAGAGTGAGGGGGGATTTGATCGCAGCCATCAACTACCTGAAGGGGGGTTCCAAAGAGGATGGAGCTAGGCTGTTCTCAGTTGACAGAACAAGGAGTAATGGTCTCAAGTTGCAGTGGAGGAGGTCTAGGTTGAATATTAGGGAAAACTATTTTGCTAGGAGGGTGGTGAAGCACTAGAATGGGTTACCTAGGTAGGGGAATCTCCATCCTTAGAGGTTTTTAAGGCCCAGCTTGACAAAGTCCTGGCTGGGATGATTTAGTAGGGGTTAGTCCTGCTTTGAGCAGGGGGTTGGAATAGATGGCCTCCTGAGGTCTCTTCCAACCCTAATATTCTGTCATCCAGTCCCAGCTTCTGTAAGTCAGAGGTTTAGGGACACCCAGAACATCGGGTTGCATCCCTGCCCATCTTGGCTAATAGCCACTGATGGATCTACCCTCCCAGAACTTGTCTAATTCGTTTTTCAATCCAGTTACACTTTTGGCCTTCACAACATCCCCTGGCAACAAGTTCCACAGGTTGATTTTACCTTGTGTAAAGTAGTACTTCCTTTGGTTTGTTTTAAACCTGTTTCCTATTAATTTCATTGGGTGAACCCGGGTTCTTAACTTATGTGAAGGGGGAAATAACCCTTCCTTATTCACTTTCTCCACACCATTCATGATTTTATAAACCTCTTTCATATCCCCCCTTAGTTGTCTCTTTTCCAAGCTGAATAGTCCGAGTCATTTTTGTCTCTCCTTATATGAAAGCTGTTCCATACCCCTAATCATTTTTGTTGCCCTTCTCTGTACCTTGTCCATCTCCAATATATCGTTTTTGTGATGGGGCAACCAGAACTCTATGCAGTACTCAAGGTATGGGCGTACTATGGATTTATATAGTGGCAGATAATAAGAGTGAATAGTATAGTATCTCTTTCCTAATGGTTCCTAACATTCTGTTAACTTTTTTGACTGCCACTGTACATTGAGAGGACGTTTTCAGAGATTTATCCACAGTGACTCCAAGGTCACTTTCCTGAGTGGCAATAGCTAATTTAGATCTCATCATTTGGTATCTATAGTTAGGATTATGTTTTCCAACGTGCATTACTTTGCATTTATCAACATTGAATTTCATCTGCCATTTTGTTGCCCAGTCACCCAGTTTTGTGAGATTCCCTTGTAACTCTTGGGACTCCACTATCTTGAGTGATTTTGTATCATCTGCAAATGTTGCCACCTCCCTGTTCACCCCTTTTTCCAGATCATTGATGAACATGTTGAACAGCACTGGTCTCAGTGCAGACCCCTGGGGGACACCAGCATTTACCGCTCTCCATTGTGAAAATGGAGCATTTATTCTTACCAGAGGCGGATTACTGTTTTGTGGGATCCTGGGCCAGAGCAAGTGGGGGCCCCTCCCCCACCACTTCCGCCTGCAGTGTCTCCCCCCTCACACACACACACATTCCTGGGGAAATAGGGTCCAGGCGCAGGGGCTTGCCCTACTCTTCCCCCTCCCCACCCCCGGAAGCAGTCCTCCTCTGGAGCGGGTTGGGATGCAGGGGCTTTCAGACGGAGTGCCGGGCGGGCGGAGAGGGTCAGGACATGGGGGTGCCCATTTTTCTGGGGCCCCCCAATTGGCTGGGGGCCCTGGGCATGGGCCCAGTGGCTAATCTGCCACTGATTCTTACCTTTTATTTCCTCTCTTTTAACCAGTTACTGATCCATGAGAGGACCTTCCCTGTTATCCCATGACTGCTTACTTGCTTAAAAGCCTTTGGTGAGGGATCTTGTCAAAGGCTTTCTGAAAGTCCAAGTACACTTTGATGGTTTGGAGACAAAGGTTTTTCTGCACTGTTCTATTTAATGTGAGCTTTTCTTTAGAGGATAAACTTCTCAAAGGGGAAGGAGATCATGCTTCCAGGTTCCACAGGTACAGTTCCTTCTACATACATCTTTAACCCTTGTGCCTGTTTCCCTGGCACCAACCACCTTTGTCCCTGGACCTGCAGAAGGCATTCAAATGAGCTATTTGGGCACATAAGCCAACCTGAGCAGCAAAGCATGGAACTGAGTGTCATCTCTTAGCTGGGCCCATGGAAAATGGTTCCCAGAATGATGGTAATCCTGCACAGAATGCAGGCTATGCTTACACAACGTAACAATGCTATCTATAGTAAGACAGATATTGACATCTGAGTTTTAGTCCAGAAACCGTGCTTGTATCTCTCTCCATTTACATTAGTGCACCTTTGAAAATCAGAGTTAAGAAAGTGAACTTTTCTTTAAATGATCTCAAACAATATAATGCAACCAGCCTGATACCACTTTATGGCTTTTAAAAGAAATAATGTATCATGTATAATCAAAAACGATGAGATAAGGTGTTCTTGTGAATAGACTTACAGATATATGCAGACTATGGGCTTGGTTTTCAGCGGTGCTGGGCACCAACAGCTGCCATTGGTTGATCAGGCCTTATGTATATAGATACTCTAGCCCTTGATTTTGTGCGTGTAATCTGGTCCTAATCCAAAACCCATCAAAGTCAATGGGAACCTTTCAGGAGTTGATTCAAGCCTTTTGTGCGCACAATTACTTGTTGATGGAATTTTGCATCTGCATTTGAGAGTTAAACTCAGTGTATATCATTTTAATTTCTAACTAGATGACCGCACCTACAAATCAGGGACTTAGGCTCTGTCTACACTACACAGCTTTTAGCGACATGGCCGTGTCACTACAAGTCGGGCAGTGTAAACGCTTTTTGTCAGCACTTTTGCCAGCAAAATACTTCCACCCCCTACAAGCAGGGTTCACGCTGTCGACAGGAGAGCCCTTCCGCCGACAACACGGGCATTCACACAGGCACTTGCCGCAGCAAAAGACTTTTGTCTTTCGGCGGGAGGGGGCTTTTTTAAGCATCTGTGAACGACAAAAGTTTTGTCATTCAATTGGCAGTGCAGACAAAGTCTTAGAGATCTCAATGAACTCAGCTGTGCCCCAAAATAATGGCAAATCCAATTCACAAGTGAAAAAACTAAGGCCAGCTTTTCAAAATGATCCCACACTGCACCCTGTAATTAATATATGCATTTCACTTACACTTTTCTGTTGTGCATAAATATGCAAGAAGTAGAACAGAGGGAAGTCTGGTATTTTACAACATGATAGAAGACAGAGCATACACAAAGTGGTACACTAGCTTAGAAAGCTTCACAAATCAGGTGGGTATCCTATTCCTTGTGATTTATTGTTAGACCAATTCAAATAGACACCAGAACTTCGCTTTCAGGAGTTAATTTGCTCCTGCTGCTTATTCCTTAGCTGGTGTCATTCTTAGCATCAAAATTTCCAAAGCAACCAATCATGCTCGCACTAATTAAACACAATGGGCCTGATTCTGATCTCATTTATGTCAGTGTAAAATGGGATTAACTCTGCTGACATAAAAAAGTAACGCAGTGCAAGTTACATCTCAGGCCCTACGCTATGGCCAAGATTTTCAAAAGTAACTAAAAATTATTCATATCTCCATTTTTTTTAGTGCCGAACTTGAACCACCTTAAATTGGCCTGGTCTTCAGACAGGGCCAAGCACTCATCATCTGAAAATCAACCCCTTTTATGTTTCTTGAGTTGGGCATCCAAAAATCAAGGCAACCAAAATCAGTAGTCACTTTTTTAAATCTACACCATATATGATTACAAGCAAAGAACAGCCAGCTTGGACACCTAATACTGAAGCCTCTGAACAACAGAGTTTATGGGCCTCATTCTGACCTTCCTACCAGAGTTTCTCATGTTCACACAAGTATAGGTAAGATTATTCATAGATGTTTAAGGCCATTAAGATCATCCAATTTGATTGCTTAAATAGCACAAGCCATACAACTTCACCTGATGGTTCAAGATCAAGAACAGGACCTGTTTTCATGCAAATATTTCTATGGAGAAAAACTGAAGAGAACACAAAATTGTAAAACACATCTGAATAGAATGTTCTTTAAACTTTCCCATGAAGTATCAGGGATTCTTTAAGATGATATAAAAAGTTCAGTGACTCTTTATGATCATTCCCTAGCAACAGGTTCTAGTCTACAGATGAACAGCTCTTGATTGGGGGAGGGGGGGGGGAGATATGTGCACACCCTGCAAATCCCAACAGAGCACCTCTACTACAGTTAGCAAGCTGTCCCATCATGCATTATAGACTGATTGTGCTTCTATTCAAGTGCTACCACAAAAAAAAAAAATAATCAAGTGTGGTAGAAGGAATGTAGAGCTCTCAGCAGAGGGAGGTATTGACACAGTGTATAACTCCAGGATGGGGGAATCACTGACTTGACTGTTTCAGTGCTTTGATGCAGTCAGGAGCTATATTCTTATCCACCTCCTCCTGTCTTCATTAAATAAATAAATAAATAAGCAAGCTAGCTCTTGAAACAACTTTGCTGATGTTGTCTGCCTGCTTGCAGATGTTTGGTTTATATTACACTGGCAGTGAAAAGAAGGAAAAAAATGAGAGGGGAAAGGAAATAGAGATGTAAACTTTAAGGCCTTTGGTCACCAAAAATAGGCAGAGTAGCAGAAACTTGCCTAGTGTCCACGCTGCCAGTGCAACAGCACAGGGCAAAGTTACATAATATTTTCCACATTTATTTCAAGCAGGGCTACTAGCCAGCTTACTATTGTTCTTGGGAAGGCAGGGGAAGGCGGTTTGATTCTCTACGTTTTGCTATAAGATGAGGGAGAAATTCAAATGTATTGTAAAGAAATGTGTGTGTGATTACAGCTCACCCAACAGTCTTTGCTTTCACCTCCTTCATAATTTACTTTTAAAGGGCTACAGACAGCCGCCACAGCACAATCCGGATTGGGTAGTGTTTTACCTTCTACCTCCTGGTATAAAATTGCTAACTTTTAAAACCATCTTTTCTTCTTCTTCTTCTCCTTTTTTACAGTGCTGACATGTACCAATTTGGAAAACATTTACCCTTCAGAAAACTATCTACCATATATACGCAAAACATGTACAATAAAAGAAAGATGCTTGAAAAGGAGGCATCAGGAGCTATTTCAATTAGTGCAGTAAGGAGACACTCTTTTGTCCAAAAATAGAAATTCTGAAGAAAAAAGGTTTACACAAATTTCGTAGACAAATGTTTTCACATTTTGTTTTTTTTAATTTAATAAAAACTGCTTGTTTAAATTAGAAATGCGCTGAAATCTCAGATGTCCATCTGAACTTTGCCATAATTCTGGGTTACTTTGATCTAGGATTAGGGTGACCTAACATCCCATGTTTTAAGGGACACCAGTCATTTGCTGTCTAACTGCCTGTGACCCATACCCAATATGGAGTTACTACAAAGGAAACGATTAAAAAAAAAGTATGCTTTTCTGAAGTAAAAGTGCAAAGGATTAAATGTTTGATTTTGTACTATGAGTAAAGCATTATCTGCGGATGTCCCATGGAAATAAGTGTTGGCCACTATTTTTCATGGCGTTGTCCTTTATTTCCTTGAAATGTAGCTGGTCACCCTAGTTGGACTTACCTGTACATCTAGTTTAGATTTGATCATTGCATTTCAGGACTGCATCAGAATCAGCAGCAGGTGACACTGACTAGAAGAATGAATACAAACATAAAAGAAACCATTGGCCAACGTGGAGGACGTAAAAATGGGAAAAAAGAGCAAAGTCAAAAGTTGAAAGAAAACCTTTTGTTTAATAAAACTAAGGTGTTAGTAGTAAAACACAAGAAAGTATATATTCATACATTCATTTCCTGTGCATCCTACCTCACCTTTCTACCCCTCTGCCAAGGGCCACACATCATCTGGCCCTCTTGGCATATCTGAATGGGAACTATTACAGAAATGAGCTGAGACCAGCAAAAGTCAGACTGAAACCTTTCTATCTAGCATAGGGATTTCTAATGCATCAGTCAACATAGCATCAAAGTATCAATACCATATCATTTACCACTCAAACTAAACCTCCAAAGGGGACTACTCAGTACATAATGTTAAATAAACAAAGACAAAAGGATTCCAGCTGAACTCCAGCGTTTGTCATAATGTTAACCTGAGAAGTGAAGATTCTTTTAAGCCAGGACAGAGTTAAAACTCAAGCCCAGTTCATAAAACACGGCAGCGACATAAAGTGAAGTGTAAGGTATACACTTGATTGTGTGGGTTTTGTAATGTCTGTGGCAGTTCACTCTGATTCTCCAGACCACACTCTCTCCTTTCAGTGTCAGTCTCACCAATGGTTTACAGCTGTAGTTTATTGACCTTGTTTCAGTGAACTATTTTAATACTCCCATAAGGTAGTATTAATAGCTGCTTAAAAGTTGATTTTCCTCTCCAGAGCCAAGCTTCGTGGCAACCACTCAAATGTTATCTGAGGTGAGGTTTTCCCATTTCCACTTCCAAAATTTTCAGTCCCAGCATGGGGCGATTTCACTAGAGACAAAACAGTGAATTTCCTTTCATTTGTCCCAAGAAAAAGTTTTGTCCCCTTTTTTCCTACAAAAAGGAACTTAATTTTAAAATAGAAAGTGAACATAAATGGATTAACAATGGTCAATTGTGACCAAACAAAGACATGCTCAAACTTTGGAAGAGAGAATAAATATCCTGTTCATAAGCAATAAACTATCTGTAATACAATAAACAAGGTGATTATGTTCCATCACACAACTGTTACTGTGCATTCTTCATTGCTGTTTGGTGAGTTATTGTAATTGGATATTTAAGGATTAAACATTAAGAGTGACAAGAAGGAGGAAAGGAGAAGAGAAAGGAAAGCTGAGGGAGAGAGAAGAGGAAGACAGAAAAAGTGGATAAATGAAAATAAAGGTGTTTGAGAAGAGAGGTTGTTTTGGCAGCCCTGGAAGGATATTTAGACTAAATAGGTCACCATGAGGAAAAAGGCTATTAATGAATGATTGTGAAGTACTAGGATAATGAGAATCACATACGTACCTAGATAGAGAAAGGGACATTTGTGATTAAAATACACTTTGTAGCAGCTCCCAAGGGATTGAAGAATTCATCTCGACAAGGGTTCCAGAGACAACTCAAAAAAGTCTCACGTAAACAGGTAAATGTCTTTACCTATGTGTTAGAAACCTTACTAGAAGTGGGGGAAAAAAATCAAATCTCACTATTTATGCTCTGTGTTTAGAATTTTCATTTCTCACTGTTTAGGTAATGAAACTCAGCGAAGACTATTCCACTGTTGTATATAGTCATTTTCATGTTTCTCAGTGCTCTAATGTTTGGGTTTCCAACACTGCTGGGGAATGTCTATTTCTTTAAATATAACTGTTTTCATTAGTTAGTTGTTGTCATTGTGGGTTTTTGTTTTGGTTTGTTTGTTTGTTTGTTTTGGTTTTTTAATTGTGGAAACATTTAGTGCTGAAAGCTATTACAAAATTTAACTTATGGGCCAAATTTAAGTAAACAATGTCTTTAATTATTTCCCAGATTATTGTTGACAGTACCTCCTGCCTTCATTTATTGAAAGAAAAATGACCTTGGCCTTCCCAATGGTGTGGGAAAGTTCTTTTAAAGGGTGCACCTTGGTACTCAGGTTGTGTTTCTGTTATACATATTGTTATTATTATATCATAATATTGTTATAACAATTATCACTTACACAGCACCACAGATGTGCATGATACTCTAACAGCGATAAAACTGATAGACCCAAGAAGCTCCTAATTTACAGAACCAACCCTATCAGTTGGTAAGGGCCCTCAACTTCCATTGAAAAAGGGAGATGAGAGTACTCAGAGTCTTTCAGGCAACGAAGAGTGTGTGTGTATATACATACTCTGTGATGTACTGGAATAGGGGTGACTTCAGCGAGGCCTAATAGATGTTGATAGGCCAACAGAGTGAAGGGGAAAGTAATAAGTTAATAAGCAAGATTATAGACTCCCTGACAGAAGGGATGCTCAGAGGGCACAGCCACAACCAAGGTATGTGCAGTAGGGATGTTCAGGAGTTTTGATGCCTCCAGCATTTTGTAGAATGTTCTTAGTTTAGCTCAAAAGACCTTGCAGGAGTCTAACAATATCTGTTTAAGGTTTTGTTATGGGGTAAGGAAAAAGAGGGTACTGGAGATGAGTGAGACAGGGGACAAGCTCCCCAAGGGACTTAGGTGCCTAAAGCCCAGTTTTAGCTGCTATTGTGATCCACAAAACACCAGCTCAGCTGCCACCTAATTTTGTAGGTTCCTAACTCACTCAGCACCTTTATTTTGCTGAAAAAGTTCCCTACGTACCTAAGTTTCTGCCTCTGGACATTCACTCTTCTGTCTCAGGCAGGCATCCAGATGCCAATTTCTTGCCTAAGTCCCAGCATGATCCTCAGACCCGGTGAAGACAGGCATTCCTCTGCCTATTTCATCTGCAGGGCCCAATCCAGCAGGTGTGCTGGGCACACTAACTCCAGGCACAGAGGGCAGAAGAAAGGATGAGGCAGCCATAGCAGCAGCCTATCTCCTAAACTATGGGAGGCACCAGTTCAATTTTCCCCTCTGCCTGATGTTATAAGGTAGGCCACCACCTCGTCCTTAGCCATTTTGTGTGCAGTTAGGCATGTGCTGTCATTCTTGTAAGTAACCGCCTGGACACCCTTCCAGGAGCGGGGTTCCTCACTGTGGATCACAACCACACATGTACACCTCTCTCCCCAGCTTGGACTTAGGCATTGACCTCTCTGAGGGAGTGGGGCTTAGGAAACACCTCTCTCATTGGCATCTCCTATTGGCTAGTTCACCTAGCATGCTGGATTTGTGGATCCGAGGCTTAGGTGCCCATCTCCCCCCATGCATTGTACAGGGAGCCTAAGTGCCTAACCCAGAGTTTGTGGATTCCTAGACACCAGGGCACTGAAAAGTTAGGCATGGCAACACTCTGCATTGCCATGCCTTAGTCCCTTTGTGGATCTGGGCCGTGGTCTTTTTCACTCCTGGCATGATGGAAGGTGAGTGCCCTGCCTCTGCACTATGCTTCTAGCCTGAGCAAGCTCAGGAAGCAAGAGACTTGGACCAGTCAGACTCATTAAAGACCACTCCCATCTAAGTGAGAAAAAGAGTAGAATCCACTATGGGCAATACCATGCAGTGATCAGATGTTTGCTGTAGAAATATGACAGATAGATACTATCAGATTAGCGCAGTACCTCAGAACAACACATGTATGTTCCTGAGGCTACATTAAAGAACAAAACAGGGTAGGGACATTGACAAATATTTCACATTATTATAGATGACTAAATTTAGTTTATTAAACTTTCCTAGACTTTTCTTCATGCTCTGGGCCCTGCCCTTGGCATCAGCACGGCCACAACTTTCAATACCCAATTCACTTTCAGACGCACACATTTTAGTTTTCATTAAAAAATATAGTAAAGTCAGTAAATGTTTTATACTCACTTTGTTTTGCTCTTTTTTAAATTGAAAACCAAGAGTTAAAGCAAGTGCTATTGAAAGTTGCATCCACGTCGCCAGTCTCAGTTTCAAAACCATTTTTTTAATTTTAACCATAATATGTTTATTGTGGTAGATAGCAATCCTCCAGTCATCATAAAACATACCATAAAGACATCGCCACGTGCCTTAGAAATCAGCAGCTTTTATTTATGCCGACCCTCCATAAAAATCAAAGCCTCATTACAAAACCTCTTTCACTGTGTTTAGGTTGAAGAATTTTAGCTTGAACTTAATTTTGCAGCATCCAGAATTTTGCAGCACCTGTGCATTTGGTCTGTCCTCACAGAAGTTATCAACAGCCAGCCATTCTTCTGGTAGCATTTTTAAATGAAAGCAGACACAGGTCTACCTCTCAACTGTCTCTCTTTTTAAGGACTGGCATTCATTTTGCTCACAAAGCCTGCACATATTCGGTTTACCATCAATTTTATTGTTGTGAATTATTTCCATCGGAAATGAAAGAGCATGAAATTGATCACATAGAAAGAGTCGTTGTAGCCATGCTGTTCCCAGGACATTAGGGAGACAAGGTGGGTGAGGTAATATCTTCTATTAAACCAGCATCTGTTGATGAAAGAGAGTTTTCAAGCTATGTAGAGCTTTCGTTCTGTAGCTCCAAAGCTTGTCTCTTTCACCAACAGAAGTTGGTCCAATAAAAGATATTACCTCACCCGCCTTGTCTCTCTTATAGAAGGAATAAATCCCAATATCATTTTAAGTTTCCTACATGAATAATTATTCTGTGTCCTCCACTTTGGGTCTTTGTCACTCTTTCTGTGGGAGATCCTGACCAAAGGAGTGGTCAGCCAACTTGCTGGAAAGTAGATTGGAAAGGAAACTATCTTGAACACAAAGGCAGTAGCTTGTTTTGTTAAGTCTTAGCCTCTAGAAAGCATTTTTTTTATTTGCTTTTAACCATTTCTAACTCAAACCTTTATACCTGAACTCGCTTAAAATCTTGTCGCCTTTTGTTAAGAAAATTGTTTTGACTTTTAATCTAAGCCAACCCAGTGCTCAGTTTGATTTAAAGTGAATGTCAACTCCATTTAATGTGGCAAGCTGCTGAATACTGTATCTTTAAAGGAACAAGCAAACCTTAATATCTCCCTGAATGGCCCATTACAGCCCTGGACATTGCAGAGCACACAACGTTGGGAAAATCTGGGACTCAGGGGTGCCGGGGTCCTCTTGCTAGGTGTAACTGAGGCCAGAGTGTGGCACTGGTATAACAAGCAGGCTGCTGGAATCAGAATTGCTGCACCAGAGCTGCTTAAGACTGACACACCATGCATACCCGTATGCTGGCTGGACGCATCCAGACAAGAGAGCTATGGCAGCAGAGGCACTCAGGGTTACAGGGCAGGCAGTGACACAACCCCTAACTGGTCTGGATTGTACCCCAGAACACAACGATGGCCTATGAGGATGGGTATCTCAGGAACAAAACTGCTCTCGCCAGATGGAAACAGCTCATGAGATTTTGGTGTCTTTGAACCCACATGTCACTCCAGCTTCAAATCTAGACCTTAGGCAACATCCAATTCAGAGCCAAATCTGGATACTAGTGTTGCCTCTGTCCTGACCTGGAAAGATCATCTTCAGGGAGGAGAAGGGAGTTCAGTTTCCAGGACAAATTCAGAGGTGAGTCTAAGCTGTCTAAGGGAGTCAAGGTTGGGTGTGAGCTGCTCCTTCTTATGACTCCTCTCTGCAGGTGGTGACATCACTCTAGGACAGCAGTTCTCAAACTAGAATCCTGGGACCCCCAGGGGTCCTTAGAGACTGCACAGGGGGTCTTCAAACTTCCAACCCTCATACCAAGGATAGATAGGCTCTGCAGTAAGAAGCAGGCACACCCCTTTCACTGGTATCTGTAAGTATTCTTATACTCTTTTTCTTAAAGCATTACTAACCAGATGTGTTTATATGAAGTACACATGTACCTTTGCCAATCAGTTTCTCAGGTGGGGGTCTGTGATTAACATTGCATTTGAAAAGGAATCAGTCACAAAAAAAAAGTTTGACAACCTCTGCTCCAGGGCCACATCGTGACTGGGCCCTGTGTGGGTGTACAGGGGAGGAATCAAGGACCCTTCTTCCCTTTGTGTACCTCTTAACGGGCCCCTATGGGCACACATTGCCTCAAAGGGAAAAGAGGCAATGTACCATGCCAGTTCACAGGTCAAGCCAGCCACACCATTGAAAAGATATTGTGTATCTCTACCCCTTCCACTTCCCCACACACTGGGCCGTTCTGCAAACGATTATGCGTCCCTGCAGCATAGCATCCCCCCTCACCCCTTAATCAGGCCCAAACTAGCCTTAGGCTCACATCCATTTATGACACATAAATTATACAACCATATACATCACCTCTGAATTGGGCCCACTGTGTCTGATGGAGTCTAACTCGTGTGCTGAGGGGCCAGAAGAGAGGAATGTAGCAGGAAAAACAACTGACAACAGAATAAAAGTGTAAGTTAAAGCAGACAACTTCTGCTCTAACTTACATTTCCCATCATTTCTTCATCTGTAAAAGCACTCCAGTTTAGACTCCCTTACACCAGGCTAAGGGCTGATGGATTTCATGCAGTTAACACCAGAAGAGATTATGTTCAAAAAGCTATTGGCCTTTTTAAAAAACAAAACAAAAAACAAAAAAAAGAGAGAGAAATCTGAATGTTTGTTGTTCTTCACATCCATGCAATTGTGTTGTCAGAAGAAACTAAAAAAATTGAATTTTAAAAATATTGTGCCATACTCCACACTTTAATGTAATAAAAAGTTGGTCGAAAATTATTCATGATTTACTTTTTGCTGCTGATTTACACTCTACAAGTGCTTGATAAAGCGCAAAGAAAGAACAGAATCCCTCTCCCAGAGAGTAGACATTCTAGGGCCCCATCTCAATTACATTAACAGCCACATCAGGGAACTCAAGTACATTTCTGTCCTGCAATACAGTTAAAACCCAATTGCTTCTTGTCGCGTAGACGAGATCTTGCCATTCTCCTACACCAACCAAGAGACCCGGACAGTTGGGTTGTATCATAGTATTGGGGAGGGAACATAAAACATGGTTAGGCCCTATCTGCACTAAAGATGGAACCATATTTTCAACATGTCAGATTGTGACAGCGTTGTAGTCAGGTTCTCTGACTCGGTTCTTATTATGACTAAGATGAGTGGTAACAGGCACGAGCAGGAGTACAGAATAATGCCATGTACAAATTAAACACAGAGGACCCGATCTTCCTGTCACTTACACTGATGTAAATCATGAGTCAGCAGAGCCACCGCAGTGTGATGTTGGCTGCATTACACCACAGTAGAACTAGTGCAAATGAGAGGGGAATCGGGCCCCCAATGTCTAGTGGATGTTACAGCCAGAGACAGAAGGTGTCAAAATAGGGCAAAGTGCAAAAAAAAAAAAAAAAAAAAAAAAAACAACATGAGCAAAACCCAGCAGCATCTCAGGAGTAGTCAATAGCACACTTCTAGTATATTAATTGTCCAACTTGTGGAGGTCCAATTTCCACCCACCTACACCCCTACTCACAGATCCAGTTAGACTCAGTGGTATTAAGAGTGGCTCTTATCCTGTCTGCTCCAGTCCAGAGAAGGCTGCACCATCTATCTCTGTTCTGATCTAGAGCTACCTAGTCCACTGTGAAGTTGGCTGTGTGCTTCCACCACCTGGGCGGGGGGGGCGAAGTCATCTCCACACCACCACTGCGAGTCCCATCAGGCCTTGCTGTATCTAATGACCCTGCTGGACCAATGAACTCTGCCAATTCCTTCACATTCTCTGAGTGAGGAAGCCAGAGCAAAAGAAAACCCATGGACAGAGGCCCTCAGACAGAACCTTCTGTGCTCTCCTTATTGAGCTTGAATCCTATTTCCAAACCAGAGTCCACTGCCTGTAGAGTCAGCGGAACTCACTCACTCCAGGGAATATCCTGCTCAAGTCCTAGGCCCTTTCAGGAGTACAGTCACATTAACAATCAATTATTATCATTTATACCAGGGGTGGCCAACCGGAGCCTGAGAAGGAACCAGAATTTACCAATGTACATTGCCAAAGAGCCACAGTAATACGTCAGCAACCCCCCGATCAGCTCCCCACCCTACTCCCAGCGCCTCCCACCCACCGGCAGCCCTGCCAATCAGCGACTCCCCCTCCCTCCCGGTCACCTGTTTCATGGCGTGAAGGAGGTTCGGGGGGGGGGGGGGGGCAAGGGCACTGCAGGCTCAAGGGAGGAGGCAGGAAGGGGTGGAGTGAGGGCAGGGCCTGTGGCAGAGCCAGGGGCTGAGCAGTGAGCCCCCCCCCCCCGGCACATGGGAAAGTTGGCACCTGTAGCTCCAGCCCCAGAGTTGGTGACTGTACAAGGAGCAGCCTATTAACTTCTGAAGAGCCGCATGTGGCTCCGGAGCCACAGGTTGGCCACCCCTGATTTATACTATCAAAACAGACAAATTCCAGCTAAAGCAACAAAACACTGTGGGTAAGCAACATAATAATATATGTACATGCGACTGGCTAGAGCTAGCTTTTCCCTTATATAGGGAGCACAGACTTCCATCCCTCTCAGCCTTCTAGCTCTGGGACTTCCGCATACATACAGATATAATATTTTCCCTAAGCATATATATAGCTCTGCTAACATACCTGATGGTCTTGTCCTCTAAACCTTTACAGAAAGCCAGCATTGTGACAAAGTACTGAAATCACTATAACTTTAGATAGCAGCAAGGGGATGAGGCAGGAAAAGATCTGCAGAAGACATGACTCTTATCGAGCAAAAGCTAACCAGAAAGAAATGCTGGGAAGGAAATGCACACCTGACAGAGAATGCTATGTGTCCTCATCAGAACCTGTGGGCAGCAATTCCTTTGTATATGGAGTCAGGCCCCTTGGAGAACAGCTATTATACATTGAGGTGGTGACCGAAATAAGTGTATTTCAGTTTGCATATACTCAACTCAGCTACGGAGATGAAGCAACCGTAGATGCTAATCATGCAATGTGCTTTAAGTGTGCTACAGATCAAGCCTCAGGTGCTAAAGGAACATAATGTACTCTAGAGCTAATCATCACATGCTGCCATTGGCTGTCTGCAGGTATCAGATGGAAACATCATACCACAGCTCAACCAAAGTTGCACCCATTCTTTCACAGCAACAGACACTTATGGCTCACAATCAGTATCAGTTATGTCCCCCAGTCAAAGAACAGGAGTGTGATCATCTTCCTGCACTTGCAAAGTGCCTTATCTAGAATGCATGCTTTGTTGTGGGTCCTGTAAGGCAACCTTAATTCTGGCATTTCCTAACTTTGCAACCTTAATAATGTTCTATTAATGTAGGGGGTTTTGTGTGTAATTTCCTAGGCTTTTAAAAAATGCAAACTAAAAAAACCAGAAATTCCCTCACGTGGTATCATACTGACACTCTTACAGTTCACTAGCAGGGTTGGCTCCTTTAGCTCTATCGCACAGGCTTCTGCCACTTCAGCTAACAGAGTAACTGATAGCAGTGGAGGGTTACCAGCCTCTGTGTGGACCAGCACTAGATGGGAGTGAGACACTTTGCCAGTGAGTTTCACAGATATCGGCTGACAACGGAGGAATGGTGAGACCCAGAAATCCTGGGTTCTAGTCTGGATTCTGGAGGGGACTGTGCTCTTCTGGACACAAACTTCTGCCTCTTCCCCCCAATGTTGATCCCTTCTGCCTATCTTGTCCAACCTGTCCCTGTTCAAGTCCTGCCTGTTCCCCACCCCTGGCTTCTCATTCCAGTCCCAGTGTCTTTGCACAGCCAGTCCTGGTCTTCCTACCTCCCAGTCCCACTCTTCCCATTGTTCCCGATCTTCTTACCCTCCCAGTCCCCGCCTATATCTCTGACTCCTTGTCTCCAGTCTCTTTTCCAGCCTAACCAAGACTTTCCCACTCCCAGCTCCTTGCCTGATTTCTGTCTCTTCCTGCTCCCAGCCTTCTGTACCCAGCCCCTGCCCCCATCTACATTTCCATCCCCACTGGCTCAGAGTCCCAATCTCCTGCCCTGGACTCCTCTTTGGTCTCAACATCACACACACATAGAGCCACAGAATGTGATCATAGAATATCAGGGTTGGAAGGGACCTCAGGAGGTCATCTAGTCCAACCCCCTGCTCAATGCAGGACCAATCCCCAAATTTTGCCCCAGAACCCTAAATGGCCCCCTCAAGGATTGAACTCGCAAGCCTGGGTTTAGCAGGCCAATGCTCAAACCACTGAGCCATCCCTCCCCCGTAATATATACACACGTACGTAACTACTTGTCTCAGTCTCTTTGTTTAACCAGTCTCAGTACTCCTCTGTGCCCAGAAATGTCTCCCTTCCTCCTACCCTCATCCTCAATGGTTTCCAGTCCCAGTCTCCCTTCCTGGCTCCGTGTCGGATCTCAGTATCCCCCATCCACTGGCTCCAGCCAAACCCAGGCTAAGCTTCCCAACAGAGAGTCTGGGCAGGGCGCTGTGAAGCTCTTGTTGTTATACACAGACAGTTGGAGCCAGATCCAGAATAAAGCAGATTTCTTGCAAGCATGGAGTGATGACTGAACACCACATGGTCTCAGGAGTAGCAAAGGAACTTGGAAAAGACACTGAGTGGTAGAATTGAGCAGTTAAAAGCCCCACCAGAATTTCAACTGTGGAAACGTGGAAAGCGAGTAGATAGATGTTTAAACAACATTTCTTGTACCTGCAAGCAAAAAGGAAGACATCCAGAAGATAGCCTTTTGTCTGACAGTAACCAGTTCTGAAGCACTGGATGTGTTTAACAGTTTTCAGTTGACTCAGACAGGAGTCCGCCAATGAAACTGTATTACAGAAATTTGAGCAATACTGCACTCCACGTAAAAATGAGACAAATTAGAGAGATGGCTGATGAGCATACAAAAAGAAGGTGAAACCACAGAACAGCGTGCGACTGATCTGAGGCTGAAAAGCCAATCTTTCTCTTTTGGGAGGCCATCAGAGACCCTGGTAAGACATGAGATTGTGATTGGCATCTGGAACAAAAAACTCAGTCTACTGGACAATTCAGAATTAACCCTTGACAAATCACTTAGAATTTGTCAAGCAAAGGAACTCCCCCAGTCCAGAATGAAGCTTATGAAGGGTGGAATGTGCTCTGACATTGTGGACATAAATAAGAATCCAAAATACTACAAGAAAAGAGATCTGAAGCAGAAAGGCTCAGAGCTCAAAGGTGGAGTCCAACAAAAAACAGCAAATGGGCCTGCAAACACCACAAGGCAAGACAATGCCCAGCACATAGGAAAAGATGCAAGAAAGGCAATGGATTACATCACTTTGCAAAAGTTTGTAAGCACCAGAAGAGTGTGTACAGCTTGAACAAAAAGCGTGATGATAGTACTACCAGCTGAGATCAGTTCTTCATCGGAGCACTGGACAACATTGCAACAGAAGATGATTGGACTATTAATCTGAATGCAAATGGGATGTTTATTACTTTTAAATTGGACACAGGTGCACAATGCAAGGAGTTGCCAGACACATGTTATTAGTGCGAATGGGAAAGCCACAGATATTGGAGGGTAACTGAGTAAAACCCAGGGCTTTCAGTGGTGAGGTTATGCCCTCTAAAGGCATATGTGAACTAAATATATGGGTAAATGACAACTTGGAAAAGATACAATTTGTAATAGTACCAGGGAAGAGTTCACACAATACTGAGTGAAAAGCATGTCAAGCCCTTGGTCTCATCAAGAGGGTGCACTCTTTGGAGAGGCAGGGGTGAAAACAATTGAGGACGAGTTTGAGGACATCTTCCAGGGGATAGGGAAGCTCTCAGAGCATGGGACAGAGCTGAAAGGCACAACCACCCCAAAATGCATGTCTCCCAAGGAAAATTCCCCTCACTCTATTGCAGAGGCTGAAACAGGGGCTGGAGAGGTTCCTTATTCTGAGAATCATAGAGAGCAGAGAAGAACCAACAGAGTGGGTACGCTCAGTCATTGTAGGAAAAAAGACAGAATCCTTCACTTATGTAAAAAAGGAATATTTTCCACTACCTACAAGGGGAGAAATTCTGGGGGATATGGCTGATGTCAAATATTTTTCTATGCTAGATGCATCACATTTGTGCGCATTCAATACCCCCTTTGGGAGACACAGTTTCCACAGATTGCCACCGGGGTTATGTTCAGCACCCAAGGTGTTTCACTGGAGAATACAATACATTCGAGGGAATAGAGGGTACTAAGGATTACTTGGGTGACATTCTGATGTGGGGAAAAACAGTAGAGGAGCATTGCCAGAGGCTCCACCAAGCAACTTTGGAAAGAACCAGAAGTGCTGGCCTAAAGCAAAAGGAACAAAATTTCTGTTGAACAGAAGTAATGTGCCTGTGAGGCAGGTTAACACGTCACGGTGAACAGACAGATTACAGGAAGGTTGAGGCCATCACCCACATGCCTGCCCCAACAGACAAGGAAAGGGTGAAAAGATTCCTTGGAGCGTTGAACGAAGTAGGGAAATTTGTGCCTAACATAGCCACCCAAACCAGCAATCTGAGAGAACTATACTGCAAACATGTCCAATGGACATGTGATGCCAGTCTTAATAAAGAGTCTCAGAACCATGGAGTTAATTAAAGAGACCCTAGTCCTGAAGCACTGTGATGGTAAGAGCAAAATTAAGTTGCCCACAGATACCGCCAAGGAGAGTATTGGTAAAATCCTCTTACAACAGTAATGTTCAAAACTGGAGACCAATGGCTTCTGAGTCACAGGTGCTAACAAAAACTAAGTGTCAATCTGCTCAAACAGAGAAAGGGGCTTTGGCCTTAGTCCACGGGTGTAAAACATTTCATGTCTTTATTTATGGGAGGCCTGTGTTAGCTGAAACTGACCATAAACCACTTACTGCCCAAAAGGGCCTGGCCAACCCGAAAGCCCCCCAAGTAATGAGGGGTGAGGGGTTCAGCTATAAATGAGAGCCCAGAGAAGACAGGCTCCCTGCTTTAAGTTCAGGTGCCTGACCCAGCCTGCAGCAATCTTGAGCTACAATTGCAGGGAAAGCCCCAGGCTAGAGTATACTCCACACAGAGAGAATCTTTGGAGATTTTAACTGTGATGCTCTAGCTGGTCTCTACAGAGCATGTGTGAACTGAGATTTTTCCAAGTCTTATAACTTGGCCAAATTTGGGATAATTTTCCCAAGGATGGCAAAAGGCACATCCCTGATGCAGTGAGCGTCCCCGTCCCAATTCATGGGGACACTAAAGCATCTTAAAGAAAAGGTTGCCAGAATTTTTTAACATGGGCAAAACACATTTTTTTTTACTAGTCTCATCCATGGAACTGACTGAACCATTTTAGCTGAAATTTTCTAAAAAACAAAGCAGCCTGAAGAAGACATCTGGCATGGAAAATTCCAGCCCCAGTAGTTAAGGTCTGGCAAAGTTATAAGCAGCTGAAAACAAGGTCTTATAATGGGAAATGTCAGGCATCTTTAATAACAGCACGGCCTATAATGTCTCTCCCACACACACACACAAATACTACTTCCTGTATAGAGAATGGCTATACATATATATATACACGAGAATAGCCACCTCTTCAGAAATAAGAAAGGGAAAAGTAAGAAAATCCATAAAAAAAGAAACTAAGAATACTTACCATCTGGAAGAGAGGGAGAGGCAGTAAGCAGAAGCCAGCTCCAAAATGGCTTCTTTACAGCTGCAGTTGCATATCTAAAAGGCCAGCCCCAGAAAATACAAGCAAAGCATACTGGGAAAAAGTTCTTCTAAGAAGGCAACTCTACACTAAGCGTTAGTAGTGACCAGGATTTGATCAAGGAAGGTGCTCCTACAGAGGGGACTACTTTTGTGTTGTGGGTATCACCAAGGGCCAGATTTTCACAATTAAGTGTCACAAAATGACTTGTTAGGTTCTGAGCACTGTCAAAAATCGGTCTCTTATATAGGTGCCTAAATGGGAGCTGGGCTCTTTGAAAATCTGGCCCTGAGTTCATTTGAAAAATCTATCCTGCATTATAATATATGCATATGAGAGACAGAGACAGGTAGGAAACACATGCTCAAGTGGTGAGGATCTGGCTGAATGAGTTTGCAAAGTCTGTAATGCTCACAGGTGGCAAAGGCACACATGTGTAAGGCAGGTCACTTCAAAGGAATGCAAAGCTTTATACCACTTCAGCCATGCATTCCATACACATCAGCTATTTAAGAAAACATCATTTTAGAAATATCTGCATTTAAAAAAAAAGGGGGGGGGGGGACGACTGTATTGTGTCCTTTTTACCTGTGCAGCCAGGATCTCTTACTACCATGCCCTGAGATCCTGTATTTCTGAGGGAGAGTGAAAATATAACTAATACATTTTAAAAACTTTAATTTTTACCTTATAATAGCTTTTCTATTGTAACCTTTCTGCCAGGTGGTGTTGACAGCAACAAGGGCTGGGTACCATATCTAAAAGTTCCTCTTAAAATTACAAAACAAAACGGGCTCAAGCCCCCACTCATAAATCTGAGAAAACTAAACACCACAGCTGGGCTCCTCTCCCCACTCAGGAGCACTGAATCTATGTCTAGTGTAGGGGGTGGAGGAAGCTTTTATCAGGGTGAGGGAACTGGGAAATCACAACTACAGTGACTCAAAGAATGTAAACAATAAGTAAACACCCACATCGGAGTATCTGGGTCATTGTCCTTTGCCTCAGTTTCCCACCTTGCGGTGTGAAAGTCCATGGAAGAATGTCCCTCTATCACACCACTCCTTCTTTCCCCCACTGCATCCCACTCACGATTTGTTGTCCAAGAACAGCGAAGTCACAAGATCCAGCTGTGCATTGAGGTGGGTTCACTCCCAGACCCTGGGGGTGGAGAGAGGTGAGTCCTGTCCTCTGCTGCCACTCATTGCTGCTGCCTCTGTCACTGCTGTGTCCTTGGTCAAGTCCAGTCCCACAGCATTACAACCACCTACCACAGCTATTAGTAATCACAGCTTTAGCTAGGATGCCATGTCTGGCGGTTCCACCATCTAGCCCAGGTCTTAGTGATTTCACAGGTCGTGAGGAACCTCATTACTACTATCTCCTCTATATTGTCTTTCACTAGAACAGTACCTCCCCATGAGAATGAAGGCTCAACCCATAAACCAGCTTATCAGTGACTTCAGCTCTAGTGATCACTTTGAAAAAAGACAAGGAGTCTCAAATGAGTCTGGTCTAGTCAGGTCTCTCTTTAGCTTCATCTCTACCCCACCCTTGGCTTTACTTCACTTCCTCCCGCTTACCAAGTGAAGTTAAAGTTAGAGTGACCCCCGCAATTAGGGCACATTAAGTCCAGTTCTGCCACTCCTTAGTCATTCAATACGAGTAACAACACTTCATTACCCCTGTATCCAAGACTTAAGTGAATTTTTATCCCAAACTGCCAGAACTGATAACTTTGGAAAAATAGGCATGCCTATTGATCATCTAGACAAAGTAGGTGTGTCAATGCAAATAGAGTCTGCTCCTCAGGTGTTTTTCCCCAGATGGCAGGAGTTTATTCAGACCACTGGCTTACATGATACCTTAAGGAGTTATAATCTTAACATCTGATACCTTGAGACATTCTATGGCTAGAAGCCAATGTTATGTGTCTCACTGGAAAGCTGGGAATCTCTCCTTTCTATTGGAAAAAGCCCTGTCATTTCTAATCCTGCAAGTTCCTGAGAGACCAGCCCTGAAATCTGTCACTGGTCTAGACTCGAGTAAAGTGCGTCCAGGGCATTGGACCAGTGTAGTTTAGGTAGGAACACTTCTCTGGCAGATGTATTTAGAGAATAAATGGTAGATAACTGTTTAGAATTTGGAATGTTTGAAATAGTCTCAGGGCACATGGATTAGTGGGCAGAGTGCAAGTGAGGCAGTCAAAGGCGCATGATAAATATAAGTTTTGGCCCTGCAATCTACTATATGGATATTACCAATGCATAAGTGCCTAGTATAAATAGATTAGATTGTCAGCGACAGGATATATAAACTTACACCCAAACACAAACTGTACAGGTTTTAAGCTATGCCCAAAACTTAAGGACATTTAGGCAGGCTTCACAGTAGCCGGAGCTGTAATGGGAGTTCTATCAGATTCTTCGTGGGGCTCTGGAAGAGTGGCATGCTCCTACACCTTTTTAAGGGTGTGAGTTGGCCTTCCCCACACTCTACCCTTCTCTTCCCTTTTCAGATGGCTACGTCAACATGCAGACCTATAGATGTCATTTGAGCTTTTGAATGCTCATTAGCTCTGAGAAACCAGACCCCCAAGGTCACAGCCTCCACTCCCAAGCCCCTGTGTGCCTCTCCCTTGTGCAAAAATGCAAGGACAGGGAGTTTCTTTGCATCCTCACTCTCCACCCCACCTCTCATACATTCACATAGAACCAGGCACAGGCTGACCTTATATCTCTAGATGTATTTTGTTGACTTAGTACATTCATAGTACAAATTGCATATATCTGTAAATATGCAATGCCATAAAAAGCTTGTTCTCAGCCCTTTTTCTGGAATGAAAAAAAAGTTGAAGATGCCTTGACTGATAACATTTAGCAGTTTTATCTATTGCTTTGCGCAAATCATGATTTGTTAAGTCTTGTGACATGCACGGAACAGCAAGTCGGCAGGATGCTGAAAGATATGCTCAGCATCAAAAATTTCCCTTGATGAATGTGGAGCAGTAGGGAGCCAGAAATTAAGCAAACAAGATGCTCAAAAATATTTTGCATCTAACAATTAAAAATACTCAAAGCCCCTAATGATTTTGCTTTTCCAGGCCACATTTTGCCTTTCGAGATACTCTGCAGCATCTCAACTGTATTTCATTCTTAAACATTCTGTAGCCATTGTATTCCAGATGGATACAATTTGACTCATTATTCATATCTCCATAACTGTTTTCTGTGGCTCTCTGGTAGCAAGCTGACAAGGAGAAATGAGGTACTTGCCCAGAGTGGAAGTCACAAAATTAACATGCGTATTTTGGCATTAAAAATGTCTTTGCAGAGAGTTCACCCTTAAAATCTGACAAGCAATTTGCCCATTGGATCTATTTCCAAAAGTCCTGTAAGGTGCTGAGTACCTCCTGCAAAGTGATCAGCAACCTCACCTGCGTTGATATGAAGAGGAGTTGCAGTTGCTTAGCAACCATTAGGATGGGACCAAGGTCAGTTTTTAGGACTTCTGACCACCCTAAGTAGATCCCTACCAAATTCACGGTCCATTTTGATAAATTTCATGATCAAAGGATCTTTAAAAGCTTAAATTTCACGGCTTCAAGTATTTAAATCTGAAATTTCATGATGTTATATCCGTGGGGGTCCCGACTGAAAAGAGGGTTGTGGGGGTGGTCAGAAGGCTACTTGGGGGGGATGCGGTATTGCCACCCTTATTTCTGTGCTGCTGCAGCCCTAACCATAAAGTATTGGCTTTTCTTACTACAGACCAGAATTTCAGTGCCTCTGTAAAACAGGCAGCTAACAGGAGCTTTTAGAACTATCACTGGCCAAAGGGAGACTGGCTCCCTTTTGATCCTGTAGTTCCATCCTATTCTCAATAGATACTTGTAGCACTTCATCTGCTGTAGAATCAGAGTGCCTTCCGATAGTGCATTAGCAACATGACTAATCTGTTATGTATGGTTTATTCTCTCTCTCGTCATCTCCTCAGGGAGGGAATCACATGTGCAGTGGATTGTAAGGTTGGTTTGGGTTTGTTTGGGGTGCAGGCTCTTACATATACTCTGATACACGTTTATATGAAGAGAAGGAAAAGTCAAGAAGAGCTCCTTGCACTTGGTGCAGAAGGTGGTGAGTCCTTAGTTCCTGGTCCTTAGTTCCTGGGGAAGTTCATTCCATAATCTCTTACTGATCCCTGGCCTCTCTTTCCCACCAGACAAGCTCTATCTTTATGATAATAAGTGCCATTGTGCCTGAGAAACAGAAATGCTGACCATGGCCTTCATCCCAGAGCTTTAGGTGATTTTTAGATGTCCTGGCCATAGCAGAGCAGTTACATATGGAACATGAGTCTCCCAGTTTACCTAGCTATGATCATTTGAAAAGTAAGGGCTACTGCTGATTGAATAAGTCTGCTTTAATATTAGGTCATCAACAGACAGAAACATCTGGCATAACCCATCATGTGAAGAGTTTGCTTTTCTCACACTCCCTCCAGTGCTGCAGAAAAGAAGGGAGAAGAAGTCCAGATCCATCTGACCAGTATATGCAAAAGGCACATGCTGTTGTCAAGTTAACTGCAGAGGAAAATGCTGTACCTTACAGGCCAAGTGAAGAAGCTACAGAACACGAAGAGGTGGCTAGATATCCTGCATGACTAGCTCTTTTTATCAAATGCATTTGAGGCATGTTGGGTGTTATACACATCATACTTTCAAGCCATGGTTTATGTAGCTGGTAAAGACACTAAAATAGCACATGCAAATTTCTTCCCCCCTCTCTCAAATCAAGACTCAAAGTTAATCCTAGGTTGGGAGATGCTTTGTGTCCACCTCCTAGACAGTTTATATTGCAGCCAGCACTGTAAGGGGCCAGAGCCTTACAGACCTCGTATGTAACATATCTCTTTCACACCATAGTGCAGAGGTGGGCAAACTATGGCCCGCGGGCCACATCCGGCCCGCGGGACCCTCTTGCCAGGCCCCTGAGCTCCTGGCCCAGGAGGCTAGCCCCCGGCCCCTCCCCCGCTGTCCCTTCTCCCCCACAGCCTCAGCACGCCGCGCCGCCGGTGCAACGCTCTGGGCGGCCGGGCAGCGCAGTTGCAGAGCCACGGCCTGAGCCGGTGCTCTGGGCTGCATGACTGTAGTGCCGCCAGCCACCGGTGCTCCAGGCAGCGCGGTAAGGGGGCAGGGGGGGTTGGATAGAGGGCAGGGGAGTTCGGGGATGTGGTCAGGGGTCGGGGATGTGGATAGGGGTTGGGGCAGTCAGAGGATGGGGAACAGGGGGATTGCATGGGGCAGGGGTCCCGGGGGGGCAGTCAGAAAGGAGAGGGGGGGTTGGATGGGGCGGCGGAGAGCAGTCAGGGGCAGGGGTTCCGGTGGCGGTCAGGGGACAGGGAGAAGGGGTGGTTGGATGGGGCAGGGATCCTGGGGGGCAAGTCAGGAATGAGAGCGGGGGTTGGATGGGGTAGCAGGGGGCAGTCAGGGGTGGGAGGTCTGGGGGTCGTCAGGGGACAGGGAGCAGGAGGTGGTGGATGGGGTAGGAGTTCCGGGGGGGCCGTCAGGGGATGGGGGGGGCGTTGGATGGTGCAGGAGTCCTGGGAGAGCCGTCAGGGGACGAGAAGCGTGGGGGACGGATAGGAGGTGGGGGCCGGGCCACACCTGGCTGTTTGGGGAGACACAGTCTCCCCTAACTGGCCCTCCATACAATTTTGGAAACCCGATGTGGCCCTCCGGCCAAAAAGTTTGCCCACCCCTGCCATAGTGTGTACTTTGCTTAGGCACTTAATGTGCACTGAAAACCATGTCAGACAGAGATATATAAGGGAGATATTGAAGCAAAAACATATGGAATGTCGCCTACCCTTAGCAAAATGTATGTTGGACAGGAAAATTTGTTGAACTAATGCATGAAGGGACAGAAGATGATGCATTCCATGTGGGGTTATGTTGTTGTTGTTGTTTCTAAGCCAATAGCAAAAAAAGAAACTAAGCAGCTATTTGCTGTAATAGAAAAAAATCCACCATTATCTGTGGCCTACAGACCCAATTACTTCAGAACAAAGCCTCTATAGCAGGGTAGTCAATGGGCGGACTGCAGGCCAAATCTGGACTGCCAGATACTTTTGAAAGGACCGCAAAAGCTTTTTATTTACTTATTATTATCATTATGGGGGGGGGATTATTTTCTCTGGAGTCTGGACCTTGACTATATATTGACCAAGAAATTTGGACCTTGACAAAAAAAAATTGACCACCCCTACATTATAATATGTCTCTTATGCCTCTTTAGACACTGCAAAGTATAATTTAGAGATGGGGCCAGGCCAAACCAAAAACCCAGTTGCAAAGACCCCTAGATTTTTGGGAAACTTGGACCTGCATCCATATCTAGCATAAAGTTATGGCAGCTGGGTGCTAAGCTCTGGATCCAGAGGCAATGCCTCATGCCTCAACAAAGGTAGGTATTATACTAGAATCTACTGAGTTTCCATTTCTACTATTTATAGATTGAATCAGTCCTGGTTTCTGATAGCCCATGTGCTAGCCATATTCTCTGTGAGTACACTCATTTGAAAATGATCTGTGTGAATCCCTTTTTCTCGGGTTCCCATAACAGCAGGATAGTACGACCTGCTGCTCTGCAAAAACCAATGGGGTGGTTGCCCAAGCTTGAAATACTCTGCTCTCCAGCTACAAGGTCTCTGTGTTGTAGGAGTAGGTGCATCCTTCTGTGCCAACAACCGAAGCAGCAGAGCTAGGACGCGGTGGTGAGCACCAAGCCATTAGTGCTGACTGGCGTTTTCCATTTTTAAAATGAAAACATTAGCCAAGTTATTTTTTTTTGAAGTACTATGCTTTTGGGCAGTGAGCAGAAGCTTTTCATGAGGTCTCAGACATAGCCAGGAACCCTGACAATAACACATTGTAGTGAAATAAACACTTTTGGTCCTACAGACCCAAGATAATTTGAATGGAAGTATCTTGAGGAAGGTCCATAACTTCCTGCTTTCTAAGGGGAACCGTTGTCTAGTGAAACCATAGGGTCTGGGAGCAAGGATCCCTTGACTTTATTCCTCAGTCTTCCACTGACATTCTGTGTCCACATACAAATGAGACAGAATCCCAGATGCAGGCAGACTTCTGTGCCTATTGAAGTCAATAGGACACCATAGGGGGCTCAAAGATCCAGCCTCATAGATCAGGACTTCAGCTGTAATCTCCTCAGAGTAGGGATCTGTCATTTTTTATTTGTCTGTAGAATGCCATGTACCCCGACTGATGTGCAGTAATTAAATAACAGCAGCATCTACAAAACTCTAGAGCCTAAGCTAGCTATAAAATCATCCCATAAAAATCCTCCACTGCCTCCAGTAAACATACAGAATGGATAACAGCTGGGACTCGATCCAATGAGCTACTGAGCACCTTCACCTCCCATTCGGTTAAACAGCTTCAGTGGCAGGGAAGGGTGCTCAGCACCTCACAGGGTCAGGCTCTTGGAAACATGACAAACCTTTGTTTTGTTACTATAATAAAAAAATGAAGAATTATTCAAGGTAAACAGTAATGACTACCATCTGTGATATACAAGCACAGACTGTGTGGAACCTGGAAGATGGAGCGTGTTAGAGGGATTGATTGATTGATTGATTGATTGATTGATTGATTGGTTGATTTACAGTGGCTTCCATTTTTGTGGGTGTGAGTGGTACTATTTAGACATTTGGAGCCAGATGTTCTAATGACCCCCCACTAGCTGGTTGTGCCCGCAAATCAGGCAAACACCCAAATCCTAACATTTTCACCTGAAATTAATTGAGAGTTCAAAACCACAGCCTTAAAAATAGAGAGGAGGCCAAGCACCCTTTCAAAATTTAGCCCAGAAGGTTCCCTCTTAGAAACCCCCCTTATCTGATGTTAAGTGAGACCAAATTTAGTAAGACTCTCTTCTATGCTATGTTTGAATAGAAGACCTTAACTTGCACTACATGCTGAGAATGAGTGAGCAGCTCTTATGCAGCATTTTATTTAATTGCCCGCAGTACCGAGGCGGACTTGGAGTGATTTCTCCTCTTCCCCTGTTGCCCTCCTATTAGCCTTTTAACTTGTAAGCCAAAGCGTTGCCCAAATCTTCGGTAGCACATTACTCAATAATTTGGGAGATTCTCAGTTATTGTTTTTAAAAGTTCATTTCATGTAGGGGAAATCCATTGCTCTCCCTGCTCCACCTAATCACCCCATTCACACCCCGTCCTCTGCACAGATTGTGGAGTAGTTACTCCACATTCTGCCTGTCTGTATATCCCCCACAGTTCCAGATAGATATTTTATTCCTTTTCGCATCCTGTCCTACCCTGTTGTGTTGCTGCACACTGTTTACCAGTTTCCGCATTCCACCTTGTAGGTGTGAAGAATTTCTCCCAGGGTCAGTAAGTGATTCTGGTTTGTTCAGTACTTTTAGAATAAAAAGCTTTATAAATAAACATGTCAGATGTTATGTTAGAATCCTCGTGATGATCCTGAGGTACAGAAACAGATGTATCTTTTATATGTAATTTAACTTTGTGGATAAAAGGCCATGTGCTCATTTGGTGTAAATTGGCAGAAAATCTGGCCCAAAAATTATATACGAAAACAAAAATGATCACAATCCATGTCTGGGATGGAGGGGGAGAGTTAATAAATACTCCAAACAAAGGTGAGGAATTGCACAATGTTTCATAAAATCAGACCAGCAGAATAAACACTGCACTTTCCCAGAGGACTTTACCCTGTCCTAGCATTCTTCATTGTAGTACGTAACACACAATGCTGAATGTCCACCTTCTTCCATCCCTGGAACAAACAGCATTCTAAATCTGCTCTGGTAATCTGCTAGGACTCAATACATTTCACACCATAGTTTTATATAATACACAATTACAAATTACTTAAAGATGTGCAACTTCCGCAGTGCCCACAAAAAATTTTCAGAAAGCTCCTCAGCTTCGAAGCTTTATGAACATCTCACTTATTTGTAGCCTAGCCAGAGTAATATAACATTGTTCCTTTTCTAAATTGAGTACATCAGGAAGGGTGGGCAATGATACCCAGAGCTAGAGCCTCTACTGGTGTACAACAGTACACTTCCATTGACCTTAGTGGAACCCTGCAGACTTCCTCAGCTGATGATATAGCCCATAGTGTGTACAGGAATTCACTTTGTGCAGAGTGGGTGTATGGAAAACAATTCCATTCATGGTACAGGAAAACACCAGTGGATGTTGAAGCAGCATGGATCTGCTTCACTGCCCCCACTAACGACAAACGATTTGGGACTATAAACATTCTCCCACCTTCCCCACTTTTATTCTGGTTTTATAAAGCTTTCCCTGGCCTCTTTGAAAGATGGTGTCTTCATAGCTCTCACAGGAAGCTCAGACCTTTGCCTGACAGCTGCACTTGTAGAGGATCCAAAAGATTGTGTCCCCCCCCCCCCCCCCCCCGTACTGATCCAGCTACAGTAATGGTGTGGCAGACGCAGCTGGCTAACTTGGGTTGAAAGCCAGTATCTCTTCCCCCCTCCCACAACATGCACACACATACTCACTGTAACTTTGGATAACTGGGGAAGCTGACATCATCTCCTACCCCATTCTATTTTTTCCCTAATACAAGCCCATAGGACCACAAAACAAACCCACTGTGTGAAGCATTGTTGCGGTAGCAGAGGGTTGGAGAAGGGAAGCTCAGATTTTTTTCCAAATACTTTTCAGACCTTGATTTTATAAATCCACAACAGCTCATATCTGAGGGGTTGCTCAGGACAAACGTGTGTTTTTAAAAGTGACCCACGATTTCTTTACATTGTTCTGCCTTGAGAATTACAGCTACAAGTACTGTCGTGGAGCTCTGTTGACTCCTTGCAGGCAAAGATGTCTGGGAGACAAATTAACTGAGGCTCCATTTTCTGAGCAGATTAATTATACATAAAGCACACACCTGGTTTAAGTGATGCATCCAAGTATCCATTTCAAGTAGGGAAATGGGAAGGCAAAGATATATGGAGTGAACATGAATGTATTTTACAAATTAGAGTCCATTTAAAAATCCTGCCTCATAACTGTATTTCTGTGGACTCTGTATTTAATCAGTTGTGCAGTCAGGGGCTCCAGAGACATGGTTGTTTGAGAGATGACTGTTGCAAGCAGCTGAAAGCAGGAGGGTGGTTTTCCATTAAAACATACATCTGCTGGCTATTTGTAGAGGACCCTTCCTCACCAGAAATGCAGGCAATTATCGCGGAGACAGAGCCAGTTCAAGCAAATTCCCTGCCCTGCCCCCATCCCCCCAAAACAATGTCAATTATGGGGACCTCCCCTCTTCCAGCTGGAACCTTGAGGTTCCATGTGCATCCTTATCTCCAATCTCTTAGCCATGCCAGCCGAGGGCGGTTGAAGGGAGTATAACCAACAGGTCTGAGTGATTCTCCAGAGCTTTGCATCTCCAACAGATATTATACTGGTGTGAAGTGAGTGCAAAATGCATCCAGTTCCAACTGGCAGCATTTTATACCCACTGTGCTCTCGTGTAATGACCGCACAAGGGTCTAGTCTCCGCGGCCCATACCACTATGTTCAAAACTTCGGCTGATTTGCTTATGCAGTGAATTTGGGGGAAGAGAGAATGGAGGGTTCCTCTTAAGCAGCAGTGGATGAAATCTGTGCTGTGTCCCAGCCAGGACAATGACACCCTGAATCACTACAAGGATCCAGTTATTGCCCCCAGAGCTCTGTCAGCACAAAGCAGCTTCCACTACCCAGCAGTGGGGCGATTTCAACTTGTCCCTGCTAACTAGGGCCCCCAAACACCTAGTAGCATCCTAGGGTTGTAGGTCTAGCTCCTCACCTGAGCCAGTACTGCCCTGGGAGCTCCTTTCAGAGGAAGATGGAACCTTACGGGGTTTTTTTTAATGAAAAAAACCAGCATTGCCCAGTCCTTGGACTTCTTATTTCTTTTCTTTTCTTTATTTTAGAAATATATAGCATCCAGGGTTTCAGGCTCTCATGTGTATGGCCCTGTGATTCATTCACCTCATCACCTCAGTTCCCCTCCCCACCTTTAGAGCTGCAGTAGCACTGAGTCCTCATGCACCGTATGCTTATAACACTATGGATACATGAGGCTTCAGTGCCGTCTTCTCCAGATGTCCATATTACACCGAGACCTTTTTAGAGATTTTATTTGGGTTGGACCAAACCCAACAGACCAGAAGGAAATAACCAAAGGAAGTCAATGACTGAGACACGCCAAGGAGTCTAGAAGGAAGGGCATGGGAAAGACAAAGAAAGGAAAAATAGTAGGGGACTACAGAGAGAAAAATCAGAAGGGAGATTGCAGCAGGGGATGAGAGGCAGAGGACTAGTGAGAATGGGCACTGGAAATCAGGGGGGCAAAAAGGAAAGATGTTCTCTCATAATACACCACAACCACACACTCCCATAATGCAACTGCCTTTCATCAACTTGAGGGAAGACCATGGTGCATCATGGGAGATGTAGTCCAAACAAGAAGCCTGGTCTATTGAGAAAAATGGGAATATGAAACAGCCAAATTACAACTCCCGTGAGCCACCAAAGCAGGATTTCTTAAGTGAAATATTTCAGTTTTCAAACAAAATATTTCACTTTTTTGCCAAAACCTCAATATTTTCTACAGGAAAAAGTACATTTTCTAACCAGCTCTGCTATTGAAGTGTTGAGATTTTTTTATTTTTGTTTCTAGAAATCTATTTAGTACATACAATCCTTCCCTTCTGCTTCAATTTTTTGAGGCCTTATAGTCCCCTCTCCTCCACAGCCATCTTTATGGAGCCATATCTGCAGGCAGAAAGAGCAGGCCAGGATGCCCCTTCACTGAGATCATTCCAAGAATCAGTTGCTAGAGGCTTGAAAAAAACAGTGCGTCTTTCACCTTCCCTGGAACCCAAGCCCATCTGATCTCAGTAGAAAAATGTGATGAATCTCACTCTGCATTCAGATTCCATGAGCAAACAGTCCCACTGGAGCGGTATTGAGAAGAATACATAGCTCTGAACAGGTGCCACAAGCATCCTCCTTATTGTGACATCGCTGTCAAGGAGATAAAATGCAAATTTTCTATATTCTGAATGGCATATTACTGGGAGGTAGTGTGGTCTAGTGGCTACAGCACTGGACCAGGGCTCAGGAGACCTGGGTTTTATTCCCATCTCTGCTGCTGGCCTGCTGGGCAGCTTTAGGCAAGTCACTTCACCTCTGTGCCTCAGTTATAATTTGTAAAATGCTTGGAGCTCCTCAGCTGAAAAGTATTGTATAAAAGTTAGGATTTATTATCTTACATATTATGCTACGATATAGAAACGGAAAAGACCTATTTGTTATTCAGTCCATCTCTCACTGGTCCCTTTCAGTACACATTCTGATGCTTTGTCCACTCAAGTTTCAACAGTTCCAAGAAACAGGGCTTCCTCCACTTCCCATGGGAAATAATTCCCAAGCCTCAATGTCCCCTTTCTAAGGGCAGGTCTACACTATGGCAGGGATCAACACTCTGAGATCGATCTACCGGCGGTCGATTTAGCGTGTCTCATAAAGACCCGCCAAATCGACTGCAGATGGCGCTCCAGTCGACTCCTGCACTCCACCTCTGATGAGAAGTGTAAGGTAAGTCGACAGGAGATTTTCTCCCGTCGACCCCCTGCGGTGTAGACCCCACGGTAATTTGACCTAAGGTATGTCGACTCCACCTACGTTATTCACATAGCTGGAGTTGCGTAGCGTAGGTTGACTTACCATGGTAGTGTAGACATAGCCTTAGATTCATCCTATTAGGGCTAGTTACACTCTGCATCCCTCCCATGTTCCACACACAGAAATCCTTCTTCCTCCTTGCTGCTAATGGTCTTCAGATACCACTTTTGGGAGCTTATGCTGCTCACCTTTAGATCAATCTTTCCAACCCTCTGGATCATTTTTGTTGCTCTTTTAAGAATTTCCTTGCGTGTGCTAATATCTTTCGGGTGCTTTTCATCCATAGATCTCGAAGAGCTTTGAACTGAATACAACACTTCAGGGAAAGCAAGTAGGCCCCCACTTTAACCAGTTTTACACTCATATGATTCAATTGAGTTCTGTTACTCCTGATTTACAACACTCTAACCAAGAGAATGTTTCCTATTTGAAGTGGACTGCTGTACCTACCATACAGGAAGACTGTGCAGGTTTATTCTCTATAAAGCACTTGGGGACTTTCTAGATAACAAGTGCTATATATGTCCAGATATTGTTATTATACATTGCATTTGGCTGCTGTGGAAGCAGTTGCGATATGATCAATTTGCCATTTGGACTCTAGCCACAAGATTTTGTAGGCAGAGCTGTTGGGCAGTCAGGGGGGTGGAGGGGCAAAAGAACAGAAGACTCCTGCCAGTACAAACAGATTTTATAATTAATAGAAGTGGCAAAGAAAAGTATTAAAAGCAGATGCAAGGGAAATTAACCTATGTTTTAATGAAGCTACCCTTGCACATTTTCCATAGGATGAAAGCCCCTCTTTTAGGGCAGTCAAGCTTTTTCAGAAACCATATAACTGTTTCACAGCGTGTAGAATAACCTTTCTCCTGACTTTTCCCCCCTTTCCATATGCCAGTCCCATTTGAGAGAGCTGTGCAGACCACAAGGCTAATGTTTAGAACATAAAGAGAAATTCATCTGGGATGAAAGGAGGTTATCCACGGCTCTGTTTCCTGTGCCTTTCACCCCAACCCCCCTATCTTAATATCAAATATCTAAAGAGTTTTTAGAGGAGATTGGGGGTATATTATGATTAAGCTTTTTTATTATTACCTGAATTTCAGCCAAAAAAATCACTAACCACAATGTTCATAAAATGTAGTCCCAGATCCAATTCATACTGTTCACTGTGGCACTAAAACCGAAGCTAAAAGTAAAAGAAACATAATGTTTGTTAACGCACATGAGGTCTCTTTATTGCTTTGTACAGCCCAAGAAGGAATTTCCTGTGTGTGAAGCCAAATGCTGAGTGCTCAAAAATGTCGTCCCAGCTTTGTACAATGCAACAAATAGACCTGTTCAATATACTCATTTATTTTTAGACTAGAAAAAATGTGCTCTGTGTGTGCAAATGTGTATAACAGAGAGGTGCATATGTTATGGAAAACTCTCAGGATAAAAATCAGCCATTAGGATTTAGGTAAATAGCCATACACAAAGAGACTTCGAAAGGACCCTTACAAGAAGATCCTGTCGTAACCAAAATTCTGCTACCTGCCTGCATTTGTCAATAGCACAAGCAGAAGCACAGAAAGGTAGATTCATATACTGTCTAAAATGCAGATTGATTTGATTGATTTTAACTGACTCAGTCTGGTAAATCTATATTTAGGAACTGCGACATCATAGTCTACAGTGTCAAGAGTCAGACCTATTGGAGCTCTTAGTACATGGTCTCCTGACGTGACAGACTAATGGCTGGTTCGGAGCTGCTAGGCTTTATTGTGTCAAGGGTTACTGAAAGGCTTTTTAGTTTTCACTTTACTGACGTAACAGTCAGGCGCACATCTGAGCAGCTGATGTGTGCAGCTAACATCTTTATGATGGGGAGAGGAAGTTAGTACTCATACAGAGATTGGTTTCCTAAATAAGATCATTTGTTCTTTTCCATTTTATTTAGCTGTTGAAACAAAGGCCCCATTCTACACACACTCACCCACAAGAGTAACTTTACACATAGGAGTTAGTCTTATTGGATTCAAGGGGACAGCTCATGTGCATGATTGTTTACAGGATCAGGGGCTAAACAAAGATATAAACCCCTAAGCCAAGTTTGGTGGCATAACTGAGCATGAGAGAGACCTGTGGGCAGTTTCCAGTCTTGAGACCTGATCCAGCCAAAGCAGACCACATACACAGAAGTCCAAGAGCTACAAAGGACTTCTCAGCTGGAAGGATAACAATGATAGATTGAGGGCCAGGATGTGTGTTAGGAAGGAAAACCTGGAATTCATTTGATTAGCAATAGGTACATGGCAGACCCACAGAGGAAAAATAAAGCCATCTGAATTTTGAAAGTGCAGAGTGTGTCTGAAACTGAACCCACTAATATTTGTTTTGTTTTAAAATCAACTTGTTTGGGGTTTTGGTGGGTGGGGAATAAGGTTGGTTTTTAGTTTGTTTTACATGTCAGGGGGAAGGAAGCAGACCAGTGCTGCAGCCTGAAGTCAGTTATCACATTGTCTCCTATGCTAGTTTTGATATGCTCAAATTATACATGTGATTTGGGGCGGACCAATGGTTCAACACTAAGCTGGCACATATACAGTAAGAGCCTGATCCTGAAAGATAAACAGCACCTTCAACTCCCACGGAACACAAATGAAGTTGAAAAAGCTCAGCACCTCACAAGATAAAGCTCTAAAGGCCCAAGTCAGCTGCTATTGAAATCAACAATGCCACAACAACAACTATGTAGGTGAAACCACACTCTCAAATGAACTCACACAGGAAAATGATAAAAGACAAAAACACCCTGCCATCTGTGAGTGTACGCTTTTCACAATGCGATCACTTGCTAGCAAGACTTGAAAGCTCAAATGTTCAGGGAGTGTGAACATAACTGCCCCCCATTGTGGCCAAACTGAATTCTGCTAAAAAAAAAACCCAGTTATTTAGAACTGTGTGCAAAATTGGTCAAACTCTGTTCACTTATGAGGCTACAGATTCTCCAGCCACTAGCTGTGTCCTTTCATAATGCTAATTTCTCAATGAGACAGAGGATGGAAAGTTCAGGGATAGAAATATCTAATTTGTTGTAGAAGGAATCATATTAGTGATATACATACAACTTTGTACACAACATAGTTTCTGAGACCAGAAGGGATCATTTTGATTATATAGTCTGACCTCCTGTATAACACAGGCTTTCCCAAAATAAATAAGGGAAGTACTAATCCGATCAAGCAAGAGAAGCAATGCTATATAACTTATTTGACAAATCACAACTAAGCAAAAGAATTTAGAATAGGCATGATCAATCCACAAAGTAAAAAGCTTTCAAAGAGATATTGGTAAAATCCATTCAAGTTATAAATAAATTTCCAAGTATTGCAATCTGATGGCAGATACTCCACAGTCAAAAAAAAGCTAAATTCTTTGGATACTTTGTCACAGACTGTCCAGTGAGCTCTATCAGCTGGCTAGTTTACTGGAGATGGAGGGGCACAGGAAGGTGAGTAGATTCACACTGCAAGTAGAAGTATACTAGATTTGTATAGGGGCTCATGCAAGGGCTCATGCAAATATTTTCAGTTGGGATCTTTGTAAAGTAACACACTCCTCCCTGAGTTTTGCCTTCAGGTATGTGTTCAAATGACCCCAAAATCTCAAAGCAAACACTAATTTGAAACCTCCAAATGTCAAGCTCATTGTGTTATCTGAAACAGGGGGAGTTTCAGATTCCACTGTGATCACTGAGCTCTAGAATGTATTCGCCCTAAATTAATACACACATACATGAATGGGCAAGAGACTAAGAGGAAGAGATTGACTTGCTCAGCTCAAAATCCCCTCAAAAAGTTTAGAGGTTTATTTAAAATACCTGACCCTCTTGCAGCTGCACATCTGAGCTGGAAATCTCGAGGAGTAGTGCCTCAAGAGATTTTCAGCAGTTCTGACTTTGCCCTGGTAGCAAGCTAGAAAAACACTGACTAAGGCTATGTCTACATGAGCACTTTTGTCGGCAAAACTTTTGTCAGTCAAGGGTGTGAAAAAAACACCCCCTGACTGACATAAGTTTCACTGACAAAAGCACCTGTGTGGACAGCCCCATGTCAGTGGGAGACGCTCTCCTGCCAACATAGCTACCGCGCTGGCTGGGGGTGGTTTAATTATGCTGATGGGAGACCTCTCTCCTGTTGGCACAGAGCGGCTACACAGGAGACCTCACAGCAGCGCGGCTGCAGTTGTACAGCATTGCCGCTGTAAGGTCCATAGTGTAGACACAGGCTAAATGAGCAGGGTTTTCCCAAGGCTAAGGCACTGGAGTGGAAGTGAGGAGAGAGGTTTTATTCCCAGCCCCATAATTATCTCTGTATGGCCGTGGCCATGACATTTAACCTTTCCCTGCTTCCATTCATCAAATGGGTATAATGATACTTACCCACTTCTGTAAATCAATTTGAGATCCTCAGACAAAAAGCACTACATTTTCCATCTATTATATGTATTATATCACAGAACCTAAAAAGTGTTTAGTTCAAAAAAGCATGAGTAAAGACTCAAATCACTTCATTTTACCCAAACTAGCTCCCTTATCCCTAGGGAACATATTCTAGATATTCATTTATTTTCCCCCAAAGTTAACACTACAGGTGCACTTGAAATGGCATTTGTATCTTTTAACCTCCATCTGTGTCACTGACAAGAGTTTTGATAACACTGCTGCAAGCTTCCACTCCCATCCCCATGGAAACTGGCACTGAACTGCCAAAAACTGGATAGGGTGCTTTAAACTAATCACTGTTTCAAAATAGGAAGGCTCTTTTTTTTAAGATCCGTTTCCATGGGATCGGAAGCAGTGCCGGCCTCCCAATTGTTTGAAATCTTGTCAATTGCACAGGCTGAGCCATTGCAAATGCCATTTTTCCACCACATTTCTAAAGAAGTGAGAAATTGTGGGCCTGATTCTTCTCTCATGTACATGGGTGTAAATCAGCAATAACTCAGCTGAAGTCAGTATTACACCAGTGTAAAATCAGCATCAGAGGAGAATCAGACCATATGTGTTGACATTGGGGGAAGATTTTTTTTTTTAAATGGAGGGAGGAAAAGAGAGAAGGGATGATTACCTTCACTTACAACTTTTACCCAACATTGTTATAAAAGCAAGAAATACAGATCATTCAGTAGCCTTATTATGTATTTGAAGGCAAGAGTCAGGAATCTGAAACAAGGTACCCATGCTGTGCACCTATCCGTATAACCACTTGCCTGGTCAATGCATATCTACTGGAATAATAGGAGGGTGCTAGTTGTTTCCAGTGAATAAAGGCGGGACTGGGAGTTGGGAGGTTGAGGCTTGATTCATGTATCTGACACTGATCTGAAGAAGCGCTCTGTATAAGATCAAAAAGCTTGTCTGTTTCACCAGCAGAAGTTGGTCCAAGAAAAGATCTCACCTCTTGTCCCACTGACTTGTTTTGTGACTTCGGGAAAGTTACTTAACCCACCTGTTACTCAGCTTCCCCACCTGCAAAAGAAAAATAATAGTTGGGTTGCTTACTTCACATGAAACCCTCAGATAGGGAACTGCAAAGTATTATTGTCGTGCAACTCATGTCACCTCATGAGGTAAGAAGTTCTACCAAATCTGAAGGGATATTTTGATGTATAATTCCTTTGACAAACGCTTCAGACCAAATCCCAAAGTCCTCACTCAATTTTTAGTTCAGCCCTTCATAAGGAAAATTCCCTAGCAGAGAATATTTCCTGCAAAATGGCTTCAGGCGTGGCATAGGCGGTGGGTGAACACGTAGTGGGAGTAGGCTAGTCCCTGGCCCATCCCCCTCTGCCTGAGGCCCTGCCCCACCTTTTCCTCTCCTTCCCCCGCCCCCCTCCAGAGACGGGCACACACACACACACCCCGCATGATCAGAGCACCCCAATCCCAGCTCACCAGGTGGGCGGCGCAGCCAGAGCACCCCCAGCCCTGGAGTGCCAGGCAGGCAGCAAGGCCAGAGTACCCTAAGCCCTGGAGCGCTAGGCGGGTGGCACGGTCCCAGCGCTGGGTGGAGGGGTGGCAAGGTGTGGTCCCAGCCCCAGTGCCCTCATCCCCGGGACTTATGCACACCAGCCCCAGCCTGCCTGCCCCCCAGCCTCTTGGCCATAGAAGAGTGGGAAGGGAACTGGAAGCAGGCAGGAGGGCATCTGGAGGTGGAGCATGGGTGGGGCCACACCAGGCTGTTTGGGGAGACACAGCCTTCCCCTGCCTATGCTACCCGCTGCCTGGGGGTCTTGGCCTTTTCTTTTGGTATTAAACAGCTAGACATAGTTCTCTTACGGTATTTCAAGCAGCCACATTAAGATGATATGCAGTAGCCGATATAGGAGTATACAATTGCCTCTAATCTTTTCGGAACATCAGGTTCTGTGTACCTGTAATTATTCAAACTGCTAACAAGACAACCAAACATGACCACAACCATGGATGTAAATTCAGATTGTTCCCAAATGTAAGCAGCATAAGAAAAAGTCAAAATTTGCTGCAATATTTGACAAGGAAATATTACAGTGATAAATATGAATTACAGTGATAAGTACAAATTTTAAGATTAACCGGAATAAATATTTATTCATTTGGATCCTTCATTCTCATAATGATGGTTATTTCAGTGTATGGTGTTGCTGTTAAAACAAGTGATGACTCATAAATATATGAAAATGTAACTAAGTATATGAGGGTATGAATAGGAGTACCTGTGGCACCCTAGAGACTAACAAATTTATTTGAGCACAAGCTTTCATGAGCTACAGCTCACTTCATCGGATGCATCGGTGCCACAAGTACTCCTTTTCTTTTTGTGAATACAGACTATCACGGCTGCTACTCTGAAACATGAGGCTATGTGATTCCCACAACAAGTCTGCACTGTCTTTATTGCAATGCCTGAAGGAGAAGGAGGTTTGAAAGTAATAAAACTGGTGACAACCTGCAGGTTATGGGGATTGATTCCTTCCTGAAGGAAACTCAGAAGGAAAAAATTAGAGCTCTGCATGTGTAATCCACTGGTCAGTGGGTCTTACATGTCCCTTCTGTGCCCAATCCACAGAGAGGATATGAGCCGATTACTGCTCTCAGCTGCAGAGAGGCCAGCTGCATAGCTCAAGCTGCCAGACTCACATGTTAAGCTGTGGTGGTTCCTGATTTTGGCCAAGGTGGCAGCCATCACAACCCTGGCTAAAAAGCAAGGGAGAAGCTGAGAATTTGGGTCCAAACGATTTAGGGTCCAAACAAACAGGGTGCTGAGAGTTTCGTAAGAGGATGAGCACCTTCAACTTCCACTGTTGTAAACTGGAGCATCACCTCACAGAATCAGACCAGGGAGTTCCTGGGTGGAGGTGGTAGTTACAGGCTTGATATTCAAAAGTGTTGAGCACCTGCAACTCCAGTTGAAATCACTAGGCACTGTGGTACCTTAGAAAAGAAAACCACAGACCCACATGTTTTCTCATAGGGGATGTCCGCAAGGCAAAAAAAGGTCTAACTCTTGTTAGCTAACCTGTATTAGTTAACTCAGTTTAACACAGCAGTGAAGACACTGCAACTCTGCTTTTAACTTAAGTTAAAATTTGAACTTGAGCCACTAACCCAAGTTAAAAGCTGAGTTGCTCTGTCTTCACTGCTATTTTAACCCACATTAGCAATATGTGTAAACATACCCCCAGTGAGAAATCATTTCACAAGCCTCACCTACAGTCGGAAGTGGATCTGTGTTTGACGGCAAGTGTCAAATATGGCTTCCATCTGATCCCCTCACAACAACAGGCATTGAAAGTAGTTTGTTCTCTGAGTGTAAACATGGTTACCAGACTCAAAAAGCTGTTGCATGAAAGTTGAGTCTTATTAGGACTAAGGTGTTAGAAGAGAGGTTGACCATGGTGTTTTGCAATGGGTAAGAAACAATAAGTTAAACATTGTGAGAAGCTATGCTTAGGGTGAGTGAATAATGACTAGTCACTCTCTTCCCCAGCCCGTGTTCTTCTCCCATCCTCTCTTCTAGGCCTTCTTTCACATGTCCCAACTCTGCTTGGAACTTCCTTCCTGACCCAATCCACCATGCCTCCACACCTATGCCTACATGTCCCTGCTTACAGCATTCCATATAGATGGTCCATGCACCTTGGCTCAGGCTAGAAAAAACATTAACAAAATTAGACACCAGAAAATCTTATCCAAAACAAAATCCCACACAGAAATCCTGGAAGTGAGTGAAACATATCGAATGCCACTGTTTAATCACACTGCATTTTGTGGCCTCTCATCTCTAACCTTGCCTTCAGATGTTGACAGTTTACATGACAAGCTCTTTAGGGCAGGGGCCTGTTTGTAAGGTGCTATGCGCACCATTTCTGATATATAAATAATAAATGGCCGGAAAAATAGCCTCCTTGTACCTCCCCTATCAGTTTGATTAACTGGTAAACAAAATGCAAATATAGACAATTTTATCTCGGCTATATTTAAAAATGGATCAATACTGGAATCCTTACTCTTCTTTTGAGTTGTCCTTCTGGTAAAAATCATATTGACTGCAATGAGACTTTTGCTCCAGGATTTGGCCCCATAAGACTATCCCTTTACAATTGACGGTGTTGGTCTGTATCCTCTCAGCAAGGATTCTGGCATCTGGCTACAGAAGTCACTTTTCTGGGTCTCTTTGACGTGGGTCTTTTTGTACAATGTGAGAAATATTTTACATTGTTTTTTATTAACCAGTAATCAATATACATCAATGTCTTGCTCACCTGTTCTTTCTAGGAGACGGTTTCTGTCATTCCCATTTACTTGAATGGGAGCCTTTTACACACCTTCCTGAGTGTGGTATTTTGTTTTGTTTTTCTTCTCCAAAAACCAAATAAAAAAAAAAAAGGCACACAGGGGAAAATAAATTGTAACTAAATAACAAAAAAAAGGGGGCTGTTTTGGGCCATGTTTCCTGTCAACATAAAGAAGAAATTGGATGAATAGTGAAAAGGAAAGGCTCTCTGTAATTGGAATCCTGCTGTTTTATGCAGGCCTGCACATCTGGAAGAGGGAGGGGGGAAAATAAGAAACAGAGAAGTAGAAAATGCTCAAGTCGCCTCACTGGAGAAAACTGTGGAGTCAGGAAAGCACACTGTCTGGTTTCTTAAGTTACAGAGAAAGTGAGCACTCAGCAAAGAAAAAGCTCAGCAATGCCACCTTTCTTACCACGTCCCCTCAGTTCAGAAACCATCTTACCTCTTTTAAGCTGCCCCTCAACCTCCTATGTTAGTTACTTTCTATAGCGGTATATGCTGCTCTTCTTCTCTACCAACCCCAACAAAAACAACAGCAGCGCTTCTGTGGCGAGGTGGCTTTCTTCCAGCCAACTTGCTAGTTGCAGATTAATAGGAATAGGTCTGAGACTACAGAGCAAGCCAGAAAGACAAACACACTCATTCACCTGTTTGACAAAGAAGTGCATTTGTTTTTTGTTAAAGAATCTATGAATGCTTTTTCTAACATTGACATTGAAAAACAAGTTATGGAGGTGTCATTAGTAAGAAGCAAATCCTGTCCCTTGGCAAGGACCATGGAGGACCCTGGCCTGGCACAGCCACTGTGATGTCATGAGGAAAGGATTTGGAGACCTCGCCCAAATGGTCTCACCCACTGGGCTTTGGAACTCGGTGGGGGCTTCTACTTTATCTCAGCCCCCAGGTAACTTGGGGAACAGGAGCAGTGCTGGTTTATCTGCAGCTATGCAGATCACTACCTATTCTCCCCCCATGAATTGGTAGTGCACCAGCCCAGAGCTTGCATCTCTGCTGCCCCTCCACAGTCTGTGTAGGACTTCTTTCCTCTTCTACCTCTCCAAAGAGTCCTCAGCACAGCCAAGCCACCTGGTAGTGGAGTCCAAGACAACAGCAACAGATACAGTCTGTAGAATATATACCATTGTATAGCAGGAAGAAATTAGAAGAGAGCACTGGCATTCAAGTTGGAGTCCTAAACAAAGAGGTTACAGTATGTTGGACCTACACTGTAAGGAAGTATTGTATACCTCAAGCACTATTATTCTTATTACCATTATTTTGTCATCCCAGACTTATTCAGCAACCCAGTTACAGCCTCAAATTCCATTCCACAGAGTAATTATGTTCAATCTTCAATGTAAAAAGCTGAATTAGCTCTCAAATTACATTACAGAAAGCAAGTCATTCTTAGAAGTTTCTCAACTGAATCGCAGGCAATTAAAACATCTAAGAGTACTCCAGTTAATTTTCTTTAACAGGAGGAAGTCTTGGAGGTAGGTATAAGTAATTTCCTTTGCAGAGGTCCTGTGAATGCATATGATACTATATGAATAATATATTGTTTGATTTAAAACATTTGAAGAACCAGTATGGTCTGTCACAAGCTGGTTCTAATGGCAATATAGCACAGGAGTGACAAAGTGCTGTCAGTGGGCCAAATGCAACCCATGCCATGCTACCATGAAGCATGCAACTTTTCTCACTAATACAGGGAGCCCTCAGCATAGGAGACTTAACCTTATTCTGAGCATAAGGCTGCTTGGATCATGATAGAGCATTGTGTCCCCAGGCAGCACCCCTATGGCTACGTCTACTCTGCACACTCCTTATGGCGGCATGGTGATTACATACACTGCACGCCCCCCTAGCACAGGTATAACAATTATAGACAGTAAGGCACTGCTTAGGTGAGCAGACTAAATACACGCCTGAACTGTTAGGGTACGTGCCCTACACGGCTCTCCACATGCCCAAACAGTGCCTCCCACATCTACACTACTATTGTTAGCAGTGTAGTGTCCTACTGCCTCCTTGAAGGGAAAGGCTCTAGCAGTGGGGAAGGGCTCCCACAGTGGGAGGAAGCGAGAAAAGGCTCTGGCAGCTCCCCTCTGCCTCCCCACAGACAGCGCCTTTCACTGCCATGTGTAGCTACATGCTGCAGTGTGGACACAGCCTCCTTTCACTACCATGTGTAACTCCACATACCCCTACATGCCACTATCACCCATGGTGTGCAGTATAGACGTACCCTATCATGAGGATCAGGGGAAAGTTAGGTGTGTTCCTCCGTGGTCAACTGGGTAAAGTCTAGGCACCCCAAATAGAGAACACAGACCTTTTAACCAAATCATCTCTCCATCACTAATGCCACCGCAGCAGTACATTTATCAGTTCAATACTGGAAGATTTTGCAACTAAGAACCCTTTTGGATCCTGACATTTTCTCATATCTACGTTATAATTGCCAATCCATCAGCCTCTTTGGTGCAGCAGGAATCTCAGTAATTCTGATTGTACAGCCCTGCCATCAGCACCAAAAAGTGAGAAACAATAAACCCTGTTCTACCTGATTGTTTTAAATACATTTAGAGAACAAGATAGCTTGGAAACATGGAGTGTGGCTTGGCTTGGGATTTGAGCTAGGTTTTGATTTCTTCCCCTCCCTATCCCCTCTTCTGATTAATGACATACTTGAAAACAAAATGCAGGTTCCAATCTGAAAGCAAAAACTTTGCTTTGCATTAATGTTTGCTCAGACAGGACTGACTCACTCTCTTATTTTGCTACACTGGCTAAGCTGGGTGTTTTCAACATAAAAATATAAACAACCTTGGCAAGACAACTAGACAAAACATTCTTTGTGTTCTGTGGAACCCAGAACACTACATACAATAAATATTTGAGTTGAAGGTGTGGGGCTGATATGCTTGTATTCACTATCGCTATTTTATCCTGCTGGTTTTGTTAGTTTACAACCTCCTTTGTGGCATGGTAAAGTCATCCAGACAATTGCTTGGCAGCTGCAGTGCAAAGCATTAACCTGCTCCATAACATACACATTGCATCAGATGATTGCCACCTCAGACACTCTGATAAAAATTTCACTACATTTTTAGTAGCTGAAGTAGAATATGTAATGCATTACAGTGGCTTCCTGGACTCTCTTCGAATTCCAGTACCCATTATCGTCACCTTTAACTCCACCTGGAGGAGGGGCTTACCATTCAGAAAGCAGCACACTCCTCTTGTTTGGAAATTAAGGACCAGATTCTGCCACACATAGTTATGTTCAGTAGTACATTACTGAAATGGTCCTTTACTACCAGTAGAATAAGGTACTACTCAACATAAGTAAATGTGGCGGAATCTGGCCCTCCATTAAAAGCTTAGAGGAACTAATTCCCTTATGTAGTATAGAACAAAGTTAAATATTAATTAGATTCTGCCACTGTGACTCAAGTCGTACTTTACTCCAAGAGTACTCCAAGTGTGAGCTGTATGGGGTTAATTGAGAAGTAAGGTACTTTTTTATGTGAGTAGAGCTGGCAGAATTTGCCCACGTGATTTAATCCTATTCTTTTTAAACTATCACACAAAACTGTCTCCCATCATGTCAATCTTGCTACCATTCAATTAGTTGTCAGGAACAGCCAAGGAGCTTCAAAATCTGCCTCCTCTCGTTCATGCCTGTGCAAATTATAAACGTTACTGAAATCTTACTGGGAACTAAATACTGAACAATGGTATGTTATAACACATCCAAATATAAACTAATAGTGCTTTTGGCTTTCTAGCACTCATCTATCCTCCAAAGAGTCCAAACACAAGTCTTTAAGTAACAATGTTATTTAGTTTTCTTTTGCAATTTGCAGTTTCATCACAAAATATAACAGTTTTCTAAGACTCAAGACCATGTGGACATCTGAATCAGACCCTTAGAATTTTCAGCCACAGTGCACGGGATGTTCCTATTATAACTCTTGTGGATCTGAACCCTTAGAAGGCAAGCAAACATGGCCAGGCAAACGTACTTTTGGACTGACATGTACAGCATATAGGCCACAATGGGTGAATCTACACAGTGAGTGGCAGCTCATGGTAGTGAGTCTCAGAATCCAGGTCAACAGACGTGATCTTGTGGAGCTCGTGCTAATGTATTAAACATAGCTGTGTAGACACGGCAGCTAGGTGAAGCTCAGGCCCTGCAGTCTACCCGCAATATCTGCTCAGCTATTTTTAATGCGGTGGTCTAAGCCCCGTGAGTGCGAGTCTATTGACCCAAGTTCTGACGCTTGCTGTCACAGGCTGCAATTTGCTGTGTTGCTGTACCCACTTAGTCCTTCCCCAGCAAGCCTCACACTGACTTAGCTGAATTTTGTTTGAATAAGGACTATAGAAATTGTCCCAGTTAAGGACGAGTGAATCAAGCAAGTTAAAAGTGAACCCAAATCTTGGGCCAAAACTCAAATATCTTTGGAAATTCAAATAATTTGGTTAACTTGGGGGATTTATTTATTCTTTTACTTTGAGTCTCTGCCCATTCCAGTTCCCACTTGGAATGAAACAACCACTAAGAATTCTGAGCTAGACAGTAGCCCAGAGCATGAAAAAACTTAAGAAGATTTTAAGTGTAATTAACTATTAGAACAATTTGCCTGGGCACATAATGGATTCTCCATCACTTGAAGCCTTTAAATCAAGGCTGAATATGTTTTTAAGAGACACATATGCTATAGCTCAAATGGACATTATAGGCTTTTTGCATAATTACTGGGTGAGCTTCTATGGCCTCTATTAAGTAGGAGCTCAAACTTGATGATCATAGTAGTGCCCTGTGGCCTTAAAATCTGTAAATTTGAAAGAGGAATTGGACATTTATATGTGTAACAAGAATATCTAAAGTTACAACATTTAACGTTAACCAAAAGAGTTTTGGAAGGCAAATAAAACCATGTTTCAGAACTCAAGCCAAATTCTACCTATTAGCGCAGTGTTTCCCAAACTTCGGACACTGCTTGTGTAGGGAAAGCCCCTGGTGGGCTGGGCTGGTTTGTTCACCTGCCGCATCCGCAGGTTCGGCCGATCACGACTCCCACTGGCCGTGGTTCGCTGTGCCCGGCCAATGGGAGCTGCAGGAAGCGGCGGCCAGTACGTCCCTCAGCCCGCGCTGCTTCCCACAGCCCCCATTGGCCTGGAGTGGCGAACCGCGGCGAGTGGGAGTGGCGATCGGCGGAACCTGCGGGCGCAGCAGGTAAACAAACCGGCCCGGCCCGCCAGGGGCTTTCCCTGAGCAAGCGGCAGAACAAGTTTGGGAAACACTGTATTAGAGATTAGGAGGAGACCTTATAGGGGGCTAATAACCCCATGTCTGCCCTCTGTGGGGACTGTTTACTTTCCTCTGAAGTGTCTGGTGCTGTCACTGTCAGATACAAGGTACTGGACAAGTTGCAACTCAGTATGGCAATTCCTCTGGGCAGCCACACAGGGACACAAGACCTCCTGCCCCGTATAGCATACCTCTGCATAGGCCCGCTGAACCTTGAGTGTGGTGCCCAGGGTGAGAGGTGCTGCACACCCACTTACTGCCAGCACAGCAAATGGACGGGGAGCAGCTGTTAATGCAAGGAGCCTTAGCTCTGTTCCCCATCTCCAATATTCACAGCATGCCAGCCACCAGAGCCAAACCAGTGCGGGAGGCAGAGGGGACAGTTATTTGTTGGTATAACCCAGCAGCAAATTACTATGCCCCTGGTGCAAGTGAAATGTGCAGTGGGCCCTGTCCTCAGGATACAATCTTGCCCTCCATTTGGCTGCTGAGGTTCACGTATCCCCACAGCAGCATTCAAAGTGTTAAAGGAGGCTGTACTTTTAAGTCTCCCATACCAGTGTGTATTTCTTGATAGTTACAAATGGAAAGACTTGTCTCAGAATAAAAAGACCAAGACAGTTCTCCCCACTACCATCACCAGCTCCCAGAGACACATATGGCTCCAGCATTTCTGAAAGTGACTGTTGCATGATCTAGATACCAAGATGAGAAAAGGTATTTGTCTTCCCAGCAAGCTCAACAGGCAGCTAACTTTGCTTTGCCTCTCAGGAGCTATGAGGGTGAGGGGAGGGGCAATTGATTAGTTGTTTACGGCTTTGAGAACAAACTTTCATTCTCCTTTCTTAAATTGTTAGCTCTTTAAAGCAGGGATCATGTCTTAACAAATATTTGGACAGTGCCTAGCACAAAGCAGCGCCAATCATGACTGGGACCTCTGGGCACCACTACGACCCAAAGAAGAAGAATGCAAAGAATGGGAGACATAACATGGGGCAATTTTGCAGCAAGTCCATGATTTGTAATACAGACATAGAACTCTGCACTGTACTGCCCTCCGTCCACCCACACAACTCCCCTTGACATCAATGAGAGCTCCAAACAAGGATTAAGAGCAAGGAATGACCCAAATTCCAATCTGTTTGGCTCTCTCAAAGAGACAGCCTGGACTAGACAAATGAGCATGGGATTAAGAGTCAGAACCTCCTGAGATTTAATCCCAGCTCTTTTGACCTGATTCGCTGCAACATCAGGCAATTCACTCTTTCAAGCACATTGAGGATTAATGATTCTATAGAGCTATTGTAAAAAGTGTCAACATTACTGTGGTTCTAAGAGCAGCATATTAATTACACAGAGAACCAATGAGTATGTCTACACTACATCTGGGAGTGAGCTACCCAGCACAGGTCCACAGACTATGTTACCAGGGTTCAGACTAGCATGCTAAAAATAACTGTGTGTAAATTGTTACTCAGGGTGGAGCTCAGGTTCTCGAGCATTACTAAGCAGTGCAAATCCTTCTAACATGTAGTACCACATTACAGAATAATTATCATAGCTCCTTAGTCAGGTTTCCTGGAACTAAGCTAGTGGATTCTGTCCATTTTAAAGCAAACTTTGTCTTTCAGTACCTGGTTCTTTTATTTTGCCAGGGCTAATATATATCAATTTAGATGAGTCACTGAATGTAGGTCCTTTATTTCCAGAGTTGGCCTTATAAATGTGCAGGGTCCCAGCTTCTGAGGAGGTTATCAGTGGTCTTCTACTCAAGAAGAAGAACATAAGAAACAGCCATCCTGCGTCAGACCAAAGGTCGATCTAGCCCAGTATCCTGTCTTCCAACAGTGGCTAATGCCAAGTGCGTCAGAGCGAATGAACAGAAGAAGAGTTCTATGTAAGCTCAAAAGCTTGTCTCTCTCCGACAGAAGTTGGTCCAATAAAAGATATTACTTCACCCACCTTGCAGTTGCCTCTCTAATACCCTGGAACCAACCAGGCTACACACCACTGTATTCTACTCAAGGAAGACTGCTGGAGTGCAGTATCTTTCAGTGTTTCCTTCTCCCCCTCCCCGCCTAAATGCCAGTGAGGTAATCAAGATCAGAGGGTTTGTAAGTACAATGCCAACACACTACACTGTACCGACTGGGTTTCAGGAACCCAAGAAGAGTTTATGAGTCCCAATACTTATTTACACCAGTGAAGAAAATCACAAGGATTTATTAACTATATATTTGTATTGCTGTAGAATCTATGGGTCCCAATCAGACACCAGGGCCCCATTTGCTGGGCACTGCATGAACACAGAAGCCCTGAGAAGCTTACAGTCAAAGACAAGCTATGGATAACAGCACATAATCATAGCATAACATAAGCATGACACCAAAGTGGTTAGCATCTTGAGGTTTAGGCAGTGGACTAGGACTTAGAAAACCTAGGTTCAAGTCCCATCTCTGACATACTTTTCATATGTACCCTTAGTCGAGCCATTTAATCTCTCTGTGCATTAGTTCCCCTCGGTAAGATAAGTATTATACTTTTCTCCCACCCTTTCCCTGCTTTGACCGTTTGACCTGTTAACCCTTTGCAGCAGGAATTGTCAGTGCCTCGCATAACTGGGCCCTGATTTCAACTGGGACCTCTAGGCATTACTGTAATACCAACAATAATATTTGCTGTGCCTGGAACAAGATTAATCTAAAATAATAGGATATAGTCTGTTCAGTGACCATATACATTTTTGGTAAAATGAACTATATATTTTCTAGCCTTCCAGCATTATACTGATCATCTCATGAGAGGAAAGAAAATTTTTAAATGTTACAGGCATTCATAAAACCAACTCTATTGTTTAGGGCACTTTCTATTACGAATATGAAATAAAAAAAAAAAGTCACTTTGCAGCAGCATTTGGAAAGAATGTAATGAACAATGAAAGGCAGCAACAGGAGTGGAGTTTGCCAAAGTACAGTGGTTGGCACCGTTTGGATAGCCTGTGTATGCATTAAGAAAACAGAATTTAGTAGACAAAGGCAATTAAAATTTAAGCCAGACTCTTTGCTGGTTTAAATTAGTTATGCCAGTTTACACAAGCTGAGGATCTTGCCCCGAAAGTAATTTACACTGCTGCTGTATTATCTATTAGCATCTATTCTCCTCTCCTGCACACAAGCGGCTTGAAAGGAAGCGACCCATGGAGTCCAAGCCAAAATCCACAAGACATATCGCATCACACTTCCTCATCACATCCCTTCTGCCTCTGACCTATGCCCCTTCCTTCCATAATCTTCTGCTGTCCCGATACCGCCTACTGCACAAGCATGGTTACCTACTTCCTCCAGAAACAAACTTTACCCAGTAACCATAGTCATAATTTACCTAGTCAGGAAAAGATACAAAACAACTGTCCATTGTGAAAAAATGAGAACTCAGTTCCCAGTCATTGACCCCATCTCCACTGACACTAGAGTGGTGATTTTTCTTATCTGAGGAAACATGACCATGTGTGAGAAGATTACGGGCTGGAATATTGCCATCATATTGGGTAATGCCGCCCCCACAACCCGGAATCACAGAATTGGAGAATAGATCTGACAGGATTTTATTGACACAGACTTTTTATAGCTCCAGTTAAAAGGTCCCCAGATACCCATTCTGCTTTCAGATGGCTCATTTGGAAGAACACTTAGTACAAAGGAATTGCTAAATCGTGGTTAGTGAAAGTATGTTTTGCACTGAAGGGGGCTTTTCCAAAGATCCCGAGACATCAATGCAGCACATCTTCCTACCTGAATGTTCTCATGTATCAGCTGAGTACCAGCATCCCACAAATAAAGTGAATAAATAGTAAATAATTCATTCCAGGTATATGGGATGAGATTTGTCAGAACCAATTCACAAAGAAAGGATATGTGCGCTCCATAAATACAGAAGATTCTCCACACTGTAACACAACGTTAGGCATTGTGGAATGGGACCAGAACTCCTATGTTATTTCCTGGCTTTGTGTCTGACTGACTTCATAGCCTTAAGGAAAGTCAGGGCTTGTCTACACTTGAAACACAACAGCAGCATGGCTGCACCGCGGTAGCGCGTCAGTGTAGCCACTCACTACATCACTACAGTGATGGAAGGAGTTCTCCCAGTGGCACGGTTAATCTACCTGCCTGAGAAGAAGTAGGTAGTGTTAGGGGGCTTATTCCTTCACCCACTTACTTCCCTGGTCCTTCTCGCATGAACAGAGAGCAACAATACCCGAAGTCCAAAGGTGCAAACAATTCGATGTTTATTGGGGTGAACTTCCAGCAAGCATGATTCCAGTTTCCTTCCTTAGTATCCTCCTTCCCAGCTCTGACACCACAGAGCCTTATACCTATGTCCCTGTTCCCATTCCTACCCTTAGCCAAACATGATTCCAACTTCCTTACTCCCATTCCCTGTTCCCATTTCCCCCTTTAGCAAAACATGATTCCAATTTTCTTACCCCCATTCCCTGTTCCCATCTCCCCTACCCACCCACCCACACACCCACCCACTTCCTCATTGACTACAGATTATATAGTAAAACTTGAGTTCTGCTTAGCTATACCTTAACCGATCATTTTCCTGAAATTTAACTAACCAATCCTAACATATTGCAACATGATTATGTAACCAATTATATCCCACCACCTTAATTAGTTTACACCCAGCAAAATTAATTATACAGCAGACAGGAACAATCACAGAACCAGACAGAGATTATACAGACAAACAATAGCAAAGTGGGAACTATAATGACAAGACAATACAGAAGTGAGGATTTCACATCCCAGCTATTGATAAGTGAGTTCTTGCCAGACAGGATGCTATCAAACTAAGTTTCCTTTTACATTTTCTAGGCACTTCCCTTTCTCTGGAGGTGATAGGAATAGATTCCTGTCCTGATAGTGCCTAACAGCCCAATAGCACCTTATTTCAATGTGACTAGTTTGGAATGTGAGGATGTGACCGTTCGCTTCCTAGCTTATGGCTGCCTCTGCTGCTTAGCCAAAGGCCTTAGCCTAAGAACAGGGCCTCAGACTGTCACAGTAAGAGAAGGCCCTTACACCGGCAGACAGTGATTTTGATTCTTCTTTTATACCTCTATCACTAGCCAAGTGATAAGAATATACCTAAATTCTTAAAGTACAGGCCTTTGCAGACAGGCCTGAATATATTTATCCTAACAGGTAGGTTGACAGAAGTTGGCCTAGCACTGTCTGCACCGGGGGTTAGGTTGACTTAACTACATCACTCAAGGGTGTGGATTTTCACACTCCTGAGCAACATAGCTGGGTCTACTTAATTTTTGAATGTAGACCTGACCTTAGATACAGCAATATGGGTTTAGGTACCTAATTAAAAGGCAGCTTGGTTTTTAGAGGTCCTGAGCACCCACAGCTCCCACTGAAGTCAAGAGGAGAATTTCTAGTGTAAAAACCATAGGGAAGAGTTTTTCTAGTCTTCTTTATACTTCTATAAAAATCAAAGTTCCCCTCCTGGTCTTTTAAGAGGAAGGCTGATCCTGTTGTTAACTAACTCCCAAGATTTTGTCTCAGTTCCTGGATTTACTCTGTGTGATCTTTAGCAAGTGTCTCTTCAACTTATTTCCCATCTTTAAAATGGAAACAGTACCCACCCTTTCTTTGTCTTGTCAAATTAGACTAAGTTCTTGAGGGCAGCAACTCTCTCTTACGATTTACACATACACTCTAGTCCTTTTACACCTCAGAACTGCATCGAGGGCCCATAAAAACCCCCCCATCCATCCAGGGGAAGTTCCTTCAGTGCAGGCACAACAGAATAAAGATGTAAAGCTGCCTCCTGAGGACCTTGTCATAGGCCTCCGCATAGCAGAATAAGGACCTGATCTCAGCTGGACCTTTTAGGTCAGGGGTGAGCACCATGCGGCTCGGCCTCACTCCAGCCGGGGAACTGGGTCGGGGGCTGCACCAGCGGCTTGGTCCCACTCCAGCGCGCCAGCCGGGGTGCTGGGTCAGGGGCTGGACCATGCAGCTCAGCTGGGGCCCAGGGTCAGCAGCCACACCACACAACCCAGCCCCGCTCCAGCATTGCAGCTGGGGCACTGGGTTGGGGCCGCACGACACAGCTCCTGGAAGCCGCGGCATGGCCCTGCTCCGGCTCCTACATGCTTCGATAGGAGCTGCAGGGACAGTGCCTGTGGATGGGGCAGGGTACAGAACCGCCTGGCCAAGCCTCTGCATAGGAGCCGGAGAAGGTACATGCCACTGCGTCCGGGAGCTGCTTGAGGTAAGTGCCACTGAGAGCCTGCACCCCCTGAGCCTCTCCCCATGCCCCAACTCCCTGCCCCAGCCCTGATCCCCCTCCCGCTCTCCAAACCCCTCGATATCAGCCTGGAGCACCCTCCTGCACCCCAAACCTCCCATCCCCAGCCCCACCCCTGAGCCCGCACCCCCTCCTACACCCCAATTTTGTGAGCATTCATGGTCCGCCATACAATTTCTATTTCCCGATGTGATCCTCAGGCCAAAAAGTTTGCCCACCCCTGTCTTAGGTGCTATTTGTGACGCACTCTATATAATTTTATAAAAATATGCTAATGAGTGTGAATATAATGTAACTGGAATATGCTTCATGCAAAAGGTCTCTTGTAAGGTATCATTACAAAGCTTATAATCTACTGAGTGTGGTCTTCCTATTTGAATAAATGTATCACTCTTGTATCTGAAACTAGAAATATAAAATATAACTCTGAGGACCTATTGTAATTATGCAAAGTGTGGACCATTAATGGTGGTTTGGAATCTTGATGGCTCCCATTAACTAGGACAATTGTCTGTAGATGGCTCTGTTTCACATGTAAGTCTTCCAGTATACATGTGTGCTGGCAAGTGGGTAATGAAGTCTTACAGTGATGTGATCATATCACCTGAACTGGAATCCATCTTTAACCTGGCGCTTTCCATTGAGAAGGAGGGGGTGGGAACCCAGAGAGGGACAAAGGATTCCCGCCTTCTGCAAAAGATATATAAGTGGGTGGAACAGAACAAAGAGAGGCAGCCAACATGGGGAATCCCCTAGCTACCACCTGAACTGGAACAAGGGCTGTACCAGGGGAAAGGATTGTGCCCAGACTAGGAAGGTGTCCAGTCTGTGAAAGAAACTTAATGAAACAGCTCTAAGGGTGAGATTTTATCTATATTCAGTTTTATTACTATACTAGACATAGACTTGCGTGTTTTATTTTATTTTGCCTGGTAATTCACTTTGTTCTGTCTGTTCCTACATGGAACCACTTAAATCCTACTTTCTGTATTTAATAAAATCACTTTTTACTTATTAATTAACCCAGAGTATGTATTAATACTTGGGGAGGGGGGCAAACAGCTGTGCATATCTCTCAATCAGTGTTATAGAGAGTGAACAATTTATGAGTTTACCCTGTAAACGCTTTATACAGGGTAAAACAGATTTATTTAGGGTTTGGACCCCACTGGGAGTTGGGCATCTGAGTGTTAAAGACAGAAATACTTTGGTAAGCTGCTTTCAGTTAAGCCTACAGCTGTTAGGAGACGTGGTTCAGACCTGGGTCTGGGTTTCCAGCAGACTAGCGGGCCTGGCTCAAACCAGGTAGGGCACTGAACTCCTAAGCTGACAGGGCAGAAAGCAGGAGCAGAAGTAGTCTTGGCACATCAGTTGGCAACCCTCAGGGGATTTCTGTGATCCAACCCATCACACTATTGTAATCCAAATAATAATGCCACCTTTAATTTAGATGTACTTTGAGATCCTCAGATGAAGACTACAGCAAAGAATTTCAGTGGTTTGTAGTGTCAGCAACTATAGTTAAAGTTGCAAAATAGTTTCCATTATAGCCCCTTGTGTTCATAACTTTCCAAAACATTGTTGAGGCTGAATTTTTCTATGCTTGACCTCTGCTTGAAGGTTAAAAAAAAACTTGCTGAAAATGTGAACAAAATCCCTACAGCTGTTTTTGTGCTGTGGGACAGTGGGAAACAAACACATACACACACTTTTCCCATTGTAATGCATTTCTAACCACACTTGTTTTTGAGCAGGGCTACAACAGAAACAGCTGAAGTTTGAAATGTGAAACTCAGCATTGGCATTGTTTTTAATAAGGGGTGCATGCAAGGCTGTGTTAGGGGAAGGCAGATTTTTTTAAAAGTTATAGTTGATTGAAAAGTCCCTTCTCACAATGCTCAGAAGCATCTGCTATGATTTTAACAGGGCTTAGTGAAGCCATCCCTTTCTGACATCACTACGGTTTCTCTCTGCCCAAACTGGCAGGCCCACGGGATTCAGCTGAGGCTGCTGCTATGACTATTTGCATGAGGGAGATTTTCAGAGAGATATTTATGCACTTAGCCTTGTTCAACGCTGCAAAGTGCTGAGCATCTTCTGCTGCCTCCCATTGAACTCAGTGGAGCAAGTGAGCATGCAGCTGTTAGCAGAACTGGGCCCATTATCAGGACAGAGCTGAAGAGCAAAATTATGTTTCAGCTAAATCACTTTCAAACATTGTTGTTTCCTACAGGGTTCTGGCACAGTTTTGTCAGGGTTCCAGTCAGAGTCCCTTGGTAGGCCTGAGGCTGTAGAAGGGGCATCCCCCTCCACACCCACCTTCAATTTGTAGTACACCAGGACCACTGGTGCCAACTGAGATCCCCATTTGATCAACCCTGGCAGGTAGTTGGGGTCATTGCCCCGTTAAGTAAACATTTTAGGTAAAATTGCCGCTTCCACATATTGTGTCCATCACATTGCTTCTATGTCCATAACAAAATACCTTATCATAAGTTTATGTGAGTCTTGTTGGTCTTTAGAATAAGGCAGCTAACCAAAAGTAATACTAATTAGAGATGGTTATGAGCTGTAAGGTTTGGCTCTAGCTATGGATTACCCCAGAAGGTGGGGATATTTGAATCAGGTATCTTGACTAGGCCTATCTCTACTGCTAAGGTACCATCTACTTTAAGGAACTAGGGCAGAAAAGAACTGAAAATGCACATTCTTGTCTCACACTTATAAGCTGTGTTTCATTTCAGATCACAATAAATTGTCTTCTCAGCCCCAGTGAATCCCGCGCGCCAGACCTTCAACTGGTGGAAACTGGCATAGCTCCATGGTTACCAGTTTATAACAGTTGAAGATTGGGTCCATTTTCTGCTTTTCTTTAGAATTAGCGTGGAGTTGAAATGAAGTAGACATCCCTTTCTCAACAGGCTTTTCTTCAGGGGGGGCAGATATTTTTGTCTGAAAACTTAAATTCATTAACCTCATAAGAAGGAACCTCATCTTTGAGGCCCCTTTGACCACAGCCTTTTGGATCACTCAGCAGGAGCTGTAAAGGGTATTGAGAAATGTGCAGGCTCCTGTAAGCATTGTATTTTGGAAGGCAAATAGCTCACGGTAACTCAAGTTTAAAAAAATAACTAGCCCAGTACAATGGGATGTTTACACTATTTTAGTTTCCTTTTTAATATCAATCCAGGCCTCGTTTCTCTTATTAAAATACCAGTATGTACATCATAGGTTATCATTCTAAACAGGTACTGTTCATACCACACATGCAACTCTCTGGAAGTGTCCCAAAGAAGGAAAATATCAATAGTAAAGATACAGCCCAGCTCTAGAAAGCTGTTAAGATTCCTTTTTATCTGAAGTGCATCTTTCCTAAGCACACCAAGACAGTATCTTAGGGCTTGTCTACACAGTGCATTAGGACATACCAAAGAGGTGCAAATTCTAGTGCCCATGTGGACCTGCTGGCACACATTAAACATTCCTTAGAGCATGTCATTATAGTCCTATTTGAAACAGTACTACATTAATATGCACTAGGGAACTGTTAATGCGCGTCAGCCATGTCCACACAGGCCTCTTAGTGCATGACATTCTAACACCCACTAGAATTTACACCCCTCTGGCGTAGACTAATACCCCATGTAGACAAGCTCTCAGTGTTCTTTTATTGGTGAACCTCTTGTATGTCTTTTTATGCCATTGACAGCACAATGCATTGCAATGCAGAGACCTAACCTCTCAGCCATTAGGTCTCTCCCATAGCCTGTGAGAGTGAAACTTAAGTGCATGTTGGAACTGAAGTGCAGGTCTCGGAGGAACAGCTGTCCATCTAATCTATGTTAGCGTACAGCTGCTGACTTTTGTACATCACTCGGGCATGTGCACACCCGGCTGCTTGTGTTGGTGGTGCGCAGGCTCACACAAGTGGTTGCACTGATAGAAACTGAGGTGCATCACACATAGGTATCCTAACGTGCCTCCTGCTGCTATCTGGTGCAATGCTTTGTGGGACATTTTCACAGTGCTTTCTGCGTTACCTGGACAAATTGCAGGTATTTCTGGCAAGTAGGGGTCAAGTTCAAACAATGCCACTTTCTCTGCTCCATAATGCTTGTTCCATCCCACAATTTTTTCGCACCTTTTTAAAACTCCCACAGTGCTATGCATGTGCCTGCAGAGCTGAGCACATTCCTAATGACTATTTGCTAATACTGGATGTATGATTCTCCTGTATTTGCATAATTTGAATGAGCAGTACTACAAATGGGAATGTAATGAGGAAGAGGAGGAAATGTTTAAACACAATAACTAGATGCTGATGGACTCAGCGAATAAAAATGCCAGATTGCAGCTGGCATTCACAAAGCAGCTCCACATGGTGGATTGCTATGTCAGGGTCCAAGAACTGAGCACTGATTTGGGGGGATCACATCATAATGCACGTTTGGGATGACAAGCAAAGGCTGCAGAACTTTCGGCTGGAAAAGGCCACATTCCTAGATCTGCATGCCACGCTCACCTCAGCCCTCCAACACAGGGACATAAGAATGAGAGCTGGGCTGACAGTGGAAAAGCAAATGGCGACCACACTCTGGAAGCTTGCAATGCTGGATTGCTATTGGTCAGTGGTCAATCTGTTAGGAATTGGAAAATCCACAGTGGGGGTTATCATCATCCAACTGGACAAGGCCATGCTGAGAGTTACAGTCCTGTGCAGCAATGTGCAGGAAATGGTGGCTGAATTTGCAGCAATGGGATTCCCAAAGTGCGTGGGGTGATAGTCAGCATGCATGTCCCTATTTTGATATCACTCCAGTGAGTACACAAACAGAAAAGGATATTTTTCCATGGTTAGGCAAATGCTCGTGGATCACAGGGGTGCTTCTCTGATATCAGTGTGGGTTGGCCAGGGAAGGTGCATGACACTTGCATCTCTAAGAACACAGGTCTTTTCCATGCTAAGAGGTGACCCATATTATAAACACCCAAATAAAAACCCAAATAAACAATAAACATTTATGTTTATTTATTACAAACATATTGCAACATTTTGGTCACATTAGAAAACATCCGATGAAGTGAGCTGTAGCTCATGAAAGCTTATGCTCAAATAAATTTGTTAGTCTCTAAGGTGCCACAAGTACTCCTTTTCTTTTTATGTAGTGCACTGTGACTGACCCTGTGGTTTTCAAAGGCCAATACAGGTGTACCTCAGGTTCTCCTTGTTTTCCCTTGGCATGGAATGAGGATATAGGAAGCAGTGATCGTGGAGCTTTCCATGGATTAGAAAAGCAGCTGAGTCTGGGGTCTTTGAGCATATAGGTTGATAATGTACTGAAACAAGTTTGTTGCCTGAGCAAACCCATGATGTCCTGGTGCACTTACAAATGTACCTTTCAGGCTTTTTGCCTCTCCTGTAGCAACTGCTCTCTCCATTCTTGGTCTTTTTCCATGGTCACAGTCATCTGGCCCCTCCAAGCCCTGTGTTCACAATCAGTGGCTGCAGAGTACTGTGGGATAACACGGGACATATCCTCCCAATTCTGCTTCTTTCTCCTCCAGATCAAGGTCAGACATTCAGCAGGCATGGAAGGGGCACCTCTCAAGGCCTACACACCAGAGGCTGGTGATTAAAATACAGAGATGCACCATTAAATTTACAGTCACAATGAAAATGGAAAGATAAGTCTCAAAACTCCTGTCCATTATTCTCATAAATACCTTCAATAAGAAATGTTAATTGTCACTTTAGCTTTGGAGTGCCTCGTTACAGCGCTGCTCTTACATCCCAAGACATGCTGAGTATGGCCAGGTGGGGAGGAGGAACGGGTGTCTGTTGCATGGAAGGTGTAGGTACTGGGGCCCTGGATATGAGTACAGGAAAAGTGCAGTGAATATTGCCAATATTTTCACAGGTGGTGGTGATTTTGGCTGATATCTCACTCCTGAGGGTGACACAGGAACAAAGAACCCAGCAGCTGGTGGCATCCCAAAGCTCCCTTGGCCCATGTGCTGCTAGTCTGTGTACTGCAATGGTGCCTGCCATCGCAGAGCAGCATGGGAATGTGTCCTATCATGGGGGAAGAAACAAGGCTGCCGTCCCTTAAAACATCCAGAAGAGGATTACAAAGTACCTCAGTGAAAGTTTTACCAAGATCTCTCAAGAGGATAAAAGGGACATCCCTATTCAGATAAAAGAAAAGTACTCTGCATGCCCCCCCCCTCGTCTGGGGAGGTGGTGTTATTGTGACGTTGTATCAGGGTGAAACAGATTTAGGTGTAGACACATTAACAACTAGGTCAACACAAGTCAGCTTAGGTTGGCCTACCCTTGTAGTATGCCCCAGGCCTGAGAAAGTCCAGAAGGAAGTATCTAAAATGCAATGTACCACTTCCAGCGAGTGGGCATGTCCAAGTTCAGATACTAAGATGATGAACACAGAATAAAAACCTATACAAAACAGAACAGAATAGTCTACATGGGAAAACCAACTGTCACAGCTATAGTAGAATAACTATGGGCATTATTCCAAAATAAGAGTTAGAATAATTACATTCTGAAGAAAAGCTATTTCTAAAACAGAGTAATTATTCTGGAATAGAGTCACTTATATTCTGAAAGTGTCCACATCTGGGAATTATCCCATAATAATGTTGTTGCTGGAAAAAAACCGTTGTTGCTGGAAAAAAGCTTCTCATATCATGCTGATCAGCAAAGCTCTGGATCTCCATGGCCTTTGCTTGCCACCACTGATTCTTGATGTCATGCAACCTCCTTTGAACTTCAACTTTAAGCCAACGATAAGTCTCTCGTTTTTGCTGGTTAGAGGATTAATTTTCCCAAGTGCAAAATGTGCTTCTCTTCTGATGAATAAGTGCTAGATTTCCTCGTTCTCACGAAACAAATCCTGCTGGTGGTGAATGGAGCATCCAATTGATTCAGCACATGTGTTTGAATATCGTTGTTGTCACGTAGGTCAGACAGCCTCTCAATGAGGCGTTGCTGAAAGGTCTCATGACAAGCATGATTTGGAGTGTCCTGATGTTAAATCACTTCTGTATTCCTTTTGGTCGTTTACAGTGTTGTGGTGCAAGCCACATGTTCACGACTTAGCTGATCAAACAATGGTCTGTCCAGCAGTCACCCGTACCTCTCATGGCTCATGTAATATGGATATCAATACGATCACAGACTCCGATGATGACATAGTCAAAAAGATTGCCAGAACGTGGGAGTTTCCAGATGGTCTTATATTTGTCCCTGTGTCTAACGATGGTATTTGTGATAACCACCTGGTCTTTAGTTTCTGTGGCCACAGTCCAGAAAAAATAGAAAAAATGCCATTTCAGAGTATAGCCATCATAACCTCTTATTTTTCTTTTCAGTTCAGAGCTGTCAAATTGGCTTTCTGGTGGGCGGGGGAAGATACTTGGATTTCTTTCCCCTCTTTTCCACAATATGCATAACAGTCTACTTCTCCTAAATCCAAAATCAGTCTTCTCTTCTTCCAAGTCATTATGAAATGCTTCCCTTCATAGGCACCAACTCCATGGGTGCTTTGGTGCTGGAGCACCCACACAAAAATAGTGGATGCTCAGCACCCACCAGCAGGCCCCCCCAATCAGCTTCTCCCTCTACCCCCAGCGTTGCCTGCCTGCCAGCAGCCCCATCAATCAGCTCCTCCCCATCCCTCCCAGTGCCTCCGGCCCACTACGGATCAGCTGTTCAGCAGTGTACAGAAGGCGCTGCAGGGGGAGTGGGAGGAGCAAGGATGAGGCGTGCTCGGGGGAGGGCAGGATGGGGCGGGGCAGGGACGGGAAAAAGGTGAGAGGAGGGGGGATGGGGGTTGGAGCACGGGGAAGGAGCTTGGGGTGGAACAGAGGTCAAGTACCCCCCAGCTACTTAGAAAAACAGCGCCTCTGCTTCCCTTGATAGTTGCTTGAGTCTGGTTCCTGAGCGGCCTTGTAGGAATTTAAGACCCAGCCAGGAGCCAAAGAATGCTGGAGTCAGGTCAGCACAACCTATGGTAACAAGCATTTTTGTTCGAATCAGAACAGTTTTAGGAGTAGAGCTGGGCAGAAAATAGTTCTCCCATCATGGGGAAACTTCCAAACTTTGAAAAATTTTCCTGTCCCAAATTGGAATGAAAAATGAAAGATCGCAAAAGTTTGAGAACTGACAATCTGAAAAAAGAATTCCATTTGGGTCAATAGAACTTTTTCCTTTCAGTATTGACCTTTTTAAAAAAATATTGCTTTATTATAATTACTTAAATTTCAAAACAAAATAATTTTGAACTGAAAAAAGTGAATTTTGTTTTGAACCTATCAATTTTGACAATTTGAACATTAAAAAACTTGCCTGCAAACAGTTGCATTTTTGACGAATTGGCATTTTTCAAAGAAAAAAATATCACCAACAAAATCCTGCCCAGCTTTATTTAGAAGTCCCACTGAGTAGTCATGTTCGTTTGGAGGCTGTGCTCCTGGGGGGAGCAGGGAGGATCATCCTTCAGGCATTAAAAAATGTGACTTCATAACGGAAAGGGTTGCACTTCACTTTCAGTACATGAACATAGATCAGCTCTGGGAATAGGCATAGTGTCATTACTGCCTCATATAGAGTAAAGAAGAGCATTGCAAGTAAATGCCTTTATTATGGCATTGCTTGTCAACATTGCTTTCCTCCTTTAAACCATGAAAATCTTTTTTTTTCCCCCTTAGGAAAGCCAACCATAGAGGTCCAGAGTTTCTATTTTATTGTAGTGATGAATAAATTAAGACTAGACACATGACATTTTTCAGCGTGGCACCTTCTTCTGGTGTGTGTTCAATCAAGAACTCAATCCTGCGCGTAATTGTACTCAAGGAACTAAACTTTCATTTTTTTAAGCAAATGACTTCTCTGGCTCACATGGTTGTGAAGAAAGCCATGGAGTGAAATTTGAACTGATGTAGTGATGTCTGCCTGTGTCAGCAAACAGCCTGAAAATGGTGTCAAAGTGTTCATGCTGAAATCTGATGATAATTTAAATGTCAACATTAATAATTCCTCTACTCATCAGTTTAGCAGAACCATCAAGCTGATCTGCTGATTTGTCAGTTTGGACATAAAAGGTAGATATCGGCAAAGAGGCAGGCAGTTATTGCCGAGGGTTGCTGAGATGGGGCACAAGAAATTCGAACTCCTCTCCCCTCAAGTTTAGAGTCACCTCTGCCCAAGTCCAAAAAGAAGAGTTAAATAAGAGGTGCGTTCCTTCCCAGTATCAAGAGCCATAGCAGCCTCTGGGATTCCAAACACCAACGCCAGCACCATGAGAGACATAGTCCCAGCAGCTGCTTACTCAGATCTCCCCCCACAGCTCCTACAATGCATTTACTCATGTCAGTGCAAAAATATTGGTGGCACAACAGAATTTAAGATTTGGGACATTACAAAATAAATTGAATTTAGTATCAAAAGCAGTACATTACAGAGAGAATGCTCTATGGATTGGACTGGACTGCAGGGGAATGAACTGCATACATCCGGGTTCCCTGCCACATTATTAAGGTCTAACATGCCACTTAGAACACTTGTCCGTGGTAATAAATATTGTTACTGTAGCACACCACGGGCTGCTTCTCTGTATGTAATAAGATGTAGGAACAGGCCATATAATGTACTGCAAAAAATTTTTACTACGTAATATACTGGATTCTCCTCTCACTGACAGCAGCTTTAAATCTTTGCAAAGCCAGAGACTTCAACAGTGTTATTCTTCATTTAGTGCCAGGGGAGCTTTCCCTATTGACTTCTGTGGGAGCTGGATTGGGCCCTTAAACTGGTATAAACAAGAGAAAATCAAACCCATGCCTCTACCTCCCTGGACAAGGAGCGTTGCAAGAGTCAGGTGCTCAGCCAAGAGGTGAGACAAGGAGGTATCATGAAGCATTCCCTCTGGAGACCAAGGAGTGGTGCTGATGGCTCTGTAGAGAGTCCCGTTACATTCCCCCTGCTCAGAAGATTGCACCCACAAGATATGGCCTTAAGAGTGGAGCACTGAAGGGGAGAAAATGGGCATGTCCTCAACTCTCTGGCAGGAGCAATGAGGCCCTCTCTCTCCCCCAGAGACAGTGTAATATGTGGTTACTGCATGGACCCTAGTTTATCTGCCACTGCTCAGCAAAAAAGGATGGGGTAAAAAAGTGTAGTCTGAATTACATAGTCCACGTCAGATCCGTGTCCTGTGCTGGGACAGAGGTAGAAAAAAAAGAGATAGCTTTTTCTGCTTTTTCATTCTTTGTCTAGATTCACTGGCTCTCAGCTGGGGTTCAGATTCAACTGTGCCAGCAACTCATGACATTTGGAACACAATGGAAATCTCATTAAATCCGCTTTTCCCACAAAATTGTCCCCATTTTGGACTGAAACCTTGCAGCATCAGCTATTCTGCTCTGATAAATCTCTTCTGGTTCTGAATCCAATCTAAAACCAAAATTCTAGTTTGGGTTTTGATCTAGAGAGTACAATATGAACACACACACACACACACCCCATTTTAATTCAAAAGATTTCAGGTCCAAAATTCCAGATTTAGTCCAGCTCTAATAACATGCCATCATACTTTAAAGGATGTATTACTGTAACATTAAATGATAAGCAAACATTTCCCAGGGTTACTTTAATCTGTAGGTTGATGTCATTTCTGTGAACAGTCTGTAATATGTTTGCCATGGGAAATGTTTTCCTACTGGTTTCAATACAATAATCTTAGTCAAACAATGCATTAGAATAGTAGATTCCTAGAAACATATGCACATGCTGTATTTGCTCATTTGCATGGATATGCTAAGAATAGTCCTACAGAGAGACCTTGTGCAGTATGGACTTGGAACTAATTCTGAAGTTGTGCCCATTCTTAGTGTCTTCAGAAACATAACTAAGTCTTAGAACCATGGGAATTTTTTAAAAACAGGTTTTTAAAGTATACCCCAACTGCAGAGCTGAGGTTTTTATTACACAAAACTTTGGTATTTTAATAATCAGAAGGGGAACAAAATATACTTGGGAAATTTGTGCATACTGTATTACACTCCTTACTTGGAAAACAGAGAAAGAGAAGGGCTACTCTTCGAATCAAAAGCAGAGGCATCTCCCATTTTCACTGCCTAAAATCACACCTGTTCTCAGATCTCTGGACTCTGATTTTCTTCTCACACTGTGAGAATCAAGAATAAATCCATTAAGACAATGGAATCTGTAACAGGTTCTTAAGTTTCTGGCATCGCTGCCTCAGCTTCCTCATTGGTGCCTCCTTGCATTTCACTCTGGAGGCTGTCTCCTTCTAAAAGTAAGGTAATTTGTGCCTCAGTTTCTCTTCTGGTACAGTAGTTTGGCCATTCAGCCAAACCATAAAGTCCCTCATTTCCAGGGCAATGTAAAAAGCCAAACAAGACAATATTTCAGCCCTACTGTTTCCTCAGGGTTTCCTCAGTAGTCCTTCATTCCACCCAGGGGTACAGCTTTCACCTCACACACAGGGATGCTCAGTAATGATGGTAGTTTGCCCTCCACAGGCTAAACAGTTTCTACCTTTGTCTTCCCCTGACTTTCTAGTTCACTCTCTCTACCTGGCCTTATCCTGGTCTCAGGAAACCCTGGTCATGGGCCCACAAACGAAATGCTAATGCTACACTACCATCCCAACCAAGCCTTTGCCCATGGCCTCTTGCATCACTCACACACCAGGATCTTTCTGCAACCTGATTAACTGTATGCCTCCTCCTACGCTCCTTTGCAGGGTTCCACCCAAGCCTTCCATCTCATGGACAATGCCTCACACAATTTAAACCTCCCTCGGATTCCTGTTTCTTCCCAGAACCATTTCCATAGCCTCTCCTGAGATGCTTGCCTCCCAACCCACACGTTGATCAAGAGGACCTCATTCCTGGTCTGCTTGTTGAGCAAGAACTTGCTCTATATTAGTCCCAGCTCACAGTCATATCATTACTGGACTCCATTTCCAATCAGCCCCTCTAGACTAAATCCCCCAGAATGCCCTGGTTCTCTGCTAAACTCAGGATTAGGGCATACTTGGCCTTTAGCCGAAGTCCACATACACCTTTATAGAGTTAGACGTGTAAAATCATTGCAAAGACTAGGAGAAACAGGCACAATGGTTTAGTTATTGATTTCTAGCACACATGAAACTGGTGACATGTAGTTGCATATTGCCTGTATATCCAAGGGCTATTTTGTACTTTACGCTTTTGTAGACGAAAAAAAAGAATAGAAAAAATAGCAACAGCCATGTCACAAGTGCATGAAATCAAGAGGAGTCTGAGTTAAGACTGCCACAGAACTCTTGTTATTGCCTTATTATACCAATGCATATGGAGCCTGACCCAGAGCCCATACTTCACAATATAGCAGTAGTAAGGGTAATGGAGCAGTTTAACCTCAAACTTTCCTTCGTGAAAATATTGAAAGCCTAAATTCTCTATGTGTCCACAAAACAAACAGAACATGCAGGTAGCACAAGCTTCCCCACACTCCCCTTCTACTGTGGCTCAACAATGAACTTGAAGATTGACTGTGGGTGAGACCATAGTCTGGTCTCTAGAGCCATTCAAATTCTTGACCTTTCCTTATTTTTAGAGGAAGCGTGGTGGAATGTTTGGGGCAGGGGGACTTTTGTTTGTTCGGTTATTTTTTTTTAAGTTATGTGACTTTTAAAAACAGATATGTTTCAGCCAAGTCAGCACAGACTGAGGCCTGCAGATATTCCTTAAATCAAAAGTATTGTCTGAGTACTTGTACTTGACTATAGCCTCAATGTGACAAAAAGACTTTTGTTGATGAAGCCAATGTGACAGAATGGTTTAAAAAAAAAAGAGAGAGAGAGAAGAAAACATGTAAAAGATTTAAGGATAGACAGGAGCAACTATCTTTTCAGCATCCAGCTTGAATATCTTTTTTCAGTCATGCTTTCTCAATATGAAGAAGAACAGTCGTAAAACAAGATTACCACTTCATTAGAATCTGCCCAGGTCATAGATTCATAGAGTTTAAGGTAAGAAGGGAGCATCTGATCATCTATTCAAACCTATTATATAACATAGGCCATAGAATTTCACCCAGTTCCTGTCAGTCAACCAGGATGAGGACAGTCTAGCCTTATGGCCAGCACAGGCAGCAGAGCTTGTGGCCGGCAGCGGGGTCAGAGCCGTAGTCAGTCATCAGGAGCCAAGGCCAAGCATAAAACTGGAAGGCTGAAACTGAGTACCTGAGCCAAGGGTCGAATCAGTGTGCGGAACCAGAGCCAGTCAGGAACCAGAGCCGAGGGTCAAACCAGAGGTCAAGAACTGGAGTGAGCACGATAGCAGGTAAGCAGGGCCGGCTCTACCTTTTTGGCCGTCCCAACTGGAGAAGGAAAATGCCGCCGAAGAGGGAAGTGGAGGAGCTCCGCAGGCGTGCTGCCGAACAGGAACCGGGAGGAGGGGCTGCTGCACGCATGCCGCCGAAGAGGGAAGTGGAGGAGCTGCCGCCGGCGTGCCACCGAAAGCTGCCGCAGTGCTGCCCTTTCCAGTTTGCTGCCCCAGGCATCTGCTTGCTAGGCTGGTGCCTAGAGCCAGCCCTGCAGATAAGGAAAGGTCCAAGGCAGGGGCAGTGTAGAGGCAAGGCTGGGTGCCAGGCTGGAGCAGCAGGAACAAGATAACACGGCAGCAGGCTCAATGGTGGGCATGAACATTGAGAAGCCAGGAAGTTGCTGCTGCTGGCTGGCTGGCTGGCTTAAGAGCCAGGCTGCTGACTTCTGCAGCCAATCAGGTTGTGCGGCTAATCAGGCAGCCTGCTGCAGGCCCTGATTCCTGACAATTACCCCTACACTCAGTGCAGTAACTTGTGTTTGATTAAAGCATATCTTCCAGAAAGGCAGCCAGTCTTGGTCTGAAGACCTCAAGTGATAAAGAATCCACCACTTCCCTTGGTAGCTTGTTCCCATGGCTAATCACAACTATTACTTGTAGTTAATGAATGAGTATAACGCCAATAAAAGTGACAACATTTTACAAAAATAACTTATTGACCAACATGTGAGATCAAAAATATATTAAGCATGCCTGTAAATCTTCACATTTTGATGCTTTGGATTATAACAGTACATACTTACATCCTTTTCTATGGCTCTATTTGTCCTAACAGCAACAATCATTTTTAGCTGGGGGGGGGGGGGCTTGGTGGTGGTTTTTTTGTTTTTGGTTGGTTGGGCCCTTTTCAATTTATTTATTTACTTATTTTAAGCAGCCATTCCTTTTGTGAACTTTTGTACATTTGCTTCTCATCATTTGGATTTTTAGGAACATATCAAATTTGGATGTAAAAATCCCTATTCTGGTTTCCATCTCTAGTGGACCCACAGTGCTGTCAAACAATGACTTCAGCACTTTCTTCTTACGCATTCCATGATTTTCATTCTGCCCTCTCTCCCAGTAGAGTGGAAGGCTTCTTCTCACAATGAAATCATTCCCAGATGGATGCGTTCACAAGTACTCCTGCACGTGCACAAAAAAGGAATCAAAACTGCAAAACAAACAGTTCTGTGTGAGTAATTCCTAGGATGCCACAAATCACATTTGTAGATATAATGATAGATAGCACTTTTATAGCACTTTGCAGCTTCAAGGCCCTGAAAATGCATTACATATGCAGATGAATAATATATGTAATAAATATTAATGATGTTATCTTTACTAATGCTCAACTATCTCAGAGCTGGGGTCCTCAAAGACAGACAGAATAAAAGAATGGGTGGAGATATTCGGAAAACTATCAATACCTTGTTTGTGAAGGAGGATGGTCTTGTGGTTAAGGCACTGGCCTGGCACCCAAGAGACCTAGGTTCATTCACAACTGTATCATAGACTCTCTGTGTGACCCTGAGCAAGTCTCTTTATGCCTCCATTCCCTATCGACAAAGTGGGTATAAATAATAGAGTGGCTAAAAAAATCAGTAAAAAATGTGGATTTGATCAAATGAACACTTCCGTGGAAAATTTTTAATTTGGGTAGAAATTTTTTAAAACTGAAAAATGTACACTTTAGGAAATGAAAAATAATTGGCCCTCTTCGGCCACCTCAAATAAATCTTACAACCTAAATTGACAAGACAAACAATGGGAGAAAAGCAAGGTTTTAGCAAAAGGGACTCTCTCATACAATGCTATGGGTGTATGGATCGGGCCCAGTACAATGGGGCCCCAGTCTCAATTGGGGCAAGTAGACACTAATGGAATATAAATAATTACGTTATAATTATGAATGATAGATTTAGAATGTTGTAGTTCATCCAATTTCCACAAGACTTTGTTACTGAGATTCTTGGAAGTCCCACTCTCTGAAGCAGTGACCGTAGAGTGCCATTTAAAGTGAGGGACCACAGATTTACTCCCTATAGTACACATGCCCCCAGCCACCGGACGCTCCTCTTCCCCAGTCTCAGCTGCCACCCTCCACCACCAGCCTGACCCCTCAGACCAGCAGCAGAGCAGGACCCCGGAGCTGCACTGGCAAAGCTCCCAGCCCTGTGACCTGCATGCTATAGTTAAAAGATTGCTGCACAGCCACTGGGACCACCACGCATGCACACAGCTTATTGTTGCTAGTTGCAATGTGCCAGGATTGGGGGGGTTTTTTTGTGAAACAGAAAAAAACCAGCCCTTTGCAACTGGCAATCAGCAAGGCAGTAACAAAACCAGCCGGCCAGGTGGCAACCTTAGCTGCTTAAAACTGCTTGTGACACCCCCGCACCAGCTCCACAGCCTGAGCTCCGGATCTTGATCCTGCCAGGTGCTGAGCCCTTCGCCGGGAGCTGTGTGTGCTCCGCAGCGCACAGGATCAGACTCTATTGTCTCGTTCATTGCTGATCTGCAGGGCAGTGAGCAGGCCCAGTCCTGCGAGCCGTATTCATGTGAGGGATGCTGATTCCCTGTGAGGGTCAGGCTCATGGAACCATAGGCGCCGACTCCATGGGTGCTCTGGGGCTGGAGCACCCGCGGGGAAAAATTAGTGGGTGCTCTGCACCCACCGGCAGCCAAGCTCCCTCACCTCCTCCTCCACCTCCGCCTCCTCCCCAGAGCACGCCACATCCCCGCTCCTCCACCTACCTCCCAGCGCTTGCCGCCGCCAAACAGCTGTAGCAAGCTCCAAGAGGGAGGGGGGCAGGACCGGAATGTGGCACGCTCGGGGAGGAGGCGGGGCCGGGGCGGGGATTTGGGGAAGGGTTGGAATGGGGGCGGGAGGGGGTGGAGTAGGGGCGGTGACTTTGGGGAAGGGGTTGGAATGGGGGCGGGAGGAGTGGGGCAGGAGTGGAGTTAGGGCGGGGCCGGGGGAGAGGGGGGTCGAGCACCCACCAACGCCAGTAGGCACCGGCGCCTATGTATGGAACTGTGTCTCATGCCCTGTTTTTTACAGTAACATCAACACTTACTAAATAAACAATAATAATAAACAATATCAAGAAAGCAACTAATATTTTTACATTTCGCACACATCTCTTGGTACCATTATGATGTGGAGAGGGGAAAAAAACAAAACAGTTTCTCTGATGAGATCCGACTAAACAATTTGAGTAACTTCTTTATAGGCCTGGACTCCTTACCCCACATGTTCCAAAGAACCAGCCTGCATGAATACAGTATAGGACAAATTAAGTCCCCTGCCTGTGTAGACAGGCTTAGAGTTGGGGAGAGGCCGGGGCTGTGAATTCTCTACCCTAGAATGTGGAAGCTACTCCAGCCCACTGGGTGCAGTAGCCTACACAGGGCCCTCCCTTATGCATACCCGTCTAACTTGTGTCGTGAGAGGTTGCAGCAGATTTGCACCCTCTTCATGCCTTACCCACCACTGCCACATACAAACTAATCTACTAAGAAAAAATTCTTCGTAATTTTAGACAATGCGAAACAAAAAATTCAACAATGCAGAAGTAGTTGATAAACTGAAAGCAGAATGAAAGCTTAGTCCAGACCTTTGGACTATATTGCTATTAAAACATCTTCAGCAGAGGTGCACTATATTTTATAATGTCTGTATGATGCTCTCTTGTGCTTCAGAAGCTGTAAGAGTTTAGTCATCTATCAAACGTCCACTTAACATTTTCCTGTAGCCAAGGGTTCAATGTGTTATTTGTTACCCGCAGACTCCTGGATGGATCAAGCCCAAATCTTCGCTTTTGGAGATAAACCACTCACTTACAAGCTGAATTCATGCAGAGAGACTTCTGGCATAATATTTTACTTCTGACTTATGACACGTGACTTTTTTAACACAATATTTAAAACAGAAACTGTAATATTCCGAACACAGACTGCATTTTTTTTGAAAGTTGACACCAAACATAACAGTAAATGAACCCTTCTGAAAGGTTGCAGTTGCTTTCATATAAAACATTTTCTACCAGGAAATGGAAGTAGAAAGTTGAACTAAGCATTAACTTGAAAGAACTATGCACAGATTCCAATGGCTGCATTATCCTTTAAAACAAAAAAGCAAAGCTTTTTATGAGAGTGCATAGCTCTAGTTTCATAAGAAGGGTATTATGGTGACATGGAAAAATGAATCCAAGCCCAGTATTTTGGATACTCCTCTTAACCCCTTTTTAGCTCCCACACTCTGACATAGCAATTTTAGTGAGGCAACCATTCCAATTAATGGTTGTGTGTTATTTGTATTATAGGAACACAGAGACGCCTCAACTGAGATTGTAGTCCCATTGTGCTAGGCACTGTATAAACATAGTGAGAGAGAGTCTCTGTGCCAAAGAGTTTACACTCTAAAGAAAGCCAAGACAGACAAAGGGCAGGGAGGTGAAATGACTTGTCCAAAGTCACACAATAGATTAGTGACAGAGTCAAGAATACTGTACTGAGTACAGTGCTCTAGCCCAACAGTTCTCAAGCTTTCTAGACTACTGTACCCCTTTCAGGAGTCTGATTTCTCTCGCGTACCCCCAAGTTTCACCTCACTTAAAAACTACTTGCTTGCAAAATCTGACATAAAAAATGCAAAAGTGTCACAGCGCACTGTTACTGAAAATTTTTTTATTTTCTCATGTTACTATATAATTATAAAATAAATCAATTGGAATATAAATATTGTACTTACATTTTAGTGAATAGCATACAAAACAAAATAAACAAATCATTGACTGTGTGAAATTTTAGTTTGTACTGACTTCGCTAATGCTTTTTATGTAGCCTGTTGTAAAAGTAGGCAAATATCTAGATGAGTTAATGTATCTCCTGGAAGACCTCCGTGTACCCCTAGGGGTAGGCATACCCCTGGTTGAGAACCAGTGCTCTAGCCTATGCTTCCTCCTAATCAACAAGTGCCCATGTTCTGGGCACGTTTGCTTTGCTTGGAAGTACTGAAAGGGTTACATTACACATTGTCCTCTGTGTTCAGCCTGATTCTTTCATCATCAAATATAAAAAACAAGGCTATAAAAATGAACTTGGCATATAGTGCTATTTGCTGGTTTGCCAGCTTCCAGTGTCATCAAGCATGACACGGCATTATTACTAAACATCCTGCATATAAAATCAGAGGTGATTTAATCTGGCTCTCTGCCATCCCACCGGCTGTCTTCTTGACACCATGTAAATAATACATCACTTTATGGCCAAACTACTTTTGTACCCCATGCTGAGAGAGAAAAGGACAACACATGGTATTATTATTAGCCACATCTTAGCCACCTTGGAAATGTGTGAGATGAACATTGACATTAATCCAAAAGTGCTGTGATCTCCAATTTCAAATACTTCATTAGGCTGAAAAGAAAACCACGCATCCACAGTGATTAAAATCAGTGATGTGCCGATTTACATCTCACTCCCATTAAATGTCAGCTTCCTAATTAAGACTGTTGCTTAACAACAGAGTTTGTAGATTGATGCAAGATTTTTAAACATCAGGGTTTTCTCAGAATGTTGTTGTTTGAAAAAGGCCACAGCTTTGGAGGAAACTAGTAAACCAGCAAAAACAAAAATCACAACTCCAGCCTGCAAAAAATACAACTACCTAATTAATATCCCCTGCTAAGATTACACTGGTTGCTCTCCTGTCCCAATCATGTAAAGGTGTACATCTATTGATGTCATCAGGGCATGCTCATTAAACCAAAGCTAATTTGTGGTTTTCACTGGGGAACAAAGACAGTGCAGCTGATACGATATGGCACTATTTGTCTTTTTCATCTAAATGTCACATACCCTGAGTTGAACTGAAACAGGCAGCAACATCTTATGCATTCTGTTTTCATAGCACCTTAACAGGGTTATGTCTTTAAAACAGTGGTTCCCGACCACTGGTGCAAGTACTAGTATTTCAGAATCTTCTGACTGGTATTCTGGTTCCATATTAGGGGAAGTGGCTAGAGCGGGATACATTTCCCCTTCCCACAGGGCACGGCAGCAGAAACCTTGCTTCTCTCTCCTGCTAATTAGTGCTACTCCCCCTGTATTATTAGAACAGTGCCAGCAACCCTGGCTTTTCATCAGAAAGTAAAGCAATGGCTTCGAAATAAGGAGAGACAATATAAAAATAACCAGATTAATGAAAAAATAAATGGGGATTTCCAGTGACTAAGGTTTAAGTTTTGAAAAGGCTATGTTATGGGTGAGAGCTCCCTTTAAGCCCCATTTTGTTCTGGTACAGTATGTCTATATAAGGTGTTTGCACCAATATGGATGAAAAGTTTCCGAATCTAGACAAGCCCATACTTTTAAATTTTGGTTCCAGCCTTTTACATTCCCAAAGATTTTTAAAAAATAAATCACTTTACTCAAATACCTAAACTTTGCACACAGATCATCCATTTTCAAGGTGAATCCCCTACCCCTCACAAACTCTTTAGAAAACCACCAAAAATCAAAGGGGAAAGAAAGTTTTGTTCTATCTCTGGAGGGACTGTTAATTCTGAAGAAAGCAAACACAGATTTGTTTTACTGATGCTATAAGAGGAATACACTGTAGAATATTCCTGCACACTCCTACTTTACCCACAAGGATCACCATTTCAAGGGGACCTATATTGTCTGGTTTATCCTTTAATAAAAGAGTGAACCTTGGGGTCTCTTTGCAAGGGTCTTAAAAATCATGCTAAGAGACTGCATTTGCAATATGTAATTTTTGGGTTTGTCTTCACTGAGAAAACATAAGATGGTCATACTGGGTCAGACGAATGGTCCATCTAGCCCAGTATCCTGTCTTGCGACAGCGGCCAATGCCAGGTGCTTCAGAGGGAATGAACAGAACAGGCAATCATCAAGTGATCTATCCCCTCTCATCCACTCCCAGCTTCTGGCACACAGAGACTAGGGACACTTCAGGGCATGGTTTTGCATCCCATCCCATCCTGGCTAATAGCCATTGATGGACGTATCCTCATCTAGTTCTTTTTTGAACCCTGTTATCATTTTGACCTTCACAACATCCTCTATCAAAGAGTTCCACAGATTGACTGTGTTGTGTGAAGAAATACTTCCTTTTGTTTGTTTTAAACCTGCTGCCTATTAATTTCATATGGTGACCCCTAGTTCTTATGTTATGAGAAGGAGTAAATAACACTTCCTTATTTACTTTCTCCACACCATTCATGATTTTATAGACCTCTAGCATATCCCCCCTTAGTTGTCTCCTTTCCAAGCTGAAAAGTCCAAGTCTTATTAATCTTTCTTCATATGAAGCTGTTCCATACCCCTAATCATTTTTGTTGCCCTTTTCTGCACCTTTTCCAATTCCAATATATTTTTTTTGAGATGGGGCAACAAGATCTGCAGGCAGATTTATACAGAGGATATTTGATACAGAATAAGATATTTTCTCCTTTATTATCTATCCCTTTCTGAATGATTCCCAACATTATTTTAGCTTTTTTTTGACTGCCGCTGCACATTGAGTGAATGTTTTCGGAGAACTATCCACAATGACTCCAAGATCTCTTTCTTGAGCGGTGACAGCTAATTTATCATGCAAGTGAAAGCTATCAAGTTATAAAATACATTGTGTAAATTTTTCTGAGGGAAAAGCTGGAATTTAATTTTAAAGATTCTTTCTAAAAATGTGTTTGCTTAGAATCTGGCAGTCCTTTGATTTCCAGGGGATGTACTATTACTAACAGAGACACAACCAGCAACATTTGTGATTCCTGGCACCCATTCTTATGGTCAGTCCATTAGTCTCTCCATATAACAGACTCTCCCTTTTTATTTTTAGTGGAGATTCATCAAGTGGATAGGAAAATTAAAATGGAGTTAATATTAGAGGTTCAAAAATCTAGCATAATTTTTTACTAAAGATATTAAAGTACTATATATCTGGGTGTATATAACATATATCCCCACACAAAAAGTGTACTTTGTATATCAGTTAAGACTGGATATAACATATATATATATACTGCAAATAACATACCTAACACATGGCCTCAGAAACAAGGAAATGAAAAGTTAAGCTGTCATTCTGCTCCTCCACCCACAGATACACACATCTCACCATTACCACAACCACCACAGACAATGCAGGGTCTCTCTTGCCCCAGTAGGAATGCCAGTCATCCAGCACATCCTTTCTCAGACTGCCCTCCCAACCATCATCAGACCAGGCTCTGGCTCCGCATTGCCTTTCCTCCCGTCCCCCTCTGCCAGTGTCCCTGCTGCACAGCTCTGGGAAAAGCCACATTCCCTGAAGTTCATAAATATGTATGTCAAATACAATGCAGGAAGGTATTTGACTTTAAAAACCAAAGAGTTTGTTTCTGAAAGTGACAGAGACCTCTTTTTTTTTTCAGCTAAAGGAAACCACCATGACAGGAAGAATGTACCATTTCCTCTCGAATAGACTCATTGTCAGTGTCAGCAGCTCACGTTTATCCAGACATGACTGTTGCTATGTTGACACGCTTTCATGTGCACACACAGATACATGCTGTGAAATGGACCTGTAAGTTTTAAGTAGCATAAATAGGACACTGTGGTACTGATGAAGGGAAGTCAGGCTATCATATAATGAGGGCTTTTTATAATAAACCAGTAAGTCAGTGCTGGTGGCTGCTGATCTTGGCTCCTTTTGAAGATTAGTAAGAATTTGCCAGTTGTTCTATTTGTATGTTACACTTGTCTAGGGTTGAATTTTTGGTTGGAATAGTTCCCCTACCTCTGAACATATGAATGTATATCCACCAACAAGTAATTCAGAGAGACACGGTGGGTGAGGTAATATCTTTTACTGGACCAACCTCTGTTGGTGAGAGAGACAAGCTTTCAAACTTACACAGAGCTCTTCTTCAGGTCTTCTTGGTGTCAGCTCGAAAGCTTGTTTCTCTCATACACTGGTCCAGTAAAAGATATTACCTCACTCAGCTTGTCTCTCTAAGATCCTAGGACCAACACAGCTACAACAACACTACATACACCAAGTAATTCAGGCAATTTTCTGAAGCTAACGCTAACAGAACTTCCACTGAGGAGGAGAGAGAAAGAGCCTTGCTGTAAAAAGAAAAGGAGTACTTGTGGCACCTTAGAGACTAACCAATTTATTTGAGCATAAGCTTTCGTGAGCTACAGCTCACTGCATCCGATGAAATGAGCTGTAGCTCACGAAAGCTTATGCTCAAATAAATTGGTTAGTCTCTAAGGTGCCACAAGTACTCCTTTTTTTTTTGCGGACACAGACTAACACGGCTGCTACTCTGAAACCTTGCTGTAAAGAAGCTTTGACAGACGCTTGAAAAAGGCTCCCAAATACATTTGACATTCCTCTTACAATACTCACATTTTCACTTGAGGCGAGCACACTTCATTACCCTTGTCATGCATCATAACTTCTTGTTAACTTTTCTCATTTTACCCACCTGTCTACTGTGGTGTTTTCCCCTCTAGATTTTTAGCTACCATTCTTCCTCCATTATCGACTCTTTCGAACCCCATGTACAGATGACATCTGGCTTTCCTATTTTGGGGCAATGTATCTGGGTTGAGGAAATTAAAGCCAAGTCAGCACAAGGCCCATGCCAAATGTAGTCTTTTGCAGAGTTTGTTTTCCACCTTATGTAACCTCCTCACTTTTTTATAATTCTTTTTTGCATTATAGTAGCATCTAGAAGCCACATTTAAGAGTGGAGCTCCATTCTGCTAGACACTATACAAACACATGGATTATGACTATATTAGGAAAAAATATGTTAATGTGGGTGAGCTAACACTGTTAAAATCCTAATATAGAGAAGGCAATTTTAGTTTTAGCAGGTATGTGACATAGAGGTCCGATGGTGCCAAATGGCAACAGGGTTCACCATTCTGTGTCAGCAACTCCTATCAGGCTGCCAAATTCATTACATCCGACACACTGCTTTCATTGTACTTTTCCAAAAAGTATCTCGTAAGTTATCAAATGAAAGCTTACCTTATACTGGTCATAATAAGCACTGCGAGATGAATGTGTGGTTGGTGTGCAAAGAGTTATGTGTGCCCACCAAATACGTTTTAAACGGTGTAACCAGGCAGAGTTGACAAACAGGTTTTTGTCAGACAGGAGTTGCAATGTATATCTCTATCATGTGTAAATCAAGCCAACACAGTGGAAGCTCCATTTGCATGTGAAGTCAACAGGAAAAACAGGTTGACGGCGGGGGGTGGGGTGTGAAACCAACCGGGGGAGCACACTGGAGAACAAGCAATGGGGGAGAAGAGTCTCATCTGGGGGTGCACTTCAAAATGGAGCATTTCAGAGGCTTAGCAGATTAACGAGGATGGAAAAAGGCCCCTTTCTTATCCTTCACTAAACAAGCAAAAAAGACAGCACAGATTGCATTCATAAAAAAGCTGGATCTGGCACTGCAGGTTACTCCACTGCTGGGAGGTTGCTTTGGGTGAGAAATTGCTTTAGACAAGGATTTTAGCCTGTTACAGTTAACTTTACACTCTGAGAAGTGAGTTATCCCTTTTGTTTAACATCTAACCTGTTGTTCTTATTATCTTTGCTCACTATCTCTGTTAATCTTTGTAAGTAAACATAATTTGTTTTCACTGTAAGTAGATTCCAGTGCTGTGTTGTTATAAAGGGCCTTATCCTGAGTTGTACCACTCAAGCTCTGTGTACATTGTGTCTTCAAAAACACTTTACCTGGTTATTTCTATGAGTGTCTAGTGACAGAGGCTGGATACTACAGAGAGGGGTGCTGGCAGAAGTTCTTGGGTGTTGGTGCGTATCTGTCACTAGCCTGTACAAGATGGGGTGAGGTCTGCAGAGACAAATCAGTGCTTATCTGTGGCCAGAGGCTGTTAGTTTCAGGGAGCTGAACTGCAGCAAGCATCAGGGAAGCCTTCTTCCCTCTAAGGATAGGTGGTGGTGAGGAGCCTCACAACCCTGAGTACCCATGGAAAGCGTCACAAGATACTAGCTGGGGTAGCCTAGTGTTTATCATCATTTTAACGTGTGTTAAAGCTACAACTTGCCTAGGATTTCAACACATAGTACTAATGTGTTAACAACACACAGTTTTAAATCAGCTTCTGTACCAGATGACTGGAGGATAGCTAATGTGATGCCAATTTTTAAAAAAGGCTCCAGAGGAGAGCCCAGCAATTACAGGCCAGTAAGTCCAATTTCAGTACCAGGCAAATTGATTGAAACTATAGTAAAGAACAAAATTATCAGACACATATCATCACATGAACACCATTTGTCGGAGAAGAGTCAACATGGTTTTTGTAAGGGGAAATCATACCTCTCCAATCTACTAGAATTCTTTGAGGGAATCAACAAGCATGTGGATAAGGGTGTTCCGGTGGATATAATGTACTTAGATTTTCAGAAAGCTATTTCATTCATCTCCACCTCCACAATATGCATTGATATAAACATGAAAGAGAGAAGACTATTGAGACTTGGTCAGTACTAGAAGTGGGTCGGAGTTTCATGCAAACTTTTCAGATGACTCAGGGACAGATTTTTAAAGGTATTTAGGTTCCTAAAGATGCAGATAGCCACCTAGTTGCCTAACTCCCATTTATCTCATTGGGATTTAGATGTCTAGGTGTTTTTAAAAAAATCACACTAGTCACCTTTAAAAATTTGGCCAGAAGTACCTTGCTGCATCTTTCCACACCTAAACACCATTAAAAATCTGGACCCCAGTCCTTCCCACTGACCCTCTCCCCACATGCCCAAATCTGCCATGTCACTCCAGTGAAATAACCAGAATAGTACCAGCTAGGATGATGCCACTTATCCTCTAGGAACTGAACTACAATCAGCCAACTCATTTTGTAAAGATGATGGTGAGTGAGAAACATCCATCTTGGCCTGTATTTGAACCTGTAATATACAGGAGAAAGGCTGTGCATACCATTACTAATCTCTAACTCGAGGCATGCAAAAAATAAAGTGTCTCTATGTCACAGTTTTCCTCAGGTCTAATATAAATGATCTGAAGTAGTATGGGGCACACTTGGGGAAATATATTGTGTTAGGTAAAGGGGGTTTTCATTTTCAGAGTATTTATAATTTTTTATTATTTTCCTTTGGGATGGTTTTCATATTATTTTTATCTCTTCCAATAGTTTGTATTTTTAGTTCTAGAACAATTTAAAATATTCTAAGTCATGGATGGAAGCTGCTAAGAATTTTACAAATCAGTGTTGCAAATAAGTAACTTTAAAAAAATCTATTAACAATAAGCTTTAAAATGTCGAATGAAAGCCTGCCTTTATGATTACAGTATATAGTGAAAGCTTTGGCAAGTGAAAATTCCTGGTTTTTCCATTCTAACAATCACAGAATCATTTGGGTTGGAACTTGGCAGGGAACTCTGGTGGCTCATCTAGTCTCTCCCCTTACTTTGTGGCTGGATTGGTTTCAGTATCCCTTCCCTGAAACAGGAACGTCTAATCTAGCCTTAAATATTTTCAGTGATGAAGATTCCAAAAATCTCCCTTGGCAGCTTATTCCATTGCCTAAGTGTTCATGTAGCAATAAACTCTCCCCTAACATTTAATCTAAATTTTTCCCTGACACGGCTTAATACCATTCTTTTTTCTTTCTTCTGCCATAACTAATGAGAATATTTGATCTCTATCCTCTTTATAACTTCCCTTTAGGTAGCTGTAGTTAGTATCATGGTCCCCATGGTCTCTTCTTTTTCTGTAGAGTGAACACGCTCAGTTTGCTCAACTGTGGTCATACAGTGGGTCTTATTTTGCAAACTTCCCATAACTTCTGTTACTTTCTCCCCAGACAGTTTGCCCCTTTTTGTGACAGGACTGCTGACTAATATGAACCACCTGCTATCTCACTGGTGAGCCCTGTGTTAACCCCCAGTGCAACATCCAGCTAGCAGAGGACTCCAAAACCTCTAAAGTACAGGAAAGGGAAATAATGCCAGAGGTTAGAGTAGACTGGGCTCCAATAGAAGCCAAAGGCTGCAGAGAACAGGCGCATCAGGCTGGAGACAGCAGCTTGGGAAGCATAGATAGGAAGTCTATGACAAAGCTGAGATTAGAACCCTGTCTGTTAGACCCAGCAATTCTCCAATTTCAGTCAGGAGACTAGTCAGCTCCCCCTGGGAAGGCTAAGTAGCTGGCAACCTGGGAGGCAGGGTTAGAAAGATGGGAGCACAGGAACTGGGGTCTGGGAAAGGACAGCTGAAAGGGAGGCATGGTAGAGCCCAGGAAGGGCCTAGACACAGGCTACAGCAGGGTCCTGGGTGGGGTTTTTGTAATGGGAAGCTACAGAAGAAGTCTTCCAGAAAAGGTTTGTTCCTGCCAGCTCTTTCCCTGCTGGGACCAAGATGCCTCTTATACTTCCCAGCAGGCCTTGCTCTCTTGGTTATATGATCTGAATTGCAGGAAAACCACAGACAGGCCAGAGCTGCGACTTCAACTCCTTAAAAGCCCAGCTCCCTCTGGGACACTCATGGTGAGTCTGAGCAAGTCACTTAAACTCGCTGTGCCTCAGTTAGCACATATGTAAAATAGGGATAGCTATATCTGCCCATAGTTGTAAAGCATTTGGAGAACTATGGATGAAAAGTCCTATAGAAATGTCCAGTGCTTTTCTTTTAAGCAATATCTTGATATTCATCTTGGTTCTTGTATTAACACATTCAGGGCACTCAAAGTGAAACTAGAATCTGATCTGACAGCAAAGCAACACGCATCAAGGACAAAGACACAGTGAGGCAGAGGTAAAACCTCAGGCACCAGAAGAAGAACTTGGCACCAGATTGCAACAAGGAACAGAGATGGGAGGCAAAACTAAGAAAAAGACCCAGATGCTTCTGTTCCCTATTCCTCTTAAGGAAATTTCCCTTTGGTTATAGGTATGTACCAAACATTGCAGAGAGTCAGGCAAAGTCATTTTAGTCATCACCGGGAACTGAACCTATGACCTCCACAAGCTGAGCTGAAGGACTAAAAGGCCAGATTTTTAAAGTTATGTAGGTCTCTAAAGATGCAGCTAGGAGATTAGTAGGATTTTCAACAGTGCTTAGTCCCCTAATTCCCATTGAAATTAATGGAATTTAGACACCTAGGCGCTTTTGAAAATCCCATTAGGTGCCTACCTGCACTTTTAGGTAGTCCCCTAACTGGTAGCTGTAGTTTTCTGGCTCAGACACAGAAGGTGATGTGTAACTGAACAGTGGGCTACAAAAGCAGAGTACTTTTTATTAACTGTATGAGCAGTCTGCTCAGATTGTGTTTGCTCAGGCTTCTGGAAACATCTAGTTCACACTGAATATGCTGAGTGGCTTAACACATGCATTAACAGGGTCACTCCCATGCTCACATTACATCATCCCACTTGCAGAGTCACTCGTGCTAATAATTTGATATCTATCCTTACAGTTACCAAGTAATCGCTTGTGCTTTGTAAATAGTTAACAGTACTAGAAGTCCCAGGATACCTAACAATCAAAAATGTTTTTGACCATTTTATCAAATCACTTCCAACCACCAGAAGTAATTTAGCCAGTTCAAATAACAAGAGACCTGCTTCTAGCTGGCCATTCATCCCTTGTGGTGACAATTAACAGTTATGTCATATTAGTAATGTAATGGCCAGTGAGTAGATGAGCTCACACAAACCTCAGAACTGGCAGCCACAGCAGTTTTCAGTCCAGGTCCCATTTTCTCTCCATTGGCTGAGCTGTGAACAAGGTAAGCTTTGCACATACCTCTGCGCCAATATGTTCTAGAGACATTTCCTTGTGCCAACCCAATGTGACAAGTGTATCACGCTGTTTTCTATCACCATGCGTGGATTACAAAGTTTGCCTTTTCACTAAAATACTATCACTTTTAACGCATGGGCTGTAATTTCTTTTTGTAAATAAAGGAAGTCTAACTAATTCTGCAAAGCCACTGGAGCCAGTATTTACATACACATACACAACACCCCCCAACCTGTATCAGTGTAACACTCCTCAGTGACTGCAGCAGTTTTGAAACCAGAATATCAGCTTGGTTACAGAAAAAATACAAAGCCTTTAAACACTGTGCCCTACTTGGGGGATTGTTTTCTGAAGCAGAGGGCTGAGATTCAGAGAAGAATACTGGCAAAATCTCAACACTCCAGGCTGAAAGTTTTCTTGAAACTGTAGGGATTCCTTGTGGTCCCTCAGTCAACCTTATCCAAGGCGGCAGCACCAAAGCACAATAATGGCCTGAGCATACACATTACATACAGGCCACTTGGTAACAGAGGAAGCAGTAGTCATTGCTTTCAGGAAATGGGAGCCAGAGGTTTAGCCCTCCAGAGAAAACTTCTCTGTTGCTGTAACACCTACCTTAGCATGTAGATTTTCCTGCTGTAATGTGGTGTTCCTTTTTGTATTTGTGACATAACTAGCCCCCCAGCTAGAGCGTGGTGCTGCAGACATACGCAATAGTAGACCCTCAGGGCTGCTCTTCAGTAGCTTTGTCCTCTGCTCTCACAGAGGTTGCAATGGGTAATTGTGGGCTCCTCTTCCCGAAGAGCTCTCAAGTGTGGGGTCCCCCTATTCCGCCTCCTGGGCAAAGGATATATGGGGCAATTAGGAGGGGTGGGAAGGAGGCATGCTGTATTCAGTATGCTGATGACACCCAACTGTCATTGTACTCAGACAGTGCAGTTCAGTGCTTTACCCAGTGTCTAGGTGAGATTGGGGGCATCGCTGAGAAAGAGCTGGCTAAACCTCAACTTGATAAGACTGAGGTGATGGCGATGAGTTGGAGGAAGCAGCAGAGGAGATGGTGCAAGTAATATCAGCTCCTTTGATTAAAGGAGCGTATCCACCATTAAAAAGAAAAGGAGTACTTGTGGCACCTTAGAGACTAACCAATTTATTTGAGCATGAGCTTTCGTGAGCCACAGCTCACTTCATCAGATGCATACCGTGGAAACTGCAGCAGACTTTATATATACACAGAGAATATGAAACAATACCTCCTCCCACCCCACTATCCTGCTGGTAATAGCTTATCTAAAGTAATCGTCAGGTTAGGCCATTTCCAGCACAAATCCAGGTTTTCTCACCCTCCACCCCCCCACACAAATTCACTCTCCTGCTGGTGATAGCCCATCCAAAGTGACAACTCTTTACACAATGTGCATGATAATGAAGTTAGGCCATTTCCTGCACAAATCCAGGTTCTCTCACTCCCTCACCCCCCTCCAAAAACCACCCCCATACACACACAAACTCACTCTCCTGCTGGTAATAGCTCATCCAAACTGACCACTCTCCAAGTTTAAATCCAAGTTAAACCAGAACATCGGGGGGGGGGGGGTAGGAAAAAACAAGAGGAAATAGGCTACCTTGCATAATGACTTAGCCACTCCCAGTCTCTATTTAAGCCTAAATTAATAGTATCCAATTTGCAAATGAATTCCAATTCAGCAGTTTCTCGCTGGAGTCTGGATTTGAAGTTTTTTTGTTTTTTTGTTTATATATAAAGTCTGCTGCAGTTTCCACGGTATGCATCTGATGAAGTGAGCTGTGGCTCACGAAAGCTCATGCTCAAATAAATTGGTTAGTCTCTAAGGTGCCACAAGTACTCCTTTTCTTTTTGCGAATACAGACTAACACGGCTGTTACTCTGAAACCTATCCACCATTAGTTACCAAGCCCCCACAGTCTAGGGCTGCTGTTGGACCCCAGCTGCTGTTTTGTGACCATATTGCAGCAGTATCCCACTCAGGATGTTACCATCTCCATCTCACTAAGAGGTTGCAAACCTCCCTTTCGGATGCAGACGTGGTCACTGTTACCCATGCTTTTGTTCCTCAAGATTAGGCTAATGCAGTGCACTCTTCATCTGACTAAAACCATTTAGAGAAGGTGCAGAACAGAGAGGCTCAGTTATTGAGTGGGACATCTCTCTGGGAGCATGACACCAGTGCGCTGCAACCTGCACTGGCTGCCTATTGATCTCCAGGTGGAATTTAAACAGTTATGATCCATTAAGGTCTCTGATCTCCCTAGTATCAGGGAGACTAGAGACACTGTAAATTTAAGTAAATTAATAAAATAAATAAACTAGCAGGGCAATGCTAGTACAAATGAGAACAGACTCAGGATCTCACTCACTCATATGAATACTTTATGCATGGGATTTTCAACCTCAGCTTTGGCCTCTCTCTGCACCTACTGAAGTCAATTGTAAAACTCCCTCTGATATCAATGGGAGCAGACTTAGGTCAGTGTTGAGCGCTTTTGAAAATTCCCACCCCAGATGTTTAAAGCACTGTGCAAACATTAATCCTCAAAACACCCCTGTAAGGTAGGCACAGGTTATCCCCATTTTATCAATGGGGACACTAAAGCACACAGAGGTTAAGAGATTTATCCTAGGCCATGGAAGAAATCAGTGTCAGAGCTGGGACTAGAACTCCAAGAATTCCTGGCTCCCCACCCTGTACTTAGACCTCTCTCTCTTATGGAGAGTCCTCCGCTATGCCAAACAATGGAAGAAGAGATTTCTTCACCTCAACCTCAGAAACCTGCAAGGAGGAAGTGACACTATCTGTAAGCAGTTTTATTTATAACCCTCATAACTGTTTGAGTTGTTTATGAAGAAATGTGAATGCAGTAGGGTGCTGTCACTCTCCACTCTGCAGTCTTCACTGCCTTACCACAAAAATGGAGGACAAAGCCTAATTGGAAACAAGCACTCATGTTTAATCAAGCTAGATTTCAACCAATTGATACAAATTGCATAGGCCTTATTTAAAGGGTAACAGGTTAAATGCAAGTTTCATCGGATCCTTTTCAATTGCTACATGCAAATTTTGTAAGGCTAGAGCAAATAGACACTGTAGACAGACACAGATAAAATTTAAAGTGAATTCAGGTTTCCTTAGTCCCTCAATCCCACAGAAATCAGGAAGACAAACTGATTCTTCTTCTTTCAAGAATTCTGATAGTCCTTTTGTAATATACGGAGTATATGCAACTATGAAGCAGCTTTCTGGCATGTGCCCTCTGATAAATTTCAGCGTCTTTGGCAAAAGGGGAGCTGTCTGGAAAAGCAGAAGTTAGACAAAATTGCGTTGAAGTAGTTTCCAGGAAATACATTTCTTTTTCCACTGAAAAATTCCAAGATATTTTTACAACAGATCTCTATAAAATTCTTAATAATTTTTGTTTCTTTCCACCTTTGTCTTCGAAGTTAGTAGTTCCTGAGTCCTGCCCTGTGGCAAAGACATAACCTTTGTAACCTGTACCCATGTCATATGACTGGGGACAGGAATTAAAGACAAGTCTCTGACCAGCATTGCTTCATTATACCCTCTGCTAATTTAGTAGTATTTGGTCCTTCATCAGTGCATGGATGTGTGGGGAGAGAGTTCTATCACTCTATTTTCTGGTAGTAACAACAATGTAATACTTAACATCTAGCGCCTTTCATCCATAGATCTCAAAATTTCCTGCTACCATTATCCCCCCATTTTTCACATGGTCACTCATGGTCCAGGGTCACCCAGCAGGCTATCTGCAGGTCCTGAAACAGAACCCAAAGCTTCTGAGGCCTGGTCCATCCCTAAAACCTAGGGCATGGCTACACTGGAAACTTCAAAGCGCTGTCGTGGGAGTGCTCCCATGGCACTGTTTTGAAGTGCGAGTGTGGTCGCGTGCAAGCACTGGGAGAGAGCTCTCCCAGCGCTCCTAGTAATCCACCTCCATGAGGGGATTAGCTCCCAGTGCTCGGAGCCTGTCTACACTAGCTCTTTAAAGAGCTCAGACTTGCTGCCCTGAGGGAGGGGATTTTTCACCCCCCTGAGCCAGCAAGTTAGAGCGCTATAAAATGTAAGTGTAGACAGATTGACCAAGGTGAGAGACATAATTCAGGCCCGGTATAGACACAGTAGGTGCATGGAAGAAGTCTTCCGTTGACCTAGCTGTCACCTCTCTAAGGGATGGATTAATTACAGCAATGGAAAAACCCCTTTCTTAAGTGCCCACAGCACTGTGGCATAGCTGCAGTGCCATAGCTGTGCCTCTGTAGTGTAGAGAAGCCCTGAGTCCCAGTCCAGTGAGATATCCACTAGGTCAGACTTCCTAAACGCCAAGGCTTGGAGGTAAATGGCTTGTGTGTTTCATGTGTAAAGCATAAAAAGCACTTCACATCAGTGAGACAGTGACTCATAATTTCTGCAAAAGGGTTATTTAGGGAAAGGTATTACTTGTCCAAAATACATGTTGTGAAAACAAACAAATGCCTGATTTCTTTAATTTCATGAGCACAGGAGGTACTCTGCCCAAAATTAAAACTTTCAGAGGTGAATAGGGCATTAAAGGGCCAATATTACAATGGAGGAACCTGGAAGATCCACTGACATAACAGCTTTAAGAAGAGACAGATGTTTTCACTGAATGGGCTAGAGACATATTCTCAAAGGGGCTTATGAAAACATTCCTATCAGACTTTAAGGCATATCCATTTGCACGCACAATAACCCACATTGCAGCATACAGGCATTTTTATATTCAGTTATTCACATGGGAAACCTGCTTGTTTGTGGGAAGACGTATGCAATTTTTGCAGGCAGAGGTTTGCCGCAATTTTCAAAGGCACTTTTTTAAAGAAGATCCTTTGAAAAATTAGCTCTTACAAAATAAACTAGAAGAGTAGATTCGTACATACAAAAATTCAAAACAAACAGCACTATCTTCTGTGCAGGATATATTTAATGACACAGAAGTAGCAGGTTTCAGAGTAACAGCCGTGTTAGTCTGTATTCGCAAAAAGAAAAGGAGTACTTGTGGCACCTTAGAGACTAACCAATTTATTTGAGCATAAGCTTTTGTGAGCTACAGCTCACTTCATCGGATGCATACTGTGGAAACTGCAGAAGACATTATATACACAGAGACCATGAAACAATACCTCCTCCCACCCCACTCTCCTGCTGGTAATAGCTTATTTAAAGTGATTACTCTCCTTCCAACGTTTCTGATAATCAAGTTGGGCCATTTCCAGCACAAATCCAGGTTTTCTCACACTCTGCCCCCCCCCCACACACAAACTCACTCTCCTGCTGGTAATAGCCCATCCAAAGTGACCACTCTCTTTACAATGGCCCACCTTGATTATCATACACATTGTAAGGAGAGTGGTCAGTTTGGATCAGCTATTACCAGCAGGAGAGTGAGTTTGTGTGTGGGGGGGGGGTGAGAAAACCATGATTTGTGCTGGAAATGGTCCACCTTCATTATCATGCACATTGATGGGAGAGTGGTCACTTTGGATGAACGATTACCAGCAGGAGAGTGAGTTTGTGTGTGTACGGGGGTGGGGGGTGAGAAAACCTGGATTTGTGCTGGAAATGGCCCACCTTGATTATCATACACATTGTAAAGAGAGTGATCACTTTAGATAAGCTATTACCAGCAGGAGAATGAGTTTGTGTGTGGAGGGGCGGAGGGTGAGAAAACCTGGATTTGTGCTCGAAATGGCCCAACTTGATCATCATACACATTGGAAGGAGAGTGATCACTTCAGATAAGCTATTACCAGCAGGAGAGTGGGGTGGGAGGAGGTATGGTTTCATATTCTCTGTGTATATAATGTCTTCTGCAGTTTCCACAGTATGCATCCGATGAAGTGAGCTGTAGCTCACAAAAGCTTATGCTCAAATAAATTGGTTAGTCTCGAAGGTGCCACAAGTACTCCTTTTCTTTTTGCGAATACAGACTAACACGGCTGTTACTCTGAAACCTCTCTTTACAATGTGTATGATAATCAAGTTGGGCCATTTCCAGCACAAATCCAGGTTTTCTCACCCCCCCCCCTTTTCCAAAAACCACACACACAAACTCACTCTCCTGCTGGTAATAGCTTATCCAAAGTGACCACTCTCCCTACAATGTGCATGATAATCAAGGTGGGCCATTTCCAGCACAAATCCAGGTTTTCTCACCCCTCACCCCCATACACACACAAACTCACTCTCCTGCTAGTAATAGTTCATCCAAAGTGACCACTCTCCCTACAATGTGCATGATAATCAAGGTGGGTCATTTCCAGCACAAATCCTGGTTTTCTCACACACCCCACACACACACAAACTCACTCTCCTGCTGGCAATAGCTCATCCAAACTGACCACTCTCCTTACAATGTGTATGATAATCAAGGTGGGCCATTTTCAGCATAAATCCAAGTTTAACCAGAACGTCTGGGAGGGGGGTAGGAAAAAACAAGGGGAAATAGGCTACCTTGCATAATGACCTAGCCACTCCCAGTCTCTATTTAAGCCTAAATTAATAGTATCCAATTTGCAAATGAATTCCAATTCAGTAGTTTCTCGTTGGAGTCTGGATTTGAAGTTTTTTTGTTTTCAGATAGCGACCTTCGTATCTGTAATTGCGTGAACAGAGAGATTGAAGTGTTCACCGACTGGTTTATGAATGTTATAATTCTTGACATCTGATTTGTGTCCATTTATTCTTTTACGTAGAGACTGTCCAGATTGACCAATGTACATGGCAGAGGGGCATTGCTGGCACATATCACATTGGTGGATGTGCAGGTGAATGAGCCTCTGATAGTGTGGCTGATGTTATTAGGCCCTGTGATGGTGTCCCCTGAATAGATATGTGGGCACAGTTGGCAACGGGCTTTGTTGCAAGGACAGGTTCCTGGGTTAGTGGTTCTGTTGTGTGGCCAGACTCCAGCGAGAAACTGCTGAATTGGAATTCATTTGCAAATTGGATACTATTAATTTAGGCTTAAATAGAGACTGGGAGTGGCTAAGTCATTATGCAAGGTAGCCTATTTCCCCTTGTTTTTTCCTACCCCTCCCCCCCCCCCCCCAGACGTTCTGGTTAAACTTGGATTTATGCTGGAAATGGCCCACCTTGATTATCATACACATTGTAAGGAGAGTGGTCAGTTTGGATGAGTTATTGCCAGCAGGAGAGTGAGTTTGTGTGGGGCGGGGGGGGGGGGGGGGGCGGAGGTGAGAAAACCTGGATTTGTGCTGGAAATGGCTCACCTTGATTATCATGCACATTGTAGGGAGAGTGGTCACTTTGGATAAGCTATTACCAGCAGGAGAGTGAGTTTGTGTGTGTGGTTTTTGGAAAAGGGGGGGGTGAGAAAACCTGGATTTGTGCTGGAAATGGCCCACCTTGATTATCATACACATTGTAAAGAGAGTGGTCACTTTGGATGAGCTATTACCAGCAGGAGAGTGAGTTTGTGTGGGGGGGGGGGCGCGGAGGGTGAGAAAACCTGGGTTTGTGCTGGAAATGGCCCAACTTGATTATCAGAAACATTGGAAAGAGAGTGATCACTTTAGATAAGCTATTACCAGCAGGAGAGTGGGGTGGGAGGAGGTATTATTTCATGGTCTCTGTGTATATAATGTCTTCTGCAGTTTCCACAGTATGCATCCGATGAAGTGAGCTGTAGCTCACAAAAGTTTATGCTCAAATAAATTGGTTAGTCTCTAAAGTGCCACAAGTACTCCTTTCCTTTTTACAGAAGTAGCAGCAAATGTTGGAAGACACATTGGTATTACAACAATACAAGTTATGCTGGCTTTTTGTTATAGCTATTAGACATCCACAGCTTTCTCTTCAACCACTTATTCGCTGAATGTAGAGGTTACAACATACAATTGCAATCTCAACAAAAAATAGGAAAGGGCCCATTAGGATTAATAATCCCTCACTGTCCCCTATGAAAATAAATTCAAAGAAAGACAATAAAACAATGGGTAACAAAGTTCAACCATACCAAATGCAAATGCTAGAGGGAGACTAAAGCATTTTGAAATCAGCTTCTCACAACAGTGATTCACTTAACTTCAAATCAAATTTTAATTTTAGTCTAGATCAGCCATTTCTAAGGAGCAGAAAAGGTACCCACCAATTTCTCTCTTGATTAAAAATCAGATTAATTGAGATAATCCAACATGGGGCCAAATTCTACCATCAGAGCCACAAAGGTGCAATTAAGAGAAGAATTTGACACATCATTTTCTTGTATATCCTTTAAGAAATTCACATAAGAACTATAGTGTGAAACAATCACTAAACTGTCAAGGATAGCAGGTATTTTTGCCCATGCAAAGTACACTGATGTTCTGGTGTGACGTTTCACTCCATATTCTTTATGAAAATATGCTTATGATATGAATATGATTTAACTGAGAAGTACTTTATGCAAGATGGGTCTTGTAAGGTATCATTGGCAAGGTTATAATTTACTGAATGTGGTTATCGAATTTGTATGCCTGTATTATTTCTGTATCTGAAGTTAGAAATATTGACTATGTATCTATATTTCAACTATGCTACTTTGGGTGACGCCCACTGCTAACACTTCAGGTACAACAATGGAAAAGTCAGACAGGGCGGATGGCCCATCAGCAAGGACAATGGACTATAAAAAGGCTTGGCCTTCCTGTGGATGCTCCATACTCCCACTGACTCATGGATGCTGTGATACTAGAGAGTCAGGTGGTCTTGTCACCTGATATTAAACATTACCTGGGACTTCTTGTAACCTTCCACTGGAAAGGAAGGGGGGTCACATTTGGGAAACAAAGGATTCCTGCCTTAGTATGTAAATCCTAATTAAGGGCAGGGAGGAAGGCAAATGGGACTCCGCCTCTCCATGGCCTGTCTGCCCAAGAAGAAAGACTGCTAAAGCCACATGAAGTGAAGGCAGGGGGGCAGTTCAGACTGATACAGGGGTCCAGTCTGAAAAGAAATATAACTGGAACTCTAAACCATAGAAACTTTGCAACCTGCCTAAAATAACGTTTAGGATAAGAAATTACATTTTGTAACCTGTTTCTTAAGTATACTGAGCCTAGCTGGCATACTTCGTTTTATTTGCTCAGTAATCTGCTTTGTTCTGTCTGTTATCTCTTATATTCACTTAAAATCCACCTTTGATAGTTAATAAACTTATTTCTTATTTATAATAAAACCCAGTTTATGCAATTTCAAATTGGGTAGCGGGGAGGGGAAGAAGTTGTGCATATCTCCCTCCACATTAAGGGAGGGGGTAACTTTCATAAAACAACCTTTGGGTTTGTACCCCTTTAAGGAAGTGGGCACCAGGGTGTTGGGGCAAGCTCCTAAGGCTGAATCTTTCCAGAGCGGATCTCTGTCTCTCTGTGTAGCTGGGTGTGGCCCTGTCTGTGTGCTTGGTTGGAAGAGGCTTGTGAGCCTAACCCAGCAAGGCCAGGGAAAGGAGACCCAGGCTAGCAGAATAGGCTGACTCAGTGGCATCCCAGCACATCAGGTGACACCCCAAAGGGCCCAAACCCATCACACTTGGTGATGATTCCTCATAATGACATATGGCCTGCTAGGTTTTGAGGTTTCTTTTGAACCAGCTTTGATTGACAACTGCCTCTCCATCACAAAGTCACTAATAGCTTAAAAATGACATAGCGGGTGCCAGACAGTTGTTATTCCTAAAGAAGAAGAGAGAATGGAAAAAACCACAAACTAATGGTTTCCCGAAAAGAACATAAAGAATTATTTTCATACTGAATCTATCACAGGCATCAGGAAAAGAAGTGGAAGTGGCTAAGTTTGATTCAGTGACTATTACAGCAGGTAAAAGGAGTATAGAATGGGATTAATATGCAATAATCATACCCTGTTTCTGACATACAAGCTATTTGATTAAACTGCAGTATAGAGTTTCTTTATAGGAAAGCAGGTGAGGCCTTAAATACCAGCACAGTTAAATGACTTGTGTCTGAAGTATTGTTGCTGACTCAGGCCCAGACAATAAAATTAAGTGCACATCATCCTGGGATTTGCATCAAGCATTCAAATCAGGGAAGAACCAGGAGGGAGAGACAAAGAGGCAGTAGGCACTCAGGCCTTGTCTATGCTAGAGACAAATTAGTATCTGTATTATGGCAATAGCCACAAAGCATGCAGCTGCACTACGGGTAGGAAGAGTGTCAGCAAGCAGTGTTGACAAGGCTCAGTATTCTTATCACCATGTCACAGAAATGGGCTCAGAGACTATTTTAAGGCACAGCAGTTAAAATGCTTTAGCCCTGTATCCACTAGCAGCTTAGCACCATCATCGCTGCATACTGATTTTTCTGGGGTTGGCAAATTCTTCAAAGGAGATGGAGAGAAAACAGAAGGATGCAGGGGCTTCAAAGGAGGAGCTGTAGGAGGAGAAGGGAGGGATGGTATGGGAGCACCAAAGGTTGGGACATTGCCCAGCCTTTGAATTGGGGATAATGAAAAGAGCAGGGATCACTGAGGCAGAGGGCGGTGACATGGCATAGGGAGAGAGGAGGGCATGAGGAGATGGAAAGAGCAGAAGATAAAGAGGTAATGTATCGAGGTGAATTTCTGGAGCTGAAGATGGAAGAGAAGAAGTAAAGGGGATGGGAATAATGTTAAAATACATCTCACAATAGGAACCAGGTGACAAGGGAGGAATGGATGAATAGAGCCTTAAGAAATATTATGTGCCCTCAACACCCAGGATTGGGCCCAAGAAGATTTATGAGATGATGAGAGGAAGTTGAGGAGGTTGTGGTGATGATGGGAGAGAAGTCAGTAGAGCCTATGGGACCAGTGGTAGGGAACTGGGCCAGCCTACACTGTACACCATGGAAGAGTCAATATTAGTAGCTATTTCCACACAGTTATGGAGATTGCCTTTTCTGACTTTCAGATGGGAAGCAGTGTATCTACTGGTGCATCCTAAGGGAATATTCCAGTTCTGAGACAAATCAGGTCCCGAAGGTCTTTGTTGCTAGTACTTCTAATTAAGACCAGAGGTTCACAACTCGCTGCAGTCTGGGCCCTGAGAAATTCAGCACCTTGATATCTTGCCACGAATGTAACAGTAACTGCATCTAGGTAGATGGAATCTTACTGACTGCATCGGAGTTCATTAGCACCAACTGCCACTGAACATTCAGTGGTTGGAGTACTGGGCCAAACCTTTCACAGTAATTTTTTAAATTTATTTTTAGGGCCCTACCAAATTCCCGGCCATGAAAAACGCGTAACAAACCATGAAATCTAGTCTGCCCCCATGAAATCTGGTCTTTTGTGTGCTTTTACTCCATACAATACAGATGTCACGGGGGAGACCAGCGGTTCTCAAATTGGGGGTCCTGACCCAAAAGGGAGTTGCAGGGGGGTTGCAAGATTATTTTAGGGGGGGTGTGGTATCCCCAGCCTTACTTCTGCGCTGCCTTCAGAGCTGGGTGGCTGGAGAGCAGCAGCTGTTGGCTGGGCACCCAGCTCTGAAGGCAGCGCCCCGCCAGCAATAACGCAGAAGGTTGGCAATACCATACCAGGCCGCCCTTATTTCTGTGCTGCTGCCTTCAGAACTGGGCAGCCTGAGAGTGGTGGCTGCTGACTGAGGGCCCAGCTATGCAGGCAGCAGCGTAGAAGTGTTGAAATACCAGACCAGGCCATCCTTACTTCTGCACTGCTGCTGGCAGCGGCTCTGCCTTCAGAGCTGGGCTCCTGGCCAGCAGCCGCCACACTCTGGCTGCCCAGCAGCAGCGCAGAAGTAAGGGCAGCAGTACCCCAACCCCCACTACAATAACCTTGTGACACACACACACACACCACCTTTTTGGGTCAGGACCCTTACAATTAAAACACCATGAAATTTCATATTTAAATAGCTGAAATCATGAAATTTATTATTTTTAAAATCCTGTGACTGTGAAATTGACCAAAATGGACTGTGAATTTGGTAGGACCCTCATTATTTTTAAACATGAGAAGATTTAGGACTAGCTTTTGTCACTATTCTCCTGGTCTTTGTTGTTGTTTTCAATGCCAGTGTTTCTTCTCTCCAGGGCAGGCTATTCCCACATCGAGGTGACTAGGTCAATAGTGTAAAACTTTAAATCCAGGTATTTAAATACAAAATGGGACTGAGTCTACACTGTAGAGTTTGGTCAGCTGTAACTTTACACATTTTAAATAAATTTTGAGTAAATATTAAGAGATTTATATTCCAGTTTGCAACTTGCACTTCTTTTTTTCACAGGTTTGGGGATAATAGGGAGAATCTAGGAGAACTCAGCTGGATTCTCACTTTTTCAGTTTCATCCTCTGCAAGCTTTATGGAGAAGAAACTTCACAGAAGCCCTTTTGTTCCAAAAAAAAAAAAAAATTTTTTTTTGCTTTTGCCAGATACAGCAAAACAAGTTGGCTTGTTCATCAACAATGGGACACACAAAATACCTGGCTATCAATGTTCCAAAAGCAACCATCAGAGTAGACAGAGAAACAAGTACATCATATTACCTACCGGAGGAATGAGATGTGTAGTGATGGTGACACCATGCTAGGAGTCAAGCAACAAATATCAAAAGCAGCAAATAATTTTCACAAACTAGAAAAAAAATTAGAAAATTGAAAAGTAGCATGATCAGCAATATCTGAGCAGAGTCATGCAAATCCATAACAGCAATTTATAAGAAGATCAACTCATTTGAAAGTAAATGCCTGTGGAAGACTTTCAGAGTCCATCGGAAAGTGTTTATTACAACAATATTAGAAATTCTAAGTAGAGCTTAAAGCACTGAACAACGATGGACCTATTTAGGACATGCTTGAAGGATGTCACCAACATGTCTTCCATGTCAAGTGATAAAGTGAAGACTCGCCGCAAAGAGAAAAAGAGGGTGACCTAGAGAATCATTACATAGATTAATAAAGACACTAAATCAATCAACATGACACTCGAAAGCCTGAACAGACCAGTGCAAAACCAAAATAAAAGGCAGAAACTGGTGGATGTCCTATGCACCTGAGGGTGTGGGAGGATAAAGAAAGAAGAAAAAGAAGGGAAAAGAGTGTGAGATGCATGCTGCAGAGTTAGAACTCCCCCATTCATTGGTCAAAGACTCCCCCTAAACTCCTGGACATGAGGAGGAGCATGGGACCCAGAACTTAGACGCACAAATATTCCATGACCCCTGCAAACTGTGAACTGAAGAGTAAAACTCAAGAGTCTAGCAGTTGGCACAACGGGTTAAGGCACTAGCTTTTCATTCTTGGTTACTTGTCTTGAAATTCTGCTTTAAGTCACGTGTGAAAACAATTACCCTGGTGAAAAAAATAAACATCCCTGACCCTAAATACCCACATCACAATTCCACACAATCTCCCCTCAAAAAGTCATAAGAAAAAACCAGCAAGGGCATTAACAGTAGCTCAGGATTGAGGTGCATTAGCGAAAGCGCATGAGGGAATGTGTATCACACACCAACTTTTTTCATTGGTGCCTTGTCAAGCTTATGCTCACACAATCCTGAAAGTTTGGAAACAGAGAACAATAACAAAGTGGGCTTATTCAAAGAAATATATATATATATGTTAACATGTCTCTAGGCACATGCTAGGTCAAGGAATGACGCAGGGAGGAATGTGTAACAGGGTTTTATGATGGCTAGGATTAAAGAAGTTAGGATAACTGCTCTGTGTAAACTGATCTGAGATAAAAGAAGGAAATGATCGCCTTTGATGAAACATTATGGCCCAGTTTAGAATAGGTACAGCTGCATTGTTCAGGAACAGGAACTTGGATAATAAAAGTATTTTGATGTGGTGTTTACCCCAAAACATTAGTGAACAAAAATAAATATGTGAACACAGAGCTAGCCAGTAAGTGCAATGACACTATTCCTGGTGTTAAAGTCTAAACACTTTACAGCATCATGGCAAGATTTCAGCTAGCTGGAAATTGAGTTTTCATTAGAATTCTACTGATTATTTAGGGTTGCCACAACTAAGCTTTTCACATCTTCTGTGTCACTATAACATGACTAGGAGGCAGAAACAAGGGGAGTATGGAATGTTTTGTATTATAAACCAGTCAGTTAAAGAAAAATCCGTGCCCTGAACCAGTAGCCATATCACACACAGTCTTTGTCAAGTTTGCTTATGAACATGGTTTGTATAGATTGTTACTATCCTAAAGTCACACAAGCTGAAGCCCTCTTGTTCTCACTCATTTAGGTTACTTTTTTCAGTCCACTACAGCTGTCAGTCAGGGTGTGATCTCTTTGAGAGCAACAAATGAGCCAAATGCACAGTTCAATGGCCAGACACTTCAAGTCATAACAAGCTAGTGAAGCGAGCTAATTCTGCTTGCAAAAGAATTAGCCTTTATTAGCCACTAATACCAGTTTTTACCCCGCATAGCCCTTTAACCAGCTGCAGCTCCATTGACTTCATATATTGGAAAGATTACAACTGGCATGTCTGGTTATGGAGAGCTTACAGAGTTTTCTAGCGGAGTTACCTTACTAGGATAGGAAAGAAATTAGGTTAATGAAGTGACCACAATTTAGACACCCAGATATAACATTTCTTGTGACTAAGGCCCCAAATCAAGCACGGTTCTTAAGCATGTGCCTAACTTTAAACATATGCTGAAAGATAGGCATGCACCTAAATATCTTAATGAATTGAGCCCTGAGCTGGTAAGGAACTTATGGACAATGATAGGTGTCCCTATTCTGGGTGATGGACTCTTGACCTTGGACTTGTGAAGGTATCATCCAATAAGGTGTATTCCTCTGTCTTCTCTGTTTCTACAGAGTTGAGAAGAGAGTAATTTTGCATTGGAGGGTGATGACCCAGTTGTCCTAATAGAAATTATAACTGGAAAAAGACCTAAGAGTGAAATCCTGGCCCCTCAGAAGTCAATGTGAGGTTTCCCGTTGGCTTAAAACGGGGCCAGAATTGCACCCAGTAAGTTTGTAGTTCTATATGGGTACTGCTGGGTAACTAGAACCTTATGATATTATAGTAGATCACAGCTCTAAAAGCATGCTGGAGCTATGAATGATTAGGGAAGAGAACAAGTTAATTTTAATGGGCTCTGGCACTTACTACACAGAAAGGTCGCTCACAGAACTCTTGATGTCCTCAGTAACTACAGATGGGCACATTTACTTGGTCTAATTTCAAATATGTGGGTTCAAAGTTCACCTCAGACTCAAATATGTTCAGATTTTTATTCTACTTTAGAGACTGAAAAAAGAAACGTAAATACAGGGAAACTGTTGGCAGTGGGAGTAGTAGGGGAATAGAGCACAATGGAGAAAAAAAGAAAAATTCTAATGAAAAAAAATCAGTACAATATATATACCACACACAGACTTCCAACTTGTTCCAGCCTAACTTTGGGGGAGCTGTTATAGCACTGGCTTTCCTTGAATCTTTGTTGGTCATTTGGTGGATGAGTTCCTACTCCAATTTCTAGTGGCCGTTGCAAAAACTACCAACAAAACTGGTTGAGACAGCAGAGAGGCCAAGGACAGAGGGCTGGGCTGAATCTTCCTCTCACCATCAGAGTCACTCCCTTAATTGGCAAAGCCGTGTAGTTAAATTAACCCTGTCATTGTCTGTGTTGTGACTGTTCTATGAAGACAATAGTCTCTAGGACCATCAAGTTTGTTCCTTTCACAAGTATTAGCTTTTAAGGGGGAGAAACAAAAAATGTTTGCTCTCCCACAACACAAAGTAGTCTCTTAACTGCCAGAACAGAATTCCATCTACATATGAATTTTTCTAGAGAGAAGGCAGTGAGTAGGGCATTTCTCCTGGAAGATGCATTTCTTCTACAACATAATATTACTGATGTACAGCAGCAAGCAGCTTACCAGCTAAGGTGTAGAATTCAAAATCCAAACTGAGGGGTACATAAAAAGAACAGCGGAAGAGGAAAGAATGACATTGTGTTTAAATTTCTTTAACAAAAATAATATTTCCTATGGGGTTAGACACTGATGTCTGTGGTTTATCATTTAAAAATTCCAAAACAACTTCTGCTTGGGAATTGAAGAAAATGTGGGCTGAAAACAATAGGTGGGCATTTTAGTGAGGGGACAGCTGAGATGCCCAGGCCTAAATCATGCCTCTGCTTGCATGGGTGAGATAAATGGGAGAAAAAGGGGGCCTTTCTCCCCAATAGTACCCATGCAGGGAAGACACAATCAGATTCCAAGTTCTGGGGGGTACAAAGGGGCAGAGGCTAGCTAGGACTGCCAACACAATTACTAAATTCAGAGTTGTTTCTGGGTGGGAGGAAGATGGGGTTACATCTCCCCCACGTCCTCCCATGTGCTCAAATGGCTGTGCTGGGGAGAACACTATGTATTTACTCTGACAGTAAGGAATGTTCCTCCCAGCACTTCCCCAAATTTCTAGAGGATTTCCAAAGACATCAAAGATGGATTCTCAACCTGGAGGTCACAAACAGGTCCAAGGGGGTTCTTACCAACCTCCCTTTCTTTATGGCTAGACTGAAGATGACCCTGGACGTATTGGTCGTGGTCCTGAAAATTTCTCCTGTTGTAACATGGGATCGTGACATAGAAAAGGTTAAGAGCATCTGGCATAACATCTAAAGGCTCTGACCTTAGCGAATGCACTCCCTCTCCCTCCCTAGCATGGCTAAGGCTCGTAAGAGCCATAAATGATACCACTAGATACCACTGTATCTACATTAGCATTGTTCTTAGACTGTCCCATCACTGCACCACCACCACTGTGCAGCTTTGCCAGGGTACTAACAGTGGAAGTAGTAACACAGACAAAGTGATGGCACTTTAACCACTCCAGTGTTAATTCAGCAGATCTAAATGTCATGGCAGCCTATCTCTAGTAGCCCTCAGCCAACGTTGCTAGCATCAGTGGAGATGTACGGAGGACAGTGTAGTGACAGGAAGAGTTTAATGTCGTTGAGGCCATAGGGAAGCATCTGAAACATCAGAACCCCCTTGCAAAAGAACAGCAGCCATTAAAAAGATACAGCGGTTTTACCAGAGTACACCAGCAAAAGAATGGTGGATGGTACATCTGCTTCAGAAAAGCTAGCAAAGATTCCTGGGGCCCATTCTCACCCTTCCCGGTAGCCAGTGGAAAGGCTCCCATTGACTTCAATGGAGCTGGATCAGGGCCCTGATGCAAAAACAAAAAATCCTCATAAAAGGAAAAAACTTACCCCAGCTTGACACTGAGGTAAAACTAGACATGTTTGTTAGGATATAGATATTCAGGCCTGTCTGTAAAGGCCTATACTCTAAGAATTTAGGTGTATTCTTATCACTTGGCTAGTGAGAGAGGTATAAAAGAAAGAATCAAAATCACTGGCTGCTGGTGTAAGGGCCTTCTCTTACTGTGACAGTCTGAGGCCCTGTTCTTAGGCTCAGGCCTTTGGCTAAGCAGCAGAGGCAGCCATAAGCTGGGAAGCGACTGGTCACATCCTCACATTCCAAACTAGTCACACTGAAATAAGGTGCTATTCGGCTGTTAGGAATACAATCCTGTCCTGATAGTTCCTATCACCTCCAGAGAAAGGGAAGTGCTTAGAAAATGTAAAAGGAAACTTAGTTTGATAGCATCCTGTCTGGCAAGAACTCACTTATCAATAGCTGGGATGTGAAATCCTCACTTCTGTATTGTCTTGTCATTATAGTTCCCACTTTGCTATTGTTTGTCTGTATAATCTGTCTGGTTCTGTGATTGTTCCTGTCTGCTGTATAATTAATTTTGCTGGGTGTAAACTAATTAAGGTGGTGGGATATAATTGGTTACATAATCATGTTACAATATGTTAGGATTGGTTAGTTAAATTTCAGGAAAATGATTGGTTAAGGTATAGCTAAGCAGAACTCAAGTTTTACTATATAATCTGTAGTCAATGAGGAAGTGACTGGGTGTGGGTGGGGGTGGGCATGTGGGTGTGTGAGATGGGAACAGGGAATGGGGGTAAGAAAATTGGAATCATGTTTTGCTAAAGGGGGAGATGGGAACAGGGAATGGGGGTAAGAAAATTGGAATCATGTTTTGCTAAAGGGGGAAATGGGAACAGGGAATGGGAGTAAGGAAGTTGGAATCATGTTTGGCTAAGGGTAGGAATGGGAACAGGTGTAAGGCTCTGTGTGTCAGAGCTGGGAAGGAGGATACTAAGGAAGGAAACTGGAATCAGGCCTGCTGGAAGTTCACTCCAATAAACATTGAATTGTTTGCACCTTTGGACTTCAGGTATTGTTGCTCTCTGTTCATGTGAGAAGGACCAGGGAAATAAGTGGGTGAAGGAATAAGCCCTCTAACAATGTTAAGGCCCCATTTTGTACTGGTGCAATGCATGTACGCTGTGGGTTTGGGACCAAGATAGTAGTGTGGCTACACTGGTATATCCTCTGTATACACAGACCCTGAGAATAGATTGCTATTTATTACAGTCAAATAAGTATGATCTCCATTGCGTGATGCTGCCAGGGATAGTGACAGTCTCAGCAAATTTCTGGATTTGATGCATCAGGGATGGGGTTGCTGCTGATCCATGGGGAAAGGGCAAACTTGAAAGGAGGGATTATGAGCTGCACAGAACAACTTAGATTAAATCTGTTTCATGATGAAAATCAGGCTCAGATTTATGCTTCTATTTTCCCCACCTAATACTCCCTGTTTAACAGTTGAGAACAGTGTCAGATCTTTCACAAAGAGATTCACTGTTCCATAAAAAGGAAACTGGGAAAGTCCTCTCTAAGTCTTCCTTGATTAGACCAAAACAGAATTTTACTGATATTTGTGATCGTTTGCCAGAAAACTCAGACGCCTCACTTGATTTTTGTTATATTGGGTTGGGAAGAGAATTTTCTTAGGAGACATAAGGATTTGGATATGGATGGATCATATGAAATATGATCAACATGAAAATATGTAATGCTCCTGGAAACTTCTTCGCAACTGTAAATTAAATATTTCTAGGGACTAGTCCCCCACCACCACAGGGTTATGAATATTTGGAATTCCTTTCCTCAATTGATATTAGCAGAATCACTGGCTTATCAATACCAGTGATTTTGGGGGAAACGGATTATAAAATACTTGAGTATCATTATTCTTCATCAAGCATTAGTGTCTTCAAGCTCACTCCAATCACCATACCTGGAGTCAGAAAAAAATTTACCCCTGTAGCATAGATTGGAACTTCAGAGACATAGAGGCAGTGGTGAGCTGTAGCCAGTTCGCACTGGTCCGCTAGAACCGGCTGTTAAATTTAGAAGCCCTTTTAGAACCGGTTGTTCCACGAGGGACAACCAGCTCTAAAAGGGCTTCTAAATTTAACCGGCCAAAAGTGGCACCTTAGGTGCCAATTCCATGGGTGCGCCAGCCCTGGAGCACCCCAGGGGAAAATTTGGTGGGTGCAGAGCACCCACCGGCAGCTCCCCACCCCACCCCCGGCCCCAGCTCACCTCCGCTCCGCCTCCGCTTCTGCCTCCTCCCCTGAATGCGCCGCCCCGCTCTGCTTCTCTGCCCCCCCAGGCTTCCCGCAAATCAGCTGTTCGCGTGGGAAGCTGGGGCAGGCTGAGAAGCAGGCCGCGGCTTCCCACTCAGGCCCAGGTAGGTGGAGGTGACCTGGGGCGGGGGAGGGCATGAGGAGGGCCGCCCGTGCTGCAGCAGGCAACTCGGGGGGGTGGGAGGGCACGCAGGGGTACCGCTCCCCGCCACTTTTGATGCTTCCTGGGAGCTGCTCCAGGTAAGCACCTCCGGGACTCCCCACCTCGCCCCCCGGCAGGTTCCTCTGGCTCTTAGGGGTGGGGTGGACACCCACTATGGTGGCCCACGAGACCCTCCTGCCCGGTTCTGGGGGCAGTCAGGGGACAGGGGAGGAGGGTGGATGGGGCAGGGGAACGGGGGGGGCGTCAAGGAATACGGGGGGTTGGATGAGGCAGAAGTCTCAGGGGCCGGGGGTGGGCAACAACCCCCTCGTGGGGTGAGGAGGGAACTCGTTGTTAAGATTTTGGCAGCTCATCACTGCATAGAGGTGCCTCCTTAGAGAACACTGTGCAGAGGGCACCTTTTAGGAACAAGTGACATAGCCCACGTGCTGGATTACCTGCCATAGGCACCAGCTCCAGAGCTGGAGCACCCATGGGGAAAAAAGAGTAGCTCCTCCCTGCCCCCCCAGCACTTCCCATCTCCCAGTGGGCACCGCCAATCAGCTCCTCCCGCCTGCCAGTGATCAGCTGTTCAGCAGCGTACAGGAGGTGCTGGGGTGAGGGAGAGGGGGAGGAGTGGGGGCAGGAAGAGGTGGACAGAGGGCGGGGCTCATTCAGGGGAGGGGGCAGAACAGGGCAGAAAGAGGCAGGGTGGGACGGAGAAGGGGCAGGAAGAGGTGGGACGAGGGGGTCTTGGGGAAGTGGTGGAGTGGGGGCAGGGCCTGGGCCGAAGTGGGGGTCGAGCACCCCCGGGGAAACCAGAAAGTTATCACCTCTGTAATACCTGCAATTTCACTGATGCATCCGTCTCTTCTTCCCAGCTGTTGCTGGTGTTTGGCCTACCTGCCTAGGCTCTTATACCATGCTCATCATCATATTTTCTTAGTGCCTATATGATGCAGGATCTTTCATAAACTGTTTACTAGGAGATATTGTTAATCCCTTCATTTTACAGGATACCTTTTTATCTCCCCTGCTGCCTCCTTAGGCCCCATCCACCCATTCCTTGAAACTATTAAGTGTCTTTTCCTCCAGCTAAGAGGGAAGGCTGTGCAGTCTGTTTTTTAGCTATTCTTTAGCCCTTAACAATTAAGTCTTCACAACTTCTACTTTATTTTTTCTCCTTGAATCCAAAGTTAGTTCTTTAAAGGGACCTTGTCAGATCACATCTGGCCCTAAAAATAAGCTCCTGCAAAAGCTAACATCAACAGAAATCTCTCCATGATTATTCTTTTAACTTCAATATTTTTTAAGGAAACATTTCTCTGCAACCCAAATAATGTATCTGTGCGTGAGCACTTGAAGGTCTGACAGTGAAGTTAACTCTAAACTGACTGTGCTTGTGGTTCCCTTGTTCATATTGCAGCTCACTTTTTAAGACAGAAATCTATGTTCTCCCCTCTCTTCTTCCCTATTCTGGGCCAGATTCACCCACATTGTGGCCACGTGGGGTACAGTTTGCTGGAGATTCATCTTGGAGAATAGCAGGTGTTGATATCACCACTGCCCTTCACCAGAGAAAGACATTTTTTAAACCCCATTGAGTCTACTCCAGAACCCTACCTGAAAGAACGTCCAACAGAGGCACAGTATCAGTGCATCTCCTGCTTGCCTGGCCCTACTCCATTCTGATCTGGATCCACCCTAACTAACCAGCTCAAGGCCCCAGTGGAAAAGGGCTGAAGATAGCTTGCATCGCAGCACCTGGCACTCTTTCCATCACTGAGGCCCAGATTTTCAAAATGACTAGTGATTTTGAATGCCTCCATTTCTGAATGGCCAAACAGGCACCTTAACAGGGCTCAATTTTTCAGAGGGTGGCTGCTAAGAACTTCTTTTCAAAAAGCATTCTCCCTTGGGGTGTCTCAAGTTTGACTGCCTAAAATAATTAATCACTTTTGAAAATCTTGGCCTATGTTCCACCAGTGAGTAAATCTAGTCACTTGTTCCATCCTTTTCAGAGGCAACTATTGTGTTTAATTACATGAAAAGATAGTATTACGACATGTAAATAAACCCAATGTCATGTGATGGGCACTGTTTGGCTCTATCTGCCTCTGTGATTATAACAAGTTATTTGTTATTTATATTGTGGCAGCACTTAGAAACCCTACTCTCGGACCAGGATCCCCTTGTGCTAGGCACTATACAAACACAGAATAAAAAGATGGTCCCTATGCCAAAGAGCTTACAAGCTAATTAATCTATTTTGTATCTGTGCTGTTTATTTCCTCTCCCTTTATGCATGAATTTATATGTACTATGCTTGAATTGGGACAAAGTTGAAAAATCAACATTTTTCACAGAATAAAACATTTCAGTTCGGAAATGGCAAAGTGGATTGTTTTGCATTTTCTGTCAAAATGAAACATTTTAATATTCTCAAATCAAAATGTTTCATGTTATTTTCTTGAACTGACATGAAACATTTCATTTCATGTTAGTTCAACGTTAAGCTAATTTCCCTATCCTGGCACATTGCATCATAGGAGCTATAATTCAGGTCTGATACTTCTATTTCCTCCTGTGGGAGAGCAATTTCCACGGTGCACAATGCTGTTCAGTCACAGAAGAGACTGGGTTGCATCGTAAGTGATCTAATCCAGTCAGAGATCCAAGCCCAAAGAAAGGAATGTGGACACCAGGCACTCCAAACTACAACTCCCATGAGGCAATGCACCATAATAGGGAAATACAATTTAATACTAAACTGACTGGAAACTAAACATTTTTGGTCAGTCCAACAAACTGAAATATATCAATTGAACCAATCCAAAACAAAAAAAAAATGGCTGCCAGTACAAAACCCACTGGAAAACCCAAAAACTTTACAAAATCAAGATTTTCCCCACAGAAAATTTCACTGTTAAGAAAACTGCATTTTCCATCAAAAAATCATTCCAACAGAAAATTCCTGCCCAGCTCTAATCATGACATTTTAAGCTTCTAGTGGTTTATATTTCCCAGGGAATTACTCTGCTATCAATATCACTTTCATCTAATATATGAGGGAGGTACCTGAAGGTAGAGCACCAGAGCCCTGTACATCATGATTTTCACCTTCAAGTTGCACTTACTCTCCACTGTTCAAATGGTGGGATTTCTGGTTCCTAACTCATTCACATCATGTACTGTTGGCTGTTTCATGTTTTTGCCATTCAATAAAAACAGTTAGTTGTTTTCTCATATGGATTGAAAAGAAAAAAGACCACCATATACAAAACTGCACAGTGGGGAAAAAAGAGCAGTTACCCCTCTTCCTATATGCATTCTAGTGCATGCAGGTGTTTTCAAGCTCTTATATTGCTGTGAAAAACTATTTTCCCCATCCACACACCCTCTTGGCCTATAAAAAGACACTCCACATTGGAGTGAAAAACTATTTCACTAGGAGGGTGGTGAAGCACTGGAATGGGTTACCTAGGGAGGTGGTGGAATCTCCATCCTTAGAGGGCTTTAAGGCGCAGCTTGACAAAGCCCTGGCTGGGATGATTAGTTGGGGTTGGTCCTGCTTTGAGCAGGGGATTGGACTAGATGACCTCCTGAGGTCTCTTCCAACCCTAATCTTCTATGATTCTATGGTTTGCTTACTAAAAGGTGAGAGTGCCATAATTCATTCATCATACAGGAAGGCAGTGCAGTCTGATGGTTAGTATAGGGGACTGGTCAACTAGGTTCTATTTCTAGCTCTGCTGTTGACTAAGTGTGACGTTGGAGAAGTCACCTTAGCCATATTTTAAAAGAGTAACAGAATATCTACCTACTTCAAATAGGGTTTGTGAGTCTTAATTAACATTTGCACAGTGCTTTGAGATCCTTGGAGAAAGGGACCAGAGAATCATAAAGTGTAAATGAATCCAACAAATGTATCTTTGATTCTCTTCTCTAGCCCATTATTTGTTTAAACAACACACCTTTCCTCTGGCTTTGGTATTGAGTGTTCTTACTGCACACTGTAGGGGTTCCATTACATTTTAATTGCTTTTTTTCCCCAAGTATGTATTATCAATATTTTCATTTTGAGGTGATGTTTTTAAATGGGAGGTTTAAATAAACCCATAAGAGCAGCTTTCAAAATAAATACTGCTCTTGGGTTTCCTCTTTTTCTTTTCACACAGTGCAAATCCATTATGATCCCACTCTGCCCCACTTATCCAAGGCAAGAAACAGAGTGGGGGTGGGGAACAAGAGGGAAAGGTGACTCTAAGCAACTGTAATGCCTCCCATATTCTCAACTGTCCATGGGCCTATTCTCCAGGGTGGGTAGTGACAATGCTACCATGGGAGAGCCCGATTCTCATCTCATAGCGAGTAAATCAGATTTCACTGTACTGAACTCAATACAGTTGTACCGGCAGAAAATCAGTATGAGAGAAGAATTTGTCCCAGAAGGCCAATACTGCACCAACTTAGGCAATCCCAAGGAATCTAATGGGATTTCATGGTATGATCAAGAAAAGGATTTGGCCCTTTCTACAGTAATAGTGACTTCAAAAACAGTCGCTTAAGCAAAATCTTCACTGATCACAAAATTGGCTGTGACAGCATGAAAAAAAAATGGACTTGCACCCTTGTTTGATTCTTCAGGATGTATAAAGAAGGCCCCAAAGATTTTTTTCCCCCTGCTTGTTTTTTATCCTAGCATCATCAGAAGTACTAAGTCTTGCTAGAGAGCTTGAGTGGGAGCTTTCTCAGCTGTTTATTAAAGGGTTAGTTATGCTGAGTACTGCACAAAATGAGCTTTCCTGCCCACTGCTTTTCCAGTGTTTTTTCATAGATTCGTAGGTTGCAACACCAGAAGGGACCATTTTGATCATCTTGTCTGACCTCCTGTATAACACAGGCTACAGAACTTTCCCAGAATAATTCCTGGTACATATCTTTTAGGCAAAAAAAAATCCTATCTTGATTTTAAAATGGTCAATGATGGAGAATCCACCACGACCTTGGTAAATTGCTCTAATGGTAAATTACTCTCACCATTAAAAATTTACACTTTATTTCCAGTCGATTTATCCAGCTTCATCTTTCAGCCATTGGATGATGTTATACCCGTCTCTGCTAGACTGAAAAGCCCATTATTAAATCTTTGCTCCTCAAGTAGATACTTCTAGACTATTCTCCAATTAGCAACATCATTCTTGAATTGTGGGCACCAGAACTGGACACAATATTTCAGCAGCGGTAGCACCAGTGCTAAATAAAGAGGTAAAATAACTCTCTGCTCCTACTCAAGATTCCCTTGTTATGCCTCCCCAGACTGCATCAGCATATTGTTTGCTTGCACCCAGTTTACCAAGCGATCCAGATCACTCTGAATCAGTTAACCTGTCCTCTTCATTACTTACCACTCCCAATTGTGTCATCTGCAGACCTGATCAATAATGATTTTATGTCATTCATAAAAATGTTGAACAGCAAAAAAGGCCAAGAACCAATCCCTGTGAGACCCCACAGGAAACACCCCTGCTCGATGACCTGTCAGTTTTTAATCAATGTAACGTGTGCTGCATTCATTTTATATCGTTCTACCTTTTAAATCAAAATGTTGTACGGTACCAAGTCAAAGGCCTTAGAGAAACCTAAGTGTATTAAGTCAACACAACTACCCGTATCAACCAAATCTGTAATCTCATCAAAAAAAGATATCAAATTAATTTGACAGGATCTCTTTTCCATCAACCCATGTTTATTTGAATTAATTACATTACTCTGCTTTAATTCTTTATTAATCAAAACCATATAAGACTCTCCATTATCTTGCCCTGGATCAATGTCAGGCTGACAGGCCTATAATTACCTGTTTGAATAAATAAAGACATTAAGAAAACAATAAATAATTTAAATAGTTCAAGTAAAACTCCCTTTTGACTTTCCCGGTCCATGTGACATCATAGTCCTACTAGTTCTCTAGTCACCTACAGGGTCTACCAGGAAAGACAGGTTAGGTAAATCCTGCATTTCTAATGGAAAAAAAAAAAATCAAGCAGAACAATAATCTTTCAACCCTTACTGATATGCCATAAATTAACACAAAGGCCCAACCAATTTTTTTTTATTCTGCAAGTCACCTTTAATTTAAAAGCCTGAGAGAAAGCTGAGATTGGTTATGGGTAAGAGACAAAAATTGATCAAAAAAATCTTAAGTGCTGGTGTTAGAAGGACCCTTCTGGGCCACCCAAACCACACTGCAGAGAATTATTTTTATTATACTCATCTAACCTTTGCTGCAATGCCTCTAATGATTAAGCTTTATATTAAATGTACATCACAGACAGACATGGGGAGATGGAGAAATATTTTCCCTTGTTAAAAAGTTGTGACTGTTTTAAGGCTCCCTCTGTTATCCCAGCATGAACTGTGATGCTAGCACTGACAGCTGGTATCATCATCCTTATTTACTATCATCCTATTTACATCATCCTTATTTTGTCTGTGCAAAAAGACAGGTTTCAGAGTAGCAGCCGTGTTAGTCTGTATTCGCAAAAAGAAAAGGAGTACTAGTGGCACCTTAATTAGTCTCTAATTTGTTAGTCTCTAAGGTACCACTAGTACTCCTTTTCTTTGTGCAAAAAGAGTCTCTCTGGGGCATCTCCCTAGCTGGGTTAAGGCCCCCTTGCCACTCCCAGTTACCACCAGGGGCTCAGCCCAGTTCAGACCAAGGCCTTTTAGCCCTTGCAGTGGGCCCCACCCTTGAAGGCCTGCTTACTTTGTTTAGAGGTGGGGGAACAGCAAAAGTTCAGACTCAGAGAGAGCATAAGCCCCACCCAGAGTTTAAAAAAAAAAAAGGCAAGAAGGTCAGTGGCAGTGCACCACCTTACTTCAGTGGTGGCTGGGTAGCAAATTTACTGGAGTCCTTATGGCCAGGTGGCCAAGTCAGTCTCTCCCTACCGGGCTTGCCCCTGGGGTTTGCTGGACTCCTTGAAGAGCCCCCTCTTTTCCCCTGTACTCCCCCCCCCACCCAGATTGCTTCCTGTTCCCCCACATTCCTGTCTCTTCATAGTGTCTTGTCCAGTTTCCCAACAAATTTCCCTTCCCTGCTGCCTCTATGATTCCACTCCTGGGGCCTTGGCATACTTCTGTCCCTTGCCTGTCTCTCACATGGTGATGAAAGGGCCACCATTGTCCCTTAGGACAGTCTAGTTTCAGCTCCACTGGAAACAATGGGAGATGTTGGTCAGCTTGCCAGGGGCAGACTGTGGTTTCAGTCCCTCCCTTCAGGAATGGGAGATGCCAGCCATTTTGGATAAGGCAAAACTTCACTTGTAAGTCAGAAATCAGAAAATTCATTAATCCCCTTTTAAAATCTCAAATATTATGAGTCACAGAACAAAAATCATGATTTCTGGCAACACAATTGATATTTCCTCTGGGAAAACCACCTGCCTGTAGTTGGCATTTGTCTACTGCACCTATAACTGGGACTGTCCCTGGAGAGGGAAAGCGGTGAAACCTCCAGCCTGACATGATCCTGGACTACCTACCACCAAGCTTGATATTATTCCTTGGCCCTCCGGACAAGCAGAAATATGACACATCCCCGTAAAACCCATATAACAGGGACCAACACAAACCACAGTGGGTTTTTCCAGTGACTTACTGTGGTTTGCAGATACACTTGTTTTCATGGTATTATTTAAAAGGTGATATATGATGATTAAATGTTCCTGTTTTACAGCCAGCTAGTCGCTGCGGGCAAACTCACAAAAAGCCTGCCCCCAGCTCCCTTCTACTTTCTGTAGCCAGAGAAGAGCTGAACACCACAGATCAAGCCAGTGGAAGTGCAGCAGCACAGGAGTCAGGGAAAGAGCCAGCTTCATAACATGTTCCACACCTTCTCCTGAGTCCCACAGAATCCCCACCACAGAGACGCTTCAGGAGGCAGTGAGAGGGAAAGGAGGCCCACCACATTTCACCAACTCCCCCCACAAAACCGGAAGGCAAACACAAGAGCAAGATGTCAACAGTAAATTGTGCAGGTTCGCTCTCCATGTCATGAAAACCCTCCAGTCGTGGAGCTGGAGACACTGTCAGTAAATGTAGCCCCTGGTGTCACTGCTCCAGCAGGAACTGTGCAGTCAAGGAGCAACAGAGAGACATAGATACTGGGTGTCAATGTAGAAACATGGACCGTTGCACAATGGCCCTTACCACAGGATGATCTCCGGGATGTGCAGACTTTGCCCAACGAACCTACTGTCTCTTCAGAAGAGATAGAGATCAGCCTCCCACACTGTCAAAAACATGACAAGGAAACTCTATTGGACAGACCTTCAGCTGGTATAAACAGATTTAGTTCCACTGACTTCAGATTTACACAAGCTGGGAATCTGTTCCTTTGAGTTGAAATGAGTGAAGTTTCCATTCCTTTATACGAGCGTAACCTCTGAAGAAAAACATGAGGCACCATGTTAAAACGCAAATATCTCATTTCATTTGGACAAAGAAGAATTGAGTCTTACTATAGAAAAGGTTTTGGAATATCTCCTGGGCCTGTAGACTTGCTTTTGTATAAAAAAAGATGCTTTGGACAAGACATGGGATTTGTCCTGCTTCTAAAAGGGCTCATTTATAGAACTAGTCTTGTTAAAATGAATGTGAAGGTCCAACAAGAGCCATCAATGAACATCTTGCCATCTCTACAAGCAGTGAAAGAACTGGACTAGGTTCAGAGCCGGACATACTATCTTCCACCAGCATAACCCATGGTTCCAGGCTCTATGTAACAGAAAGTCCAAAGAGGGGGGGTTTCAGTGGCACAACATGCTGCTGCTTACCATCTTTCAAGGGGTCCACATGGGCCAGAACAGCTGTAAAAGTGGGGGAAGTTGGCTGAGAAAGGAGCTGGCCAGGACAGCTGGGGAAGTGCACTGGCTGAGCATATGCAGTGGGAAGTCTTCACACAGAAGCTTACATGGAGCTCGGCCTCTGACTGCTGTTGAGTGCAGCTCACCACTCAGTAGAAACCCTCAGGTTGGGCAGAGCGAGCAATGAACTACTGGGGGGTTGTGGAAATAGAGACCTTCCACCACATTTACTGACAAATTCTGGCTTCACTTCAATCCATTCCTGCCCCTGCAATCCTACTAAAGTCAGTCATGGGATTGCACCACATGTAAATAAAGGCAGGCTTTGGCCCGCCTGTCTTGTTAAATAAAACAGCAAGGAAATATTTTAAGACTTACCTTTCAATGGTTAAAAGAAAAGGAGTACTTGTGGCACCTTAGAGACTAACCAATTTATTTGAGCATGAGCTTTCGTGAGCTACAGCTCACTGTTAGATTTCTTCTTAACTTACGTACAGGAGAAGTGATTTCACTGATTCTACTCATGTGAGCCACAGAGAGCAGCATCTGGACCCAAACATTTTCAGGTGAAACCGTGGCTGGCCCCTTTGAAGTCAGTGGGAGTTTAGCCATTGACTTCAGTGGAACCATAAGTTCACCCTTCATCTATAGTCTCTCCTGTTATCTATGAAGAGAGGAAAAATCTGAACTTCCCCATATTTAGAAAAATTATAAGTTAAGAACTTGCTTTGAGGTTGTTGCATGTATGAAATGTTGTTCCCCCCAGGGCTTTATTGCCTTGAGCTGAGACAATAGAGAGTTGCAGGCAAGGGCATGGGGTGGGGCTCTGTAATTCACAAAGATTTAGAGTCTTCTTCCTACAGACACCCCATGGATTTTGTTGTATTTTCCAAAATCTAAGCTTCCATTTAAAACAATGAAGCTTTTAACACATCTGGGTCTGCGGAAGCAGAATGTAAATAGATGTACTGTTGTCTTATTTTAGAATCTGTAGTAAGCCAGACTGAAACAATAGCACTAAGAAATGTAAACTACTCGCATTTATCTCAGTGGGATGGGGTGTTAACTTTGAAGCCTAATTGTGACCATTTAAATGCCAACATTGTTAACTATTTCACTGATGTCAACACACCAGAAAATCCAGGGTAATGAACTTATCTAGTGTGGGTGTTTGTACTAGTCACTTCCTGATTTTCTACTCATTTGAAAAGGACACTGCATTACAATAAGGTTACTTTGAATATTCTCTCACTTAATCAGGTAGCTGAGATGTTTGCTGCTGTCTTTCAAAATTATCTTAAAGGAAAGTCCGGGTAAAAGGTTAGCTTAATTATTTGTATTCTCTACTGTGTGGCTTGTGGGATTTTATGATTTTGTTATTAACTTTGATCAAGGTGCATGGAAGGCAATCCAGTTTAAATAACTGAAAAACAGGTTTGAACAAACCTCCCTGAGCCTTAAAATAGCTAGTACTCAAATATAAACAGGGTGAATTAAAATAGAAACCAAAACTAATGATAGATATTCTATGTATGTGAAGCAAGTGGGAGGGGAAAAGGCTTTAAAAGGGCCTGTGTTTTCAAAAGTGACTTGTGATCTTGCATGCCTGAAGATTTTGGGTGCCTGACCTGAAATACCTAAAAGGGACCTGATTGTCAACAGGTGGGTACACAGCTCTTTCTGAAAATCAGGCCTCTTTAAGAAATGTTAAATTAAGCACCTTAAAATTGAAGTATCCCAAATCACTTGACACTTCTGAAAATGTAAGCCAAACTGTGTATTTGGTTTTCAAATTTTGCAAGAGGATTGATGGTCCAAGATTGGCAGCACTACCCATAAACACTTGGAATCCTGAATTCAAATGCTAAAGTAGATCACCCTTGAAAATCAATATTGCAAGATTACTCTAGCCCACATTTGTCAATACCAAAAAGCCACCACCAAAGAGTTTAGCATGATTGATTTTGATCACTCAGGAGGGGCCCCCGGCTTCAGTAGTACTCATGTTGTAGGTCATGATTGAGGGGCACTGGCAGACCTATAAGGAGGTTTGCACAGTGCCTGTCCACACTACAGCTGTTATCAGAGTTTGTACCTACTTAGGGTATGTTTACACTGCAATCAGGAGGTGTGAGTGCAGCATGTGTAGACATACCAGAGCTAGCTTTGATCAAAGCTAGCTCAAGTAATAATAGCAGTGTAGCCACAGCAGCAGGCCTCCCAGGTACATAGTGGAACAGCTAGCTCATGCCACTGCCCTTACTGCCATGGCTACACTGCTATAATTACTCAAGCTAGCTCTGATCTAGCTAGATCAAAGCTAGATCAGGTATGTCTAAACATGCTCCAATCACACCTTCCATTGCACACATACCCTGAGTGCCATGGTTGGCTCAAACAATGTTTTGTGTCCTCAGCCCACCTGGTGAATATGCAATTACACTGCAGCAGCTAACAGTGACCCACCTCTACCAGAGGCCTAGACTGTTGCGTGACTGCTCAGCACACAGGGTTTTTTGTTGTTGGGCAGACAGGGCCCTCTAACCCTAACGTTCCTGTGTAACATCTTTGATTGCTCTTCCTAGCTCTGTGAATTGCCCTGCACTGGTGCAGCTCCACTGGGTCTAGCAATGGCAGGAACGTATGTACTGATCACTCACAAGCATTTTTACCACCGTGTTACGTAACCTAACTCTTAGCAAACCTAGAAGACACAGCAGTTAAAATCCCCCATGTCTCTGCACCAATGCTAGCCCTAGTGGAACTACCCCAATGCAAAGGCAATGCTCGGAGAATTTAAGAAAATCCTCAGTGTACACATAGTCACAGAGAGCTAGGAGCAAGGAGGACAGATCTTCTTTTTACAGGTGACTCTTAAGATGACCTTAAATGAAATAGATTAGAGAAATTTTTTCAGGCTGTTTATGGATTTACCAGCACTTTATACATAGTCAGTTTAACCCAGTTCCCCTATATAGTCAGATCATCTGTTCCCCCTTTTGTTTGTGTAGGTCTTTCACACAGCAGTAGGGGAGAGAAAACACCTCAATGTGTATTCCTTTTCACCACACAAGATTCACATCCATATAGGAGGGACCGGGACCAATCTAGTTCCTACGGACACTTACACACGTATTTATCTTTCCTCATATGACGAGTTACATTGAAGTCAACATTCTGTTCATGCACTTAAAGTTACACTTGTGCCTAAGGCCTTGTCTATACAGGAAACATTTTACAATATAACCTCGGGTATAAATTTTAATCACCATAGTTACACCAATATAATTCCCCACTGGGACACTCATGCTGGTATAAGAGTGTTTTTATTCAATTTAGTTTATGTTACTTGGAAGGGATTTAAACAAAAAAAAAAGCCACTTTTATACTGGAATAAGAGTGTCTACACAGAGGGTTATACTGGTATAACTATGTTGACATAACTGGTAAAACTTTCTTGTGTGAACAAGGGTGTTTCCAGGAACAGGGCCCTATTTCATGTAGTTCATTCTCTTGTGCAAGCAAAAATAAAAGCTCTGAAGTTGGCACTTGTTCTTTATGAACTCAAAATTGCTCAATATGCAACCTCCATTTGAAGTTGGGAGTTAGGATGCTTGTTGTTTTCATCAACTAGGGTAACTGGGCTTCAGCCCTCTAAAAGTTTCCGGTATCAAAGACTGAGATTTCCTAGATCTGTAACACATCACAGCAGCATATTTGTAAAAGAAAATTATGTTTAAAGTAATAAACATCTGTTTTCTTTTTAAAATTTAGAGCAGTCAGCTACAAGTGCAGAGGACCCAATCCGGCAAAGTACCCAGCCAACTCCTCTTCCACTGACCTCAATCAGCTGAAGGGTGCTCAGTGCTTTTAGGACAGAGGTACTCAGCACTTCACTAGCACAGAGCCTCTAGGTACCACTGAATATCTTTTGCAGATGCCTGGAGGCACAAGACAAAAGCAACTGAAGACACATTTGATTTGTTAAATTTAAAGTTTTATTGCTGTATTAATTTCCTATCTCACCATCAATAAGGTACATCTATGTTACAGAAAGAATAAACAATGTAATAAAAATTACTTGAGCCCACCCTTTTGCTAGGCCTTCTTTTCAACAGTTAACATGAAGAAGAAAATAAAAACCCTGACAGCTGGATGTGTGTTAATTTAGAAGCCTTTGCCTGAGGTGTCACAATCTGAAGTTATGTTGCAGGCATGAGCATGTAGAAGCCTGGAATGCTGACGTTAGCAAGGCTGTCGTTGAGTTTACTTAACACTCATTTCTCTCAGTCTGCTTCAGAGCAGAAATGCAGACAATGAAAACTTATTCAACCTTTGACAACTTCAATTGTAGTACGATAAAGATTCTAGTTAGCAGAGTCCTGTCTTTGCTGGTACACGAAAGAGGTATTCAGAAGACACTTTTGCTCAGAAAACATGGAAAGGTAGCCCAAAAATGTCTCTGGTTTCCTTTTATTTACATGAAAAGGTGGGAAAGTTTCAGGACAAACCAAAGCTAGCTTTCCAAGATCTACCATTCAACTTAAAAATAAAAGCTTTGTGATTTCAAATTAAAGGAGCCTTTTTAGATTTCTGTCATTTAGGTAGTTTATTATACTCAAAAGCATCAAAAAGCACTTTTCAATCCAAACTAACATGGAGTGGATAAAAATATACACAATGATCTGATATAATTTCTCAGTCAGAAATAAGCATGCAGCATGAAGATGGGAAAATGTAGGTTACTAGTAAGTATCCAAGAATCTTTGTAATAAAAATATATACATCCCAATAATATCTGGACAAACAAACTGCTCTTGAAGCATTATGTTTACACAGTTTAGCAGAAGGAATAATCAACAAACTTTCTTATGCTGCCATTTTAGGGAAGCTGAATGCTGACTAAAGGTAACAACCATAAATTAAAAGTGATTTTCTTTGTAGAATCCTCCTCAAAAATGTTTAAACAGCAGCAGCTTTCTGTTCACAGCTGAATTCAGATTTGTAAACAGACACACAGAACTGCTTCACAGCATCTTCACAATGAAACTCCGTTTTCCAAAAGTTTTAGAATACAGCATAAAATCAAAGAACATGAGCAATGCATTGAACATTATAGATATAGACCCTATAGACTATAGACCCTGATCCTGCAATGAGCCTCTTTCATGTGCACCTGGAACTACTTTGTAAGAGCAAAAGGATGGTCCAGCACTAGCCTAGGCCTTAGGAGACTCAAGTCCTCACATGGACCCTGACTTCCTGTGTGGGCCAGTCACAGTCTCTCTCTGCCTCAACTGTGTATTTTTTTAGATTGGGATAATAGTATATCCCCACCTCAGAGGGGTGCTGAGAGGACAAATACATTAAATGTTTGTGAGGCATGTACATATTATCGTAATGGGGGCCATATAAAACCTTTGACAGAAGATCAGGGTCCAGCAAGGGAGCCGTGAAAGCGGTCAACAGATACTTCAGCCTGGAAAAATAAATAAATAAATGGCCATGCCTACGTTGAGTCTTGTAACAGTGTGAGCACTAACTCAGGGTCCCTTGTAAAATGAGATGACATTTGCGGGGTTTCTTGAGTCTGAGAATGCTTTAGCCCACAAGCAATTTTATATTTTAAAACTGTACAAAACCCAATGGCAGTGCATGTAGTGTATGTGTAATCTGCCAAATTGTAACTCCATACAGAATTTTCTGGAATATGCAGACACAGATTTGCCTTCTTACTAGTTTATCTGGTTGTAGAACATTAATCTGGATCATTGCACACTGAGCTGTCATCCCAAGGGTGGAATGAAATACATGTAGGCTGAAGAGTTTATTTGGAGTGGACTGCAAGAAGTATTGTTAGAAGAAATTCCCAGCAGTTTATATAATTCCTTCAATCTACAAAGACATGAAGCTAGTAATTTAGGGCCTGATTTTATAAACAATTCTGTACAAGAATAACTTTACTCACAAGAGTAACTTTTTTGTGCATCAGCTCCTTAAACTTGTTAGCATGTTTTCCAGGCAAACCTAGCCTGCTAAATAGTTTAATCAGCTCAGTTTCTCAGCTATAATAGCTCTCACAGGGGCTCACATCCAAATAGCTTGTTGCATAGTCTAGGAACACTAATATGAATACTAGGGCTGTCCATTAATCACAGTTAACTCACCCAATTAACTCAAAAAAATTAACTGTGATTACAAAAATTAATTGCAATTAATCGCACTGTTAATAGAATACCAATTGAAACGTATTAAATATTTTGGATGTTTTTCTACATTTTCAAATATATTGATTTCTATTACAACACAGAATACAAAGTGTACAGTGCTCACTTTATATTATTATTTTGTATTACAAATATTTGCACTGTAAAAATGATAAACAAAAGAAATAGTATTTTTCAGTTCATCTCATACAAATACTGTAGTGCAATCTCTTTATCATGAAAACGTAACTTACAAATGTAGATTTTTTGTTACATAACTGCACTCAAAAACAAAACAATGTAAAACTTTAGAGCCTACAAGTCCACTCAGTCCTACTTCTTGGTCAGCCAATTGCTAAAACAAACAAGTTTGCTGACTGCTTCTTATTTACAATGCCACCTCAAAGTGAGAACATGGCACTTTTGTAGCCAGCGTTGCAAGGTATTTATGTGCCAGATATACAAAACATTCATATGCCCCTTCACCCACCATTCCAGAGGACATGCTTCCATGCTGATGATGCTTGTTAAAAAAATAATGCATTAATTAAATTTGGGACTGAACTCCTTGGGGGAGAATTGTATGTCCCCTATTCTGTTTTACCTGCATTCAGCCATATATTTCATGTTATAGCAGTCTCAGATGATGACCCAGAACATGTTCATTTTAAGAACACTTTCACTGCAGATTTGACGAAACACAAAGAAGGTACCAATGTGAGATTTCTAAGGATAGATACAGCACTCGACCCAAGGTTTAAGAATCTGAAGTGCCTTCCAAAATCTGAGAGGGATGAGGTGTGGAAAATGTTTCCAGATGTCTTAAAAGAGCAACACTCTGATGAGGAAACTACAGAACCTGAACCACCAAACTAGAAAAGCAACCTTCTGCTGGTGGCATCTGACTCAGATGATGAAAATGAACATGCGTCAGTCAGCTCTGCTTTGGATCGTTATCAAGCAGAACCAGTCATTAGCATGGACACATGTCTTCTGGAATGGTGGTTGAAGCATGAAGGGACATATGAATATTTAGCGCATCTGGCACATAAATATCTTGTGATGTCAGCTACAACAGTGCCATGCGAACGCCTGTTCTCACTTTCAGGTGACATTGTAAATAAGACGTGGACAGCATTATCTCCTGCAAATTGTAACCAAACTTGTTTGTCTGAGCAATTAGCTGAAATAGGACTGAGTGGACTTGTAGGTTCTAAAGTTTTACATTGTTTTATTTTTGAATGCAAGTATTTTTTGTACAGAATTCTACATTAGTAAGTTTAACTTTCATTATAAAGAGATTGTACTACAGTACTTGCATTAGGTGAATTAAAATATACTATTTCTTCTGGTTTATACAGTGCAAATATTTGTAATCAAAAATAAATATAAAGTGAGCACTGTACACTTTGTATTCTGTGATGTAATTGAAATCAATATATTTGAAAATGTAGAAAACATCCAAAAATACTTAAATAAATGGTATTCTATTATTGTTTAACAGCGCGATTAATCATGATTAATTTTTTTAATCGCTTGACAGCCCTAATGAATACATAACCTAAGGGAGCGTATGGCAAGACCTATATAATATTCACTGTTTGCTACTGTAGGTCTTAATGGTAGGGACCACGGGACAAATTTAGCTGTGATACAAAAGGTAGTGCACATTATACTTTTGTAAGTGGATGTAAATTAGAGCTGAGCAAATAATTGATTTTTCAGTTTGGATAGATCCTAAAAAAAAACCAGCTGGTTAGTTTCAAATCAAAACTGATTTATTTATTTTTTTCAGTTTCTTACCAAAACAAAACACTGAACAAATTTCAGTGAGCTTAAACAAACTGTTTCATTTTCCAGTTCAAACTGAATTTTTTAAAACAAAATATTGATTTGAATACATATTTAATGTACAAAATGTTGTTTCACAACAAAATGTCAAAACAGTTCATTTCTAAACTGTTGAAACAAAATATTTTGACATTCCAAAATATTTTTCCAGGATTTTTTCCCCCCAAAACTATTCACCAAATTCAGCTTGAATTTTGTGCCCTGAAAAATGCATTTATTTTTTGAAAAATTACTATTTGCTGAAAAAAATATACTAGAATTTAGTGTAAGGGGCCTAGATTCCACTCCCATGTATTAGTGTAAATCCAAAACAACCCTGCTGAAACTCTGGGTTTACTTCAGTATTAAAAATGGTGTTACTGAGCACATAGGCAACTGGGCTCAGCTGGGGAGCTGGGGCATTGCCATAGTTGGGCCATGTCCCACCCAAATCTGAGCACCAGCCACAATCCTTAAAGTGATGAGGATCACAGCGCCTCCCCCTCCCCCGGCCAAAAAAAAAATTTTTTTTAAAGGTTTAGCCAAGTCGCTGAGGGGTGCAATCTTTTAGTAAAGCTGCTGCTGCTTCATACACTCCATGGGGCTCTGCTTCCCCAATAATACAGGCTCAGACCCTCTCTGACACTACCCACCTCCAGTTACTGCTCCCCGTTGACTAATTGGCTCTCAATTCCAAAGAAACAATCAGGTTCTGGCTGGGACCCCCCAGCAGTGGGTGGAGGCAGGGCACACCCCCATCAATGCAGAGAAAGGCATCAGATCTGGGTGGCATGTGACAGAGCTAGAGACTGTGTCAATGGGGAATGAGGATTTTCCATGCACCAGCTCTCAATGCCACTCTTTGGCCCAGCCACCCCTCCATCACAGGGGAGAGGGCTCCGCCTCATGCCACCCAGCTCTCGTTACTGTCTTCCCATTGGCTCCTAGCTCACAGCCAACAGATTGTGACCAGCCTGCCACCCCCGCCCTGGCCATGGGTGAGTCAGGATACACCTCTGCTAATGGGAAGGCAGTAACCAGAGCTGGGTGTCATTATGGCAGAGCCCCTTCACTGCTGAAGTAACAAAGAGGCAGCCAGGCCACATTTGAGTGGCATTGCAACCTGGGCACACTAGGTCCTGCTTCTCCTAGTCACTGCTTCCACTCTGCTCCCCATACAGGCTCAGCCACAGGGAATCTGGGATTGGGAGCGGGAGCTGATGTGCCAGCAGGGAAGTGGCTTTACCTGGCAGGGATTGATTTGGGGATGCTGAACCCCTTCTAGTGCTAGCTACCCCCTGCCTATGACTGAGAGCAGAGTATGGGCAAAGGTTTCCGATCCAGATTTCACTAAAGTCAATGGAAGTCTTTCCAATGACTCAGTGGATGCTGGTTAAGCCTTAAGCAAGTCTATACTGGCATACACTGAGGAGCCAGAGCAAGTCATAAGTACACCATTTTATTATCCCTTAGACTCAAGGCTGAATTTAGACCTTTGTCTGCAAGACACCTACTACACCTTCGGCACTATATAAACAAATCAATAATAATTACTACTGCTACTTTACAAAAAAAGAATATTTATAAGTGGAATTGAGACCTAAGGCAGCATCCTTTTATCTCTCCCCAGGATATATGTTGGTAGCTAATCTTGCCAGAGGTGTGATAGAATACTGCAGGAGACACCTGTTAAACACAACACAATCCTATTATATTAATAAAGACTCATTCTTTCTCATGTCATTTATATTCACAGGAGAGGACTCCATTACTTTGTGTGGTGTTCTGGTTTATCTGGTACCATCCATATATACTGTAATCAATAACCAGATCAACTTTCATTCAAATCTTTCTCATCCACTTGGCTGCCCTTCTGAGCTCTTTTAAACTATGGCCCTGTCTACACTGGCAAGTAAAGCAGCTTTCTGCCTTGTAACTCCCGAGGGGTACACACTGCCAAGCCACTTAGTGCGCAGAAACTGCACAGCTGCAGTGCTGTAAAAAAACCCACCCCAACGAGAGGCCTACAGCTTTGTGTGCCGGGGGTACAGTGCCATGGTGCCAGAGTAGACACCCTCGTCGATTACAGCATTGCGATTGGCCTCTGGAAGATTTCCCACAATGCCTGTTTTTGCCTCTCTGGTCATCAGTGTGAACTCTACTGTCCTGCCCTCAGGTGACCAACCATCATTCCCCACCCTGTAAATTCCTTGGGAATTTTGAAAGTCCCCTTCCTGTTTGCTTGGTGACGCGTGCAGTGGTCTCAGCGCATCTTTCCAGGTGGCCAGGCTTGCTCCATGCACCAGGCGATCCGCAGCTTGGAGCAATGCCGAGCTGCTGGATCTCATCAGCATTTGGGGAGAGGAGGCTGTCCAGTCCCAGCTGCGCTCCAGCCACAGGAATTATGATACCTACCGACAGAATTCATGACGCATAACAGAAAGGGGCCATGACCAGGACACACTGCAGTGCAGGGTCAAAGTGAAGGAGCTGCAGAATGCCTACCACAAGGCACAGGAGGCAAACCACAGCTCTGGTGCTGTGCCCACGAGCTGCCAGTTCTACAAAGATCTGGACGCAATATTTGGTGGCGACCTCACCTCCACTGCGAAGGTCACTGTGAATACTTCTGTGGCTCGCATGCCAGTCAAGAGTGGACTGAGCCAGGAGGAGGAAATCTTGTACGAGGATGGGGAGGGGCAGGGGACCTAGAGGCAGAGGATGACTCAGAGGTCAGAGATGCATGCAGCCAGGAGCTCTTTTCTATCCTGGAGGAAGCTAGCAAGTCACAGCTGTTGGATCTTGGTGAAGCACAAACAGGAGAGGAGGCCCATGGTAAGTGGATTTGATTTGGGAAATCGCTGAAGCAAGTTGTTGGGGGCAGAAGGGTTGCAGAAAGCAGGCTTGTGTCTGTATGATGCACTTACCACCACATGCCTAGTCTGAGTGGCGGACCAGGCTGTTGATTGACTCCCTCATTTTACGGGAATCTGCCTCAGAGATCTCCAGAAAGAAAAGGAGTACTTGTGGCACCTTAGAGACTAACGAATTTATTTGAGCATGAGCTTTCGTGAGCTACAGCTCACTTCATCAGATGCATACCGTGGAAACTGCAGCAGACTCTATATATACACAGAGAATATGAAACAATACCTCCTCCCACCCCACTGTCCTGCTGGTAATAGCTTATCTAAAAGCCATTTCCAGCACAAATCCAGGTTTTCTCACCCTCCACCCCCCCACACAAATTCACTCTCCTGCTGGTGATAGCCCATCCAAAGTGACAACTCTTTACACAATGTGCATGATAATGAAGTTAGGCCATTTCCTGCACAAATCCAGGTTCTCTCACTCCCTCACCCCCCTCCAAAAACCCACCCCCATACACACACAAACTCACTCTCCTGCTGGTAATAGCTCATCCAAACTGGCCACTCTCCAAGTTTAAATCCAAGTTAAACCAGAACATCGGGGGGGGGGGGGGTAGGAAAAAACAAGAGGAAATAGGCTACCTTGCATAATGACTTAGCCACTCCCAGTCTCTATTTAAGCCTAAATTAATAGTATCCAATTTGCAAATGAATTCCAATTCAGCAGTTTCTCGCTGGAGTCTGGATTTGAAGTTTTTTTGTTTTAAGATAGCGATACAGTTCTGTGGTGACCTAGAATCCTATTTTCGACGTCTCCGACTCAAGGAATATTTCCAAAATACCTCTGAACAACATACTAATCCACAGAGGTCTCCCTACCAACACTACAGACAGTCTCTACGTAAAAGAATAAATGGACACAAATCAGATGTCAAGAATTATAACATTCATAAACCAGTCGGAGAACACTTCAATCTCTCTGGTCACGCAATCACAGACATGAAGGTCGCTATCTTAAAACAAAAAAACTTCAAATCCAGACTCCAGCGAGAAACTGCTGAATTGGAATTCATTTGCAAATTGGATACTATTAATTTAGGCTTAAATAGAGACTGGGAGTGGCTAAGTCATTATGCAAGGTAGCCTATTTCCTCTTGTTTTTTCCTACCCCCCCCCCCCCCGATGTTCTGGTTTAACTTGGATTTAAACTTGGAGAGTGGCCAGTTTGGATGAGCTATTACCAGCAGGAGAGTGAGTTTGTGTGTGTATGGGGGTGGGTTTTTGGAGGGGGGTGAGGGAGTGAGAGAACCTGGATTTGTGCAGGAAATGGCCTAACTTCATTATCATGCACATTGTGTAAAGAGTTGTCACTTTGGATGGGCTATCACCAGCAGGAGAGTGAATTTGTGTGGGGGGGTGGAGGGTGAGAAAACCTGGATTTGTGCTGGAAATGGCTTTTAGATAAGCTATTACCAGCAGGACAGTGGGGTGGGAGGAGGTATTGTTTCATATTCTCTGTGTATATATAGAGTCTGCTGCAGTTTCCACGGTATGCATCTGATGAAGTGAGCTGTAGCTCACGAAAGCTCATGCTCAAATAAATTCGTTAGTCTCTAAGGTGCCACAAGTACTCCTTTTCTTTCTGCGAATACAGACTAACACGGCTGTTACTCTGAAAAGAGATCTCCAGGAAACTCTCATGGAGATACTGGGCAATCCGCTGCCTCAGTTTCTTTGGCAGAGCTGCTTTGTTTCTTGCCCAATTAACGATAACCTTCCCATGCCATTCTGCCATCATGGGGCAGGACCATTGCTGCACACAGGCAAGCCACATAAGCGCCAGGGTGGAAGCCACAGGCTTGGAGAACACCCTCCCTGGATTCCCTGCTCACCCTCAGCAGCGAGATATCTTCCATAATGAACACAGCCTGTGGAAAATGTGGGGACAGGAATGATTATCAGGTCCCCCTACAGCGCTGGCTTTCCCCAAGAGCCATGTGCCCAGTATACAGTGAGGCTCCGGGAACACTGATTTACCCTGCCCCTGCAGCTGCTCACCATTTTGGGGGTCTTGTGGCTCATGTGTGCTTGCCTGGGGTCAGCCAGTTAGTGACAGGTATGTGAATACTGGCTCTGTTTTAAATCACTGAATCAGTGTTCTGTGTGTTGCAAACAATACTGCTTCTGTAAAATGTTGCGTTTTGGCTTCACAGAGATGACCTTGGGAGCCCAGCGTCCCTCTTTGTTATCGCCGGCTGAACGGCTGTGCAGAATTAGAAAGCAGCCACGAAGAACTAAGGAGGACTTTCTGTGTCATGTCATGATGCTGGTTATGCATCCAACGAAGTGGGTATTCACCCATGAAAGCTTATGCTCCAATATATCTGTTAGTCTATACGGTGCCACAGGACTGCTTTGCTTTTACAGATCCAGACTAACACGGCTACCCCTCTGATACATGATGCTGGTTAGTGACCGATCGGTAGCAGTCTGGAATGGCCAGCTTCCACAGTGCAATCGCCATGCGCTTCTGCAATGGCAGGGCAGCTCTTATTCTCATGTTCTTGCACCACAAGGCTGGGGGAGCTCATCGCACAGTTCCATTGTGATGGGTTGGATCACAGAAATCCCCTTGGGCCTGCCAACTGATGTGCCAAGACTACTTCTGCCCCTGCTTTCCTGCCCTGGCTGCTTGGGACTCCAGTGCCCTGCCTGGTTTGAGCCAGACCCGCTAGCCTGCTGAAAACCCAGATCCAGGTCTGAACCACGTTCCCTAACAGCTGTAGCCTTAATTGAAAACAGCTTAAGAAGTGTTCCTGTCTTTAACACTCAGATGCCCAACTCCCAATGGGGTCCAAACCCCAAATAAATCTGTTTATAAAGTTTATACAGGGTAAACTCATAAATTGTTCACCCTCTATAACACTGATAGAGAGATATGCACAGCTGTTTCCCTCCCCCCCCCCCCGTATTAATACATACTCTGGGTTAAATAATAAATAAAAAGTGATTTTATTAAATACAGAAAGTAGGATTTAAGTGGTTCCAAGTAGTAACAGACAGAACAAAGTGAATTACCAAGTAAAATAAAATAAAACCAGCAAGTCTATGCCTAATACGGTAAGAAAACTGAATACAGATAAAACCTCACCCTCAGAGGAGTTCAGTAAGCTTCCTTTTACAGACTAGTCTCCTCTTAGTCTGGGTCCAGCAATCTCTCACACCCCCTGTGTTTATTGTCCTTTGTTCCAGTTTTTTTCAGGTATCCTTTTGGGGTGGGGAGACTATCTCTTGAGCCAGCTGAAGACCAAATGGAGGGGTCTCCCAGGGGTTTAAATAGACTTTATCTTGTGGGTGGATACCCCTTCTTCCCCCTGTGTAGAATTCCACCTATAAGATGGAGTTTTGAAGTCACATGGGCAAGTCACATGTCCATGCATGACTCAGAACTTACAGGTAGTAGCCATGGTTCACATGCTACCTTGAAAGTCCTCATGTAGATTTCTTATGTGGATTGGACCCTTCCAAGATCCATTGTCCGTTAAGTGCTTCTTGACTGGGCACTTAACTTGCACATTCCTTTCTCAAGAAGCTGACCAAATGCCTTACTAAAGCTATTTAAAATCAAACAAGTATACAGTCAATATTCATAATTTTGAATACAAAAATGACACATTCATACAAATAGGATGAATATATTCAGTCGATCCTAACCTTTACATAGATATGTTACATGGCGTATGTAGCATAAAATATATTCCAGTTGTGTCATACATACATTCATAAGCATATTTCCCTAAAGTCTTGTGCGGTGCAACGTCACACCCATGATGTGGCTTTCCTCATCCGAAAGATCTGCAGCCACTGCTCGTCATCCCAGACGTGCATGATGATGTGATCCCACCACTCAGTGCTTGTTTCCCGAGCCCAAAAACATCATTCCCCTGTGGTCAGCACCTCCAAGAATGCCACAAGCAATCTCGTGCTGTAGCTACTATGCGTGGCAAGATCAATGTCACGCTCCTCTTGCCTTTGTAGTTTAAGGAATAACTCCACCTCCATTCATGACGTGTTAGTGAGCGTGAGCAGCACACTGGTCAACAGTGCGGGATCCGTTCCTGCAGACCGAAGAGGCAGAGTACGTAGTACACAGACTGTTGAAAGATGGCACCAAATGTGGATGGAAGCACAGGGACTGCTGAGATACAAAGCAGTGCATCACGGGGCATTGGGACAGGACCCAGGATGCCCCACGATCCCTTCCGCCTTCCCACAACTCTTAGCGGCAGAAGAGGAGGAGATGCTCTGTGGGATAGCTGCCCAGAGTGCACCGCTCCGAATACCGCTGCAAGTGCCACAAGTGTGAACATGCTACTGTGCAGGCAGCTGACAGTGTGAACACACAACAGCAGTTTCCCTTGGGAGAAGGTGTGGAGACAGCTGTGCAGTAAGCAAACAAACAGGGCATTGATAAATGCCTTATAAACGTTAAAGTGTTTACTTGAATGCATGTAGTCTCCTTTGACTTGGAAATCAGATTAGAAATTTTATAGGAACAAGCTGTCTCCTGTCAAACCAGAAATACCCTGTGAACAACCCCTCCCACAGCATCTTAGCTCTTTCAATTCACTTCTGTATGAAACCTGGAAATGTAGGGCAGCTGTGCAATAATAGAAAAATATAACAATCTTTACAAATCTCAGGAAATTTCAACTTCAGGTCAGTTCTATTTTATTCAAACCAGTTTACCCATCCCCACTGCACTAACTTCTGTGAATATAATGCAAAACATTGTATGACAGAGAATTCACAAAATTAATCCAGCTCTATAAAGAATGATGCACCCCTTCATAAAGTTATTTGTTAGGTAATTACCAGCAACTAGAGGTGGGAAACATCTGCCTGATTTTTATTTATGGTTCTGCAAAACAACATTGGAAGATGCAAAGCCACAGCCACGGGGGCGGGGGGGGAGGGCTTTCAGATATATGATCCAGATACATTATCACTCGCTCTGAATCTTGCCTACACTGGAGACACGAACAGTTTGTAACTGAATCTGTCGTACTGAACTTGTATGAACACGATTCATCAATACATGCTGGTTGATTTGTTTTACCCTACATCCACACTAGTACTCATCTACACCATTTCATTTGCAATGCCTTCTCAGTACTTGTGTCACAATTCCCAGCAGTCGTGCATTCTGCAAGAGTCCACAAGGATTAGTGCACAGTGGGCAAATAGTGGGAGGATTAGTTGAATCATTTTAGTGTCTGTGTTACACTGGCACTGAACTGATTCAGTCTGAAATGGTTCAGGTTTAACCAGTTATTAAACCTGCTGAAAGGCAGTCTGCTCTAATCAGTGATCAGACCCTTCATATGCTGTTTAGGGTATTTTAGTGTTGCTTGCAGAATGTTTCACAGATGTCCTAGGTGCTTTAATTGGTTTTATTTCTCCAGCAAAGACCAGGCCTAAAAGTAATACATGCAGATGTAATATACAGGTTCTCCAACCTGTTGCATGAGGAAACAATTCAGTGCAATTCCCTGCTTGAAGAAACTCTGTCAAGGCAATGGGCTGAAAAATTGACCTCCCTTGACAGTTGTCCCCGTATACTATAACCATTCATTTTTTAAAAACTGGCTATGCTTCTATCCAGCTGTTTTTAAAACCAAATTCAAGACTTGAAATCAGACTAGTAATAAAAACACTGATACATTCATTCCCTCTCTCACATGTCACAAAACTACTAGTCTGTTTAATGTGAAGCTCGCTGCAAATCCCAGCTCTGTTTTTTTCATTCTTAAACTAGTATTATTACTCAGAGCAGCATTGTAGACAGTGTTCCAGAAAAAATTATTTGGACACCGCAGGGTAAAAACTTCCCAGATGGCACCAGCGTCAAACGAAAGTAAGCCCATTTTTAGGCTAACAAATCTTGACATAGCTTTTAAAAATATCTTAGGGTTATATTCTCTCCTATGCTTCCTGCGTCAGTGTAAGTTCCAGAACGAGGAGATTTGCTGGGTATGGAAGCTCTCTGGCTTCCCCTACATGTGAAAGTGGAAAATTAAGGAGGTGTTCTCACCTCCTGCCAAGTTTAAGTTACACATTGAGCTCTCTGGCTCCTCCTGTAAGTAAAAAGGGGAAATTGAGAGAGTTCCTACCTGCTGCCGGGTTTATTTTCAATACCGTACATGTATATATATGCTCCACTGTAGTTTCTTAAACTGCTCCCAGAAAGCTTCCTAGCTCTGGAGTTTACATAGGGATAAGTATCACATCAGTAGTATGGAAGTAGCTGTGCTAGTGAAGCTTGGTCTACATTAGCAAATTAATGTAATCTCTAAGGTGCCACAAGTACTCCTCATTCTATTAGCAAATTATGTCAGTGTAACTACGTCACTCAGGGGTGTGGAAAATCCAGTTATACCACCCTATAACTCCCAGTGTAGACCACACCATGTGAACAGAAGGACTTCTCATATCGACATAGCTACTGCCTACTGGGGAGGTAGAGTACCTACACTCATCGGAGAAGCCCTCCCACCGGCAAAGGTAGGGTCTTCACTGAAGTGCAGCTGCACCAAAGTAGCATTTTAAGTATAGGCAAGCCCTGAGATGACAAAATGTTAACGACTATGCCAAAGCCTATGTTAAGTTTCTGAAGATGCTCAGTGCAAACGAGATGTTTCCAGATGCCTGTGTATATTCAGTTCAAAGAGAGTGCTCAGAACATTAAAAGTTCTGCATCTTCTCCCCAACCTAGCAGACTCCTGAGTGCTGATTAAACATTAAAAGGGAACTAGATCAATTGAATCCTGATGGAGGCCATGGAAGGAAGGCAGTGCCAGCTTCACAGTGTGCTTCTCCCAATGGCAATTTCACAGAACCCCTTTTGATGGATACACCAACGGACTGGTTTTCACATGGATCTAGGGGTATAAACAGGGAGCCACTGCTCTGCAGAGCATGCCTATCTCCAGGCCCTATGGTATCCATTTGGCTATTTGATCCGAAGTCTATCCCTACTCAGCTGCTTCTGTAGTTCTGGGGTAAGGTATCCAATCGCAGCATGGCTCCTTCAGGAGCTATACATCTTGGGGAGCTGTGTGAAAACACTAGGCATCAGTAGCTCTGGTATAAGGAGACAAATTCACTGCCCAGTGGGGGAATTCCCTCTTCTTCTCCCCCATGGAGTGAGAAGGAAGAAACTTCCTGAGCTGAACCTTTCCTGTACCTACATGTTTGTTTTTATTCTGTAAAGAGAAGACTAGGACTTTTAATGGCTTTTTCAATTAACGTACAGTGTCTCTGTTCAGTCCATGATTGTTAGTGTCTAGCAGAGTAATGACAGGTTTCAGAGTAGCAACCGTGTTAGTCTGTATTCGCAAAAAGAAAAGGAGGACTTGTGGCACCTTAGAGACTAACCAATTTATTTGAGCATAAGCTTTCGTGAGCTACAGTTCACTTCATACGTAGCTTATGCTCAAATAAATTTGTTAGCAGAGTAATGAAGTCAAGTTCCCAGGCTCATCTTTTGAAAGTGTTGTGCAGGTTTCCTTTGAGGATGAGGACTGATAGGTCACATATAGAGTGATCGCTTTGTGAAAAGTATTCACCCATAGGTGATAGGGGTGCTTTTGCCTTTTATCATTATCCCATGTGACTTCACTGAGAGCGATTCACTATGAGACACAGTATTTATGGCTTATTACAGCAAACTGTAACCCACTGACCCCCTCTTTTTGTCCTATGAGGGCAGAGGTGTTAATGGGCCACTCTACCTTGAATGGTCTCTTACAATATGTGCTAACTACTTATGCTAAACAATCTGATCTACCTTGCATTTTGGTGTGACTCTGGGAGTACCTTTCCCAGACCTGAAGAAGAGCTCGGTGTGGCTCAAAAGCTTGTCTCCCAACAGAAGTTGTTCCAATTAAAGATCTTATCTCACCCACAGTGTCTCCATAACATCCTGGGACCAACACAGCTAGAACTACACTGTATAGGTAAAAAGAAAAGGAGTACTTGTGGCACCTTAGAGACTAACCAATTGGTTAGTCTCTAAGGTGCCACAAGTACTCCTTTTCTTTTTGCGAATACAGACTAACACGGCTGTTACTCTGAAACTGTATAGGTAGATTTCAGAGTAGCAGCCGTGTTAGTCTGTATCCGCAAAAAGAAAAGGAGGACTTGTGGCGCCTTAGAGACTAACAACTTTATTTGAGAGGTTTCAGAGTAACAGCCGTGTTAGTCTGTATTCGCAAAAAGAAAAGGAGTACTTGTGGCACCTTAGAGACTAACCAATTTATTTGAGCATGAGCTTTCGTGAGCTACAGCTCACTTCATCAGATGCTGTAGCTCACGAAAGCTCATGCTCAAATAAATTGGTTAGTCTCTAAGGTGCCACAAGTACTCCTTTTCTTTTTGCGAATACAGACTAACACGGCTGTTACTCTGAAACCTGTCATTATGCAAGGCACTGCATTTAGCCGTATGGAGTGGAACTTTATTTGAGCGTAAGCTTTCGTGAGTTGTTTCCAATGAAGTGAGCTGTAGCTCACGGAAGCTTATGCTCAAATAAATTTGTTAGTCTCTAAGGTGCCACAAGTACTCCTTTTCTTTTTACTGCATAGGTAGACTCCTGTGCATTGGTACAACTCAACCGGCACCCTTATATTTAAGTAACTGCTGGCTTATATTATCATTTGGTTTATGACTCACCATGTCAGCACCACAGGCAAAAGGAGTAGGAGAATACTCACGTACTCACAACATGTTCTGACTCGATCTGGTGCCCAAGACATACACTCTGCACTCTGAACCAGCTCACACATTTGTAACTATGATTAAATATGATAAGCGCATGCAAAGTGAGAAATTATAATGCTGAAAGGAATAGTCAGGAAAATAACTTTGGGACATTGGAATAGAATTTTCAACACATCCTCAAATTTCAGCAAGATGCTAATCTGCTATCGATAGAAATGTGCTGCCCGTTACAAAAGCTCAGGGTTTCTCCAAACGTGCATTTACTTTCTCTCAGTGAAACATAAGCCCTTCAGAAAGAAAGGGAATAATCACTGGGCCAAAATCTGATTTAATTTAGAGTGGAATCATTCAAAGTGAAGGCCTTCCCCCATGGGCCCAGTCCTGAGAGGCGCTGAGCATCTCACACTGCCACTGACTTCAGAAGCACACAAGATCAAACTCTATATGGAGGTCTTGTTAACGTAGCCAATAAGCCAAGGGTTCAGTTCAGACACAGCAAGCAATCCCAGACTCAGCTGGGATGTATTATGCTCATCTCAGCTAGCACATAAGGCTTCTTTTGCTCCTGTGTGTCACTGTAACAAGAGTTGCATGACTGACTGTACTGATAAAATTGTCCCTCAGAGAATCTGAGTCAGCCTCTCTTATCTCAATACTAAAATTAAATCATTCTATGAAATTTAGCCTTGACTTGTGTTGCACAAAGTAAACATAACTCCATTTCATTTCTTAACTAGTGGATTGCAGGTCTCAGAAGAGAGCAGGAAGAAGGTAATGGAAAATTTTACAGTTCAGTACTAAGGAATCCATTCTATTTAATCTATGATACACTTGGAAATGATTTTGTATCATGCCGTACTGTAGCTACAGCATTTTCTAACACCAGTTATCATTTTCCCTCCCTGAGCCATGTGCACCAAGAAATTTCAGACTTATTTTAATGAGTTTAGATCCTGCTGGCAGTTTTCTGTAAATACAAGAAGTAATGATTGTTTTTCTTTTCAGCTGCATCTTTTATCAAAAGTGTACAGTCTGCTTTGAAAGGCAGCCACACACACATTGGGCCAGATTATGAGGAAAATAGCACCAGAAGAGTGTCCTGAGTAATGCACCCAGGGAACAAGTCATACAGCACAAGGGTAGCAAATGGAAACTTTTAGCTAAAAACAAACATTTTACCAATGGGGAACTGAGGCACAGAAAGGCTAAGTGACTTGCCCACAGTCACACAGGAAGTCTGTGGCAGAGAAGGAAACTGAATCCATGTCTCCCAAATCCTAGGTTAATAACCCAACCACTGGATAACCCTTCTTCTCTTCATACAAAACTATGAATCATGATTGTAACTTCTTCTGTCTCTATGATTTGCTCTCAATTGGTTTAGAGGACACTTGTTTAAAAACTATTTTTAAAACATTTCAACACCTTTTATGTTATATTGACAATGATGAGCGCTTGTCTGTACCAGAAATGCACTCATCCCTGGCTTAAACAAGGAAAGGAAGAGCAAACCTGTCACCCAGGAAGGAAAGAGTTAAACACACAGTGGCTAAAAAAGCTGCATTTCTTTAGGAACTCCTGTGGTTTAACATTTATAGCAGGATCGAGATTTCTAAAGGAGGCTTCTCTATTTTTTCCTCCTGCTGGAGCTCTACATTTTCCCAGCTGATTCTGATGAGAAGCGTCCTCCACTGCCCACAAGGAACCAACGCTGATGTCATCCTCTTATTCCTTTACACTCTGCAGACCCTCAGAGGCCTCTATGTGGCAGTCTTGCTGAGGCCTCCATTTCTTATTGTCTCCTTTCCCCCTTTGCTGTGGAGGCCAATCTTTCCCAGCATTCCCTCTCATACAATGTTAGTCAAAATGGCTTACCCTGGATTTCAGTTGATGATAATCCAAAAAGTAAAGGAGTACTTGTGGCACCTTAGAGACTAACCAATTTATTTGAGCATAAGCTTTCGTGAGTGATGAAGTGAGCTGTAGCTCACGAAAGCTTATGCTCAAATAAATTGGTTAGTCTCTAAGGTGCCACAAGTACTCCTTTTCTTTTTGCGAATACAGACTAACACGGCTGTTACTCTGAATCCAAAAAGGGTAAATAATGTGGCATCCTCAAACACTCAATTCTTTGTTAACATTTTTTGTTTCAAAATATTTGTTTCCGTGGGAATTTTTACCAAAATCAATGTTTTTTCAAAGTGTGTCCAGTTAAACAAAAAGATATTTTTCATCCAAAAAACATTTAGAGGAAAAATTTCCAATCAGCTCTACTGCCAAGATGATGTGGTAAGGCGATGTGGTCCCCTAAAGAGAGGCCAATGCCCCACTGCAGCATCAGAGAGGCACTGTACCTGCCAGGTCAGCTGGGGAAGAGCCCCAGGCTGTGCTTGTGGGAAGATGGAGGAATTGGGTGGCTATAAACTGTATTCAGCTGTCTTTAGATGAATGCATCTTTCTTACTCACCAGTAGGAATAGCCCCAGGAGCCACAGAAGCCTCAGGCTCTATGATCAGAGATGCAACCCCACACTCTGAGTGTCCCTAGCCTCTGTTTGCCAGAATCTGGGAATGAGCAACAGGGGATAGATCACTCAATGATTGCCTGTTCTGATCATTCCCTCTGAAGCACCTGGCATTGGCCGCTGTCAGAAGACAGGATACTGGGCTAGATGGACCTTTGGTCTGACCCCGTATGGCTGTTCTTATGCTCCATGTCAGGGAAGCTGGAGTGCGCAGGATGGGGCCATTGTTGACAATTTTCTGCAAGACTGGGTTATCAGGGCAGGTATCTACTCAGCCTGTTGCTACTGATACTACAAAAGGAACAGAGAAACAGGGGATCTTACATTTATCAGTTCTCTGCACTACAGAGCTCCTCTCTGAATAATGAGTCACCTTCCAGTATTATTGGGTCACTGCAATACAGTATTCTCCCATCAGTTCAGCTTAACTGAATTTGTAATATTCATAATGATGCTAATGAGTCAAGAAATATAGGGAAGCACTCAGTGGCACAGTACAATAGAAATTAACAAGTGAGGAGAAAATAATTACAATAAACCCAATTGACCTTGGGCTTAACCCACTTAACCTCTCTGCATCAGTTTTCCCTGCTGTAAAATGGGAATAACAATACTGCCTCATCACAAAGGTATCATGAGGCACTGAATTCATTCATGTCTGCAAAACATTGGGATCTCAGCTGGAAGGTGCTATAAATGCACAACGTATTATTCTTCATCATCATTAATATTCAACCACAACAGCTTGGAAACATCGTTCAAAAACATTCCAGTCCTCCAACCACCTCCTTCTGTTTAAATCTTTAGGTCAGACCATGTCTACACTATGGGGACCATAGTGGCATATCTACAGCGTCATAGTTGGGCCAGCATAACCCCTAGTGCAGACACAGCCTACAGCGATGGAAAGGGTTTCTCCATCACCATAGGAACAGAACCTCCCTAAGCAATGGTAGCTAGGTTGACAGAAGCATTATTCTGTTGATCTACCCTAACCAGGGGTTACATCAGCATGGCTACAGCACTCAGGGGGGTGGATTTTTCACGCCACTGAGTGCTCTGGCTATGTTGACCTAAATCTTCAATGTAGACTAGGCCCAAGGAAAGCTTGTGCCTCAGACCTTGTCTACTCTACAGCTGCTTTGCCAGTACAGCTACCATGGCAGTGCTCCCTAGTATAGACGCAGCATAAGCCAACAGAAGGAGTTTTTCTGCCAGCATGTTAACACCACCTCCCTGGGCAATATTAGCCATGTTGACATAAGCACTCTTCTCTCAGCCTTGCTCCGTCTACCCTGGCTGTTTTACCATGTCAGCTCAGGGGTATGGTCTATGCACATCTTGACCGACACAGCTATGCCAATAAAACTTTGTAGTGTAGATCTGGCCTTAGCTACAAGAAGATAGGTGTTCCCCAGGTTCAGACTTAACATCAATATACAGTCTATCTAACATAGTTCCATTCTTTCACCATTAATTGTGCCTCTTTCTAAGTTTGACCTTAATGCAAAGCTAATCAACACTGCAAAAGTAGATTAAATGCAAATGGATAGCAGAGCCACCCCAAAATTTCAAACTCCCAACATTTTATCCTCCAATCCCAGCCACCAATACTCTCCCTCCCAGTCACTATCCTTCTCCGTGGATAAAATGCAGAGTTCCTATTAATGCACAGGCCCCTTCACACCACCAGGCCTGGAGCCCAAACATCTTGTCTCAACTGAGTGACTGATCCTACTTTTGCAATTATTAGGTTCTTGGGTTGTTTTATAATGAAATACTAACGGCAGAGAAGGAAAGAAAGACAGAATGAGGCACACTAAAGAAGCGATATGTGTATTACTGACTCAGCAAGAGATACTGGCATACATGAACTATGGGTGAAGCTATGGCTGTTCCTAGTCTACAATTCTAGCTTCCTGATAAAAGATGTGTTTTGGCGGGTGGTTACATTTTTGCAAGCACTGTATTTGTGGAGGCACTGCTATCTCAAGCAAACTCAGTCATGAATGCAACTTGTGAAACATTAGTTTATAATCTTCCAAGACTTTCCATTACGAATTCAGGCATTAACATGGAGGTTAAACTACAGGAATCATTGTGGCCTAGAAATGAAACCATTTACACACAGTCCTGCGTTCAAGCTGCACCTGGGAAGGTTTGTGGCCTGAGAGGTCCCAGGTGTGCAGACTGCTCCCTCCTTTAAAATGGTGTATTCCACTCCCCTGCCCTCTACATGCTGTTGTGGAAGAATTAGGGCCACCTCCGCGCCTGCTCCCCATTACCTGTGGGGCCACTGGCTGCACTTCCCCAAGCACATGAACTGTTATTGTCCACAGTTTTGTACAATAGGCCCTGAACAAACACAAAGTAAATATCTTGTGCCTGTCTAAATCTTTGGACCCCTGCACGCTCATGCATGGGTCAGGGACAGTCTGGCCCCATTAGTGAGAGGAGGAGAAAGATGCTTGGTAGTTAGAGTTCCAACTTCAGTTTAAACTCCCTTTTTCAGTTACACAAAAATGTGTTAAATTAATTTTTAGGGAGAAAATGTGTGTGTTTTATCTCAACCCAGAGGTGATTCTTGCGGTGATTGTTTTTGGAAGTTTGAGTGCAATCCGTTCCAACTATTTGCCAGTTATGTGTGCCAGAAGAACACCCCATTCTCTCCCATATTTTCCAAACAAACATTTTTGCACATGGTAACTCCACAATGGCAGAATCATCAGCGCTGGCTTGATTTGTAGACCTTATTGAGAAAATAAGCATGTCAAGTTACGAGCATTCAAAATGGGGAGATTTCCCAAACAAGTGCACTATCCACTTTTATTTTTAAATCAACCTTAAAAGCTTAGAACACTGGGGCTGCTGAACCATTTAGGTTTGAGATGATTGAAGATTTTGAGACAGCTAAGGTTTCAGATGGTTAAGACCTGGAAAGCTCTTTTTCTCTCTGGTATTCATATAGTTCCAATCAATGTAGTATTCAGGGCTCCATTAAGGATGATTGCATTCCAGATGTGTCAAGCTGAAAAACTCCAGATTCAGTAAATTCCTGGGATCCTAAAAGCTGGTGTTGCGAGTGGTTTTCTTTAAATTTAATTTTTAAAGGAAATTCCATGCCAAAATAGTGTTCTACAATGTTCAGGTTGATTTATTAAATCCTCAACAGTCAGGAAATTTGAAAAGTTAAGGTTGAGTGCTTACCCCTAACTCTGCCCCCTTTTGTGTATTCCTTAAGTTATCTCTTTCTATATCTTTGTTTTACTTGCTGAATAATAAAATATGATATAATATAATATAAACTGGAATTTCTTATACAACCTTGACAATACAACGAGAGTTTTGACTACATACAGGATGCAGTGTCACAATCAAAATGGTCATTGGCCAAATATGATACAGTCATCGTGGTGAAATGAGTGATTTAGGTAACAGTAACTGTGGTTTGTCAGGTCCATTATTCTCTCTCTCTCTCTCTCCCTTTCAAAGCTGTTGTTTCATGTAAAAATAAGCATTTATCTGTCTTCCAAAGCATTAGAACTATAAATACTTTGAGTGACAAATACTTCTGTCACAGCATTCAGGATATGTTCAGAAGTGTAATCTCAGGCATTGTGTAGAACTAACCATAGTGGGGCAGAGTCTACCCTGATATATTTGCTTGGGGTAGTGTCGTTACTTACACATTCTTCAAGCTGACTGCATGTATAGTTTGGCTTCTATGCTTTGACAGTAATACTAGTATTAAATAAATTCCTAAACATTGTGTGGTATGTCGTTCAGCAAGTTTTATTGCGGAGAAATTCTGAAGTCTGGATGAATAAACTTTCACATAGGAAAGCCCAGAAAGATTCAGGAATGATTCACATAGGTTGCGTTAACCCTCCCCCCAACCCCCCTCTCCCTCCGCCTGCCCTCCCCCCCCCCCCCATCCCCAGTAGATTACTTTCACAAAATTATTAGTGAGCCAAACAGTTTTAATTCGGACTCTAAAACCCAAGACAAGGCAAACATTATTGTCTACTTGTTAAGACCTTCCCAAAGTAATTCTCCGTTTAGTTGTCAGACTGACACTTGTGCATCTTCCAATTGTCATGTTTCTGGATTCTTGGTATAGCAGATTTGGTTGCTTCAAATTATACATAAGGTGTCAAGAAAAAGTTCACAATCTAAAATGTTTCCAGTTCAACAGCAGTCTCAAAGGGTTCTCTTCAGTTTTAACAGAGTCCCTCTGAAGTTTGTGGTTTAATAAAGGAAATATTCTCTCATCAACATAGTCTCATCCTACAGTTTAGAAGTAGCTGGATTGTCAGAGCAAATCAGCAGATTACAATGGTGCTATGGGTACGGAGATATTGTCACCTAGGGTTGAAATATTAGAACTAATCTTTTTAACCCTTTGTTGTCTCTACTCTTTACATTTTAATTCCTTTTGTCGGAACCTGTCTATGCCTACAACAGGCAGACGACCAATTCCCTACTGAATTCTTTGTAACTACTGTATGTGCAAAAGTGTGTATCACTTTAGAGGCTCTTGAGAGTTACACACACAAATGCTTTAGATCTCACATTGGAAAAATACTGAGCTTTGAGATTCTCTTTCAAACAGAATTATTTATTGCCTTCCTAGTCCAGGTGGAGGGAAGAGGGGGACAAAGTGAAAAGATTGTGATAGCTAGCTGGGTTTACTTTCGGAGTTGGCAGAGTCTGGCTCTGAATATGGAATTTTGCATAGTTTATTTTAGGTATGTACAGCTAGCATCTGGAGTATGTCCCACATGCTAAACGCTTGGAATTCCCCTGGGAGAAGTCTTGTTTCATATTAAATTTAAGCACTCCAAAGCTAGTATCTTTTTCTTTTTTTTTTCAAATTAACTTACTGTAGTGTTGTATTAGGTTTTGATTATATTGATACGCATCCGTCCTGAGCAGTGAAACATGCCAGCCTTCAGCATATGGACTGCCTTTTGTTTTAAATTTTATCTATTAACGATATATGTTTACACACACTCCCTCAACAGGCATGGTCTCGCAGACTTTCTCAGCAGCTGTGACAACAACTGATGTCACCCCCTTTGCAGAAATTTCCACAAACATCTTCCAAACGCCAACTTAAATGAGAGATAGAGCTTATCGGCTTCTTTAAAGTGCTCTCAATGGGAGCATGTCATGTGACCCTCTTCCTTGCCTGTGGGGTGTGGTCTGTCACAGTTCCCATATCAGCTGGCACATGTGTGTGAAAGATATGAGACAGCAAAAAAGGAGTAATAATAAATAGTAATATCATTGAGACTGTTAAAGAGAGTGTGAGTATGTCGAGTAATTTCAGTGTGTGCGCTCACATTCTGAAAACAGGGGGAGCGCTGGTCTGCCCGTCATTCTGCACACACAACCTACTCCGCACAGCCTGGGAGTGGTATTCCAGGCCACTACTCATTCAAAGTGGCCATGGGGCGGTAGATGCATGCTGATACTTCACAGGTGACTTGCAAAGGATTATTTTTTAAAAACTAGGCTTTGCCCTTTGGGGGTTCTTTATACATCCAAAAAAGCAGCAGAAAGGTGGTTTGTTTATTTTTTTAAGTCATTCCCCCTCGAAACACACACACTTTTTTTTAGCCTTAAAAACATTGGCAATGTCAAGTCTAGTCATCTCTGGTTTCATGAGAAGATTTCGTATCTGATGTGTAAGGCGAGTGTACTGAATCTTTCACAAAGATGGTCTTTATCCAAAATGCTAATTAGTTGTTGAAGCAAAATAGCTGTTAACAAAGAACAGCATTTTTAAACAGTCTAATAAAAAACCCTTCCCTTCTGAAGCCTTGTCCTCACTAGGAAAACTAGTGCTACCCTTGGCTCCCTCATAGTCTTTATCTCAACCTGCTAACATGTGAGAGCTACAGACTTCTAGACTTCACTAGCAGTTTACCTCTCATTAGCTACCATGTGTTCACGAGGTAATAATACACCTTCTTTCCCAGTAAGCCCAATTTGTTTTCTCTTTGCAATTCAACTTTAATATTAGCGGTTTGCTTTTCTGCAGTGCTGCACAATTCTCTGGACGTTTTGATCCGTTATCTCAGTGGTTCTCAAACTTTTGTGTTGGTGACCCCTTTCACACAGGAAGCCTCAGAGTGACCCCCCCCCCATAAATTAAAAACACTTTTAAAATATTTAACACTATTATAAATACTGGCGATGAAGTGGGGCTTGGCAGTGGAGGCTGACAGCTCGCAACCCCCACAGCTCGCAACCCCAGAGGGGTCACCACCCCGAGTTTGAGAACCCCTGCTTTATCTCAAACCTTTTTATTAAGGATTTTCTCACCAGTCTGCTCATTCAGACATCTACATTCTGCATCACCGAGGGCTTGTGTACATGACGGCTTTTTGTATTGGAGTGGCAATGTTGCTGCATTCAGGCAAACCTCTAGTGCAGATAAGTGTAAAAAGCAACTTGCATTAGTATGGGATACCCCAATTTCAGATTTGTGTAAGGTGCACAAGTGCAAGTCCGCTTTTACATTAGTGCAGTACATGTACACTATGGCCAGGCCAGTTTTTGTTGGTCCACTATTACCAGTTAGGAGTATGATTCTCCCCATACATACACATACATGACATTTCTATACCAGCTAAAGCCCTAGTGTACATGCAGTTATATGGCATAACAGTGTTTCTGCCAATATAGCTTATTTTTCTTGGGGAACCTGTATAAACGATACCAGCAAAAGCACTGGGGGTTTTTTGGGTTTTTTTTTTTGGCCACTAAGAACTGTATCTACACTAGGAGGGCTTGTGTGCATAGTTATACCAGCAAACATTTTCTAGTGTCAACCTGGCCTAAGGATTTGACCAGCATGGCTCCATCAGTGTAGATACATTGATGCAAAACTCCCTCATTTGGACAGGCCTTTAATTCGAGAGGATGAGGCCGTGACTATGTAATGGTGGGGTTTTCTTCTAGAGAGGTGTAAGTAGCGCTTCTGATTTTAGTTTTAACCAATAAATACTAATAAACACACCCCTCCTTTCATCTCCCCTGCCAAAATGAAATCAACGTTTATCCAATAAACACCAGAAAAACATCAGAAATGGTGGCTTGTGTCTAAGGGCGTGTCTGTAATGCACTCGACAGGATTGATTTCTAGAGCACACTAATGTGGTGTACATTAACTGGTCTGAGTAGATCCTGCTGGTGCGCACTAAGGGTTTCCTAGTGTGCTTTAAGGTGGTGCTGTTGGAAAGAGTGTTATTTTAAAGTGCACTAGGGAATATTACAAAGAGATTACTCATATATACCTTACTCATAATAAATACAAAGAGAAAGCCTCCCTAAAACAGATTTTTGGATATTTACATAAAACTCAAATTGCTAAAAACAGATCTCCAAAAATTAAATGAATAAAGCCCAACAAACAGAATCCCTAGATTAAACTTTACAGTACTAATCTTAGGTTGCTGGCTGAATATTGACAGGAGAATGAGCTGCAATTAGATTTTGTTGCGGTCTTACTACTGCTACACATAGTTCAGTCTGTCACCTTTATGCCCATTGTCGGCTGTGCATTTGAGGTCTAGCTCAAGTCAATAACAGAACAAGGAGAGCAGCTGTGATTATGGGTATGACTTCACGGCAGAGTTAGCCCAGGATCTTGCCCCAAGCCCCTTCCTGTCCAGACACAAAAGTCTCTCACCCAAGTTTCATCGAGTCTTCAATCCAGGCTAGCCAGCTCTTCTGGCATTACACGCTAAAAGCCAAGTGACGCTTTCACTCAGGCTGGTATCCCACCCACTTGCAGTGAGGATGCAGGTTAAGTCACTTGAATATTGATAGTCCATGCCTTCCCACAATTCCTCCACATGCACACACAGACAAGTGCTCCCACAGTCAACTTAGAAACAATCATGGAGTGGATCAGTTTACTACACACAGATAACCATGGAATATGCTCCCAGATATGCCAACATACAGAGGTGAGTCACAAAGGGTCAGTGAGGACACTTTAACTCCAGTGAGCCTTTGCAGAGTAGCTGGTCACACCTGGATAGGCAAACGCAGGTGCTCAGGCTTGGATGCTGATTATCTGCACTCTCTCTGTGGTGAAGACATACCCTAAGGCCTTGGCTACACTTACATTTTATAGCACTCTAACTTGCTGGCTCAAGGGTGTGAAAAATCACTCCCCTGAGCGCAGCAATTCTGAGCGCTTTAAAGCCCTAGTGTAGACAGGCTCCCAGCGCTTGGAGCTAATCCCCTCATGGAGGTGGATTACCAGGAGCACTGGGAGAGCAACCACACTCAAACTTCAAGGCACTGACACGGGGGCACTCCTGCAGCAGTGTTTTTAAATTTCCAGTGTAGCCATGCCCTAAGAGTTGCTGCGGTCTCCTTATTATGTATGGCTTTTTGTTAACATCACTCCTTTGGACATGTGGTTCAGTTTGTTTGTTTGGGAGTTTTTTTGGTGGATAAACAGTGTTGCCAAAACCACGGTTTCAGTAATCATGAGTCAAGCCCCAAAAATCATGAGATATGCTTACAAATCATGATATTTTAAAACACAACAACTTTGAAGGTCCTTTTATTTGCCTTCTGGTTTGAACCTTTAGAGCTCTGTTTCCAGCTTCTCTTTGCAACCACAAGGGCTAGAAAAAAGAAAAGGAGTACTTGTGGCACCTTAGAGACTAACAAAGTTATTAATAAATATTAATGTTAAATTTAATATTAATTAATATTAACATTTATTAATAAATTCGTTAGTCTCTAAGGTGCTACAAGTACTCCTTTTCTTTTTGCGAATGCAGACTAACACAGCTGCTACTCTGAAACCTGTCATTATGCAAAGGGCTAGAAACTTACTTTCTTTTTTTTTTTAAATGAAATATGAGATGCTGATATATTCACATGACTCCCAGAGCTGTGACTTCATGAAAATATAACAAGTATCACAAGATTCTGCAATAAAATAGTCCAAGTGGCAACACACTATAAAACGTCTTCGCATTTTCTTTCTGCTCGACTATTTTCTCTAACTCAGGGTTCAGCAGCCATTGCATTGATTCCATGACCAGCAAGGATAGCATGCCTATTTTTTGTGAGTTTGTCACCTGCACTACAAAACTGAACCAGTACCGACAACAGCTGAAGCTGAACCACTGCTGAATACTGGTCAGCGATCAGCAATGGTTCAGTTCATTAATGTTGACAAGGCCATAGACTCTCCCTTAAGGCTGTTCTGTCCTGATATTAGCAGGCATTCTGGTTTTCCCAAACGGCCTTCACAGGGAATGGAATCAATACAAAAATCCTCTGGTGGTGGTGATGTGCTTTATAGGATGTAGCAGAACTACAGTGGGGGTTCAGGGAAGATGATTAGAGGCAAGGAAAGATTGGAATGAGATAGTTTAGAGGAAAAAACAAATAAAACGGGACATGATAAAGGCACACAAAATAATGAATGGCATTGAGAAGGCAAATTGTAAAATTGTACACGTGTTTTTGCACTTTCTCTTAAGGTAAGAATAAAAGGATATTGAAAGGGAACTAATTTAAAACTGACAAAAGGAACTCCTTTTTAATAAAATGTATAACCAACTTGTGGAACTCACTGCCACAAGATATCATTGAGGCCAAGAGATTTGTAGGATTCAGAAAGGATTAGATGTTTATAGGGAAATAAAAACATCCAGAGTTATGTTAGTTAAGTTAAAACAAAGACATTTTAGAAGGAATATAAAGCTTCATGCTTCAGGACATAAAACAGAATTAAGAAGAAACTTCACCTAGGGAGAGGTCATTCCATAAGAGTCCACTACAGGGTTTATTGCACTTGCTTTTGTAGCATCTGATACTGGCTGCTGCCAGACAGAGGATAACTTGAACTACTGGTTTAATCCAGTATGGCATTTCTGTGTTCCACTCCATGGGGTTTGCTTGAATAAAGTCAGTACTGAGTTTTGCTATGCAACAATCTTACTCCAAATTCATCTAGAATCTTTTGTGGGTTTCACTCAAGCTGTATGGGAGGCAGTGTGGAATAGTGACAGGGCACTGGTTTAGGAATGAGGAGATTTAGGTCCTATTCCTAACATGTCCACTCATCTGCTGTACGTCCTTGACAAATCATTTCACCTGTTTCCACTAGCACTCTTGTCCATTAGCACACTTGTCAATCTTATCTATTTAGAGCATAAGCTCTTCAGAACAGAAACTGTCCCGATGCGTCTGTACAGAGCCTAGAACAATGTGGCCTTGACCTTGGTTGGAGCCTCCAGGCACTGCTGTAGTACAACTGATAATAATGCATGATACACAAGATATTAACAGTGTTGCAAATCTGCATCCAAAGAAGGGACCAATTTCAGTTTACACTTACCTTCCATTACGAGACAGCTCTCACTTCTGTTGTACAACCCATCTCAGCCTGCCAACAAAAGAGTCCCTGATGAGAACTGACACCAGCACCATGGTTCATAGCCTTGCCAAATATGTGTCAGGTTTATTTTTCCAACGAGAGATGCCAGTGCTCCTCCATGAGCATCAAAAGTCAGACAAGTCCAGCCCAAGAATACCATAGCTCTAACACTGGGCCCACACTGAGGCCATGCTATGGATATTCCTTCTCTGGCGTTTACACTGTCTGAGGTATTATAAAATCAGCTCAGCTTACAAATGATGAAACTAAGGCAGAGAGGTTAAAAGACTTGCCTATGGTCACATAGTAAGTTAGTGGCAAAGCTACTAAGAGAAGCCAGAACTCCTGATCTCAGCCCAGTGCTTCACCCATAAGACCATCCTCTCCTCCCCACAGCCTCTTGCAGATGGCATTCAATACACAATGGAGATTACGTTTTCTTTAAGAACACAGACAAGCCCTCTGAGGTCCTGCCAGCTGGCACTAGCTTTGCTGTGATACCACATCTATTACAAAGCCCACCAGAGCATGCAGCTAGCCCACAAGGGATCAAGGAAGTTAGGTTACTATTATTCATTTATTATTTCTACTACAATAGCTTCCAGAAGCCCTAAGCCAAATTAGAACCTCAGCAACAGAAAGTAAGCTCTTCAAGAAAGGGACTGACCTTCACAATGTGACTGCACAGTGCCCGTTACAATCAGCCCCAGCCTTGGTTGGGGCTCCTAGGTGCTCCCACACTTCTCAATGATAAATCATTTTAGGGGCTGTACAGGCAGATAGGATATGGTCACAGCAATGAGGGGAGCCCTAGTGTAGTTGAGACACTGGTGGTCACTAGCATGTTAAACATGTAATCATGCAGATGAGGCTGCTGGGTCCCTCCCCCTACCCCCTAGTTTAGCTTGACTCGGCACCCCCGGAGTCAACCCTGCCTATCCCAGTTGACTGAGCTCCCCACTGCAGCAGAGGACATAGATGCCTTGTGTTGTTGCACCCCCACAAATCTAGTTGCAGAAAGTCCCTCCAAAGGCCTGGGCTTGGTTCTAGTGGTGCAGCAGTTGTAGCCTGTCACCTCTAGCACAATCATTTTTACTGTGCTAACCATGCTCACAGCTGCTACCTCACTGCATTTATCATTGCTGTAGCTGCACCGGTCAAACTGTGGTTGCTGCGCACCTGAAACTCTTGAGAAGCCCTGTGCTGTGGCAGAAAGAAGGGCTTTCAATATTCTTCCAGGCAAGTCTTCTGCAGAGGCAAATACGGCTTTTTGCATAATTTTTTCCCCCTATTTTCCACTGCTGGGATGCTCTCAATGGCTCTATTAGATGTTTGTTTTTAAAAAAAAAAAAAAATCTTTCCCATACGGATGAGATGCCAGCTGTGAATTAACAGCATTTATAAAGTGTTGCCAAAGGCTCTCAGAGTTGTAAGTTACACACACGTGGTGCTTTAGAAACTAAAAAAGCCCTGCTTTCATTAGGCCTGAAATGTGGGGTCCCGTTGCCCCTACATCCGCAGAATGCACAAGGCAGTGGATGAGAGAGCGAGCAAAGTGAATTTTAAATCCAAGACTTGTGACTTCATCAGCACAGCCTACAAGCCCATTCACAAAGAGCGATCTATAGTGCAGTGTTTGAAACACAGCAACTCTGAATCCAGCAGAGGCACCAAGGGCCTATGTGAAAAATATATTCTGTGTTGAAAGGAAGTTAGCCTGTTTTGATCCAAGGTGTTAATGGGCTATCCTCTTTCCCCAGCAGCAGCCTGCTTACCTGAAAATATGAAAACTTCTCTAATGATGCAGTGCTATAGTTAGTGTGTACTTGATATGCGACCCTTCTCAAGGAAAAAAAATTTTTAAGATAGATTAGCAAATGGTTAGCTTCAGTGCCCATTATCAGCCATATTCACTAAAAATGAAATTTGTGCAGTTGAATGGCAAGTTTTAAAGTATTTTGGAGTATGTGGGCATGTATACAGTACAGAGAGGTACAGACAGAACTAGGTTTAAGAGACCTTGTTTGTATCAGTAGGTACCTTTCCTGTTCTCACTGATGTCAATGAAAGTTTTGCCATTGACATCAATGATAACAGGATTCAGCTTTTAATCACATTAGAAGATACTGCTTTTGGCCTGGAAAAGATTACTTTTCTACTTAGGGAGATCTCCAGAATGAGGTTAAAAACAATAGGCATTGGAGAAAAAAAAATTAGTGGATCATAGATATTTTTAAGGTGGAAAAGAACACTTAGGTCATCTGGTCCATCTTCCAGGCAGAATAGCCATATTCCCTACAGCTGGGTCTAAACTCCCCCCACTCTCCGCCCCAAGAAAAATTTCTACCACTAGTAAAGATCCACTGGCAGTGGCAACAACTAAAGTGCTAGTATAGACAGGGCAGCAGCCATTTTGTCACCAGGCCATCAGAGATCTAGATGACACAGCAGCAAATATCTTGGAGGATACCATGCTTTACCTATGCCACAGCTCCCACCTGTGGTTGCAGCAGTAGGAAATTTTAAGGAAAAGTAGACTAGCTTAGGCAAGGTCTAGAAGTGCTTGTTTTCGTTCTTCAGATTTTAGTGACATGCTTGGGGATTTCTCTGTGATGCTCTGAGGGTCTTTTACTTGTTAATAGAAAAGCTCTCTTGCCTCACTTTTCCTTCTATTGACCCAAATTGCCTCCTGTACACACAATGTTCCCACTAATATTTTACATCCACGTGCGGAATGAATTTTGTTATGTGCACCAATGTGGAGGTGGTGTGTGGAAGGGGTGGGGCCAAGGGGTTCGGAGTGTGGGAGGAGAACCCACGGGGCTCAGGGCTAGGGCAGAACGTTGGGGGGGAGGGTTTTGGCTGTGGGTGCGGGCTCTGGGGTGGGGCCAGGGAGGCAGGGTTTGGGTTGCAGGCTGCCCTGTGGCTGCAGTAGGGAAAGAGGACTCCCCCCAGCCCTCTCTCACTGCAACAGCCTGGAGCCGGGGAAGAGGCGCCTCCCTTTGGCCACAGCAGCTCCCTCAAGCCTGACTCTCCCTTAGGTGTGACCTATAAGGTGAATTAGCCACTTCTGAGCCACCTTAACCCTTCAGAGCTGGTGTGGGGTGAACATCCCATCCCACAATACACCCATTTTCCTTAAAACAGTCCATAAAGGTTAAAGTTTGCAGCTGTTAGCTCCTGTTAAAGGCTGAATTATACACAGGGGAGTGGCACAGGCATGCCATTACAAGGGATCAGTTTGGGAACAAAACCAGAAGGGACAGGCTGCTAAATATAAGAAGCAATTGCTCTTCAGTATAAACAACACAGAAAGAGAGCTAGAAGTGAAAATTGGACCCAAACAGAATGACTGGGAACCTACACATGGCCAATAGAATGATGATATCACTATCAGCAGAAAGGCACGATCCTGCAAGGTGCTGACTGACCTCAGCTTCTACTGAGAAAACCACAGTGCCATGATTCACTGTAGGGCCCGATCCTGTCAGTTGCTGAACACCCTCCATTCCCACTAACTTCACTGAGAGCTGTGGGCACTCGGCACCGCTCAAGATTGCGCACCACCATAAATGTGAGCTACTGAGCGGTGGTTGCAAACAGATAGCTACCTACCCTTTCAGTGATACATCCACCCTGCAAAAAAGCCCCTTGGTGAAACTGTCATTGGTAACTTTCTCTTCTCCAAATGTTCCTATTTTAATAGTAGGGCTTGCCAATAAATAAGCCACAGAATTTATTTCATTGCTTATTTTTAAGTATTGGAGCCAGGAAAGCTGAGAAGTGTCCATTTATGTTTGGGAAGAAACAAAAAGACTGAATTAATCAGAGAATCACTCACTCCCTGAACTGTAAAAAGCACTTTACACATTCATGATGCTATCCCGTTCTTAGGGACAGGAGGGCTCCACGCATTTGGCGGTTTCTGCTTCACAGTTCTACAAAAGCTGAGAGGTTTTATGCTGCACTCTGCTTTTGTTTGCTTTTCTTCTTGGGTTCTCGTTTACAAAAGCGAATTGAAAGGAAAGACCATTGGAACTGAGTTCTCAAGTGTCATGCTCAGTCTTAACTTGAGTTTTTATTTTACGCATGTTATTGGAAAAAGCACATGGAAAAATATTCTACAGGTCCTTAGGTTAAACAAATAGCTGTACTAAGGAACAGAACAATTGAGAGATTTATAATAGTGATGTTCTGGCTTGCCTTGGATTAACATGAGGTGATTCCTTCTGCATTGTTGTTTAATGCAGAAAGGTCACTAGCAGAACCCCATCTGCAAATGGCTCAAATGACAACCAGAGAAGTGAAAAAGCTACTCTGATGCCTTGTGTATACTCAAAATAATATTTTCTAACTCTGTACAGTTAAACTATTTCCATAACTGGGAATCAGATCAGTCGTACTTGGGAATGCATGGACTTGTGTGAAGCAGCTACCACAGTGTATGCTACCAGTAGCTGAATTATTAATAAATTATGAAGATATGGCCCCACGCCAATGAGCTTAAACTCTAGATTGGGCTTGAGAGGGCGTTATGAACACAAAAGACAGCCAATGGCTGGTGAATCTGCAGCTTTGCATTGCTGAAAGCAGTGTAGACATAAATGTGCATTTTTAAATGAAAGTACCTGTCTTTGTGGAGTGGATGCAGACACTTCATAATTATGGTGGCAGCTAAGTTTCTGCTTAAAGCTGCCCATAACACAACTTCTTACACTGGTTGATTTACATAAAGAGCCAGCATGGAATATGCACGTTTTGAGGGGGAATATAGAGGAGGAAGAGCCTTTGGTACCTGAGGAGAAAGGAGTTCCAAAGACATAGAGATACAGGGACGAACTCACAAAGTGGGAGAATGAAACAAAAGGAGCACTCCAGCAGTCATGGTGGGAGAAGCATATGCAGTGGGAACGGGGAGGAGGAGGAGGAAATGAGGGCAGGGATAGATTATGCATGGCTTGGAATGTGAGGATGACAAACTTGAGGTCAGAGGAAAGCCAGTGTAGAGTTTCCAATAAGGGGTATGACTTGGGGCACATCTATGCTGGTGCTTTTGTTTTGCACTGATGTAGCTACACCAATGTAGGAGCTTCACCAGTGCAAAATCCTAGTGTACACACACTGCATTAACTTAAAAAGTGACTTGTGCCAGTATGTCTTTTACCCCTTTACAAATTGCACCAGCAAAGTCACTTTTTGCACTAAGTGCAGCAAATCTGCACTACGGTTTTGCTCTGCCACAGCTACATCATGTTAGCACATTCACTACTGTTTCTTGTATTGATAAAAATGAAATACAGCAGCACTGAGGTGGGAAAGATTGTTCAAGGAAAGTAGAGGGGAGCAAAGGGTTAAAACCAAATTAGCAGATCACTGGGCAGGTTCCGATATAAAGGGACCACTCTAAACAACTAAGTCAAAGAAAGAGCAGAAAAATGGTAATAGCATGCTTTTGGGAAGTTAATAAAAACATGACATACACAAAGGGTAGATGCAGTGGGGAACCTGTGTAATTATCCCAGGATTAATTTTAGAACTACGATTGATTTTTTTTGTTTCCTGCTTAAGGTCAGCTTTTGCTCTGCATAAATCTGCAGGAATTCAGTTCCCTGCAGATAATAGAATTACTCTAGATTTACATCAGTGTAACCAAGAACAGAACCTGGCACATGAGCTCACCTCATGGATCCCACATAATATCACAGATGGGCTACTTCTTGATTGAGATATATTTTGTTCAGCGGGTCCAGAGTATTGTTTTTCAAACAGAGGGAGAAGTAAACGAGGAGGAAAGAATGACAACCATTTTACATTTTAAGGAAACTTTCTTTTTAGTATCCCAGAAGGGGGGCGAGGGTGTCGGGTCGGGGGGAGAGAGAGAGAGAGAGACTGATAACACTGGCTTCAGCTATGCTTGGCAAGGGCAGGCACTGTGCCAGCCAACTTCCTAAATGTATTTCAGCCACTAAATCTCACTCCTGAACTACACCAGTCCCGGCTATTCCAGTCCCGGGCCTCTCCAGAACAGAGAGTGCCACTCCTGCAGAATTGTACCCATGTGTATAGAGGAGGCTCATGATAAGGATGAATGGGGACTAAAATGAGATGGCACCAAATGAATTTCCCTTGTGTGACCTGTTTCCCAGATTTGAACCACTCTAATGGTTTGAACCAAAGCCCACTTCAGGCATTTGGACTCTTTCCATTGATTTCAACAGGCATTGGATCAGGCTTAGGACCCCAAATCAGGAAGCTATTTAAGCACACGTCTCACTGAGTGCCAATGGGTGTCTCAACCTTTCAAAAATATGCAGCTAAAGAATAATTAAACATTCCTGTTTACCAAGTGCAGAGTTATATATTTAAATGTCACCTGCAAAGAAAGAATATGGTGCTTTCACGTCATTTTTTCCTTTCATCAGCTTTTTATTTTTATGATGCATAATGAAAACTTGAAAGCTTCCTTCAACCCCTTTAAAAAAAAAAAAGTGCCAACAGAAGAGGGCTCTTCTCAAATGTTCTGCTCTGAAATACTTGATGGCTGACCAGAGGGCCAGTACAATGATGACATCACGAGTACAATGGAAGTGAAAGTTGTTAAGAAAATGAATTTTTATTCAGATTGTTTAAAATGCTTTGGTTGCTGATAACAACTATTTAGCTAAACAAGTGGAAGAAAAGCTTTCTGTTCAGAATTCCTCTCAATTAATGTTTGAAAAAGATCCAAATATACATTTCTGAGTCAGAGATTCATAGATCTGAAGGCTAGACAAGACCATTAGACCATCTAGTCTTATCTACTGCATACCACAGAACACAGAATTTCACCCCATTACCATTGTACTGAGTCCCATAACTTGTGTTTAACTAAAGCATATTTAACCCAAGAAATCCTCCAGAGGAAAAGAAAAGGAAAGACATTCCTGAAATATCAGCCCTTGTCTACAACTTACACCAGATAAACTGATTTAGGTGGTACAAAAGGCTGTGTGGACACTTATTTCAGTTTAAACCAGGCTTACTGCAGTTTAGCTTAAGTCAGTTAGGACTAGTCTACACACAGTTTTTGTACTGCTTTACCTATATTTGGAAATTTAAAATGTTACATTTAGAATTTAAATGTATTAAATAAAGTTAGGGAGAAGCAAAGAGAGGAATCTTGTGCTCTAGTGGGTGGGGAAGGTGCTCCAGATGCAATTGCAGTGGGGAATGGGGAGAAGGGGCTCCTGGAGCATTGTGATGGGTTGGGAGGAAATGAGCAGCTGGTTAGAAGGACACACAAGATGGAATTGCAGTAGCTGAGATGGAAAATGTTCTGAGATGACCAAGAGTTTTCATCACGGGCAGAATCAAAGTTCCGGATGTTGCAATGGGCACCCTAACAAACAAAAAGGGTGTATTTTTGTTATCAAAAGTTTATTCTAATATTTCTGGCCTTGGAAACAAAAAGTTGAGGTTAAAACCAATGTCAGCAGAGGAGACAGGGTAGACGTTATGCTGTTGGAAGACTATGGTTTTAAGTGAGAAAGGGAAAGGTCTGCTATCTATTTATCTGTGATAGGTACTGGTAAAGGAATGGTGGCTGGCAGATAATCAGACCAGAAGGAAAATAGAGATTAGAAGGTGATACAATGAAGAGAATGAGGTTGGTGATGGCTTTAATGTCATTACAAGGTAGTAGTGAAATGGAGGAAGTGCTGGTTTGTGCTTGGTTTGAGGGAGAAGGAAAAATGGAATCATGTATCTTTTCAGTCCTGAGAAGGAAGAAAATAACAAACCATCCTGCTGAAGCAGAGGAAGGGCTGGAGGAAGAAGTGCTGGGGAATGGAATGAGGAGTGTATAGTCCAGAACAGCCACCATGGTAAAGGGCACTGACTGATGACAAGAGTTACTGGCTCTTTGCACTCTGGCTGTTGTGCTAGCCTCTTTTTCTAAAAGATTTCCACTGTTGTTTATGCCAGTGCTGCAACTTCAACAGTAGGAGCATTAGTACAGTCAGGACTGCAGGCTCCTGGTGGCAATGTAACCACTATATCATCTGGCCCAGGCCTGCACAACACCGTGACCATGTCTACACTAGTGCCCCCATATTGGAGCTGCACTGGCAGGACCAACAGTAGGAAATGTTAGGGGAAACGTTATTGTCGATAAAAAGAAAAGGAGTACTTGTGGCACCTTAGAGATTAACCAATTTATTTGAGCATAAGCTTTCGTGAGCTACAGCTCACTTCATCGGATGCATAAAGTGGAAAATACAGTGAGGAGATTTATATACACACAGACCATGAAAAAATGGGTGTTTATCATACACATTGTAAGGAGAGTGATCCCTTAAGATGAGCTATTACCAGCAGGAGAGTGGGGTGGGGGGAGAGAAAACCTTTTGAAGTGATAATCAAGGTGGGCCATTTCCAGCACATTTCCAAGAGTTAACAAGAACGTCAGGAACAGCTTGTTAAACATTTTGGGGGCATATTGCCCCCACTCTGATGCAGAGACTCCTGAAGCTCTTTTTGAGAAGACCAAATGCTCTCTGACTGTTCAAGCACCGCATAAGGACGCTCTCAGACTTGCTAGAAGATTTATGATGAGTGAAGAACCAAGTTCTTTAGAAGATATGTCTCCTAATGTTCCAAAGGAAGTCTATGCCAGTGCTACATATCAAACCCAGGGCTTCTGACTCACAGACTAGTGCCTTAACCATCCAGGGCAGCTGTTGAAGCAATGACGATCTACCAGATCTCTCCCTGCTCTGTGGAGTTCGGGGCTCATCATGTCCCAGTGTTTCCTTCCTTGTGTGCAGTCCCCCACCAGGGCACAGCCAGGAGAGTGCAGGGAGAGTCGTACCATGCAGCCCCAACATCTGGACTGCAGCCCTCTTACTGTCGATAAAATCTCTGAAGAGCAACATCAGGCTATGTTTTCTGCAACCAGGAGACTTGTACCCTAGTTTACACAAGCAAATGCAGTGTAAATGAGGGGTGAATTTAGTCTGTCACATCAAGAGATTCTTTATGTCTCACTGGAGTAATAGCCCTTTCCTCAATATCAGGCCATGCTTTGGAAATGCCTCATATTTCACTTTCAAACAGATGACTGGCAGTGAACTCTGTATGATACAACCTAGTGGCCCCACAAATTTAACCCTAATCTAGTTTGAACTCAATTGCTCTTTATATTTGCAGTCACTCCTATGCACAGATTTGTGTTTACAGCATATTTAGCTACGTTTGAAATTATATTCTGAGTAGTAAAGAAAAACAAACCAGAAAAAATGGCATTATATATAGGCATTGTATTTATTGTCGTTTGTTTAAAAGGTGAATGAAAAACTGGCCTAGGAGTGATCCCCGCAGCAACCCCCACTGCTTGCTTCTCTCCACCTTGAGCTGTTCTATTTTAGTGACACCTTCCCTTTCCTGTTTTACAACAGTTTTTGTTTCCAAAACAAAGGAAAGTATCATTGTAATTTTGCCCCTGGGCCACACAAAAACAAAATTGTTTACTGCTTCCAAGCCTGAGTAAGTCTGTTTGACAAGCTATAAATAAACCCTTATGTTTAACAGTGAAATAAACATAACTTAATAAATCAATCAATACCAACCTAATCTAACAGCTTCTAACGAGTAGAACTGTTTCCACTTTTGTTGTACCAATGTGGAGTGAATTTGCGTAGCCCTGCATTAAAGCAGTTCCTTCCTGAATCCTTTGTATCTTAAAAGGCATGCAAATGGTAAGCTTGACAGGTTTTTTTTATAAAGGCGTGGAGGCTAAGACATATGGCTTATTCACATTGTGATAGCCCAAACCCTCCATTCACCAGGGTGGGAGGAGGTTAGAGCAAACAGCCAATCAGATTAGAGAAAAACATGTCCAACATTCAGGTAGTAGAAGTTCAGCCAGCCCAGCCAGTCTATTGCATCCAGACCTGTGTAGGTCAGAGAGCCGGAGGGAAGCTCTGCCCCTTGCCTTGCCACTGTTGCTCCTAAGTCCCAGAAAAGTTAACCCGCGCTAGAGTCTAGGGGGGCTAGGAGACATCATTGTTTATAGCAGTTGACAACATTTTGCATTGCCAGTAGAATGAAAACACCCAAAACCTGTTTGCCTGATGAGATTCAAGATTTAGGCTTTGTTTACTCTGGCTTTTGACATAGTATGGAAGAAGCATTTAATTAGCTGAAACATGTTTCCAGCTAAACCAGTTTCTAACTCCATTTGGCCAATATGGCTATCATGATTTTTAAACATGGTTCTAGCACAATTCAGGCCAATCTACATTGGCTGATCAACTGATGTTAGAAAGTTATTAACACAGAGCCATGTTGAAAAATGGATCCTTAACTTGGAGGAGACACAAAAACCTAAGTCAAAATTTTCAAATGTGATGCCAAACATTAGAAAACTGTTTCCATATTTAGGGCTTGTCTACACTTGAAACGCAGCACTTCAGCGTAGACACTCATTAGAGTGACGGGAGGAGTTCTCCCATCACTGTAGTTAATCCACCTCCCCAAGAATTCTTCTATCAACCTTGCACCGTCTACACACCAGCAGTTAGATCAGCTTAGCTCTGTCACTCAGGGGTGTGGATTTTTCACACCCTTGAGTGATGCAGGCTGGATCAACTTAACTTTTGAGGGTAGACCTGGCCTTAGGCATACAAGCTTCAGAAATGTTGGCCACAATTAATACTTATGGCTATTAAAAAAGCTTTTTAAGCAATAGGTGGAGTTTTTTGGCCAAATTCTAACTCCGGTACATTCTGCCTAGTAAAATAACTCCTAAATACTGGAGAACCAGACCGTCACCTGGTGTAGACCAGCATAACTCCATTGACTTCAGTGGAACTTATATGTTTCTTAACTGGTTCTGTTGTGAGGTTTGCAACAGTATTGCTCAGCAAGTCAGTAAGTGTAAAGGCTACATGCCATCCTTGCCAGTGGTCTATCTGACAAACCCACTTCTAATAATCAGACTGAATCACTTATTTTTTTGCTGCATAATTGAATCTCTAATTGTGCCTGAGTAACCAGACTTGTGACTCTTCCTTTCTTCCTGTATGGAAGAGTCATCATTTCAGGACCAAGTAATCCCTCCCCTCTGTATATTATTACCTGTCATTCCCTGTGCTCATTCACTCTTTACACCACAATCTACAGTAGAATTATTATAGTAGAATTATTTTCTTAAAATTACCCACCAGTGGAGGCCACAAGTAACAGTGGTCACTACCATGTTACTCACCACAACCTCACCCACGGTGGTTAAAATGGTGGTCAAAACATTGATACCTGGTCAACATTAGTATCGCCAGCACGACAAACACCTGGTGGAGCTCCGCTCTTGGGAAATATTAGGAAAGTAAGTACAGTATAGGCAAGGCCTCTGTGGCTTCAAATAAGGGTGCCACACCAATGGTGGAGACACAGGTCATTGTGACGGCACAGGTCATTGTGGCGATGTCCATGCCCAGAAGAGGCCAACCTCCAAATATATGGAGAAGGAAAAGAGCCTCCAAAATGTCTCATGGTTCCACTTATGGTTTAAAAGAAAGTTACCCCTGAGTTCTGGACCTACCTACACCGGTCGACATGGCAGACTCCATCGATCAAAATGGTTATTATAGAACAAGTGGCATTCGCCAGCTGTTCCCTCATTCAACCTTTAATACTCTCTTATTCAAGCTGACCTTTAACCAGATGCCTTGCAGCCCATCAGTGATCTTAGTCAGACAATGACATAGCAGCAAAACAAATAGTTATTTATTATTTGTATTACCAGAACAGCTAGAGGCCTCAACTGAGACCAGAGCCCCAATGTGCTGTGCACTGTACCAACAAGAAACAGTGCCTGCCCAAAAGCTCTTACAATCAAACTGGACATGACAGACACAGGGCTGGGGAAAGGAATATAACATGAACAGGTGAACAGAGTGATGGGTTGCAAATGGCATGGTAGTGCCACCATTTTTTAAAAAAACTTGGTAGTTTTGGGCTTTTGTATACACATTTTGGGCAGGTTTCTGTATATGGTACATGTTATTATATGCATAAAATGTATTCTATGGCAAGGTGGGAGAGAAGTGAAGTCAGAAAAGGTAAAATAAAAGGAAAACCAAAGGTGGAGGTGGTGGGAAGAATGGAAAGAGGATGGAGCTGTTTGAAGGCAGCTGGAGTGAAATGCAAGTGAAGAGATGGCAAGGGGAACAAAGGGATTGAAGCAAATAGCCAGGCAGCAGAAGGGAAAGAATAATCAGTGGAATGATGTTATTCAAAACTTAATAGATGTGGCTCCCATTCTGCCCAAGTCCTGAGTCTCTCTGAGAAGATTCTCAACAACTGGAATGGAAGGGGGTGTGATCTGGAACAGGTCCACAGGGGTCAGGAGACAGCTTCTCTTCATGAGTGTCACCCCCTTGCGCTGAGGTGATGTCCCTCCACCTCCCTGCATCATCATCTCATCTCTAAAATAGAGGTGACAATATTTACCAACTTCATAAAGCACTTTGAGATCCCCAAATAAAAGTGTAGTATAAGGACAAAGCACAGAGGTAGCAGGGCCTAGTGGATTAAGCATGGGGCTGGGAGCCAGGATCCTCCCAATTTTGCAAATGACTCACTATGTGGCCTTAAGCCACTTACATGTGACCAGTAAATGGGGGTAAGGGGGAATGTTTGTGCCCTTTTTGCTTCTGTATGATGTAGAAAGGCAGATTGAAATTGGTGGGGGCAATGGCTGTTATTCTGAAAGGGCTTTTTGCTTCTTTGTTTTTATAGGAGGAGTTCATGGAGGATTGGAGAACTAAGTGGCATTACAACAGCACAAGAGACTGCACCCAAGCAATCCAGTCAGGAGGGATTTTCAGCCAGTAAAGAATGAAGGAAGTGAAGGATATTTGGTTTTTAACTCCTATTTTATGCCCGTGTCTGACAAACTTTTGGTGGAAAGCTTCCTTTAAGGAAGATTTAAAATAATAAAGCAACTTGTCAAAGCAGAAGGGGGAAAAAAAAAGACTTAAACTGGCATTTTTTATTTTTCTTTGCAGTTTCCCTTTGTTCTTAGTGGGTGAAATTCACCCTGTGGAGAGGTGTAAAAAATACCTACACAACTTCTGCAAGGGCCAGCACAAGATGTATATGCCACTTTGTGCTGGCCTTCTATGCAGTGATAATTTTCACCCAATGTGCTTTTCCCCCCATCTGTAAAGTGTAGATAATGATACTCCCTGGAGGACTGGGGAACAATGAGTTAACGTCTGTATTGTGGTTTGGATATGTACAGCACTGTATAAGCATTACAGTGTTATCCTATCCCTGACAGACGGACTTGTAAGTCTTGTGTCAGCTTTTAGGAACTGAAATTCAGGATGGCCAGTGCAAAAGGGAGAATCAGAGAGGACCATAAAATACAACTGGATCATAAAATAAAATTGGATCTTCTAATAACATTTTTTTCTCCAAGTTCTACATACACACTGAGCAAGAGGAGCTCATGCTCTACATTTATGCATGATACAGAGCACAATGAACAAGTAATAGCAGCTAGTTTAGACTGAACCATTTCACACATAGCTCTGGATTCAAACCCAGATATCCCGTTTCCCCCTCCCCCACCCCCACAAGCCCAGAGACAATTTAAAACAGCCCTAACACTCCCGGTTATCTTCAAGATCCCCATTGTTATGTTTAAAGGGCATCTTTTCCTAGAATAGCTTCTTTTTGATAAACAACTCCTTAGGCTTTTCAGCCAAATAACAGCTTTAGTCCTTATCACAAGTGGCCCAGCAACAGAAAGTGCGAGGGGGAGGGACAGACAGTGGTCAGTTTTAGCTGAAAATGAGTTCATTGTCAATTGCAATTGAGACTTAGGTTTGTAAATTATTGGTTTTGGAATGCGGAGGTGAAGTAGTTAAAAGGAGTTTACATCTCACCCATAAATAAAGGAATGTCTATTCAGATTTTAAAAGCACATCAATGTCTCAGATAATGGGGTCATTATGCATTTGTATACAAAAGTACTTTGTATAAGTACTTCAGATATACAGGAACCAAAATACATATTGATGCACCCCTGGAAAAAAAGAAACGCTCCATTTAAAATCAAAACAATGCTACAGATCTCAGTTAAAAAGAAAAAAAACTTCCTGCCACTGCTGAACTAATTTTAAATGCATCTTGAAGAAACATGAGCTGATATTTAATTTGGAGGCAACCTATCATCTGTTTGGACCACATGACTTTCTGCCTTTCACACAGTTTGTACGAAATGAATGTACATGCTGCAAGCTATTAGTGTTCAAAAGTTGTCTTTTACACATTTATGCAATTTCTGAAACATCTGAATACTTTACAATAAAAAAAATGACTTTACTTAGCTTGACTATAGATTTTCTTTTGAATGGCTGGCTGTGATCCCACAAAATTGCTTTACCTTTTTATTTCCTCTGTTACTTGAATGTCATTTGAATGATCAGACACAGCTGAACATACTGTGGAATCTACCCCAGTGAGATATGTTAGTTTTGGGTGCAACTTAGGATCAAGCTACTCTAAAAGAGGCCATATAAGCTTTTATTGCAATAAATGGTATTCTTGAAATGTGCCCCATGGCTAATTTTACTCAGTCAGCAGAATCTGTGTGAAAAAGAAAATAGAAAAAACTTTGAAACACAAAATTACCATATAAGGTGAGAGGTAAAATACAATAAAATACTAATTATATTAATTTCAGACAAAAGTTGTATTGAAATTTAAAATATCTCTTTGTGACATTAGTAAATCTATTAAATGGAAATATATAGCAAAACAATATTCATATTTTATTTTTACTTTTAAAACATACACCGAGGCACAACAGCTGCCAACATCAACTTTGCTCCAAAATGTTAGCTGAAAAGCCATAAGTGGCCCAAACAACAAGAACTTCAAACATCTGTAGCAATGCTATCTCTTGTCAGGGTTAACTGACAGCATACCCTTTCTGTGAGAGAGGCCTAGGCCCACATAAACAGACTAGACCTAGGATAAAGCTGTTGAATTCTGAAAATACCACAGGTCAGTGCCATGTGGTTTCTAGGTTTCCCAGAGATAGAGCATCTGGGCAGCGTTTACCATGGCATTCTGTAAACACAGTCAACAAAGCGCCCACATAAACTGTTTTCCTCTGTTCCTGTTGTAATCAGATAGAGTGGCCAAATGTAGGCCTGTAGAAGAAAGCACTGGAAGTAGTTAAGAAGTGTTTATAGCACAGTATGTGATAGATAAGGCGACAGGATGCTTTTCAAGAGTCAGAAAACAAATAACCTTTAGAAAATGAGTGTGGGGCATGTAGGAAGGATTTGTACTAGTACCTATAGAGTGATATCAAAACTGAAATTGTTGCAGCCAATCTGGACTTCCTCCAGAAAATCGGACAATCTAATCTTCATTAGATTTGCGTGAAAAAGAAATATTTAGAAAGGCTCCATATGTTCAATAGCAGGAAACTCTTGTTTTACAGAAGGCATAGAAGACCACATAGTAAAATCAGGGCAGGATTTTACCCTAAGTGAGCAGAATCAGAGTTCAGAGTAGCAGCCGTGTTAGTCTGTATCCGCAAAAAGAACAGGAATACTTCAGGTGCAACCAGGACCGGATTAAGACCTTTAGAGGCCCTAAGCACTGAAAAGATTATGGTGCCCCCCATATGTAATTCAAAATAAAAACAATACTATACTGTAAAATAAAATATTATTTTTCGAAATGACACAAAAGTTACATGTGTGCTGAAATTAAAATAGCTTCTTTCTAGATTTTCTGATTGCAAAATTCTGGATAAAGTTCATTGAAGCTGACTCGATGAAGTATGTCCGCTTCCATACACAATAGGGAAAGTAAATCAAGTCTGTCCTGACATATTGTTGTTCTCTGAGGGTTTTTTATTCTTTTCAGCTGAGAAAAAGAGCGTTCTGCGGAGCAGTTCATAATCATCAATGTTAGAAAAATACATAGTGAGATCTCTACATTTGGAAATACATATTGTATTCTGTTTTTCAATATTGTGTCATGAAGATCAATGTGACTGAATTTCATTTTTCCTGTTTCATTAAACTTTGCGCGCATATAACAGTGGGACTGCCGTACTTCTCCACAGAGATTCATGTTCAAGTCAACAGGGTATGAGTCAACTAGCTTTTGGGAACTTTGTGAATATTGTTAGTCAGATAAGTCCATATCGTTTAGAAAAGAAAATCTACTTGATATTTCTTTGTACACTTCACCTCTCCTCTTCATATGAGCTTCAAGTGTATCAATTATAGCATAGTAAGTAGAAACGCGAATTTTGTCTCTAGGACTCAATGCTGTTTCTGCTGCACTGCTATCATTTGCTTGTTTTTTCCTGATTCGCTTATGGGACTGGGCTTCTTTGTAGTTAGTATCAGGCAAGATATCTTTTGATATGTCTTCAAATCTTTCAAAATCATTCCTCAAAGTGTGTAAGTGGTCTGCTAATGATTGACAGAGGACTGCACATGTTTTCAAATCCAATGCTTTTTCTTGGAGAGCTTGACTTGTGTCAGGGCCGGCTCCCGGCACCAGCGTTCCAAGCAGGTGCTTGGGGCGGCGCTGTGAAAGGGGCGGCAGTCCGTGTGCCATCAGGGCGGCCCTCGTCTTTTCGCGGCAGTGGCAATTCGGCGGCAGCTCTACCCTACAGGCTGCACCGCGGTGACAAATCGACGGCAGCTCTGCTCTGCAGGCTGTGTGGCCACGGCAATTCAGTGGCAGCTTCTGTCTTCAAACGTCCTGCTTGGGGAGGCAAAAACGGTAGAGGCGGCCCTGACTTGTGTGGTAAAAGTGTTGTAAAATTTCATTCCACATGGTCACCATGAATACAAACTCTAGTTCTTGCATCTTGTTTGCAGTGTTTTCTGCCTCTTGTATAGTTTCTCCCTTTTGTGATTGGTCTTCAGCTATACTTTCTAATGCATCCACAATCTTTGAGTAGGACTCCAGAATTGCACTTGTTGCCACTGCATGTGCCTCCCAGCAAGTATTAGAAAGAGATTTCGACACACGATCATTGCCCAAATGTTGAGGCAGAGAAAAATGTATAAAGTAACTGGACGGTGGAGGAAAAAAAGCTTACTGCCACCAGAAAACAATCAACAGCACTGCAGCCAATAAGATTGAGAGAGTGTGCAGCACATGGTATGAATATGGCATATTTGTTCTGTTCTATAAGCTTCTTCTGCATTCCTTGATAACGCCCTGACATGTTGGCAGCATTGTCATAAGATTGACCTCTGCACTTTGAGAAATCTATTTTGAAAACTTGGCACAGATAACGCAGTACTTGATTTGCCATTTCTTCCCCAGTGTGGCTTTTCAAATTGAGGAATGTTATAGATTGTTCAGCTGGTTTTCCATATGTGGGAGACACATGTCTTAGTACAATACTCAATTGATCAATATGTGAAAGATCAGGTGTAGAGTCAACAGATAAACTGAAGTACCCAGCAGTACTTATTTCATCCACAATAGCTGAACTAACTTTGTAACTTAGACCAATGAGTTCATCACATATTGTCTTGGATAAGTGTGATGGGTTACCTTTGCCAGCATTCCCATATTTTGAGATATAGCCTGCTAAAAAAATCTCTTGGTGCCCCCTGCTTTGCTTGTGCCCTAAGCATGTGCTTAGTCTGCCTATTGGGTAATCCAGCCCTGAGTGCCACAAGTACTCCTTTCAGAGTAGCAGCCGTGTTAGTCTGTATCTGCAGAAAGAACAGGAGTACTTGTGGCACCTTAGAGACTAACAAATTTATTAGAGCATAAGCTTTCATCACTACAAAAGTTTTTTTTCTCCTGCTGATAGTAGCTCATCTTAACTAATTAGCCTCTCACAGTTTGTATGGTAACTTCCAACTTATCTGTATGTGTGTATATATATATATATATATATATGTCCCATCTACACATCCAATGAAGTGAGCTGCAGCCCACGAAAGCTTATGCTCTAATAAATTTGTTTGTCTCTAAGGTGCCACAAGTACTCCTGTTCTTTTTACAAGTACTCCTGTTCTTTTTGCAGAATCAGAGTGAAACAGCAAAATAGAAAAAATGCTGAAACACAAAATGTCAAAACTCCCATTGACTTCTATACAGCCAGCATTTCCTCCCGAGATCTTAACATGTCATCTCATAAGCTTTCCAGGCCCTGCTACCACTACTATTTAAATTAGTACCATAGGAGACCACATACATTCAGATCATCGAGTGAGATGATTTACATTCAAATCTTTCTTCGGTACAGTTTATAGTAAGGAACAGATGTTGATTTGTGAAATGACAAGTTTCCTCATGCTTTGCAGCAGATTGTGACTCTAATTTAAAATATTTCCTTACTCATGCTTAGTAAAGCAATGCACTAGTATTCATTATACTTTCTGCTGTTCACACAAGGTAAAGGTTCACAATAGTAGAGACCACATCATCCTGCATTTTCAAGGACCCTCATCCCTTCCATTCGTGATCATATACCATCCCTGTGACAATTACAGCAATTGTTGAGGTGGAAGAGTAAAGGATTTAATATGCCGTGGCTGTCTTTTGGTGCAGTTTAGCAGCCGGTTATAAGGAGGAGCAGTCAATTCTCTACAGCTCACTGCCAAGTGCTCCTTAAAACACAGTTTGAGCCATCTTCTTTACAATTCACATAAAATTCAAAGGCTTTATCTGAGATTCCATCCGGTAGGAGCAGAAGCAGCTAAAGCAAGGATGACTGCTACACTGGGCCCCACTTTATCCCAGCCCCCTTACAGACAGGGCTACCCCTCTAAACAGCACCCCCAGAACTGGACCCAGAACTGTGCAGGGGAGACTCTGGGGACACTAGGATCAAGGTGCCCCCCCCGGCCCGGCTACATTGCCTTGGCATAAAACTTCAGAGAGTAGCCAGCCACCAGTCCAAAGCCAGGACCTTCAGACATTCAGAGAACTTTTTAGAGTTTTGACTGGGCTTTCTCTGCCCATGCTGGCAGGTTCTTTCCTTCCCCCTCTTCCCCCCTCATACAGTCTTCATCTCAGCTCCCCTCCACGCTTGTCCCTTTTATCCTCTTCTCTCCTTCTCTGGGTCGCTCACCCTCTTCCCTTTTCTTCCCATTTTGCTGATCTCCTCCTAACTGAACCTACTCCTACCCCAAAATGTGGCAACACATGACATTTGCTGCTATCATGTTGTTCACTCTGTTTGTGTGTTCTACCCCTTCCCCCACCCTGTGTCTATCTTGTCTATTCGGGCCAGATCTACATCGCAAGCCCTACAGCAGCATAACTATGGTGCTGTAGCTAAGCCACCATACCCCTGTTGTATGGATGCAACTACAGCGACAGAAAATTTAGCGAAAGAAGGGGTTTTCTGTTGCTGTAGGAATTTCACCTCTCCCATTGACAGTCGCTAGGTCAACAGAAGCATTCTTCCATCTACCTAGCTATGTCTACATTGTGGGTTAGTTGGCATAGCCACAGCACTCAGGGGTATGGATTTTTCGCACCCCTGAGCACCGTAGCTAGATAGACCTAAGTTTTAAGAGTAGACTACGCCTTAGATTGTGAGATCTTCGGGGCAGGGACTGTCTGCTACTCTGTGTTTGTACAGTGCCAAGCACAATGGGGCCCCATTCTTGGCTGACCTTAAGGCCCTATTGTAACAAATGTGATTAGCAACAATAGTGTATATATTTTTATAACTGGGGAAAAGGAAGGCTAGATGCATCAAAAGAAATATCAACATCCACTTGCTTTCTGTGATATATGTAACTATGATGGTTCTTTTCTGTGCAATGCCCCATGAATACCAAGGAGTCTGGTGTTCTGCTAGAGGCAGCTGGCATTTTGTGTTCATTTCAGATGCAGCCCCTTCAGAGGAGATATACCCTGTCCTCTCTTGTGGAGACTAGTTTTCTCCTCTTTGTTTTCTTTGGTTCCTTTTCCTTCAGTCTAAAACAAAACTCATTCTGATAAAGTATGTTTGCTCCATACATATAGAAAAATGTAACATTTTCTTCTCTTTATTTTCCTTAACACATCTGTCTTTACAGTATTTACCATTTCTAGTTTTCTGTCTACCATGTCAGGTAGAGTGTCACAGCCAGCCATCTAGACACTAGGACATCATGGCAATAATACATCATGTTTGTAGGAACTGCACTATTCCACTTTGCCTCAAATGGAAGAGGGAGACTAAGCATGACTGACACACTTCTTCAACATTGTTTCTGGTATATCTGACAATCTTCTTATTTTATCTCCCCAGGGTTTTTTTGGTTTAGTTGGGGGTGGTTTCATTTGTTTGTTTAAACAGTTCTCTGGCCTGTTAGGAAGGTTAAGTCTCCATAGCTGTGTTTTGTTTTTTTAATTACAGATATTTTAAAAAAAACCATGTGTGTCCACAGTAGACAACAGGGTGTCTCCCGAATAGATACTTCTAGCCTGTCCCATAAAGCATGCATCTTCTGAATGGAAATATGTAAACTGAGGAGTAATGTCTGGCAATGTGACAGAGCACCAACTCAGAACTCTCCAAGGCATATATCTGGAGGGCATAAAACATAAAGCTGAAAAGAACTGCATTTGGGATTAAATCCTGGCCCCATTATAGTCAATTAGAGTTTTGTCACTGACAATCAAAATTTGCCCCCTTGGTTTCTACTTAACTTCAGATGAATCTCAGCTGTAAAGTCATGGTCCAGAGCAGATTTTCACCAGCATTCAGTTGTGTTCAAATCCAGGGATTTGGTTGGGACCTCTCTCCCCTATTAATAATAACCAAACTTTTTTTTTTAATTTATGGATGGCAGAAATTAGATATGGATGAAGACACTTAAAATCACCTACCATCTGAAACAGAAAATGTATGAGGCAACTGAAGACAAAATGGAGAAAAGTAATGAATTTTTTTAAAGTAAAGAAATGGATTTATTTAATGTGGAAATGTAAGACTGTGTAATTTGTGTGTGCTTGATTTAAAACATTTGAGGAAAAAATAGTGAAGCATATAATCACAGAATTAAAACAAAACACAGATTAAAAGAATTTGCAAACAAATATAAGATGGGGGGAAAATAAGTCAAATATTGGACCAACAAGTCTGACAGTACCCCTTTAATCTTCAAAATAGAAGTTAGGGGCCATCCAGATTGCTTGGAACAGAATCTGTTGTTACCTCAGTGACACAGAACAGATCCTTTAAGGAACTCATACTGCAGATATGTCAAGGCTTGTTAGCCAGTCAAAAAGGGATACAGCAAAAATACAGTTCCTCCCTGTTTCAAAACACTCCTTAGTTTAGATTTTACAAAATAAACACTCCCACCCCCCCACCCCTTTTCCCCACTTTTATTTTTAACAAATTTTCAAATGCTTATGAAAAGAAAACAGACCAGATTGCATCTGGTTTGTCTATGGCGCCATTTGTTGCTATAGGGAGACTGCTTGAAGAAGGTGATGAGTGGTAAGTTGGTGACTGATATTAATAGAGAGACAATAGACAAATTGCTTCCAATGTTATGGTTAACCCTTTGGTGAGCAAGTCTTAGTCTCTCCCTCTGCGTCTCTTGTAAAATGATGATTGCCTAAAGCTCCCCACACAGTTGTTAGTTGTTCCCCCTCCAAGATGTTTAACATTTTTCTCGCTCTAGTTTCCAAAAGTAGTTTGTACGTAAAAACGTTTTTGGAAGGGGTAAGGAGAGGAAGAAACCCACTGAAATGTTGTTTTTTCATGATTCAGACCCTTAGGCAGAACTGAACAACATTTCACAACTTAATGAAAAGGGTGGTTTGTACCATTAACATAAGTCAAACAGTTAATTTTGCATTTATTCCTGAAGGTGTAGGTGGGGAATGTACAGTTTAATAGCAAAACACCACCAAGCAAATTATGAATTGAAGCATCAAAATCATTTATTGTAAAGATATGAATTTGCTGAGCTGAAACTTCCCCCTTTGAGTGCGCTTAAAAACGAAAAGAAAAAAGTCCACATAAAAAATGACTTGTAGTTTCCTAATGAGCACATCACTTTACTTAATTAAATATTACTTTCAAAGTTTCAGCCACAATAGCTCTTGTCCCTTGCCAGTCGTGGTAAGAAAGAAAAACTGAATGAGGACATCAATTGAATACTAACATTGATATTCATGCCAAGTGTCTCCAGCCCTGCCAAGTCTCTGTCATCTAGTGAGAGGCCTCCCGTGTTTTGGACTCATTTTCAGGTAGTTTGCAAAGTACAGAATTCCTGATGAAAAAAATGTAGTGTGTTTCAGTGACACATTTAAGGCCTTAAGTTTTCAGGTCAGACTAGACCCAGCTTTTCTTTTCAAATAAATAGGAGAAATTTGTGTCCATAACAGCATGCCCACAAAATGAATCAATTTTGGGCACAAATCAGATTACTACCTGATTTCTGCCCACTGTTACAGGCACTGATAATCAGATTTAAGACCACAAATCAAGTGTGGGTGCAAATTTGTATGGGGATTAATTGTACCTGCTAAAGGGAGGCCACCCTTCTGAAAACATGGCCTTTATAATCTCAGACCAGCTTTTTAAAAATCTTATGTATTGAAATAATCACAAATGTATAGGCTAACTTCTTTTTCTCACCTCTTCCTTTACTAAACCAATATTTGGCTGTATTCAAATAACTAATTTTATGCATGGGTTACTGCACATTCGAGAACCTCTGTATTCAAATGTTTGGGTTTCCATTGTTCTCCATGCTATCCTTGATCAAATAATTCCTGTCAATACTGTTTAACTATTAAAAGGAAAAAAATCTATTTTTCATACAACAAAAAGACACGTTTTAAGGCAGCTCTAACCATAAAGTAAACAGATCTTGAATGATAATGGCATATCAGAACTTCGTGCAAATCGGAGTGCACAGTGAGATACAGTGAGTAAGAATGAGTGTGTGTTCCAAGAAATCAAGTTTATCCTACCAGATACTGCCATTTCTGTTACTTTCAATGCTAACAACAGAAGGCCTCCATGGAATTGCACCCAACCTACAGAAGAAGCTAGATGAGCAGTGTGGGAGCAGAACAGAGATACTAAGTCTTGGGCTTTGGGGCACAGAAGCCTATGCTTGGTTCTGTCTCTCATGGTACCTTCTGAATTCATCCCTCTTGTTTTTTATTGAGTGAGGATGTCTAATGAGCTATTGTGACTACCGAGCACACATTTCTCAGAAATGTGGCCAGATCAGATGGCGCTGCTTGTTTCACATTTAAAAAAGGGCTCTTCAGTCAAGCAATTGATTAGTCATTAAGTTAGCTTTAAAACAACAGGCAATATATATAAAACTGTGCTCTTATGCAAATCTGGCCTAAAACGTGTCAAAGTCTGGAGGATTAGAGTGGGGTGGGAGGAGGTATTGTTTCATGGTCTCTGTGTATATAATGTCTTCTGCAGTTTCCCACTGTATGCATCCGATGAAGTGAGCTGTAGCTCACGAAAGCTTATGCTCAAATAAATTGGTTAGTCTCTAAGGTGCCACAAGTACTCCTTTTCTTTTTGCGAATACAGACTAACACGGCTGTTACTCTGAAACAAGTAATTCTGTGTGTCATTTACTTTAGTTGTAAAACTGGTCTTAGTTTGGCCCTGCAAGGAAGTACTGCATTTGCCTTCAAACCGGGTTACAGTGTTGTGTTTGAGTCCTGTTGCTGCTAAAGCAGTTTGTACTGCTGTTTGCTCATCCAGTTTGGATGGGACCAAATGTGTTAGATCCCTTTTCTAGCCTAGAATCCAATTGATTTCAAGTTATTCCTTGAAAACATGATCCCCAAAGATGGTCAAGATGCCTACATAATCAGGTCCATAGGCTGACCTGATCCACAATGGCCAACCAAAGCATCCTAGCAAAGGTTTTTGCTGCAACCACTTTTAAACTGAGTTTAAAGAGTCCTGTGTGAATGAGGCATTATTTTCAGCATATCTAACACAGTCATCCTTTGTCTTGGCACTATAAGTACTTTCAATTTTATTTTATCCTTCATTAACCTAACACAATAACTTTCTTTGAACAATGTATGTGGAGGCCATGGAGGTGTAACCCATTGGTGAGTGTATGTTACAGGGCCTCATTTGTTCTAGAGGATAGGAGTCTGTTACAGCCCTAGTTACAGAATTCCATCTGTTTAGCTCAAGATGTAGCAGCTCATGCTTTTAGCTCTGCAGATCCCTGGTTCAATCCCTGGTGTATTGGCCAACATGGCAGCTGTCACATGTAACCCTGCTATTTCAAGACCTGCTGCTTGGCACACTTGCTCCCAAATTATCATGCAATTTTCTTTGCCCATGATTCTTCCCACTCTAAGAACCTCCCGCAAAAGGCTGCTCTCTTAAACCTGGCTCTGCACCTGGGAGCCCATAGGCGAGAAAAGTGAAATGTTCTGAGTGCAATGCTCAGCTGAGCCAAAGATTACCTGCACAAGAAGCCTATTAAAAGGTTATTTTTAAATGGTTGTATTGGGTATTTCTGACATACATGTAAAAACAACTCAGCAGCAGCGAGCGGCTATTATCCCTTGTGTCCCTTTGCTGACAGTGGCCTGAGGTTAGCCACACCTTATTAAATTAAGACCGCCTTTCTGACTTGATTATCATCGCCTGTCTTTTTATCCAGTTTAAAAGTATGGCTTCATACCTTACCAAAATGGTGAAATGTTCATCTGAATGACTAAACTGGGTCATTTGCACAAGATACATGTCTCAACCCTACAGCCTCTAAAAACGTCACAGGTGATCAAATGGCCAGTGTTCTCATCCTGTCACACAGAGACCCAAGTTTTTATTATATGCAATTAGCCTTATCAGAGATTTTGAAATATTCCATCTGTCACATGGTATGTGGTTTAAAACATAAAGTCTTCGGATCAATATGTAACATGGTGTGTGTTTCTTCAAAAACAGCATTCATGAATTATCTTTGAAGTATCTTTTTTTAAAAAAAACAAAAATAATTGGAGCTAGCTCCAGATGCAGGATTAAATTCTTCGCTTGTATCCACACTAAAGAGCACCATTATATATCCCACACTTGTTCTGAACATGGCACTTCGCCTGACATCCACAGGAATTCCTCACACAGAACATGTGATTGAAATATATACTGGGAATAAGAACCCCACAGTATGCACAAAAAAGGACAATATGGCAGCAGAAATAACTTCATCTCTTTCTTACATAGAAACAGCAACTTTTCTGTAAAACTAATCTGAACTGAACGGAACATATTTTAGGGCAAAATTCTCCTTTCCAGGCCACAAAGATGAATCTTATCCACTGACTGTAGTATAGTTCTTTGGTGTATCTTCTGTACTTATTCTTCACTACAGATAAGATATCTGCTGTGAAAATTTTGCCTTTAATTCTCTCATTCAGTCCTTCAACTGGCAATCTTATAATCAGAACCATAAAAGCCACCATCACAAAAGGAATTCTTATCTGGTTTTAAGTTTGACTACGTGTAGCTTACTCCTACGGTGGCAACCAGCAAGAGGGTTAGAGGCAAATTATTTCAATGACATTCTTAGCTAAAGAGACCATAAAGGTTTGACAATATTTACCAAGTTCTTCTTACTTTGCTTGCTGTGCAAATATGTAACTGTTCCCTTCCTAGGCATCCATAGGCCTGAAGAGGAATGTTACTGCTGAAGCAGCCCAGAGTCTAATGCTCTCTGTTTTATTCCCTTGCATGATTTTATTAAGTTGACCCAAACTATTCCTTTCTTATAGATTATTTTATAGAATTCCTAGTGTAAATGGCCCCATTCACTGGTTATGGTAGATATTACATGGAACTTTGAAAAGATAGAAATTGCCCTACTATTTTTTTATCTGGCTTATTTGGTACCTACCATTTTGCTAATGGTCTCATTAACAATAGCAGGCAGGAAGACTGCAGTTTAACCTAATTTATGTTTAGAAAAAGGAACACTGGTTTCCCACAGTTACTCCTTGAATACAGTGTCAAGCCAAGTAACAGCAGCAAAAACAATGGATGCCTTCCATGTGCGTAACAACATTGTCTAACAACAGGCTCTTCAAAAGAAAGAAACAATCACTTAACATAAGGGAACTTTTCGGGGGAAAAACCTACTGATCTGTATCTAGACACATGACAACAAAACTAGGGAACAGTTGCACAGTGTCAGTCTTCTCCAGGAAACAACTTATCTTAATGGTGCATGGGTGTGTTCTGGGGCAGATGTAAACAGTGCATCTTTGAGATCTGGGCCCAGCATCGACAAGGGTATCTGATGCTTTGCCAGAGGTGGCAGGTCTCTACAAAATCCTCTTACTTCACTCTAATCTCCTTCCCCTAACCACTAACACACAGGCTGCTGGGGAAGTAAAATAGAATGGGTCAAATTTGTCCCACATGATCTAGTTCAAAAACTGTCATGTATTCATTTATTATGTGCATTACCAAGGGGACGATCACCATAACAGCTGGGACTGGGAACGACCCTATGGGGGAGGATGAATGGGGGAGGAAGTGGAGGAAGGATGCTCTTGTGGTTAAAGTACTGGACTAGAACTCAGGAATCATAGAATCATAGAATATCAGGGTTGGAAGGGACCTCAGGAGGTCATCTAGTCCAACCCCCTGCTCAAAGCAGGACCAATCCCCAACTAAACCATCCCAGCCAGGGCTTTGTCAAGCCTGACCTTAAAAACTTCTAAGGAAGGAGATTCTACCTCCCTAGGTAATGCATTCCAGTGTTTCACCACCCTCCTAGTGAAGAAGTTTTTCCTAATATCCAACCTAAACTTCCCCCACTGCAACTTGAGACCATTACTCCTTGTCCTGTCCTCTTCTACCACTGAGAATAGTCTAGAACCATCCTCTCTGGAACCACCTCTCAGGTAGTTGAAAGCAGCTATCAAATCCCCCCTCATTCTTCTCTTCTGCAGAATAAACAATCCCAGTTCCCTCAGCCTCTCCTCATAAGTCATGTGTTCCAGACCCCTAATCATCTTTGTTGCCCTTCGCTGGACTCTCTCCAATTTATCCACATCCTTCTTGTAGTGTGGGGCCCAAAACTGGACACAGTACTCCAGATGAGGCCTCACCAGTGTCGAATAGAGGGGAACGATCACGTCCCTCGATCTGCTCGCTATGCCCCTACTTATACATCCCAAAATGCCATTGGCCTTCTTGGCAACAAGGGCACACTGCTGACTCATATCCAGCTTCTCGTCCACTGTCACCCCTAGGTCCTTTCCCGCAGAACTGCTGCCTAGCCATTCGGTCCCTAGTCTGTAGCTGTGCATTGGGTTCTTCCGTCCTAAGTGCAGGACCCTGCACTTATCCTTATTGAACCTCATCAGATTTCTTTTGGCCCAATCCTCCAATTTGTCTAGGTCCCTCTGTATCCTATCCCTGCCCTCCAGCGTATCAACCACTCCTCCCAGTTTAGTATCATCCGCAAATTTGCTGAGAGTGCAATCCACACCATCCTCCAGATCATTTATGAAGATATTGAACAAAACCGGCCCCAGGACCGACCCCTGGGGCACTCCACTTGACACCGGCTGCCAACTAGACATGGAGCCATTGATCACTACCCGTTGAGCCCGACAATCTAGCCAACTTTCTACCCACCTTATAGTGCATTCATCCAGCCCGTACTTCTTTAACTTGCTGACAAGAATACTGTGGGAGACCGTGTCAAAAGCTTTGTTAAGTCAAGAAACAATACATCCACCGCTTTCCCTTCATCCACAGAACCAGTAATCTCATCATAGAAGGCGATTAGATTAGTCAGGCATGACCTTCCCTTGGTGAATCCATGCTGACTGTTCCTGATCACTTTCCTCTCATGTAAGTGCTTCAGGATTGATTCCTTGAGGACCTGCTCCATGATTTTTCCGGGGACTGAGGTGAGGCTGACTGGCCTGTAGTTCCCAGGATCCTCCTTCTTCCCTTTTTTAAAGATTGGCACTACATTAGCCAGATTAGAAGGAGATCTGCCCAGAGGCAGAAAAATAGGGACCTTGGGAACTTTTACTGCAAAAACTTGGTTCCCAGGCGCTGGCTTCCTCAGGACCCCAGGGGTGCTCAACCCTCCACTCCGCCTCCATCCCACCCCTCCTGCCCCCTTCCCTCAGGCCCCCACCCTGCCCCTTCCTGTCCCCGCTCCACTTCACCCCAGGCTCTACCCCCTCCCCACCCCAGGCCCTGCCCCTGCCCCACTCCTTTCCCCAAGCCCCCACCCCTGCCCACCTCTTCCTACCCCTGCCCCATCCCCACTCCTCCCCTCATCCCCCAGTGCCTCCTCTATGCCACAAAACAGCTAATCGCGGCAAGCCAGAGGTGCTGGGAGAGGGGAGAGAGGCTCGGGGGGCTGGAGGGGCTGGCTGATGGTGGGTGCTGATGGTAAGCACGGAGTTGGCGCCTATGAGTTGGGTGGAGAATGAATTTAGGAACTTACAGGGTTAGGTGGCAGCCAAGCAGGAGTTTTGTGGATCATACTGGGACATACAAGCCTATGTCCCATATGTCCCAGCCTAAGTACCTTTGTGGATCTGGACTTTGGTCTTTATTTTAATACTTTTTCAGATTCAAAGTTAGGCAGGTTTACTTCTTACTCTGCACTGCTGTCATTCAAAGCTGACGACACTTGTGTTTTATCACCAGTCAAAAATTGTTTGTTCAATAAAATACAAATGACAGCTCAGTCCAAAGCTTGTCAACGAGCAGTAGCTGAGGATACTGTAAACATCCATATGCATTTTATAAAAGGAGAAGGAATATGGGGTTGGTTTTTTTTGGGGAGGGGAGGGTGGAGGATTTAAACTATTTCCAGCCCACGTGTGACAAATGTATTCCAGCCCACGTGTGACAAATGTATTTAGATAAATCAAAGCATTTTCCACACCTAGTCCCAGTCCTGCACAGGACTATGTTCATGAAGATACAAACGACGTGTAAGGGGGAAATGTTGTGAGTTATATAGGCATGGAAGAGTTTATATAAACAAAACTGGATTTAATTACATTCTATATAAAACTGTATAAAACTCCACTGGCTTAAGTAATGCTCTAGAGTTATCTTCCCCTCCCCATGCACACCTTTGTATGCTATATGTATTACACACATACACACACACACACACACACACACACACACAAACTTACATCTTCTTGACAATTTTTACCTAACACACGAAAGACATGCAATCCAGAGTACACAACTGCTATTAAGTAAATAATGTGTACTTGAATTAACAGGAATACTTTACCTATAAAGGTAACATAGCTTAGGTTCTGTACTGGCCCTCTAGAGAATTAGTCAATTTATGGAACCAGAGAATTAAAGAAAAAGCAATATTGTAACTCGAAAGACTCCAACACACACAAGAATGCATCCGATGAAGTGAGCTGTAGCTCACGAAAGCTTATGCTCAAATAAATTTGTTAGTTTCTAAGGTGCCACAAGTACTCCTTTTCTTTTTGCGAATACAGACTAACACGGCTGCTACTCTGACACAAGAACCTGACAAACAAGACATTAGGGCTAAGCAATGATCGAGGCACATGCAGGACAGCACAAAAAAGTAAGTCAAAAACAAAACACACTAAGGCTGGAACATCACTGGAAACCATATGGAGAGTTGCTCTTTCATATTAACATTTTTGGCCATTTTACATATTGCTTTGATGTTTATTGGTTTATTATGTATATTGCTAATGCCAATAGCTTACTTGGCTTATCTGCTCCAGAACATCAATATTAGTAGACTTCATTAGAGGCACAAAATAGAAAAATCCAGATAGTGGATAATGAAGGATAATGAGTTAACATATAAATATACACACATATATACATAGAAAACACAGTATAATTGTACCAAAGAAAGAAAAGGGGCCAAATTCTGCTTTTAGTTACATAGCCATAGTTTTCATTGATGTCACTCAGAATTTGCATTGATTCTATATTCATCATATAGTGTGCTGAAGGAACACACTATGAGGAGTAAAAGATCTCAGTTAATATGAAGCAATTTATACGCTGATTAACAGTGAATGGCCAATATATAGTTGACACACTCCAGACTCTCTCGCCTTTTGATGTTGACTCTGTGAGAACCAGAGCATCTATTTGTATGTTTAGAATTGCAATAAAAGCCCTGATTTAAAGTTGCTTCTTTCAACACTTTTAAGAGCAGAAGGCTAAAAGGTTCAAAGTGGCTAACTTGTCTTCCAGAGAGTTAAGGTTAAGCAAATAAAGTTCCTTAGGCCTCACTAGGCCATTATCAGCAATAAAAACCCACCATATCATGATAAATATGGTAGCATGAAGGCAACCAGACTAAGGAACTGTAAAAGTTTATCAGGCTTAAGGGAGGAGACCAATACCTGGTCAGTTTCAGCTCTGATTGATGACAGAAATCTTCAACCTTTATTTTTCTTTCATTGTCCTTTTCACCTCATTAAAAACACAAATATCTGGGGTATAACAACAGACGGAAAGCCCTAGATGCCAGCAGCAGTATTATGAATGGTTTTAACTTGAGGTGTAGAAAATTTAAAGAGCGAGAGACTTGGGTTTGAGTGGTGGAAAGTTCTGCCAGACTTCTATACAAAATAGTAGTAACAAGGCGTTGCACTTTCTATAGTTCCTCCCTGAAAAAATCTCAATGCCTGTTGTAAACATTAATTTAGCCTACCACCACCACAGTGAGAAGCCCAGTTCATTATCATTCTTCTACATTATACTGAAGCAAAAAGAGGTTATCTTAATTTCCCAAGGTATCACAGCAAATTAGGGGCAGACCTGGGAACAGTACACACATTTCCTGAATACTAAAGCTGTGTTTTAACCACAAGACTATCCTTCCCATCTAACAAGGGTCTGATCCTACAGCAGGAGAGGAAGAGACCCAAAATCCAGTGTGCTGGGAGAGCAGCTGAGTAGTTCGGGAAAGCTGTCCAGATTTTCCCGGAAACTTACAAACACAGCTGACATGCTGTTGTGGTGATAGATAAAAGGTGCTGGGAGGACACATCCATATGTGTTGTAACCAGATCTGACGAACACAACACAACTTGGAAAAACACAGTTGTACTTTTAGTATTGACAGGGCTTTGCCTACAAGAGATGGCCTCAAGCACTAACATTCAGATTTAGATCCAAACTCACAGAAATTTTGTGGCTGAGCTTGATTCAAGCCCATCTATAATGTAAACATATATAAAATGTATATAAAGCACTGACTAACCAGTATATCTTCTTACAGGAATCTTAAAAGACTGATTGGTTACAAGAATAATACATTGTGTGGAGGGAGGGGGCAGTTTGGAGAAGATTTATAACACATTTTTGTTTGTAGGTCTCTCTCTGAAAGCATAGCTATAATTTAGACAGCCTTGCAGACTTTTCCTGTGGGGGCTTGTGTGCTTATGTTTCATCTAGCGAGAAAGTAAAAGCTGCCTAATGAGAGAGGAGGCTTGGGAATGCAGGAAGGAGCCTATAACCCTTTGCAGTGTATGAAATGAGAGTGAGATGCAAATTACATTACATGGTTACATCGCTATGCGGTTCCATAAGTTTCTAGTCTCTCTCTTTCAGGAAACTGGTGGAATTCACTGCTCTAAAATGCTAACATACACATGGTCTGGGGCTCAAAAGTTGCTTGAATATAAAACGTCTCTCCTCAGACAGTCCAGATTGCTGCTTTCTACTCACAGTTGCTTATTATCAGTACTGCTTGAAATTACTGAAAACAGAGGGAGCGGATTTCTCTGGCAGAGCCCCATGAAAAAGAGGCAGCTCACAACACATACGCCCATCAGCATGGGAAAATTGAAGACAAAAATACTGGGCCCCAATCTTCCTAAATTCTTCTTGAGAGATACTGAGCACCTTCGATACCAAGCACCTTCTACTCTCCCTGAAATCAGAGAATAGCTAGCAGGATCAGGTCCTTTGTCTGGAGCAGTCAATGGAATGCAAAGGAAATAATCATTTGTCCAGTAAGTAAGTGGGGTTGTGGTATTGGTCTGGCTCAGAGGGAAGTGACTTATAGAGAGCATTCGTAAACTGGAGGAGTTTATATGAATGCTGCAAGTGCCAGGCATGCTCTCTTTCACATAAAAGGAGAGCCCCACAGAATTTTGTAAAACCTCTTTAGGAATTGCTTATAGAGTTTGATCCTCCTACTGATTTGCCGTCTGTAGCTATGCAACTTATAATATTGTTTTCTATCTTTTGTACCATTAAACTTCTAGTGGTGACGTTTACTGTTCGCTTGACAGCAGCCACCACCATTTTGTACTCCATTCACTGCAGACTGCTACAGACAAGATGCACACTGTAGACTCTTTCCTAGAGACTTCATTTTTGCTCTTTCATGGTTGTTAATCTAAACTAAAAGTCATTCTGACTAAAATTATAGGTTTTGTATGTAAAGTAGAGTTTTGGGTTTTTTTAGGTGGGCACAAAATATAGCATAGGCCCACAATAACTGAAATTGCAATTTGGACACTGCAAAGCAATGAAGTTGTTCTGGATGTCCCTATTACACTATAAATTGAATTTCAGCACATCCAAGTCCATTAGGGATACAATCCTGCACCACTGAATTCAACAAGAGTTTGGTTACGGAAAGGACCCTGGAAACAGTTGTATAAGACACATTTTCTGTATTTTGCATATTAGCAGAAAAACAAGGTCTTTACATTCATCTCCCACTTCAGCTTATTCCTCTACGAAAAGGTTAAAGCTATATATAGGGACATAACCTTTTAATTCAAATGAAATACCATGGAATAGGAGAGCTTCTTGTGGGGGAAGGGATAGAGAGGAAAATGGAAAATATTTTATTCAAGAAATAAGTAATGTCTCTTCTAAACAGGGACAGCAGACCATGTGTTTCACAGCAACCAACTGTGATGTCAAAAAAACACCAGAGGATTATACGTTTTGGGTGAGGAAGTGAGCAGCAGGACAGAGCAGATGAGCATTTAAAAATAAAGGTTATGTTATTTTCAGATGTAACAAAGAATGCGAGGAGAGAATAATAGGCAATAAAAATATATCTGTCAGCAGAATGGTTTCAATGAGGAATATGTGTCCCTGACAAGAGGCTCAGGAAGTGCAACAGGCATTCTACAGGTTTAAAGCTTCCACCCCCAATGCTCCAAGTTGCACTGGTTTCCTGTATAAAAGGAATTGAGAAGGAAAATATGTTTGATTGACTTCCCTAGTGATCACAAAATGTATCTGACACTTTGTGGAACACTGCCTAAAACAACAAAACTGAGTATTGTTACAAAGAACTCAGAGAGTCCAACCCATCACTTCCCTTCATACATATTGCTGCACTAGCCTTTGATCACCAGTTCTAACTACCAGCAGTAAAGCAAACAGAAATCTGCATACAGTGTCAGCAGTAAATCCTGCAGTGAAAGGAAGGAGACCATGAGTGTCCCATCTTCCCCCCACCCCCTTCTGCTATCCACTCCCTTTTGACATCTGAATTATCTCCTGGTAGCCTTCTCTGATTCATAGGCAGATTCAGAATGAATGAAAAAGCACCACTTAAGTGACTCTCTAAAGCCACCCACACCTCACCCAGCAGAAAATCTCCACACTGCTGTTCAAAAGAAGGATCCCCTTCCTGAACGTGACCAATCCTGGTCTTAAGAGTTACTTGGGATTAATTTGATTTTCCATTAACAACTTTGTTTTTAGCCCCCCTGATCCATGAGCCAGCATTTGGTAGAAACAAAGGGTTTTCTCTTTTATTCTGTGCTCACACCCTGCACTGATTTTCACCTTGAGACCCCAAAAGCACCTAGAATTTGCCATTATGTCTTTATGTCCCTCTGTGCTATTATTTAGCTATGCTATCACAGTACATTGCTCAGCTCCACAGAGAGTCTGGGGGTAACTGTATTATTAATTTATTATTATTATTATTATTATTATTATTAAGGCTATGAGTTCGGTGCAAAAGTCACAGTGTTCTTGGTAATTGTGAACTTGAATAAAGTCTAAAAAGAAAAGGAGGACTTGTGGCACCTTAGAGACTAACAAATTTATTTGAGCATAAGCTTTCGTGAGCTACAGCTCACTTCATCAGATAAAGTCTGTTACCCCTGCAGTGGCGGCTCCTTTCCCCTCAGGGCATTATGACCTGGCCCATGTGGTCACAACACCCCTCAGGTTTGGCGCATCTGCCCCTCAGTCTTCATCTAGTGGGGGTGTGGGGACACGCCACAACTGAGTGGCATTATAACCCCGTGCACTAGGTCACAAAGCCAATCAGATTTGGCCCTTCACCCTTCTGTCTCCATCTACAGAGGGGCAGAGGCATCAAATCTAAGTGGCACTGGGACGATGTGGGTTAGACAGCAACTCCCAGAGCAAAGAGCCAGCTCCAGTCCCACGGGACAGGAGCCAGCACTGCGGGGTGAGTGCAGGGCAGGCTCACACTCCAGCCCACCTGCCCAAGTCTCCCCTTTCCCCAAGCGGGGTTGGGCTCACTCTCCAGCTCCCCTCTCCTATGAGTAGGGTGACCAGACAGCAAGTGTGAAAAATCGGGACAGAGGGTGGGGGGGTAATAGGAGCCTATATAAAAAAAAGCCCCAAATATTGGGACGTCTGGTCACCCTTCCTATGAGCCCCCGTGCTCCCTCTTCCTTGACACATCATGTTTCCCCACACATCTACCATGAAATGTACTACCATTTTCCATGAAAAAAAGCGTAGCTTTAACACTAAATATTATTCACTTCAGGCTCTAACTGGGCTTTAGAATAACAGAATCCCTGAGTTCCTTAAAACAGAGTTTTCTTCATGTCCCAAAGAACTTACAGTCTATGTCTAAGGCACACGCACAGGGCCAGCAGGAAAAACACAGCCTAGACATGCTCACTGGCCGGCTTTGCAGAAGTGCTTTAAAAGCAGTGAGGTAAGTGGGAGGCTGGGCCAGTGGTTAGGCTGCTCACATAAGTTACAGAAGACCCAGGTTCTAGTCCCTGCTCTGCCACAGACTTTCTGTGTCACCTCAAGGAAATCACTCCATGGTTCTGTACCTCAGTCCCTCCCCCTAAAATAGGAGACTAGCATTTCCTGAGGACTAGGGGGTGTTGTGAGGATAAACACATTAAAGGTTGTGAGATCATATAAGTACCTAAGAAAGACTGTTAAAGATCATCTTGGAGGCATGAAAGAAGGAATTGAAGCTCTGGCTACATAGCAGCTTCTTAATGTGCCTCTAGCCTGTAAGGGGCACGACTGGGTGAAGTCACAGTTTTTACCCACAAAGCACAGTTAATGATGAAACCAATTAATGATCAGTTAGTGCCAGATTCCACTATCCTTACACATGGAATAAGATACCGCTAATAACGGGGGGATTTAGCCATGCACTACCCTGCTGTCTGCCTTGTCTGGCACATGGTTCCATTCCTGTATCAGCTTAAATCACACTGTTATTTTACTGTGCCTACCAAACTGGTAAAGCCAGTCCTCCCTCCTCCTATAGCTCTGTATGGGTACATCTACACTACCCACTGGATCGTGAATAGCGTAGCTGAAGTCAATCCTGAGAAGGAGAAAAAAAAGAAAGCAGTAAGAAGAGAATGGGTGGGAGGAAATGAGAACAGAGTTGTGTGCAGAGTTGTGGTAGCCATGTTGGTCCGAGGATATGAGAGAGAAAAGGTGGGTGAGGTAATATCTTTTACTGGACCAACTTCTGTTGGTGAGAGAGACAAGCTTTCAAGTCAGACAGAGCTATTCTTCAGCTCTGTGTAGCCCAAAACTTTGTTTCTCTCACCAACAGAATTTGGTCCAATTAAAGATATTAGCTCACCCACCCTGTCTTTCTAACAGAGTTGTAGGCAGGAATGGGGTATGTCAGTTGGTACCATATATCAAGTACTTTAAATATTTTACAGTCATAAATATGGTGGGGCTATCCTAGGTTTGTGAGACAGAAATAGAGGTGAATTTGCATCTAATATGGGGAAGATCTCTTCAAACTAGTAACTGCTGGAAGATTTGGTTGTTACAGTAGCAGTTGATGCCAGTTTGCAAGTTATTCACACCAATAAAATCTTTTGTGTGGTCTTCCTACATCACCAATTTTCTAATTTACATGTAAGAGAATGGTACTGCTTAGTAATTTAAGATGGAAGCATCCACACCCCAGACTGTTATCCCTGCATGTCCTCAGAAAATGCTTTAAACTGGAAAATGCTGTAAGTGAACAGCCATTCGCAATTATCTTTCTCAATTGGCTGACATCCACAGTACTTAAAGTTTTACATATGAATCCCAATGGGCTGAGAGGACGCGAGATCTGTAACAGTTTTTAAGGCTCATTCTACAGGACAAAATTCTTGCAGGGGTAGGTGCGGGGGAGACTGTCTTCAGAGCAGATTCAATCAAAACAGCTTGTGATCTAACAGTACACAGACACGCAACAGTTTTTCAAGTGCATGCAAAATCTCCCTAGGGTGCCATCATTTTAAAAACCACATCTTGAGGATAATCCATCAGACTAGTGCCAGCTCAGTCCTTGAGCCTACAGGAATTGGGACCACTGTGGTGTGAGCTCTCTCATGTCCTCAACCACCAGTTACCGGACTAGATGCATGAGTAAATGGAGAATGAGTACATTTAGTTTAGAAATTAGGAGGAAGGTTTCTAACCACCAGAGGAGTGAGGTTCTGGAACAGCCTCCCAGTAGGAGTAGTACAGGAAAGAATCCCAACTGGTTTTAAGATGGAAATTGGTAAATCTATTAACAGGATTATATGACAGAATTGCCAAGGGACTGGAATCAATGACCCAGGAGATCCCTTCCAGACCTTATGTTCTTATGCAGGCATCACCTGGTGAAGTTCTAGAGCCTGAATTATGCAGGAAATCAGACTAAATGATTATAGACTTTAAGAGACCATTGTGATCATCTTGCCTGACCTCCTGCATATGACAGCCCACAGAACTTCACCCACCTGCTCCTGGCAGACACCAGTAACCTCTGGCTGAGTTTCTGATGTCTGCAAATCTTGATGTAAAGATTTCAAGCTACAGTGAATCCACAGTTTAGATCAGTGAGGCACCCATGCTGCATGCTACAGAAGCTTCACCCCCATTCGCTAAAATTTGTGAAAGTCCTTTGAAGACATAAAGGACTTTTAATTTGTATATAGATATTATTCATATAAAACAAAGTTGTCACCACTTAAAATGTCAACATCTACCAGCAATTACCACCTCACAACATTGGCACTGACTCTGTGGGAAAAATCACAGGGAAAAATTAGTGGGTGCTCTGCACCCACCAGCAGCCAAGCTCTCTGCCCCATCCCCCCCTCCTCTGCCTCCTCCCAGTGCAACGCATCTCCGCTCCTCCCTCCCTCCCAGCGCTTGCCACCGTCAAACAGCTGTAGCAAGCTCTGGGAGGGAGTGGGGAGAAGCGGGAATGTGGCGCACTCAGAGAAGGAGATAGGGAAGAGGCGGGGCCGGGGTGGGGATTTGAGGAAGGAGTCGAATAGGGGCAGGGAGGGGGCAGAGTTGGGGTGTGGACTTTGGGGAAGAAGTTGGAATGGGGGTGGGAGGGGGCAGGGCAAGGGTGGACTCAGGGCAGGGCAGGGGGCAGAGGGGGCTTGAGCACCCACTGGCACCAGAAGAAAGTCGGCGCCTATGCCTCACAATCTGAGAGACAGAGAGAGAGAGAAAGAGAGAGAGAGAGAGACCATAGAACATAGGTGTTTCGTTTTTGTAAATATGGGGCAACACTGTGGTGCTTCACAACACCATGATGTGGCCACTGTTTGTAAATGCTGTTTTACGTGGTGATCACTGGAGTTATAAACAGTTGTTACATTAGAGAGGCCCTGCCATCATGTGCACTCTTGCAAGCCCATTGGCTTCACTAGCATGGCTAGGTTGACCAAGAGCAGAGTTTGGCTCATTTGCAGCTATTTAGATCTCTATTGCCCTTAGCCCTGGTCTATACTACAGGGTTGGTCAAATTTAGCCACGTTAGGTCGATTTAAAAATGAATGCATCTACACAACCAATCCCATTCTGTTGACCTAAAGGGCTCTTAAAATCGACTTCTGTACTCCTCCCCGGCGAGGGGAGTAGGCTAAAATTGACCTTGCTAGGCCGAATTTGGGGTAGTGCGGACGCAATTCAACAATATTGGCCTCTGGGAGCTATCCCAGAGTGCTCCAGTGTGACCGCTCTGGATGGCACTTTGAACTCCAATGCACTAGCCAAGTACATAGTAAAAGCCCCGGGAAATTTTGAATTTCATTTCCTGTTTGGTCAGCATGGCGAGCTCAGCAGCACAGGTGAACATGCAGTCCCCCCAGAATCGCAAACGAGCTCCAGCATGGACCAAAAGGGGGACACTGGATCTGATTGCTGTATGGGGAGAAGAATCTGTGCAGGCTGAACTCCGCTCAAAAAGAAGAAATGCTAATATATATATGCCAAAATCGCACAGGGCATGGTGCAGAGAGGCTACAATAGGGACACACAGAAATGCCACGTGAAAGTCAAGGAGCTCAGGCAAGCCTACCAAAAGACAAAGGAGGCAAACAGTCGCTCAGGGTCAGAGCCCCATACATGCTGCTTCTGTGATCAGCTGCATGGCATTCTAGGGAGGGACCCGACCACTACCCCACCACTGTCCGTGGACACGTGCAAGGGAGGAGTCTCATGCAACAGGGAGGAGGATTTTGTGGATGAGGAAGAGGAGGAGGAGGAGAATGTGCAGCAGCCAAGCAGTGAATCCATTCTCCCTGGCCAGTCAGGACCTTTTCATCACCCTGGAGCCAATACCCTCCCAAGGCAGGATCCCTGACCCTGAAGCCGGATAAGGCAGGTCTAGTGAGTGCACATTTGTAACTACAGTACAGGGTTTAAAGGCAACAGTGTTTAATGTTTGATTTGCCCTGAAGAATTGGGATGCATTTGCAGCCAGTACAGCTACTGGAAAAGTCTGTTAACGTGTCTGGGGATGGAATGGGAATTCTCCAGTGACATCTCCATGAAGCTCTCCTGGAGGTACTCTGAAAGCCTTTGCAGAAGGTTTCTGGGGAAGGCTGCCTTATTTCATCCTCCATGGTAGGACACTTTACCACGCCAAGCCAGTAGCAAGTAGTCTGGAATCACTGTAGCACAAAGCATGGGAGCAAATGATCCTGGGTTTTGGTCGCATTCAAGTAACATTCAGTCTTTATCTTTCTGTGTTAGCCTCAGGAGAATGATATCATTCATGGTCACCTGGTTGAAATAGGGGGAATTTTTGTAAGGGAACAGTAAAAGGACCCCGTTCGTGCTGGATTGTTTGCACTTGGCTAAAAGGGATCATCCTGGAGAATAGACACATGGCAGGGGGAGAAGTGAAGGGATCATCCCGGAAAATAGCCATGCGGTGGGGTGGGGGGAGGTGTGTGCTGCACATCCACCCGAAAACCGCAGCCCCTCCTTTTAAATGTGAAACCCAACCAGCATTGCTTGCTATGGGAAAGGATGGTGCTGCAGTTTGAAACCATTCCCACATGTTATGAAGGCGAAAGAAGCCAACCCCGCATACCAGAAGGCTTACCATGGCTTCCTGGAAATCGAATCCTGTTGCCCAGCCGTCTGTGATGTGTTACCATACCAGTAGGCACTCAATGTAAAAGGTAAAATGTGACCTTGTACCTAAAGCACATCTGCTGTCTGCTGTGAATTGCTTGATTCACTGTGAAAGAGTCTACCTTTTGTTCGCAGAAATGTATTATCTTAAATTTTACTCTCCCTTTTTATCTCCCCCCAGGTGCAAATGTTTCTGTGCTCCCCCATCATCTCCATCCCTGAGGCTATCGCAGATTAGAAGGCGAAAAAAACCTCACTCATGATGACATGTTTTCCGAGCTCATGCAGTCCTCCCGCACCGATAGGGCACAGCTTAATGCATGCAGGCATTCAGTGGCAGAGGCCAGGAATGCATTAAGTGAGCGTGAAGAGCAGAGCAGGAGGTGATGCTCAGGAGAATGGGGGAACAAACAGACATGATAAAGCGTCTGTTGGAGCTGCAGAAAAGCCAACAGGAGCACAGACCCCCCGCTACATCCATTGTATAACCGCCTGCCCTCCTCCCCAAGTTCCATAACCTCCTCACCCAGATGCCCAAGAACGTGGGGTGGGGAGACTCCGGGCACCCAGCTACTCCATTCCAGAGGATGGCACAAGCAACAGAAGGCTATCGTTCAAACAGTTTTGATTTGTAGTGTGGCTACGATAAGCAATGTGCCCTTGTCCTTCCCTCCTCCCACACCCCACCCCACCGGGCTTCCTTGTCAGTTCTCACTTTTTTTTTTTTTAAATTAATAAAGAAAAATGCATGGTTTCAAAACAATAGTTACCTTATTTCCTTTTCCAGCTGTGATCAAAGGGGGAGAGTGGTTGGCTTACAGTGAATTAAAATCAGCAAAGGGGGCGGGTTTGCAAAAAGGAGAAACACACACAACTGTCACGCCATAGCCTGGCCAGTCATGAAACTGGTTTTCAAAGCCTCTCTGATGTGCAGCGTGCCTAGCTGTGCTCTTCTAATCGCCCTGGTGTCTGGCTCCTCAAAATCGGCTGCCAGGTGATTTGCCTCAACCTCCCACCCCGCCATAAACATCTCCCCCTTACTCTCACAGATATTATGGAGCACACAGCAAGCAGCAATAACAATGGGAATGTTGGTTGCGCTGAGGTCTGACCTAGTCAGCAAACAGCACCAGCAAGCTTTTAAACGTCCAAAGGCACATTCTATCACCATTCTGCACTTGCTCAGCCTGTAGTTGAACTGCTCCTTACTACTGTCCAGGCTGCCTGTGTTGCCTCATGAGCAATGGGAGCAAGGGGTAGGCTGGGTCTCCAAGGGTAACTATTGGCACTTCAACATCCCCAAAGGTAATTTTCTGATCTGGGAAGTAAGTCCCTTCTTGCAACTGCTCGAACAGCCCTGAGTTCCTAAAGATGCGAGCGTCATGCACCTTTCCCGGCCATCCCACGCTGATGTCGGTGAAATGTCCCTTGTGATCCACCAGTGCCTGCAGTACCCCTTGAGAAGTACCCCTTGCAGTTTATATACTGGTTGGCAAGGTGGTCCGGTGCCAAGATAGGGATATGCGTTCCATCTATTGCCCCACCACAGTTAGGGAACCCCATTGCAGCAAAGCCATCCAGTATGACCTGCACATTTCCCAGAATCACTACCCTTGATAGCAGAACATCAGTGATTGCACTGGCTACTTGGATCACAGCAGTCCCCAAAGTAGACTTGCCCACTCCAAATTGATTCCCGACTGACCGGTAGCAGTCAGGTGTTCCAAGCTTCCACAGGGCTATCGCCACTCACTTCTCAACTGTCAGGGCAGCTCTCATCTTGGTATTCCTGTGCTTCAGGGCAGGGGAAAGCAACTCACAAAGTTCAAGGAAAGCGGCCTTACGCATGCGAAAGTTTCGCAGCCACTGTGAATCATCCCATACCTGCAACACTATGCAGTCCCACCACTCTGTGCTAGTTTGCCGGACCCAGAATTGGCATTCCACTGTGTCAACTAGCCCCACTTCCTCCATGATGTCCCAACTGCCACAGCCTGTGCTTTCAGGAACATCTGTGTCCATGTCCTCATCACAATCGTCCTCGTGCTGGCGTCTCTTAGCCCGGTTCTGCACATACTCCATACTTGCACAGGATAATGTGCAAGGTGTTTACCAATTCTCACAACAGCAGTGGTGAGCTGAGCAGGCTCCATGCTTGCCGTGGTATGGCGTCTGCACTGGTAACCCAGGAAAAAAGGTGCAAAACGATTGTCTGCCATTGCTTTCACGGAGGGAGGGAGGGCCGGGTGACTGACGACATGTACCCAAAACCACCCTCGACAATGTTTTTGCCCCATTGGGCATTGGGAGCTTAATCCAGAATTCCAATGGGCAGCAGAGACTGCAGGAACTGTGGGATAGCTACCCACAGTGCACCACTCTGTAAGCCGATGCTAGCCACGGTATTGAGAACACACTCCACCTACTTAATGCGCTTAGTGGGGACATACACAATTGACTGTATAAAAGCGATTTCTAAAAATCCACTTCTATAAAATTGACCTAATTTCATAGTGTAGACATACTCTTACTATGTAACTTGAGCAGCCTCTTGCCTTTCTGAGTATTAGAGTTAATATGAAGCGAGGAAAGAAAATGAAAGTTTTAAACAATAAAAAGAACATTTTCTAGAATGCAAAAACTGCTAACTTTTTTTATTATTATTATTAACTGTGCCTGCACTGGTGACACATTGCATTTATTTTTGATTTCATTCACAGTGTAAATCTAGAAACTGTTTCAGAAGAGTGTTTGCTGATCTGTAGTTTATCACAGTGCAAAAAGTCCTCTCAACTGTGGCCATTTCTAAAAGGTTTCGGAGTTTGTTTTTTTAAAATATTTGGGTTCTCATTGCACTGAGAAAAGTAGCATCAGGAGAACTGAAGCACCTAAAACAGTGTAAACCCTGACCAGCTAGCGCTCTAGGAGATGAATGTGCTTTTCAAGAAGAGGGCAAAAGCTAAACCTCTTTGAAGCTTATGGCATGTCCATATTTGCTTTAAAATGGCTCAACAATAAGTCAACTCAAAAGGCCTCACTCTGCATTAATATATAGTGGGCTACTCCCTGCACATAGCCCAGAGTGGCCTGCAATACATACTGCAAATGTGGCTTGATTTTCAGTAGTGCTGAGCATCCTCAGCTCACACTGAGCTAAGTAATGGGAACAGCAGATGTTCAGCACTTCTGAAAGTGAGGCCAGTAGTTTGCAAGCAAGCTGTTCAGCATAGCCGTGGCCTTTCTCTGCAAGCTGCTCTAGGTTACAAAGGGCTTGCTCAGCCCTGACTTGAAAGTATTTATTACTCCTGATTTACACTGCTTTAACTGAGACCAAACTCAGGTCCAATGTTTGTACGAGGTCAATCTATATTTGTTTGTCTGACATGTCTAATTAGATTGTAGGCAAGGCCCATTTTTCCGCTCTACATGTACAGTGCCCAGTACAAGGAGCCCCGATCCTGACTAGGGCCTCTAGGCCTTACTGCACCAAGGTTTTCCCTTTGCATAGACATGAACCATGATATTTCTCTCTCAGATGTGCAAAAAGTCCATTTGGCTTTGAAATTACACCTCTGCAGGGGAACTGGAGATGACTGTCAACCGCGAACAACAATGACAAGCTGCAAGGGTGGGTACATCCGTGGTAACAACAGTGTTTGGAGTTGTTTAAAAAATAATGTAGTGCATGTACAAGGCTGTGGAGTTAGAAATTCTTCCTCTAAAATGAGTTGGCCTAAGGAACAGTGCAAGAGATTAGAAAACCTGACCAAAATATATCCAGATCAATACAATGCTAAAGAAGAATGAGCTAACACATCATGTCAAGGCAAGGCAAAAGACTTGGCACATTGCTTCAGGTAATTTGATGCTGCAGGTGATTTGACAGCTAAGCATTAACTCCAATCCATTTCAGGAACCACACTTCTAACCAAGCTTTCTATTTAAACCACTTTACATCAGTTTTATTTAAGTAGGAGTCTTATACAAAGCTGATTGGAGACAATGGACAAACTCTGAACGATCTCAGGGAGCTTTGGATCAAGTGCTAGGTGAGCTTGTTCTGTGTCCTGGGACACAAAGTATGGTGTGTGATCTGCAGTCTCCCCTAAACAATGTTAAATTTGACTTTTCTGCGTGGAAAATTAAAGATGGACCTAAACCAAAACCTTAGATCCAAATACTTGGGAAGTTCAGCCCTCAGTCCAGATCCAAACTTTGTAGCCAGACCCCAACTTCTACACTAGACAATTCCAAAACCACAGATCAAAATACCTTCTGGACTTTAGGGGTATACAGAATTCATGTCCCCCCCAGATTTCTTTGCTTTCCTGCAGAAAAATGACTTCTGATGGGGAAGCAAAGGGAAGCCACAAGAGCGGTCATGCGCTCCTCCCCAGCAGCTCAATCAAGTCGGTTCAGGTGCCCAAAGCAGCTGGTAGAAACATAAATCACTGCAGGGAGGGGCTGGGCAGTCATGTGCGTGAAAGAGTGAGAGAGATACTCTGTCCCTCTTGCTCGCTATTACCGCACATTTGGCATGGAGGGGCACGGCTTTGGGATGTTTCTGAGGAGGTAGGTGTGGGCCAGGCTCTGTTCCCTCAGGCAAAGCAGAAAGTAGCAGCCTGCCTACTTAGTGAATTGTTCCCATTGTCTTTGTGAATTCCCCAGGAGTATAAAACAGGTGTAAAAAGAAAAGGAGTACTTGTGGTACCTTAGAGACTAACCAATTTATTTGAGCATGAGCTTTCGTGAGCTACAGCTCACTTCATGGGATGCATACCGTGGAAACTGCAGCAGATATTATATACACACAGAGATGATCTCTGTGTGTATATAATATCTGCTGCAGTTTCCACGGTATGCATCCCATGAAGTGAGCTGTAGCTCACGAAAGCTCATGCTCAAATAAATTGGTTAGTCTCTAAGGTGCCACAAGTACTCCTTTTCTTTTTGCGAATACAGACTAACACGGCTGTTACTCTGAAAGGTGTAAAAAGGTTACTTTACATTGCCAGGGGAAGGTAAATGACAGTATGGCCTTATAAATGCTTATGGTGCATTAGTGATTAGAACTGGTCCAAATTTTTGGACTGAAAAAACTTTCTATCAAAATGTGCTCCATGAACTGTTTGTTACCTTTCTGGAGATTATTAATAGCCCTCACTTGCTCTTCAGTTGCCTACGATGTAACACTGAGCAGATGGCTGCATATATTTGTTGAACAACAACTAGAAATAAGCTATTTTATTACTATTAGACAAAGGGGGTTTGGGGATTTCCTCCAATGCTCCCCACTCCCATTCTCCATCCATTGTATTGTAGTTTAAATAAATTATCAAAATTGAAACAAGTATGATTATATTGCTTTATTTTGAGAAATAAAATATGCAGAATTTTAAAATATTGTGCACAGATTTTTTATTTGTTTGGTGGAATATTTAATATTTGGTGCAGAATCCCCCCAGGAGGACATGATATTGCTCTGAGCCTGCTCAGAGCAGGGTTACACACACAGTGATAAAAAATGCCTCAGGTGAAATCCTGGCCCCATTGAAGTCAATATAGCCAGCATTTTTCCCTGAGCCCTGTCACATTCAGCAGCACTGGTGTTCCAACAGTAGTGGGAGTTTCTCAGAAAAAGCTAAATATACACACACAGCACAGTGGTTCATCTACATCGTCATAAAAATGACCCATTGACAGCAGTAGTTACTAACAATGGCTTGCAGGACCCCCACCTCCACAATGTTGTTGAAAATGGTTAGATTGGAAGTGTAATTGGAGACATATTTCAACACTGTTACAGAAAGCACGCCAGAGACTTAGGAGAATGTGGGGATTTTACCCATAGGCTTTAATAAAAGTTGCATGCAAAGCTAAAACCCACACACAGTTTTGAAAATTTACGGTTAGGGCCCCATGAGATAGAACACTCTGTCGTTCTCTCACAGGAAGCTCAGAAATTCTCACCCTGAAGCAGCGTTCCCTTTAACTTTTTACGTCCATGTGCAGAATGAATTTTGTTATGTGCACCAATATGGAGGTAACATGTCACACATCACCTCCATATTGGTGTACCTAACAAAAATTCATGTGGTGGGGGTGGGACCGAGGGATTCAGAGTGTGGGAGGGAGCTAGGGCTGGAGCAGAAGGCTGAGGTGCGGTGCGGGTGAGGGCTCTGGCTGGGGGTGCAGGCTCTCAGATGGGGCCTGAGAGGAGGGGTTTGGGGTGCAGGAGGGGGCTAAGGGCTGAGGCAGAGGGTTGGGGTGTGGAGGGATGAGGGCTCTGGCTGGGGGTGTGAACTTTGGGGTGAAGCCAGGGAGGAAGGGTTCGGAGTGTGGGAGGGGGCTCAGGGCTGAGGCAGAGGGTTGGATGCGGAGGGGTGCAGGCTCTGGGGTGGAGCTGGAGATGAGGGGTTTGGGGTGCAAGCTGTCCCGGGGCTGCGGTGGGAAGAGAGGACTCCCCCCAGCCCTCTCTCACCGCAGCAGCTCAAGGCCGGGGGAGAGGCACCTCTCCTCAGCTGTGGCAGCACCGGAGGGCCTGCTCAAGAGATGGGCTCCTCTCCCCCGGCTGCGGCAAGTCCGGGGCAGGTCTGTGCTGGGGCCAGCGGGAGGCGGGGTGCCTCCCCCTGCCGTGGCAGGTCCATGCTGGGGTAAGGGCATCTCTCCCTGCCACAGCCCTAAGCCTGTGCAGTTTAGAGGGACCTTAGCCCCATAGGGATTTGCAAGACTCTTGTCCTAAACCCTCGAAAGCTTGCCTCTCTCACCAACAGAAGTTGGTCCAGTAAAACATATTTCCTCACCCACCATGGATGGGAAGTGAGAATGGGAAAGTTTTTAAAGTATGCAAACAAATCTAAGAAAACTCTTAAGCGATACATAAATCCTCAACCCAGCATCCTCCTTATAAACCAATAAAACCCACCCCAATAAAGCTGTGAAAAACTTCAGGGGGGACTATTGACGCCCCTGAAATGATGATTCAGCATTGAAAATGTCTTCTGACGATTCCCTGGTCACTACCCCAACAACAAAGAAGAGAAAAAGAAAAGGAGATCTATATTTATGACTATATTATGCATTGGTCTCAAACTACAATGCATTTTATAGCAGGAATGATCGTTGTCGAGATAGGCCTGGACCAAATTCCCACAACCCCAAAGTCTGGATCAAGCTTCAAACTAACAGGCTTAACCAACTCCTGGATTCCACACATTCACCTACTTTAGGAAAGTTTAGATCTGCACCTTGCAGGATGAGCCCATCCATTTCCAGCGATGTCAATCACTATTCTCTTATAAGACACCTTGCAAGGATGTAAGTGCGCTTCATATCAACCTCACCCTATAATATTTGCAATAAAGAATGACCACAGAATGCACACCAGACAGCTCCGTCTAGCTGCTAAATGTGAATCATACTGCATCTAGTAAACCTGCCAATTATATAAACAACTTCATTCCAGGTGATTAGTGTAGATAGGGAAAAGGGACATCAGTATTGCTGTCCCCACATAAACGTAAGTTTTTTGCCTGGGAAATAAAAATCCGGATGATGCATTATGAACTCACAGAGCTTTCTGAGCATGCAAAAGCATGAGTCTTGTACCCCTCATCTCAATTACCGGCTACTAATGCATTTTCAGATTTCAAAGGCTATTTTTATTAAAAAGAAAAAAATCTGAAGTAAAGTGTTTTATTTATGCAAAGTGTTTCTCCCACAAACAAAGATTATTGGATTTGTCTCTAGGGAAAGAACAGATCATACTGCAAATGTTAAAATCATGCCTCTGAAAATCATGGTGGTACGGGTGGCTACAAGAGTGTAGTGCTGCAACATGGTTAAAGCACATTTCCATTTTTTTAGTCTAGACGGGACTTAAACATGTGCCCAAACCACGCCAACGCCTTAGACAATCTAAAACGTTAGCAAGATCTGAAGACATGTAAAGTGCTGACAAAAAAAGACCATGTCGGGGCTAAGTGTATTATTGTATGTGGGTCCACTCAGATGTTAGTATTTGTAGTGAAGCCCCTGTCTACACTACAGCATTTAGCTATGGTTGTCACCAGGTCCCCCAACACTCTCAAAAAGAGGACCCAGGATAGGGTCTTTCAATATGAGAGAGATCAAAAATATATGTATATCATTCTTCCCTTCTTCTCCCACACAGGAATTAGGTGCCTAAATTCAATGGTAGCTGGGTGCTTAATTCCTTAGGCTACATTGAAAATCCCATCTTAAGCTCCTCAGGGCTACCTCTGTGTTAGCACAATGCCTAACATACTGGAGGTTTGATCCTGAGCATGCACATACTAAATAAAATATTAATAAAACATTACTGAAACCCTGACTCCCTATGAACCCATATTCTTTCACAATATTCCCATAATTGTTAAAGCTGTTTGTTACTCTTCCCGTAACGATAGCTAATGAGGAAAGTGTTCCTTGTCCATGTTTGCTTATCTGAAAACCTACTGATGCACTACAACAGCTGACTGAAAGGCCGTTTGAATGAACTAGTTTTGATTTTTATTCATCAAGAGTTGACCTATGCCATTGACAATCTGATAGATGCAGTTGACTGTTTTTCAAAACAACCAGGATTTCAAAAGATCATTGCATAAAGCATTAGATAAAAACACACTAATCTTGCATAATAATCATGTGCACAATGATACTTATTTGCATTGTGGTCTCACCCATAAAATCCTAGATTCATTGCATTTAAGATTTCAGTCAGATTTTTGGTTTCTCTCTTTATTTCATTTTGCATCCTAAAAGCACTGTTCAGATGTGCTAGCCAAAGCAAATAGGTTTGATGCTGTACTTTAATACACTATCTACAGCACCATACAGGCATCTCTTTAAACTTTTAACAACAACTCAAATTTTCAATACCATCAGGACTGGATAAAGTTACCATTTACAACAGAAACTCTTCCAAAAGCCACTCTCTCCACCCTTCAACTCTGAATCAAATTGAAGCACCACTATTGTGCCAGGAAAATCCCTGCTGAAAAACCAGCTCTGAAATTGTAAAGGAGGAAAGCAGACAGGTCTCTTTAGATTCTACAGTTTCTTTCTAATAACAGTTACTACAGCCTTTGATATTCTATCTACTTTATTATTTTCCCCTAATTTTGTGGAATAACAGCTGTGATAATAAAATGTCATCAGAGCCCATCTTTTACTTTGCTTGTCACTGGGCTCAGTAAATCTGCAAAACAGAGAAAACACTTGTTTGGAGCCTTCAGCTTGCTTTGGGTCTGAGGCTAAAGATGAATCACCATCTGACCCAGGAGTCAAAGGTTATCCCCTAAAGGGAGTCAGTGAGTTGTTCAGTCCATTCATGGCTAATCCCCGATGAGTGGCTCTCACTAAAAGATTTCTTTATTCTAACGGCTTTTTAAAAAACAGAATTAACAAGCCTAATAGAAATCCATGACTGAGGCAAATCCTTAAGGATCAAGTGGGGAGTGTGGGGAGAGAGGAGCGCAAACTAATCCACAAGTCCAAAATGTCTTTTGCCAAGCCTTTTAAAAACAAAACTTCACTAGAGTCTTCTTGTTAGCAGCGATTACAGCAAAAAGTATAGGGGAGGGATTGCTTTCCTTTCCAGCGAAGGACCTCTTCCAGAAACATAAACAAGGGTGTCCATTGAGATGGCATAGTAATCCTAATCCATTAAAATCCTTGGCATAGCAGGGGTTGTACTTGGTCTTTAATAATATTGAAAAAAAATGTTTTGTCTAGAAAGAGAGCATGCATTTCTTTAGGCAAAGTATCAGTTGTGTTGCTGGATTTTCTGTTAACTCTGAAATGTTCTTGGTTCAACCCTGCTAGCATAATAATAGGAAAATTGTATAAACCCACTTGGGTTTGTCCGTCAGTAGTGCCAGATACAACAGTGTTGGCAAAACAACAGGAAAGCTTATACCACTTGGTTTCGAAGATCAGTAATGCTTTATAGAAGTAGGTCCAGCCACTTCAAATGACCCTTTCTGGGGTTTTGTTGTTTTTTTTGTTTTTTTTTAAGAGAAAGTAAAACCATCCTTATATTAGTTCTGCCACCACAGTTTTCAAGTCATGCATTTCCCAATAAAATAAGCCATACACAGGTAGAACATTTTAAAGCGGCATCTGTCTCCATGGGGACAGAACAGCAGCACTACGGACATTACTGGTGCATGGTAGGTGCATGACAAGTAAACGTGCCCCTGTGAAGACAACATGTGGTAGCAGAAGCACAACAGAAGGAAGCAAAGGTACAAGAGAGGAACAGGGCCTTCAAATGATTCTATAAGTATCCAGTGACACTTCTGATTTCCTCATTTGAACTTTGGCCATTAATCTATCTCTGCTGAAACCTACTTTGAACAGAAATCTACTTTCAGACAGCTGCCATTTTCATATAAAAAGAACATGCCACAGACTATTTTCTTCTTTCTCCCAAAATGGAGATGGGAAGGTGTGAGGGAAAGGGGGGAAAAAAACAGGGAGTGAGAATTAAACTGCATCAGTCCAAAAGCCAAGCCTAGCTATAGTATACTTGGTTCTGGGAGTGGGGACAGTTTTAAAGTGCAGCTCTATTCTGAAAAATGAATTTGTAACAAAATGACACTGTGGGGGTTCTGTGTTTAGTGTGTCCACTTTTGGATAGTAGTGTAAAAGCATGGTTTATTAACTGTCAGCTCTGCAATCTCAGGCTGGTATCTGCAGCCAATGTATGCCCAATGTAAAGCATTCAAAATCCATAAAACAGCCCCCAAAACATCATAAAGGTGTGTTATAATAATAAACTTTGAGTTATTTTTATTTGCCATCTGGTTTCTGAGCCTCTAAGGGGACACTCACTCCATGTTTTCAAGCTTCTCTCCGCAACCACGAAGGCGAGAAACTTAGTTTAAAAAAAAAAAAAATTTAAAACTGAGGTTCTTGTGCAATCCCTTGGCTCCAGCAGCTGGAGCTTTAAGAAAAGCAACAAAAATCAAAAATGGTGAGTAGGCAACACTGCACTAAAAATCCAACTTGGCTAGAAATACTTTCTGCCTTCCCTTGAAGGCTACAGGATTTCGTAGGTTAAAGGTATTTGGAGACAATGTTTGATTTGGGCCCCGTGGTTAACCGCTATTAATTTTACCTGCTTCTCCACTTTTGCAGTTGGACTCTTTGTATTAAAGCAACCTAACCTGGCAGGCAGAAAGACATGAAAAATAGTACCAAATACTTTAAACTCTTTCTAAAATGAACTTTTCCATAAAATTATGCATAAAGAAGAGCACATGATGATAAAGTTGCGGTCTAAAGCTTTTACTGGCACTTATTTGGATGTCACTGCATGTCACTCATCAATTTACATGTTCAGCCAAACTCATTCCTCTAAAGCCTTCAGAAATTCACACCATTATATATTTTATACATGTTTTCAAGAGACAAGGCTTACGTACCATTCTTTTAAAAAGAAATGTTAATCCTAAAATCATGTGTTTTCTCCAGATTGCTAGGCAAATTAATATTAAGGAATAGATTTCTATACAGCCTAAGTGTCCAGAGGTACTGTCAGCAAGGTCCCCTGGTTTCTATTCCCAGCTCCACAACCAATTAATATTGTCTTGGACAAACCACAACAATGGTTGGAAGTTGAAGCTAGACTAATACAGGCTAGAAATAAGTCACAGTGAGAGTAATTAACAGATAAGTAATTAAGCCTAGGGTGTGATGGATTCATGTTCATTTGCAGTTTAAGACAAAACTAAATGTCTTTCTGAAAGATGTGCATATCTCATATAGAAGTTATAAGCTTGATGCAGAAATTACTGAGGGAGATTCTAGGACTTGTGTCAGGCAGGAAATCAGACTAGAAGATCATAATGGTCTCTTCGAATCTAAGAAACTTTTCAGAGATGTTATCTGCTCTATGACTTATGTTGCTGAGAAGTAATTGGTCATGTAAGTCAGATGATACTGCTTTTGCTCCCTGATAGAATGAGCATAACTCTTCTAGACAGATATAAAAACCTGTAGAAAGCAAATTTAAAATTCATTTTCTGCAAATATTAGTTCCCAGGAATACTCGTACTAGTAAAACTTAATCTCACAAAAGTCTCTAGAAGGCAAACACAAAAGCATTAGAAATCCACAAATATGTCTTTAAATGAATTTGCTTCAGGTATGTTCCTTTTTTTTTTTTCTCCTCCCCCCCCCCCCCCCAGTATTCATCCAGCTCCAGTTGTCTGTACTCTCAAAGGAGCTGAGAGATTTTTTTTACAGGGTAACATTGAATAGTTTGACTGTGTGCACAGCGTGCTCTAACACCTTTATATTTCAGATTCAGATTACTTTTTACGAACATGGACTGTTCACTTTATCTCACATCCAGTTTTAAGAAACATTTCGAATCCGCCTTTTCCTGAACACAACATGTACACTATAAACCCCCAACACCACAATTTGATTTGCACAGATCTGGGCATCATCCAGCTCAGAGTTCCACTGAAGTCAGTGAGGCTCCGTAAAGGAGACGGGCTCTCCCAGGATAGATCTGACTGCAAGATCTGATCATCTAAGGGCCAGATCTTCAATGGTGTTCAGGCGCCTGACTCCCAATGACTTCACTGGGACTACCTTTGAGGATTTGGCCCAACTCAACAGTTCATGGGTCTTCAAAGTGCTACCACATTTTTTCAGCTCTGTGATAATCAGCTTCCACAGATTCACTCATATTTTCTACCATCACGTGAGTTATTTTCACATACTGGTTCCATTGGGCCAACAACAGAACCCCAAAGTGGATACATGTCTTAAAATGACATATTTGACAGGGCTAACACAAAACACGGAGTTGGAGACCTCAGAGTTAGAGCTAGACTTTTTATGTGAGTCTCTTCCTTAACCTTGTGGATTTGCTCCCCCTTCATATTAGAACTATTTCCATCTGGACTTTTGTAAAAGATTTCTTCGAAAGATTGTTGGGATTAAATATTTTAGGAGGATTTCTGCCCTAACACCAAAACAATATGGGAATATTGACTCAAATGATGTCCACAGAAGAAAATTGTTATTTCATATACAATAAAAATTGATGTAATTACTGCTCCACATTTTCCTTGAAGAAAAAAATGTCATAGCACTATATTAAAATAAATGTTTGAAATTATATCTGAGAGGAGAAGAGGGATGACCAAGAAGTGGTATTTAACTTTAGAATATTTGGAGAACAATCCAGTCATCTTTATGGGAACTCTCTTTTTCAGAGGGTTGACAGCTCCAAGGTTAAACTAATTTAGCCTTGAGAAGTGCTAAAGTGAAACAAATGAGGGGAAGCTCTGCATAAGCCAGACTGGACTGAGATATGCACCCACCAGCAGGAATGTATCTATCATTTTCCTCTATAGCCAGCTTCCCTTCAAAGCCCCAAATAAAGGAAACAAAAGGCTGGATACTTAATACTTTTTAAACAGAGATGGGCAGCGTCATTTTTCACATCTTTTATTTGCTGTTGCTTTGCAACTTACTTCTAGCCACCTCATTGCAAAGTCCTCAGTCAAGTAGAACCCGTTTGCCATTGGTGTGTGTAAATGTCTTCAGACCCGAACCCAAGCCAAATCATTTTGAGTAAGCAGGCCAACCCAGGGAGGAGCTGGGATTTGAACTGGAAACTTTGTCTCCCAAACAGTTGCTCCCTCTCCAGGTAAAGGAAAGAAGAAGCATTTCCAGAGTCTAAGCAGATGTCTCTGAAGCAATGTGAGCCAATGCTCCTTTCATGAAAGATGAGTGCTTATTTCACCTGGGCGGGGCAGTACCTTGGAGAGATGCTGCAATAAGAGCTTCTCTGTTGCTGAACTAAGCAGGCTGCTGGTTTTGCCTACTTACTGCTGACTTATTTGTTGAGGTAATGTTCTGAGAACAGTGTTTTTGTAGTTAATTCCTAGTACCACCCTTTTATCTCCATTAATATATCTAAATTGTGCTGAATGTCTTATGTAAGGCTTGCATTACTCACAACAAACAACGCTGGGTCTGCCAGCCAATGAGGAGGCCTCCCCAGACTGCAGAGTTGCACAGTGCCAAAAAATGCACCTCTTTAAACAAGACTCATCCTTCTTTAGCACTATGGGATTAATCTTTTAGAGAAGATAAAACCTAGACAAGCAATTCATAAGCCTCACCAAGCTGAGGTCTGGCAACAAAGGGCCAGGAACTGGCACAAAAGACTCATAAGAGGGCAAAGGTTAGGAATAGGGTGAAGTGGAAAACATTCTCTGTCTGTGTAGATAGGCACCAGAGTACGCCCCAACACACATTAGGAATCGGGGTGTGGGTAAGGATTAAATCCCTTTCTCTTTCCCCCCCAAAAGTTCAAAGATTTTCAGATTTGGACCTTTAGTTTTCTCATTATAGACACAAATTCTGAACCACTATGGATCCTCTTATCTCACTCCTAGGCTGACCATGCCCAGCTCCAGTAAACTGTGGATAAAATTTTTCCTTTGGGCAGCAAGCTAGCTGAGGGCCCTTTGCACCACTTAATCCCCAGTTAGAGGTTACATGAAAGTGGGGAGGGGGTTCACCTGCACCCAGCCTACCCACCACAGCCTGAGGTCTACACCCACTCTGCCCATCACAGAAAATGGTCTCCCCACCAGACCCATAAGCTTATGCAGAAAGCTAATTTGAGGGTGGTCTAGGTGAGTGGTCTAAAGGTGTGACAAGGAGATTGCACGAGCTGTGTGATCCATCAACACTGTCAGTGTGGAGGGGCTGTGGCATATATTCCAGTGTGTAAACTGGAGTAACGCTGTACCTAGGGTTGCCAGGGGGTCCGGTGTTTGACCGGATGTGGCATAATCCAGTCAGCACAGCTGACTGGATGCTAAAAGTGCGGATGGCTGCAGTAGGGCTGCTGCAGCTGCTGAAAGGCTTCCTGGAGCTGGGAGCTGCTGGTGACCACTGCTGCTGTGCAGATCTGCGTTGCCATCACATTGGCTGTGGGCTAACGGCCACCTGGAGCCAGAGCCTCAGGGACACCTCTCACATTACATTGGCATTGCAGCCCGCATCCTCACTGCAGGGGGGAAAAGGGATGCAACCCTCACTGCAGCCCTAGTAAGTTTCCCCCTGGCTGCCCAGGAGGGGAAGCTGGCAGCTGCTGCTAGGGCTGGGCTCCTGGGGTAGAGAGAAGATAAAAGCTGTCCTCGCAGAGGGTAGGAGCAAGATGCCTCAGGATAGGAGCAGGGCTTGGGCCCATGTGGCCAGTGGCAGCTCCCCATCCCATGCAAATGGGGAGGGGTTGCAGGGCACGGTACTACATGCCACAGGGTGTGGGGGGGGTGCACTTTGGGGGTGGGTAACATAGGGCTTGTGGCAGGGATTCGCTGCAGGGCTTTCAGGGGCTGGGCAATGCAAGCTGTACACTGGAGGGCAGTCACTATTGAAGGATATTGGGGTGTGATTATTTTGGGAGGGAAATAAAAATGGGGGGCTGTCTGGAAATTGCAGGGCTTTCGGATGAAAAGTCCTTTGGGGCTTTTGGGGTTCTATGTTCCGGGGTGTTTGTAAGGAGTTAATGAACATTGCAAGGTCTGTCTTGATGGGGGGGCAAAAACCGGTTACTCACCTTCTCGTAACTGTTCTTCGAGATGCGTTGCTCATGTCGATTCCAATAAGGTGTGCGCGAGCTGCATGCAGTTGTTGGAAAGTTTTTGCCCTAGCAGCAGCCGCTGGAGCAGCTGTGGAGCTCCTTGGAGTGGTGCCTTCATAGCCGACCCGCTGCCTCCTCAGTTCCTTCTTGCCGGCTACTCCAACAAGGGGAAGGCGGGTGGGTTTGGAATGGACATGAGCATCACATCTTGAAGAACAGTTACGAGAGGTGAGTAACCGTCTTTTCTTCTCCAAGTGATCGCTCATGTCAGTTCCAATTAGGTGACTCCCGAGCCCTAACCAGGAGGTGGGGTAGGAGTTCAAGGAATTGCTCTGCCAAATGCTGTATCATCTCTGGCGTGCTGGGTAATCACTTAATGAGAGGTAAAAGTATGAACTGTGGACCACGCCACCGACTTGCAGATCTTCTGGATCGGGACCTGGGCCAGGAACGCCGCCAAGGAGGCCTGCGCACGTGTGGAATGTGTCGTTAGTTCAGGAGCCAGTACTTTTGCCAAATCATAGCATGCCTGGATACAGGACGTGATCCACGACAAAATCCTCTCCAGGAAGACCGGGAGGTCTTTCATCTGGTCTGTGACTGCCACGAACAGCTGATTCCACTTATGGAACAACTTTGTGCATTTAATGTAAAAGGCTAGCGCTCATCAAACATCCAGGGAGTGGAGCCTTTGTTCTCGACCATCTGCGTGAGGCTTAGGGTAAAAGACCAGTAGAAAAATGTCCTATTGGGACACAACCTTTGGGAGAAAGGCTGGGTGAGGCCTAAGTTGCACCTGGTCCTTATAGAAAACGGTGTACAGAGGGCCAGAGGTTAGGGCTTTAAACACTGACACTTTCCTTGCTGAGGTGATGGTGACTAGGAAGGCCACCTTCCATGATAAGTAGAGCAGCGAACAAGTTGCCAGGAGTTCAAATGGGGGCCCCATTAGTCTGGAAAGGATCAGGTTGAGATCCCAAGCCAGGATTGGTTGCTTAACCTGCAGGTATAGCCTGCACAGGCCTTTCAGGAAACGACTGACCATCGGGTTGGCAAAGACATAGCAGCCAGCCACTCCCAGGTGGAAGACAGAGATGGTTGCCAGGTGTATCTTGAGAGACAATACTGAGAGGCCTTGCTGTTTTAAGTGCAGTAGGTAGTCCAGGATAAGCGGTCTGCGCTCCTGCAACAGAGGAGCACGACCCTGAGAACACCAGATTACAAACCTCTTCCACTTGGCCAGGTAAATTACCCCGGTGGGGGGTTTCCTGCTACCAAGTAGGACCTCCCTAACCTGCTTGGAACACATGAGCTCCATTGGGTTTAGCCATGAAGCTTCCAAGATGTGAGGTGAAGAGACTCGAAGTCGGGATGAAGGAGGCGGCCGTGATTTTGGGTGATCAGGTCTAGGACCAGGGGCAGTGACACTGGAACATCCACAGTATCTAGTGAGGCCTATAAGGAGGTCCATGACACTGATTTGCCCTTGTCCCCTATGACCCCAAACTCTGCCCTGAATTCAGTAGGAACCAGCTCTTTGAATTTCAACATGGATTCCCATGAGTTGAAATTGTACCTACTCAGGATTCCCTGTTGGTTGGCAATCCTGATCGGAGCCCCCCTGGTTGCATAGACCTTCCACCCAAAGATGTCCAGCTTTTTGGAGTCTTTGGACCTCAGGGTCGGTCCCTGGTGCCCCTGCCTCTCTCTCTCTCTCATTCACTGTAGCCATCACCAACGAGCAGGGCTGTGGGTGAGTAAACAAGTACTCGTACCCCTTAGAGGGGATGAAGTACTTTCTCGCTACCCCCTTTGCTGTCGGGGGAATGGAGACAGGGGTTTGCCACAGAGTTTTAGTGTTGGCTTGTATAGTTTTGATGAGGGGCAAAGTCACGCTCGATGGACCCTCTGGGGCCAAGATGTCAACCACCAGGTCTTCCGATTTGACTACCTCCTCAGCCTGCAGCCCCATATTGTGAGGCACCCTGCGCAGCAGGTCCTGGTGTGCTAGGCTATCAATAGGGGGCAGCCCAGAGGAGGAGGTCCCTGCCACTGCTTCATCCAGGGATGATGACAATAAGGCCAGAAGAAGCACTGGGAATTCCTGGCCCTCTGGCTCCCTGGGTAAGTCCTGCTCAGTACCATGCTCCTCAGTGCCAACTGCGGGCTCGGCAGCCGTGGCAGGCTCAGGATCCAGACACGTTGTGTAGCCTGTACCGATGCCGTCGCAGAGCCCTGAGAGGTGGGCGGACTTGTGGCTGGTGGGGGCACTCATGGTTCAGACACCACTGAGTGCGAACCTCTGGAGTAAGTGACCTGGGCCTGGTGGTAGGCCAACAGTGTCCAAAAGGGCCGTTGCATGGGCCTCTGCCACTGTGCTTGCTGTGGCACCGCTCCCATGTCCTGCCTTCTGCGGCAGTCTGACTGGCACCGGCTATGCCTTGAATAACAGGACTCCGCCTCCGAGTCTGATGATGTGGATCTGGAGCTTGAAGACCACAGTGGCGCCGAGCGGGGCGGTGCCAGGGATCAATGCTGTGGGGACAGTGTCGGTGACCGGTGACGTGGGGAGCGGTGCCGTGGAGAACTATGCCTGGGGGATGGTGACCTTATCATTGTAGGCTTGCCTCTAGACGGTGCCCCACATTGCAGCACCAGTGGTCTATCCCGACTGGCAGGGGACTCTGAAGCCATCATGGCAATCAAATTCCTTGCGGCCTTGAAAGTGTCCGGGATGGAAGGGAGTTCTAGCTCATCCACCTGGCACTCGTGCTCAGGAGAGTCCACCGGCACCAGACTCCTTGGTCCCCCTTGTGGGGCCAAAGTCAACGGTGCCGACTCCTGTGTTGTCGGCATCAGGGGCTCCTGTGCAGGATGCACTCTGGCAGCACTGTCCAATCCGGCAGCTCTTGGCATGGGCAAGCACCCCCTCTGTTTTCCTGTGCCGTTTATGTGGCATCAGGGACTGTGAGCAGTGCCACGCTGCCTCCACTGGCTTTGGTGCTGGGGAGCGCCGGTGCCCAGGGTCTCTATGGCCAGAATCTTTCCTCAGCACCACCTCATGCACGGAGGCCAGAGCATTCCACATGGAAGTGCTCAGTGCCAGATCCTACGGGCCCTGGGGCGGGTGTGGACAAAGAGCTGCTTCCATCAGGATCTGCTTGAACCTGATGTCCTGCTCTTTCTTCCGTCTTGGGTGTAACCCTTTGCAAATCTTGCACTGTTCTGTCTGGTGCACCTCCCCCAAATACTTGAGACAAGAGTTGTGGGGGGTCGCCCATTTGCATGGGCTAAGGGCAGGCTCTACAGGATTTAAACCCCTAGGATTGAGGCATGTCCCGAACCCCAAAGGGGGAGAGGGAATCTGGGGTGGGGGAAAGCCCCTCTCCTATTAAAAGTAACAACTAAACACTAACAACTTCAACTATTTACAAAACTAAGCTATGAGACTACAAAACTAGGGGAAGCACTTGCAAGAGCAAGCAACTGCCATCCCAATGACCACCATGGGTGGTAAGAAGGAACTGAGGAGGCAGCGGGTTGGCAGGGACCTATATTTACAGCCATGAAGGCGCTACTCCAGGGGGCTCCATAGCTGACCCAACAGGTGTTGCTAGGGGATAAGCCTTCCAACGATTGTGCACGCAACGCACGCACACCTAACTGGAATTGACATGAGCAAGCACTCGAAGAATAAGTAGTGCAGGGCTTTGGAGTGCCAATATTGCGTGGAAGAGCAGCAGCTGGAACCACATGGAGGAGCTGCTCTCTGCTCAGCTGGCAGAGAGCAGTGGTTTTCAGACCAGGCTCCAAGAAGTAGGTGCCGTCACCCAGAGGGGGATCCTGTCCGCCCCGCCCCCATACCCCGATTGCCCCAGCCCCAGCCCCTCGCTACAGAGACTGACCCCTCCCAACCCCAGTCCTTGCTCCGGGAACCAGCCCCCTCTGTGCCTCAATTGCCCTGACCCTAGTCCCTCACTACAGGGACTGACCCCTCCCCTCCACCTTGCTCCAGGCAGGCTCTGTGTCAGCTCCTCCCAGCCTGGCTCTGCAGGCAGCAGGTGAATCCTGGGAGAGGGGGGAGTGAGTGAGGGGGGAGTGGAGTGAGCTGGGGGCAGGGGCTTGGGGAAAAAGGCAGGGCAGAGGGCGGGGAAGGGTGTTTGGTTTTCAGCAATTAGAAAGTTGGCAACCCTAATCTGTACCTTGTCTCCAGACTAGCTGGGTGAATTTCACTTTTTCAGCTTCCCTGCACAGAGCCCAAATACTTAGGCTTTATGTGCATGGGGTGAATTTAAGTAAGTGTGTGTTATACACAGAATATATGATAATGTAAAGTAGGATCAAGTTTTTGCTGGCATTTGAGATGGTCCACATCTGTCACTCATAGCTTTGCCACTCAAAAGCAATGCAGCTATCCCAATCTCCGGCAGATACAGCTTTATATCACACAATCACATATTTATATACACACAATAACAATATATATATATATAAATAAAATTACAATAAAAAACAACCCTATCTTACACGAATGTCATTAAGGTTGCAAAGTCAAGCACTCAAAAGTTAGAAAATGCAAGAATTAAGGTTACCTGTGCAGTCTTTATTTGACCACCTTGTGTGTATGTATTATAATACGGTCTTTAATTACACGATCACCTACTATTTTTTCCTACAAGAACCCTGCCACAATCAGTGCACTGTTATAATCAATTAAAAACCAAAGTTTTTATAAAAGTGCTTGGCAACCTTAATATAGGGGTCACCATACCCTCCCCTATAAGACACACTGTACATGTATATTGTGACAAAGTTCCAAGCCTGTGTTGGTGGGCCCATGCTTCCAGGCGGATTCGATGGCCTCAGAAACTCGCTAAGGCCCTCAATGTGACCTCCCTTTCTCAGTGTAGTGGCAAGGGTCACAGCCTACCAAGCTACTTTCATCACAGGCCAGTATGGAAGGGGGAATACCCCACAGTCTCTGTTGCTCCATTGAGCTTAATAGGCACAGTTCAGCCTCCCGCCTGGACCAAGGCCTGCTTCCCGTCTCAAGGGAGTCTCTGTAGAGTGGGGAGGTGAACCCAGGACCACCCTCTACTCCAGGCTCCAGCCCGGGGACCCTAATGATAGCAGCCATTGGCGGCTTCCCCTTCACCACTGGAGCTGCTCTGATTCCCTGGGTCACTTCCCCGTGGTCCCCTTTTCTAGCTTCACCCTTACCTCAGGCTTCAGCAACACTTCCTTTCCTCCAGCTCTATTCACCTGGGCTTCATTGAGAGAACTGGAAGGAGAGCTTTTAAACAGTATAAGTGGGACCTTGATTGGTTCCAGCTGTCTCCAGTAGCCTAACGGCCTGAACTGGTTAATTGGCGTAAGGTGTCTTAATTTGCCTGGAGTAGCCTTTGTTTGGCTATCCAGGGAACAGGGACCTGCTCATTCTGAAGGCTGATATACCTGCCTTCACCACTCTCTTATATTCTTCTGGTCTGAACCTGTCACAATATATGTTTCATTTTACATTTAAAAATAACTAGATAAACATGGAAGAACTATGTAAATCACAGGCTATTTTTATTCACCTGTGATTAACATGCTTACATAATATTTATCCAGTCTGTGTGATGAGTGAACTTTGGATCCCCCGTTAGCTTTGTGCCTAGCAGTTGTCATATTCTACTGTGACCCAGTTTGACCACACCTATAATGATTTAGTAAATTAAAAGTAACCCTTGGGATTGTGTTCTATCTTTTATCACTGCCTGTTCCCATTTCCAATCTGCCAACACCCTGTGAGGATTACTGTTGTTTATTTTATATGAATAGCTAAGAAATGCATTCATCCTGGCAATAAAGGTTGTCACTTTGTGAGGCATACTTCAGAACTGACTTGAAGAGTTTCCTGAAAAGTTACTCAGTTGGCTTGCTAGCATGGGAAGTAAATGGGAAGACCCACACAGTCCGTAATGACAGGTTTCAGAGTAGCAGCCGTGTTAGTCTGTATCCGCAAAAAGAGAAGGAGGACTTGTGGCACCTTAGAGACTAACCAATTTATTTGAGCTAAGCTTTTGTGAGCTATAGCTCACTTCATCGGATGCATTCAGTAGAAAATACAGTGGGGAGATATATATACACAGAGAACATGAAACAATGGATGTTACCATACACACTGTAACAAGAGTGATCAGGTAAGGTGAGCTATTACCAGCAGGAGAGCGGGGGGAGGGGGTGTTGATGATGAGTTGGAGAGGTTTTAGTTGGGAGCTGAAGGTGATGGCTAGTGGCGTTCTGTTATTTTCTTTGTTGGGCCTGTCCTGTAGTTGGCAACTTCTGGGTACTCGTCTGGCTCTGTCAATCTGTTTCTTCACTTCAGCAGGTGGGTATTGTAGTTGTAAGAACGCTCGATAGAGACCTTGTAGGTGTTTGTCTCTGTCTGAGGGGTTGGAGCAAATGCGGTTGTATCGTAGAGCTTGGCTGTAGACAACGGATTGTGTGGTGTGGTCTGGATGAAAGCTGGAGGCATGTAGGTAGGCATAGCGGTCAGTAGGTTTCCGGTAGAGGGTGGTGTTTATGTGACTATCGCTTATTAGCACCGTAGTGTGCAGGAGGTGGATCTCTTGTGTGGACTGGTCCAGGCTGAGGTTGATGGTGGGATGAAAATTGTTGAAATCATCGTGGAATTCCTCAAGGGCTTCTTTTCCATGGATCCAGATGATGAAAATGTCATCAATGTAGCACAAATAGAGTAGGGGCATTAGGGGACGAGAGCTGAGGAAGCATTGTTCTAAGTCAGCCATAAAAATGTTGGCATACTGTGGGGCCATGTGGGTACCCATAGCAGTGCCGCTGATTTGAAGGTGGCCAAGGCCCGAAGGCAGGGCTGGGGAGAGACTCTCACACTGGGAGACAGGCCAGTCCTTGCTTACAGACAGCCCCCCAACCTGAAGCAAATACTCACCAGCAACCACACACCACACAACAGAACCACTAACCCAGGAGCCTATCCTTGCAACAAAGCCCATTGCCAACTGTCTCCACATATCTATTCAGGGGACACCATCATAGGGCTTAATCACATCAGCCACGCTATCAGAGGCTCATTCACCTACACATCTACCAATGTGATATATGCCATCATGTGCCAGCAATGCCCCTCTGCCATGTACATTAGCCAAACTGGACAGTCTCTACGTAAAAGAATAAATGGACACAAATCAGATGTCAAGAATTATAACATTCAAAAACCAGTCGGAGAACACTTCAATCTCTTTGGTCACTCGATTACAGACCTAAAAGTGGCAATTCTTCAACAAAAAAACTTCAAAAACAGACTCCAACGAGAGACTGCTGAATTGGAATTAATCTGCAAACTGGATAGAATTAACTTAAGCTTGAATAAAGACTGGGAGTGGATGGGTCATTACACAAGTAAAACTATTTCCCCATGTTTATTCCCCCCTCCCCACCCGGTCAACTGCTGGAAATGGCCCACCTTGATTATCACTACAAAAGGTCCCCCTCCCACCCGCGCTCTCCTGCTGGTAACAGCTCACCTTCCCTGATCACTCTCGTTACAGTGTGTATGGTAACACCCATTGTTTCATGTTCTCTATGTATATAAATCTCCCCACTGTATTTTCCACTGAATGCATCCGATGAAGTGAGCTGTAGCTCACGAAAGCTTATGCTCAAATAAATTGGTTAATCTCTCAGGTGCCACAAGTCCTCCTTTTCTTTTTACGGTCCGTAATGAAGAGCAAGAGCATTAGGCAGAATACTGAGATCACTGCATTAACAGGACAATCCAGTTCTGAAGCAATGAATGTAGTACACTAATAACAGCAACTACTACTGACGTTCATACTACAGCTAATTCGGAAAGTGCTAACTCATGTTGAGTCATCCTAACTCATCCAACTACTTGGGTGAGTAAGGGCTATAGGGTTGGGCTTAACTGTATGACAACTACTGTATATTGTCTCCTAACCCTTGCAGAAGTGCAGTTGGATATCTTCTGACTCAGTGGCCCCATTCCCCCACATACACAGAGTGGTGTGCATGTTCCTCCAAGATCTGACGGAGAACCCTTCACTGGGCTTGAGAGCCAGGAGCAGGGCATCTTGGCTGGGGAATGTCCCCTGGATGTGTGTTTCTGGGTTTGCAGGGACCACAGTGCCTGGCAGAGGCCCAGACAGCACAGGTGCATATTGTATTCCATGAGAAGGCACAATCCAACCCAGAGAGATTACTTCACTCAGCCAATTCTAGGGTAGAAGACAGCAGCGTTTGAACAACACATAACAAGAGTATGTGGTGGTTCAAGGCAGAAAGCAAAAAATACCTTTCCAATTGAAACCAGCAAGGAATGTAGGGAGACATAATCGAAGAACTAGAACTGGGGTTCCGACCTACCTCTTGACTCCATCTACCCACTTTGTTGTAAAAACTTAAATTTAAAAAAAAAAACCAACTGATTCAGCTAAAAAAGTTTTACAATGTTTCCCTTCTTGTCATCCTATACACTTACTGCTCACTGTCTATGGATGCATATATGATTAACATTTGCATGAAACACCAAGGCCCCCAACTCTTTCTGCTGTCAGTTTATCCATTTTCTGATCAGAGCTTCTCATTCGGAGGTGAGCACAGCAAAAAGGGCAGTGTGAAAGGATCAAACCTCAACCCCATTTTGCGAGATGAGTGGGTTCTTCACATGCCTCTCAGACCCTTAAGTTCCACTCCTTCCTTTAAACATTTTTCTCTGGTTAGCACTGCTCAGCCCTTCACTCATGTGTCCACCCACCCTTACCCTGTGGTGCCTCCGCGTCTGGATGAATGGAACATAATGCACTCAGTTCTTCCCTGGTAAGATAAATCTTTGATATCACTTATGAACTTGCTATAAGTTGCACAGCTACAGACAAGCTAACCAGTGCCATAAACAGTGAACCTAACCACTACCTAACTATAGCACATTAGCATATTTACAACATATTCCTCTCATACCATGTTTGCATTTCTCTTTATCATCTCACAGTAGACCAAAAGGCTTGAAGGAGTTTTTTTAAATAAGGTAAACTACCAAGTCTTGATCCTGGAAAGAACCCTTCATTTGGCTGAGGCTACTGTCTTATCACCATGCAGCTTTGTACTATGAACTCATGAAGAGACAGTTATCACACCTGGGTAATACTTGGATGACAAACATCTAAGGAAAAGCCAGCTGCTATAGAAAAGCTGCACCGGTGAATCAGTTTAGAAGCTCTCCCGTTTCTGTGTCACAAATGAAATAATACCTGAACAACACACAGTAATCCATGAGTCTTTGGGCGTGGCTACACTTGCAGATGTAGAGCGCTGTGAGTTAAACCTGCCTTTGTAGAGCACAGTAGGGAAAGAGCTGCAGTCTGTCCACACTGACAGCTGCAAGCGCACTGGCGTGGCCCCATTTGAGGCACTTGCAGTGGCATTGGAAGCAGTGCATTTTGGGCAGCTATCCCACAGAGCACCTCTTCCCACTCTGGCGCTGTGGCTTGTGGGAAGGGGGCAGGAAGTGCGGGGCATTCTGGGTCCTGTCCCAATGCCCCGTGATGCATCGGTTCGCATCCCAGCATTACCTTTGCTTCCATTCACATTTGGCGCCATCTTTCAATGTTTTTTGTACTGCAAGCTCTGTCTTCCCTTTCGGTCAGCAGGAATGGAGCCCGAACTGCTGAGGAGTATGCTGACAAGTCTCGCCAGCACGTCACGTTTGGCAGTCAAGTTATTCCTTATGATCCAAACATGACAGTGAGGGCTCCGATGATGATATCGACTCGAGCAATGCATATGACACAAGTTTGCTTGTGGCATTCATGGACATGCTCACCACTGTGGTACACCGCTTTTGGGCTCGGGAAACAAGCACTGAGTGGTGGGATCAAATCATCATGCAAGTCTAGGATGAGGAGTAGTGACTGCAGAACTTTCGGCTGAGAAAAGCTGCTTTTATGGGACTGTGTGAGGAGCTCACCCCCACCCTGAGGCTCAAGAACACGAGATTGAGAGCTGCCCTGATGGTGGAGAAGCAGGTGGCTATTGCAATCTGGAAGCTGGCAACTCCAGACAGCTACCAATCAGTCACTAACCAGTTTGGAGTGGGGAAGTCAACCATTGGAATCACGTTGATGAAAGTTTGCAGGGCCCTTAATCGCATCCTGCTCAGAAGAACCGTGACTCTGGATAATGTGCATGACATTGTGGCTGGCTTTGCACAAATGGGTTTCCCTAACTGTGGAGCGGCGATAAATGGCACACATATTCCAATTCTGGCACCAGCCCACCTAGCCTCTGAGTATGTTAATCGGAAGGGCTATTTATCTATGGTTCTCCAGGAGCTTCTGGATCACCGTGGGCGTTTCATTGACATTAACGCAGGCTGGCCCGGAAAGGTGCATGACACACTCATCTTTCGGAACACTGGCCTGTTCAGGAAGCTGCAAGCGGGGACTTTTTTCCCAGACCAGAAGATCACCATAGGGGAAGTTGAAATGCCCATTGTTATCCTTGGAGACCCCACTTACCCTTTAATGCCGTGGCTCATGAAACCCTACGCAGGGAGCCTTGACAGCAGCAAGGAGCGGTTCAACAACAGGCTGAGCCAGTGCAGAATGACTGTGGGGTGTGCTTTTGGCCATTTAAAGGGCCACTGGCGTTCTCTGTATGGGAAGCTGGACCTGTCCAATGACAGCATCCCCGCGGTTATATCCGCGTGCTGTACCACGTGTGAAGGGAAGGGTGAAAGATTCATTCAGGCATGGAACTTGGAGGTTCAACACCTGGAAGCTGAATTTGAATGGCCAGAGAGCAGGGCTATTAGAGGGGCCCAGCGTGGGGCTGCAAGGATTGCCTTGAGGGAGCAATTTGAGGCAGAAAGCCACCAGTAATGTCTGGTGCCCTGCACGGGAGTGAAGTGCAGTGGTTCTAATGTTAGTAGGAATCTGTGTTTGCTATGCTGACTTGCAGTGCCTGTTTCTTTCCTGGGCTAAGGTATCTTTTACTTTATGCAATAATAAAGAATGTTTTCAAAGCCAAAAAATCCATTTATTGAAAAGAAAATTCATTTATGAAAAGAGACACAACTGCTTGGGAAACAGAAAGGGCAAGGGTGGTGAACAGTACAATCACAGATTTGTGTCTGTCCTGTCTGGAGTGCTGTGCAATGAGTGCTTCACTTCAGGGTGGCTATACTGCATGGTGATGGGGGTTGAGTGCAGTGGGTAAGAGTCGTAGTTTTCAGGGCTGGGTGGTGAAGCTCCAGGTGTTGGAGGCAGCTGGTGGTGGTAAGAACCTGGATGTTGAGGAAAGTGGGTTAGAGGTGACATGGGGGCACAAGGGAAAGAGTTTTGGGACAAGGGCTGCAGGGGCGGGGCGGGCACAGTAGTGCTCCACCTGCATTGCTACGGGCGCCTGTATCAAGTCTGCTTGGTGCTCCATGATGCTTAGCAGCCACTCTGTGCTTTGGTACCGGCAATCCTCATTCTGCTGGTGGACCCTCCTTTCACTCTTCCACCACTCCTGCACTTTTTGATTTTCATTACTTGAATGTTGCATTATTTCATGCAACATCTTCCTTGCTTCTACATGGCCTCTTTCTGATTCTTTGGAGTCTTTTTGGCCGATGATAACACGAATGGCTGAGATCTCAAGGTTGCATCTGTAAAGGCAAAATGCAACACTTAACAGAGGCAGCATTGTTCACACCAGACTGCGCAATGATTCCCCTGCACTTAAGGGCAAGCACAGTCTACACAATAGCATAATTTTCCCATCCCAAAGCGAGCGCACATAACCCATGGGAGCCCCAAAATGGTGAGTAAGCACAGGGTCAACTGTGACTGATTGTTTCACGGCTGTACTGTCCTCTGGGTTTTGTGCCTTGGGGAGAGCCAACAGTGACAGGGGGCCCCTATACTGAACACTGTCCCCACATTTTGCACAGAAGTTCATCCTGGAAGATATCTCGCTACTGAGGATGACCTGGGAAGCAAGGGAGGGTCTTCTACTGCAACGTGGCTTCTGCCCTGGCCCATATGCAGCTTGCCTGTGTGCAGCAATTGTCCCCCTGCCCCTCACGGCACAGTGGCGTGGAAAAGTTAGCCTGACTGGGACAAGGACCACAGTGGCTCTCCCGAGAAACCTGTGCAAGCGCATTGCCCAAGTTTTGGATGAGACCTTTGAAGAGATCACTGAGGCTGATAACCACAATGTGAGAGAGCACATCAATACCCTATTCGACATCTAGGCATGCATGCAGCCCTAACCCTCCTCGCCCCAAGAGCCCACACCAAATAACTTCCTTCCTAAAATAAAAGCCGCTTACCAGGAACCTCCTCTGGTGTTTGTCCTTCCCCAAGCACTGGCTGCCGTGACTGGCTACCTTCCTCCTGGCTTGAGAGCAGCTCCTGGCTGCATGCATCTAGGGATTCCGGGGTGTCTTCCTCCACCTCAGCACCCTCGCTCCCACTCTGCTTCTCATCCTCCTCCTGCTGACTTGTTGCACTGGGCTCTGAAGTGTCCATGGTGGTCCCCGGAGTGGAGGTGGGGTCACCCCAAGTATCGCGTCCAGCTCTTTGTAGAAATGGCAGGTCATGGGGGCAGCACCGGAGCGGCTGTTTGCCTCATGGTCTTTGAGGTAGGCATTCCACAGCTCCTTCACTTTAATCCTGCACTGCAGTGCGTCCTGGTCATGACCCCTCTCCATCATGTCCTTCGATATCTGCCCGAAGGTATCGTAATTCCTACGGCTGGAGCGCAGCTGGGACTGGTCAGCTTCCTCCCCCAAACACTGATGAGGTCCAGCAACTTGCCATTGCTCCATACTGGGGCTCGCCTGGTGCGTGGAGGCATGGTCTCCTGGAAAGATTCACTGAGAGCACTCCACGCCTGGCTGAGCAAACAGGAAGGGATTTTTCAAAATTCCCAGAGAATTTAAAGGGTGGGTCTGACGGTTGGTCACCTGAGGGCAGGGCAGTAGAGTAGAGATGACCAGAGTGGCTAGCACTGGCATTGTGGGACACTTCTGGAGGCCAATCAGAGTACACTAGAGGACCAGGGTGTCCACACTTGCGCCACGAATCTCCAGTGGGGGCGCAGCAAATATTATTCCATTCGCCAAGGTGGAATACCAGCAGCGCTGTAGCCACGAAGTCAGAGCGCTCTACGTACCTTGCCAGTGTGGACGGGTAGTGAGCTCATGCACCCGGTGCTCCTTTATTGCACTGTAATTCGCAAGTGTAGCCAAGGCCTTTGACATGGTGTTAGGGAGACCCAGGATGAGACAGAAAGTGCCAACCATCAATTAAAAAAAATATAAGCCTCATGCACATCACCTAGCAGGACTCTTCACTGAAACCATTTCCCCAAATTGCTTCTAAAAAGGGTCCTATAATACGGGTGGGAACTCAGTGTAGCTTGGAACTTGGTCTAAACACCCCGGTGGAGCAAAAAGTGTCATGGCTTTTTACTAACCACAAGTGGTCATGACCTGCAGGAAATTAATATCATCAGCAGCATGATCAAAGGGCCATGCCAGGGTGGTTAGTAATTCTTGTTTCCAGTGGACAGTTGTGGTTTTCAGAGTCCCACACACCATGTGCTCTCATGCAATACAGTCCTGAACACCAGCGTTTATTTAATGCTACTTTGTTTATTTTAATTTATTTCACAAAGGCACACAAACTCATTGAGGTATAACACCTCTTTTACAAGAGTGCCCTGGAAAGCAGCATAAAATGACCACCACCACGAGCCCCTGCCCCTTCGGGGTGCTAGTTTCCTTATATCTCCTTTTCAAGTAGTATAATTCCTGAGCTGTAACCTTACAACACAGAGAAACAAACAACTAGAACTAGAGTCACTGTTGCCAGCATGTTTCCTGCAGCTTTGAGTGGATTTTTTTTTTTTTTTATGTAGTCAAGAGGAGAGTTTCACTAGCTCTGGGAAGAGATATTTCATTTTCCTTTTATAGTTACCCTGAAATTTTTGCAGCTACTGGTGCTTGCAGCTCATCTTGCCTGAAATTTGTTCAGTGAAGTTCCTGGAGGGTTGTGACTAAGGTGCACAGTCAAAATTTCAGTAGACCAAGAGAGTTCTTATTGACTATCAGTTATTGTATCATTTCATTCCTCAACACTATTTCATCGGTTGTGCTAGGCACTGTACTAACACATCTTAAAAAGACCCTGTCCTGTGAGGTTACAGTGTAGATTTCAACAGGCTACATCAGATACACAAACCAAACATGGGGTAGGAGGGAGACGTGGAGGACAAGTTAACACTAAAACAAGCATATCTTGGTACAATGAGCATTAGTCATGGCTTGCCATCTGCCTAACTAATCTTCAAACAAATATTTTTCAGTAAGAGTTCTCACTTTTACCAAGATAGTCACATAACTGGGCGGATTTTTCTCTGCACTCTCAGTACTGAACCATCTACGGCCAGAAAACCCCTTTTCATCTGTTAGCTCATTGCAGTTTTCATCATCTTATGCACTGCAAAATAAATAAATTAATTAATTTTAAAAAAAATATCCCAAACAAGCGAACGAAACAAACCATAGCGAGCCACTCAGTCAGATATATGTTGGCATTTCTATTGACAATGAAAGGGTATTTTCTCAAGAGTAAGAAACCCAGCCTTACATGGTGAGGTAAATGACCACATTTTTGAAAGTGCAGCATTCATTAGAAAGAATTGGACTTGGACACCATTTTATTGAACTAACTGGCTGATTTTGGACTTTCTCCTCAACATCGCTCTACAACACAGAAGCTTTTTAAATCATTCTTGCTGGCCTGTCTCCTCATCCTGAACATGCCTCCAACTAGTTGCCCAGCAACCAGCACTAGTTGCATGTGAACCCTGTGTATGTAGTACCACCGCTGCTTTAAAACTATCCATATACTGAATGTGGGAAAATGTTTATAAAAAGATGTTTTCCATGTGGTTAGAGGAGCAATAACTGGAATTCTTGAAGGCTGAATAACTGTCAAGGGGAGAGAATGAAAACAATGAGCTGAGTCACACTGAAACTTGACAACATTATATCATTTCAACTCTTTCTGAGAGAGAACGTTTAAAAATTAAAGAACACGGGGAATGTTTTTTGCTCCAAACTTCATTTCCTTTTTGTCTTCTAACAAGTTTATATGTACTGTTGTAAAATGCATAGCAAGACACAGCATAGAACTGTAGCATGAGCGTCCACACTTGGAATGCTTTGAGCTTGTGACCTTTGCATAATCCCATGTATCTGCATACAACAGCAGTACAAAGTGTTGCCCAAATGAGTGCAGCTGAACTAGTGCAGTCTACAATGGTTTCTTCCGTGCGTGGAAGCCATGAATGCTGTGACTGCACTGGTTCTCCTACGTCTATCCCAGAACACAGTGAATAACATTTCAAAATTACCCAACTGCCCCTTGCTTCCAGCAATAGTGCAGGGCACTATGGGATAAGCGCTGCAGCAGCCCCAGCATACTTTGGTGAAATAAATGGTTGCAACATGTGCTGCATCCATGGAGTCACCAAAATGGGTTGGTCAATAAGAGGTGCTGTTGTCTGGATGTGCTACACCAGTGGTTCCCAAACTTGTTCCACTGCTTGTGCAGGGAAAGCCCCTGGTGGGCCGGGCCGGTTTGTTTACCTGCCGCGTCTGCAGGTCCGGCCGATCGCGGCTCCCAGTGGCCGCGGTTCACTGCTCCAGGCCAATGGGAGCTGCTGGAAGTGGCGCAGGCCGAAGGATGTGCTGGCCGCCACCAGAGTTGAAAGGTGGGTACTGTCGGATGGAGCTGTGTGAATGTGTGTGAAGAGAGAGAAGCAGCAGAAACACTGTAGAAGCCAACAGAGACAGCCAGAGAAGCCCTTATACTGTGACTCCGAGAAAAAGTTGAGAGAGTGTTTTTGATAGAGTGCTAGATGGAAAGAGGCTTGAAACTGAGAGCAAAGGAACTGTCTCCTGCTGTTTGAGTCCTCTTGTGTTCAGGGAAACAGGACTTTGTGTGCTTTCTATATAAATAAACTGGATTTCATTAAAAAAATAAAACACCTGACTCCATCATCAGTTTCTCAACCTGAATATTAACTAAACTTTGGGGCCAAAAGTGCTAAGTCATTTACACCTGTGCAAAATGTTACCACTCTGATACAATAACATTTGACGCCCACTTTGCATTGGCTATTATGACTGCACAACATAGAGACAAGCCCTGTGACTACGGGAGACACCACATTCTCAGAAGAATGTCAACACTTTCACAACATCATAGACACCACAAGAGCCCATGTGTTGATATTCCAGGGTGCCTATTAGCATTGACTTATAAGCATTCACTATACCCTCTGGTCCGACACTAGCTAATTAACACTAACTTTATCATCATCCTTACAGGATGAACAAGAGATGCAGCTTTTGTGGTAATGTTCTAGATGCTACAAAACCTCGACAACAGTTAGACTGCTGGTGCGCTGAGGCTGCTGCTTATCATGTGGACCAACATTGTCTCATTGTTTCCTTGTACACCTTTGTCAGACTGTTTCCATCTGTTGTGTCTTGTCTTATACTTAAATGGTAAGCTCTTTTGGGGCAGGGACTATGTTTTTGTTCTGTGTCTGTATAGTGCCTCGCATGATGGGGTGCTAATCTGTGCCTGGGACTCCTAGGTGCCACATTAATACAGACAATAATAATCAATAATGATTGTATCCAAAGTTCAACTACCTATTACTGCATCAGGGAAACTATTTTCTTTCTTCCGTTTACTTCACAGCAATTTCTGTATCTATCCAGCTATCACAAGTTCCTTTGCCTTCAGCTATCACAGCCCCTGTTCTCCATGCAGCTGTACCAAAAACTCTTATCACACATTCTCTGTTCCATTGTTCTACTTTACAATTGGCACGTTTCTTTCATTGAACCACTTGGCAATAATTCCAGTATAACCCCTCTTAGTCTAGTACAAGAGAGGCTTTTTTCAGTTTATCTTAAACTCCTTTCCCAGTGATAAATTAAACTAAAAGAAAAGAAAAGAAAAAAGGAACTCTTAAATTCACACATTTGCTTATACAAAAAAAACTTTCCAGTGAAGATAAGGCTTTAGTCAGTAAGACTTCTGAACTGGTAGTCAGCTAACCACTATTTTGAGTTCATTAAATATACTGTGGTTTAACGTAAAATGTTTGTCAAAGCATATGAGAGATTAGAGGTCAGGTCTGCATCTTGCCTACCTAACAGCACAACACTTATTTAAAAAAAAAGGGCTCCAGATTGGCATTATATTATGAAATGTGTTTTTCACAGGATAAACTGCTCACAGATTAATGCTCCTTTCGGTATCTCAGAAAGTCGAACTTCATTGGACAAGAGAGTCCTGCATCATGGTTTGGATCTATCATACTCTCTTCATTGATAAAGACTCTGGACTGCAGCAGGATTGGAATTTGTTCCTGAGCACATAACAGTGGGACTGTGAGAAAACCCACTAAATCTAATCTCACAAAAGCTCCTTAAAAAATTTTGCAGCAAACATAAGGCATGACGATCGAGCCAAGAGTGTAGGCAAAAAGCACTACGTAGACTGAAATGCTGCAGCACAAACAGACTGCAGATGAAGTGTTTTGTGTCGAGGTCTTACAACTGCCAAACACGCTACATAGGCAAGGTGGGTGAGGCAATAACTTTTATTGGACCAACTTCTGTTGGTGAGAGAGAGAAGTTTTCGAGCTTACACAAAGCTCTTCTTCAGGCCTGGGAAATGAATGTATCCTGGGACCAATGCGGCTACAACAACTTTACAAAAAGAAAAGGAGGATTTGTGGCACCTTAGAGACTAACAAATTTATTTGAGCATAAGCTTTCGTGAGCTTTACAAGCACACTATAGGTCATGTGTGGACCCAGTTGTTGGCTCTAATGCTGTAACAGCTAAGGCAGAATCACAGAGAGAAGCATATATTCCATGCCACCTGTAGCCAAGAAAGTGTCTAGCTAGGCTTGAAAAGATAGGCACATACTTATTTGCATGGCAACTGCTTGCCCTATTGAGAAAGAAGAAAAGGCAAATTTCAGTTCAGATACACTCCAAGATAACTTTAATTTCCACATGGAATATACCTTCCAGGTCTCACAGACTATCCCTGGGACACGGTTTTAGAAGTGAGTTCCCTTATTTTCTCCCAGTTTTCACTGCTTCCTTATTATGCTGCTCTCGCCTGTCACTTACTTTAACTAGCATGAAACAATAAACTGAAACAGGCCGGACTCAGCTGTTTACAAGAAAGGACACAACTGGTGTTTCTACAGGAAATGAGCGGAGATTGCTGGAGATAGGGATCGTGGAGCAGGGGGAAAGGGGAATGGAGTATATTGAGGGTTTGGGGTTTTTGTTTTGTTTTACAAGCCAGGGGCCCCCTGGCCTTTCTCCCTCCATTCTTCTCCATGAATATAATTCTTCAGAAGAATCTCTGCAGCTAATAGGAGAAATCTTGGCCCCATTGAAGTCAATGGGAGTTTTGCCATTAACTTCAATAGAGCTAGGATATTACACAATGAATTTAAAGTCAAACATGCCCATGACACATGACAAATTTTTAATTTACTAAATATTATCCTTCTTTGAAAAATATCATTGTATATGTTGTAGAGGTGTTTGGGGGAGGATATGATGGAGACACAATATAAAACACTATAATGATTTAGGGTATTTTTCTGGTGAGGCAGCCTCTGTATAAACAAATTCTCAAAAGAATGCTAGAATTTATATGCAGCTAATCACTGAACAACATGGAAGATAAAATATATACTTAGTTTGTAAATCAGTTTATTAATTTATAAAGCACTCTGGGATCGAAGCTAATGAAAAGCATTCTGGGAAGTGGTAAATTATTTAATTTTATATATTTATCTCATTTTAGCCAATTAATAATCCCCTATGAGTTACTGCAAAATAATATACAATGTTGCACAACTCAGTAAACAACCCATATCTCCAGTGCTGTGTCAGAGAAGTTAGTTCTTTTCCTTTCTCCCACTTTCAGTGCTTTTTATGCTGCAGTTGACTTTTATTTCATAATTTTGTTCAAAGTACCCTTCCTTTCCTTCTGTGGATCATGCCATAACTCATTCTGAGAGATGTGCTGCTGACATATTAACTAATGGAAGGGGGTGGGATAGAGGGAAATGCTGAGGATCAGACTCAATTTCCTTATGGGACAAAACATGTGCAATGTCAGAATGCTTTTAATATTCTGACACCATGCAAAGATATAATCTGCTTCCCCATTACAGCATTCCACAGCACTTCTTCCACCCTTCCGCACACAACCCATCTCCTCTCTCTCTCTCTCTCTTTTATTTTTTCTAAAGGAAGTGCCAGGAAAAGTATTTCATTAAAAATAAATTGATGTCAAAGTGGTAAGAAATTGGAGAAAAAGAATGGACAATGCTATTTAATACTTTGTTTGCTTGCTCTGAAACTGCTAACAGCAGCACTATTTAACACTGCTTCTGAAAATTCAGCAGCCTCACTATTATCTGCAAATACACTTTTAAATCAAAGGAATATCTAGGACAGTTTAGTTCTCTTTCCGTCTGTACACACCATGGAAAAAAATAAATAGAAAATGTTTTGCAATGAGAACTCATCATTCCAAGTAGAAAGAGACTACAGCCTTGTCAAGTCAACACTGAGATTTCAGCTAGCGGACTAAACTGGGGTAAATCATACCACAGCAGAAGGGTTCCCAACCCTCCCGGTTTCGCCAGGACTCTCCCGAAATCAGGCTCTATCTCCCAGAGGCTACTGAAGCCAAACTGGGAGACTTCAGGTGCTGAAACTGCAGCGGCACAGCGGGGCTAAGGCAGCTGGCATGTCCCTGCAGCCCCTGGGGGGGCGACGGGGGCCGCACAGGCAGCTCCACACTCTGCCCCGCCCCCAGCGCTGACACCGCAGCTCCCATTGGCCGGGAACTTCAGCCAATGGGAACTGCGGGGGTGGCACTTGTGAGCACAGGCAGCGCGCAGAGCCACCTAACACCCGCGCCCCGGGGCTGCAGGGACGTGCCAGCTGCTTCTGGGAGCAGCATGGGGCCAGGGCAGGCAGGCAGCCTGCTTTAGTGCTGGGCCACCGACTGGGAGCCACCCGAGGTAAGCACCTCCCGGCCAGAGCCTGCACTAGGGTTGCCAGGTGTCCGTTTTTTTCTACCGGAATGCCCAGTCGAAAAGGGACCCTGGCGGCTCCAGTCAGCACTGCTGACCAGGCCGTTAAAACTCTGGTTGACAGGGCGGCAGGGCTAAGGCAGGCTTCCTGCCTGCCCTGACTCTGTGCAGTTCCCCGGAAGCAGCCAGTATGTCCCTGCAGCCCCTAGGAGCCAGCACCGGCTCTGCAGCTCCCATTGGCTGGAAACTGCGGCCAATGGGAGCTGTGGGGGAGGCACTTCCAGGTGCAGGCAGCGCAGATCGTGCATTGCTGCCTGGCCGCGCCTCCGCCTAGGGACTGGACATGCTGGCCACTTCCAGGAGCAGTGTGGAGCCAAGCTAGGAGGGAACCTGCCCTAGCCCCACTGCACTGCCGACCGGGAGCTGCCTGAGGCAAGCACTGCCCGGCTGAAGCCCGCACCCTAACTCCCTCCCAGACCCCGCACCCTGAACCCTCTACCCCATCCCTGAGCTCCCTCCCACACCCAAACTCCCTCCCATAGCCCGCACCCACTCCCGCACCCCAAACCTCCTGCCCCAGGTCAGAACCCCCTCCCACACCCTAACTCCCTCTCAGCACCAGTGTTCCCTCTAATTTTTCCCACCCTTGTTTGGAATTAATTTTGTTATGTGCACCAATATGGAGGTGATGTGTGGTGGGGGTGGGGTCAACAGGGGTTCAGAGTGTGAGAGGGGGCTCAGGGCTGGGGAAGAGGGTTGGGATGCAGGATGGGGAGGGGGAGGGCTCCAGCTGGGGGTGTGGGCTCTGGGGTGGGGCTGGTGATGAGGGGTTTAGAGTGCAGGCTGCCCTGGGGCTGTGACAGGGAGAGAGGAGCTGGACTGAGTGTGGGACAGGGCCTCAGAGAAGGGGTGGGGCACGGATGGGGCCTCGGGAAGGGGCAGGGAAGGGGGCAGGGCAAGGATGTTCAGTTTTGTGCAATTAGAAAGTTGGCAACCCTAGCCCGCACCCCTGCCTGCACCCCAATCCCCTGCCCCAGCCCTGAGCCTCCTCCAGCACCCAAACTCCCTCCCAGAGCCCACACCCCGTACCCGTGCCTGCACCCCAACCCCCTGCCCCAGGCTCAGCCTGGAGCTCCCTCACACACTCTGAACCCCTTGGCCCCACCCCGCAGCCCAGAACCCAAACCCCCTTCTGTACCCCAACTCCCTGCCCCAGCCCAGTGAAAGTGAGGGAGGATGGGGGAGAGCGAGCAACGGAGGGAGGAGGATGGAGTGAGCCGGGCGGGATTTTGGAGAAGGGGTGGGGCCTCAGAGAAGGGTCGGGGCAGGGGTGGGGCAAGGGTGTTTGGGTTTGTGTGATAAGACAGTTGGCAACCCTGCACAACAGAGTAAATCATATATACACTAGGGTTGTGCACCAATGCAGCTACACTGGTGGCTGAAATTCCAGTATGGACGAGGACTATGTTTAGCTAAAGATATTGTTTGTGGGTGTTAAGATCTTCCATTAAATCAATGTAGCTGGCAATTTGTGAAAGATGCAATGTAATTTTCAGGCTGGCAATCTCACTGAGCATGGAAAGTTGAAAACAGATGTTACCGAAGGACTTGATCCTCAGACAATGGGACTGGAGAGCGTTCAATGCACCTTTCAGAGCTGGGCTTCAAGAGTTCTTATGTTTCACTGTTTTGCTCATAATTTTCCCAAATCCTTAACAACAAGTGACATACTTTACTCTGTGTAGTTGGGTATGGCTAGTTTGTGTTTTCGGCTGACTCCATCCCATTGTGCTCCCTCATCAAATAACAATACATCTGAATGACAGGTGTTAAATGAACGAGTCTGCTTTGGAATTTGCCTCAGCACAATACACTGGTCATCTGAATCTTTCCCAGTGTTATTTGTTTCACAAGTTACAGCATTTGGTTATGGAACAGACTAGTTCCATATTACAAAGTAGAGCGGTCCCTTACCCATACATGCATGGAGAATAAAGAGCTCAATCTTGGCTGCATTTATATAATATTTCACCCATTGCAACACACTTCAGCCAGTGGTGTTGAAGATAAAGACGTGTAGCTATAAGACAAACATTGTGGGGGTGCAAAGCTCAAATCCATCAGTCATTTAATTTAATTTAATTTGAATAATTAATTTCCTGCACAAAACCCCCAAACACACAAACCATTAAAAAAGATTAAATGTATCTTTTTGCTTTATTCTTAATACAGAATCATAATAGTTGAGCAAGTCTAATTTTGTTCTTCTACTTACTTACAGCATTTATTTTCTCTCTCTTTTTACACACAATAATTCTGTGCAGTACATCTTACTCTATAAATAAATGTTTGGAAAAATTAGATCTCCTTTGAAATAAGCAATAAATAGTCTTATAATGAGATTACACAGTTTGACCATATTGTGCAGAGTGCAATACTGAAGCATTGGAAATTATAAGTGGACCTTAACATACAAATTAGTATTTAATACAGGACCATGAAGTGGAGGCATTTAAACTACCCATAAAGCTCCTCCTTCAGCTATCACTTGCTATCAGACAGTAAGAATGTGACATGTATGGAATTTGGAAAAATAGTCCCACTTTTTTCCTATTTTGTGCAAGAACATTTTATAATTTTTAATTTTATTTTCAGGAGTTTCAAAACCAACCACAATAGCTATTCCTCACTTTGTCTATATTGGGACCTGAACACTGAAGAAACACGCAGTATTCAGTCAGGAACCAGAGCATGTGGTACAATTTTGCAAACCGGTGTTACCAACTCTCATGATATTTGGGGTGGGGTCAAGCATTTGTGTGAGGATCTCAGCTCTCATTTTTAAAAAGAGTATGTTTCTGGCCCTCATGGTTATAGAGAAAAGCCTGAGAACATGACCCAAGTGCACCCTACAAGTTCAAATACAAGAAGGCAAACAAAAAATCCCAAAATTTATTATTTGTCAAAATGTCATTGTTATATGTGAATCTCATGATTTTTATGGAGCTGACATGATTTTTGAATGTCTGGGATTGGCAATCCTGGAGCACAGGAAAAGAGAAACATGGGCAAGTGAGCTCCAGCCTGAGGGAATTTTCTATTGGTAGAACAGGGATACTCAAAACTTTGTCCATCTAAGGGCCACATTAACACCACATCAGGATCCTTAGAGCCACACCAAAACAAAACAAATTGTAGCTCACCTCTCATCCTTAACATGGAGCTGTGACCTGTAGATACTACAGAAAGGAGCATGCAGTGTTCCATCGTGATTGGAAAGGCACTGCTCTGTGGTCAGGGGATCAGCACTTGCTGCTGGTTAGCCGATGTTACTTCCACCCTTGTCTAGCTACAAGATACAAAAAAAGCATTAAGGGTTAATAGCATTATGTTCCTCAGTAAATGCAGGTTCTCATACAAGGCTGTGTATGAGCTCATGCTGAGCACATAACTATCACCTGCAATCATTTATTATCCACTATCCAGCACATTGCTTTGATTTACCTGGAGTACGAAATGGACTACATTAAACTAAATTCAGTCAGATATTTAAGGCCTACATTTGTGATGGATCTTCAAAAATTAGCTACCATGAGCAATTTTCCCAAGGTATTCAGCAATATGAACCTATTATCTGTCTTTTATATTTTCTGTTCTTATTGTTGAAACCACTGGAGGTTGGAATACACGTGTACCCATCTATGGATTGTCAGACACCCTATGTGCACTGCCAACCAAATTACCAGTTGCTGCTTTCATAATAGCTGGCACTGATATAATGCTTTACATCTTCAAAGAGCTGTACACACATCAATCAAATTAAGTTTCATAAAAAACCCCTGACAAACAAAGACAGCCAGTGGCAGAGCCAAGATTAAAATTCAAGAGTTCCTGGTGTCTAGTCTCCAGTTCTAACCAGTAGACATGCTGTCCTTCATGTTTCTAATAACTATCAGGTGTTTCATAAAGCAGCTGGGAAAAAGTGGGGTGGTTATCACAGAGTAGCACGGAGCCACAGGGTGATGGATGAAGCCTGTCCCTGTGAGCATTTCAGGTTATCTTCACCTTTGCCTTTATGTCCACTGGGAATCACCTCACAGGTGTTTTAAGAAGAAGCAGCTGCTTAGTTTGTAACATCCCAGACATTTCAGGCTTTGCCTCCAAGACAGGAAGGTTTTACAGGATAAGGTATAATAAAGAGGAGACAGTCTGCTGGAGATTCAGTACTGTGCTGTAGCTCACGAAAGATTATGCTCAAATAAATTTGTTAGTCTCTAAGGTGCCACAAGTCCTCCTTTTCTTTTTGCGGATACAGTCTAACACAGCTGCTACTCTGAAACCGGAGAACTGTGTTTGACACTTCCAAACTAGAGCTCCTTTGGCAGTATGGCTTCCGCACCTCAAACTCAAAAGGCAGCTGGTCTCATCCCATTGATAATGGGGTAACTGATTATTATTATTATTATTTATACTGAGGTAATGCCTAGAAATCCATGAGCTTGGAGCCATATTGTTCTAGGCACTGTACAAATATATAGTAAATGACTGACCTTGTCCCAGAAAGTGTAAGAGATAATCTGTCTAAGTAATACCATATTTATTGATGAAGTATTCGTTTTCTAAACATGAACATAAAGCGTAGCTCAGTGCTTTGAAGACAGGACTGGCAGAGAGGAATTCTCACGTCCTAATCCCAGTTTGGACACAGATTCCTTCCCTGGCCTCAGACAAATAAATATAAATATAATAAATATAATATAATATAATATAATAAATAATATTTACCATTTATATTGCTCCTTTAATCCAAGGATCTCAAAATGCATTATAAAAGAAGGGTAAAAATCATTCCCATTTTATAGATGGGGAAACTGAGGCACAAAGGTTAAGTTATTTGCTCAAGGTCACAGTGATAGAGTAGCAGAGCTGCAAACAAAATGCAGAACTATTGATTCCTGGTCCCATGCTCCAACTACTAAATCCAGTACAAATTTTCCAGCTGAACTCTTGCAATTCTACTGTAATCTTTGCCCTCAGGAGAGTGTCTCTCAGAGTCCTTATGCATGTCCATAACACACTATTTTCTATATGGCACGGGGAGGAATTTGTGCAAATACCATTTCTTTCCATATAAATTCAAACTCCTAAAATGTACAAAGTCCAGAACTTCAACAAACTCCTGGAAGAGTAAGAAGAATGAGGTTGAGTGCGCTGAAAAGGGGTGTTGCCTGATTGAGAGAGCAGCTTAATCAATTCACAAAAGGAAGGGGTGTGGGGGGAAGCCATGCAGATGTCCATAATTACCCCTGCTATAGGCAGGCACTACATTTGTAGGATCAGCTTCACTTCATCACTTCTCACTGCTTAAACCTTGTTCTATCAATGAAACTATAGTAACTACATGACCACAGGGGATTAGCATGACCTCAGGTCATAAAATTTGATCGCAGTAGATTAGCAAAAGATCAAACCAGCACTGGATGATTTTTTTTTTAAGAAGGCAAAATATAGGGTGCATTCATTCTGTTTCAAATCATGAATGCAACGTGCACATGATGAATCAAATTTGTGTTTATAAATTTATTGTCACATTAGATTAAATCATACCACAGAGACTAAACAGAGTCATTTGAAATGCAGTGCCTTGTGTTGGATATCCCTGTAAATTATACAGACGAGGTAGAGAAAGCAAGATGTTTATGCTTCATCATTGCATGGATCAGAATCATGAACACCAATGACATATCAGGTTTCAGAGTAGCAGCCGTGTTAGTCTGTATTCACAAAAAGAACAGGAGTACTTGTGGCACCTTAGAGACTAACAAATTTAGACATAAAAGATATATCAGTCGGTACTGAAACCGCACTATTTTATCTGTCCAAATCTTTCTCTTCTCCTGTCACTCTGACCATATCCTCCTCCTCCGTGATTTCCTTTACTGACTTCATGTCTTTTACCTAATAAACTTAAGGGTACACACCTCACCTTTGAGGCCCAGTACAATTTTGTACCTACCTACACCTCTATCCTCATTTCTTCCATTTTCACTCCTCTTTATTAGTCCCTTATTTTCCTTCTCCTCTTAGCTCTGCACTTTCACCCCAGTCTCCTTCTAATACAAACACTCCTTTTGTGAAGCATTCTGACACTAATTGCCTCATCAACAATATCTCTGCATCTTCTTGCTCCTCTGTTGTTGTCTTGTGTATCATATTGTCTGAATCAAGTGTAAGCCTGTTGGGGCAGGGACTTTGTCGTTTCACATGCTTTAGTAAATATTTAAGCACATTTATAGCACTCCTACACGTAATTTAGATAAGTAACATACTGAATTCTCAGAGCCCTCTTACTTATGCCTCTCTCTCCACCAACACAAATTCTCTCCCACATGAGAGCAGTGTTCTGGGAACGAGAGGAGGGAAGTCTATGTCTAAAGAGACATACATTCATAGATTTTAAGCCAGAAGGAGCCATTAGATCGGGGTAGGCAATCTATGGCATGCGTGCCAAAGGCGGCACATGAGCGGATTTTCAGTGGCACTCACGCTGCCTGGGTCCTGGCCACCGGTCCGGGGGGCTCTGCATTTTAATTTAATTTTAGATGAAGCTTCTTAAACATTTTAAAAGCCTTATTTACTTTTCATACAACAATAGTTTAGTTATATGTTATAGACTTATAGAAAGAGACCTTCTAAAAACATTAAAATGTATTACTGGCACACGAAAACTTAAATTAGAGTGAATAAATGAAGACTCGGCACACCACTTCTGAAAGGTTGCCGACCCCTGCATTAGATCATCTAGTCTGACTTCTTGTATAACACAGGCCAGAAAATTTCACTCAGGTATCCCTGTGTACTGAGCCCAATAACTTATGTTTTTCTAAAGCATATCTTCTAGAAAGACATTCAGGCTTGATATGATGACTTTAAGAGATGGTGACTCCACCACTTCTCTTGGTAGTTTGTTCCAAGGTTAAACATCCTTACTGTCAAAGATTGGTGCCTTATTTCTAATGTGAATTTCTCTGGCTTTAACTTCAGCCACTGGCTCTTTTTATGACTTTCTCTGCTAAGTTAAAAAGCCCTTGAATACCGGATATTTTCGCCCCATGAAGATATTTATACATTTTAATTAAGTCACCTCTTAATCTTCTTGTTGATAAACTAAACAGATTGATCTCTATATATCTCACTCTAAGGCATTTTTTCCAGCCCTCCAGTCATTTTTGTGACCTTTTTCTGTACCTTCAACATCTTTTTTTAAAAATATGGACAGTATTCCAATATCGGTCTCACCAATGCCATATATACAGGTAATATCAGCTCCCTGCTCCTACTTACTACTCCCCTGTTGATACATCCAGAGATTTCATTAACCCTTTTTACCATAGCCTTGCACTGGCAAAAAAGAGATAATGCTGAGGCCTGGTCTACACTACAAACCTGGGTTGACATAAGCTGCGTTAAATCAATCTAATAATGTATGTGGCTACACTACCGAGTCCCTTCTGCCGACCTAAGTGGCCTGTAAAGTCGACTTCTGTACTCCACCTCCGCGAGAGGTGTAGCACTTGATTCTACATCCACGGGTCAACATGGGGATAGTGTAGACATTGTAATGTGTAATTCGAATGACTTGGCCTCCAGAAGGCATCCCACAGTGCTTCGCTGTGACCTCTCTGGAGAACACTTTCAACTCTACTGCACATCAGCCAGATATACAGGAAACAGCCGCTCCCCTGTTAAAGCCCTGGGAACATTTGAATTTTCTTTTCCTGTTTGATCAGCATGGCGAGCTCACCAGCACAGCTGATCATGGAGACTCAAGGCCGCAAACGCGCTCCAGCATGAAGTACACAGGAGGTGACGGATCTTATTGCTGTGTGGGGAGAAGAGTCTGTGCAGACAGAGCTCCGATCCAGCAGAAGAAACGCTGACATGTATGCCAAGATCGCTTGGGACATGGGGGAGAAGGGCTATGCCAGGGACATCAGCAGTGCCCCATGAAAATAAAGGCACTTCAGCAAGTGTACCAGAAGACAAGGGAGGCAAACAATCGCTCTGGTTCTGCCCCACACGCTTTTAGGAGGAGCTGCATGTGATTCTCGGCTGCAACCCCACCACTACACCAAAATGCACCGTGGATAACTCCCAGGAGCCTCAGGTGACCTCGAGCAACAACAAAGAGGACATTGTTGACAAGGAAGAGGAGGAGGAGGAGAACGTGACGCAGGCAAGTGGAGGATCCACTCTCCCCAACAGCCAAGAACTGTTTTTAACCCTGGAGCCCATCCCTTCACAGAACCAGTTGGCAGTGGAGTGTGATGCCGGGGAAGGCACCTCTGATGGGTACACATTTCCAATCCAATTGTAGGGGTTGCATGCTATTATTTTTAATGTTTAATCTGAACAAAAAAGTAGGTGTAGTTGGTATCAGAGGCCACTTCAGCTATGCAGAGGGTGCTCTGCGAAAAAGACTGTTTACGCATGCATAGGGATGGCCTGGGAATCCTCCATGGAGATCTCTAGGAAGCTTCCATGGAGGTATTCCCAATCCTTTGCAGGAGTTTTCTGGGAAGGGCTGCCTTATTTCATCCACCACAATAGGACACTTTCCCGCACCACTCCATTATTAACTCTGCTGGCATCATTGCAGCACACAGATTTGCAGCATGAAGACCAGGTCTGTACCCAGATGCTTGCAGCATCTGCTCCCTTGCCGCCTCTGTTACCCTCGGGAGAGCGATATTGCATAGGGTTACCTAGAGGAAATGGGGGAATTTTGCATTGCTAGCCCTTAAACCGCAAACAATTCAGCAAGTAATCCGCCCCCTGTTTGGTGAAATCTGGGTCACACAACCATACTTTCCCAAACATGCTGTGGTTGGAAGGGATCACTGTATTGCAAGCAACACTGGAAAAAAAACAGGGGTGGCGGCTTCCTGTGTGTTTCCCTTCCCTGCCCACCCCCAACCCAGTGCCACTTTTGTAACAAACAAACTATGTGAAGGGCTTTACGTTTGTGCCTGTCCTTAAGCACCATCCAGGTTGCTAGGGGAAAGGGGGCTTTTCTCAACTTCCAACTTGTGATCCCAAGGCTGTCTTCACAAAAGCAGCAGCACAAGACCTCTCACCCATACCTCATGGCCTTACTCACCATGGCTGGAGCAGCAAACCAACTATTGCAATAGCCGGCAGTTTTGATTACATTGTGACTTGCAGTGAAGTATATTGAGGGGTGTTTTTTTAATAAAAAAAAAATTAACCTTGCACCAGAAACAATGCATGTACTGTCAATGCTACCCTTGTGCTTTGCATTCCTTGCAGCTGAAACCTTGTCCATCGGCGCATCCTCCACACTGGGACAGAGAATTTCTCAGATTAGAAGGCGGAAAAAGACGACTCGAGAGGACATGTTCAATGAGTTAATGCGCACCTCCGAGAGTGACAAGACGGAGCTCAGAGCATGGAGGATTACACTGTCTGAGAACCTGGACAGAGACAGGGAGGACAGGAGAGCATGCAGGGAACAAAAGCATGCCATGCAGGAAGAGATGCTGCAGATTATGAAGGAGCAATCAGACATGTTGAGGCATCTGGTTGAGGTTCAAGAAAGGCACCTGGATGCTAGAGAGTCCCTCTGCAGCCTATGCTGAACCTGCTGCCATTGTCGCCCAGTTCTACATTCTCCTCTCCCAACCATCCTATGAAGTGTGGGGGAGTTCGGTATCCCTTGCACTTAACACCAGGGGAGGGTACAAGGACCAGAAGGAGCCCATTCCCACACCTTTGATTGTTATTGCAGTTCCTCGGTAAGCAAGCTTTCCTTGTTTCTCCCACCACAGTGTTACCAGCCCTTTTGCCCCAGGTTATCTTATTTTTCTTTGCTATTTCTGTGTGTTTGTGTGCATAATGGAACTGAATGGACTGAGGAGAAAAGGCTCTTTATTCATTCAACACAGGGTGTATGGTGGGGGAGGAGTTTACAGGGGAGAAAATGCAATGGAGGGGACAGTTTGGTAAGGAACAACACAGAGAGGTGTCACATTACTCTGGCTCATTGCTGAAACTGGTTTTCAAAGTCTCATGGAGACGCAGAGCCCCTCATTGTGCTCTTCTTATTGCCCTGGTGTCTGGCTTCTCAAAATCGGCTGCTAGACAATCTGCCTCAACTTCCCCCAACCCCCTCCCTCACCCCAGGGGAAACTTTTCTCCATTTGTTTCACAGATATTATGGAACACACAGCAGGCACCAATAACAATGGGGATATTGTTTTCACTGAGGTCTAACCTAGTAGGCAAACAGCACCTGCGACCTTTCAAACGTCCAAAGGCACATTCCACGACCATTCCACACTTGCTCAACCTATAGTTGAACTGTCCTTACTGCTGTCCAGGCTGCTGGTGTACAGCTTCATGAGCAATGGGAGCAAGGGGTAAACTCGGTCTCCCAGGATCACAACTGGCATTTCAACATCACCAATGGTTATTCTGCAGTCTGAAAAGAAAGTCTCTGCTCGCAGCTCTCTGAACAGACTGGAGTTCCTAAAGATGCGCGTGTCATGCACCTTTCTCGACCATCCCACGTTGATGTCAGTGAAACAGCCCCTGTGATCCACCAGCGCTTGCAACACCATTGAGACGTCCTCCTTTCGGTTTATGTACTCTTTGGCAAGGTTGTCTGGTGCCAAAATAGAGATATGTGTTCTGTCAATAGTCCCACCACAGCTAGGGAACCCCATCGTGGCAAAACCATGCACTATGTCCTGCACGTTGCCTAGAGTCACTACCCTTCTTAGAAGAACTCTATTGATTGTCCTGGCAACTTGGATCACAACAGATCCCATGGTATTTTTACCCACTCCGAATTAATGCCCCACCAGCTGGAAGCAGTCTAGCATTGCAAGCTTCCACAGAGCTATCGCCACTTGCTTCTCCACTGTCAGAGCAGCTCTTATTTTAGTATTGCTGCGCTTCAGGGCTCAGCAAAGCTCTTCACACAGTTCCTGGAAAGTGGCCTTATGCATTCAAAAGTTTTGCAGCCACTGTGCGTCATCCCATAGCTGCATAACAATGCAGTCCCTCTAGTCAGTGCTTGTTTCCCGGGCCCAGCAACGGTGCTCAACTGAGTCAAGGTAATGCGTGACTGTCACCAGCAACTGCAAATTGCTCCACTCTAGGTCTTCCAGCAAGGCTGCTTGCACAGCATCACGTTGTTCCGTGTGGCAGCTGCTGCATCGGTTGTATAAATACTGTAGGCTAAGGCATGAGGTGTTTGTAGTGCTCACAACAATAGTGTACCACTTAGCAGGGTCCACACTTATCATGCTATGGTGTCCGTGCCGGTAACGCAGGTTTGCGAAAAAAGGTGCAAAAAAGGCTTGGTTTGTTTGCTGTTGATTTCAGAGAGAGAGGGAGGTAAGTACATAATGGGAGGCTAACACCATGTGCCCATGTGCCCACTGTGGGATAGCTACTGACAGTGCAGGGCTTTGTGCGTTGATGCAAGCCCTGCTAATGAGGACGCACTCTGCCGACACAATGAGTATAGTGTGGACATGCAAGACTGACTTGCTTAAATCGGAGGCTCGATGTCGACTTACACGAAGCCAACTTAACTTTGTCGTGTACACGTGGCCTGGGTTGTTTGTCCGCTAGGACCCTGAAATCCTTTTGAGAGTTGCTGCTTTCCTGGATATAGTCTCGCATTCTGTAGGTATGGTCTGAATTCCTTGTTACTAGATTAAAAGAATGTAGCTGTAGTAAAAAGCATTTTGCTTGAATGGACCCAGCTGACCAAGCAATCCAGATCAGACCTAATAACTGCCCTGTGCTTATCATTATTTACCATTCCATGAATCTTTGTGTTATCCACAAATTTTATCACCAGTGATTTTACATTTACTTCCAGATCATTGATAAAATATTGGACAGCACTGGCCCTGCAGAACCCATCTAGAAGCACTGCTATTCAGCAATGATTCCTCATTGCCAACTAATTTTTGAGACCTGTAAGTTTCCATTTAACATGCTTTGTTATTATTGTGTACTGCTAGTTTTTTAATCCGAATGTAATGTGGTTCCAAGCAAAATGCATCACAAAGTCTAAGTATATTATTGCTACACAGTTACCTTTATCAACTAAATTTGTAATCTCATCAAATAATGTCATGAAAAAACAGAAACATTCTGAATTATGGGCTCACTCTGCTTCATCTGCTGCTGTCATTGTTGATCATATAATCTAGGAGTGGCAAGGTGCCATGGAGTGAGCTATGGAAGGGCTTCAGTAATTAGGGATGAACCCATAACAATCCCATCATGTGTTAATTTCCAGAGCAGGGTAGGGTGATAACCATGCTGGGGACCAGCTCCCCGAACACCCTCCCCCAAATGCTTATCCTCCCAATGGACTCCTTGCTCTATCCCGTCCAGCCAAACCTCTAGCAGACAGACCCTGCGGAGCCAAAGCTTTTATGTTTGCCTCAGCATGGTGAAGGCAGAAAATGCACTGAGGTGGAGAATAAGGTGCCAGAAATCCACCGCTGCCAGAGCTCTCCAGATGAACATTATGTGATACATTCTGCTTGCCTCTAATTCTGCCTCCCTGCCCAGCTCCACTGCAAATGCAGGTGGCATTCTAGGGGAAAGGGAACAGCTGCTGGGGTTGGGTGCAGGAGATCTCTCCCCTTCTTCTCTGGCAAGGCTGAGGCCTTTATCTCTGCCCATCCTCAAGGCAGAGAGAGATCTCTGAGCAAAGAAGCTCAGCTGTCCAAGAACATACTATTGTTTTCCAGGGAGACAGGGAGAAAGCTGGGCTTCTACATTTTCACTGGGTGGGAGGAAGGAGCAAAGCAGCCGTAAAGCTGCAGCGTTCTCCACAAGTTGGGAGACTAGCCCCTTCTCCTCTTCTGTGAAATATAAAGTGGCCCAGCCTGCTTCTAGGAAATAACAGTCTGCTCCTGGACAGGTGGACTTCAGAAGCCTCTCCTGTTCCCACAGCTTAGGACTGAGGAGCAGCAGCATCCATACTGGAGCCTTGCAGAGAACCACCCTGAGATGATTGTATGGGGTGGGAAGTCCAAACCTGAACTAATTGCACGGATGGCAGCCTGTGCAAGGACCACCCCCCTCCTTTCCACAGGTTCCCCAGAAGAACCCGCTGCCTAGTCTTTATCCTGTGAGGCCACAATTGCTCTCCATATCATTGATGGTGCCCTAGCCAGTGTGGACCAGATCCTTAGCTGGAGTACAGTGGCTTAGTTCCACTGACTTCAGTGGAGCTATACCAATTGACACCAGTTAAGGATGTGACCCTGTGTTCCTGCTGAGATTAATATGTAGTAATATTTAGAGTATAAGCTTTCTGGAGTGGAGAGCTCATCCTTTTACTGTCTGTAAAGTACCTAGGAGAAGAGTGACAAACAACAGTAAAATAGCCATAGAATCATAGAATATCAGGGTTGGAAGGGACCTCAGGAGGTCATCTAGTCCAATCCCCTGCTCAAAGCAGGACCAATCCCCAACTAAATAAATGACATGACAGACACTGGCTCGGGATAGCTAAACTTTGAGGAAAATATTGTTTTGACTGAGCACTTATTCTCCCTAGAGTGGGGGACAAAGAGAAAAGGACTTTTTCTAGACTCTAAAATGATATTCCATATATGGAAACAGGCCTACTATATTTGGGTGCTTGGCCTCACCTGATGGCTGAATATATAGAACAAGATTCATTTCACAATGAATTTGGTTGGGAATTGTTTGTAGTGAATGCGGTCTGTATCAAAGCTTTGTTTTATAGAAACCATCCTCTATCAGATCTTGCATTGAAAAAAAGTTACATTAATTTCCATGTGGTTACAGTTATATATATTTATATTTGACTGTCAATAGAGTTCATGCCACAAGAACTTGCAAGAATAAAGGCCGCTCATCACTGCACTCTGATTCACTGAAACTCAGCCCTATCTAGTACTCTGCTTAACAACAAAACCATTGGCATGCCTATAGCAGAGTGAAATCCAGAAGGTGAAATCCAGACGCTGGGTGGTTACACCTGGAAAATTATTTGATTACAAGCAGGGCAGGAACAGTGGGCAAAGGGTAGAGGAAACAGTAAGAAAAATTGTGTGTGTGTTGCAAAACTGTAATATATATGTGTCATTATAACACAGCTTACTTTTCAGCCACGTACAGTACTCCACATTGTTCACATGCTTTGCAAAGAAAAATGATTAGAGCTGTTAGCACAGCAGTCCCCTTCTCCAGGACCAAAATCAGCTCTAGCCAAAGTTAATGTTTAAGCGGGAATTAAATATTAACCTGCTGGAATGCACACATGTTGTAATGGTTTCAGTCTGTATATCAGACAGGCTAAGAATATTGTTGTGAAAGTGAGAAATCAAGCTTTATTTCCAGAACTCAAAAAAAAAACCAAAAAAAAAAAAAAAACCCAACAGAATGTTCTGTCACTTCATTGCTTTTGGGTTCCATGAGAAGGAAAGATAGCACTGTCTCCCCTCTTTTTTTCTGAGGATAGGTACATTTTCCCCTTTCACTGTATTTAACAATGTCTTGTTAACAATACAAGATAGATCACAGTAGCTCAACCTGCTGATGAGAACTGCAATTTGATTCCCAGCCAGAGATTTGCAGGTAAAATAAAGTGCAAAGGTGACTAAACACCACAACAAGCAAGGTCTACCCCCCTGGTTTGCCTGGAAGGGAAAACAGAGGATTATTATAGTAATAGATTTACCGCAGGTCTATTCCTTTTTTCCTGTTCCAGCTACAGTACATGAGAATCCTTACAGCTGTCTGAGAAGGGTTTTATGGTAACAAACTGATTTGTTATATTAGCCTGCAGCATGTACACTTTTCTGTTTTACAGTAATCCCTTATTCTCTTTCCTTCTCTTTGTGTTCTCACTGCAGACTTATGACTGGAGAACACACTCTATTTTACCAAACTGCACTGCTACAAATATGCTTCAAAGGTTTTTAGGTCACACGCTGTACTGAACACCTAAAATAAAACTCTTGTTAAGATGAATGTTTGGTCTCAAATTCTTCATATAGCTCTTTATGCTCACCACTTTCTAATGCTTACCTATTTAGTGCTTTTCATTTTCAAAGCACATTACAGATAGTAAAAAGAAAAGGAGTACTTGTGGCACCTTAGAGACTAACCAATTTATTTGAGCATGAGCTTTCGTGAGCTACAGCTCACTTCATCGGATGCATACCGTGGAAACTGCAGCAGACATTATATACACACAGAGATCATGAAACAATACCTCCTCCCACCCCACTGTCCTGCTGGTAATAGCTTATCTAAAGTGATCATCAAGTTGGGCCATTTCCAGCACAAATCCAGGTTTTCTCACCCTCCACCCCCCCACACACAAAGGGTAAGAAAACCTGGATTTGTGCTGGAAATGGCCCAACTTGATGATCACTTTAGATAAGCTATTACCAGCAGGACAGTGGGGTGGGAGGAGGTATTGTTTCATGATCTCTGTGTGTATATAATGTCTGCTGCAGTTTCCACGGTATGCATCCGATGAAGTGAGCTGTAGCTCACGAAAGCTCATGCTCAAATAAATTGGTTAGTCTCTAAGGTGCCACAAGTACTCCTTTTCTTTTTGCGAATACAGACTAACACGGCTGTTACTCTGAAACCTGTCATTACAGATAGTAACTAATAGATCCTCTCAACACTCCTATGAGGTGCGCAAGTAATTGTTGTCCCCATTTTACAGATAGAGAGACTGGGGCAGAGAAGTAGAGTAGCTTGCTCAGTGCCTCACAGGGAATGAGTATGAGAAAGCTGTCAGGACTGTCTGACTCATAGGCCCAAGATAAAGCCATTAGTCTGTGCCTCCTCACTTATAACTGTGGTAAGTGAGCACGCCTCATTTCCACACACATAATTTTACAGCTCCTCTTTAGCACATGGCCCTTATGAAACAACTGAGAACTGGTAAGCAGCATTGCCTCAACAATGGAAAAAATCAAGGAAGAGCCTGAAAGAGCCTCCTCAAGAAAATGACAACTGTTAGGGCTTATTCAGCCTTGTGAGCCTTCTTATTCCAACTCCAGAGGAGGGTCTAGCATGTAGTTGTCACTACACAAAATTGTATGTGTCATTGAAAACAAGGGGGTTGAAGTGGCAAAGCCAACTATTAGGGCCCCAATCCTGAAAGTGCTTATTCATGTAACTTTACACACCTGAGTTGTCCATTGCAGGGGCAGAACTGGCAGCCAGGGGGCCATGCCCACTCTCCCACTTTTTACCGGCTCTAAGGGTGAGCAACGGGAAGATGGGCGGAGAAGAGTGAGCAGGGAGAGGGGTGTTCTTGTGAAAGGGGCAATGCGAGGGCAGGGCCTTGGGGGAAAATGAGTGGCGCGAGGGTGGGGGCTTGGGGAAAAGGGGTGGGGGGCACCTGTGCGTCCAGTCCCCCCACACACACTTCTAGGGCACTTTCATCGCTCCTGATCCATCAGACTTGTTAGGAAAGATACTCAGATGCATTAGAGTTTGCTCAAGGCCCACACTTCCATCACCTGAGATCAAGCATTCCTAAAAGTCCCTACCTGGAATATTTAGAGATGTATTTCTTGGAGTGGGCCCATAAAACACTTTTCAAGCTTCTTTTATCCATGACTAGCACGCAAACATGAGAAGAAACTATTGGGAATGCCTTCTGCCTTGTTCTCCATTCTTTGGGAACCAGTATACAATGAGGATTGGCCGTCTAGTGTGACAATAAACAGACTTGGGCCTGAAAAACCTTAGCCTCATTTTCTTTTCAAAGGCTACTACGTGGCTTCTTGCCAGGAACAGGCCATGCAGAGTCTTGGAAAGATAAACATAAAGGCATAGGGGAGAGGAAGAAACACAAGTATCCTAACAGAGCAACAGGAAGAGATTGCTCCTCAGATGGCCACCATACAGCTGCCATTGCCTCTTTTCTCGGGAATGTAAGGAGCCAATTTCCTAAAGAGGTGAATACTGGGAGAAAGCCCTTTCTAAAAGGATTACGCCTGATTGCCAAAGAGCGGGAAATGCTGGAATGCCTAGAAAAGGTAAAGGTTAATTGTGAGCTGCTAGACATTTGGAATGGAATTTTCAAAAGTACTTAGTGTTGGCCTCGCTGGTCCCACCCCGGGACTTCAGATCAGAAGTTAAGACAATACTGAGTACTTTTAAAAATCACACCCTTGAAGGACAGGGCCTGATGTAACAGTCCTTTCAGGGAAATATCCTAAACCAGTGTAATATTGTACACTTATATTGGAGTATATTCATAAAACATTTTCTTTTATTAGCAGCATTATAATAGTGTCTAGGGGTCCCAACCAAGATGGGACCCAATACATAGTAGGAGACAATCTCTTCCCTGAATAGACAAAACAAACAAAGAATGGGAAAATGAAATAGTAGTTTTAAAAAAAGGATGTTTTCATCTGACTTAGTATCATGTGGCTTTGGAGGTCAGGAACTCTGTTGCCACATATGTTATGGGCTACTTACAAACTTGCCAGATCTCCTACTGACTTGCTTGGCCAATAGGAGATCTGGCAGTGTGATGCCAGTGAGATGCCAATTTAGCGCCCTCGTAGAGATGGTGGCCTCAGACCCTGAGGGGTTTGGTTTGAGCACACATACAGCTAGACCACTCACTGGACTTGGCTAATTGGTAAGATGAAGCTCTCATTAATAGCTGCCACCTGGCATACATAGTGATTAGTACTTGGGGAGTATTATAGCTGTGAATTTCTCAGTTGTGGTACCACGTACGCATGCCCTTAAATTGTTCCTATCACCATCTTTTATCAAACCTGCCAAGCGTTGTGCATCCCATGTCAAACTCACACATTTGGCAGCCTTGTCACGCTTCTCACATCTCAAGTAAAATTTCATGCATTGTATAAAGACAGATCCTCCTCTATAGAATATGCTTTATCCTGGGGGACAGTGACCAGGGCAGGGAGTCAGGAAATCCAGGGCCCTTGTGTGATCTCTTCTAATGAGTGCTGTAATATTTCTATGCACTTCACAACACTTATTATTGAGTTCAGAGTATATCCCCTACCCTTGGAACAGAAAACAACCATTCCCTCCACTTTACAAATAAAGTAACTGAGAGATCACACAAGGCCTCTTCAGGTAGAACTGGGAACAGAACATAGATTTCCAGTGTGAAAGAGTCACATTTCCCTCACTTGGCCACAATGCCAATGAATATGCCACATTGATGTGCTTGTTTATCCTCTCTGTACCCACCCACACCGACTCTTTGTCCCAGTCTCCTCCCACCCTAGATCCTTGTCCCAGTTCTCCCTCTGCACCTCAGTTCCCTGTCAGATCTGTCTCCCCTCCTACCATTTTCTCCCCTCCTGCTACCCAGTCTCCCCTCCACCCTCCATTCCCAGTTCAAGTCTTCTTGACCAACAGGTCTCACTCAGACCCCCTCCTCAACTCCTGTCCCAGCCTCACCAGATTCCTTTGACCTAAACAATTTCTTTCCCCCCTGCCCCGCCGCAGATTCTTGTCCCCTCTGCATTTGCATCACGCAGTGTCTTCCTCCACGCTGCCTGGGTGCCAGTAGCAGGTGCCTGACAGCACAGGAGACAGACCCCTGCTCTCAATTTTGATCCCTGACCTCACCCTGGAATACAGTAGCCTGTAGCTGCAGCCCGGAGTGGCAGCATGCCCAATCCCACTGCAGGGATGGCACAGGCCTGTCACTCCCCATACGTGGTGTGAGGGGATACAGCATGTTTGGTTACTCTGGGGGATGATGCATGTGCCCTGTGGTGAGCCCTAGGAGCTTTGAGGGGTTAGAGCATGGCCAGTGCAGACAATCTTTGGAGATTTTACCTCTTAAAAGCCTCTATTGGGCGTGCGTGAACAGCAATTTGTCAAAGGTATATAACTTGGCCAAATATGGGTGGATTTTCACATGATCAACAAAAGGTACATCCCTGATGCAAAGGCATCCCCCTTGCCAAATTGCTCCAAAACAATGTTGCCTCAACAGGATGCAGCCATTACAGTTATAAATAGGGTGACCAGATGTCCCGATTTTATAGGGACAGTCCAGATTTTTGGGTCTTTTTCTTATATAGGCTCCTATTACCCCCCACCCCCATCCCAATTTTTCACATTTGCTGTCTGGTCACCCTTGTTATAAAGAAGGTGGTGACCAGCTATCCCACCCTGAAATATGATGTGACTGAACTGACAACCACACAGGGTGATGCCCAGTGAGTCAGGACTTGAGGAATCCCTCCTACAAAAGGGACAGCTGGTAGTTTTCGCCTCAAGGACATTATCACCAACAGACGAAGATATGTCCAAATTTTAAAGGAATTTCTTGCAATACTGTTTGCACGTGAAAAGTTGGACCAGTATCTTCAAGGGTGGGAAACCATTAGCATAGAAAGTGACCATAAGCCACTAAAAAGCATTTTTAAAAGTCACTGCTAGAAGTCCCTCAAAACCTTCAGCACCTGCTACTGACACTGCAATGCTACAACTTAGATGTATGCTACAAGACGGGGACTGAGCTATACATAGCTGACTTCTTATCCAGAGCAGACTTGCAGGATGAAAATATGGCAGCTGAACAGAAATGAGATCCTCAACCTGATAGAAATAAAGAGAACACCGAAAGACATAAAAACCATAAACCAAACCAGTTAAGTACCAGTTTGAAGCCAGGGTCTGGAAAGAATCCAAGAACAAACTATACAAGACCAAGATTTACTAGTGATCACATGCATCATTCTGTCAAGACGGCCAGGCACCCTGGTAGATGCCCCACCTGCCTCTCAAAAATACTGCAACTATCAAGGTGAGATGAGTGTTCAAGATAGCATCATATATCAAGGCAGTTGAATCATAATAGCAAGATCACTGAGAAGAGAAATGCTCTCAAAAATACACTGGAGCCATTCTGACATAGAAGCCTGTACCAGGAAAGCCAGAGATGCCGCACAGTGTTCAAAATCACCCAGAATGCTTGAGACCTGATACAGAATTGTGGGACATTTGGGGAAACGCAGGCCAAGCAGCAAAACACACAATGAAAATACTTAGCATCCCCAACAGACCTTGGCGCAAAGCAGAAATGAACCTTTTCACAGCAAACTACCTGTAAAGGTACAAGCAGTTCCTGTGAGCCCCTTTGCAGCCTGGAGTGGTTCTGCAACTGTGCCCCAACTTAACTTCCCCTAATTGGGATGAAAGTAGATTCACTTTAACAAACAAGGGCAAGGAGAGACCACACACTAACAAAATAGCATGGCTTCACGTCAAGAGTAATTACAGGACTTCAGGACCCTGATTCAGCTCCTGAAATTAAAGGCCACAGAAAAAAGCTTCTGGTTAGGTTAGTCTCCTAGAGCCTTAGGGTACATCTACATGGCAAAACAAAAACAAAAAAACAGAGCAATGAGTCCCAGAGCCTGGGTCTACAGACTCAGGCTCACAAGGCTTATGCTATGGCACTAAAAATAGCTGTGTGGACATTTCGGCTCGGGCTGGCACTCAGGCTCTGAAGCTTGCCCCCAAATCCTAAAGGAATGGGAATCCCTCCATTCAGAGCCCGCAAATCCAGCCCAAGGTGGAACTTCTACATGACTATTTTTAGCACCATAGCACAAGCCCCACAAGCTGGAGCCTGTAGACCCATGCTCTGAGACTTGCTGCTGTAGGGGTGATTTTGCATACCCTGAGAGAAAACCACCACCACCACTACCCACTGTAGCCTGTATGGCTTCTACTCCCCTCTCTCTTGCCCAGCTTCCTGTTCCTGCCTAAATATCCGAACCCTAAGCTGTCCCAGCTGAGGGCTCTAGCCTGTCCCTTCAAGGGGCAGTAGATTTCTTCACACTACCTCATTCATGCAGACTCCTATTCAGACTTCTGGATACTAGACGAACCATCAGAAACTACCGTAGTGACCATTACGGACAAAGCAATGAAGGATTTCAGCAGGCTAAGTATCTCAAGCTGCGTAGTTTCAGACAACAGACCCCAATTTACTTTCAGTGAGTTTGTGCAATTTACCTGGGAATAAGAATTCATTGATAGCCCATCATCACCATGCCACAGCCAGGGAAACAGCAAAACCGAATTGGCAGTTAAAATTGCTAAAGACTCTATTAAAGAGAGCTGCAAAAAGCAGAGACTATACAGCAAGACAGTCTTAAATGGAGACGCTCTCCCACAGAAGGCCTGGTGGTCTAGAAAAACGGACCTAGGGAGAAAGATTGAAGAAACTGGGATTGTTTCATCTGGAGAAGAGAAGAGGACTTGATAATAGTCTTCAAGTACGTAAAAGGCCTTTATAAAGAGGAGGGTAATAAATTGTTCTCCTCATTCATGGAGGACAGGACAAGAAGTAATGGGCTCAAATAGCAGCAAGGGAGATTTAGGCTAGACATTAGAAAAAATTCCTAACTGTAAGGGTAGTTAAGCACTAGAACAAAATTACCTAGTGAGGGTGTGGACTCTCCATCACTGGAGGTTTTTAAGAACAGATTAGACAAACACCTGTCAGGGATGGTCTAGGGTCATACTTGGTCCTGCTTCAGTGTCAGGGCCTGGACTAGTTGACCTATTGAGGTCCTTTGCAGTCCTACATTTCTATGATTCTATGAATAGCTGCCTGGTCCAATGCTTGATGTCAAGATGCATGCAAACCTTGGTGCCCATAGCCCCAGCATTACCAACAGCCAGAGGAAGGAGTAACAGACCAAAAAAAAAAAAAGAAAGAAGAAGAAGAAGAAGAAGAAGAAAGAAATGCAAAGGCCAAAGTCTACTAGGACCAGCAAGCTAAAGACCTTCCAGAACCACAACCAGGAGACTCTATCAGGATTAAACTATTTCATTGGAAAAAATCATACATTTGGGAAAAAAGCTACTTGTATTGAACAGAAAAATCATTATTCATATAGCACAGAAGTGGATGGGTGTATATTTCACTGAAACCACAAACATATTCACCCTCTACAAACAAGACACAAACACAAATAAGGAGGACAGTGCAATATGCATTCTGCTGATACTCGATCGGTAGGACACAGAAGGAACACAGACCAAAGAATGACCCATAGATATTAGAACTGGCTCTCAGAGCACCATGCCACCAGATGAACCAAATGCAAGGCAGTCTCCTGCTATCACAAAGCAGACTCGCACACACATTCCAACATTATTCACCCCCCTCTGCCCTTCCCTAGACTGCATGTTACAAGGAGGGAAAAGGGAGAAGCAGAGGAGCCATCTCATTGCTCACAGGAGGGGAGGGAGCAGGAGGGAACAGAGCTGCCCTGAGGTGCTGGGCTGTTTCTGCTCCCCACTCCCTTCCTGTGAGAACAGTGTGAGCTCCTGTCTGACAGCAGGCAAGGCAGTTTGGAAGACAGCCAATCAGAGGGGGTTTTCCCCCAGGTGGAGCTGACATTTGTGACGGGGCTGGAGTTTTCCACCTCATCGCTGAACTGTCTGTAACCCGGACAAAATCCTGTGACAAACAAAGAAATTACTAGAGCTGGCAATACTCTATTTATGTTTGAATTTGCTACCACAGATGCAGCAAAAGGGACAAGATGGTAGGTAGCTTCCCAATAGTGGGTGCTATAGTATGATAGTACATATAGGGTAATGTATTGGAACGGAGAGTAATGCACAGAAACTTCTGCTTTCAGGACATGCTTGATGAGAGAGAACAGTCTGTGTGGAAGAAGGAACAATCCGATGAAGTGAGCTGTAGCTCACGAAAGCTTATGCTCAAATAAATTGGTTAGTCTCTAAGGTGCCACAAGTACTCCTTTTCTTTTTGCGAATACAGACTGACACGGCTGCTCCTCTGAAAAAACTCTGACTGTTGCACTCTCTTGGCTCCCCCTTTTTTTACGCTTGAACACTGAACCGTTAAATGGCTGGTCGAAGTACAGTTACTCTTGCACCACTGCCTTCGCGCCCCTACCAAATGGCTCTGACAGTCTTGATCTTTAATGAAACAATGCAAGAGGCCTCAGATTTCTAATAATGACACTGCTCTTTGTTTCAACAAGGTGATCATGTTCCAGATGCTATTTCTGTTTAACTGGCAAGCAGAGGATCTATTTCCAGTGTGTTACAGAACAGACAGAACGCAGTTGTCTCACAGCATGTGGGAAGCCCAAGCAAGTCCCAGGTTTTCCTCCACTTCATAGACTGAGTTTAAAGCATTCTTTTATATATAATCCCCAAAAAGTAATCTTTGCAATAAGAGGTTGTTAGAAACTTTGCTTTTTACCTTGTAAAGGAAAAAAAGGCATTGTTCTAAAATTCATAGCCACATACAGATCTGAGCAAATAAAAGTATCTGCAGACATGCGTTAAGTAAAGCCTGCAAATTCACTTAACAGTCTTTAAGATCCCTTTCATTAGTTTTCAACAAACATTCATGGTGGTGAAGATTTGTTTGCAGGAAGGTTCACAGACAGGGAACTATCGCAGATTCTCGTGTGAATGTGTGTTCACACTGAAGACTTGTGCAAAGATTTGCACTGGAAGTGTTTGTGCAGCTATCTCAAAAGCTCCACCACTCAGGGAACAAAAACAGATTATATGTACTATACTGAATTACGTAAGTGACCAATTGCAAACAGAGAGCTAGAGCAAACAGTTACATGTAATCCACAGACTGAAATGTGTTCCAATCAACTATACATTGAGTAATATCCAATAATGAAAAAGTTTGTAAAAATGAAAGATTGTTTGCAGATAATTTGTGAACAGAAAGGATACGTTTGTCAAATAAATTTTATATATCACCCATCTTTGGCCACATACGTCATATTTCTATTAGCAACAGCTTTCTGCTGAGTTTGTCCTTAGATCTCCCAGCCCACTCTTGAAAAGGTCAATGACAGGCTAACAGTTTATAGTGGGAAAGTAGAGAGGTGTTTCTGTTAAAGTGCATACTGTCAGCATGTGCAGAATGCAAAATGCCACTGGAAATAGAGAAGCAAATACCAAACAAGGTAATGACTTCTCATTTCAGATGGAACTGATCATATCCTGGTCTACAAAGTCCTTTTGAGATATACTGAAGGAAGAACAATCCCCTGACTCTCAGTCCCAGTTTAAGAGAGTACTGCAGTGAGACTCTCCTGGAGGACTCATCAGTTGTTTCCACTGGATAGTGGATATTTTTTCCTCCCCTTTCCCTGTGGGCCCAGTGCGTTATGTGGAATGTCTGCTCACTTACAACATAGGAGTACACAGGGAACAGCTGTGATTTCTTTGTCATGGTGTCACTTTCGTGGTGCAGTCCAGATCAGTGTGAGGTTGTGTCACTGCCTGCCCTGTAACTATGGGTGCCTCACAATGCTTTGATGTTGTAGCTCCCAACCCAAGCTGCCCACAACCAGCCTACAACCATGCAGGTCACATCCTGTGTGACTGTGCACTAGATAATCCTCTTTCAGCAGCTCTGACCCCAGCAGTCTGTCTACCTCCCCACTCTGGCTTCCACCAGCCTTCATTACTACTGAGGGATGATCACAATGCACTCCCAGTCCTGAATTTTCCCCAAACTATGTGGTCTGTAATGACAAGCCCTCTCCTGGACAGTTCAGAGAAATAATATGGTTTGCTTCCTACTTTAAGGAGACAAAACACTCCAGTTTGCCACATTAACTGGAGTTGACATTCACTGTAGTGCAAACACAGCACTGTTGGTTTAGATTTGATTGGAATAAAACAAGTTTATTAACAAAAGATAGGATTTTAAATGAGTTCAAGTATAATAGAAATGGTTACAAGCAAAGAAAAGTGAAAACATGCATCTAAAAGTCTAGCAAGTTTTGGTTCAAGGCTTTGTTCAATATGGCTTGTCTCACCCACCATCCTCCAGCAAGATGGTGACTGACCCTCTCGTTGATCAGGATCTCTTCCAGAGGCCCAAAGGTGCTGGTGCCTTTGTCTTCTTACGTAAAAGAGATAACTTGGGGTTTTCTGTCCCTTTAATTTATAGTCCATTGACTCTTTGAAGTGGATTCTTCTGAATGTTACCCCTCCCTCAAAGTAGTCTATTCAAGCTGTGAGGAAGGTGCCATGGAGTCTGGGGATGAAGGAAGCTCCATACTTCTTCCCCCACTTCTGTTCTCTGACATGCAAATTGTTCTGTTTCCTGCCATCCCCTCCCCCTGCTGTCTTGATGATCCTGTTTACTATTTATACGTGAATTGAGGTAAAATTCCTTTGTTTAGGACAGACCTCTAACAACTTTTTCCCAGGCAGGGCTGTCTAGTTTTGATCATGTGCCGATAACAACTTACAGTGAGAATTCATAACTTTCCCTTCATGATGCTACATACATTTCACCATGATATCATTGACCAGTGAGTTATTCATTCTCAAAATGATACCCCACAAAGCCCATTTTGTATAAAGATGCTGTTTCTGCAGAAAGAGGGACAACCTCTAAAGAGCTCAGTGCCACCATTAGTATCCCAGCAGCGTGCATTTGGTCCATCTATGCAACTTCAGTGGTGGCTTGGGTTCAGTGACCAGCTGGTCTCGCCTCCTTAAAGCAGCAGTGTCTGGGTCACACTTACTTAACCTCAGGCTTTGGCACAGTGTGCAGGCCTAGCAGCAATGCCTGCCAGTGACGCTCTGGCCACAGACACTGATGTAATAGTGATGGACTACAGGAGGTCCAAAGAAATGTAGCCCAACTGAGCAGGATACAGAGAAGACAGCTCAAGTCCCATCCTTGCCCATTTTACTTAAAGGATATATTATTTTCCTAAGTCAGCTATACATTATGTGATGTCAGTTTCCTTTTATAAAAGTCAGAGAAATGAGGAGAGAGGAGATGAAGTAGTCACTCAGCAGGGAGGAAAAATCTCAGGGCTTTTCAGGTTCCCATTGTGTCTTGTTCAGACCTGAGCAGTAAACAGATAACAAGAACAATCATACTAGGTTGGCATGACCTGTGAGCATTGTAGATGTGATGATCACTGTCTGCTGGGATGGGGGAAAGAACAAGGATGTAAAGTACATCATTCTTCAGTCACCCGGCCTGTTATCTGCAGAGAGGACAATGTCAGCCTGGAGGCTGTCAGCCCTTCCCAAAGCAAGGTTAATAGCTCTAAAGGTCTGCTATTGATCCAGCATCAAAGGGCATGAAGGGATCATGTTAGGACTTATTTACTCATAGAGTTGGTCAGGAACAGATATCCAGGAATAACACCATGTCTGGAATAAGCGCACTTTGTTCTGGTTAGTATATCCCACTTTGAAAGCACTCTTATTCTGGAATGAAAAGTGTCCACACCTAGAGTTATTCAAGAACAGCTATTGCACTTTAAATTTGTACACTACCTTAATCCATGTTAACTTGCAAGCGCAAACAAGTTTAGTGAAAAATGTCAGTCTGGGTGAAAAAAGATTGACTGCAGAGGGGAGGCAGAGGAAAGGTTTTTAAGTACATCAAAAGCAGAAAGCCACTACACAGGCAGCGTGGACGCTGCGGGTATGTCTACACTGCAATTAAACATCTGCAACTGGCCCTTGCAGCTGACTTGGGCTCATGGGGCTCAGGCCAAGGGGCTTTTTAACTGCAATGTAGATGATTGGGCTCAGGCTGCAGCCCAAGTTCTGGGACCCTCCCACCTTGCAGGGTCCTAGAGCCAGGGCTCCAGCCCAAGCCCAAATGTCTACACTGAAATTCAGCACCACCTTAGCCTTAGACCCACAAGCCCAAGTCAGGTGGCAGGGGCCAGCTACAGGTTCTTAATTACAGTGTAGACATACCCGCAACAGCCAAGTTGTTAAAGGAGAACACAGGGAAGACAAGGCCATTGCACAGAAGATACATGAATTCTTTGCATCAGTCTTCACTGTAGAAGATACAAGGGAGAGACCCACATCAGAGCTATTCTTTACTCTTTGGATGACAAATCTGAAGGACTGTCCCATGTAGGCTACGTTGACGTGTCTGTAGAAGGGATTTTAGAACAAATTGATAAATGAAACAGCAATAAGTCACCAGGACCAGATGGCATTCATCCAAGAGTTCTGAAGGAATTCAAACATGAAATTGCAGAACCACTAACTGTAGTATGTAGCCTATCGCTAAAACAAGCCTCTATACCAGATGACAAGAGGATAGCTAATGTAATGCCAATTTTAAACCAGGACTCCAGAGGCAATCCTTTTACAGGTGCCAGTAAGCCTAACTTCAGTACCAGGCAAACTGGTAGAAACTATAGTAAAGAGAACATAATTATCAGACACATAGATAAACATGATTTGTTGGGGAAGAGTTAATACAGGTTTTGTAAGGGGAAGTCATGCCTCAGCAATCTATCAGAATTCTTTGAGGGCGTTAGCAAGCATGTGGATAAGGGTGATCCAGTCACTATAGTGTACTTAGATTTTCAGAAAGCTGTTGACAAAGTCCCTCACCACATTGTGTAAAGAGTTGTCACTTTGGATGGGCTATCACCAGCAGGAGAGTGAATTTGTGTGAGGGGGTGGAGGGTGAGAAAACCTGGATTTGTGCTGGAAATGGCCTAACCTGATGATCACTTTAGATAAGCTATTACCAGCAGGACAGTGGGGTGGGAGGAGGTATTGTTTCATATTCTCTGTGTATATATAAAGTCTGCTGCAGTTTCCACGGTATGCATCCGATGAAGTGAGCTGTAGCTCACGAAAGCTCATGCTCAAATAAATTGGTTAGTCTCTAAGGTGCCACAAGTACTCCTTTTCCCTCACCAAAGGCTCTTAAACAAAGTAAGCAGGCATGGGATTAAAGGAAAGTTCCTCTCATGGTTCAGTAACTGGTTAAAAGATAAGAAACAAGGAGTAAAAATAGAAGGTGAGTTATAGTGGAGAGAGAGGTAAACAGACAGGTCCCCCAAGGATCTGTACTGGAATCTGTGCTGAACAACATATTCATTAATGATCTGGAAAAGGGAGCAAACAGTTAAAGTGGCAAAGTTTGCAGATGATACAAGATAGTTAAGTCCAAAGCTGACTGCAGAGAGTTACAGGGGAATCTCACAAAACTGGATGACTGGGCAACACAACGGCATATAAAATTCAACATTGATAAGTGCAAAATAATGCACACCAGAAAAAATAATCCCAACTTCACATATATAATGATGGGGTCTAAATTAGCTGTCACCACTCAAGATAGATCTTGGAATCACTATAGATAGTTTTCTGAAAACATCAGCTCAAAGTAAAGCAGTGGTCAAACAGGCTAAGAGAATGTTGGAACTATTAGGAAAGGGATGGAAAATACCATAATACCACACCTCCAATACTGCGTCCAGTTCTGGTCTCCCCACCTCAAAAAGGATATAGTAGAACTAGAAAAGATTCAGAGAAGGACAACAAAGATAATCAAAGGAATGGAACACCTTCTCTATGAGGAAAGACTAAAAAGAGTAAGGCTGTTCAGCTTGGAAAAGAGATAACTGGGGGCATATGACAGAGGTCTATAAAATCATGAAGGGAGTGGAAAAAGTGAATAGAGAAGTGTAATTTACCGTTCCCACAATACAAAAACCAGGAGTCACCCAATAAAATGAATAGGCAGTTGGTTTAATACAAATAAGTAGTAGTACTTTCCCCACACAATGCATAACTAACCTGTGGAACTCATTGCCGTGGGATGTTGTGATGGCCAAAAGTATAAATGTGTTCAAAAAAGAATTAAATAAATATATGGAGGATAGGTCCAGAAAAAGCTATTAGCCAAGATGGTCAGGGATGCAACCCCATACCTGGAGTGACCCTAAACCTCTGACAGCCAGAAGCAGCAGTAGAAGATAGGGGATACGTCACTCCTACTGCCCTCTTCTGTACACTCCTTCTGAAGATCTGATACTGGCAACTGTTGAAGACAGGATACTGGGCTAGATGGACGACTGCTCTAACCTGGTGTGGCTGCTTCTTATGTTCTCATCTGAAGGTCCTCCCAGCCTTGTGGAATTGAACATGCAAACATACACCTCTGCTGGTGGGATCAATTGAGCTTAAATATTCTTTTTTCTGCCCTATCACAGCAAACAAATATTTGTAAATATCTAAGCTAGACAAGAAACTAAAGATTTATTGCACTTCCCTCTCTCCCTCCCCCCACCCCCAAAGTTCTGGGTTTTAAGAGATATCAGCTAACACTCTCCAAGCTGCCTGTCAGAAAACAAAAGTATTTTGCTTGCTGTTACCTCCCAAGCAGCAAAACAAGCAGCATTGCTGACAGTTAATCATTTTTCCTTCCCCTGTTATTTTTTCCTGAGGTTTTCACGGTATTTGGCTTTACCTGTTTCAAAAAAGTGTTTACATAAATTTGAAAAAAAGTCCTAATTAGACAAATATAAGTAGCAACATCTGTCACAAGTGGCAGCCAGAAGGAAGGCATGGGCACGGCCATCCAAGTCATAGCATATGGTATCTGAACCTAAAGCATATTGGAGCATGGAGTTGACTGAGCTGCACATAGTGTTCTGTACACAGATTACAAGTGACTCCACTGTGTTGAGTTCACAGGCCTTGCAGCTGGGTGTGTTTGCTGTCTCCTGTTCACGCATGTCCACTGTTCTGCCAGAGATTCCCACGCTCTAAGCAGTTATCTCCAGCACTCATGGATGTATATTAAGGATGATTCACTTCCTTCTGATCCATCTCTATGGGACTGCCCATGTTAAAACCACCTATAGATTGCCATAAATGCTACAGACTTGCTCTATGTGACAATGTACTATGGTTAATACAGTTAGGTCCCATCAACAGAACAAGACTAAACCATATTTTAACTGTATTGAGGGAATAACCAGGGCCCCCCAACATTATAAAAATAGCAGAGATTTCCCTGGGTTAACTATGTCCCTGAACCATGTTACAACTTTAGGCCATGTCTAGACTAGGAAAATAGCTAACATTTTTAAACACAACATGCTATGTTTTAAATAGCAGTTCTAACAGAACTTTGCACTTAATATAGACAGGGCAAGTCATGTTTAAAATAAGTTAGTTAAAACATTTTGAACTCATTTCTAAACACTAATTCTGTTTTAAATAGGTGAAACCCTATTTGTTAAAACATTACCTAACACACTTTGAAACATGACCTCTTTTACTAGACTAGACAGAGCAGGTCTTCAAACTGATTCTTGGAGACAGTTAAAACATGGTTGAGATTGTGTCAGTACAACAAGAGAGAAGTGTGTTTCAGGTGTTTCAGAGAACAACTGTGCAGTAAGCATGTCTTCCAACATGGATAATATTATAGTGCGGATGCCCCTATACACTTGATTTTTACTGGATCTCTTGCAACTATATGACAAATATAAAGACAATTTAGCAAGCCTTTATTTCTCCCCTACATTTCTACTACCCCTCCACCTTTTTCTGCCAGCTTTTCGTACATGGGATTGCAGCCAGATCAGAAATAGGCCAGGTCTATATTTAAAAATTGGATCAATCTGGCTACGTCTCTCGAGGCTGTGAAAAATTTCTCCCCTTTGCAATGTAGTCAGGTCAACTTAACTTTCTGAGAAGAAGTGGCTAGGTCAACGGAAGACTTCTTCTGTCAACCTGAAAAGAAAAGGAGGGCTTGTGGCACCTTAGAGACTAACAAATTTCTTTGAGCATATGCATCCGATGAAGTGAGCTGTAGCTCACGAAAGCTTATGCTCAAATAAATTTGTTACTCTCTAAGGTGCCACAAGCCCTCCTTTTCTTTTTGCGGATACAGACTAACACAGCTGCTACTCTGAAATCTGTCAACCTAGTGACCACCTCTTGGAGAGATGGATTAACTACATCAAGGGGAAAAAACCTTTTCATCACTGTGGAAAGCATCTACGCTATGGCACTACAGTGGCAAGCTGCAGCACTGTAGCTGTGCGGTTGTAGCAGCTGTTAACGGAAACATATCCTACGTCTCCTGACTAACTCTTCCCTGTTCCTTCGTACCTTTCATTCAGTGTCACCAACCTATTTGCTGGGAGGTAAAGAAAACACCTGCCTCTGCAGTCAGTGCTCTGCTTTGACCTAACCAGTCATTATTTTGCTTTACTACTTTTTTGGGGTCAATCAGGAGTTCTTCACCACACCTCAGTCACCACTAACCAAAGGGCAGTCCAGATGGGACTCTCACTTGTGCCCCTTTCCAGACTCATGCCCTAAGTGCATCTTTAATGCTAATTCATCAAAACCAAGGGGCTTCTGAGGTTGATGTTAATGTTAGTATGTGGACTGGCCAGCAGGAAGTGCTCATTCAAAAAGAGGTCATTCCCTTCCTTTGCCCCACCATGCTCATATTTTCATCCTGCATTCTTAGAGCAGCAAAGGCACATGCTTGGGTTTCAAGGGACCTCTGAAACCTCTGTCTCTTAGCCCGGGTCTACACTATAAACTTATGCCGGTAAACTTATGCTATGTCGCTCAAGAGTTTAGAAAATACACCCCGCTGAGTGATGCAGTTATACCAGCGTAACTCCCAGTGTAAACAGCGCTATGTTGAAGGGAGGGCTTCTCTCGTCGACATAGCTACTGCCTCTCAGGCAGGTGCAGTACCTGTGCCAAGGGGAGAAGCTCTCCCGCTGGCTTACGTTACATCTTCACTGAGCACTACAGCAGTGTAAGTGTAGACTATCCCCCAGATTGAGTGTTCACAGTTTCCTCCAGAACAGCAATTACAAGAGGGTGCTAAAACACAAGGTTCCTCAAAACTCCTGTCATGGAAAATATGAATGTCACATCTGCAAAACACCATATACCTGGGTGGCCAAACTTACCGACCCTCTGAGCTGCATACAACCATCTTCAGAAATTTGAGAGCCGGGGCGCGCCTGCCCAGGCTTGGGGTTTCAGCCAGCGTTTGCTGGCTCCACTCGGTCAGATGGTGAAACCGGGCCCCCTCCTTGCATGGCAGCTGCTGGAGCTGGTTGTGGGCAGAGGCAGTGGCAAACAGCTGGGAGCTGCAGGGAGAGCTGCTGCTTTTGCTACCGCTTCTCTCCGTGGACCTGACACCTGGGAGCCGCAGGGAGGGGCCACTGCGGGTAAGAGGAGGCATGTGCCTGGCGGTGTGTGATGCAAGCTGTTGGGGGGGCCTGAACCTTTAAATTGTGCCCCCCACTCTCAGCCGGCACCAGTTGTCTCTGGCAGTAGCCTCTTGCCCCACCACCCCGCTGCAGGGCAGAAGCCCCGAGCTTCCCCTCCATCCCCCGCAGTCTGGTAGGTAGAGAAAGGCGGGCTCAGGTGTGGGGGGCTCCACAAGCTGCACTTTAACTATAAAAGATCCGCATGTTGCTCACGAGCCGCGGTTTGGCCACCCCTACCTTATAATCTTTTGATCCAGGCCCCAGGACAGAAGATGAGTCTCTTGAACCAGATCACCTAAATTGCAGCAGGAGTCTAACTGTATTTTTCATGTTAAAGCTAAAATGAAGTAATACTAACTTCTCCTTGGCAAAAAGAAAAGAAGGACTTGTGGCACTTTAGAGACGAACAAATTTATTTGAGCATAAGCTTTCGTGAGCTACCGCTCACTTCATCGGATGCATGCAGTAGAAAATACAGTAGGGGGATTTTATATACACAGAGAACATGAAACAATGGGTGTTACCATACACACTGTAACAAGAGTGATCAGGTAAGGTGAGCTATTACCAGCAGGAAAGAAAAGAAAAAAAACCACCTTTTGTAGTGATATTCAAGATGGGCCATTTCCAGCAGTTGACAAGAACGAACAGTAGGGGGGAAAAATAAACATGGGGAAATGGTTTTACTTTGTGTAATGACACATCCACTCCCAGTCTTTATTCAAGCCTAATTTAATGGTGTCCAGTTTGCAAATTAATTCCAATTCAGCAGTCTCTCATTGGAGTCTGTTTTTGAAGTTTTTTTCTTGAAGAATTGTGACTTTTAGGTCTGTAATTGAGTGACCAGAGAGATTGAAGTGTTCTCCGATTGGTTTTTGAATGTTATAATTCTTGACATCTGATTTGTGTCCATTTATTCTTTTACGTAGAGACTGTCCGGTTTGGCCAATGTACATGGCAGAGGGGCATTGCTGGCACATGATGGTATATATCACATTGGTAGATGTGCAGGTGAACGAGCCTCTGATAGTGTGGCTGATGTGATGAGGCCCTGTGATGGTGTGTCCTGAATAGAAAAGGAGTACTTGTGGCACCTTAGAGACTAACCAATTTATTTGAGCATGAGCTTTCGTGAGCTACAGCTCACTTCATCAGATGCATACCGTGGAAACTGCAGCAGACTTTATATATACACAGAGAATATGAAACAATACCTCCTCCCACCCCACTGTCCTGCTGGTAATAGCTTATCTAAAGTAATCGTCAGGTTAGGCCATTTCCAGCACAAATCCAGGTTTTCTCACCCTCCACACCCCCACACAAATTCACTCTCCTGCTGGTGATAGCCCATCCAAAGTGACAACTCTTTACACAATGTGCATGATAATGAAGTTAGGCCATTTCCTGCACAAATCCAGGTTCTCTCACTCCCTCACCCCCCTCCAAAAACCCACCCCCATACACACACAGACTCACTCTCCTGCTGGTAATAGCTCGTCCAAACTGACCACTCTCCAAGTTTAAATCCAAGTTAAACCAGAACATCTGGGGGGGGGGGGGGGGGGAGGAAAAAACAAGAGGAAATAGGCTACCTTGCATAATGACTTAGCCACTCCCAGTCTCTATTTAAGCCTAAATTAATAGTATCCAATTTGCAAATGAATTCCAATTCAGCAGTTTCTCGCTGGAGTCTGGATTTGAAGTTTTTTTGTTTTAAGATAGCGACCTTCATGTCTGTGATTGCGTGACCAGAGAGATTGAAGTGTTCTCCGACTGGTTTATGAATGTTATAATTCTTGACATCTGATTTGTGTCCATTTATTCTTTTACGTAGAGACTGTCCAGTTTGACCAATGTACATGGCAGAGGGGCATTGCTGGCACATGATGGCATAAATCACATTGGTGGATGTGCAGGTGAACGAGCCTCTGATAGTGTGGCTGATGTTATTAGGCCCTGTGATGGTGACTTTGTCCTTACCCATAACTATTTCACATTTGGGGACAATGTATACCTTCAGATCAGCGGCACTGCTATGGGTACCCGCATGGCCCCACAGTATGCCAACATTTTTATGGCTGATTTAGAACAACGCTTCCTCAGCTCTCGTCCCCTAAAGCCCCTACTCTACTTGCGCTATATTGATGACATCTTCATCATCTGGACCCATGGAAAAGAAGCCCTTGAGGAATTCCACCATGATTTCAACAATTTCCATCCCACCATCAACCTCAGCCTGGTCCAGTCCACACGAGAGATCCACTTCCTGGACACTACAGTGCTAATAAACAATGGTCACATAAACACCACCCTATACCGGAAACCTACTGACCGCTATTCCTACCTGCATGCCTCCAGCTTTCACCCTGACCACACCACACGATCCATCGTCTACAGCCAAGCTCTGCGATACAACCGCATTTGCTCCAACCCCTCAGACAGAGACAAACACCTACAAGATCTCTGTCAAGCTTTCTTACAACTACAATACCCACCTGCGGAAGTAAAGAAACAGATTGATAGAGCCAGAAGAGTTCCCAGAAGTTACCTACTACAGGACAGGCCTAACAAAGAAAATAACAGAACGCCACTAGCCGTCACCTTCAGCCCCCAACTAAAACCCCTCCAACGCATTATTAAGGATCTACAACCTATCCTAAAGGATGACCCAACACTCTCACAAATCTTGGGAGACAGGCCAGTCCTTGCCTACAGACAGCCCCGCAACCTGAAGCAAATACTCACCAACAACCACATACCACACAACAGAACCACTAACCCAGGAACTTATCCTTGCAACAAAGCCCGTTGCCAATTGTGCCCACATATCTATTCAGGGGACACCATCACAGGGCCTAATAACATCAGCCACACTATCAGAGGCTCGTTCACCTGCACATCCACCAATGTGATTTATGCCATCATGTGCCAGCAATGCCCCTCTGCCATGTACATTGGTCAAACTGGACAGTCTCTACGTAAAAGAATAAATGGACACAAATCAGATGTCAAGAATTATAACATTCATAAACCAGTCGGAGAACACTTCAATCTCTCTGGTCACGCAATCACAGACATGAAGGTCGCTATCTTAAAACAAAAAAACTTCAAATCCAGACTCCAGCGAGAAACTGCTGAATTGGAATTCATTTGCAAATTGGATACTATTAATTTAGGCTTAAATAGAGACTGGGAGTGGCTAAGTCATTATGCAAGGTAGCCTATTTCCTCTTGTTTTTTCCTCCCCCCCCCCCCCCCCCCAGATGTTCTGGTTTAACTTGGATTTAAACTTGGAGAGTGGTCAGTTTGGACGAGCTATTACCAGCAGGAGAGTGAGTCTGTGTGTGTATGGGGGTGGGTTTTTGGAGGGGGGTGAGGGAGTGAGAGAACCTGGATTTGTGCAGGAAATGGCCTAACTTCATTATCATGCACATTGTGTAAAGAGTTGTCACTTTGGATGGGCTATCACCAGCAGGAGAGTGAATTTGTGTGGGGGGGTGGAGGGTGAGAAAACCTGGATTTGTGCTGGAAATGGCCTAACCTGATGATTACTTTAGATAAGCTATTACCAGCAGGACAGTGGGGTGGGAGGAGGTATTGTTTCATATTCTCTGTGTATATATAAAGTCTGCTGCAGTTTCCACGGTATGCATCTGATGAAGTGAGCTGTAGCTCACGAAAGCTCATGCTCAAATAAATTGGTTAGTCTCTAAGGTGCCACAAGTACTCCTTTTCTTTTTGCGAATACAGACTAACACGGCTGTTACTCTGAAACCTGTCCTGAATAGATATGTGGAGACAGTTGGCAACGGGCTTTATTGCAAGGATAGGTTCCTGCGTTAGTGTTTTTGGTGTGTGGTGCTGGTGAGTATTTGCTTCAGGTTGAGGGGCTGTCTGTAAGCAAGGACTGGCCTGTCTCCCAAGATCTGTGAGAGTGTTGGGTCGTCCTTCAGGATAGGTTGTAGATCCTTGATGATGCTCTGGAGACGTTTTAGTTTCCATCCCACCATCAACCTCAGCCTGGACCAGTCCACACAAGAGATCCACTTCCTAGACACTACAGTGCTAATAAGCGATGGTCACATAAACACCACCCTATACCAGAAACCTACTGGCCACTATACTTACCTACATTCCTCCAGCTTTCATCCAGACCATACCACATGATCCATTGTCTACAGCCAAGCTCTACGATACAACCACATTTGCTCCAACCCCTCAGACAGAGACAAACACCTACAAGATCTCTATCTTATAACTACAATACCCACCTGCTGAAGTGAAGAAACAAATTGACAGAGCCAGAAGAGTATCCAGAAGTTACCTACTACAGGACAGGCCCAACAAAGAAAATAACAGAATGCCACTAGCCATCACCTTCAGCCCCCAATTAAAACCTCTCCAGCGCATCATCAAGGATCTACAACCTCTCCTGAAAGATGACCCATCACTCTCACAGATCTTGGGAGACAGGCCAGTCCTTGCTTACAGACAGCCTCCCCAACCTGATGCAAACACTCACCAGCAGCCACACACCAAAAACACTAACCCAGGAACCTATCCTTGCAACAAAGCCCATTGCCAACTGTCTCCACATATCTATTCAGGGGACACCATCATAGGGCCTCATCACATCAGCCACACTATCAGAGGCTCGTTCACCTGCACATCTACCAATGTGATATATACCATCATGTGCCAGCAATGCCCCTCTGCCATGTACATTGGCCAAACCGGACAGTCTCTACGTAAAAGAATAAATGGACACAAATCAGATGTCAAGAATTATAACATTCAAAAACCAATCGGAGAACACTTCAATCTCTCTGGTCACTCAATTACAGACCTAAAAGTCGCAATTCTTCAAGAAAAAAACTTCAAAAACAGACTCCAATGAGAGACTGCTGAATTGGAATTAATTTGCAAACTGGACACCATTAAATTAGGCTTGAATAAAGACTGGGAGTGGATGTGTCATTACACAAAGTAAAACCATTTCCCCATGTTTATTTTTCCCCCCTACTGTTTGTTCTTGTCAACTGCTGGAAATGGCCCACCCTGATTATCACTACAAAAGGTGTTTTTGTTTGTTTATTTTTGTTTTTTTTTCTCTCCTGCTGGTAATAGCTCACCTTACCTGATCACTCTCATTACAGTGTGTATGGTAACACTCATTGTTTCATGTTCTCTGTGTATATTAAATCCCCCTACTGTATTTTCCACTGCATGCATCCAATGAAGTGAGCGGTAGCTCACGAAAGCTTATGCTCAAATAAATTTGTTAGTTTCTAAGGTTCCACAAGTCCTCCTTTTCTTTTTGCGGATACAGACTAACACAGCTGCTACTCTGAAACTTCTCCTTGGCACTTTACTTTTGAAGGGGATAATGGAGTGTGTCCAATGAAAGTAGGATGACACTGTGTATGCACATGTGTATAACTGTCATATCCTAATATATATGTCTCCCTTCATAATGCTTCCTTATCTAGAGCCAGAGAGTCTAACAACTCACCTTATCCTGGCTGAAAAGAAACGTGTTTATTTTGCATCCTCAATTATCTAGACCTGCATTTTTTTAAAATAAACCTGGAGCTACTGCTCTGGTATTATCAGTCCTAAGTGGTCAAAAATCATGATCAGGCCCCACAAAATCATGAAATTAAAAAAAAAATAATAAAGTTGAATGTCTTTTTTATTTGCCGCCTATTTGTGAGTCTCTGGGATTCATTTCTTCAAGCTCTTCACCGCAACCGGGGGAGCTAGAAATTTCCATTTTTTGAGTTAAAGTTGAGATTCTCACATAATTGCATGACTCCGGCAGCTGGAGCTTTAAGAGAAACACCAAATATTGCAAGACTCATGATAAAATCATGCGAGTTGCCAACACTGTGATGCGAAATACTTCCTCTATGGATGAACCTGGAGAACTCCCTGGATCAGAACGATTTCAGCTAAGAGCATTAGGGATTATGGACAGAACACTAAGTTCTTGCTTTTCTAAGTATCCAAACTGGGTCCTCAAAGCTGAGCTGGGCTCTACTCTAGAACAAGAAACAGGAAAATGTGTCCCTGCATCAGAAAATATAAGCTCAAGTTTTTCTTGCTACAGATTCAGGGCCAGCTCTTCAGCTGTTATAAATCAGCATCTCTCCATTGACGTATGCCATCGCCGAACCCTTCAACCATCCACTCCCCCAAATAACATCTCATCACTATCATTAAACACTCCCCATGCACTGAGTTAGTCCAGCAACCTGTTTATATTTTCCACAATACAGGCACCCAAGAGAGACCCCAAACCCTAGACACGGAAGAGCCAACCATGCAGTAGTTGTTCAGTGTTTTCTCCCCACCACATACTTAGCAAAAGGGCCCATTGCTTTCCAAATTCACCAGGCTGACGCCAGTTTAGTTTCCTGCTGTGGCACCAATGACTGACAGTTTAGGGTTGCCATACAAATCTGACCTCCACGATAATGTCTTGATTATCTGGTTACATATGACCTATATTGGTTTCCCTGGAGATCTGACTAGCTGGCTGCCTCTTTGTCATTAGTCAGGTATTTCTGTAGGTAAGTTGTGCAGAGCTTTCCTCCCCCACCGTTCATTTTTTTCTTCAAATCGCTCTCTTCTCTCTCCTTCTTTTAACTGGTGTGTAGAGCTGGGTGTTTCTGTTTCAGGGGAAAATCCAAAATTTCTATTTTTTTCCATTTTGAAATTGAACAAAAAAAAAAAAATCATTGAAATTTCCGGTGAAACAAAACACTGGAAAAAAATCATTTGAACAATACATGCTTTATATGCACCCAAACGCAACATACATCAAGAATCCAGGTCACACAAGATGGGAGACAGCTTCCCAGTGCGGGGAGACAGATACGCACTACCTCTGTTCAAGCCAGTGGGCGCAAGAAAGCCATGTGGCCATGGCAGCACAGCCAGCGGCTTAGGCTAACCACCGGTGTACAAACCCCTCCAACTCCTGGGTACATGCCCAGGTGGCTAATCTGAGCCACCGCCTGTACTGCCACAGGCATGCTGCTATTTTTACCAGGTTAGCTCAAGCAGAGCGAACGCATCTGCCTGCCCAGGGTGGGAAATATGCTCCCAGCTACTGTGTAGACATACCCGGAAAAGATCTTAGTGGTCATGGTAGCTGAATATGAGCTTCCTGTGCAATGCAGTAGCTAAGAAAGTGAATGCAATCCTTGGACACATAAGCAGGGGAGCATCGAGTAGGAGGTGGTATTACTGTTCTGTACACAGCATAAGTAAGACCACTGTAAAAATAGTGCATCCAGTTCTGGTGTCTGTGCTTTAAAAATGATGTGGAAAAATTGGAAGTGTTCACAAAAGACCTACAAAATTGATGTAACGCCTGGAAAACAGGACTTATGGTGAGACTTGAGAAGCTTGATCTATGTAGTTTATCCAAAAGAAGGAAAGCAGTGACTTGATCATAAACTACAAGTACCTATTTGGGAAGAGATTTCTGATAGTAGACAGCTCCTTAATCTAGAGAAAAGGGCAATGGGTGGGAGCCATAGCTAAAGAGATTCAGACTACAAATACGGTACAGGTTTTTGGACAAGTGAAGGTAATTGACCATTGGAACACCTTACCTTGGAATGTGGTGGATTCTCCATTACTTACTTTAGGTCAAGACTGGATAGTTTTCTAAAAAGAAGTTATGGGTTTGATGCAGAAATTACTGAATTAGGTTCTATGCCCTGTGTTATGCAGGCAGTCTGAGGAGGTGATCATAACGGTTCCTTCTTTATACTGAAATTGGAACAGGTCAGAAAACAGCAACAAAAATGATTAGGGATATGGAACTGCTTCTGTATGAGGAGCGATTAATAAGACTGGGCCTTTTCAGCTTGGAAAAGAGACGACTAAAGGGGGGATATGATAGAGGTCTATAAAATCATGACTGGTATGGAGAAAGTAAATAAGGAAGTGTTATTTACTTCTTCTCATAACAAAAGAACTAGGGGCCACCAAATTAAACGAATAGGCAGTAGGTTTAAAACAAACAAAAGGAAGTATTTTTTCACACAATGTACAGTCAACCTGTGGAACGCCTTGCCAGAGGATGTTGTGAAGGCCACGTCTATAACAGGGTTCAAAAAAGAGCTAGATAAGTTCATGGAGGATAGATCCATCGGTGGCTATTAGCCAGGATGGGCAGTGATGGTGTCCCTAGCCTTTGATTGCCAGAAGCTGGAAATGGGCGACAGTGGATAGATCACTTGATGATTACCTGTTCTGTTCATTCCCTCTGGGGAACCTGGCAGAAGACAGGATACTGGGCTAGATGGACCTTTGTTCTGACCCAATATGGCCATTCTTATGTTCTTCCAGCCTTAAAATTTATGATACATAAGATAAAGTCCAAGCTGGAAATTGATTAAAATACCAGGCTGCCATTCCTAATTTTATGAAAATTGTGACAAGCTCTTTAGTGTCCACAAGTGGTCACTACCTTACTTTTAGGTGTCTATCAAAAAACAGCATCTCCAAAAGCAGAGTGCCTCCCCAACTCCCTGTGCACTGACTTAGTGCTGATTTAGACAGAAGATTGTCACCTACTGATTATTCAGTACTGCTTCCTGCATCACTCTAGGGGGCTGGGAAAAGGCTCTCATCCAAGCAATGACCAAATCATACCTGCTTAGGCTCATGAGATCTGTCAAACTCCACAGGCCAAGGAGAAATTATCTTCATCTGTGCTCCCTCTTTTACTTCCTATTTCTACTAAGTGGGAAATAAAACAGTGCCCTACTACAATCATTGGCCACAGGACTTTTCTCACTAATGTGTTCAGCAAGCCTATCAAAGAGCTTTTATGAAACCAATGCCAAGTGAACTGGTAGACTCATAGGAAGCTGAGCCAGCTCTCTCATGTACGCCCCAGAAGTGAGACAGTGTAACAATCTTGTAAATGCAATTTTCCATTTTAGGATATGCATGTGCTCAACTCTCCCTTTTTACCTTGGTATGATCAGCATGAGAATGCTGAGCAGACATAATTACAGCTAAAAGCACTAAGCTAAATAAAATGGGGATCAGGTAGTGATACTGAGTTTACAGATGGCAAAGCCAAGTATGATGGTGTGGGTGGATGAGCTGTATGGAGCCCTCTATCCATAAGAAGCAAATGGGCATAAATCGTTTACAGCAGTGTTTCTCAAAGAGGGAGAAGCTAGTTGTTTTGAAGAGATATTCTTCTCTGCCAGTGCAAACACAAGCAAGCTAAAGGACACTGAAATAAGAAGAGTTTCTTTTATCTAGACAATCCCACAGAATGCTCTGCTTCATATTTAATGTTCAGAGAGCCAGATCCTCAGGTAGCATAAATCAGCATAACTTTATTAACTTCAGTGGAGCTTTGCTGATTTATACACCAGCTGAGGATCGGGCCAGAATATTCAATATACATTAATGATCTGGAGGATGGTGTGGATTGCACCCTCAGCAAGTTTGCAGATGACACTAAACTGGGAGGAGAGGTAGATACGCTGGAGGGTAGGGATAGGCTACAGAGGTCCCTAGACAAATTAGAGGATTGGGCGAAAAGAAATCTGATGAGGTTCAACAAGGACAAGTGCAGAGTCCTGCACTTAGGATGGAAGAATCCCATGCACCGCTACAGACTAGGGTCCGAATGGCTATCAGCAGTTCTGCAGAAAAGGACCTAGGGACAAGTGGACAAGAAGCTGTCCTACAGTGGACAAGAAGCTGGATATGAGTCAACAGTGTGCCCTTGTTGCCAAGAAGGCCAATGGCATTTTCGATGTATAAGTAAGGGCATTGCCAGCAGATCGAGAGGTGTGATCTTTCCCCTCTACTTGACACTGGTGAGGCCTCATCTGGAGTACTGTGTCCAGTTTTGGGCCCCACACTACAAGAAGGATGTGGAAAAATTGGAAAACATCCCACGGAGGGCAACAAAAATGATTAGGGGATTGGAACACATGACTTATGAGGAGAGGCTGAGGGAACTAGGATTGTTTAGTCTGCAGAAGAGAAGAATGAGGGGGGATTTGATAGCTGCTTTCAACTACCTAAAAGGGGGTTCCAAAGAGGATGGATCTAGACTGTTCTCAGTGGTAGCAGATGACAGAACGAGGAGTAATGGTTTCAAGTTGCAGTGGGGGAGGTTTAGGTTGGATATTAGGAAAAACTTTTTCACTAGGAGGGTGGTGAAACACTGGTATGTGTTACCGAGGGAGGTGGTGGAATCTTCTTCCTTAGAAGTTTTTAAGGTCAGGCCTGACAAAGCCCTGGCTGGGATGATTTAGTTGGGGATTGGTCCTGCTTTGAGCAAGGGGTTGGACTAGATGACCTCCTGAGGTCCCTTCCAACCCTGATATTCTATGATTCTATGATTCAATTGTCTCTTCTGCCTTTTATTGGGTCTTGCTGTGTGTAGATTTGACCAAGACAATAACATAAATTAATAGGCTTACTGAATGTTTTAAATAAACTTCAGGAAGATAACAAAATGCACCGTATTTTTCAAATGATTGCTGTGATACGGGGTTTTTACAGGTGCCTTCTCTTAAACACATAGCCTCTTTTACAGATGTTTATATCAGAGGAAGAACAAATATTTTGCCATAGCTTCAGGGAGAAATTCTGTGGGAATGCTTGGAAAAGCCTAGTAGGGATGGACTTCATTACCTAATCATGTACAAAGAAAGCTTTCCACTGAAATGTAATTGAGGCTTGGGAATATTTTTACAGGCATGTGGTCTACACTACCCCTTCAGTCCCTTTCCCATGTGTGCGCCCAGCAGCTCTGAAAATCAGGCTAAAGGAGTCCAGTTTTCTACAGATATTTTTCAGTCTGGTCAGTACATGGGAGACACCCAAGGGAAAAACACTAGGGCAATATGGGAAGTGGTGCTGACGATTCAATAGTGGCACTCTTTCCACCAAATTCATACTCCAGCATGGAAGCAGAGTCCAAGATGCTGCTGGAGGAGTTACCTTCTCTCAGATGAAAAGTAAAACTGACTTCCTGACCACATGTTATTGAAGATCCTCTGCTAATTCCAGAATCTTGGCAAAATCCCAACATGAGTCATTACATTCTGCCTCCCTAAATTCCAACTTCATGGGTCCACCTCCTGTCCTGATCTGTAAAATGGTACCTTCCTCCCCATAGGTAGCTGCATTTTAGCAGTGTGAAATCATTCCATCGTCTCTATGTAAAGCCTACACATAGCTTGGGGATGCTTTTCAATGAAAGGATCTTTATAGAACAGTGGTTCTCAAACTATTTACCATTGTGGGCCATGTATGCGGCCCTCAATATGTTACACGGGCCCCATCCAATACTACCTGCATGGCCCTGAGGATCTCACGTGGGCTGCAGCTCTGTGCTGATTGGGCCGCAGGCTGAGAAACACTGTTATAGAAATAAGATAGAGTATAAACAAAATACCATGCTGCAAAGTCCAAAGACTGGACTTTTTTTTGGTCTGCTTTCAGTCCAGTGCCAGCGTGCATTTGAGAAACTGAAAGATCGACATGAAACTGTTGGCCAGGCTGCAGAAATCAGGAAACAAGAAAAAAATCAGTATAAAGGAAATATTTATTATTAAAGACTTTTCTTTAATCCCAACAGACTGCCTGTTACCGATTCATTTAAATAGTTAAAAACTACCACCACACTAAAAACACTCAATCCACTGTTTCCACATATTGTCTTTGTCAACGCATGTGTCAAAACAGCTGCCTGAATATTTGGAAGGTTGGTGCGTTTTATGTATTAAAAGTTTTATAGTATGGATATTTTAGTTTTATATATAAATATTGGTTTTAAACAGAAAACCGGAAGCTTTAAATATATGAGACAGGCTGGTGATTTCAGGAGTGAATAAGACCTCAGTAACAACTTGTGGCCTTCTTTAGCACCTTTGTATGCTTTCCCTGATATGTCAGTTCCTCCCAAAACAGTACATTTTAACTCAGAATTGTACATTTCCCAATGAACTGCCAAGTTAGATTTAGTCTATTAACAACACCCCCATAAATTTAAGAAACAGACACACTTACATTGGAAACCCCTATTTTCAAGAGTTTCAAATTCACCATATAGACGTTTGCACCTATCTGAAAACTCTATTAATCTCCCCTTGGATAATTGTTCGCATGAACACTGGATGAGCTGTATTTGTGCAATGAAGGGAGGATTCTCACCTAATACTAGCCTTATGAGGTATCACACTGGGAGCATTCTTTGCTTCTGCAACGAAGCACACTCTGGAGCTAAATACTGTTTAAAAAAGTATATCGATAACCGTGGGCTTCTTAATGGTGCACATGCCAGCCACATGGAATTTTCCCAGCAATAGCAGGGATAGAACACATATCTTCCTGCTGTAAAGGCATATACACCGTTCCACTGAGCTACGGGAGAATCTTTTTAGGTGTTAATAGTACAGTGCCTATGACACATACTTCGGTATTTCTGATTTTAGAGGAAGGGAGACACACACGCTCTTTACAATAACAGTTCTCAGACTTTAAGAGCTAGCTTACCACATCTAAAACTCGGAAGTATTTGGTGTGCCACCTTCATAAATTTACATCAGTGTAATTATAATGAGATTCCAATTCTGATACTATATTTTAAACCAACCTGAACATTGTTTGATTGTAACCATCATACCACAGTTTGAGAACTGGTGTATTATCATATACTCCAAATTCCAAGCAACACACAAACTCTGCTTCACCAAGTGTAAAATGAGTATAATAATTACTTACCCACTTCAGTGGGGTGTTTATGAGGATAAATTAATTGATTGTAGATCATACACTCTGAGTATTTTTAATAGAGCATGGGACTAAGGACTCAAAGGGAGTGGTAGATTTGCAGTAGGTGATCCAAGCAGAACCACAGAGCACGAGACCTCCACATCTATATAGACTGATTAGAGCTGGTCAAAACATGGGTGGGAGGGAGAAATCATTGAATTTTTTCAAAGTCAATTTCATTCCGCAAGTTTCAAAAAGAAACGCTTTTGCTTTATCCGTTTTTTCCTGAACATTTTTCAATAAAATTGTTCATTTTTAAAATGTGAGGGAAATATTTCCATTTTTCCTTTTACCATCTCCTTTTCTCCCCTTTTTCCTTCTTTGGCACTGAAAAGCAGTTGGAAGGAGAAGCAGAGAAAGGGGAGGGAAAGAATAATGATCAATCAAAACCCAGAGCACAAAAGGAAAGCCAAAAACAAAATGTATTAGCTTTCAGTTGTGTCAAAAAACAACAACAACCCAACTCTAATTTTTTTTTGTTGCAGAAAAAATATCAAGATTTTCATGTCTTTTTTTAAACAAAAATAAAAAAAGTTATTTGAACAATTTTGACCAGCTCTAGAGAAAATATGAAAAGAAAGGGATTAGGTCACAAACTAGCCCATAAACCTTAAAGACATTTGCCAGAAATATCTTGGGCCTACAAAGAGGATTAAAGGCTTGGTCCAATTCCCACTGAAGCCAATGAGACTTTTTCCACTACCTTCAATGGGAGCTAGATTTGTCCCTCAGTGAGAAGTACCCAACTGGTCAGAAGTATCCACAAAAACAGAACAAAAACTGCACTTCGATGATTTGGTTTTACTACAAAACATGTCTATGAGCTTTCAGTTTTTCACGAGTCCTGCATCGTTACCTATAGTATTCATCTCTGCTTGGTGAGCCAGGATTTCCAACCTTGCTTCTGAATCTCCTCAGCTTTTGTTCCTTTAAGCCTCGTTCTCAATGCTATTTGCCACCTTCCCCCCTCCCCCTTCACATGTATGCAGAAGAGGCTGTATTAAAATGATAAGACTGTCAGCGTTAGAGAAAAAAAAATAACATTTTCTCCAAAAGCTCCATTTCAGTCTTCCAAATGGCCTGTAATTGAGAAAAGCAAATACATATTGTACTACTGTGATTACTGTTGAGTGAAACAAGCCCCCTTCTTCTGTTTCATCTAAGTCTTTTCACAGAAGGCTAAAGATAAGCTGTTTTCTGCCTACAGAATAGGCTGTGCAGGCTTTTTCTGTATGAATCCAGTCAGCCCACACCCTAACTGGAGGTCAAATTAACACATTAAAAATGGGTTTCTGAAACCTCTATGTGGCTGATCTTTGGAATAGAGCTGTTCCTGAGTGCCATGAGGTCTTTTCACCATCAGTGCTGTGAGGCCAAGAGATAGAAGGCCTTACCCTTTTATTTTCCCACTTTGCAAGGACTAGGTCAGGAGAGCGCTCTTGTCGCAATAGCCTGCAGCATTCGGGATGATCTGGAGCTACAACAGTGACCAGCCAAGCGTTCAGATAGTCCCTGTATTGTAGGTATGGATTAGGATTTTTGTTTCTGATTTTATAGGGCATTAAAGAAAGCCTGTAAAAAAATAAAGGGCCAGATTGAAGACTGGGTTTTGCCAGCAGGGCCCAGGGAGAGGCTGAGTTTGCCCAGAGAGGATGTTTGTGGTGGTGCGATGGGGCACACTGGCCAGGAAGCCCAGAGGATGTGCTGAATCCAAGTTGCCTTTGCCAGAAGGGCTGCCATGCCATACTTAAAAGCTGCCTTCCCTTAGCAGAAGTCCTGAGTAAGTGCAAACACCACTTGCGGGCACAGCTGCCCCTACTGCCTCGGGGTGAGTTTAGTTTTGACTGACTGTATGAACTTTAAATTGCCAGCAAGAGATGTAGGCAATGTCAGACACGTAACGCCCAGCCTGGCTACTCAGCAGAGGATCTGCCCCCAGTGTGTTCACTAGCTGCTCTGCTTTGCGGACTAACTCAAGGCAACTCTTGCAAATCCACAGAACGGTTCATCTCTCTCACTAACACACACTCCCTTCTAGCATCTACTGCCTTTGTAATTCTCCTTGGGATGGAACCCACAAAACCTTTTGGTCCTTATGCCCCAGCTAATGACCAACCCAGAAACACTCACTAATGACCAGAAACATTCACTGCTTAACCAGTGCTGGCTGGAATGAGTACGTTTCAACCCCAAAGCCTCAGGAATATTTCATTCAGCAGAAATTTCACTAAATACCAGTTAATCTACAGGACTATCACCAAAAAAATAGCCTAAATTTTGGAAGTACCATGTAGCTGGCAGTCTCCGTGATGTTTTTTTTAAAAATTGTACAACAATACATAGCAGACAGTGCTTTAACCACTTCTCATCCTCAGTAAAGTCTTTTGTCCCACCCCAACCAATTCCTCAGAACTATCATCTATCAGACACTGTCTCTGGATTGTTATCATCACTTTGAAAAGATTTTGTAAGTTGTATCTTATTTCCTTTTTCACTTTGTCATCCAACTCAACTTTTTGTGCTGGCAGAAATGGGGAGCAGAGTATTTATGGCTAAGACCAACAGTCCTGGGTTGTTTTGTTTTGGGGAACCTGCTTTTCATTTTCCCAGGGAAAAGTGAACTGAAAGTTAAATGAACAAATGTTGCTCCTTTGTGCCAGCGGTGAGGAGTTTTTCTCAAGGCTCTGTTTGTCACACCAGCGACACGACCTAAATCAAACATTTGGGAAGGAAGTTTGGCTGCCTATGAAGGGTTTGGCTAGAACGTGGGTAGTCTGGCTTTGCAAATTGCTGTGCTCCTCTGTTCTTTATGACAGCAGCAAGGTGTGAAACATATCAGAGAGTTAACAGCCCAGTGTTGTGGGATGATTCACATGTGTAATGAAACTGACTGTTGCTTTTCTTATCCCTAACACTACTTGCTATTGTTAGCAACTTTTATACTGAATAAGAATAAGTGAGGAAAATTGGCCCTAAATTTGCTGCATCTTTGTTTGAATTCATATAGATCTAGTCACATTGCCATAACTAACACACAATACTGAATAACTTCCACCACATGGCAGCGGAAACCACATTGTCTAGTACATTACATATGCCAGATTTCCTATATCAGAATAGCAGTTAGGAAACTTTTACATTGGTTAAACAATACTATTAAGGCAATGTCTTCCCTGTCACAAAAATATGACTTTCAGAGACTCTGTCTGTGTGTGTGTGTGGGGGGGGGGGTGTCATAAAAATACATAGGGCCAGATTTTCCGCTAGTGTACATCAGTGTAGTTCCACTGAAGTCTATGAAGCTATGCTGATTCATGCAAGCTGAGAATCTAGTCACAATCTTGTCAACTGGTTAGCTCACTTCTGAGCAAATCTGGCTCTAAATATGTCCAGGTCATGAAAGTATTGGGTTTTTTTTTTAATTACTTTAAACAATTTTTATACAAAATATAGAAGTGATTTTTTTCATGACGACATACACCTCTTAGACCAGTTAAAATATTCAAGCCATGATTTTTCCATTTTTTCCTTTCAAATTAAAATTACTTTTATATTTTTGCTATGACAACCAAGTCACCCTTAAGTATTAACAAGTACACTGTCCATATACTCCAAAGGTTGCCAACCCTTCAGAACTGCCCTGGAGTCTCCAGGAATTAAAGATTACGTCAGAAATAGGTCCAACCAAAGTTGGCAACATAATTTACTCTTTTTAATGCTGGTGAAAGAGACAAACTACAGAGCTTCTTCTTCAGAGGAGAGCTCTGTGTAAGCTCGAAAGCCTGTCTCTTTCACCAACAGAAAAGTTGGTCCAGTAAAAGATATCACCTCCACCTTGTCTCTCTAATATCCTGGGACCCATATGGCTACAGCAACAGTTGCATAAAATGGAACAGATTACAGCTGTCTTCATTTCCCCACAGCACTTTACATTTAATTTATTTATCTATCTATCTCCAGGTATAACAGCTATAGGTGCTTAAATCCAACGTGCACAAAAAGTTTACTGGAAAAGAGGCCTAGAGACATAATATTAAACACTGTGAATATTGCTGCAGAATAGTCACAAGGTATTTCAATTACATGTAATTTCACGTATAAGAACTGAATATTGTTGTTACGTTGGGGGTTGGGTGAAACCCCACAGACCCTGGAGAGCATACCAGCCGCCCTTCATTCAGGAAGAAAGTAAGAGGCAGTTAAGCTCCTTTTGGAGTAAGATAGTGGGAACAATAGGAACTGAGGCCCAAAACATAGGCCACATGCAAAACTATCTGATGAAGTGAGCTGTAGCTCAGGAAAGCTTATGCTCAAATAAATTTGTTAGTCTCTAAGGTGCCACAAGTCCGCCTTTTCTTTATGTGAAACTAGCGTAGGGGTTGAGCCATGCAGTCTGAGGGCTTTTCCTCAGGGTCTGAATGCAAATGCAGGAGACTGAGGGCATGGCTACACTGAAAATTTCAAAGCGCTCCCGCAGCAGCTCTTTGAAATGCTAGTCCACCTCCACGAGGGGATTAGCGCCTAGCACTGGGGAGCCCAGCTCCCAGCACTCGGAGCCTGTTTACACTAGCTTTTTTAAAGCACTCTGACTTGCTGCACTCGGGGGGGGGGGGGGGGGGGGGGGGAGTGATTTTCCCACCCCCGAGCCAGCAAGTTAGAGCGCTATAACATGTAAGTGTAGCCAAGCCCTCAGTATTGTTTGATGGGGAAGGGGTAGGTGGACGGGGAGGAGAGAACAAACAGTAGAAGACACCAGATAAGTGGACAGAGAAGGCAACAAAGAAACCCCAGAGACAGCTGGAGAAGCATGTGCGGCATGAGCCTGAGAAGAAAGTTAAAAGAGAGCTTTTGGATAGAGTGCTGCCTAAAAAGAAGTTTGGAACTAAAAGCAAAGAAATTGCCTCCACCTGTCTGATTCCTTCTGTGTTTGGGGAAACAGGATTTTATGTACATTCTTTGTAAATAAACAGGATTGCATCAAAGCCATACTTCTGTCAGATTTCTCAGTGTGTATGTGGAAAGGGAGGAGAGTCAGGGCAGGCTGAGGAGAGAGGGGTCAACCCTAGGCTGGCACTGGGATGCACATCATTCCCCTCCAGTCCCACACAAGATATTCAACAAAATTTATACATCAACATTGCCAATCCCAAATATTCAAAAACCATGAGTCAGGCACACCAAAAATCATGAGCTTTTGTAAAAACAATACATTTGTGGTTTGTTTATTTGCCTTCTGCTTTTTGAGCCTTTAGGGTGCACTAGGATAACATTTTGAGGCTTTCTTAACAGCCTGGAGGGCTAGAAGCTTACTTTTTCTTTAAGAATGAAGGCTGAAATCATCACATCCACTTGACTCCAGGAGCTGGGGCTTTGAGGAAAACAATAATTATCATGAGACTCATGACAAAATCATGAAGGTTGGCAACATTACACAGCCATCCACAAGCTGTATCCCACTCCTGCCACTCCACAGCAGCCACTCTAGACAGAGATAGTCCCAGCAGGCAGGATCTGGGTGCTTAGAGCCCAGCGCTGCTGCTGGATTATGGGGCATCTGCACAGATAGCTGTTGCTTCTGAGGAGCCTGTCAGGTTTAAAAGCATGGGTAGGAGGTGAAGGGGGGGCCCTTATAGAGTTTCCCAAGTACAAAATCCCTGAGCATGACTTTTACAGCAGACAGGGACAATCTGGGCAGAGCATAGCAAATGGTACTATCTTCCAGAAAGATTATTTCATTGAGACAGTCCTCATCACAGGGGATTAGCATGAAAATGAGCTGCCTGAATTGGGCTGGAGTGGTGCATGCTGGACCCTGTAGCTTCCCTGTGCTACACCGCATTGTTTTTAGTAACACCAATAATAGTAATTTGCATGTACATAGCATCTTCCATCTACAAAAGGACGTTATTGGGAATGAGAGCAACTACTGACCACTACATTGCAGAAATTCTATGAGCCCCAGATAACCCACAGGATGCACTTTGGCACCCCCTGCTCTAATGGGCTCTTTGGCTTCCCTGTCCCCTCCCCCCCATCAGCTTTTATTACACTATTTCCTGTTTTATAACATTGAAAAATTAGCATTACCATTTGGTTCACTCTAGTCAGCTCATAAACATAACCCGCCTTCTCCCCCACAACAGGCATGTTATCCCTCTAGTTACTGAAGGAAACAATACTTGACTCACAGTGAGAAATCTTATTTCCCAAACAGTTCTGGGAAATAAATGCTACCATTCTACTGTTCATATCAGTAATGAACTCTGAACAGTAAGATCCATAGTAGCCTCAAACTAGGTTTGCAGGTAAGAAAGCAACGTCCCACTTCAGCAACATGTTTAAGCACATGCTGAACTTAAAGCATGTGCTTCAGTGCTTTGCTGACTCAGGGACCTTGATAGTGAGCCCAACCAGTGCTTCAACAGCTGCCTTCTTTTTCCACTTTGCGGCATTGCCTGAGGACAACGGTATCTGAAATTCACATGGCACACAGTCATCCAGATTTACATAGCGACATCCACTCTTCCCTAAATTTGTCAGCTTTTGTTTACTCTTTTCTGTGGGGATTTTTTTGCTGTGCTTTTTGTTGCAATTACAATATTTTGTCTTCGCGCATCGGGTGAGTCTTGCATTCTTCCGATTTGAGAAAAAGAAGAAAAAATAACGGAGAACAAAGAGGATTTTTTTCTTCTTCCACTGTTCCATTTCGCGAACGAAAAGGAAGATTTCCTGCTCTTCTTCCCCCCACCAACTACAGAAAGGTCCGTAAGTGCTCAGTTCACTTTGTGAGGCAAATAAGCCAGTAAGCTCTTATTTTTCTAGATGAATCGTGACTGGTAGTTTTTTCTCTTCATATAACGTTTCCAAAATCAGTCCAAGAAGCTTCCAGTGAAAAATGTGAAGCTCAGAATAAATGTATGTGTGTGTGTATATATATAGTATAGAGAGAGTTTGATTTTACTTTTCCCACATCACTTGCAATAATCTTTTCCTTATAGATATTGGCCTTTTTCCATTAGAAATCAGAGTGGTACTTTTCCTCCTTTTGTTTATTGCTGACACTTCAAATTAACATGACCCCTCTTGTTTCCTTTCTTCTTTATGCATCCATGTGAAAATGAGCCCCGCTATGGGAATGTTTTTAAATGGACTGTGAGCCAGCAGAGGGAGCATCCGAGTAGCTGGTAGCTCCTGCATTATTATTTATATTGCAGTAGCACCCAGAGGCCCCTGAGAGATGTACTGATTTAGCAAATCACCCAGAGGTCCCAGGGCCCAAACCTGTCCCTGAGTGGCCCCATCCACTTTCTGGGCTTCACCAACCAGGTGCAGTCCCCCTCTCTGAGCATGGTTTGCAGCACCCACTGCGGGTAGATTTCCACTTCTTGGGAATCCAATACCCAAGCAGTGAATCCAGCTCTAAAACAGAGACTGCCAACAACTAATTTGCTCCCAGGGAACTCTACCATCAAAGCTACAGGAAGAGTCCAAAGCAGGGACTGCAGCTAGATGGCAGAGCGGTGGTTCTACCGCGGAAGCTGGCAGTTGAAAGCACAGCTCCCATAAATCAGGCCAAGTCCATTTTAACTGCCATGTTTGAAGCTATTTTACTCAGCAGCAGAGGAGCATAGAATGATGCAAAGTAATTCACCTTGCAACTGAAAATAAATTAAACCAGATACTGCAAAAAAGGCTAATTAACTGTTTCCTGTGTCTTTGGATAGAACTCCACATGAAAAATGTACAAGGATGCTCAAATTACTTGGAGGGCCTGACAAATAAATGAAACAAAACCCTCTAACATTTGCAGCAAAGTCTCAGAGTCTGTCATTAAGCCATCTTCTGTGACACAGAGGCTGGAATTGCAGCAGGCACATGCCGCAGTATATGACATTACATACATGGAACTGCTTGCAGTACTGAAGTACAATAGATCAGGAACACTGTCAAGGTTGATAGTCCTAATATTAGACCTACTCGCTTTGCTTTGGTTGGCAGACAAGTGTGTTGCACTCTCCCTCCTCCTCCCTGGGAGTGAGTAACATACTGAAATTGGCAAGAATCTTGTTCTCTTTAAATACCCTCCCTGCTCTGTGGGCAAAACAGAAGGACAGTGCAGCTTGCATAGACATGTCCAGATCTAGCACATTGTCCAGCAAAATTAGGCTCACTGCACTTTGCAGGCTTCAATTTGAAAAGCCGATGGACATTTCAGGAACAAGACACATGTGTATTTATCAAGGACATTAAATGTGCCTCCTTTGACAATGTGCAATAGGGTGTACAACTCCACAATGCAAACGGGATCCATAGCTCATTTCTGTGTCATTTACACCAGTACAAGCCAGGTGTAAAATGCTACTATTCTGATTTACTAGCATTTTACAGCCACTTTTGCTCTGGTGTAAATGACTACATAAAGTGCAGGACAGTGGAGAATCGGGCCCTTAAGCAGAGTCACTGCACAGGCATAACAACACAGCTACATTTTAAATCTCAACAATTTGCAGTTTTGGTTTTGTTATTTTAAAGAAAAATGCCTGAAGCCTAGCCCTCATAATTGTGAAATAACCTGCAAAATTCAGTGAACAAAGGGACTTGATTTAACTTAAAGTTTCCAAGGGGTCATTATAAACAAAGAGTGAGTGCACACAAGAATGTGATTTTCAGTTTCCCTTTAAGTTGCAGGAGCCCAGAAAAGCACCAGAAGCTGGGAAAGCTGTATTCATTTAGTGCCTTGCTCCCCACCCCACCCCACCCCTTGCCTGCTGTTGGATAATGTCATTCTGTACCAAAAATCACACCTTTGTTTCTTTGTGTTTGTAACACCTTACATCCAATAAAGTGACTTGTGTAAAAAAAAAAATTACATTCAAACAGCCAAGTGGAGTCTCTTCTTTAAAATGTGTAGGTAAAAATGTGCTTTGGGCTGATTGTTTGCTAGTGTTATGGTCCAGAATTAATTTCGGCAAAGGAGTTCTGAATGCTGGCAGGTCCTTAGTTAGCACTCTGCTAGCAGATGCGCTCCTGGAGCTTAAATTGGAGATAGCCCACAAGCAAAATTCAAACACATACCACTCTGAACTTTGGGGTGCTTGAAATCTGCACCCAATTCAAATTTTGCAATTTAAGCCCATTCATGGTAAATCCATGGAACACAGACTTGGGTTCAAGAACCTCTCTCCTCTTTGCTGCTTTGCTGTTGTCCACGATTAAAGATTGATATTTATGTTTTCTGTATTCTCCAATCCTGCCTGAGATGTCTCCAATTTACAGCCTTTGGGATTCACTGGGTTAGCTGAGAAAAATGTAAGTCTGGAGGGACTCCATGAAGAAAAAGAGCTTGTGAGGGTTACTAGTAGACAGGTAGTAATTTATATGTACTATCTAGGACACCTAGAGCATGTCAGACTCAATTTTCATTTACACTAAGGCCCTTGTACCCACTACTTGTATAGAATTGTTGTGTGCTGCTGAAGAGATTCAATATTCCACTCCAGAGACAGCTGCATTTAAATGGTAGATGAACTGAAGTACAATTACCATATGGCCTGATCCTGCAGCATAGGAATAAAGGTACAGGGAGCTTTTATATATGGGTCCAGTCCTGCAACCTTATAGATGTAAATCGCTCATTGACTTCTACCTAATGGGTCTAGATATAAACACCTAACTCAGATTGTGTACAGTTACGGTAGGAGAATTGCTTTTTCAAAGAGCTTATAGAAGATGTTATATTAATGTCAGATTTTATGAATCATCATGATCTTATTGGTAACTGACCGCCCCAATTCTGATCCCACACCAGTTAATATCCATTGATTTAATTAGCATTACTCCTGATTTAGTGGTGTCAGAACAGAATCAGATGCTCAGTCTATTTTACAGATGAACAAGAATTCAAAATCCTACCAGTCACTTTTTTTTTGGTTTAAATTCAGTTTGCAGTGGGACTCGCACCCTCTTAAGGAAAATTCACTACTGAGGGCCACTGGGAAAGCATAAATCTGCTGGCATGGCTGTAAATAGGGCCTAGACACTCAGAACCCAGCCAGTTCTTATTGGGAGGATTGCAAAGAAAATGCGATCTCTTTGTCTTTCACGGTATTTGTTTAACTAAACAAAGTTTACAGAGGTTGTAGAGAATTATTTTGCAGGAAATTTGAGCTCAGAAGCTCCTTCATCTCATCAAGACCCTCTCCTCCCCTGAGCACAAGTAGTGCTTATAAAATACCAGAAAGTATCTGCTGAATAACTGGTTTCTGAACATTAGTATAAGGAAAATATTTACCAAATGGGATCTGCTTCGTTATAGAAAACGTGCAAGTGTCCTTTGTGGTCCCTTACCAACGTATCTGCTCTAAGTGGACTCCACTGTATAAGAAGACACATTGCCTTTGCTATTATTCGTTACATGGATCATAGCTCAATATCCTTCTACTTGTGTTTATTTATTCATGCTGATTTATTTTGGCTTATTTAAAAGAGGCATGCTATGCCTGAAGCTTGTGTGTTTTAAATACCATCCCATGACCTCACTATCAGTGCTTGTGTAGTACAACTAGAACCTTGCACTGTTCAAATGAACAGTTTAATTTAGTTTCCCCTGGGGAGAATACACCAGAGGTTCACCCATACCCCTCTCAGAGGCTCAAAAGGCTGTCAGAACATGTACTCTCTCTCTCTAAAAATGTAGCAGAAATCAGACAGGATCTCTGCCCTGAAGCAGAGCAGCTTTAGGGATAATACTGTTTCCCTTATTCTAACAAAAATCCTTGTTCAGTGTTAGAAGAAAGCAACTCTTCCTGCTAGCCTTTACCAGTCACATAAGAAAGGCAGCCCCTGATTTTGTGCATTTATTCCTCCCAACCCTCAATGTCTCTTCATTGCCCAAATCTGTCAATATTGCTTCCTGAGTCAAAGGGGTCATTGCAGATGGATATGGTGCTCTCTCTTCCCCCTCTGCCCAAGTTATATATCTTTACAGCTCCCATTCCTGCCCCTCCAGGACCTGCCCTTGTAAAAAGATACTACAGTATTCTAGAGATGAACTGTCGTCTAGTGGATAGAGTCACGGAATTGCACTCAGGGCTCCTGGCTTTTACTCCCAGGTGTCACTGACTAGCTGTGTAATCCTGGACAAGTCACTTTGCTTCTTTCTGTTCCCCAGCTATAAAATGGGAATAATTGATAACTTAGCGTTCACTCTGCCTAAATTACACAGTACTTCACTAACTGGTGGGGGGATGATGTGAGGTCTAAGACTTGAAAAGCACCCTGAGAAGTGAAAAACGTTAGTATAAATTGCACAAGATGGAGTTTTGAACAGTAATGACACTGCAGCGTTTGGAGCTGTTCCATACACTTGTGGTCCCAGTTTTGAATTGCCTACATGGCAGCTTGTTCTGCTGCTATTGGAAGCTTGGGACAGTTTAACATGCTCTACGAAAACAAGCTCTCTTGGTCTAACACAGAGCTTTTTGAAGCACCTTGGGTGAGTCTGGGACAAGCCTGTTCCACCTTCCCCAGAAAGCAGGGGAATTCTCTCCCAGACCTTCACTCCACATCAGTAACCAACCATGGCAGTGTTAATCCTTGTTTACTTTGACAAACAATAAAGCTTAAGTGCTATGAAATGTATGAAGATAGACTCACTTTTGTTTGCCAGCCTCTCACTCACAGTTCCTGTGGGCTGGATCCATTTGCCTCCCTTAATAGTAAGAGAGTGAGTTAAGGGCTAAAAACTAAAACATAGCTTGGCAGCTTCCTCAGCCCTCCCCACACACATCCCCAACATTTGATCTTAAAGTAAAAAAGGTAAAAATGTAAGGTGGTTAAAACACAATGACAAGAAATTCATCTGATGGCAAGCAGGCTGGTCTGTGAGTCTGTCAACCAAGTCAAAAGGTAAAGCCAAAATGTTCTCTTCCTCTGATTGCAGAGGCACACACACAGGTTGATTTTTTATTGGCCCCAGAAATATTGGTGTGTTATCAAGAAGTTGACAGGACACCCTATCGCGAACAATCCTACATTAGCTCAGCGAGGAGTGGGAAAAAGATGACCTAATAGCATTAGTTTCCTCTGCCCTCCAATAAAAGTAACAAAATTTACTCAGAATGAAAAGAATGTATTTTTAGATTAAAAAAAGAAGAAAGAAGGAACAAATACAAAGTCTCCATGAGAGAGGGAGAGAAAACACAATGTATGCTACTTACCTACCAGCAGCTGCCAGTTAGGACTAACTCACAGGAAATGGGCCCCATATTTATCTTAGAAGAGGCAGGACATTAAAAACAGTTGCAAGGCTAGATCTGCCACATAAAGACCTTTTCCCTCTCTATTTTTTATGAATAACTTCCAATATTTATACGACTTCCCATCAAAAAATTAGACAAAAATAAATGACTACGCTAGGAAAGCTTTTGCAGTTTTGTTAGGTTTATTTTTTTTTTTAAGTTTAAAAAATGGTTTCTACCAGTCTGGATTTTCACCTAGTGTGGAGAAGGCAAACTATCCTAGATGAAACAATTAAACATGGTTTGTTTTAAAATGGGTTCTTAGCACAGTCTCTCTTGTAATGGAGAGCAATCCTAAGCAGGAAACAAGGAAACGAAGCTTAGTGTTTCAATTTTTCCTATATGTATCTGCCAATATTAATTCTCAGTCAGTGATATAAAATGTACAGAAGGACCTAGCTAGTTGTATGTTTCTGCTAAAACCACAAACAAGAGAGCTTTGCAGTAGGGAGGGGAACTGAGTATTTGCAACACAAAGTGTTATACCTAAATCTTGTGAGTTTGACCTATACAGTCCAAAATGTTTCCCTCTTCTGGTGACCTCTTCCTTTCCATGGATACATCAACCTCAACTGCAGCAGAAAGATCACAAAGCTATTGCTGAATTGTTTTCATGGGTGGTCAGGACAAAGAGTTTTGCCTACTGGTGAAAACATCACACTGGGAATTAGTGATTCTGGCTTCCGTTCCCAGCTCTGTCACTTCCTCATGCTAACTGGGAAAGTAAACTCTGTGCCTCAGGTTCCCCATTTTCAAAATGGGAATAATAATTATCTTATCCTTACAGTCTTATATGGGTGTTGTGGGACTTAGGGTAAAATTTTCAGAAGCACCTACATGACTTAGGGTATGTCAACACTGCCCACTGGATCAGCAGGCAGCGATCGATCCAGCGGGGGGTCGATTTATCCAGACTCAATAAATCGATCCCCAAGCACTCTCCCGTTGACTCCTGTACTCCACCACTGCGAGAGGCGCAGGCGGAGTCAACAGGGAAGCAGCAGCAGTTGACTCACTGCAGTGAAGACACCATAGTAAGTCGATCGAACTACGTCGACTTCAGCTACATTATTCACGTCGCTGAAGTTGCATAACTTAGATCGATCCCCCCCCACCCAGTGTAGACCAGGGCTTAGGAACCTAAGTCCCATTTTCAGCCTAAGTTAAATAGAAGCCCACAGGACCACACAGAAGTTTTTGGGGGCCCAGGGTAAAATTTGCAACTGAGGCCCCCCTCAATCCGTCCAAAAATATTACCACTGAGAGGAGGCCAGGGGGGTGGCAGTGTTGAAGAGCAAGCCCTTCCCACACTAACCCCACAGCAGCAGCACCTGTCCCACAGGACTGAGCCCACTCTGGGAGTTGCAACACAGTGTGTAGGGTGGCCAGGCCAAACCTGAGTGGTGCTGCAACTCTGCATGCCAGGTTGCATGGGGGGCAGGTATCGTAGGCCAGGGGAGGCTAAGCCTGCCCTAACCCAGGCTTTGGCCCCGCCCTCACTCCCCCTGTCCCCTGAAGCCAGCAGCCCTGGGCAGCGGGCCAGTACTCGGGCCAGTGGGCCAGGGTGGAGTTCTGCCGGCCCCTAGTGTTTGTAAAGGTCTTTGAGATACACGGAAGGTGCTATATAAACATCATTAACTATACGTGGTGGTCGGGCCTGCTCTCACAATGAGTTCTATGCCAGCAGGCCCTGACACTCTTGCAGCACTCATTTCTTGATTGGAGCCCTAATTAGTACAGAAGGCCTCTGATAATATTTGTCTGTCATTTTAAAAAAAGAATGTGGGCCACCCCATGTTAAATAGACAGAAATCCAATGTAAGCATTCCCAAACAGGCCATTATATAAGCAAAAAACTGAACGATTCTAATCCATCACAGGCAACAGTAGAAAAAGTAGAACAGATTTCACTTATCCTTCCAGAACTAGACGTGCTGCAGTTTATTAAAATACAACTTAAATACGTCTTTCAAAAACCTTTCATGATCTTGCTGACAAAATAAGAGATGTTCCAGTCAAACACGCAACCAAAGCAACATACACATTAACTACATTTGATCTGTGCTACCATCATTTTAAACTAACCAAAATTCCTAAGAAGAAAGAAATAAATGGCTGAAAAAGAAAACATTAAAAGTAGGCCAGGCCAGGCCACTATAGCATTCTGTTCCTTTAAGGACTTTAAAGAAATCCATTGTCTATTCCACTTGACATTATAGGCTCTTGTTTGCTGCAATAGCTATTCAGTTTCCCCAGTGATTTGTGATCAGGAAAGAATTTAAACAAACAAAAAGTGAGTCTGCAGGAGTCAGGGGGAAATTGAGGGTTTAAAAATGCAGAAGACAAAAAACCCCAAACCCCTACATGCACACATAACCCAGAGAGGATTACATCAGTTCTCCTCCCAGTTTTATTTAAAACAGACATGTCAGCAGTTTCAGATCTGTGGTTAGTGGAAAATATGATTGTAGCTTCAATGGAGTGCAACTGCATTTAAAAAAAAATTCCTTCTGCAGTGCAGCAGAGCTTGGCTGCTGATGTGGTGGAAGTGGCAGGTTTGTATGAAATCCTAATGCTTCTGTTTACAGGATGGTCCATTAACAGAAAGTCAGTGTGTGAGCGGCATAGCTATTTTTGCTCTTTGGCACCACTTAGGTACCTACCCACCCCGCTTCAGTAGACAGGGTGATGCAAAAACAGTATGGCATAACTGAAATGCCCAGCCATCCAAAGGATAATTGGCTCATTAATCAAATCCTTCTTTTAGAAGCAATTATTTAGACTGGAAATATCTCAGCTTTGACTATAGGAACAAGGGCAGTGTAAAACCTTCATTGTGAAACCAAACCTCTACCTGATTTCAGATTTACACTCAAAAACTGAACTAGCTGGGTTTCCTTCAGACTTTTTTTTTTTCCAGGCCTGCAAACCCTTCAACAAAGCCAGAACCAAAACCCTCTCTAGGTAGGTGTGACTCTATTGAAGCCCAAGTGTTGCTGGTTCATTTTGGGTTCGATCGAAGTTTGTTGTGAAAAGTCACATGATGTTTATTACATGGCAGATCTTCTGGGTCCTTGATTGGATGAGCCTACCTCACGTGATGCCATGCGGCTAGCCATCCTGCTATTTGTGGTTTGGTCTCCACACAGAAGGGCTGTGTTTAACTGATCATAGTTTTGCCAACCCCCAGCGTTCAAATAGCATGAGCTACCAAAAAAAAAAAAAAAAAATCCTGAGAGCGTCTTAAATATTGTGAAATGTTTAAAATAATAAATGTTGGGTTATTTTGATTTGTCACCTGGTGCTGGAGCATTTAGGGGTCACATTTTCCTATTTTCCTCCACAACCAGGAGGTCTAGAAACTTACATTTATTTTCAACTGAAAGCTGAAATTCTCAGGTTATAACGTGATTCCAGGAGCTGGGCTTTAAGAAAAACACCAAACATCACAAGACTTGTGACACAATTGTGAGAGTTGGCAACCCAGAATTCTGCTTACAGACACACACAACACAGAACGTTTTGTAACTCTCTATGCACTTGGGGCCACAATCACCACCAGTGTGAGTGCTGCTCCACTGAAGTGGATGGGAGTTTCACGCACGAATGCCAGCAGTCAATCTGGCCCTTAATCATTATGGGCTGAATCTGAATCGCGGCTGTGCAAGGAGCTTTCTCCCTTTATGCCCCCGTGCAGTAACCAACACAGACAAGCCCAGGGGAGGCAGGACCTGACACTCATCTTTCAGCAGATCTTGCTGACATGTAGCACCCTTCCAAGGAAGCACACTAGCTCCTTCTGTCACGGTGCCTCTCCTCGTAGCCCCCAAGCAGGGCCTGGGCCCAGCGGGCACAGTCTGGCTATATGTGTAAGTTATGAGTGAGGCTGGCAGAGTAGTAGCGGAATTGAGGGAGAGGCTTTTATAGAGGATGGATGTGGCCTTTGGCAAAAATTCCACGAGTATTAGCTCTTTGGGAAAGGGACCATCTCTTCCTGTATGTTCACGCAGCATCCTGCAGTGGAGCCTTGATCCTGATTGGGGCCTTTGGCCACTACCCTAATACAAATAATATTCCATCTCTCTGGGCAATGGGAATTATTTGTTTATCATCATGGTTTATTTTAAAAGCCAGAGATCCCTCACCATTAGGAGACACATGAACATACAATAGTAGCAGAGGCCTGGTTATTTTGTTCAGCAGCATGTACGGGGTGGCTACTATTTATATCATCTGATCTATAACAACTGCACCAATAATAAAGAGGGCCCGGAATAGCAAGGCAACCCCTCATCCACAAATCCCCAATGCATAGGGCACTCAGAGATTATGGGGCAAGGCCAGTACCAAAAACATCTGAAAGAAAAAAACCTCAGTAAGTGGCAACGTTTTCAATAGACTGGTGTTCAGCTCAGGGATCAGCGAAGCAACTCACTATCTTCCTCACAATCCATCTCCTAACAAAAGAGTCTGACCTACAGATACCAGCCAGCAGTTGTATTAAAGAGGAATCGGAATTTAAAATATGTAACAGAGGCAAAGGAGGAATCAGCCGCTGCAGCACTGGCCCACAGAGTGGCTACTGCTGGGACTGTAGGTAATACTTTCTGTGCATCTAAGAGATTTCAGAGCCTCAATCTCAGGTTTCAAAGGTGCCTAATTCACTTTGGAAAGTGGGACTTAAGCTCTAAAATGCTTTTGAAGATTTTAGCTTTTGTAGCACTGAACCTTGTGGCACTGAGGGGACAGACACTTAGGATGACATAAAACCTCCTGAGACACGCAGGAGAAGAGGACTACTGTCCCATAGTGGAAGCCAGCCTTTGGGCCGAACCCCACTTCTACTGAATTAAGAGTTGGTGTTGGAATGTGCAGCCCCCGACTCCAGCAGATGATGTATTTGGACTGGGGGAACAAGATGACTTGGCTGGCCTCACTCAGGACTGTAGGAGTTGGACATATGTGACCCCGTCCCTCAAAGACATTGGGAGGGTTAAAGTCAACTAGCTGCCCACTGGCTCCTGCAAACCATCAGAGGCCTGGGGGTTGCAGGCCACTGGATTCCCCACCCAAGCACACCAAAAAGTAAGAGGGATTTGAGGAGACTCTCTGCAAGTGGCTTTTGGTCAAAACTATACAGAATTCAAGCAGCTGCAATTTGCTGTTAATTTTAGAGATCTGTGACACCCAACATTCAAAGTGAAACTGAGTGGCAACAGATCAACCTGAAATGAATGGATCCTTGATATGTGCATGGCCTACTGGTTAAAACCCTAGATTAGGAGTGAAGAGATTCGGGTCCTAATCCCAGTTTTGAAATTGACACTGGGCAAGTCACCAGCAGCTTTTCAAAAGTGGATTCTGATGTTGTGTGTCTCAGTTTTTTTGTATTTCTCTTGGACTCAATTCTGATCTCCCAAACACCAGATTCACTCCACTACCTTTTCATTTACACCTGTGTGAGATTAGAATCAGGCTCCTTGGTGTTTGTTTTTTTTAAAAAAAAGGAAAGCACCTAAATCTGTGGCTTCTTTTGAATATTTGGACTTAACCTCGCTGCCTCAGTTTCCCATCTGTACAACAGGGAGATGATCCTTAGCTGTTCCTAAGGATGTTGTGAAACTTAATAAATATTAGTGAAATGCTTTGAGAGATTTGGGCAGAAGGTGCTGTGTAAATTCAAAGTATTTTAAATCCTCTGTGGCCTACTGTATGCTTAGGATTGTCTGAAATTCTCCCACTCTTCCTATAGCACTGGGGCAGTCTCATTGGTATTAGGGATTGGTGGGAGCATGGAGCATAAGCAGTGATGGGCTTTTTAGCCACTCCGATATCTAGCCTTCATCCAAGCACAGTGACAAAACACCAGCAGTTCTGGGAGATTCGACTACACTGTCTGTGCCACCAGCATTAGTTATGGAGAGGAACTTGGGGGGGGGGGGGGAATCAGAGAACATGTTTGTAAAACCACAAAAATTGGTAGGCAGAAATTAAAATAGGGAAGGGTAGGCCCATAAAGTGCTTTTAAGTTAGACTTTGAAATTGACTAGGTTTCAAGTTGAATACTAGATATATGATCTAGTTTTGACTATGACGACAACCGATGGAGCACATAAAACCCCAAGTCAAGGGGTTTTTTTTACATGTACCAAAAAATGGCCTGTTTCTTTCACTGCATTCAACACTAAAAGCTTTGATGAACATCAAGGGAGAATTATCTGTAAAATAAAGACATTTGTATATCTCTGGTTCCTCATTCCATATAGTCTGAGAAGCAGAGGGAAAAAAACAATTCAGGCATCAACACTGACCTTGCCAAAGGTCTCCATTTACAGATACACCACTGTTATATTTTACATAGCTTTAGGAAAAGTGGCAGTCATTTGACCTACCAAACAGCAAGCACTTTTGATGCAAGGCCTAATTGTCACTTATGCTTTGTCACGCCATTTAGCATCAATGATTGCCTGAACTCTTCGAGGAACTATGCTAATGTCCTGATTTTGCTTTTGTCAGTACCAATGCAAATCTACATTGAAACAAAGCTGTCAAAAATGTTTTGATGGTCTCTTTCCTGGACAACATGTGGTCTGTTCCCTGGTTGTCATGAAAGTCTGCATTTTGGCTATAGAGACAACAATTCTTTCCCCCTGCCCTAACTCTCAGGGGCCAGGCCACATTTTAATCTCAGAGACACAATCTGATGCTTGGAAGCATCTCTCCAGGTTGCCAGTTCTGCCATCTTTACTCATGGTAAGTAGTATCTTACTCCACAAGTAGTCATATTAGTTCCAACCCAGAGTTCCTCTGTTCCAGTGCTGATTGCAGGAACACAGGACAAACATGGCTTTAAACCATTATCACATTCACCATATTCTGAAGCAGCAGGAGACCTTCCTGTCCTCCCTCCAGCATATATTAGAGCAATCTCAGGGCTGTTTCAGCTTCGGCTCCACTTCCCATGATCCCCTGTGGGTTCGAGGAAGCAGAAAATGCTGTGACACAGTGCACTCTTTCTACCCCTCCATTCTTCCCCAACACACCAGCCCCCTCCCACCCAACCCCTGACAGGGCCGGGAACAGAGCTGACATGGGGCCTGTCCCACACCTCCACACCAGTGGAGGAGCCCCCTTCATCAAGGGGTATTTCACAGGGTCCATTCCCATCCCCTTTATGTCACTAGCACAATATAACCGGGCTTTAGTGAAACAGAGAATTGACTCAATTTATTTCAGTAGGGTTCCTTGTGGATGATACAACAATTGAAAGTGAGTATAGGTGACAGAATCAGGCCTCAAGCATGGTCCCAGACCATAGTTCCATGAATCAGCTGACGTTCTGCATCAACTGTGCTCGTAAGAAATAAGTCTCCTAACCGCTCTTACCCTTTGGCTTGGATTGTGCAAGCTGCAGGGCCAATGCAGTTTCCCAAGAGCTTTTTAAATGGAGTTTAGTCTGGTACTTTAAATGAATCATTCTCTGGGTGTATTAAATATGAAGTGCTCCATTTATCCACACAACCTTCATAACCTGGGTGGAGGCAGTGAAAGTTTACTCCCATTGTGTCATTCATGTATCCCAAGCAGCCAACTCTCAGGGTAAGAACATAGTTGGGTATCCTCTCCTATTGTCATAGATTTCTCTGCTGAGCCTGTTATTTAGTGGCAAATGAGGAAGCCAGCCTTAAGTTTAAAGATGATACATTGTTTAACAGGGTTGTAGACAGAATGGTTACAGGTGGCTCAGGTTGAAGTCACTCTGCTTAAATGAAACAAAATAAAGTCACTTCCACAAATGGATTTTTGACGTGTTCAACAGATGTGACGTTTACACTTAAAGGAATTCTAGGCAGTGCTGCTTTATTAGGCTAGGAAGCATGTGTCAGTGTTTAAATGACTTAATACAATCTTCAAACCAACAAAGCAGCTTTTTCCATTTTCCATGGAAATTGAAAACCTCAATTATCCATTTATATAGAAATTGGCTTGACAGCTACTCAGCTTTTGAGGGGCTTTTTCCAGAGACCTTTTTCAAAAGGCAGTTACACTGAAATCCTGTCTGATAGTGTTGCCAACTCTCAGTTTTATCATGTGGCATAGATTTGGTGTTTTTATTAAAGCTCCAGCTCCTGGAGTTGTGTTATTTGAGACTATCAGCTATAAAAAAAAAAAAACCCACACATTTCTGGTCTTCATGATTGCAGAAGAAGAGCTAGAAGACTCAAACCCTAAAGACTCAAAAGCCAGTAGACAAATAAAGAACCCAAATTTTAAAAAATTGTCTGAAATCATGAGATTATCTCATGATGTTTCAGCACTTGGAATTGGCAATACCCAGGGCTGGATTAATTTTTTATAGGCCCAGCGCCAAACATATTTGTGGGCCCCCACTGGGGAAATAGGGCATGTGATGTGGGACGGTCTGCAGAGCGAGGGGCCAGTTGGGGGCAATGAGGCGCAGCACAACGGGAGTGGCCCCACTCAGCCCAGCACAAGGGCACTGTTTACAAACCCACAACTGCTAGACACACACTGGCCCACCCAGCCCTGCGCTGCCAGTGTGCCCCTTCCACACAGCCCCCCGGCCCAGTGCCCTGCCCTTATGCCCAGCACCCCCTCACCCAGATATTTCCCCCACAGATCCCTATGCCCAATGTCCCTGGACCCACTATGCCCAGCATCCCATGCCCAGAGACCCCTCCCACTGACCTCCCACCACAACTGCACAGCACCCTGCACACCATACCCCCTGTCCAGCTCCTCCACCCACAGATCCCCTACTGTCCAGCACCCCCTTCACAGTCCCACCATCACAGCTGTACAGCGCCCCATATTCCTGAGGGAATTCTGCATCAAATTCAGTGCATAATATTTTAAAATTCTGCAATTTTTTTCTTTTACAATAAATAAATGTGGAAGCTCCACCATGGCAGTGGGGAGCACAGGCCCCTGGCTGCATGGAGGTGGGAGACTACACTGTAGCCTCCCAGGACAGGGACTTGGCAGCGAGGCTGAACCTGACCCTGACACAGCACAAGGGCCATCACTGCCACAGAAACACCCTGGGGTCTGGCCCCCTTTTGCACCAAGCACACCAGATGTGGGCAGGGAGGCTCAGCCTGGCAGCAGGATCCAAGAACAGAGGGACTTAGTGCGTGGGGATCCTGATGGGGGTAAGAGGGTTCTGTGTGGGGCAGTCTGGGTGCAGGCAGCTTAGTAGGGGAGCTGGATGCAGAGGGAGGTTCCAGGTGCAGGGACGACCAAGTGAAAGTGGTTGGAGCTCAGCAGGGGGAGGGGGAAGTCTGGGTGCAGGAGAGGTGGGGTTCATTTGGGTAGGGGTCCAGGTGGGTGGGGCTCACTGGGAAGCTCATCATGGTGGTACAGATGCGGGGAGGTGGGGCTTGTAAGGGTGAGGGTTTGATGGGCCTCCTTAACAGGGGAGTCCCAGCTGCTGCCAAGGGAATCCACATGCTAGGCCTGGCTTCCCACATCCCCACTGCCTTTTTCCCCCTGCTCCCAGTTCCCCCATCCCCTTCTCGTCCCCATCTTGGGCCCCTTCCCCACCGCTCCTTCTCCTCCCCAGGCTTGGGGGGCAGGAGGGAAAACTGCCCCCCAGCACGAGCCAGCTGGAGTGGAGCAGGCTGGGGCCAGTTCGCTCCACTTCCCCCCGCCCAGTCATTGCAGGGTGGGCTCGACCCCACACTCACAGGGCGACGGGAAGTGGAGCGACCCAGCCCCAGCCCACTCCACTCTGCTCTCCGCCTTGGGACGGGGGGGGAGGGGAACGCCCCCCATCACTCACTGGCAGTGCAGAGTGGGCTGGGTTGCTCTGCTTCCCACTGCCCGGTGCGTGCAGGCCCGACCCCTGCTGCAGTTCCCCAGGACATTGGTCAGGGGAAGGGGTGGAGTGGGGGCAGGGCTGGGGTAGGAAGAGGCCAGGCAGGGGCGGAGTAGTGGCAGGGGCAGTTTTCGTGGCCAGCTCAGCCAGCTAGGGGATCGGGCTGGCCAGGGCCCCTTCAGACTCTGGGCCCAGCGCCATGATAAACCCAGTACTGGCAATACCAAGTGCTAAAATGGGCTGAGAACTGTGTTACCCAATCTACACCGTAAACCAGGGTTGATATAATATTGCCAAGCCCCAAAGTCATGAGCCAGACCAAAACACAAAAAAGGCATTTTTAAGAAAGATATATATATTGTGATAGTTTGGTGTGTCTTGGTTTTTGAACAGCCCCTGCCCAGTGAATGTCAATTAATGTTATCAGCTCTCCCAAATCCGAGTTTGGTAATTTTTGGCCTCACTCTTGCAGGAGCTCTTGCTGACTGCCTGATGGTGCAGAGCTTGCAGCTTCGCCCCAAACCTCAACATTCAAATTAATTAATTCTGTGCTGTCCCCCCCACACCTGTTCCCTAGACCCCCACGTAAATTCAGCTCCCTCATCTGCCTTTCTTCACCACACACATGCACCCTCCCAAGTCTGGGAGTGTTGCCACAGCATCCTCTTCTCTCCCTTCCTAGGCTGGGTATTGCAGGGAGGAAGGAGCTAAAGCGGGAGCAGAGCTGCTGGAGTCTTTCTACAATCTCCTCCCCTCTTCTCCTTCCTCCTGCAGCTGACACTCCTCTCTCAGAAGGGGAAGAGCTCAGCCTGCTTCCTGCAGCAACCATGATTGACAGCTCTTCCTCTAGAGGCAGGGAAGTGGTGAAAGTAGCCTGGAGAAGAAACCCCCTCTGTTAGGCAATTCACTAGCAGGCTGGAGCTTCTAACTTCATTGCAAGACTAGCTCTAGCCCCAGCCAAACTCCTGTGACTCAAAGAAATCGTAGGAGCTAGCAAGACTGAAATACAGTCAGGCATCACATAGGTTAGCCTTCCCTGTGTGGATGAGGCTAAAGTACATAATATGCAGCCAGGTTAACAATAAGAGGCATATCCAGGCCTACAGTACAAACTTTTTAACCTAACCTGCACAAATTTCACTTTAAATCTGTTTCATTTTCCCCTCTTTTAAATATCCAAGTCAACAAAAAAGGTAACTGAATGCAATATGCACAAATGCAACTAATTTACACAAAGGTCAGACAATAAGTAGTTTTTCCTCAGTAACTATTTTTGAAGGTTGACATTTAATAGTCACACTAGTAAATATAAATGTTCTTGGCAAGTTATGTGCTGTGTCCCTAGAGGTGCAGCACAGACAGCCCATGGGTAGGTGGGGCAATGGTGTCCTTAAGACACCTTTGAACCCTTTGTTGGGTGCTGGTACAGCCCCCACACGATTTAGAGCAGCCTCAAGGCTGGCTCTAAGTTACAGCAGCCATGCCTGGGCAACAAGGGGGTTGCACCACAAGCTAGAACTGCCCCCAATCCTGTAGCAGAACGTACTAGGAGAACTCTCCTCCCTGCCCTTATGACAGGGCTTACAAAGGAGCCTGTGTAGACCTGACTGCAGCAGCCCTGTGCAGTGCTCACACAGAGGAAATTCTCTCCTAGCTGCCTGAGGCGTTTCTGGCCTCTACACTAGTGTACATGGGCTGTGCTGGGGAAGAATTCCTCCAGTTACATGTGCAATGTGAGGGAGTTATTACTATTAGAAGAGTAACTTTTTTCCATTTTCTGGCTCATACACATTTGCATTTTGAGAGCATTTGATCGATCATAATTGAGACTCCATTACTGCAAAGGGCCCTGATGCCTGTGCAGAGTCTCAGGGGAGGAGGTATTGTTTCATGGTCTCTGTGTGTATATAATGTCTTCTGCAGTTTCCACAGTATGCATCCGATTAAGTGAGTTGTGAGCATGAGCTTTCGTGAGCTAAATAAATTGGTTAGTCTCTAAGGTGCCACAAGTACTCCTTTTCTTTTGCGAATACAGACTAACACGGCTGTTACTCTGAAACCAGTGAAGACAATGGAACTTCAAGTGGGTGTGAAGATGAATCCCTTAGCAGGAGCAGGCCATAGCTGTGTGTATAGGTAGACACGCATATTCAAATATCACCTGTTATATTCACTATCTCACATATGTCATTAGTAAGAGGTGGCAGCACCTCTGATTAGTAGGGTTATTATCCCATTGTAAGGCCTGGTTTTCCATTGCTTAGAAACTTTAACCATTTGAACTGAAGTTTCCCATACTAGGTGGCTACTTCAGGGTGAAATGTTTTGGAAAGTTTCAACCAAAATGTTCAGCTCTTTCAGAGAACGAGGCTAAGGAAAAAGGTTTTGACTTTATTAGAAGTTTCTGTTCACCTTTCCTTTGACTAGCAGGGATGTGCTGGCCACCACTTCCAGAAGCTCCCATTGGCCAGGAACGGCAAACCGCGGCCACTGGGAGCTGCGGGTGGCCACGCCTGCAGACGGTCAACGTAAACACGGTCTCATGGCCCGCCAGCGGATTACCCTGATGGGCGGTAGGTTGCCCACCACTGCTTTAGCAGGAACAGCAAAAGGCACATCCCTGACACAGCAGCCACCCCTCTGCCAAATTAAAAGTCCTTGCTCCAAAGCCTACAGTTGCTAGAGCTAATCAAAGCTCTAGAGGTTGCCCACCACTGTGCTAGAGTTTACCCAAATGTAGCAAAGTTATAAACCATTAAAAATTGCACTTTGCACATACTCAGGAGAGACTTCGGTTTTAGCAGCTAAAATCTTTGAAGAGTCTATCCATACTGGGCATGCTCCAGCCCACAGCTGAGCTGGACTTTCCCTGCAATTACTTCATTGGACTACTGATGTATGGGCCAGGACCAGGTATCTGAACTGAGATCACAGAGAGTCTCTCTCGTGTACTCTCAGTGACTCCTTGCTAGGCCCAGGCAGCATGGAGGAGGAAGCTGCCTGATTCAAATGCAGAGGGGACAAGAGCAATGCTTGCAGGGAAGCGGAGGGAATGGTTTGGGACAGGGAGCCAGGAGAAGAGGAGAAGTGAGGGAGGGGAAACTGGTGGCAGGAAGGTAGAAGGAAACAGACTGGCTAAGCAATGAGTAGGTGTGGGAGTCCAAGGGCTCGGGGAAAGAGATTGTGAGAGAGATGGGGCCACAGATCTGAGTCTTCCTTCCCTGTCCTTTATAACCCCATCCCTTCCCATTTCGCTTAGTGCCTCTGTCGCAGGATTGACTCACCACTGGTGGGCACCTCAGGGCTTGGTGTGGCATAACAACTCTTTTCTCTTTAGCAGCCTGTGCTGACAGTCGCTCCACTCTCATGGTGGCCTGCCACACCTCAGGATTTAACCCTCCAATCAGGTCATTTCAAAGTCTCTCCCAGTCTAGAGAAACAAAAATCCAACAAATAATTCCAAGGCCCTGTGTCAGGACCTGGATCCTCCCTGTATTCCTTACCACTAGTCTTTCCTCAGGCCCTTTCCCCAACTCCTTCCTGCAGCCACAATATGCAACACCTCCCACAGCTTTGCCCCAGAGGTACAGTTCCTCCCCTTTTGTGAGGGTCAGCCACAGGAGCATACCTGGAAGGCACAAAATTGAACTATCTCCACTTTCTAGTGCCAAGAGGAAGATAGCAGAGGTCTCCCCTCTCTCCCTGCAGCCCCTCAAATTCCAGTCCAAACACACCTATGGCTTTACTATCACTAGCTCTTGGACTTCACTGCCTCCAGCTTGCTCCTGACTCAGGACAACTACCCTCTAGCCCCAGGCTTCACTGACTCTAGCTCAGAGGGACCCATTTCCAGCCCCAGGCTTCTTTCAGCTTTTAGCCTATCAGAGAAAACTCCCCACTACCTCTCATCTGTATCTTCTCCATCCCTCCCTCGCCTTCTTTTCCCACTGCCCTGCATTCCAACCTTTATGAACACCCAGCGCCTCTCCAGCTGGATTGGATCACCAGTCATAGTGAACAAACACCCCTGCAGGTGCCATCCACTGGCCTAATTGGGTTCAGGCTCCTGTTAACCCTTTCTCTGCCTGTGAGGGGTACACACCTCAATAAACCTATGTAACCTCCCCCCCTTCCCCCGCCCCAGTTGTGGCACTAATATGACATTTGCTGCCATCACATTGGTCACTCTGCTTGTGTGTTCTACCTCTTCCCCCACTGCTGCAAGCTGATTGTAAGTGCATCAGGGCAAGGCCCATCCCCATTCTGTGTTTGTATGGTACCTGACACAGTAGGGCCCCAGTCTCAGTTGACCCTTAAGCACTACTCTAATAAACGTGATTAATAATCTCATGCTGTGAAATAGCATGAGATTTTTTGCACTGGTCTGTAGTGAGAAGAAGATGTTTTTGCTGCATAAAATAATGGCAACAGGAAATGAGACCTACCCCTAGGCCAGTGGAATGTGACTACTTAATCACCCCATAAAGAGGAAACTACATGTCATTGAAGTACATACATACACACACCCTTTTGATGTCATTCTCCTACTTTTCTTGATGCCTATGTTACTTTAATGTCCTAACCCTTTAATATAGGGAGAATTTTTGTCCTAGTTCAGAGGGCTCACACAAGGCCTTAAACCCAACTTAAAACTTTGAACATTGAGCCTGAGAAGTGTGGGTTCATCCCCCATGTTTGCTCCATCCTAGCCTGTAGCATGTGGGGAAGAGCTACAAGTTCTCTATACAGGTGCACAAGAGGTCCTCATATGCTGCAGTCACTTTGCCAACAGTGCGTGAAGAGTTGTTGTGTGAGGAACATTGTGATCTTTGATTGTGTGAACTGATTCTCCAAAGTAGACATACAAGCCACTGAGAGCAAGATCCCACCCATCCAACCCCACTGCTTTCACCTGGGTCATAGGGGTGTTGAGGAGACTGGCATTTGACCCAGTGTGTGTGTCACTCTGGTTTCCATATCACTTGACCTCCCTGTGCCCTGCCTACACTAGTGCTTCCATAGGTAGAACTGCACCGATGCTAGACCAACATGGGAAAAGCGCTACAGTAAATGAGGCCAGCATGTGCAGGCATCCTATATGGATGCACTACAAGGATGGCTTGCAGCCATCCCACTGCAAGTAGCAAGCTAGTCACATATCCAAAGCTGAGCAGTGTCAGGCCAGGTCAGTATTTGGATGAGAGATCTAGTAGAAGAATCCACCCTGCTGCGAGATGAGGCTGTGGTGAATCACTACATGGCATATCCTTCCTCAGCAGGAATGGCCACTGGGCAGGGCCAGGGACATTGGATGGGCAGGGCTCAGGCTCTGAGGTGGCACCCAGCATTCTCTGTCTCTCTCAGGTGCTTGGCTGGCTGTTTCTTGCTCACATGCTAGGATCTGACTGATCGCCATGTGTGGGGTCAGGAAGGAATTTCCCCCCAGTCAGATTGGCAGTGAGCTTGTGGTTGTTTGCCTTCCTCTACAGCATGGGTTGCAGGTCACTTCCCAAGAATATCTGGCTATATCTCCCTAAATCATTTCCCTGCCACTCCAGGGGCCTCAGGCACTAGTGTACCTTAGTCCCACCTCTTTTCTGCCTGTAGCACATAACAGTCTAGACCTGCATAGGCTATACTACTTTGGGCTAATTTTGGCCTTGGGTGGTGGCGGTGGCCTGTGATATACAGGTCAGATTGGATGAGCAGGCAGCTCCTTCTGCCCTTAATCTGTGACTGTATGCCCTTTCTTTCTAGGTCATTGTGGAACCAGCGTCTCAGCAGGGTGGCTGGGAGCACTGTGCTGGGGAGGAGAATTGAAGCTCTTTGGGGCAGGGACTGTCTTTTTGTTCTGTATTTGTACAGCACCTAGCAGAAAGGGCTTCTAGGTGCTTTGGTAATACAAACAAACAACAATGACGTAGTCCTTAGCACTTGTAGTCATGAAAGATTAGACAATACTTTCACAAGAACAGGGGTCTTAACCCCACAATCCTGCTCAAAGTCCATATCACCTTTTTTTTTTTTTTTAAAGGGGTGTGGAAGGAGGGAGGAACCACATAAAAATATACTTGCCCTGCAACTTCCTTGAGAACTGAGGGAGAGACACACAGGTTGGTAAAATAGAAGGCCTGTAGTGGCTCTACCTAAGGATTCTGGCAGCAGCAGTGGGGAGAAGGGGAAGGCAAAGCACTGAAAAAAATAATTAGTATCTGGATAAAACTCTTTTCTCCTTTGGACTTGCTGCAATCCTTGACACAAGCTGCTTTGTGATGTGGAGAGGAGATGTGAGGTAAGCACTGAATGGGACACCAAATAGGGGGAGTCTTCAGGGATAAGCCATCCACTCACTGAATAAAATTTAGGCCTCTCTGAGACTCAGTTTCCTCACCTATAAACTGGAGACAATGATACCCTCCTTTCTAAGGCACTTTGAGACCTATGGATGGAGCACCCTATGTTAAATGCAATATGATCTGTTAGTTAGGAAGTAACACCCGTGCTGTTAGAGTCTTTTAGCTCCAGCCTCCTTTTCCCATCAAAGTGCACTTTCAAGAAAGCCTCCTCACCTGCCGGAGATTGATATTTATCTGTTGGCTTGTCCTGAGTATGTTTCAAAACCTTCACCATCCCCACTGCACCCAAAGCAGCTCAGGACTAATAACACAGAAATCTCTCTTCAATGACTATTTATACAATCGGTGGGTGAAGGGGCTTAATACAAATTGATTCCTGACCCACCCTCCTCATTAAGGATCAGATCCTGTCAGCCTCTCCCTTAGGGCTTGTCTACATGGGGAAATTGGCTGGGACAGCTTACAATGAAATAACTATTGCACTGTAGCTAGTCTGGTATAACTCCTCTGGGTGATAGGCTGAGACATTCTATTCCAGAGTAAAAGTGACTTTGTTCTGCAATAATTCCTCCTTTTTGGAAGACTCTCTGGGTGACTATCAAATATTAATTATGTAAGCTCTTTGGGGCAGAGTTTGTACAGTACCTTGTATACTGGGGTCCTGGTTCAGGACTGGGGCTCCAAGGTGCTATCCAATAATAAATAAATAAAAAGTATCCAGTTTTTAACCAGGAGAAGCCAGCCTCTGTTAAATGCAGTCTCTGCCCAGTGGGTAGGCAACAATATGCAACAGGGGGTGTGCGTCTCACCTGGCTTCACCGGACTGAAATAAAAACAAAAAAGGAAAACATTTTTTTTTAAATTGCCTTGGGATTTAGTAAACAAACAGTTGATTTTGCATCAAGGAGTTAATGCCAACACAACAGCTGGCCTTCAGAGGGGATTTACTAATATGGCAACTTGTAATTAACACAAGGTCATCACTAAAAATTACCAGGCCAATTTGCTGTTAAATAGCTTCCTCATGGGGACAGATCCTTGATGGTGGAGGAAATTTTGCATTGTGTTGAGAGAGACAGACAATCTGGGCAAGAGCTGTGCTTCCCCAGGGAAGACCGGATCACCATAAGGGGCTTCCCCCTCCCACACATGCATACAGCAGAACCCATCCTCTCCCAAAGCCTATTCACAAACAGAAATCCTCTCCACTCACTGGCTCTGGAGAGGGAACTGGCCTTTTGTTCCCTTGCAGATTGAAATGCTACAATAAAGCTCAACATTTAAGCCCTTTGAAGGCTCATATTGAGGTCATTGGGGATGAATGGACGTGTATAAAGAGAACTGTGAGTCAGTCAGGCTTCCCTTCTCCCCCCCCCCACCCCCCCATTGCTCTGTGAATGTGAGCGGGGGCTTCTTAAGAAAGAGAAGTACAAAGGAAAACAAGAGACACTTTTTGGCCAGATTCTGTCCTCCACCACATGGACACAACTTCCTCTGTGTATGTCAGGGAAGAACGTCCCCCATGCGACGGATTAAACTGTCCTTGGCCCTTCTGTGGGGGAGTGAGAGGCAGAAGCAATGTATGCCTTGGGCAAGGGCCAGGGAAGCACACAGACTGCTCCCTCTTAGAGCCCTTGTGGGTGAAAGTGGCCTCAGCAGATGCTGGGAGGAGGTAAGGACATCCTCACTCCCCAGCATCTCTGCACTGGCCTACAGCGTGGAACAAGCAGCTCAGGGGAAGAAGGCTGCACCAGCTGAAATGATGGGGAAGCATGGATGCACATCAGGGAGCGGGGAAGGGACTGCACCTCCTGTAACATGATCCCTTCCATGGTTCTCTCCGCAGTGCTGGCCTGGGCCTTATTTGCTTAGGCTAAAATCCTTCCTCTAAGGCACAGCCCCCCAGGTGACTGGGGGACTTTGAGCAGGGTGTGGGGAGGAATCTCCCACCCTCAGGTAGTGCAGTTGCTCCACAGTTCAGTGGCAGGAAAGCATCTAATACCACCCACAAGACTGGAGGAGGCACAGAGAGACAGATGCTAGCTCCCCACCCCCCTGCTTCTCCCACTCTTCTCTTGCATGAGGGTATTTTTAGTAAAAGCCATGGACAGGTCATGGGCAAGAAACAAAAAAAACACGGCCCGTGACCTGTCCATGACTTATACCATAAATACTTCTGACTGAATCTTGGGGGAGGGGGGCACTGCTGGGAGGGAGACCACAGTACCAGTGGCTGGAGGGGGGAGTCTGGGGGGCCAGCAGCTGCTCTGGCCATTGCTGTGGGGGAGCCCCAGGGCCAGCCGCTGCTCTGGCTGCCCCAGGACCCCTGCTCAGGCGGTCCCCGGGGCCAGCCACATTGGAAGGTGGTCCCTGAAGCCAGCTGCCTGAGGCCACCAGAGCAGCTGCCAGAGCTGGGGCCGCTCCAGCAGCAGCTAGTGTGGTTGGCTGCGGGGCCACCTGAGTGGCTGGCTGCAGAGCTGCTCCAACAGCAGCCGGTGTGGCTAGCCCCAGGGCCACCTGAGCAGCTGGCCCCGGGGTCAGGCACACTGGCCGCTGCAGAAGTCACAGCGGTCACAGGAAGTCATGGAATCTGTGACCTCCGTGACAAACACAGAGCCCTACTCATGGGGATTTCCACACCAGCAGAGGAGGGGGCAGGATATGTCACTTGAATCAGAATGCTTCAGGGGAGTACTGGACCCAGAAAGGGTTTTCTTCCCTTTCCAAGTGTCTGAAGGGGTTTGCACTGCTAAGTGACCCTGATATTCACTCCTCCACATTCCATCCGATTTAGTTTTCCAGTCCGCACAGAGCAGCAGCCCCGATCCAGCAGCAATTCCTCCCACCAGGAGGAGGGAGTGCACTAAGAGGCGTTCTATCCTGCTGGATTTGGGATGATGCAGGATAAAGGCCCACTGAGCAGCTACTGACTTCTGTTCCTGCATGGGGCCATACACGTAGCGCTCAGGCTTTTCTCCTGCTAAGAGGGCATTCGGTGGAGGCAAGAGGACAGGGGAACAGCCTGTGTCCCATGGAGATCCCAGGAGGCCTTTTGCCTCTCCAGTCCTGGATCAGTCTAATCTCCAGATCCCAGAGGAAAAAACAGTAGAGAGGAAAAAATGTTAGTGTGTTTACAAAAGAGTGAGAAGAGAAGAGAAGAGTAACAAAGTGAGAGAATAAGTCATGAAGAGAATAAATCCAAACTCCTTATGATGCGGAGCACCCTCTCCCACCTCAAGGCAGTGCCCATCAGACTACCCCCAGCACCTTCACAGTCAGCCTCAGTTTGGCAGGGAGTTTCTGACCCTCTGCGATGGCACCTGCAAGTAGAACGACCCCCTTTGTTGGGTGGAAATAAGGGAGAAACCACTTGAAAAATAAGGGACAATGCTTTATTTTAATGGACATTTATGGGAAACACCATCTCCCTTAGCATATCATGAATTTTTCTCTCAGGTTTAAGTTTCTACTGCCCTCAAGTATACAATGCAAGTATCATAAGCTTCAATTTTGTTTAAAACGGTATTTATTATCAGTTTTAATACATCTTAAAATAAGGGAAGGGTGGGACAAATTAATGAAATAAGGGACAGTCCCTTAAAAAAGGGATGGGTGAGCACCCTATCTGCAAGTGTGAGAGCACACCAGGGTATGGCTTCTGCCCCTTATGATGCATGTATGGCTCCTCATGCAGGATAGAGCACTCCCAAAACATGAACAGGGTCCAATGACATTATGTACCATAAAGAATAGGCACCTGCTCCAGCCTAGCAAGTACAGGAAGCTATGCTGGGCATTGTGGGCAAGTGCTACAATCCACAGGCCTACAATAATTGCAGGGAGGAGTGTGCAGATGTGGGACTTTTATGATTAAAAAAGCCTGTAGAAGGATATCACTCTCTATCAACATCTCTAGGTAGGTTAGAACAATGTCTACAGAACCCAATTGGTTTAATCCCTATTAGCTTCTGCAGGACTCTTCCATAAAACTAAGCATGAACGAATCAGTCCAGATAACTGAGGAACCTTCCATACCTCAAAAAGAAGCCCTTTGCCCCAAACTTGAACTGAACCCTCTCTGAGCCGATCTCCCTTTTCCATTGTCATTTCCCAGCTTCAAGTGTGTCTGCCACAGAACAGCTCCCTCAGCCAGAAAAAGGAGCCAGAAAGCTTAACTCCAGCCTAGTTTGTAGCTCCAAAGGATTTGCATACAGCAGGTCAGATGAACAATAAGCTCCATATACATTTAGGTGCTAACCAAGAAATGACACATTGCAGGAAAAGCCTTTGATTTATTTTCTTAAATTAAAAAAAAGCCAGTCTGGAATATTACTGTTCAGAAGCTGCACAGGATGAATATATTGGTGATCAGTGATTTCAGGGTCAGAATGGGGTTGCCTTTCTTATTCTCTGAGCTATAGAGACGGCTAGAGCAGGCACCCTGTACTGATGGGCTATAGGCCCGTACAGGACTATACACTCTTACACCGTCTCAGCACAGAGGGGAAAGAGAGCCTGGCAAACCAGACCCGAATACATCCCACAAAACTAAAGATGAGGCCACACTGCAAAATTAATTTGAGATCCACGCACCTCCAACGCTCAGGGATGCTCAGATCCAGGGCCCTCATTGGACCTATTATAAAGACATCGGTCACCTGAAAAGTTCGGAAGCAGATCTGAACTTCAACAAGATTTGGGATCCTTCAGAAGAAGGTTCTGGTAGGGGCGTCTCTCAAAAATAAAACCCTTTCCCATGTTCTAGTCCCCTCACACCAACTTCCTCCCATCCAATCTCCCAAGACCCCTAGAGGTACACATTGTAGAAAGCTGTCTGATTTTTGCCTCCATTTTGCACAGGGTGTGATAAAATCCCAAAGATATCCCTAGCTGGTCTAGGTGGTGGGCACTGGTGAAGCATTTTAGTATGCAACACACAGGGTCAGCCAATCAGACCTTCTTTTCCAGGGAGAGCTTCATCTCTTGATCACAGGAAAACAGCTAACCATCATCTCAGTATAACACACAAACATCCTCAAGTCAGGCTTTCTTACCCAGCCCTGGGTTCAGAGAACAGTGTTCTCCCACGTAGTCTCTGCCTTACTCTTCCTGGAGCAGCTGTTTTAATGGCCCCTCCTTGGAGCACCTGTGTGACTAGCCTGACTTGCTATTAACTCCATCTGCACAGTTCAGTGTAAGGGCCTCTGCACCCTGGCCATTACGGGTAATAAATTACCATTGGCAAATAAGCTGGGGACACATCAATTAGAAGTAACAGAGGAGGAGAAGGACCTTGGAGTATTGGTTGACCACAGGATGACTATGAGCCACCAATATGATATGGCTGTGAAAAAAGCTAATGTGGTCTTGGGATGCATCAGGCGAGGTATTTCCAGGAGAGATAAGGAGGTGTTAGTACCGTTATACAAGGCACTGGTGAGACCTCACCTGGAATACTGTGTGCAGTTCTGGTCTCCCATGTTTAAGGAGGATGAATTCAAACTGGAACAGGTACAGAGAAGAGCTACTAGGATGATCCGAGGAATGGAAAACCTGTCTTATGAAAGGAGACTCAAGGAGCTTAGCTCGTTTAGCCTAACCAAAAGAAGGCTGAGGGGAGATATGATTGCTCTCTATAAATATATCAGAGGGATAAATACTAGAGAGGGAGAAGAATTATTTAAGCTCAGTACCAATGTGGACACAAGAACAAATGGATATAAACTGGCCATCGGGAAGTTTAGACTTGAAATTAGACAAAGGTTTCTAACCATCAGAGGAGTGAAGTTCTGGAATAGCCTTCCAAGGGAAGCAGTGGGGGCAAAAGACCTGTCTGGCTTCAAGATTAAACTCAGTAAGTTTATGGAGGAGATGGTATGATGGGATAACATGATTTTGGCAATTAATTGATCTTTAACTATTCATGGTAAATAGGCTCAATGGCCTGTGATGGCATGTTAGATGGGGTGGGATCTGAGTTACGACAGAGAATTCTTTCCTGGGTGTCTGGCTGGTGAATCTTGCCCACATGCTCAGGGTTCAGCTGATCGCCATATTTGGGGTTGGGAAGGAATTTTCCTCCAGGGCAGATTGGAAAAGGCCCTGGGGGAGGGTTTCGCCTTCCACTGTAGCATGGAGCACGGGTCACTTGCTGGAGGATTCTCTGGCCCTTTAAGTCTTTAAACCATGATTTGAGGACTTCAATAGCTCAGACATAGGTGAGAGGTTTATTGCAGGAGTGGGTGGGTGAGATTCTGTGGCCTGCATTGTGCAGGAGGTCAGACTAGATGATCATAATGGTCCATTCTGACCTTAATATCTATGAATCTATCTGAGTCTATAAGGGCCTGAGCCTGACTCATTGAAATCAATGGGAAATTTGCCATTTACCTTTATCAAGCAGGATCAAGCCCTAAATAAGTAATAAGAGTTCTGGTGGTATCCAAAACAATCATATTTGCTAAGAATGAGATCATCATTCCAAAGGACTAACTTTTTAAAGCAGTGACAAACAAATGGCTGGGGGCGGGAGTGCTTGGGACAGAAAAGAAATCAGACACGTAGTCTTCAAGACTACAAACAACAGGCTCTCTTGTGAGATTTCTAATGCTTCCTGCTTCCAAGCCAGCCAGAAATACCAGGTCACCTGCCTTTCTCATCATATATCCACTGCTGGCCAGACCCGGGAAGGACAGTGGCTATAGACAATTAACAATAATGAGAGAGAAAAGTTGAGCAAACTCTTCTGAACCTTAAAAAAAAAAAGGTTAAATTAAGAACTCTGGGTGAATTTGGGGTTGGTTTGTATTTTATCTAAGCAGGCCCCTGTAATTTTAAGACTTCCTGCAGGTACTCAGAAAAGGCAGTGAAATGGGGAAGAGCACGGCAGAAGTACGTGAACAGAATGCTGGTTTCCATGTTAAAATAATTAATATAATAAAATGGTTGCAAGCACAGGGAGTTCTGCTTGATAAAGGCCAAATCCTGTCCTAATTTGCACCCTGTCCTAACCTCACTGAAGTTAATGAGGTGCAGTCATTAATCAGGGCAGCATTTACGCAAAGTATTTTTGAGTTAAGCCCCAAATGTTGAACTTTAGGGTTAAGCAAGGAGCAGTACAGAGGCTTCACTCAACATGCAAAAAACCCTCAAACTGATCCCACTAAACAGTTCTTAACAGGTTGGGCAAACAAGTGATTCTTTTCATCCCTTTTCAGAATGTCATGTCCTTGAAACTCACACAAGTCTGGGAAGATGGAATTCACCAGTAAACAAGGTCCTGGGAAACATACATTGCCATAACTTTGCAGGGACACAGCCCTGAATGGTCTCTTTCATTTTTAGTGTATTTGGTAATTTAGGTTCAAGCGCATGCACTGAGTTATGAAAACTTGGTTTTAATAGGTAGAATATCCCCTGCACAGAGCAGCTAGAGTCTCCTATTTATGCCGATTCCAATAGTGTCGGAGAGAAAAAAATATGCTAGTTACCCTAACTTGAGTAATACTGCTAGATTCGTTGAGAGTTTTCACTCTAATTTGAAACATCCCCATTAATGCTCCTTAAAGTAAGCAGAGGAGTCATCACAAGGGCAAGATGAGCTGGTATAGTTTGCAATTTTCAGTCTGGCTAAATGCAAAAATGGCAAGAAGCCAAGAGGCTTTGAAAAGTTTGCAGTAGAATACATGGAATAGTGCCAGCCTAAAGCTGCAAGTGATAAGAAGTCAAAACTGTGTTTCATTTTCCTCTGATGCTGGTGTCACACCACTGTAATTGTTCTGAAGTTTGTGGAGTTACTCCCAATTTACACAGAACCTACCCAGAACTATAAGGAATAATATACTGGCTGTGATCATTTGCATCCCTGACTTCAGAACTTTCTTTAACTTCCAATGTAAGACCCCAATCCTGCACTTGGATCTTTGTGAGCAGAGCCTTGCATCCTCACAGAGTGCCTGTGGGTCTGTTCAGGGATGTTGTAGGACTGGGTCCTAGATTTGGAAAACACCATCTGTATCTATTCTGTACATACTTGCAGTGATTTCTGTAAATAAAGAACACATTTAGATTGCAATACATTTCATGTTGCATAACGGGCTGACAATTCTGGTCAGAGAGAGAGACAGACAGACAGACAGAGACAATGTTAAAGTTCATGAAAGGAAGTGACTGATATCATGGGCTTCAGGACAGAGTGTGGGCAGGTTCTGTGCTATCTTCCCCAATACACCTCTGGCATGAGCTTCAAAACTCCTGCTATTTACCCGTCCTGAGCCTCTCCTGGGCATAGTATGCTAAACAAGTCAAACGCTGACCGATACTACATGGAGGTTTTGGGATGTGCAGAGATGCCCGCTTGGGACATAGGTTTGAGACCACCAAATCGTTACACTCATAAACTAAGCCAAGTTTGACCTTAAAGTACCTTGAGGTGAAACTAGTGCATTGATGAAATGAAGCAACCAGTCCACTTTCATCACTCTTTGAAGACAGAGAACAAATAATATTTCCTCAAAAGTGTTCACAAGAAGTTGCACATGAAGCTGTTACTGTGTCATCATCATGCTGACAGGGTGGTAGGTTTTTTCCCTTTCTTCCAGGATGATCTTATATACTTTGCTACAGGGTACATTTTTACTCTAATCTCCAGACATCAGGATTCCTTAGGTTTACGTTTGCCACAGTTGGTTTTAATTGGATAGTGTGTTTCATTCCAATTCAGCTGTTAAAGCTATCAAATATCTAACTGAAGCCTAAACAGGAAGTAAAGGGAAAAATGGAGCAACATTTTGGAGCCTTTTCCAGGCTGTATCAGTTAACTTTTCCCAGAATGTCAAAACTGCAGAAGACATTAATAAATTTAGCACCAATATCCTGTCTGAACTGTTTATACTGCTCAGATAAAACCACATTAGGTGGAAAAACATTGATTTCCTTTCAGCATTTCAGACTGCAACAGCAAAAGTTTTGTTTATAAAATATCCAAATAGGCAAAAAAGCCCCAATCTGCTCAGCTGTAAATCCTGGCTTACTGATAAACAATTCTTGCTGTGTGGGGACAGAATGACCTTTTACATTGTGAACATTAAACTAATTCCTGTCGCTGATAATAATGCCCCCACAAAATGAATCTTTAATGTTTGACAAATATATCAATATCAGCAAAGTTTCAGGAGTCTTCCTCCTTCCTCCTCCCCTGAAATCAATAGGTTATTCACCTTACTAAATGATTTATCTATTTATGGGAAGAATTTTTCATGAGATAGCTCAAAGAAACACATTTTTGTTCCCAAGTCATTTTATATACAAGAGAGCCACTGGAGTTGGGGCAAGACCAGCTGCCAGGCATCTGGCAGGTTTGTTAGTGTTGGCACACATGCTAGATATCTGGCAGTTAGCTTTTGCATCTGTTAGTTTCAGAGAGAGCCATAGCTACATCAGAAGCCACAAAGGCATGTCCTGGTTATTTTTCATGGTGTCTGCATTGATCTAACACATTCTAGGTTCACAGCCCAGTTTTTTTTTTAAAAAAAAAGTGTGAAATAAGAGAGCCACTGCCCCAGTTTGGCTGCAGTGGTTGGGTAATAACTGGAAGAAAGCCACTAGCAAACCAGGATTTATATATATATATATATAAAATATTCCTCAAGCTCCTGATGGTACCACTAAAGCAAACGTAAAGCCTCCATTTCCACTGTAAGCCACTACCCTGTATTTTTTAAGGGTCTGTACCCATTTGGTCCAGTCTGTAACTTAGAGACAGAAGGGTGGTTTTTTTTTTTTTAAATGTAACTAATATTTTTTAAAATTGACTTTGGACAGAATTAATTTATACAGGTCTTTAATAGAAACATTAATGGTTATTGTTGCTGTTTAGCCTAATATTAAATGATGGCTACCAGTGTGAATTGAATCATAAATAAGAATGTGAATAATAATTTTAGAAACGCAAAACCTGATCCTGCAATGAGCACTAGTGTATCTATAGGCTTCACACAAGTACAGGACTCATTGCAGGACCATGGCTTTAGCCAGTTACATTTAATAATGGCCTTAAACTCTATGAAACGTTTATTTTAGTGTTGCTTCAGTAGGACCTTAATGCTAAAATGCATGACTGCTGCAAATCTTAGCAACTAGGATCTGTTCATTTTAGCTATTGGGGATTCTGTGTTTCTTTGAATTGCTCACACAAACACCCGATAGATAAATAGTACTGTTTGTGTGTGCCTCATGTATACATAGAATATTCACCACATCCCCACTGCGTTCATGAGCTTAGGCTGACCAGATGAAAAATTGGTACTTCATAAACTTTAAGGGTTCTCACAGGCCTCTGTGCACCACCTCTGCCTCAGATAGGCCTCATATGGGCTTTCTGCACAGAGGTGACAGCCAGAAGACCTGGGTATTAGTCTCCACTCTGCCCTCTTCTTCCTGTGTAAATCTGGAGATAACCTGTTCAAAAGTGGCCTCTAATTTGAGGGTTTCTGTTCTGGGGTGCCCATCTCTAGAGCTTTACGGGCCAATGATTTCCATTAGAGCTGTGATGGGCAGCACCTGTAGAAATCAGGCCCCAGCTGTCCAGTTCCAGATCTGTAAAACTGGGGTGTAAGGTGCTTTGAGATTCACATATAAAAGGAGCCACGTTTATTAGGATTGTTATTATTGACTAATATATCCTTACCCGTCATCCCTAAAGCTTCTAAAATGCTTTACATTTACCCAACAATGAAAGGCAGCCCTCTCTGAAGTCTGAGGTGGATTTTAGCATCCATTCTGCAGACTCCATGATATTTCACTACATTGTTGTTAGTACTATATAACAGTTAGTCAAGGTTTGAGCTACACCCAGAGAAGTCAATAGGATTTTTGCTGTTGACTTCAATGGAAGCAGCGTCAGGCTCTCCGTTTTAACAAAGGACACTGAAAATGCTATTGACTTTGTGGAGGGGAAAGGGAAGAATAATTTCTCCACCTGCAGGTAGATGCTGCATGGCTCCCACTGAATTCAGTGAAAGATGTGTGACCAGCTTTGAACATTTACTCCTGAGAGAGTTAAGCCAACATCATCTAAGAAACCCCGAGTTAAAGCTGAAACTCACCTGCTCTGTCTGCATTTCAGGGAACTGTATATGACATCTGAAAACCAGCTACTATTCAAAGACCTCAACAATAGTTAACTCTTGATTTCCTCGATTGGGACAGTTTAAACCAAGTTGTTTAATTTTCTTTTCTTGGGATCCTGAATGTCCCTCCTAGAACCCTGAGGATTTCACCCATTTTCCCTTCTTCATTACTCTCCATCACAAAAGCCTTGTTTTATGGTGACCATCCTGCCAGCCATGGGTTACAGAAGAGTGAGGTGTGATGCTTCTTCCCCATTCCAGAGGTTGAGCCCGCTGTCCCTGCTGTGCTCCACATTCCTGCTTTTAATCCTGGGGGGATCATTCTCGAGATCTTTCCTAACTCAAACCCTTCAGGAAGTAATGGATTGTGCTTCTAATAAACTGCTGGGCCAGCTATTTATACCAGGGCCTCACAGCTGCAGGAGCTTGCGGTTAAGATAAGTAAAGGAAGGAGATTTTAACCTTAGAGATATATGGCTAGGATAAGTCTCAGCATCTCAGCTTTCAAAAGTGTGTCTGCAAAATTGAGCACATGCTCCTTTGCATGCATCTACCTCGCCATTTAACAAGTGAACTAGTGCAACTCTGTGTGTCAGACATCGCCTGTCTAAAAAACTGTACCTAATTTGTGTGCACAGCTGCCCATTGGCACAGGTAAATGTGAGATCTGCCCATCCAAATGGGCACATTTTCAGAGTCCACTGTTGAAAATTTAGCTTTAAGTTATAACAATTTTCAGCAGATTTTGTGTTTTCAGAGTCATGGTCCATTATACACTACTGTCAGTAGCAAAAACTATTTGGGAAGGGGTTCATTTATATTTCTCCTTTTTTTCTCTGTCCTTTCAGTGGCCTATAGTTAATCAAACCAACACCCCTTCATTCTGTTTCACAAATGAAATAAAGAAATAGACACTGTACATCCTCCCCTCTATTCTCTTGCAAATGGAGCAGCAGCAGAATTCAAAAGTAGTGCACAGAGACTGCGAGCGAATTATGCATTTGGCTCATCTCAAAAGCCAAGGAGAAGCTCAAATGCCAGGTTTTCTTAAAAGCAAACCATCTCAACAGTAAAACGACAGTGACTGAGGGTATCGGGCATGAGGGGTTTTTTTTTCTTTTCAAAAATAAAATCTATTCACTTGATTTTTTTAATTAGAAAAACTGACAAATATAAAACAAAGGGGGGAAAGGAATGAATTTAAAAAAAATAATAACAAAGACACATTTATCTGCTAAAGGGAAGTGGAAAAGAGCAGCTGTCCTTTAATGATCCCCATCCACATGAAATTAATCCAGATCTTTATTACAAATGCAAACCAACAAAAATAAATTAAAACTCAAGTCAGCCTGGGAGCCCAGGTGGGGAAGGAATGAGCAGAGCTCAATTCATTCTCAGCATGTCTGGTCATCTCTGCAATAATAAGTACCTTTGTTTGCTACTATTACAATTATTCTCTCATCACCATTCCTGCAGATGAGATAGGATAGCCACTCCCCCATTCTGAATAATAGACACTTTAGGGCAGGCTGATAAAGCAATAGCTCTAATTATTCATATGGTACATGGAGACAAGTGGTCTGGAAGTTTCATGTTTGAATTAAAACTAATGTGTGCATGTAGGGAACAATCCTGCATTGATCTAGTCCTTCTTCCTAATAGGCCTTTTCCACCATTGAGACCCATTCCTGTAGTTCTTCCACAGGCAAAACTCCCATTGAGTTCAAGGAGTTTTGCCTGAGAGAGGATTGCAGTATTGGGCTCCTCGTTTCTATGGTCCAGATTCTGCCCAGCCCTTTCACAGGCAGTCCCTATGCTCAGGGGAGTATAAAGATGGCTTCCTCTCTACTTTCCTGAGAGCCCACAGAGGCCCCACCTTCCTCCAGCCCCCAAAATGAATTAGGGCATGCAGGGGATAGCAGCTGTACCCCACCTGTAAGATGCTCCTTTTGAGTTGCCAGAGAGTTCAGGGAGAATAGGGCTCCTTTGTGTTGAGTATTATATGCTGGCTAGCATATAAATATATATCATATTAATAACATGCATTATCCTCCCCATATATGTGTGTGTATACATATGTATTATTTATTAGTATGCATTAGGCACCAATAACATTAAGCACAAATATTGTAGCAGTGATACAGCCAAAACTGGCCTATACCATAATCCTGTTTGCTTATGCTAAGTATAACTCCTTGCATTTGCTGAAGTAAGCATTGGGCATCAGCAGATAGGAAACATGTCAAAATCAAGATACGTTCATTCCACGTCTTAGTACAAGCTAAGGAGGGACCTTCACAGACCAGCACCTGGAATGCTAGTATCCAAAACAAAGATAAGGAAGGAACAAAACAACAAATTAGGGAACTGCAAGAAACTGATGGGTTGGATTTTAGTGATGGGTAAAGAGGTGTAACTTGTGAAATCATCTTAAATAATACCAGCTGAAATGTGTAACCTGGGGAGCACACATTCTGCATAAGGTGAAGGTAATGTCACTGCATGGAACTGCTCATCGGAGACTGCTATCATACAGTACCTTTGTCCTGTACCGTATTAATAAACCTGACTGACAGTGCCTATTTGGTCTCTTGTGTGTATTTCATAACAAACTAAAGCGTGGTCAAGCAATTGACTATAGAATTAATCAACACTGGAGACGGGGCAGCTCTCCATCATCCCTTACCTTGAGCTGTGCCCAAGGCCCAGTCTAACGCTCTGATTTAATGCTGCTACACATACACCTGGAGACAAACAAGTTCTCATAGACTAGAGTGTTTCAATCCTTCTTAACAAAGGAGCACAAGTCCTTTTGAATGCCATCCATGCAAGTCCAACACCAAGTTTTATTTTGTATTTTTTATATCTATGGTTTTATTTATGCGATCAGTGGCAAAAGAAGGTTACACAAATAGCTATCATGAAATTATAAACAAGTTGGGTGAGACAATATATCTCACTGGACCAACTTCTATTGGTGAGAGAGAAAAGCTTTCAAGCCTCACAGAGCTCCTCCTCAGGTGTGGGAAAGACAGTAAGAGTGTCAGAACTAAATACAAGATCAGACAGCTATCTTAGCATAAGCAGTTAGCACATATTAATTCAGAAAGCCCTAGTTTAGAATATATGCTAACTACTTTTTCTGTGACACTCAGTACCTTTCCCAGACCTGAAGAAGAGGTCTGTGTAGCTCAGAAGCTTGTCTCTCTCAGCAACAGAAGTTGGTCCAATAAGATATATTGTCTCACCCAACTTGTCTCTCTAATATTCTGGGACCAACCTGACTACAACAACACTGCATAGATCTATCATGAAATAACATTTACACATATAAATCTGTAGCATATTTAAAAGTACACTCAATATCTCAGTTCAAAATCAGCTGCTATAGGAAAAGGAATAAAATAATTTATTTTCTGCTTCTTGAAAAATTCCAGCACCTAAATCCACTTGACCTCAGACATCTCTTTTCCTTGGGAGAAGTGGTAGGTAACTTATTCCTATGGAAGACAGCCTTTTATTAAATTATTCCACAGAAATGTCATCTCTGTGGGCCAGTGATTTTTAATATACACTTTCTTTACAAGGAATAATAGAAGAGTTATATATTTCCAAACAGTTTTATTATTTTTGTGAACTTTGTTCCTAAGAGACAAACTTTGGAATTCAAGCAAATTTCTTTCCAGAAGCTTTAAACACTAGCACAGAACCATAGTCTGTGAATGACATTTGGCACTCTTGGCCCACATGTTTTGCACTGGTACAGTGCAAACACACACACACACACTAGATTTGTGAAGAAATGAATGTTACATAGACAATATACAGTTGCATTTCTCTTAAATTATAGCTTATGCTGACAATATCCGTGTTTTCCAGTATTTTTGTCCATTCTTATTTGTATTACAGTAGCATCTAGAGACCATAACCAAAATCAGGACTCCTTTATGCTAGGCACAAAACACAAAATAAGAGATAGTGCCTGCCCTGATGAACTTGCAATCTAAACAGACAAGGTAGACACAGCATGGAAGCAAGCATCCTCATTTTACAGATGTGGAGCTGAGGCACAGAGAGATTAAGGGTTTGTCTCCATTTGGAAGACCAATGCCTTCCCCTGTGATGAAATCCTGTCTCTCTTGAACTCAGGGCAAAACTCTTATTGATTCCAACAGAGCCAGGATTTTACCCCTAAATCCTTAGTGTAGACAAAACCTAAATAACATGCCCAAGGTCCAGCAGTACATCTGTGGCAGCCCTAGTAGCTAAACTCAGATATCCTGAGTCCCAGTCCAGTGCCTGAGCCACAAGCCCATCCTTCCCCTCTGGGGATAATGGATTTGATGTGTCCTTCTGCCACTTTTGGTCTGTTCCAATTTACTCCACCTAAGTTGCTCAATGATACAAGCTTATATTCAGAAAGTTAAGACACCCTCTTCCCTCCTAGCCACCAGCACCGTGGCATATTTTTAGCCAACTAATTAATTCAGAAGAAAAATTAATCTTATCTTAATTTTTGTTCTTGAAAACAAACATGCCCAGCAACCCTTCTTCCTCGTTCCCTCTCTTCTGGAGCACAGTGAGGAAAGTTTTATATAGCTGTACCAGATAACAATAGCAGTGAGTGCCCACACCAGAAAAGCCTAGCATTGGTTATGTCAGGCAGTAATGGTTAAATAACTACAGGTGATTAACAGTGATGTAAGTCCCAAGCATTTATCTTGTAATGTCGTGTTTTGTTTTTCTAACTGAGTGGTCAAGGCAAATACTTCACAACAAAATCAAGATCAAATGATATCTCCCCAGACAATAGGGAGAAAAGAAACCCATCATAGTTTCCACTGTTCCTGGGAACAGAGGAGGACTGAACGAGCTGACATGTCTAGTTTCAGGAACAGAAAGTCACAGATAGGATAAAAATGTCTTTCTTGGTGAAGGACATGTCTGCCAGTGCTTGCTTCTGGAACCTCTACAGCCTGGAGATAGCAAAGAAGAGAGGTATTAACTTGAGTAGGCTAGAAATGACCAGATGCCAACACTTATAACAAACATTACACCCACGGAGGACCAAAGGTCAAGTTTATAGTGTTCTGAAAGGTGTATGGAAGTGTCAGTCCCGCAGGCTTCCTCAGCAGGCTTCCCTTACCCTCTTTGTATAGAATACCCATGCATACCCTCAGGCCACTGTGGAATGGGACAACTATCTTCTTGTTTCATTCCACAGGATCTTATCCATCCAGTTATCATGGATTTGGACATATTTTTGCTCTGTAGCTTGAGGAATAAGAGACAAAAAGAGCAAATGATTTCTAGATGACTTTCTTCTTTAAAGATAAGTCCTTAGGGCCCTCTATGTCAGTGGTTTCAAACTGCAGGTCACAATCCAGTACTGGGTCATGGAACGTTAAGGCACTGGGTCGCAATGGCCCTGGTCAGCACTGCCGATCGGCCCTGTAAAAGTCCTGTTGGTGGTGCTGCCTGGCTAAGGCAGGCAAGTCCCTACCTGTTCTGACACCTCGCTGCACCCCAGAAGCGGCCAGCAGGGGGCTCTGCATGCTGCTCCCTCCCTGAGCACTGGCTCCGCACTCCCATTGGTCAGTTTCAATCCAATGGGTGCTGGGGGGGGCAGTGCCTGTGGGCGAGAGCCGCGCAGAGCCACTTGTGTGCCTTGGCCTAGGAGTGGGACCTGCTACTGGCTGCTTCCGGGGCATAGCGTGATCTGCAGTGCCAGGACGGGCAGGAAGCCTGCCTTAGCACCCCCACTGCGCCACTGACTGGGAGCCGCCCAAGGTAAGCCTGTGCGCCAACCCCCTGCCTCAGCCCTGAGTCCCCTCCAAACCTGGAGCCCCCTTCTGCACCCCAAACCCCTCATTCCCAGCCCCACCCCAGAGGCTGCACACCCAGCCCAGAGCCCTGACTCCTTCCCGCACCCCCCACCCTGCCCCAGCCCAGAGACCCCTCCCACCCCCAAACCTGTTATCCCCAGCTCTGTTGGGTTGCGGGCATCAACAATTTTCTTCTGGGTCCCCAGAAAAAAAGTTTGAAAAGCACTCCTCTGTATGTTGGATTTGTGCCATAAAATTTCCATAAGGTGTTTTCAGTTTAGGCCAAAAAGAAAGTTAGATGATTTCCTGAGAATGGCAAATGATCTGTTTTACCTTGGGTATGAACGCATGTGACAATCTGAAAACCTTTGTCTCCACAAAAGATGCAGAATTACTCTTCAAATGACCGATAACCAGCTCTGATGCTCTGAGCTGAGTGAATGACTAAATGACCTTGCTCAGTAGGATGGAATATGACATTCAGTTAATTAATTGGACTTGGATGGTTGACCCAGCTGGGCATGAAAAAACAGGTTGAATCACCTTATGTAATTGGAATGATAACTTCTTACAAATTCAATAAAATCACTTGTATTAAAAATAGTTGTCCATAGATATTCAGTTCTCTGCACAGAAAGCTATAAAAAGGTGATTTATGTCAGAATTTAGATTCTGAGCAAAAGGGAATGTGACAGGATAGTCTTCCTTTAAGGGCAGTGGTGCCTAGTGGTGAGCCCACCCTGTCACATGGCTTGCCCCTTAAAGTTTGAAAGGTGCAGTATACATATATAGAATCCTAAGAATTACTGACAGAGAGAAGCGGTCCCAGGATTAAGTGGGGCTTGGAAGAAAATCCTGTAACTGTATCTTTAAAGGCCCGAGACCAAGAGTCTTACAGAGAGGATGGGGCAAGGGTCCCCTCTTACTCAACCAACTGGGGATGTGCTGGGACAAGGGGACCAGTATAATGCTGCCTCCTTCCTCATAACGGAGTATACAGTAGCAGGAGGAGGCTGGTCAGCTGGAAGGATGCTTCCTCTTTTAGGATTAATTGGGAAAGGGGGCCAGCTGAGTGGGCAGCTGGCTACCTAACAACCAAGCTCTAAGAATGAGAGCTGGGGGGCTCCTGTTTAAGGAAAAACCATCTGAAGCACAAGCCCAACTCCAGGAAGGGAGACTGGGAGAGTCTTCTGAACTGCAATGAGAGTTGAGTGAGCCCAAGAGGATGAGAGGCTCAAGCCCAGAGAGAGGTGAAAGAAGTTTTGGTAGAGTTTAGTTTTCTTGGAGTTTTGGAGTTCTACTGAGGGATCAGGAAGAAGCCCTGGGATCTGCAGCTCTACAGAAAAAGAGTGTGAGTCTCTGTTTAGGAGGACTTTGCTGCTAGCCCAGGGGCAGCTAGGCAAAGGAACTTTGAAGAGGCCAGCTAGGGGAAGCCAGCTGGGGCCTGACCAGTTACAGCTGGACTTGGGATACCCCAGAAGCGGACTGCACTTTTAAGGCAGCTGGCTGGAGGGCTAGGCCCCAGAAAATACAGAAGGCTCAACACCCCACACCTACCCACAAGGGGGTACTGGCTGATGAGTTACTTCTGTGCCTGTCATAGGGGACAAAAAGCAAAAATGAAAAATATTTTACTTTGAAATCAGAAAAGCTTTGGGTAGATCCTCAACTATGAGCTCAGGCCTGAAAAATGTTGAGATCAGCCATCAATAACTCTTTTCATGAGATGAGCTCCCTGAGGGTAGAATGATAATACCATGTTGGGTGGTAATCCTTAAGCAGCTGGACACTAATTGGGACTTGCCTCTTGTTTCCAGGCACTGCATATCAAATATAACCCTATCTTACCCTGTTGTGTTCTCCCTTATTTTATTTCCAGAACTAGCTACAAAACCCAGAAGACTGCTCCTGTTGTTTGTACCCATTCGGTATTGGACTCTGGTTCCCACTACCACCACTTCCTCTGTTAGTCAGACCACATGTCTACAACAACTCCGATTTCAGTGAGAAAGTTGCTCTTTATCCCAATGACAGCCAGTCACGGCAGTGAAGTTGCCACTTGAAACTCCATTTCTGACATCCAGGCTCTGTGGAGAGGTTCCTCTTGCCAGCTGGATCAGAAGGCTTCTGGCTGTCTTCAGTATTAGTCACAAAAGCCATTCCAGGAATCAAGCAGCCTGCAAGATGTTTCCTAGAATGATTGGACCAGCACAACACCACACATTGACCTTTAAATGCCCAGGCACATTTGTCAGTCTCAGAGCTTAGTCTCCCAAAAGAAGCACAATGGACCTTAATCCCTGACTGGGGCCTGTATGGCTAGTATGACATATATTAAAAACCTGTAGCTGCCCTGTGCCAGCTGACTGGGGCTCAGGGATTGTTTAATTGTGGTGTAGACATTGGGGTCTCCCTGGAGCCCAAGCTCTGGGACCCTTCCCTCTCATGGGGTCCTGGAGCTCAGGCTCCAATCTGAGCCCATGTGTCCACACCCTTAACCTGACCCTGCAAGCCCAAGTTACCTGGCACAGGCCTGCTGTGGGTGTTTAATTGCAGCATTGACATACCCTATGTGTTATGATAATACTAATAAACAAAATAAATAATAATGATCAAGTCAAACTTGCCAATATATGAGAACTTCCAAAGAATACCAAGCTCCTCATGGTTCATGAGATAATTCAGTGAATGCATCTTTAAACAGGGAATGAATCCAGCACTTGCCCTTACACTCCCAGCTATTTTGTGTAATATTTATAGGATTATGGGCTTTGCCACCCAAGCCTGTGTCTTGGACCTGATCTCTTATCTCAGTGCCCCACAGTGCTCCATCACTAATGTCAGCAATAATGCCCGGCTCATTTGCTTTTCCCATAACAGTCTTTTAATACTTTTTGCCTCACGTGCCCTCTATGCAAAGAGAGGCCTCCCAGTTACAGCACCCCAAAGCCACTACCCTCTCCTCCAAAAGACTCATTTCTCCTGTGATGCCAATGAGATGACAAGTAAATATTTAATAACAGCAGTTTCAAAATCCTAGTTATTCCCTCCTTTGGCTTTCTAAGGCAGCCTGCCTACTCTTTGACTTTTAGAATTTAAGCTTTTCAGGGTAGGGACTCATCATTTTGTACCTTGTGTAAGTCTGACACTTAAATACTTAACTGGTCTAAGTCACTGAGTGAACCAAGTAAACTTTCACGTGGGACATGGACTTTAATTCAACATCAAACACAGTCCAAGGAAACATCAAAGGCTGCTATGCAGGAATGTCCAAACACAGTACAAGGAAATATTAAAGGCAGTGATGTGGACCTGCCATTTTCACCCCTTAAAGATTTTTCCTGCCTATGCCAGACAACGGATGTATCAGTCTTTTGGGTAGTGGTCTAAAAAACTCCTCCCAGTATAGCATAGCTCATCCCTTCAGCCGCTCTGAATGCGATAACATAGCTGCTGTAGTCTTCTCACTCTGCTTCAAATCAACGTGCACATGTAAACAATAATGCAAAGTTTATGTGTAAATCCTCAGCGCATTATCACACACATGCTTGGGGTGTTTCATCCATATTTGAACATGCCCTGGAATTTTAAATACCTTTGAATCAAAGCTTGGGTTTTAGAGGTTAATTTACATAATTTTTGCTGCCCATTTAAAGCCTTACATCAAATATGATTCAATTAATATTAAAATGAGCTTCCACCAGCATTTCACAAAACATGTAGAGAGAGAAAAAATAATGACAAGAAATCCTACACTCCCTCCCTAAACAAAACCTTTTGGATATATAAAGGATAGCAAGTAAAACAAGTACAGTCACATAGTTAACTACTAGGGGAAAAAAATAAGAGGTTTATTTTTCCCCTAAAATTGTGTATGTGGCTGTGGGAGTCTATTCTTTTCTGAAAATATAAGAGTAAAAGGGCAATTTGTTGCTGCGGAAAGTGTCCATGCCACTGTTAGGAGCAGCAGAAGTACACGTATAGGTTAGAATATTTCCCCCCATATGGGTTTGTTTCTTGTTTGCTAATCAGATTTAAACATCCTAGAAAACCCCAGAGCACAAAAGAATTTTTGCAATAACTTGAAAGTGCGACCTTAGCAACAGCCTTGGAAGCCATGGGAGAAGCTGTGGTGAAAAACAGCTGAAAAATTCCTTTCAGACTCCAAGTCTGACGTCGTGCAGGAAACTTCAGCAGCAGTTTTTCTCCTTGGGAATGGTCTAGTTGCAGTCCCCCTTGTTTGAAGCTATACGGTATTGACTGTCACTGGCTTTAATGCCACATAAGTCAGGATAGAATTTGGTCCTCTTGGTTTAGAAAATGACTAAACTACTCATTCTGTTGGAGTGTGGGAGAAGGCAGGAGAGGAGTGGGGGACTCCGACATTAGTGTCACTCTTTTTGCATCTTGAAAAATAAAAAATATCACAGATTTTTGAAAGACTTAGAGGAAACGTACAAAGGGATAATTGTGAACATTGGCATTCATTATGTATCAAGTAGAATTTCACTGCCAGTTAACTATCTACATTAATGTGGGCACCGTCTATTTAAATATATCTGCTAACGAAATAAATGAGTTATAAAATATTCCTTGGGGGCCACAAAATTGCCTGTTCAGGTTATTCCGGCAAAAGGACAGAAAACCTGCACTTGGGGACCCTCCTATTCATCACTCTATCATTGCAAGAGGAAGAGTGAGGCTTTTTCCCCTATGGAGTGGGTGAGCAGTTCAGCATGCAGAATCCACTCATCACAGCTTTCTACTACTTCTGCTGCATAGCTCTGGTGCAGCTGTGCCCTAGAGTTCTCTCTCAGCATAGTTTACACATCATCGATAGGGAGGGAACCCATCTAAATTAATTTTGATTTAGGTCTTGTTTACATTGTGGATTTCCCCCAATTTCAACCATCAGTAGGCAGCCGCTGCGGTACTGGCTTTAACCCTTGTCATGGAATCACAGGGTCTGGTCTATGCCACAGCCTGTAACCAATCTCCTGGGTGTGACTCTTATTGGAGGAAGCCAGAAATATGGAAGTACTCTTCTAGACATGTGGCAATTCTCCAAAAAGGGCCATATTTTTGTCATTTAATGTACCCAACCAACATACACACACCTACATCATATATCATTTGAAAGCTTATTTTATGTACATTTAGGTGAAGTATGATGTGGAACTGTCAAGTGTAGCCATAAGCCTGCAGGTTAGGTGAAACATTGGTACCCCAAATGAAAAAATGTCATATTTTGCAATGTTCTAATAATACTGCAACATGACTATGACTATGGTTTTTACTTTTTAAGTTAATTTCAACACCTTAATGTGGTGGTTATTGGTCAAAGCTACCAAACAACATGTATTAAAAGATCGTTATTAGTTTTGCATGAGCAAGTTTTTTTTTCTTTTAGAAATGAAGCTATTTAGCATGTGACAAAAATGGCAAATATCTACGTTTTGCAATATACTAACATGAAATGTTTTTATATCACATATTCTTAATTGTCAAAGTATATCACAAGTGATAATAGTTCTCTATATTTTCCATTGAAATTTGCTGACTAGATCAGTCTCATACTGAAGGTTGTGCACCGGAAGCAGCTGAATGCATGCCAATAGTTTGTACTGCATAGTGGATAGATTTAAATGTAGGTGAATTCCCACTGTAATGTTTCTCCATTTGTAAGTTTTTGTACATGCAATGTAGCATCTGGCCTGCAGAAGGTTTTAATTAGTAATTGCCAATGCATTCAGTACTAGCCTTTGAAGTATTTTAGAAACTAGCTTTTCAATTCAGTGACACTTATGCACAGGTCAGTATTAGTGTTAGAGATGACAACATACAGCTTCATATTGTGAATATGCAAAAGCTATGAGAGAAAGAAGTGGCCAAACAAGAAGTGGTGAAGACAAAGTCCAAAAACAATTCCTTGTCTCTGCATTGGAAGAGGATGCAGACCTTGTTACAGTTCTTACCAACCCTGTCATCAAAAATATGAAAACCCATTTGACCCTGAATCACATCCAGAGGTGCTTATCAACGTATCTACTGTACTGCATGGAACATCAGATGTACAAGAGGCTTTACTGAAAATAGCAGATGCTGATGAAGAACAAATGGAGAGATTTGTGAGAGGTGCATTTGATTCTGATGGGACACAGCTTCTTCAGACCAGTCAAGAAATTTGGCATCAAAACTTTTACTGATATGGTGAAGAAGACCTTGCCACTGGTAAAATTCCTTTGTGAATATATGGTTCAAAATGCACCTGAGAATGTAGGAGCACACCCAAGCCAAACAAACATTCCTTCTTGCTGGAGGTTTTTCCAATGGTGAAGTAACAAAGTCCATCACCAGCAGAGGTGCTGAAGAAGCCCAAGACTTGTACAGTACTCAGGAGGAAGCAGACACAAGGGATGCTTGTTCTGCATGCTGTCTGTGCTTTTGGGTCTCTTGGTGTCAAAGAAACCATAGTAATTAGGTCATCCAATACAGATGTTTTGGTCCTTGCTGTTTGCTACTTTCCAAAAATGGAACACACAGACAACGTGTAGATTGAAATGCACCATTAACAGCACAACTGACAAGTATTGCTTCATACCTGTACGTGCAATTTGTGATGCACTCACTCCTGACTTCTGCAACATACTGCCTGCTGTACACACATTAACATAAACGTGCCTCTGTGGAAAAATCTGTGTTTAATGTTGTCAAAACAAAGGGAGCTTACCGCTTTAGGGAGCTTGCCAAATTGGGAGAGTGATGAACAAGCCACAATTTCTGCAGCAAGGAAACTGGTATCAGTGCAGTATGACTACAGCGAGAAAGAAAAGGAGACTCACGGAGAATTGAATTGCTTGCGCCTCACTCTAGCCCTCAAAAAGGACAAGTTATTGGTCAAACTCCTACCACATAAGGACAGTTTTGAAGAACATGTCAAAATATCTTCTAGGCAAACAAAGATTTGGATGTCTTCACACATACATAAACCATCGCAACATGGAAGGAAAAGCGTAAATGATGAAAAGACAGTTACCTTTTCCATAACTGGTGTTCTTCAAGATGTGTTGCTCATGTCCATTCAGCTTAGGTGTGTGGGACCTAGAAGGCACATGCAAACCCTGGCCATGGTCAGGGGAAATGCAGAGACTTCTGCGATGAGGTCTGTCAGTGCCAGTCGTTGAGGTACAGGTAGATCTGGACACCCCAACGTCTGAGGTAGGCAGCCACCACCAACATGCACTTAGTAAATACCTGTGGTGCTGTCGCTAGGCCAAATGGGAGGACCACAAACTGATAGTGGTTGGAACCTACCATAAACCAGAGGAAGCATCTGTGTTCCATGAAGATGGCGATGTGAAAGTACGCATCTTTCAGATCGAAGTCAGTGTACCAGTCTCCCGGATCCAGGGAGGGGATGATGGAGGCCAGGGAGACCATGCGGAACTTCAGCTTTTCTAGGAAGCAGTTCAGGTCTCGCAGGTCCAGGATAGGTCGCAGACCACCCTTGGCTTATGGGATTAAAAAGTAACAGGAATAGAACCCTTTGTTCCTGAACTCTGGAAAAACCATCTCCATGGCACCTAGATGCAGTAACCTCCTGCATGAGGACACTCTCTTGAGAAGGCTCCCTGAAGAGGGAGGGGGAGGAAGGGTGGGAAGGAGAGATAGAAAGCAAATGAAGGGTGTAACCCTGCGCCACCGTACTGAGGACCCATCGGTCCGATGTTATAGATGCCCCCGCAGGGAGGAAAGGAGAAAGGTGGTTGGCAAAAATAAGGGATTTATAAACACTAATAGAAAACTGTATACAGTATAATAAAGGAGATAACTAGTTCGTACAAACGAGTGGCTACAGCACTAACTGAAGCAGCCACAGTTTAACACCATCACTGGCAGCAAGAAGGAACTGAGGGTAGGGGGGAACCGGCGGTGCCCTATATACTCCGGCATGTGCGTGCCACTCCAGGGGGCAACGGAGCCGGTCCCCTACGGATACTGCTGAGGGAAAAACTTCCAGCACCGGTGCATGTGGTGTGCACACACACCCCCCTAAGTTGAATGGTCATGAGCAATCACTCGAAGAAGAACTAATTCCTGTATTCTTCTAGGGCCCAATGGCACCTGAGCATCAAGATCTTATTTGGGCCTGTACCAGTAGATGTTGCTGCACAATTAACTGTGTCTGTACTAAGAACAATCTTCCCTGCACAGAACTGTGTACACAGCAAGGCAATGAAGACTGTGGTAACCCATGCGCTCTCTTGACAGAGATCATAATGATGAACAAGATGATGTTGACTAGAAATGTACTGTTGCTATTACATTTCAATGATACATGTACACATTTATTAGATTTTGTTTTATGCTCTAAGGTCACAAAGAAATCCACATTTCTTTCTTGAAATAATACAGAGAGTCATTAAACTAACAGAAATGAATGACTATATTTCAAAGTGATCATTTTCATGTGTTGATAGGGTCATTATTTATCCCCATTTCTGTGGTAAGAGCACCACTCGACAGCTCCACATCTTAAAGCAGACATAAGAAGCTTTCAAATGATGTCTGATGTACGTGTGTAGAGAAGGTATATTAAATCGACCAAATTGGTGGAGTCTGCCACTCATCTAAAGGTAAAATGCCTATGGGGGAGTATCCCCCTAAAAATGTTGCTTTATGGGCATATCCACTTCAACAATATCAATGCTAACTATATAATGTGCTTTTAATCTGTAGCTCTAAGGGTACATCTATACGCGGATAAAAGCCCAGGTCAGCTGACTCACAGCTAAAAATTGCTGTGTAGACGTTCAAGCTCAGGCTGGAGTCCGAACGCAGGGATCCTGCCCCCTTGCAGGGTCCTAGAGCCCAGGCTCCAGCCCAAGCCTAAACATTTACATTGCAATTAAACCGCCCGCCCCGACACTGAGCCCCCCAAACCTGAGTCACCTGACATGGGCCAGCTGCAGGTTTTTAACAGCAGTGTAGACATACCATCAAAGTACTTTACAAAGGTGGGGGCCCTCATTTAACAGAGAGGGAAAATGAGACACAGAAGAGAGGCAAAGGCTGCACAGTGTCAACCAGTGAATCCGCAGCACCGCTGTGACTGGAACCCTGGTCTCTTGGCTGCCTATCCACTGACCTACTCTGCTAAGAATCAGGATATATTTGGGTGTCCAAAGCGCAACCTCCCATCTTTAATCCAGAGCTGCAGCCCCAAGAGACCACATGCAAAGGACATAACATTCAATGCTCCATCTCGCTAGAGCTTATTTGGGTTAGGGCCCAAATAATCTCCTTGTACATTCAAAGCCACAGGAAGGAATTTAGTGTAAGGGTTTCCTCAGATTTTTCCTCTGGTGGGAGTAAGGTTTTTTCCCTAGCTCACCAAATATGGTTGATCCCAGAGAATCCACAGGCCAGGATCATTGCATGCACATCCACTCAGGTCCACATTTGGGCTCATCGGATAGTATGGCATCCACACCTTCATTGACCCCAAGGGGGATACAAGGAAAAACTAATACAGTCTGAGGTTATATTATCTTTTCTGGGTAGGATCTGCAGGTTGGAAAGAGGATGATGTGCATTTCCCTCATACAGCTCACCACTATGGTCTTCCCAGTTCCTGTCTCATTATTCCACAGAGCACCACGGCAGAATTGGGGTGGGGAGAACGGGAAGGAAACAGTGCAAGAGACATCAGCGGCCAAGTCCCCATTCTACAGGGAAAGATAGAGGATTCCCTCCCATGCAAATCAGGGGACACTGTGGCCCAAGGTCTGGTCCTCAGCTTCTTGACAACGTGCTAACAGGGCACAGTGAGACAAAGACTTGTCAACCCTGAAGCACATCTTTCAAAGAGTGACAACCTCTAAGCACAGGCAAAGATTCTTAGGAAACTACTGAAAGTTCTGAAAGGAAAGGATGACAGACTCAGGGAATTAGCTTTAAAATATTAATTAAGGCCAATTTTCATGCTGATGTACTGCTTTTAATTAAAAGTCACCCCTACATGCGACTCCTTCTCAGGCAGATGCTACCTAAGGAGTTCAAAGATACCAAGGATACACTTTGGAATTACATCAATGTGTATACCTAAAAGTACAGTTAACAGCCAAAAAGGATTGAATATGTCCTGTGCATGTATGAGTGGCACAGGTATGAAGGGCCATTACACTAAGATCTTAAACATTAGACCATTACGCTAAGACCTTAAGACCATTACGCTAAGACCTTAAACATCTCGGAACAGCTGAACCCGAAAAGAGTCATAGGTTCACTACAGAGGAGTGTACTAAAATTCAGATTCTTACCCAGGCCTTCCCCACCTGCAAAGCTGCACTGGAAATCTTACAAGAGCAGACTCTCACCAGATTTCCAAGGCCCCCTTAATCCAGCAAGATCAGAAATACTGCTGCGGTGTCCAGAAAGAACCCAGCCATGTAGGCACCCAGCGAACTAAAGCATCCTTTTGGAAAGAGCTATCCAGACTTCCTCCAGTTTCACCAAAGAAGTTAATCTGAAAGTCTGCGGTCATCTCTCATTTCATGAGACCACTCGCCCTCAGTATTGAATAAAGAGGTTGAATTAGAAAGAATATTTCATATTTATAAATATTACAATGCTGCCTTCCCTCACCTCACTCCATAAACTGGGTGAATAATTCCCCAATACACAAAAATTATTTTTGCTCACTATGGGCGAACCACATAGGCCTCTGCACAACCTAACAGTGGGCTTCAGGTTGAAACTGGATTTTAGCAATATACAGGCCTTGTGCATGAAGTGAATTTCACTCTGTTTGCCAGCTCTAATAGTGACATGCACAGCTGCAATAACAATGTAGGATTCACTTCCCCCTCTCTCTGCACCACCAGGATTCAAACACAAATGCAACAGCCCAAGTGTACTGCTGGTATTATGAAAGATTGACAGTTGAGTAGCGAGAAGAAAACCTTGTCATTAAAGGCTCAAAACACTGCAGCAGATTCTACACACACACACCATTACTATATTCCAGGGCCCACTCCTGAGATATGCTGATCACTCATTGAGAATTAAAGCTACACTAAACATTTCACAGGATTAGACCCCAAATGAGTAGTTTAGTGCCCCTTAACATTCTAACTTGAAAGAGAATTATTAATATCATTAATATCTTCCATTTCTTTTCTGACATACAAGCAGCAAAAAACTTAACCTTTTCTTGTAGTTACTTTGTAAAACTCTGAAGTGGATCATTTTTGATACTGGACACTCTTTATGGTACCGTGGCTTGGAAGGGGAAGCTGTATATAATGGTGTTTACATTCTCCACTGCTTTTTCCCTTCTTGTGGCCAAGCCAATAGTGCGAGTTACATGCTGTGGTTTCCAGCTTGCAAGATGCTCTCCCTTTGTTGCACAAGGCACACTGACACAATCAAGAAATCTTGTGAACTGTCATGTTTTTGTTTTTGTAACATTCGAATTGGCAGACATTCTGCTCTCCTTCTAGTAGTTCTGTGGTTAAAGAACACATATTTCCAACATGCTTTGTTTTAGGGTACCTATTATTAGGACACTTATTGCTCTCCTTGCTTACAGTCTGGATTTGTGTGTGTCCAATCATCAGTTTGATCCCCTTGAATTCCACAATATTTAAACATTTGTTCTTTCCAATTAGTTTTCGGTGTTGTAAGTTAGCAAAACAACATGCAACAACAGCACTCCAGGTTATAAAACACTGACTCTATAAAACCATTTACAAATAAATAAATAAAACCCAACCACTCACAGCTCCAACAGTGGCTGCATGTGAGAAACTAGAATTTCATATATCACTTCTTTGGCTCATTCGCCAGTGGGGACACCCCTGTTTAAGAGCACACTTGCAACACAGGAAAAGGTTTGACACGACTGGCTCACCACATCTGGGACACACATTCCTTCTCTTATGGCTAAGGGAAAGACAGAAGATGAATCTACACTTCTGCGAGCATCAGCTGCTCAGGACTGGATCGAGCTAATTTGGGGCCCTCACACTTTGTATGCTGGTGAGAACTATGTTCAATTTAATAATAATCTATACTGCACCTACCATGAAGTCCTAGGCAATTTACAATAAAACAGATTAAATAACTGATCGACATCGCAGGGCACAATCCTGGGAACGTAAATAACCTACAAGGATAAGAGTTAAAATCAGCATAAAACCATAAGCAAAGTAGATGCGCTGTGCCAAAGGCTTTTGAGAGAAAAACTGTTCTTAACCTGTTTTACCTGAGGCTCTTCTAGGGGTCGTTCTCATGATCCTTCTTGTCACCCAACCTCAGGTCCTATGGTGCTGACTGGCCAGCGGCCAGACTGAAGTTCTTCTCAACTCCTTTTAGTGGCTCTCTCGGTTGCAAACTGGTGGCAGAGGAAGTGCTGGCTGTTATATTCCCCCTTGTCTCCAATGGCTAGAAAAACATTTTAAGTATCCAGCACAGAACTGAGCAGGACCCTCTTGGCTATCTTAAAGAGTATGTTACAAAGTACATCAAGGCAGAACCATGCTCTTGCAACCTGAGACAATCAAGAAAAGTTGTGGGCAGGGACCCATCTCCCTTCCCCATTTCACACAGCATTTCTTCTCCAAGAGTCCTGGTCCCTCTTGGGGAAAGATATACCTCTGCTGTGGCTGATGCTCTTTGATGGCACCATGCACTAGATCCTGCTAACCCCTTTCAGGGTGTAAAACATACACGGATACTTGGATGTATAGGGACACTTTAAATACCATGCACTTATTTACAACGATGTGAATTTACAGATAATCTGTAACAAACCTCATCCCACATAACACTTTTATTAACAATGAATCAGTCTTCAAAGATTTGTTACTGCACATTACTTAGTTCTGTTGGCCTGGAAACTGCCACTCTCCCCCAAACTCACACTGGGGCATCAAGTCATCTCAGCTCAAAGGTGCAGAAGCTTTGTATTGCCTCAGTACATTTTGCTTCGATGCTGTGGTATTCCATCTCACTTTTGCAAGCTGTGATATTTACAAGTGCTTTAAAAGCTTCCTCACTAAAATATCTCATTATTACAATAAGGTGTGTAACAGTGAATTGTATTCACTAGTCAGTTATTTTTCTAAAATTTATTTACAAGTACAGCAAATTGTAAGGGCTGACATCCACTAACCCCATCAGAAATTAATCCTCTGGGATACTTTCTACTCATCCTAGCAGATTATCCTTCTCAGTGCTCCACAAAAGATGCAGACATATAAAGCCCAATAGCCCTGCCAATGTGTCCTGGGTGGGAAACTTAGTTTTCTCAGGACTATCTTTCTTGCCCTCCTTTTGGCCTTCATTTGCATGAGGAAACTGATGGGGACTGTTTACTGAGCTGTTGATGTCCTCCTCAATGGGGCTAAAGATCTCCTGTGTATCCTCCCTCTCCCCTAACATCTTTATGTGGTTGTTCTTATGTGCAGGAGACATTTTATTTTTATTAGTGCAACCATTTACTGCCCTCAATTGCATATACTGACAATAATATCCATAGTAGTGTAAAGGCTATAAGATGATTAGCCTTCAGATATGTATTCCAATATATATTTTTGCCAATGGAAATATATCACACAAAATGAGATACCTCTTTGCAGTATTCATTTTTATAATGTGCTTGCAAAACACACAACTGTTTGAATATTATTAGCCTGTGTGCTATGACTTCTAAATTCCACATCAGATTCTATTAAGATACCATTAAAAAAGCTCACTCACAAAAGGAAAAAGCACCAATTTGCTCTCTCTTTAACCACTTTGCTACTAAACAATTTGCCAGGTAGATGCCTAGAGTGTTCTCTTCTTATACAGCTAGATTTAGTGATATTTAAAGGGGTAGGCAAAGCCAAAAGAAGTTTGAGAGGTATGCAAAAAGTGAGATTAAACTCTGTAGTTTACCCATACCACGACTTGAGGTTTCTGTTGTAACACTAGCACAGAAAGTCTACCCCGCTGGAGTTCAGCACTGATGTCCCTTCAGGGACTGGGACATGGCCACCTTGTACCAGCAATGGGGTCCAGGGGCACAGGCTTTTCCAAGTAGCCATCCCTTCTCCAACCTTTCCAGGTGCCTTACCCAGAATGGAGTACAGCCAAACTGAATGCAAAACATTCAGGTTCAGTTCAGCAGACGTGAATATAGCTTGTTCCACGAGGCTCTCATTTCCCCTCCACCCAACACTATTTCATACACCAGGGAATTGCATGTGTGTGCGTGCATAAACAATCGGAACACAACACACTAGTGCCAGAGCATGCCTCTTACAGTGACAGATATTTGTAGTTTCTGAACAAAGGAAGCCAAATTGGCTTCACTGGAGAAGAAGTGTAATAAACATCTTTGATTTTACAACTGTTTGTAATCATAACAAATGGGATCCTATACATTCCCACACTGAGGATCTTCACATCTTCAGGCTGAGCATATAGCCCAGGGGTGGGCAAACTTTTTGGCCAAAGGGCACATTGCAATTGCAAAACTGTATGGAGGGCTGGGTAGGGAAGGCTGTGCCTCTCCAAACAGCCTGGCCCCAGCCCCCTATCTGACCCCTCCCACTTCCTGCCCCCTGACTGCCCCCCTCAGAACCCCCAACCCATCCAACCCCCTCTGCTCCTTGTCCCTGACCGCCTCCTCCCAGGACCCCACCTCCTATCCAAACCCCCTGCTCCCTGTCCCCTGACTGCCCCGAACCCTATCCATACCCCCGCCCCCTGACAGGCCCCCCGGGAACTCCCACACCTATCCAACTCCCCCTGCTCCCTGTCCCCTGACTGCCCCAACCCCCATCCACACCCACACCCCGACAGCCCCCCCCGACAGCCCCCCCTCCCCCGGGACTCCCACGCCTATTCCCTAACCACCCCATCCAACCCCCCCCGCTCCCTGTCCTCTGGGACCTCCTGCCCCTTATCCAACCCCCTCGCTCCCTGCCCCCTCACCATGCCAGTCAGAATGGCAGGAGCTCACAGCCGTGCCTGGCCAGAGCCAGCCACGTTGCCGCGCTGCCTGGCAGGAGAGGCAGGCCAGAGCGCTGGCGGCATAGTGAGGTGAGCCTGTGTGGGACGGCAGACAGTGGGGAAGGGGCCAGGGGCTAGCCTCCCCGGCCGGGAGCTCAGGGTCCAGGCAGGACGGTCCCTCAGGCCGAATGTGGCCCGTGGACTGTAGTTTGACCACCTCTGATATAGCCATTTAAGTTGCTATCATGAGACATTACTGAAGTGCAATTAAATATGAACTTTCTGTATGTTTTCAGTAAAAATACACTTTGAGAATGTGACCTACATTTGCTTTGCAGTGACAAAGGTTTGCTTGGACAGAGCCTATGCAGTAGACTAGGAGCTAGAAGCTCCTGCATTACAATCCCAGCTCTGATACTGCATGGGGGATCTTTGGCATGTCACTTATTCCCAATTTACAGAAAAGTTATGTTACCTTCCAGGAATGTTGTGAGGATTAGTGTTTGCAGAACAACAGAAGTGCTAAATATTTCATATTAGTACTAGAATTGTGTGGCTGATCATCCAGTCTCTTAGGTAGACATTCCAGTTGGGTGAACAGAAGGGAAGCCTGTATATGCACCTTGGAGGACCTGTGATATAAGATGAACAGAAGTGGAGATTCTCTGAGTTAAAAGGCTTAACAAAAATTTCAGAAGCTGAGAAATGACCAGAGAATGCATGAAAACCCAAGGACCCAGCTCTTTCATAGTACAAAAGAAGATTCTACAGCAAAGTTTAAGGTTAAACTAAACGTAGGTTAAAAAAACATTTAAAAACCCAGGCTTTCATTTCACATTATACTCTTCATTTGGGAATCAAGATAGACATTCTGGCAAAGCTGCTGACAAGTTTTAGGATACTCCAGGGAAACAAGTTAAGAGAATAGCATTAGGAACTGGGACAGCAGAAATCTTCATTTAATCTGGGAGTTAACCTCGGTGCATTATGAAATCTGTGTTCAGTGTCTCTTGACCCAGCCGTCTACTGGGCCAGCTCCCATTTATGTGCAACTGACCAGTTCAACAAGAGGCAACACAGCTGTATTCCAAGAGATGAACACAGACAATTTCAGTGCAGAGAGATGTATACACTGAAATCTAAAGGTAAACTAAGAGTTCTGGTGAAATTAGGGGGTTGACTATGGAAATACCCTCCCTCCTCCAACAAGAACAAAAATCAGAAGATTGGTAAAACGACAAATGTCTGGATACAGTTCCCATTTTTTCACAGCCCCCTCTCCCTATTCATTTAGTTGAGGAACAAGTATAGGATATATATACTTATAAAATAAGAATCCCATTTAAGATTTGATAACACAGCAAAACTCAAAGATCCACATATCTCATATCAATCCACAAGGGTTTCTGGAGCATCCAGGAGCCAGTTCTACTCATCATCTTTTATCCAGGGGAGACAGAATATCCAGGTAACTAAAAATTAAGCTACAGACTTTTATTCATGGAAAAGTTAGAAGTGAGATGAAATAAAGGACACTTTTTTGCACACATATATAGAAAAACCTTAGCAATCATAAAAGCCAATTCCTAGCGCTTTCCTGCCCCATAGGAAAATGGTTTCTACACCAGTGATCTGGTGAGTAAACTGCAATGGATCGGATACTAGATTTTATGCACTGTTGAAGGCCAATCACAATACCAGTTACCAGACCTCTTACTGCTACAGAATCTCCCTTTAATTCTTTATCTTGAACAGCTCTCAGAATTTTGGGTATTCAAGTGAACACAATTCAGAAAAGACCCAGGTAATAATCCAGTGGTACAGGACTTCTGTGTTTAAATTTCAGTGCTTCTAGAACGACCTCTCTATTTATATTATGAGCCAAGGAGGAAAAACTGAGGGTTTAAATTATTCTGTAGTTCCTTCTCAAGTGCTGTAGGACTTAGAAATTACTCAACAAATGTCATCTATCCATCAGCAATAGATAAACGATTTATCAGGTAAGTAATTTTGCTTGCTTTCCACACAACTGTCTATGGCTAATCTTTGCTTTCTCTACCCAAAAAGGCTTCCATTACCACATTTATTATGATCTAGTTTGGGACAAAAGCTGAAATTACTTGTATTTGCATACTTCAGTCTCAAGAATAAACTTCTTCCTGACTAGAGCATTTTTTCAACTGTTTCATGTTTTGCCATTTCAACTGAGTAACCTTTCAAACATTCATAGAAATCAATACAGGCCAGAGATTGAGTTTACATAACAATTTCTTTTTCTAATAAAGAAATTAATGTTTCTCAGTACATTATCTGGATTTTTAGAAAAATTACACAACTCCAGTTGAACAATCTACCGTTTACTATGTTACCTATCAGAATACATCTCTACCTCCCTCTTCACTCTGTATTTCATCCTCTGAAAATATCTTTCCGGAACAGAACTGTTATCTGGCTAATTTATTGTAGGCAAACTAGAGAGGGACAGTTTAGGAATATACTAATATTTGACCATTGTTTTCATGTTGTGTATTGTTCCTTTACCTTTTAGTTGTAAACTCTTTGGAGCAGGGACTATCCATATTGCACTAAAATTATCAGGTGTGGTTTACTTTTAGAACAATCTTCCACAATTTTATTTGTTTGGGGCCAGTAATACACTAGTTGGGAAATACCTTCTGTGGCTTTGTTTGTGAATTTCATATTTTTGCAAAGCTGTTTTATAAAAAAGAGTTTTGACAGTCACATTCTTTCAGTTTGATTTGGGCCTTATTTTAGTCACCGCTCTCTTTTAAAATAAAAGCACTTTAGAAAAAATGCTCAAGCTTAGGGTGACCGATTTGTTGCCAATATGGAAATAGAGCTTTAAAAGGGAGTTACAGGAATTTTCCTAACAACATCAGAACAAAACCATCTTCCTCTCCCCACCAGAAAAAGTCACTTTCTTGTGTAATTTAGTATTGAAAAGTCAAAAACAGGAGTTCCAACACAACATCAGAAAAGAACAATAAGGGAGTTATAGCGAATTGTCTTCTTTAGCATTACCACTCCAGAACAGAGGAGGAAGTAAGGGCTTATAGTTTTTCCTATCTCCCACCATTTAATATTTGTACTTTTAAACATAAAGATTAAGAGTTCATTCTAACTGCTTACCCAGTAGACTGTATATAATTATACCAGTGACTTCAAGGCCACTTCACAACTTTAGCAAAAACTAGTGTTGGGTGAGGTTGGGAAAACCTGTCTGCCAAGAATTTTAAATAAATAAAAAGGAGGGTGGAGAGAAATGGATAAGCCTATGTGATCCATTCAGTGCTTCCCTTATTTCTTCTTCCTGGATCCCCCTAGGACCTTCAGGGTCTTGCATTAGAATCCAGCCTTATTGTGAATATAGCTACTCCCACTGAAACTTGTCAGTATGATTCTTTGGTCAGTCAAAGCAGGACTGTTAACCCCTGTAGGGTGAGTAGGGAACTCTGTGCTGTTTACACTGCAGCCACATACTACAATCTCAAGAAATGAAAATTCACTCAAAAGTCATTGGAAGCTAGAATGAAAAGGGAACCCATACAATTTGCAGTACACACTGCCAATCATTTAGCTTTAGTAGGTATGTTCAGATGTGGGATAAACTATGCCTAAACAGGCCTAGCTTGCAAACTGAACTGAAATCTTTAAAACTTTGGTTCAACACGAGGCTGTCAGAGCCACAAAATTATTTATATCCCCCACCTCAGCAATTGTTAAAGAGAGTGGTGATTTATTGTGGGGGGTAAAAGGAGTTATTTTTTCAAGACCATTAATGTGGACAAATAAAATGGGATATTAGAAACGTACAACATGAACAACCAACCTAAACTTACCCGTTTGCATGCGGTCACCTACATTTTGGAACATGCTGAAGTCTGATATGTGGTGTCAAGTTTTCAAAGTGGAAACTACAAGCACTTTGCCTAAGTTACAGCATTTCAGCGTTCCACTGAACTGGGAATGTTGTCAGAAAGAAGCTGCCTCACTGTTTAAGCTTGAGTCATGGTATGTTAATAAAGGGCAATGGCTCTGTTTGTTGCATGCTACTGGAATATATTGTTCTGTATTACACAATCCATTCAGACACGCATCTGGAGTCAGTTTTTTCGTCTTCTCATTAAACCACGAGTAACACAGATCCATAACCTAAATCAACTACGGGGAATCCTGGGTACACATAGCCCTGGGGGTATGCAGAGGCCTCTAGGGAGTACATTAACTCATCTAGGTATTTGCCTAGTTTTACAACAGGCTACATAAAAAGCCCACACAATGACTTGCTTACACTGCTCTATATATTATACACTAAAATGTAAGTACAATACTTATATTCCAATTGATTAATTTTATTATATGGTAAAAATGAGAGTCAGCAATTGGTCAGTAGTAGTGTGCCATGACATGTTTGTATTTTTATGTCTGATCTTGTAAGCAAGCGAGGTGAAACTCTGGTCTTCCATATCCCAGACGCCTGGAAAGTAGTCTGGAAAGGTTGAGAGCCACTGCCCTATTTTAAAGAGATTACATTTAAGTATAGAGAAGAGAAACAGTTTGATACATTGGGGAATCCCATATCCAATACACCAATGGGCATTTTTTAAAGCTCATTTTCAGTTCTAAGTTCATTACCGTTTCAAAGACTAGCAACTAAAAGATAAAAGCATGCAAGGCTCAGTTCTAAAACTCCATTAAGCACAAGTAATGATAATATAGCACACCCATTTGTCAGATCACCAAGACCCAGCAACAAATGAATTGCCTAGAGGAGGCCTGTTTCCTGTTAATTCAAAAAGTACCTACAGAAAAAACAATGTACTGTCACACAGATTGCATTGGTTTGCCACAATTTACTGCAGGACAACAGGAAATTTCTGAATGGTCTGGGCAGCTTTCTGTTTCCATCCAGTTCTGAAATAAGCTACATAACTTTTAAGTTAATGTGAGAATCAATTTAAATGCTAACAAGCAGTTGTGGAGCACATATGAGACAGACCCTAATGTTCCTGTTAAAGGATTGCTGGGGATCTGGAATAAAGAAACAAGAGTGGAACCTAGAGTATTTTGACATGCACTTTTGCAGAGATACAGCAAACTAGTAACTGTTCACCTCAGAGTATCACTTACAGTGAAAGGGATGCAAAGCTGCTGAGGCCCTGCTTTCCCCCCAAATACCAACAGACACAGCGATACACTACCCTTTCGCACAAATTTTATAAACTGTTATGCATGCTTTTTTGGCATTTTCTACACACGAAAATGCTTGAATTAACAGGAGTGCAATTGTGTTTAATGTGGAACAGCTGCTGCAAACTTTCAGAATTCATATCCCAACCAGGACATACCAAACTGTACTTCTGTGACTTACAATAAGGTCCTACTTAATGAATAAAAGACTGTATAGGAGATAAAAGTATGGGCTGATAGAATACAGCAGCTCCAGCTGAGAGATTTATCAATAAATAAAATAAATAATAATAAGAGTTATTTAGTTTGGGAACAACAGAAGTGAAAAGTATATAACTATGCAGTTTTAATTTGAATGTTAGTATAAAAAACAAAACAAGATTGCATTAGCTCAAGTAGACATTAGTAAACTAAGAATTAGAAGCCTACTTTCAATATTTGGGAACATTTGATCAAGGCTCCTGTTCCTTGCAGACATTATAGTTTCTTTGGGGGGGGGGCACTCCATTTTATATATATAGGAAATAATTTTGAGCAAACACAGACCAGAGCATAACCTACAGAAATAGTAGGCATCATCCCATCTAGAGATTACTTTGCATGGTTATATATTTGTTTTGTTATATTTTAAAACTACAAGTCAGTATACTAGGTTGATTTATACAAACATATGGCAACAGTATTACATTCTACCTTGTGTTTATAAAAAGTACTGTGCCAGTCCAGAGATGCCATTATGTTAACATTTATTAGACTGACAAAAGAATCATGATGTAACACATACTCCAACAGGTTCCATTAAAATAAACCTTATAAAGTTTAATAAAACACCTTCTACATTGAAATGTGTTATTTAGAAGCCTCTGTATATTATAAAGATTTACCCACAGCAATGCTAGATAGTCTTTAGCCTCTGAGTTTTGGGTGACAGAATAAGTTGAAGAGTCAGATTAGCATTAATACCAGTACATCTTCAGTGTTGGAATGAGAGGCTATAAAGTCTATTCCTTTACATGAGGAAGAGCACTTGGAACAAAGACTTTTTTTTTTTTTTTTTAAAGCTCATTTAAAGTTATTACCCAGATTACCATTTCCTTCTTGTCCCATACAAACTTTAAAGACTAATGGCATATTAATAACCTCCATAAACAAAGAGTTACTGATATAAAAAACAATTTCACAAGCATTTAATAACTGGATTTTCCATTTCAGCTGTTAAGGTACAAAAAGCAAAGGTTTGTTCCCCACCGTCCTCCTAAACCTGATATAGAATATAATTTGCACTAGGTACTTTGGAACCTTCTGGAACATTGTTTATTAGTTTTGGCAAACTACCAATGATTTCTACAGGAATGGAGCCATTTTGCTGTTCGAACCTGGTTAATCTGTAGCTAGACACATTTCTGATAGGGAAAAGTTAATAAAAAACCACCTTGCAGACATGGCTTTAATAGCTTGATTTTTTTTCCAAAAATTTTATTGGGAGAACTACAAAACATTTACAGTACAAAGTTTACAGTCTCACACTCAATTTGTAGTGAACTGACTCCCGAAAATATATTACAACTCAAGTTGACTTATCCTTTAGTTACATTCAAAACATACTTCTGTTAAAGTAGTCCAAATAGAGTACATAGTGCTTGATCTGTACCTATGTACAAACAAAACTAAAAGCTACTGCTCATTCATCCACCGTCCAGGACAGTTTTGGAAAACTCCTGACTTTCTACACAAGGAAAAAAATTACAAGTTTTGGAATTTAATTAAACAATTTATGTTCATGTACTGCATAAAGTTTCAGATCCAAAGGTGGCCTCCTTGCTTATAAAAAAAAAGTGGTGAAACTTTTCATGTAGTTAAAACCCATCCCTACATTCAAATTATCTCAAGCATTAAGAAAAATACTTATTTGGTTGAGGAAGATTTAAGGCAAGCATGGACCCTTGAGAAGGCACTGTGAGACATAACACTGGGACCCCCAATTATTGCTACATACTTTGAGACTATATCACAGTGTGATTGGTGGAGTTAGGCAACAAAAATACTTTTTGGTTAATTTAAACACATTTGAATTAGGTTTGCCACTTTGAACTCTGATTGCAAAGTAGTTTTGTTGGGTTTGTGTGTTTTGTTTTTTTACGCGGACGGGCTACAACCATTTTACATTCTAAAAAACCCACAGAAATTCCTCATACTACTTCCACAGCATAGAGACCGATTTCTATAAAGAAACCATGCAATCTTTTAAATTTACGTAAACAAGGAAAGAAATTAATGAAATAAATATTACATACAATCTCTTAAATTAAGATTTTTACTCATTTACAATAAAATAACCAAGTGAAGTTACAAAAGGCATATATTACTGTGAAAAGAACACACTCCACATTTCGCCGATTAATAATGGCAATCATAATTTAAACATAATAAAAGAATATATATCTATTGCTTTTCATCATACCCGATAAATACAGTATGAACAAATTACCAATGTATACTTTTCACAAGATAATAAATAAGTTAAATAGTTTCATACTGAGTTGTGTGCAGTGACTCATGCAATCAACTCAAACAGCTAAAAAAATTTAAAAAAAAAAAATCAGCAGTTATTCTCCAACAATTACAAACTAGATTCAGTTGAGTGCTTCCAAATAAAGCAACAAAAAATTGTTCTAAGCCAAACATCCACTAAGTGGTGGCAATGGAACCAACATTAAACTTTGGAATGGAAGTTTTAGCATTTGTTATAATATATATAAGATAGATTATATAAAAAAAACTAGAGGGTTGTTATCAAGGCATATTCCTGGCAGGATGTTGGATTTTTCTTTTAAAAGCTTATAGGTTTAGTACTGGTGTGGGTTTTTATTTGAAATTGGCTTGAAAGACAAACTACTTATTAAATTCTCTTTTTTGTATATAAAAATGTGGAGAGGCTTGAAATACAGAGTTCATGCCCCTCTGGATTGTTTGTTGCTTGCTTTCTGGTGGGTGTGGGTTTGTCTTGTTCCCCCCCCCACTAATGCTTAAAAACAAAACAAAAAACAAAAAAACCACACACACAGATGGAATGGCTGCTGCTGCTGGTGCATATTATAACTAGTCTCCAAATAAAAAACAAAAATCCCCTTCTTCCAAAGTCTCTCTATAAAAATAGGTTTGTTCTGTTCATGTCGCCATTTGCCCTTTTGCAAATTAATTTTTTGTTCATCTCTCGATATAAAAAGTTTTTTCCTCTCTCCTCGCTTTTTAATTTACTTGCTCAGCAATTAAACAAAACCAAACCCAAGAGGATCATCGAAGGACTGTGCGAGCTTGGCTAGTTCTCAAGGCTGCGGTCTCTGCTCCCGGGGTTTATCCTCCCCCCTTCAGCGGGGTGCACACCCCTCTTCTCCGCTCCCCTCTCTCCGGCCCAGCTCCCCCTAGTCGTCGGAGATGGAGAGACGGCTGAAGATGGGCAGGCGCCTGCCGGAGTCCAGGCTCGGGGACTCGGAGCCGCTCAGGCTGCCGGAGCTGAGGGAGCCGCTCAGGTAGCTCTCCCGGTCGGAGAGCGAGTCCGGGGGGCTGGGCGGCGCGTCGAAGACGGGGGACTCGGAGAGGCGGCGCAGGGGCTGGAAGCTGAAGGGAGGCGAGGCGGGCGGCGCCGGGCAGCTCCCCCCTGGCGGCGGCGGCGGCTGCTGCTGCTGGCAGCGGTAGAAGGCGGCGGCCGCTACCGCGGCGGCGGCGGCCGCGGGGCTGGCGGCGAAGCTGGGGCTGTGGAGGGCGAGCGGCGCGATGAGGCTGCCCAGCTCCTGGCCCGAGAAGGCGAAGGCGTTGTTGGCGCAGGGCGGCGAGAGCAGCTCGTCGCAGTAGGAGGCGGAGGCGGGCGGCGGCGGGGTGCGGGACCCGCCGGGGCTCTCGAGCAGCGCCGCCTCCAGCCGCCCGCCGGGCTGCTGCTGCCCGCAGCCGTGCTGGTGGTGGGCGGAGAAGCCGGAGAAGCTCAGGCTGTGGTGCAGCTTGGGCCGCTCGCCAGCGCCGCGCTGGGGCCCGAACCCGCCGCCGCCGCCCAGCGGCGGGTCCCGGGGGGCGAAGGCGCGCAGGTCGCCGGTGCTGCCGCCGGGGTGAGGCGGCGGCGGGTGGGGGTGGTGGTGCGGGGCGGCGGGCGCGGCCGTGCCCCCTCCGGGCGCGGGGCGGCGCTCGTCCGCGTTGTGGATGAAGTGGCAGCGCGGGCCGTAGGGGCAGAAGCCGATGGTGTGGAAGGTGCGGCACAGCTCGGTCTTGTACTTGGGGTGACGCGTGAGGCTGCGCAGCTCGTGGAAGCCGTGCGCGAACTGGCACTTCTCGCCGTACTTGCAGGCGCCGCTCTCCTCGAAGGGCCGGCACAGCTCCGTCTTGTAGCGCGTGGAGTTGATGGGCGCCCCGCCGCCCCCCTTCCCCGCCTGCTGCTGCAGCTGCTGCATCAGGTGCTGGCTGCGCTCGCCATTCTCGCTGAACGAGCGGTCCCGGAACTTGTTCTCCTTGTTGAGCAGCGCGGTGGGGCTGCTGCTCCCGCCGCCTCCCCCCCCGCCCGTGCCCGTCTCCTTCAGGCTGCCGAACGAGGAAGAGGAGGACGAGGACGACGAGCTGGAGCCCGAGGAGCTGGGGAACTTGGAGCTGTTGGCCAGAGCCTGCAGGTTGCTGGTGGAGTGCCTTCGCAGAAAGCCCGGCGCGAAGCTGGAGCTGGGCGAGGTCACGGGGGTCCCCACCGCCTTCTTGTCCAGCATGCTGCTCAGGTTGCTCAGGGTTTTCTCACTCTGGAGGCAAGAGGGGGAAAGGAAGAGAAAGAGTTTGCAAAGTGACTCGGACGGGCAAGCAGGTCTGCAAGCGGCCAGCGCCCCCTGAGACTGCGCGGGAGTAAAACGCCCCCCTCGCAGCACATCTGCAGGGAGAGCGTGGGACATCTTTTAATGTCTCTCCTGCAGCTTGAGAGTTAGGCACTAAAAACTTACTTCTCAGCAGTGTCTTTTAAAAGGTGACACAGCTCCAGCTAAAGCTTCACCTTCACAGCATTAGCCTAAGGACTTCCATTGCAAGAGTTTGAAGCCTCGGGGGAGATCTGGTACTGATTTCAGCACACTTACAACTAAAAGCTTTAGAGATCTTAAAGCTCCCCAATGCACTACAACAACTCCAACTCTTGATAAACTTCTAGTCAACAAATCTCCTTAGAAGCCTGTGCCGAGAGACCTGTAGATCCGTTCGGGAGGGATGGAACACCAACCAGGCAAACTGTCACAATTTAAATGTTAACTTGATCACAGAGCTACTTACGTGTAAAATGCACCCCACATGGAAAGCAGCACCCCTCCCCCACCAACAAAAAGAAGTTTATTCCACTTCTTAAGTAGTCAGACTTAGAAAAAAGAATAATCAAGAGCTCAGATTTGCTAAGCCCTTGAAAACGTTCAAAGTGCTTGACAGACAAAATGCAAACTCTTCCCCTACCTTGCACAAGAAGTCGATGTCATAGAAGGCAGATAAAAGCGTCGTAGACATTTCGAGATCCTGTAGTGATCGGAAATACAGGAAGGACCGAAAGATCCCGCTTTCCTCGGAGGCTTTGGAAAAGCCACGACTAGATAGGAAAGGGCTGATTACTTGAGATCCGAAATGGTCCAATCACTTTCCCAGCAGGGGTGGGTTAGTGGGTGCCTGGCCAAGGCGGCGCCTACTGCTGCAGCGAGCTGACTGCTGGAACTCTGCAAGCCCCGTGCTCGGCACATATATAAACGCCGGACAGCGCAAGGGGCGGGCCCCACTCGGGCCCGCCGGGGTCTCCCAGCAACACCGCCCAGTCGTTCCCACCCGGCCCTGCCCCCTCCTCAGCAGCTCCGCTGCTTCTGATTGGGCGCCGCCAATTTCTTTCAGGGGCCTGGAGTGCAGGGAGGTGCTGTGGGGCTGAGCAGCAAAGAAAGAGCAGCGGGCGGGGTAGCTGTCGGTTCTACGGCTAGCGTCATGCCCACTCGGGGTTGCAGTGAGCCATTGACTAGTCTTGTGACTCTGCTATGCACAGGGTTATAGAGTGGAAAGTGTATAGAAAGCATTCTGCCAGGCTTGCTCCACAATGCACTGTGGGTAGCAGGCAGTCCACTACACACAGGGTGCGCTGTGTATACACTTGTATTTGTAAACACCGTGCAGTATAGACAAGGCTTGCTACAGACTGCACCGTACACGTGTACAGAAAGCATGGTCCTATACATGGAGATTTGCTATGGAAATGCAGAGGGCACTTACCGAATGCACAGTCCATATAGGTTTGTTACAAAGCACTCAAAAGTAAGACTTGTTACAGAAGGCACTACCTAGAAACCACGCTAATATGTAGGAGTTATTGACGCAGAAAACACTGCAGACATATCTAGGAGGCTCTGATTATTTGATAGTAAACTCCTGTATTTTCTTTTAAAATGCCTCGGGGAAACCAGTGTCCCTTTTCACGCTACCATCTCCCTGACGAGGAAGTTTCAACCAGCACGTGTCGGAAAGGGCTTCCCTCTCGGCTTAATATTCCTGGCGAGTAGACTGCGAAGCTTAATACAAAGGAAGATGTACCTAAGTACCTCGGAGTGAAACGGGACGCCTCTTCCTCCCTCCCCACTGAACATCAACTTTTGCCACGTAATTGGTTTGAAACAAACTCTGGCTCCTCGCTTGCTGCGCCCGCGGAACTAGCGGACGGTCGCCAGGGTGTGTTACTTTGCACCACAAAGCGCGGGTGGCTAAAGGACTCGAGTTTGGGGGGGGGGAGGGAAGAAAGAAGGAACTATTTCCCCTCCCGGCGGGCGGCTCCCGCACAGCAAAGGGCCTCCCCCGTCCCGCGCCGCCTGCACCATGCGCCCGCCTCCCGGAGCTTTCCAATAAGGCCTAGTAGATCACAGGGACTTGGCAGCCGGTCAAGGTCTTGTGATACGATCAGCAAAGCCAATTTCGTGTCCTTTGACTTGGAGCCCCAACGCCCGTCCCTGGGCAGCAGCACCGCGGGGCTGGAAAGTGGAGCCAGGCTCGGCCGCTCGCTCCGTGCCCTTCCCCGGGCAGAGTGCGCGAGGGCGGGGTGCAGCCGCCCGGGGAAGTGCAGCCGCACGGCGGCCCCGGGCTCGCGCGCTGCCTAGCTTGTGCAGGGAGGGAGGAAGGAAGCCCGCGGTAGGGGTGAGTGGAAGGGGACGGAACCGTATCGGGCGCCACACCTCGGCCGGGGGAGGGGGGGGGCGGCACACGCACGGCCCGCCTGGGTTCCTTAGCCACGCAAAATATACGCACGCCTCAAGACAAATAAGCAACGAGCCTGGCGCATCTGAGTCCGCGCGGCCCGGGAGGGGAAGAGTTAACCGCGGGAGCTCTTTCTTTGCAGCACCCCCCCCCGGACACTGCTCTTTCTGTGCAACTGCCCGGCCAAGTTATCCCTTCCCCTCCAGCTCTTGTCCCAGCAGCTCCTCAGGCGTAATGCCCCTCCCTCCTAAAGAGCCCTCGTCTGGACAGTAGCTGGGACGGGAGGGGGGCGCTCGAAAGGGAGCTAAACCCCCCTCTCCCCGAGAAACAGCGGATGTTTTTAACCACGCTGTACACGGCAGGTAACCCCGCTTGTCTTCCCCCCCCCCCCAGGCATTCATAAATCTGGCCCGGCTCCGACATCCAGGCTTGTATAAACACGTTCGACGCTACGATTCTGCAGTCCCAATACTTGCGTTTGCTAACGGTTGGAACACACGCAAGGGGGAAAATGGATGCGCGTGTAAAAGTTTCCCTGCAGGTTTTGGGTTACAAAAGCAGTGCAGACGTTTGATCCTCTTTCGGTTCTTTCTGAGCTGGGATGTCAAGCCCTGAAAATCCGAGGGTGCAAGTCTGCCCACGTCAGCAGGAAACCTGCACTTTGCAAAGAAATTTACCAAAGGAAAAGCAACTTCACTGGCGTTTTATTGGGACATTTTGCGCCAGGTCTTCACACCAGGTTTTCGCAAAACAGCTCACGCCTCCATTTGGCTTCCTCCTCAGTGTGACTGTGTCCAGCCCCGCGGAGAAATGCACTTCTGGGAGCGGCTGCAGTTTAGCAGCCTCTCAGCGCAGCAGCACAGTCCCTCCTCCTGCAAAAGGCAGCACAGGGTGCGATATGTCACCCCATTGCTCAATCTGTTAAAAGGTCACAATTGCTGACTGTGTTAATAAACCATAAAGAAATTGAAACTAACGTGGGCCATTACTTCTCCGTTTAAAAATAAAAGATACCTAGAAGAAATTGCACCGGGGGGCGGGGGTTGGGGGAAACCAAGTCACATTCCTTGCTGTACCACAATCCTTCATGGGACAAATCTCTAACTCACCAAATGCACCTTGTAAACTAATCTACTTGGCAGCACTTTCTAACTCGCGGCTGAGAAGCTGCGTTGCTAAATTAGAGGTGGACGTGACATGTTGACATTTAGTCTCGCAGTGGTTTTATGGTTATATGTCACCCTCTAGTGCCCCAACCCTGCGAAGGCATTCCAGTTACAGGAGGCAACAATATTCCATTTTCATCAATATCCGATCAAAACTTAAGTTTTCCTTTAATATGTTCCTGCAGTTCTGTGAAAACATTACGTTGTTAGTGATTTACCACGTAATGAGACTCAGGTCCTAAAATGGGGAAAAATTTAAATTGAGATTACCCTTATATATTTCCAATAATGTATATTTTCTCCTTAGCCGCCTCCATTCATTTGGTTTCATACTAATGTGATTAGTTCAAACTTCCCTCTCCTCCCCTATTAAAAAACTAAACCGTGTAATAAGATTAGAAAAGACCATGTTGAGGGAGATCCTGCCCCTTAGTTACCAGTCTAAGTAAATACATAGTTTATGAAGATAATCATGCAAAAAGCAGTGTATAATCAGCGTTTGAACAACAAATACTTTGATACATTGACTCAGATCAAATACATCACAGATAAGTACTCTCTACTAGACACTGCTAATCCTGTACTGCAGCTGCTGTTTAAGGTTTAAAGGTTTCTGATTTAGTAGTTATACAGTAACCCAAATCACCAACAATATGTGGTGAAATGTATGCAAGATGATGTAAAATTATTTGCTCTCTATAAACTAAGAGATATTACTTAGTTGAAAGTTACACTTTAAAAAACATTGATAAAGAAGATTAAGATTTAAAGTAATTTTGTTCACTGATTAACCATGTTCTTGAGGCTTTACGAAGCTACTTATGTTCTGTTATAAATCTTGTGGATATACTACTGTGCTGTTAAAAGTTGTTTTACTCATTTTTATACCATTCAAACTACCAAGCCCCACACAAGAAGAGCAGCAATGAAGGATTTTTGAAATTCAACAGGATTAATTTCTGTTGGTATTATCCCATAAAAAGTGAATAGCTATACCACATGTTAAAAAAAAGTTGAAAAGGTGTGTAAAATGACAGTTACTAACTGTTAGTGTTGAACAAATGTACTTACAGATAGCTGAGAAAAAATTTATGCTATTTATCTAATGATCAGAAAATAGCTTTTTCATAAAATATATTTGATGACTAATCTGGATTCTGTTTTTATTTATTTATTAGTAAATAGGATAAAATGAATACCTGTGAACTGTCCTTTCATTGTAAACTAAGTTTTCCTTTGCCTCATTGAAATCTCATGTTTCTTTATTATTGAAAGTTATTTACATGAGAAATGCTGAATCATGACACTGCCGTTATAGAAAATATTTATGATAAAAAGTCACTACAATAAAAGATAATATTCTGTTTTCAAAATAAACCACTTAGGCTTTAATTTCAGCGTAGTGCTTATGCAGTGGAAAGCAAATATGTCAAACTGCTCTCTTCTACTTTTAACTCTTAAATAAAAATGTTTAATGCATTTTTTCAAAATATTTTTCAGAGCCCAGTTTAGCAGCCCATTCTAGTTATAACTGTATTATTAAAAATTAACAATGATACAACTAACGCTTGCTAGAGAAATTCATTTTACACTAATTGAACTGGGCTTCAGGTTTACATTGAAGATTAAGCTACTGTATAAATAATATGAAACCTCGCACTGTCACTAGTTCTTACATAATGTTGTATTATAGTGCCACCTACTGGGATATTAAGAATATAACTTAAAGCATCTGAAGTACTAAGCTTCAGAAACTCTTGTATTGAACTATTAATTACTTTTCAGTAAGATTTCCAATTAACATTTACTAAAAGACATGAAGGGTGAAAGTGCAAATAAAGAATCACTGTTTGATCATAAGCCCATACTCTTGCAGTGATAATTTAAAAATCAGTCTAGAGCAAGTTATATATCTTTGTTTTGGTTACTGCATGCATGCTATACAGGTTTTAGCTCTTGATTAAATAATGCACTGAGTCTTTTTAATTATTTATTTGAACTTGTTGTGATCTTGGAACCAAATTCAAGAATTCAGAAAGAGAAATGTACAAAGCACACATAAATACGAGAACTCCAGATCTCTTTTGATGATTTGAGACAACACATTGCTATATTCAAAATCTCCTAAAACAGACTGTAATATCAAAATAAAATTATTCTGATCACCATCAGAAGCTTGCTATCAGATTTGCTCTATTTTGTAAAGGCCTGATTCTTCTATCTTTACTCATACCTTACTTACAGAGTAAAGTATACTCTAAGTGAGCAAGCATGACCTCATATGGTTCTAAAATGAAAAGCATGTTTTATTTTGAACACTGGTCTTCATTCTGGAAAGGGCTTCAAACCCAGCCTCTGGTTTGAAGGTAAAAATGTTAGCACTCTGATACCTATTTTCTGTGCAGGAGCAATCAGGCACTTGGCAGCACTTACACATTTATTTGCACCTGCAAAACAAGAGGCCACTTTTAAAAATCAGGCTCCTATGCTTCACCCTGGTTAAAAATGGAACGAAGTTAAAAACTCTGATTCAGGCTTGGCATGGGCAAGCAAAGGAAGTCAATATTTTTTTTTAGGAACAGTTTTTCAAAAAATCAAAATAAAACAGTATCAGGTTAATATTCTGAGTGTGTTAAGAATTGCTACATGCTGACAAAAGGGAAAACAAAGTCAAGAATTATGGCATTGGAGTAGAGGAGGAATAACTTGTGGGATAAAGCACACCAGATCAGCAGGTGGCCTGCACCTGGATGAATGGAAAATACTAAGATTAGCTGCTTTGCGTCCTACAGTAGCTGCAATAAACTATGCTGGTCTGAATGAAATTAGTAAATGCATTTAAAAAAATCTTCTCCTACAGCAAGTCTGACAAAGATTCAATGGACTCATGAAAAATGTGTTTTTAGCATGTACTATTAAAAAGGTTTACTATAGTCATTAAACAAATATATCCCGTCCCAAACCTAGAGAGAATTCAACTCTTTGTTCACAATGTAATAAAATTTATACAACCAGCACAGGACAAACTGCCAGTGTTTCACTTTTCAGGATTTTCTTTGTTCTTGCAAGTATCATCATCAAGTTCAAGCAAGGTTAATATCTTAAGACAAGTTGATATTCTTTCGTTCTGAATTGCTAATCTTGTGAATTCCACAGTTTTGGAAAATTCTGGAGTTGGCGGTAGCTCTTTAAGAAGCTGTGTAACAAGCTTTGCTTGATCAGATGCTCTTCTTGCCAATCGAAGGAATTCTCCTTGATCTGGCGAATTTAAGTGAGTGGCTGGTATGAGCAAGAACAGATGTTTACTAAGCTGTCTGACGTTAGTCAGCGTCTCTGCCCAAAAATTCACTTCCCCTTTATTAAACAGGTTGTCATCTTCCATCTCAATGAAAAGAAAAACAACAAAGATCAGTGGTTTGATGATAAAGGGCAAATAATCCAATATTAAACAACATTAAGGGGAAATAATGCTGATAAAAATATTACTAAAACAGTTTCTTTGCTGTTCTATGTGAGGGTAAGGGTTCATATATAGCTCTTCAATTTATTCAAAGATTTGGAAAGCCCAAAACAAAGTTTCCCAGTGTGCCAATGACATATCTCCAGAAATCAAGCGCTTATGATGTAACTTTTATTTTGGAAATAGTGGAAGTAAAAACAGCCTAAATATTTGTGCATGGTGGGGAGTGCAGAATTAGCTTTCCTTCCACTGTGTCACTGTCTTATATTATACAGAGACCTCAGTAATCAGTATGGTAATTGGGTATATCATGGAGCTTGTGGAGTAGATTAATTAATAAAGGAAAATTACATCAGTCAAGGAAACAGTAGTAGAACATCAAAAAGACATACCTAAACCAAATGCTTAAGAAAAGTTTCATAAGACATTTGAATGGTCATTTTATCATATCAGTTGTCAGCCAATGTTTCAAAGATAGGTTTCAGAGTAACAGCCGTGTTAGTCTGTATTCGCAAAAAGAAAAGGAGTACTTGTGGCACCTTAGAGACTAACCAATTTATTTGAGCATAAGCTTTCGTGAGCTACAGCTCACTTCATCAGATGCATTCAGATAAAAATATCTACCAAGAAATTATGTACAGTATAAGAGAGTCTCAGATTAAAGTCTTGTTCCAAATTTTCAGAACAAGTACATGCTCACTTTAAATGTGCCTGATTTAGGTGTGAAAATCCCTCATTGTAAGAGTGCAGGTTGGTGTGCACATGTGTATCTCCATGCATGCTCAAATAAATTGGTTAGTCTCTAAGGTGCCAGAAGTACTCCTTTTCTTCTTGTTTCAAAGATGTAGCTGTTGCCACTACTACCAGTTTACTTTATAGTATTATATTCATATTTCTTGGCCTTTCAAAGGCAAGTTAGCACCTAACATACAATATTAAGTTCTATGGGCCCAATCCTGCTAAGTCTTGTTTATGCAAATCCTACCTATTGACGTCATTAGTTTCAATGAGCGAGGATGATTCATGTGTATAAGACTTTGTAGTACTGAGCCCACAGAATATAACAAAATTTGAAAGCTCTGGAAAAACTAGAACAATAGCAGGAAGCAAACCAATAGTAGCAGGAGTAATGAGCTTGGACTTCAGACACGCTGATCATCTACAACAACTATTAACTTCAATCAGATCTTTAGGTGATCAGCGCCTCTGAAAATCAGGCCCTGCATCTGTGAAATGTTGGGTGACAACTGATATGTTAAAATAACCCAGGATGGTCATTAAACTTTTTTTAAAAAAAGTATGGCTTAATGTGGACATCAATGGGACTACTTATATGAGAATTGCAGGATCAGGCCCAATTTATTTATTTTAAACAGACTATTGTCACTGTGAATGTTTTACTTTCAAGTTTAAGTCTGTTCCAACTCCAGAAATTAAGTAGTTATTAGAATTACCAGTGTTGTAGTCTCCATATCTTTTTTTAGCTCATCCTCTCCCAGCAGCCATTCCAGTAACACTAGGACACCAGCACTGGTTTGATTCCACTGCTGAAGCAGCTCACACAGTATGCCAAATGCTAAATCCAAGGCCATGGATGCATTTACTACACGAAAGGCAAACTCTGCGGAGAGAAAAATAGGAAGAATAATGTAAGTTGAGACCAAACATCATTTTACATTAACAGTAGCATATAAGTGAGCTCACGTATGAATATCAAGGCTGAAATTACAAAAGCAAATGTAGAATGCTAATTTACAGTCACAAGTAGTTAGAAATACATGATTAGCCAGCTGTGGGGGTTGGGCTCTTTTCTTATTTCAAAATAATACATGAAACACCGAAGACAATTAAGTTTAAAAATTACTATTGTGCACATAGTAATGTTCAGTATTATGTATCCAAGTATACAAACATGTATGTCCCTTGCTTTCAGACAAGGTCATCACCTTGTAGGCTGTGACTGTATGTTAAAAGTAATACACAAAATGCAGCTATGTTTTAAATTACGTCTGACACCATGGATCTCAATATTCACAGCATGCTAATGGCATGCTTTTCAACCAAACCTCCATAGAATAAATTAAATTATAAATATAGACAAAACAATAAAGGTTCAAATAAACCCATAAAATCAAGAAAAATTCAGGCCCTGTTTTCATAAGAGTTCCAGGCATCTTTAGCCAGAATTGGGTTTAAACACAGGTCTTGCTAGCAGGATGCTAATATAGTTTCCCTGGACAGTGGAGAAATGGATGAACCACCATGCTATAAACTGTTCCCATACACTCTTATCTACACTGCATTTCTTCCCTAGATTTCCAGCTGCTGCAAATGATGTTTTAATCACTGTGTTTGCTTGCTCTCGATGACAGTGGTAAAAATGCCAGCAACCTTCTAGAGCCCTGTCTACACTAGGGTTCCCATTGTTGCTATCAGCAGTAGAGCTGCACTAGTGGTAGCAACAGTGGGAATATATAGAGGGAAAATCCTAGTGCAGACAAATTCCCTGACTAGAGCATGATGTAAAACAAATTTTAGCAAGGTTCATTTATATTCACCAGAGAAAAGCTATTCATGAAAAGGGCTTATTTTTAAAGTAATGCTATTCTCCAAGACACCTTTTTACCAGGACAAAGGAAGGTGGAATGATGTAATCACAGCTACCTAGAAAATCAGTCACACTTGGAAGCTAGCACTGACTTCCTCTTTCTGAGGATTCATTTAGTCTGATGAAGGAAAAGGACTGTTGAGATTAAAAATGAACAAAAATGCAGGCAGAATAAGACTAAAACATTGGAAGCAACTCCCCCATATTAATCACTTACTTTACAGCTGATTTTCAGATATGCAAATGGCGCAGGGACGTGCTAGCCTCTGCTTCCCGCAGCTCCCACTGGCCGGGAATGGCGAACCGCAGCCACTGGGAGCTGTGGGTGGCTGTTCCTGTGGACAGTCAATGTAAACACACTGTCTCACGGCCTGCCAGTGGATTACCCTGATGGGCCGCAGGTTGCCCACCACTGCCCTACACATTGCAGGCCACAGAACCTTGTTCACTCACTGCTTTAATAGACCTATAACCTCTGGTTCAGTTACTGAAGTCCTGAAATTATAATTTAAACTAAAGATTTCAAGTATACAGAGATTCCACCATTTACTCTAGTTTAAACTTGGAAGTGAGCAGTGCCCCATGCTGCAGAGGAAAGTGAAAATCCCCCAGGGTCTCCGCCAATCTGACCCAGGGGAAAATTCCTTCCCAACCCCAAAAATGGAGATCAGTTAGACCCTAAGCATTTTGTCAAGACCCAACAGCTAGAAAGAACATAAGAATGGCCATAGTGGGTCAGACCCAAGGTCCATCCAGCCCAGTATCCTGTCTACAGACAGTGGCCAATGCCAGATGCCCCAGAGGGACTGAACCTAACAGGTAATGATCTAGTGACCTCTCTCCTGCCATCCATCTCCAGCTTCTGACAAACAGAGGCTAGGGACACCATTCCTTACCCATCCTGGCTAACAGCCATTAATGGACTGAACCTCCATGAATTTATCCAGTTCTCTTTTAAACCCTGTTATAGTCCTAGTCTTCACAACCTCCTCAGGCAATTTGACTGTGCACTGAGTGAAGAAGAACTTCCATTTATTTATTTTAAACCTGCTACCCATTAATTTCATTTGGTAGCCCCTAGTTCTTATATTATTGGAACAAGTAAATAACTTTTCCTTATTCACTTTCTCTACACCACTCACGATTTTATATACCTCTACCATTTCCCCCCTTAGTCTCCTCTTTTCCAAACTGAAAAGTCCTAGTTTCTTTAATCTCTCCTCATATGGGACTCATTCCAAGCCCCTAATCATTTTAGTTGCCCTTTTCTGAACCTTTTCTAATGCCAGTATATCTTTTTTGAGATGAGGGGACCACATCTGTATGCAGTATTCAAGATGTGGGCGTACTATGGATTTATATAAGGGCGATAAGATATTCTCCGTCTTATTCTCTATCCCTTTTTTAATGATTCCTAACATCCCGTTTGCTTTTTTGACTGCCGCTGCACACTGTGTGGACGTCTTCAGAGAACTACCCACGATGACTCCAAGATCTCTTTCCTGATTAGGTGTAGCTAAATTAGCCCCCACCATATTGTATGTATAGTTGGGGTTATTTTTTCCAATGTGCATTACTTTATATTTATCCACATTAAATTTCATTTGCCATTTTGTTGCCCAATCACTTAGTTTTGTGAGATATTTTTGAAGTTCTTCACAGTCTGCTTTGGTCTTAATTACCTTGAGCAGTTTAGTATCATCTGCAAACTTTGCCACCTCACTGTTTACCCCTTTCTCCAGATCAACTTATGAATAAGTTGAATAGGATTGGTCCTAGGACTGACCCTTCGGGAACACCAATAGTTACCGCTCTCCATTCTGAAAATTTACCATTTATTCCTACCCTTTGTTCCCTGTCTTTTAACCAGTTCTCAATCCATGAAAGGATCTTCCCTCTTATCCCATGACAACTTAAATTATGTAAGAGTCTTTGGTGAGGGACTTTGTCAAAGGCTTTCTGGAAATCTAAGTACACTATGTCCACTGGATCCCCCTTGTCCACATGTTTGTTGATCCCCTCAAAGAACTCTAATCGATTAGTAAGACATGATCTCCTTTTACAGAAACCATGTTGACTTTTGCGCAACAATTTATGTTCTTCTATGTGTCTGACGATTTTATTCTTTACTATTGTTTCAACTGATTTGCCCGGTACTGACGTTAGACTTACCGATCTGTAATTGCCAGGATCACCTCTAGAGCCCTTCTTAAATATTGGCGTTACATCAGCTATCTTCCATTCATTGGGTACAGTAGCTGATTTAAAGGACAGGTTACAAACTATAGTTAATAGTTCCGCAATTTCACATTTGAGTTCTTTCAGAACTCTTGGGTGAATGCCATCTGGTCCCGGTGACTTGTTACTGTTAAGTTTCTCAATTAATTCCAAAACCTCCTCTAGTGACACTTCAATCTGTGACAATTCCTCAGATTTGTCACCTACAAAAGACAGCTCAGGTTTGAGAATCTCCCTCACATCCTCAGCCATGAAGACTGAAGCAAAGAATTTATTTAGTTTCTCTGAGATGACTTTATCGTCTTTAAGCACTCTTTTTGTAGCTCGATCGTCCAGTGGCCCCACTGGTTGTTTAGCAGGCTTTCCAATTCCGATGTACTTAAAAAACATTTTGTTATTACCTTTTGAGTTTTTGGCTGGGAAAGAATTCTCTGTAGTAACTCACAGCCCTCCCCATCAAGTGCTCCATCACTGGCTCCTGGGGATATTTGCTACTAGCAGTCGCAGATCAGCTGTATACCATTGTAGGCAGTCTCATCATACCATCCCCTTCATAAACTATCAATTTCAGTCTTGAAGCCAGTCCTCTCCCTCCCTTTATGGGACGTAGGAGAACACCCACTCCTGGCCTTTCTTTGCTTTTTAGCCAGTACCGGGGATGGAAAGCGGTGCCAGTCTGAGGCCAGTGCTGGCAGGGTGTTCTGCACCGAGGCCATGGTGCTAAGAGCAGAATCTGATCTAGTCAGCTCTAAGACCAGTGTAAGGGCCGAATCCATAAGGAGTGCTCGGAGACGAATGTCCTGTTCCTTTTTGGTCCATGATCTGAAACTCTTGCAAATGCGACATTTGTTGCTCATATGGGTTTCCCCTAAGCTTCTATGGGGATCACTGACTGGGATGGGATTTCCTGCAACAGTCACAAGATTTGAAGCCTGGGTACTGGGGCATGCCCCATCCCTAGGGTAAGTCCCATTCGGGACTAACAAACTAACACTAAATCTACACTAAAACTAACAAATTTCTAACAACTATTTAGAGAAAGTTCACAACTAGACACAGTTGAGAGGAGTAAGCTTGCTGATGCAAGGAGACGTTCCAGCACCTTCACTGGCAGTAAGAAGGAACTAAGGGTGGGGGGAGCTGGCGGCACCCCTTAAACCAGTGCATACGCATGCCACTCCAGAGGGCACCAGAGCTGGTCCCCTAAGGATACCACTGAGGGAAAAACTTCTGGCACCAGTGCATGTGCCGAGCACACACACCTACAATGGAATGGACATGAGCAAGCACTCGAAGAAAAACCAAGGTTGTCCCCGACAGCCAGTTCTTCTGTGAGGTCCTCACTACTCACCAATACCAAATCTAAAATGGCATCCCCTCGACAACTATTTGGTGAAGAAATCTGTCAGCTATCACATCCAGGAAAATACAGCCCTTACTATTTTTAGTAGCTCTTGTCCTCCAATCTATACCTGGGAAGTTAAAGTCTCCCATAATCACACAATTCCCAGTAGTCTTTATTTAATTAAAACCAGCAAAGAAGTCTCTATCCATATCCAAATCAGATCCTGGGGGTCAGTAGCATACCCCAAGCACTGATGTTGATCACTTTCTTTTTGGGACTGACTATATGTCCAGTTGCATACATTCAATCAATCCACCCTTTTTTTACTCGCTACCCCAAGATAGCATATGTTCTATTACACTAATTAACTGAACTATTAACATTAATAATTATAGACACTGATGTACAGGAACTAAATTACTACTAATTACTGAAGTATTTTTGCTGTTATTTTATCCATCACTCATCTGTATCATTTATCATATTGAGATCATAGGTATACATAGCAACTTTACTCTGATACCTATGAAAATTAGATCTTGAAAATCAGGCATAGAGTAGATCAGTGAATAAATATGTGTAAAATGCTTTGAAGATGAATAGTACTTCATAAGTGCTAAGTAAAAGGACAATAATTGATGTCATATGCATGCATAAAGAAGAAGAATACAACTCTCTTTATAGGTAACTTAAAAAGAATTTACATAGTTTTCACTGATGTATTTAATGTTTATAGGTAATAGACAAACATCACTGATTTCAATTAGCCTTATACACTATATTATTTGATATTGTGTTAAAAATTCAGAGTAATGTGAAAGTAGAGTCCTAACAAAAGTGATTCAATGACCCAGTATTATAAGCCTCTCACATTGTAAACAACGTTGTTCAGAACCAGTTGTCTGTATCATTTAGATATTGTATACTTATATAGTCATTCAACTTACTACTACTAACAGAAAATAAAATAGCAGGAAGTGAATCTGAAGAGTCAGACTGCAAGAGGCTACTAATGAACATAACAAACAATGTAAAGGGCAGGATCTATAGGCTCATTCACTGTAGAAGTGTTGAAATGATCATTTATCAGTTCTCAAAACTCTAGGACATGTATAAATTACAACATGCAAAAATGTCAGTCATAAACAAGATTATCATCTTGTTAAATAAAGCCACTTCAGTGATTGAAATACACAGAATGCTCTGTGCTTTAAACTAGTAGTTACAAGATAAAGCATAAGAATTAATAATACTGCTTGAAATGAAAAACAGAAGATAAAAATAAGGTATTAGATGTTTTTCTATGTTCAGGAAGTAAATTTTCATAAAGGGGGATGGGTAAGTACTATAGTGGTTTGAGTTTTCTTTGTTAATCCACCCATGGAAGAATTAGACCTCCCACATACACATTCATATACCACAAGACCTTTGATCACACCAGATGTGAACATTTCTCCTGGTAGCCTATGATGTGTCCTCAAAATATACTCTTTTTAAACTTTTGTATTATACTATGAATTGTAAAAAAATCAACAAAACGTTGAATACAGTGGAATAAAGTATACATACCAAAAATGATAAAATACCAACAAAATAAAAAAGGCAGGACACAGACTATGAGAACAAAGATTAAAACCTAGAGTTCTGTGTCTATAAACTGTTTCCTAATTGGTTTTACATGAGTAATTGTCAAACAATAACTTAGCTTTAGTTTGTAGAATAGTGCAAGTTATAGAAGAAAATTTGTCATTCAATGCAAATATAAACACAACTAATTGGTTCAATATTTAGAGCTCAGTATAAAAATCCTGTTAGGGGCTCACAAACATTGTGCTATCCAACAGCAACAATAGGTTTTAGGAGGAGGAAAGAAGAATAATTCTCTAAATGAAATTAAAGGAGGAATTTTAGGTCGATGGGATACAATAAATCAAGCTGGAATTTAGCCAATTTTAGTTTTTATAAGAAGTGCCGTGTGATCTAGACAGGTAGGTACTCACATGGTTATTATGCCATCCTAGTAACTTAGAGTTTCACAAATACCCTGTGAAGTAGGGTAATATTATCATCCTCATTTCACTGAAGCGAGAGATTGAATTAGTGACGTTCACACAGTGAAACTATGGCAAATCTGGGGATTGAATCGCCTGAGTCTCAGCCAGATAGCCTGAGTCTCACTTCAGTATCTTAAGCACAACATGATACATGCCTCTCTTTTTAATGTATGACAGGTCAGGTTTTCAGTTTAACATCTCATCCCCAAAATGGCAGCTTCAGCCGCACAATGTCCCCAATACCATGCTGGTGCATTGATTCAGTATTCACACAAAGGAAAGCATCAGCTATTGACCCACCTAACAACACTTTTTGCAGCATCCCAAGTTTTCTTTGTAGCTCTCCTCTAAGTACTGAACGGAGCGAACCCTATTCTCACCATAGAACTTGAAATCACAACCCGGTGTCGTATTGCTGCAGATGGACTTTTATCTAATATTTTGTGCGTGTACACATCACAAAATATGCAACACCTTTAAGGGAAAGAAATTCCATTGGCCTAGTGGGCTAGGGAAGAGAGTCCAGAAAGGTGAAGCACAATTCTACAGCTATGCAATATATACACAGTACCTGCTTACATGAAGCCCTATGATTCTATGATTTTTATGACAGCTTTTCCAGATGTGGATATAGGAAGAGAGATGGCAAATATGTGCATTGGTAAAATGGGAGCAGACAAATACCCAAATTATAGAACAAGCAGCAGGTAAAAACCCAAGAAGGTCCTTAGCCCTGACCTATTCTCTAGGTCACTGTTTTAGCCTGACAGTCCTTTTGGCCATATCAAAGGTTAACAACAGAAGACAGAGGAGAGAGGGAAGGAGAGAGAGACAGAGAGAGAGAAAATGACTAACTTTTGTCTCAACACACCCAGAATGTTGGACTGGAATTGTTGTTTGAAAATGTGCTAAGTTTATTGTACTCTGTCATTTCAAATTCATTTATAAGTTAGGAAGTTCCCTTTTTTAAAAATGACCATTTATGTAAAATCTATTCTGTAAGCAGATCCCTTTTATAATGTCTCATACCATCAAAGGAGATTAGATCATTTTAGTCCTCTAGAGCAATATCTTTCTCCATATTACATACAACTAAATCATCTGGTTTCCATTTCATTGCCTGCAACTCTGGTTTGTAGCTGTACGTGTTCATAACAACTCTTTAAGAGAGGCCTTTCCTTGACATCAAGTTAAAAAAAAAAGTCGAAGTATAACAGTATTTCAAAACAAAGTGTTCAAAATTTGTTGGAGGTTCTTGCACATATTTTTTCTAGTCTTGGTCTACAAAGCATAGTGATACTCAGTGTTGGCTTTAAAGGTCTCATCTTACCATAATTAAAGAAGTTCACAACTCAGTTTATTCAGTCCTGTGCAGTAAGTATGCTTCATGAATCAAATAATTACTTGAAATTCTTTCTTGAGCCATAAGACACACAAAAATATATTTATCAAGTAACTGTTTAAAGCTCACTCTTCGAACACGGAAGAAAGAAAATCTTCTAGCTCTCACAGCAGCAGATAGATGTCCTAAGTATTAAAAATGTCTACCCTCTACATACCAGACTGGCTTTGAAAAAGGGTTTGTTCGGAAATAATTGCAGACAGCAGAAATTCTAGAGGGGATAAACTTAGGACATTTACCACTTGCCTTTATCACCGTTCACAAAGAAAACTGTACCTCAGTAGTCAGCAGAAAACCAATACTTCCCGAGTGCCATTTGGCTGCTAAAAGTATTTATTAAAGAGAAATATGGAGAATCTCACAGGTTCTGAAAACGAGTAACATTTTTTATTCACCGGTTTGTTCTAAATTTAGAACAGAATAAGGACGCAGGTTAATACGGTCTGCTTACCAAAATAAAGAAACAGTAGCAAAATGAACATGGAAATTAACACAGTTTAAAAGACAAATACAATTAAAATTAAAAATATGCTTAAGAATTTGGTTATTGTGCTGTTCCATTTAAAGCTGCTCCTCTTTGTGTACTCCCAAATTCTGGGAGTGGGAAACCCTTCTTGCCAAACACAAACTGGGAATTGCATTTAAATTCAAAATTTTAATGAAAAAAAATTCTGAGTCTTGTGCTAACAGACACCATTTCATTAAAAAGGACACTATTATATTAGTCATACATGGGCCCAACAACAAATATAGGAAACCAAGTTACTACTTGAAAGCTGGTTTATAACATTAGTGACCAGTTTCTGTCCCACAGCTCTGGGCCCTTTGTGCTCTTCAGATGGAGCTAAAGAAATGGGAAGGAGACATTCCCCACCAGCTGGAAGGAATCACCAGCAAGGTTTCAGTCAGACAGCTCTGATGACACCTGCAACCCTCAGCATAGGAGATGTGTTGGAGCACGGATGGGAGTGTCAGGGTTATGGGTGGAACACAATGCACCCTGGCAATCTCTGGCAGGTTCCGGAGGGACCATATCCAGAAAGAAGCCCTTAGGCTTAAGCTACTCTATGGCCAGATCTACAGTAGGAGTGCTTTACTGTTTTAAGCATATTGGTATACTGTGCCAGCAAAGCACTCCTAATGCGCATCCAGCTTACACCGATATACCCCTCCCGACACTGACATAAACCATACCGGTTTTACAGTGTAGGTGCATCTACACTAGTGGCTTTTGGTGGCCAGCTCTGTTGGTCTGGGATCACACACCTGACTGACACAGATATATTGGCAGAAGCCGGTAGCACGAACATGGCTTTGTTACACCAGGACTGGTTTAGAATTGGCCCCAAAGTTGGGGAGCCAAATGCAATTTCCTTTTGGCCTCTCCATGTCACCTACAAAAAACTGGTTAGCTAATAAAGCATAGTTTGAGGGGTAGTTATAGTTGAAGTGTTCGCATTTAATTTTTTTTCTTTACATTAAGGAATATATAATTCTACATCTTGATTATATCCGTCTTTCCCATGAATACTGCTTGACTTCTTAGAGTGTAAGCTCTTTAGGCCAAGGACCATGTCCTCCCGTGTATATGTGTATACCGAGTTCCTAGAACATTGTGGGTGATATTGCAAAAAAAAAAAAGTTTAAACCTGGATTACAATCTGTGGCCCCGATCCTGCAAAGATTTAAGCATCTGCTTAGTTTATACACTGAAAGTAGTTCCCTTGGCCTCAATGGGATTACTCACAGTGAATAAAGTTAAGCATTTATCAAAGTCTTTGCAGGGTCAGGGGCTTCATAAAGTCACAAATGATGTAATATTTTTAGAAAGATTGTGACTATTAGCAGAAATATGAGAAGTGATAATTTAACCTGGGGACGGGGCAGTACCTGAAAAGTACCTTTTACTCTTATTTTTTAATTGACTAAATTTCAAGTTGAAGGTGTCCCTTTAGTTTCAGGCTTCCAATAAGTGTTTTTAATCCTTTAATACTTTTCTTAAGCAATAGCTATTCCATTTAAGGCCTTGATTCACCTACTTTTTTAAAGAAAAGTACTTTTAAAAAGAAAAGTATGTGAATCAAAACCTTTAATACGGCACCCTATATTATAAGTGCAAATACAATAAAATACGTTTTAGGACAAGTTGATTTTATTTTACATTAACCACATTAATTCTTGTTAAAGATTTGTATAAATTGGCATTTCACTTACTGCAAACTGCACAAAACAAACTAGGCGTTTAATATTCTTAATTACACATGTAAAGGGGTGGTGCTTAATAAATCAGTAAGTCTGAAATATGAGAATATGGAAAAGAGATCAAATTAGTTACCCAGCACCTGAAGAGGATACCTAAACCTCTTTACATTCAAATTGCCTAACTGTGCACGTGAATAAACTAATGAAGGACAACATGATTTACGTGAGGTTATTAAAGCCTCAAGTTTTAACATAATCACTAGAGGTGGGATCAACAAAGGGACCTAAGTGTTGCAATGCTGAGTGTCATGGCACCTAACTTTTAGGCACCTAGAAAAATCACAGGAACAACAGTGAGCCACAAAGCTGAGTTAGGCACCTAGGCTTCCTATATCATGAATGGGGAGAGATAGGCACAAAAGCCAGCACGCTAGGTGGGGAACCATCTAAGCTAGCCAATGGGAGATGCTGACAGGAGTGGGTGTGCGCTAAGCCCTAACCACTCTCTCCAAGATAGGTGCCTAGCCCAGGCTGCATGGAGGTGCCTCTCTCTTTTTCCCCTTTTAGCAATGCATGACCAGGCCCTATCTCTGGTTAGAAATCCACAAATGGGAAATGACCACTTAGGTGTCCAGACGCGTAAAGGGAGGTAGCAGTATGCATAATTGAGAGGCTGAAACATAGGTACCTAACAAGTTTAGGTGCCTACTGGGTTTGGCAGGAGTTTTCTGGATCACCCTGGAACAAAACCTGGGACTTTGGCACCTCAGCCCTAGGCTTAGGTGCCTAAGTCTTGGTTTAGATGCCTAAGTACTTCTGTAGATCTGGGTTTAACTCCATGAAAGATTGGATTCTGTGCTCTTGACCCAGGCAAAACCCCTATTGCTTACCGGAGGAGAACAGAGTCAGGAGCAATGTCTGTTGGTAGACTTTGTCTCTGAAGAAATACATTTGGCACCCAAAGGTATTTCCAAGTCTGTTTGGCGTGGCAGTTAAGGAAAATCTCCTAAAGGAGATCACCAATAAATAAATAGGAGTCCATATCTTCACCCACATCAGCTCAACAAACGTATCAAGCAGTGAATTGAGGAAAAATTAAAACTAAAACAATGCGGATGAAAGAGGATGTTCTAGTGGAGAGATGAATTCTCAATAAATATTAATGACACCTAACGTCTTTTTACTAAATGTCACTTTACCAGGAAACTTTATTTTGTGGGGGCTATGCCACTGCAATGGCAGAAAAAGGAGGGTAAAGGAACTGAGGAGTAGCTAAGACCTTTTCTACACTTGCAGTGGCACATAGGTTTGTGCGCATTGCAGTAAAAGGCTGCGTCTACACTCATTGCTGTGAGTTGCTAGACACGACAGTGAAGGGCTCTGGCAGTGGGGAGGCAGCAGGACAAGTCTCTGGCAGCGGGGAGCTGTTGGAGCCTTTCCCCACTGCCTTCCCTTTGCCAGAACCGTTCCCTGCTGTCGCCTGCTGCGGAGCCTTTCCTCATGGCTGGGAAAGGCGCCATCAGCGGGGAGGTAGCCTGGGCACTACATTATTAGTATATAGACATGGAAGGCAATAGCTGGACTTGCAGACAGCCTGTGTAGAGCATATGCTCTAGGGTTCAGGCTTGTAAGGCACTCTACTCTCTTTGCCTAAGCCATGCCTCACCATCTACACTACTAGCTCGTGACACTGTGTCCATACTCTACGTGCCACCGCACGTTTAGACCTACCCTCAATGTAAAAACTTTTTTTCTTTGGGATCTTCCAGTTCAATAAGTTCAATACCAACCAACTGGAGAAGGGAATGAACTATGGTGAAAGAGAAAAAGCGTCAGAATTCTACAACTCTGAAGCAGTCATGTATGTTGCTGTTTTTTCTTCTTGTGTGCATTTAGCAGCTGCGACTTTAAAAAAAAAAATCTTAAGCGCTTGATGCTGGCCAGCTCCATTGCTGCCAAAACAAAAAAATCCCCAATACAAAGACCAGTCATCATCCTGCCTCAGTGTGAAGGAAGCAAATAACTCCTCCCTTTGCCATCCCCACAACATCTTCAAGTACTTACCTTCCTTCAAAGGTAGAGGCACTTGGAAATCTTCTTGCACTTAAATATACTTGGTGAAGAGCCAGGGGCAAATTGGGGGAGCTGGAGGGGGAAAATCACTCATGCTCCACTCTCTATGCCCTCTTGCTACTTTTCCTTTCCCTCAGCTGTCTTCTCACTTCTCACCGTCTTTTCACTTTTGTTCCTTGATTGCGCCCAAACATCCATCATGCACCCACCATCCTAGTCTCTGACCTCTACTCTCCTCTACTCTCCCTTGATTACTTCTGGACCTTTCCCTCCGAAGTTCAGCTTTAAGCCCTATAGAACGAGAGGCTAAAATTAAGAAAAGAAACACATAGGCTGTAAAAAAAAATTAGGAAAATCTTCCTGTCTGTGAAACAGCAGTGACTGGTGCACACGGTAGTGAGAGTACTGTTTGTACCACTTATTATGCCAACAGTCACCATCCACACCGCCACTGCAATGCTGGAGACTGATGTGGTGAGACTTGCTTAAGCAAGACTAATCTAAAAACTGTAAGTGCAAAGCCGGTGCACGGTGAGGAGCATTTTTGAGTGTGGTGAGAGGCTGTTGCATACATGCTAGGGGTCTAGCTTCTCTAGTGCAAACAGGACCGTAGACCTTGGAATAGTCTATGAAGAAAGAAACGGAAGCCTCATTATTTGAATAACATTTGCAACATGGGCAGTGTGGGAGCTCAATGCAAGAGTCTATACAAGTTTCCTTTCTGCTGCAATACTAGTGTAATCAGGAAAAAAAACCTTAAATCTTTAAAAGTAATAAAGCAGAATATAGGCTTTCCTACAGTGTAATACTGTAAGTGTCAAACACCACCAACTTTCAGCAAGATGCCCACTACCATAACTAAACTCAGAAATGGTATTTATAATTACAGTTGATTTTTAATTACATATCATAGTTTATTAATGTCAAACTACTTCTCAACATTTTGAACTTTCAGATTCCAGGGCTGAGCAAGTACAGTTGCCTTTTAAATATTCTCCCATATTTTTCAAGAACATCACAAATCAGAACCACTGCATAATAGAACAGCAGTGCAACTGATGTAACTAAATGAAGTATTATCAGCAAAAGGTCTTCAGCCAGTCTTTGAAGGATGAGCTGATTTTAATTAATTCCAACTGGTTCACTCTTCCATTGTAATGAATGGAATTGCATTCTGGATAAGTTCCTTTGTCCAGATAAGGACCTAGTGTTGTGCAATAACTCTAATAACAACTTGTAATGATGAAACAGTGTTAAAATGAAATGTGGGGATATTAGTACAAGGTCACAGTGAGTCATGTGTTCTTATGGAATGTAATCCTCAGGGACTGGAAAAAGAATACAACCGGGAGGAAGTAGCAACATAAAGCTCTCAGACAAAAGCACTTAGTTGTTGATTTGAAATAAGTATCACCTCTTCCACGCCCCAAATAAATGCTGGTTACGGTAATCACAGATTTCAGTCTGCTAATACATTATCCTTTTCAATTATTCTGCTAAATGTTCTGAAATAGTAACTAAACTTTATTAACTCAGTGGTTTGGTATTTTTGTAAGACATACATATCATTGCTGCATATTTTTATACATAAATACTGGTGCAACATTAGTACTTCAGGGTTTGTTTGCTATCTTGATTTTTGTTCTAGGCATGCACTTACCACCCCTGGTCACAACTGCTAACACAATAAACTATTCATTGTTGAACTATGAAATATGGAGTAATTTTGCTTTTTGGCAAATCTTCAATATGTAATTAATGAGATATTTGAACTACCCCGAGAATTCTTAAGTTTCAACATGCTTTGATCTTGATCTGTATTTTTCCCTGAACATTAATTTACATTGTTATGGCTTCTCTTTCCTCTTCAACTGGCTCACTTCTAAAGTATGGGACAATGCAGTTTCAGATTCATTGTGAGCTTTAGTTAAATTGAGCATGTCCAACTAGAGAAGACACTAGCTAAATTACTATGCAACATGTGAGCCTTGAATGTCTGTGACTAACTGAATGCAGACACTTTGAGTACCAAGTAGAACAGGAATTTTGGATCTATGACTCAGTCTTGATGTCTCTTGAGGTGTCTTATAATTTTAATAATGCTAGGGACTATTTTTTTAAATAGAGGTGATTTGCTTTCGCATTTTACACTGGTTTTATTTTCCCCATTTAAAAAAAGGAAGACATTTAACATAAACTTATTATGATGATGTTCTCCTAGAAAATAAAGTAAATCTAGTGCAGTAAAAATTTAAATCAAATAGTTTCACACCTGCCTCAAAATAAAAATATTTTGCTGTACTATGCTGGTCTGTTCTCAAAAACTGGAAAAAAAATTCTTTTCTAAATAGTTATTGGGGTGTAAAAGAGTATTATTTATTTATAGTACAGTAGTCCCTATAGGCTATTCACTGTGCAAACACATGGTGAAAGCCTGACCCACTTCCAGTATTCACAGACAAGACAAAGGGTGAGAGAGGGGGATGTAAAATACAAGTACAGGGATGGTTGGAAAGCAACATGTTAGTTCCATACTTTTGTATGCATGTGCATACACTCACAAAACTATGTTAAAAACATTATTAAGGTTGCAAAGTCAAGCATGCAAAAGTTAGGAAATGCCAGAATTACGATTGCCCATGGAACCTGAAATTGGCCCCTCTGAGTACATGCACTATGATGCATTCTTTAATTATACTCTCACATACTATTTCCCCCCCCCCAAGATTCATTGTCCTAGACCCATTCTTCTTGCCTACTCAGTCCTAGTCTCCACTTCTCAAGCATCTCATCCCAGTCCCAGTCGACTTGCCCAGCCAGTCCTAGTGTCTCCTCCAGACTCACTGGCCAAGCCCCAATTTCCCTCACAGCTCAGTACAGATCTCCTTAACAGCCCAGTTGAATCTCTCCCCCTCCCTCCCAACTCCTTGTACCCAGTCTCCTTGCCCAGCCCAGTCCCAGATCTCTTCTCCTGGCTCCTCATCCAATCTCTCTCCCCACACCCACCACTGCCTCCCAGTCCCAGTCTGCCTCCCTGGGTTCCTCATCCAAGCTTGGTCTGCTCCCATGTCCTCCTTGGCACCTTGTCCTACTTTATTTTCCCAACACTCCCAGCTCTCCCGCTGTACCACAGCTCCTTGTCAGCTCTCTCTCACCCCCACCTCACCCTGCCTCCATTCCCTCATCCCACTAGTTCTCAGACCCAGTCTTCTCATCCAGCCAGTTCCTCTCTCCTCTACCCACAATTCCTCATCCAATCTTCGTGTTCACCCCAGTCAACTGCCTCTCAGTCCCGCCCATACTTGCTTTCCTTCCAGTCTCCCAGACCCAGCATCCCCATCCCGCAGTTCTCAGTTTCAGCCTCCCTGCCCAACCAGTCCCAACCCGTCATCTCTCCGCCCAGCCAGTCCCAGTCTTCCTCCCACAGCTCCCCTTTTCTCACCCCCTCTTCAGTCCCAGTCTCACTAACCCTCTTGTCCCAATTTGCTTATTTCCCTCCCCATTTCATTTGAATCAGGCAGCTTCCCCCGGAACAGGGGGTCATTGAGAGCACAGGAGAGATGGGCTTCCTGCTCTCAAGTTCTTGATCCTGAACTAGAGCAGCTGAGAACAGCTATTAGAAGGAAAATCATCCTGAGCCCCCATAGTCCTGGGCTGGAACATGCTCATCATTGTGTGGATGATGCATGCATAATCTGGTCAGCACTCAGAGCTCTAAGAGGCTGCAACATGCCCAATGGGGACAGAATCTTCTGAGTTTTAAACTGCAATCTCTAGCAAGTGTCTTCTGAGTGTGTGAACTGCAATTTTTCAAAGGCTTATAACTTGGCCAGATTTGGGCTGATTTTCACAGGGATGGCAACAGGCACAACCCCTCCGCCCCTCCAAAAAACTTCAAGTCCCTGCCACAAAGCATGGGGGCACTAGAGCATTTTAAAGAAAAGGTCTGAAGAATTTTTTTTTTTTTTAACACTGGCAAAACCATGTATTTTTCCCTAGCCTCATTCTCAAAAATAGGAACCATTTTGGCTGAAATTTCCAAAAACATTCAGCCTGAGGCAGACATCCAGCATGGAAAATTTCAGTCCAAATGATTAAAGTTTGGCAAAGTGATAAGCAACTGAGAACAAGATCTTATCATGAGAAGTGTCAGCATGGGGGCCAGTGACCTTCAGAGAATGCAGCAAACATCTATTTTCCTGGGTATTTCTGGAGTGAGTGGGCTGAGGAATTGGGAAAGGTTAGATAAGGGAGGTTATTTGTTGTAGGCTGTTTTATTTGAGCAATTTATATTTTGTGATTGAGGATTAGATTAGCAGGGAAGTTGTATTTTGAAATTTTATACCTATTTTTGTATCTTTTAATATTCGCAGAAGTGATAACTTCTAAGAAACATGAAGAAATAAACAAAAAATACAAAAACATCTGCTTTTTGATGAGGTTTACCAGACTAAGCTTTCTACATTTCTCAGAGTAGCAATAAAACATGTTTAGTAAACTTAGTATCAATTCAGAAGGCAGTTTCTCAGAAACTTTGCAACTGCTGCACGATTTGTTGAGCTTAGGCTACGTATGCCTTGTTTAACTACGTATGTATATTTTAATTTTTAATGCCGTTCACAGGGTTTATACTTCTGTTTGTTATGGAAGTTTACTTACTTGTGTTACAGAGTAAGGGTAATTCTGTGATTAAGCCACAGGACTAGAAATCAGTCAATAAGAACTGCTGGGTGCTCAGCACTTGAAAGTCAGGCCACTTATTGAGGTGCTTTTGTTATGGATTTAAGAATCTAACTTTAAACATCTATTTTTTAAATTGCGGCATTAGAGTCTAATGAGCCTGTTTTTGGAATGAGGGAGGGGAGAAGGTTTGGAATAATTTGATTTGTCTGGGTGTGAATTTATAACACTAAAAGTATAAGCCTAAAATATAATCGTGGTATTCAATGCAAAACTGAAATAGGCCTCTGTTGTGTGTCTGCGCATGAGAGAGAATGAGAATGTAATTAACATACTAAATGAAAAAAATGAATGGGGGTTTATTGGTGCTGGTAATAAGATATTGTAAGCCTAACCTCTCCTGTGATCTAGCCAAGTGTTTAAGTTAATTTAGACCTCCACTAAAGTATTTCTGTTAACACTTTCATCTTACCATTGGGAATTATTTATAAAAAAATTTTTCCACTGCTAGCATGACAAGGTGATCATTAACACAGAACAGATCATGCCAAGAGAACAAAATTAAAAACATGCAAAGGTGCCACTGCAGTGGTAGAGTAAGCAACTGCCATAAATAATTCTGGCCCTCAAAACAGTCTCAACATAGTCTTACTCTTCTAAGTATAACAACAATCAAAAACACTTTACAAAAACTCAAAAAACATCTTTAAAGTTAAGGTTCTAGTCTTTCCTTGCCAAAGATTTTTTACTTGATTTCCTTATACATGAGAAATCAATTTGCTCAACAAAGTCAGTTCTGGACTTTTCCTACAGTGAGAGCTCATTTGGAACTGATTACAGAAAAAAGTAGTTTAACACATTTCAGGGTTGGAAGTAAGAACCCACTGTGTCCCATGACTGCTTTTAAAAAACTAATGAAAAATAACTAAATTTGGTGGGAAATCTATGGTACAGGAAATTAATAATCCAATAAAAAACATTTTATTTTAGGTCGCCGCTTCGACTCTGGCCCACGTGATATTATCTCAGTTGATGGCTGTTTGGTAGTTTCAGTCTAGTTCTTAATGGACAAGTATCCACATCCCTCCCTTTCACACATACACAAACATCAGGAATGACATCTTGCTTGCAGTCACACTAGCGAGATCTAGGATCGAATGGACCAGCAGACTTTACTACCATCTCATTGCGGGTGAAAGGATCTTAAGGAATCACCTCAAGAAATCCACCTCTGTGCAGAGAGAGGACTACTACCACTTAGGCCTATGCATCACTTTAGTTGTGCATAGATTTTTTGCTGGCCCTCTGCACAGGGATGAATTTCACCCTTCTTGAGGTGGTTCCTTAAGGTTAAAGTGAACACGGAGAGAAAAGAGTGAGGAAACTGAACACAATATCTGCAGCATGTGTGTTGCAGAAAAACAGAACTTCAGGCTCCACAAGTGTCAATTATGCACTTTTCATGACTATTAAGTTCAATGAAAAAAATCATTTAACCCACTCCCTGTTTCCCACAACATTAAAAAAAATAAAAATCCAGCTCTTAAGAGAAGTTATTACATTTGTTTCCTCAAGTGTGTAGTAGGACATGAGTTTTTAAAATCAAATGTTTATTTAACCGAAGCATGAAAAATTTACAAATTAGAAACTATCACAGTACCAAGATCCATGAAAAGATATATCTCTTCTATGGCTGTGAGATAGCAAAGGTGCAGAAATAATGAACAAGAAACTTGTAAAGTTTTGTGGGTTTCCCAGCCTGTCATTTGTTCTCACTGAGTATTCAAGCCTAACCATTTATAGAACATTTAGAGAGAGACACACACACAGAGTGTGTGTACTAGTACTCTTACAATCTTACATTATTTGGTGCAAAACTTTATTTGGTGCAAATAAAGGCTTATTATACATCTAAGTGCATAACATTTTAGGATAACTTGATTCTGAAAGACAACTGGGCCAGATTCTCCAGTCTGCTTCATCCACTTTGAAACACTTCGGCAGTGCAATGTGGGCAGGTTCTGACCCTTTAGAAATCTTATGGTAGGGATGTAAGTTAAAGTAGATAGAGCTCTGCTCTAATTTCTGTCAGGGCTGGGTAGCACAGGATTAGGGCTTTATAACCAGCTAGGTCCAAGCTCTGCTCTGACACTATGGAGAGTTGATCCCACTATAAACTAAGTCAAATGTTATGTTTTTACATTATGTAAACTGCTTTATGTGCCCTACAATATCCCTATTTGCAATTTTCCTCTCTTCTGGAAAAAGGGGTAAACAGTGAGGTGGAAAAGTTTGCAGATGATACAAAATGACTTAATATAGTTAAGTCCAAAACAGACTGCGAAGAGTTACAAAGGGATCTCACAAAACTGGGTGACTGGGCAACAAAATGGCACACGAAATTCGTGTGTTTATAGATGCAAAATAATGCATATTGGAAAACATAATCTCAACTATACATTCAAAATGATGGGGTCTAAATTAGCTGTTACCACTCAAGAAATATATTGTAGTCATTGCAGATGTTTTCAGAGAACTATCCACTCAGACGGACTGAGGCAAGGATTACATACTTCTGAACAGGAGGAAAAAAGAACTGGATTCTTTTGCTTCCTGGCTTCCCAGTAGATGGCACCACAATGCTAACCGTCCAGAATGCTTCTTACAGGAAAGGATAAAAGAGATGTACATACATTTCCCCTCCAGTTTCATGAACATACACTATTCTTCACTGCCTGTTCTAAACGGCTGCGTAGTGTTCTAAACAGCTGTGTAGTATTCCAAAGCACTGCTAAACAGCTGCCACATTTCAGCCACTTTAGGAGGGAAATGTAGCAACTGTACTGAGGAAGGAGTGGGCTGAAGTGGCTGTGTTTATGGACAGTCCTTTATTCTGTAATTTTTCATTTATGCATATTGCACATACACTGGAGAATCTGAGTTTATATAGTAACCTGGTATGGTTTGCAAAGAGTTCTTTGATCAATGTGGATGATAAGATCTACATAAAAGTAAGACAATTACCACTGGCATTTGCTGCTCCTCTAAGCAATCAGGGGAAAAAATTAACATGAAAGAGTAACGAACTAAGATACAATTTCAATTCTTTATCAAACACAAAGTGCAACTGATTAATAAGCCAGAAAGGTGTCATCATGAGGACAAAGATTTTTTTTTACACTCTACTTTCAAAATGACAAGATATTTACTCAGGGCCATCCCTAACCATTTTGGTGTCCTACGCAGCCTCCCTGCTGGGGGGGGGGAGGGGTGGCTCCAGGCCGCTGGGGGTGGGGGGGAAGGGAGGGCCTGGCCACAGGCCTCCGCGGGGGCCAGGAGCACGTTTGGGGGGCAATGGGGAAACTGCCCCCCATCATGAGCCGGCGGAGCGGAGCGGGCTGGGTCTGGGTCATGCCACTTCCTGCCACCTGGTGAGTGCAGGGCAGGCCCGACCCCTGCTGCAGTCCTCAGGGGAAGGGCTGGAGTGGGGGTTGGGGCGGAGCGGAGTGGGGGTGGGGCAGGGGCAGGACGGGGCAGGGTGGAGCAGGGGCAGGGGCCGTGGAGAAGAGGCGGAGCAGGGGCTGGAGCAGCACACAGCTGCGTAGGGCACTAGGAAGTTTGGTGCCCAACATTTCTTGGTGCACTATGCAGCTGCATATTTTGCATATGGGTAAGGATGGCTCTCCCTGCATTTACTGTACATGCGGTCAGAAATCTCTCATTCACAGATTGCACAAGAATGTTCGTCTTGACCTCCAGGAAGTGGTCATTCATTAACATTTTACCCAGGCACAGCGATTCTGAACTTCCTGGGCAACTTCCTGCAGCTATAGCTGCCTTGCTTTAATCTGGCTTTGTAAATAAAAGTGAGGTATTGGCAACAACTGAAAATAAAAACAAACAGCGTGAGCCACAAACTGCACATCTAATTATAAAAGAGGTTTTCTGAGCTGAAAACTTTAAAAGATGCACATATGTAGTTATTAAATATTAATCTGGTTCGATCCTCTCCTAACTTATGGAAAACATTTGTACGCTGCTCAGCAATGAGTTTTAGTCACTGTTTGACTATGGAAACAATCATATTACCACAAAAACAATGAGGAGTCCTTGTGGCACTTTAGAGACTAACAAATTACCACAGAAACCATAACTGGTAAAAGACTTTGCCAACTATTTACAAGTAATCCTGGATACTCTGAAGAATGGCTTTGATAAAAACAATACAAAATATTTTCTATAGCACATTAACAGCTACAAACCAAAACAGCGCATCACCAAAAATATTACGATAAAGACACAAAATATATCTATTAAGGCCAACTATGATACAAATGAAAGAAACGGGCCAAATGCCACCACTGAATTTCCCCAGTACATTTACATATTTAACACTTAAGTTTTCACCTCACAAATCTCTCTGGTACTTGGTCCCTGCTTAGACACTAGTACACTGGACCAAATGCCACCTAATGATGCCTTCCAGCCATGTTCAATCCTTCATAATTGCTACCATATGTCACTTTGCTGTCTGAAACAAACTTCTTAAGTGTAGGACCAACATCATCATCAGGTAAGCAAAATCTATTACAAATGTATTCCTTTGAATCCATGATGGGTTAAATCTGTCATTGGTCCTGCAATTTCTCCTTAAATTCCTAGTCTGCTCAAATACATAAATAAAAGCATTTACCATTACCAGCAGAAAAGGAAAATGAGTCATCACCTCAGTTTCATCTCTTCCTACACCTTGCAAATAGTATCTCTATGTATTTTAAAGATATTCACTCTAAACAGCAGTCTAAACTTTTTTTAAAATCGGAACATCATCCTCATTAACTGCAAACACCATTCTTTTCACTCGTCTACAAGCACAGGTGACATTAGTTCACCCTTTGTGATGTTACTAGTGAGCGTTCTTCCCTACTTCCACACTAAATATTCCCAGAATTCCTTACTGCATGCCCTTCTCCTTCACCAGGGAAATCTCTTTTCAAAGAGTTTTTTTATATATATATATATATATATTATTCTTTTCAACAACAGTCCCAAAAACAATATTCAATCCTCTTTTGCCCACTTGTCTTGTCTTTTCTTTTCTTTTACTACTACAGTTTCAACAGTGGTGGGCACTTCAGGTAGAAAAATAGGCTCTCACTTCAGGCCCACTATTCTCTCAGGCTATGTCTACAGCCCTTTAGTGTAGCACTATGTCTGCAGTTGTAGCACTTTAGTGTAGACGCTCGCTATTGTGATACAAGGATTCTCCCATTGCTCTAGGTAATCCACCTCCCTGAAAGGGAGTAGCTAGGTCAGCAGGAGAATTCTTCTGTCAATCTAACCTGACTACACCTGGGGTTAGGGCATCATAGCTACAATGTACATTTTCAGTGTAGACCAGTCCTCAATCTGCTGTTGTTTCTCTGCAGAGAATATCTTTTCTATTACACTCTTAGGCATCACTAAAAATACCCATGCAGGTCTTTGACCCTTATTTTCCCTTATCTTCAACCTGTGTTATCTAAAGTACCCAAGAGAGATTTTAACACCTCAGTGTGTCTCTAAATATGCAAGTCCTGCACCAACATGAAAGAATTGCCTAACAAATTCTGCTGTTGAGTAACTCGCTCCTACTTGGCCAGCATTTCCCATCAACGTTATTTGCATCACTGGGGGAGTTGCAAGAGATCATATATTTCTTAGTCACTATGGCATCCACAGGGATAGTAGTGAAGATGAGTTAACTTTGGATATATGCTTTATTTACTTTGCAACTGTGGTAATGAAAATATTGGGAAGCACTTTGAAATATCTAGCTCTGTATGCAGACGTCTGGTAAAGTATTGATATTTTATTCATAGAGCTACAACATCTAGATATTGTTTTCTATTTCCTCATTTAGGCTGGGTTTTTTGGTCCAGTTTATCCTAAAACAAATTACATAAAGTGATGGTGCCCCCATAACTTCCCTTAGGAGGGAAGAGATCTCTCTTTTTGGTATCTTCTGGTATTTATAGAGTCAGACTATTATGTCCCTTATTCCTGCCTCTCTTCTAAGATAACAATCTCTGGCTCAGTGTCCTCATACAAGGCATGGAGGCAGGGACACGTTATATTAGAACAATGGATCCTCAATTTTGATTGCAGTCTTTAGGTGCTACTGTAATGTATTATTATTATTGTTTATCAACAACAACAGTAGTCTGAATTTAAGTGCAATGTAGAAGATATATCCTGGTGGGAAACTACAAATAATTCATACTGGCATGTGAGTAACAGCATTTTAAAAGGCAGAGACAGAACCACTGGAAAAATGGTATTTGAAACAGTGGTGGACCAAAAGGTAGTTGTGTTGCAGGCTCAGCTGGAATAAGTCTTGTCTGCTTCACTAACAACTAGAGCTGATTAGATTTCAGGCACTTGTCTTGAAATTCTTCATGGATCAGCAGTACAGGACAGCTGGGTTGGAAGTTTTGCAATCACACCAGCTACTCCTGATTTGCTGACATCACCTGTGGTGGTGGTGATGAATGCCAGGTCCATTGTGTAACATCAACATCACACAGACTCCGTTATCTATTATCTCTCTTTGAAGTGATTTACTAGGTCCCTTCAGGGGTGTGTGAGTGTGAAAAACTTTGGCAAAGATTTACATTAGTTAAGGGAAAGTTTTCACAGGAAGGTGAGTGCACATGTACATTTCAGCACGTTTTTTTCTTTCCTCTTCTCTTTCTATGTTAGTATAGTTTCATCCCGATTCTCTCTCCACTTTCCCCCATTCCTTACCTCCACTACAAGATCTAGCACAAACACACACAGCTACACCTTCCTGACTCCAATCTCTTCTACCATCTCTTTAACAGGGTGTACTGGTAATACGGATGAAAGTTACTTCCCCTCTTCTATGTTAAACAGCACTCTGGCAATCCTTATGTCTTGAAGTCACCAGGGCCTGATGAAATACATCCTAGAATCCGTAAGGAGCTGACTGAGGACATATCTGAGCCATTAGCGATTATCTTCAAAAAGTCATGGAAGACGGGAGAAATTCCAGAAGACTGAAAAAGGGCAAATATAGTAATGCCAATCTATCGAAAGGGAAATAAGGACAACCCAGAGAATTACAGACCAGTCAGCTTAACTTCTGCACCCAGAAAGATAATGGAGCAAATAATTAAGCAGTCAATTTGCAAACACCTAGAAGATAATAAGGTGGTAAATAACAGTAAGCATGGATTGGTCAAGAACAAATTGTGTCAAAATAACCTAATAGCTGTCTTTGATAGGGTAACAAGCCTAGTGGATAGGGAGAAGCAGTAGATGTGGTATATCTTGACTTTTGTTAGGCTTTTGAAACTGTCTTGCATGACCTTGTCATAAACAAACTAGGGAAATACAACTTAGGGTATGTCTTCACTACCAACGTTAAAGCACTGCGGTGGCACCAGTGCTGGGAGAGACTTCTCCCACCACAGTAAAAAACCCACCCCCATGAGGTGAGTAACTACCGGCACTGGGAGCACGGCTCCCAGCACTGGTGCACTTTGTCCTTGTTGAATTTCATCTTATTTTCTTCAGACCATTTCTTCAGTTTGTTCAGATCATTTTAAATTTTAATCCTATCCTCCAAAGCACTTGCAACCATTCCCAGCTTGGTATTGTCTGCAAACTTTGTACGTGTACTCTCTCTGTCATTATCCATATCATGGATGAAAGAAAAGGAGGACTTGTGGCACCTTAGAGACTAACCAATTTATCTGAGCATAAGCTTTCGTGAGCTACAGCTCACTTCATCGGATGCATACCGTGGAAACGCTCAGGGTATGTTTTTTCACATCCCTGAGCGATGCAGGTTTCAGTGCTGTAAAGTGGCAGTGTAGACAAGGCCCTCGAAGGAGTGACTAAAAGGTGGGTGCATGACTGGTTGGAAAACCGGTCACAGGGAGTAGTTATCAGTGATGCACAATCAAACTGGAGGGGCATATTAAGTAGGGTCCCACAGGATCAGTTCTGGGTCCAGTTCTCTTTAATATCTTCATCCATGATATGGATAATGACAGAGAGAGTACACGTACAAAGTTTGCGGACAATACCAAGCTGGGAATGGTTGCAAGTGCTTTGGAGGATAGGATTAAAATTCAAAATGATCTGAACAAACTGAAGAAATGGTCTGAAGAAAATAAGATGAAATTCAACAAGGACAAATGCAAAGTACTCCACTTAGAAGGAACAAGCAGTTGCGCACATACAAAATGGGAAATGACTAGGAAGGAGTACCGCAGAAAGGGATCTGGGGTCATAGTGAATCACAGGCTAAATATGAGTCAATAGTGTAACACTGTTGCAAAAAAAGCAAACATCATTCTGGGATGTACTAGCAGGAGTGTTGTAAGCAAGACACAAGAAGTAATTTTTCCACTCTACTCTGTGCTGATAAGGCCTCAACTGGAGTATTGTGTCCAGTTCTGGGTGCCACATTTCAGGAAAGATGTGAACAAACTGGAGAAAGTCCAGAGAAGAGCAACAAAAATGATTAAAGGTCTAGAAAACATGACCTATGAGGGAAGATTGAAAAATTTGGGTTTGTTTAGTCTGATAAAGAGAAGACAGGGAGGGAACATTATAACAGTTTTCAAGTACATAAAAAGTTACAAAGAGGAGGGAGAAAAATGATTCCGAGGATAGGAGAAGCAGCAATGGGCTTAAATTGCCACAAGGGTAGTTTAGGTTGGACATTAGGAAAAACTTCCTGTCAGGGTGGTTAAGCACTGGAATAAACAGCCCAGGGAGGTTGTGGTATCTCCATCACTAGAGATTTTTAAGAGTAGGTTAGACAAACACCTGTCAGGGATGGTCTATACTTAGTCCTGCCATGAGTTCAGGGCATGTGAAGGATGACCTCTTTAGGTTCCTTCCAGTCTTACGATTCTATGATCCAAACAATGAAATCAGCAATACTGCAGTGGCCCTAAAAAATCTCGTTTTCTTCTTGCTTGCTTTTAGATCAAGCTATAGTTTTATTTTTTAATTTCCATTCCAGCTTCATCACCTATGAAAAACAAAATCATTGTATTTTTAAGAGAACAGCACATCGTGGAACTTTTTTGGGGGACGGGGGAGAGTGGGGGCAGACAGGGAAGGTGATTCACAGGTAGAAAGGTTTCATAAAAACAGTTTGATTCTGTCAAGAAATTGAGATTTCCTACACATACATTTTCTGTAAATCTGCTGAAAATTATTTTCACTCATTTTTTTTTCAGTAGCACACTTTTTTTTTTTTTTACACTATATCCCCCCCTCAGTTTACATTTTCTAATCACTATATACCAAGTAAGGGTTACTCAAAGGCTGATAACCTGTAGGCAAACTTTTAGTCTGATGCAGTAAAATAGGACTGAGATATTACAAGCCAGGACTAATCACATTACAAAACAAGGCTGATAGTGTTACTGATATTTAGGGTGACCATACATCCCGTTTTGGCCAGAACAGTCCCTTTTTTAAGCCCCATCCTGGCTGTCCCAACTTCTTTGGCAAACTGGGCATTCTCCCATTTGCTCTTGCCAACTGATCATCAAGCTAAAGTGGGGTGCGACCCCTAGTGGGGCATGGAGGAATATGCTGGGTGGGGGGAGCAGCAACGCCAGCCCTGTGCGGGAGGGAGGGCTCTGGAGAGTGGCTTCGGCCAGGCTGGCCCCATGTGGGCAGGCGGCAGGGGGCCTTCGGTGGCCCAGTGTAGGCGGGCAGCAGGGGGCTTGGGTCGGCTCCACATGTGGAGGAGGGAGAAGGGCTTTGGGCTGGCCCCTGTGGTGTCCTGTTTTTCCTTTGGGAAATTATGGTCATAGTACTAAAAGAAGAAAAGGAGTACTTGTGGCACCTTAGAGACTAACAAATTTATCTGAGCCTAAGCTTTCGTGAGCTACAGCTCACTTCATCGGATGTATGCATGCATCCGATGAAGTCAGCTGTAGCTCACGAAAGCTTAGGCTCAAATAAATTTGTTAGTCTCTAAGGTGCCACAAGTCCTCCTTTTCTTTTTGCGGATACAGACTAACACGGCTGCTACTCTGAAACTGGTCACACTACTGATACTGTATTGAGCGCCCTAATGATCTTCAGTGATACATCCTGGGATAACAGCATCCAAATCTGCTCTCTAGTATGGTGATTTCTGTTCCTCAGTGGACACTGTCAGGCAAGTGAGTAGACCTTCAGTGGAACTCAATCAGCAAGGCTGGGGGTGCTTCATTCCTCCAGGCCGGCTCCACAGTGAAGCAACCAGTCTCATTTCCCTCTTACCCTCTCTGAATGTGAGTTTTCTGATGAGGGCATGAGAGGGGAAAAATAGAGATGGACTGACAGCTTCAGAATAGCCTGATACAATGTGAATTCAATGAAAAAACAACAAAAAGTCTAACACTGTCAGTAAATTTAACTAATTTGAAATAATTATTTTGCCCTAGGTGAAAAGTAAAACAATGTAGCCAAACTCTAATTGTTACTGAGACTACAAATGCTGCAGTATTGCAATTGGTTTGACAGGTTTAAGCAAGAGACAGCAAGAATGCAGTGATGCATACAAGACATTCATTCACACGCTGAACTGTGAATCCTGTGTCTTTCCTCATACAAACTTTAGATGAAGTCTTAGAGCTCTGCCCTCTAAGTTAAAACAAAACTTCCTTTACAATTTGGGGGAATGGGGTGGAGAATTCCTCCTTGGCTCATCCCCTGCCTTTAACAACTACTGCCACCAGTACTCTGTTAATAAGAGGTGCCCCCAGATTTCCCTCAACTCTTACATACTGGCTCCTGGAAACGATAAGCAACACTTACATAGTACATTACATTGTCAAAGTGAAGCACAAACATTAGCCACAGTGGTTAATCTTCAGCCCCTGGGGAGTCTATTATTCTATGTTCTCACTATGAGAGAGAGCAAAAACAACACTTTGTATATGTGTGTGTGTGTAAAATGGTAAGAGAACATTGTATTGTCTCTCTCACCATATAGTCTCCCATACTCTGCACTTTAGTAGTGACAGTGAAACTAACATCCCAATAGCTGAAGAGTCTGTGTTTGTACTTCAAAGGTTGGGATATTAGTCATTTGCACTGAGTGACCGCTTTTCCTAGATGACACAGAGACATAGCAGGGGGCAGCACTGAAATCAGGAGAGGTAGCTTTGAATTGCCCTGTGTTCAAATAAGGACTTCTGGCACATTCATGTTATTTGTTGATACTTTCTTATTGGTAAAAAATTGGAATGTAAATTCAGATTAGGATTGTCCTAATCCAGCTGTCTTTCAGTATTTCATTAATGTAATATATCCAAGGAGGCTGTTCATGCAGGATAGCTGTTCCTGAAGGTTCATATAAGGTTCAAACTGGTCCTGTTTTCCCTACCAAAGAGTACAGTAGTGGGGAGTGTGTGTCTCTGTATAGAATCATAGAATTGTAGGATTTAAGGGGACCTCAAGAGGTCATCTAGTCCAGTCCCCTGCATTCATGGTAGGACTAAGTATTATCTAGACCATCCCTGACTGGTGTTTGTCTAACCTGCTCTTAAAAGATCTCCAGTAACAGAGATTCCACAACTTCCCTAAGCAATTTATTCCATTGTTTACCACCCTGACAGTTAGGAAGTTTTTCCTAATGTCCAACCTAAACCAGCTGTGTTGCTGTCATAAATATAAAGGGAAGGGTAAACCCCTTTGAAATCCCTCCTGGCCAGGGGAAAGCTCTTCTCACCTGTAAAGGGTTAAGAAGCTAAAGGTAACCTCGCTGGCACCTGACCAAAATGACCAATGAGGAGACAAGATACTTTCAAAAGCTGGGAGGAGGGAGAGAAACAAAGGGTCTGTGTCTGTCTATATGCTGGTCTTGGCCAGGGATAGACCAGGAATGGAGTCTTAGAACTTTTAGTAAGTAATCTAGCTAGGTATGTGTTAGATTATGATTTCTTTAAATGGCTGAGAAAAGAATTGTGCTGAATAGAATAACTATTTCTGTCTGGGTATCTTTTTTGTAACTTAAGGTTTTGCCTAGAGGGGTTCTCTATGTTTTTGAATCGAATTACCCTGTAAGATATCTACCATCCTGATTTTACAGGGGGGGTTTCTTTATTTCTATTTCCTTCTATTTTTTATTAAAAGTCTTCTTGTAAAAAACTGAATGTTTTTTCATTGTTCTCAGATCCAAGGGTTTGGGTCTGTGGTCACCTATGCAAATTGGTGAGGCTTTTTATCCAACATTTCCCAGGAAAGGGGGGGTGCAAGTGTTGGGAGGATTGTTCATTGTTCTTAAGATCCAAGGGTCTGGGTCTGTAGTCACCTAGGCAAATTGGTGAGGCTTTTTAACAAACCTTGTCCAGGAAGTGGGGTGCAAGGTTTTGTGAAGTATTTTGGGGGGAAGGACGCGTCCAAACAGCTCTTCTCCAGTAACCAGTATTAGTTTGGTGGTGGTAGCGGCCAGTCCAAGGACAACGGGTGGAATATTTTGTACCTTGGGGAAGTTTTGACCTAAGCTGGTAAAGATAAGCTTAGGAGGTTTTTCATGCAGGTCCCCACATCTGTACCCTAGAGTTCAGAGTGGGGGAGGAACCTTGACAGTTGCAATTTAAGACTATTGCTTCTTCTCCTATCCTCAGAGATTAAGAAGAATATTTTTTCTCCCTCCTCCTTGTAATAACTTTTTATGTACTTGAAAACTCTTACATTGTCCCCTCTCCATCTTCTCTTTCCCAGACTAAACAAACTCAAATTTTTCAATCTTCCCTCATAGGTCTTGTTTTCCAGACCTTTAATCATTTTTGTTGCTCTTCTCTGGACTTTCTCCAGTTGTTCACATCTTTCCTGAAATGTGGCACCCAGAACTGGACACAATACTCCAGTTGAGGCCTTATTAGCACAGAGTAGAGTGGAAGAATTACTCCTTGGGTCTTGCTTACAACACTCCTGCTAATACATCCCAGAATGATGTTTGCTTTTTTTGCAACAGTGTTACATTGTTGACTCATATTTAGCTTGTGATCCACTCTGACCCCCCAGATCCCTTTTTGCAGCACTCCTTACTAGACAGTCATTTCCCATTTTGTATGTGTTCCTTCCTAAGTGGAGTACTTTGTATTTGTCCTTATTGAATTTCATCCTATTTACTTTAGACCAGTTCTCCAGTTTATCCAGATCATTTTGATTTTTAATCCTCTCCTACAAAGCACTTGCAACCCCTCCCAGCTTGGTATCGTCCGCAAACTTTATACGTGTACTCTCTCCGTCATTATCCAAATCACTGATGAAGATATTGAACAGAACTGGACCCACAACTGATCCTTGCAGGACCCCACTCAATATGCCCTTCCAGCTTGACGGTGAACCACTGATAACTATTCTCTGGGAACAGCTTTCCAACCGTTATGCAACCACCTTATAGTAGCTCCATCCAGGTTGTATGTATCAAGATAGATCTAGTCGTAACTTTGACTCTGCTTCTACCAGATGAGATATTTGAAATTTGAGTCTACATATTAATAGCAAATTATGAGTTTGGTTGTTTGATGCACTTTCCTATACTTTCTGCCACATTAGTGATGTCTGTGTTACACATGTGGCAAGTGTGAGCTGGTGTGAGACCATATGTATCTCTTTTGGGTTGTGCAGTATGTTTGTAGAATAATGAGATCAGAGGTAAATGATCCTTCTGTACATTTTAGTATGGTTTTATGCCCAATAACAACTACAACCATACACGGTTCTTTGACATATTACATGACCTCCTTGAAGAACAAATGCATTATAATTTAGTACTATACACCAGTGTTTTTCAACTTTCTTTTATTTGTGGACCTCTAAAAAATTTCAAATGGAGGTACGGACCCCTTTGGAAATTCAGCCTATGCTCCGCGGACCACTACCATAGAAGTTTTAGACTGAAAACTGCCTAAACAGAATTCAATTATGAATGTTCCACGTGCTCGGCATGGCATTTGACTCAACATGAAAAAGGGTGCTTAGGTGTGGGCTTCTATGATAATGACAACACTTCCGGGTTTTACCTGTAGGTGGGATATTCACATACTTTTGATTGATCAGAAAAACAGAATGCCTTTTCTGGGATCTGAAACTTTATTTTCATAGTCACCTTTCATAGATCCCTTAGACATAGTCTGCGGATCCTGATGGGTTCGTGGATCACAGGTTGAAAATCACTGCGATACTCCATGGTTTTTGATAATTGCAGTGCTCAGCTCCATCTGCTGGCTAATCCATGCAGCTGCATGTCAGAGTTAGTTTTAGATGGCAGTGGCAGAAATAGAGACAAATTAATAAGAATAATATAAAGCAGTTACCAACATGACAATGGTGTGTAAATAAAACTTTTATCCCTCTTGTGGATTGGAAGGAAAAGTGCACAGAAGAGCATCTTTTCTGAGAGAGACGGTGCTAAACCAAAAAACACATTTCTTGTTTATACACTAGTGTTACTTTCCAATACTGTCAGTAGACTGAAGTTCATTTTATATATATTTTAATTTATTTTGAAAAGCTGGATTTAATTTTGTTGCAAAAAGTGATTCAGATGCGGATGGCTGCTGCCATTTTTCTGAGAAAGTCGTGACACATGGAAACCAAACTGTCTAATTAGGAGCAAGATTGATTATTGTTTTGTTTGCCTAGAATGGAAGCTTGTCAGGTAGTTAAGTCTTACTAATGACCTCCACATTACAAACCCAGTCAATGACTAAAGTTATTGGATGTATACTGACTTTGTTATTGCTTCCTCATGCACTGAGGTGTAAACTTCTGTGGGATTGTTTTATTGCTGTTAGTGTGAGGGAGGGCACAAGTAGTATTGTTTTCAGTGTAAATGTATAGTAGTTTCTTTTAAACCTAATTAAGTTGGTGACCCATGGCTGTGTACTGTCGAGACCCATTCACAGCCCTATTGCTTATCCCAGAGTTTACTCCTTAAGAGAAAGATGATTTAAATCAAGGAACAGGGACCTTCCTTCCTATATTCATGGTCATTTTCCTGAATATCCTGAGATATTCAGGTAATTCAATGCTGGAATGAAAGCTGCATCGATTACTGTTTCATTTTCAGTTTAGCTTTGTTGTTTACAAAGGAAGAAATGTCTTGAGTGAGGCTGTGGGCTTGTTGAGATTAGAAACATTTCACCTGTTTAAATAAATCATTTTATAATAGTTCTGGTTAAATGTTTGAAAACCTCTAACGTAGATGCCCTTAAGTGGGTTAGCCCTAATACTGATAAACTTAAGACCCATTTAAGTGTATCTATATTAGGAGCTAGAACCAGATTAACTAGACTGGTTTAACATTGGTTTAGTTAAATTGTTGTAGACTGGGGGGTTAGAACTGTAAAGGGGGATACATTTTTTAGATGGGCCTATGTAATTTAGCATCCTAAATCCCTTTTTCAAAAGTAGTATATGTATGTAGGAGCCTAAGTCTCATTGAAAATCAATGGGATTTTTAGGCTCCTAAGTGCCTAAATCACTTTTGAAAACAGGACCAGGGCTCCTAATATAAGAAGAAAAATATAAGATTTTCCACTAAATGCATCTGATGAAGTGAGCTGTAGCTCACGAAAGCTTATGCTCAAATAAATTTGTTAGTCTCTAAGGTGCCACGAGTACTCCTTTTCCTTTTATAATCACTCACGTTAACTAGTGTTCTTGGAGAAGAAGAAAAATTACAAGGTTTAACAATAAGCTTTAAAAGCTTTCATTGTAGGACCTGAAAATCACAAAATGTATGAAAACAGAATGCTTGCCACCCATTTCTCATTCTGATCTATACAGAAATTAAACTTCCATGGTCAATTACTTTCATTTCCATAGTAAGATATGATGCCAAAGAAACAGGATTAGTCAAAATAGTGTAAGAGATACCACCCAAGTCCTATGGAATAAAATTCAAGCTTAGTTAAATCTAATAATAGTCTTTGAGGTTTTTTTGTAAACTAATAAACATAGTACAGATGAGCAAACTGAAGCAGAGAGAACATAAGGGATCTGTGATGATTTGGGGAATCTATGTACAATATATGAATTCTGGTTGCTATTATGAAGTAATTGTTGTATTGTGGAATGCCTCCATATGTATATCTACCATGGTCAGGTAAGACCTAGCACATACCCAGCCCTAGGGACAGTGGCGAGTACTTAACTTTAGTGATTGTGCTTTAGTGACCAGACAATAGACATGCTAAGAAGGTTTGCTGGACCTGAGAGAAGATAGTTTCTACTAGTATGCAGGCGAAGGGGAAGCGAAGAGAGTGGAAAGTTAGGAGCAGCAAGATGAAGGGACAGAGGCAACAAAGGAGGAGTTTTAAAAGGAATCACAGAAAGAAGGCTCAGACATACACCTAGGAAGCATGGGGCAGAAGAGACGAAGGGGATGGATGGATGGCCCCATATGACTCTGACCCCAGCCCAACAAATGCTTTTGGATTGGTGAGGAAACTTCTGGGAGAAGGTATGTTGAAGCTACGGGGGAGTCTAAGCAGTCAGCACTGGTCTAGGGGCTGGGCAGGGGGCCGCATGGTCACAGCTTTCAGGAGAAGGTGCCAGACCAAAGATTCACACTCTAAAAATGTGTTGAGAGGCCCTAACACAGCAGCAATGGCTAGGCTCCAATCAGACTCTGTGTGCTTAAAACACCAGGGGTTCAGCAGCTGGTTCCCTTCACAGCAGTCTGGGAAGTGGTCACAAGGGGGCTCTTCCCAAGGTCCCACCAATCAATCAGTAGCTAACTGCTTGTCTACACTGGCACTTTACAGCACAGCAACTTTCTCACTCAGGGTGGAGGTGTTTTTTTTTTTTTCAAGAGTGCTGGGAGAGCATTGTTTCCCAGTCCCCTGCCACCTCATGTTAAAAGTATTTCTGCTGTACTGCCCTGGGGTCTAAGTAGCCTCTTCCATTCCTTATCTCCAGTTATGATTTAATATAAATGGATCAGTATTTCCAAAATTACTACTTATACCAGAGCCAGTCTGACTCATTACAGGAAGAACCATCTCTAAGTACTGTAGCAGTCCTTCCTAAATAACCACATAACTATATTCACATTATACCAAGAAACGTAAAAAATAAAAAATGTGGGGGTTAAACCTCCATAATTGACCATTTTCTTCTACAGTATGCAATGTCACACTGTTACAAGAGATGTGAGAGTCACGTTACACTGCCCTTTGTGCTGAAAAGGGAAATATTTTCTTCTCTCAAGTACCCAGTAATGTCCAAGTCAACAGAAAAGTTACCAAACTGTACCTGTTTTGTTAGAGATGTTGCTTTGGGACTGGGCCACCCTGATGACATCAGCAGCTGTATCCCTTACTATCAGCTCTTCACTCTGCAAGAGCAGAACTACGCATTTCCACATGGCAAGTGTGCTGGAGAGACCTGAACATTTACAAAGAGGCAAGGCGTTTAGAATTTTGCTTCTTACAGATAAATCAGAACAGTTACAGAAATATTTATGTTCACATCTAAAAATGACAAAATTTAGTGAAACACACACAAAAAGGGGAGGGAAAGGGGAGAAAAGAGGAGGACTTGTGGCAATTGTAGTCAAAATGCTGTTTGCTCTATAATGCTGAAGTCTGAACAGCCAACCTATTTTTCCCACCTTTTCTTCTCTTTTATCTCCCCTTGATAGTTGGCCCTGTCTGGTCCCAGGAGTAGGTAGCTGGTGAGAGGGAGCATCAAACCAGTGCTGGGATACTCAGAGTCTTGGGTAACAACTAATGCTCTGAAATTTCTGCAGTTCCTGTGAGTGTGGAATTCTTGCTGGGCATTAGTAGAGTGCTGCTAATATGCGGGTGAGGATCCAGCAGGTCCTTGAAGTAATTTCTTTTGGCTGGAGGCTCTGTCTGGAGGTGTCTGGGGAACAGCAATATGTTGGTGTGACCCTAAGGGGCTAGAAAGCTTGCTTGATAGTACTGCTCTCTGGAGCACCTCAGCTGAATTTTTTGCTCAGGTTGTGAATATAATTGATAAAGAGAATATACTGGGACTTCTCTTGAAAAAGTGACTAGCTGCTGACCACGCCATATCACAGATTACACTGTGGAGATTGGGGGGCAATGCAGTGGTTGCCTAGGTTTATTTTCTGCCACATTGATGTAGGGGAAAGAACTTTTCTGTCAGGTTCTCCCTCAGAGTTTTGTATGATGGAGGCTTAGGTGGAAAGTTAAGCCCATGTTATTGCTTGCACATAGTGGGAGATTCTTCGGTCTTGTGTACCCAGTAGGGTTGCCAACCCTCCGGGTCTCGCTGGGAGTCTCTTGGAATTGGGTTCTATCTCCTGGAGGCTACTGAAGCCAAATGGGGAAATCTTAGGCTGCTAAAAGTCAGGCGGCGCAGTGGGGTTAAGGCAGGCTCCCTGCCTGCCCTGGCCCCGCGCCGCTCCTGAAAGTAGCCGGCACGTCCCTGCGGCACCTGAGGAAAGCGGGGGAGCTCCATACGCTGCCTCTGCCCTGAGCGCCGACTCCGCAGCTCCCATTGGCCGGGAACTGCGGCCAATGGGAGCTGCGGGGGCAGAGCCTGCAGGCAGGGGCAGCCCACACAGCATCCTGGTCCCTCCCACAGGGGCCACAGCAACATGCTGGCTGTTTACAGGAGTGGCTCAGCGCCAGGACAGACAGGGAGTCTGCCTTAGCCCCACTGCGCCACCAACTGGGAGCCGCCCAAGGTAAGTGCCACCGGGCTGGAGCCTGCATCCCAACCCCTGCCCCCAGCTCTAAGCCCCCTCCTGCACGCCAACCCCTGCCCTCTCCCACACTCTGAACCTCTCGGCTCCAGCCCAGAGCCCGCACCCCCTGCCCCAGTCTGATGAAAGTGAGTGAGGGTGGGGGAGAATGAGCGATGGAGGGAGGGGGGAATGGAGTGAGCAGACTGGGCCTTAGTGAAGGGGCAGGGCCTCGGGGGAAGGGGTGGGGCAGGGCAAGGGTGTTTGGGTTTGTGTCATTAGACAGTTAGCAACCCTAGTACCCAGGGAAACTGGCTATCATACTGTAGCAGAATAATTATTCGACTATAGCTATTTCAGTATAGCTTCCCTCGCATGCACACACGTGGACACACTATTTCAGAATTAACTACTCCACTTTAAAAACTCTAGAATCAGGGTACTTTTATTCTGGAATAGTTTCCACACAAGGGGGGTTACACCAGAACAGCTATAGCGGAATAATTATTCAGCTATAACTATGCCAGCCAATTTCTCTGTGTAAACAAGTTCTTACAGTGTCCCCAAAAGAAATATGGCAAAACCAAAAATGGTCTCTTTGGAAAGGCTTCTTTTCTTGACTCCTCAGGCAACACTAAGCAAAAGCAGAGAGGAGAGTCCAGATCATTCCCCTGAGTAATATGATCCTTTTCCCTCTAAGAAACATTTTCTTTTTGTATTTATTTCTCTGATTGTCTGAAGTTGTTTAGTATTAGAAGTTTTTTTTTTAAAAAAAAGGCTATCTTAAAACATCAGCCATTGAACAAACTGATAGTAGAATCAGGTATAAATTGCCAACCTCTCTTACCCAGATTTAGCACAAGCACAGCTCCACAATCTTCCAGAGTCAGGTTTCAGAGTAGTAGCTGTGTTAGTCTGTATCCGCAGAAAGAAAAGAAGTACTTGTGGCACCTTAGAGACTAACAAATTTATTTGAGCATAAGCTTCCGTGAGCTGCAGCTCACTTCATTGGAGCTATAGCTCACAAAAGCTCATGCTCAAATAAATTTGTTAGTCTCTAAGGTACCACAAGTACTCCTAATCTTCAAGAGTGTGGCTCCCGATTTACACCTGTGTAACTGACAGCAGAATCAGGCCCTTTACTTGGTATCATCTTTCCGTGTGATACATTTAGTGTTTGTGAAAGATGCCAGACTGCCAGCTCTCTAGAAAACATGCAGGATGAACAGTCCCTCTTCCTGTCTTAACTCAGGCCTGCTTGTGCCCTCTTCTTGGGGAGAAATGCTAGGTCAGACTGCCTACTCTTCAGGCCTTGGCCTTGTTGATAAGACTATCAACCAGGGTGCCAATTAATGCCAATTTTGTTTTGAAAGTGGGACACATGTCTGCCAGAAAAGGACTAGAATTACTGACTCATTTCACATTGCCACTTAACAGACACCCGGTAGGAAAATTTTAATCACTGCTAACAGTAGCCCAGTTCATACCAGTGACAGAGATGAAAACTTCAATATTCCCATACCAGTCATTCAAACACCCCAGTCTCCCTCATTTTATATTAATGATAACATCCGTCTTATTACTGGCTCTAACTTTGGTTCTAGGAGTCAAGATTTCCAAATGTGATAATCTCAGGCAAAATACATAAATGCTGCATCTACCTGGTACCAAAGGATTAGCATAGATTTAGCCTAGCTAAATGGTATCAATACCATTTAACCGACTCGTTTCCAAACAAACAGTTTATTGTCTCATTTTTAGCTCTTCTGACATCTCAGAAGACAAGATATGTCCATTTTATATATTAAGCAAAAATATGCTAATTTCTCTTCCCACTTTCTTTCAAAATTAATTTACCTTGAAAGTCTATGAGTCAATGCTAAATTGGCATTACATCAAAGCTCAGCTTTCAAAGGCTCTGTATATGTTATCAAACATATGGAATACATATACTCTACATATGTTCTTAATGGGTTGCGTAAGTTTGTTTATTATCTGATCAAACCCCACCATCCAGCACTCACATCATTTTATTATGTTGTATATTATGTTAAACAATTCAACAGCCAGAGTCTAAAAGTTTCCAGTTAGGCCAAGGTAAGAGAGGACATACTACAACTAGCTAGGATGCCCACACGCTTCATGTTGGGGGTCCAAGCTGATTGTTTGAGAAGGTCAGGATGGAATTTCTTTCCCCCACCTCCTATGTACATAACTGCACAGATGGCTGGACACATTATGGAAATTTCTCACTTTCATCTGAACCACAAGCTACTGGTCACAGATGGAGGCAGCATACCAGAGTAGCTGGACCCGCGTTCTGCACCAGGATGGTAACGCCTATGTCTGTATAGGTAAATTAAATAGTGAGATAAATAGTAGTATAAGTAACTTAAATGCTGAGGGACAGGAAGGTGGAGCTGTACCAGGAAAAACAACTAAAAGAGGGCTTTAAGAAGTTGTACGGTAAAGTAAGGGCTAGAGGGACAAAGAGTTAAAAAACAGGTGTCAAGACGCTGGCTGGCTCACAGAAGTGGCAATGGGACATAGAGTGTCAACTAAGAATCACTTATTCAAATCCATTTCAGCAGCAAGTGAAAACAGCTACCATCTGAAGGCTGCTTTGTGACTTGAGTAAAAGGAGTTGATGGTATTAGTCCAGTTCTAAGGACACCTGTGTTCATAGCACACAAAACTCACTGCCACTACAGTTGGCAGCACTGCTGGAAATCGAAGTAGAAAGGCCAAAGAAAGTCTGGGCATGGAGATCAGATTCACCTCTCACCCATCTCACTTTGGCTTGTTTGTGAGAGAAAATTGGCAATGCCAACATTTATGCTGTGCCTGTTTTGTGTATCACTAAAGAATATTGATTTCCAGGACTGTCAGTGTGGCACCGTTTTTTTTTTTTTTTTTGCACTATCTTCACTCCCTCCCAACCATTTATTTATTTAAAGAACTTTGAAGCCAAGCCAGACCAATACAATCTTCACGGCATATCCCTGCCATCCTGTCGTAGACACAAGATCAGGGATGACAGCTTTTAGATGACAGACTAATGTGCAATGGATAAACATTATCTATTTTATATATCCTTCACTAGAGCTGGGCAAAAAAATTTGGATGAATAGTTTATTTACAGAAATACGCAGTTTTGGGTCAACCAAAACGATTTGTAAATTCACCAAATATTATTGTCCCACTTTTTTTTGGGAGGCGGGGCTATATTCACGAGGGGACTTCGGAGCCATTCACAAAACAGCCTCTGCCTTATAGCATTGTGATTCTAGCACTCCCTGGAGATGTGCAAGATCCAGCTGCTAGGCAGACGTGTGGCCAGGCAGCTCTGCGCACTGCCTCTGCTCAGAGCGCTGGCTTTGCAGTTCCCATTGGCCGGGAACCACAGCCAGCAGGAGCTGAGGGGGTGGTGCCTGCAGGCGGAAGCAGCACGCAGAGCTGCCTGGCCATGCCTCCGCCTAGCAGCTGAGCGAGGGGGATGTCGCTGCTTCCGGGGAGCCTCCCAGATAAGCACTACCGAGAGCCTGCCTCACCTCATCCTGTGCCCCAACCCCCTGCCTCCTTCCACACACAAACTCTGCTGTGGGGGGTGGGGGCCCAAGACTGCCCCAGCAGCAGCCAGTGCACCTGGCACAGGGGCTGCCTGAGCTGTCCCTGAGCCAGGCGCACCGGCCGCTGTGGAAGTCACAGAGGTCACAGAAAGTCACGGAATCTGTGACAAACTCACAGCCTTAGCTATGGGTTATTGTGGGGTAGAGCTCTCTCAATCTCTTCCATTGAAGCTGTTCCACTTTCCATGATAAATATTCAGGTACTGGAGCAGGGACTGGAACCTGGATGTCCCCTCTCCCAGGTAAACACCCTAATCAACTTGCTAGAGAGTCATTCTCACTCTCTTCTCTCTTTCTACATGGTAACAACAGTATTTTATAGGAGGAACCAAATATGGGACAAAAGCAAAAATGTTTTCAGAGATGTTCATGCATGAATTTGTGGGCTCAAAACTTTTTCAGTTACGTTAATACAACCAGATAAATAAAGTAGCAAAGGAATGTCTGACTTGCAAGCTTCTCCACGCTCACAGATTCCTAGAGTGAAATCCCGATCCAATGAAGTCAATGGAAATCTTACCATTGACTTTAGTGGGGCTAGGATTCCACCCATAGATTTTGAGGTCAGAAGGAATTTCCTGATTAACACAGACCATAGAACTTCATCTAGTAATTCCTGCTTTGAATACAATAACCTGTGGTTGAACTAGAACATATTTTTCAAAAAGACATCCAATCTTGATTTCAAAATTTCAAGTAATGGAAAATTCACATCTCTTTGTCAGGTGTGCCGATGGTTAATTGAATTTTCACAGTTTTAACTTTCAGCCATTGGATCTTGTTATGTCTTTTTCTGCTACACTAAGGAGCCCACTAGTAAATTATTGTTCCACATTAATTCAGTAAACCGAAACATGCAATCAGCTGTTCCAATATTGAAAGGGTCAATTTAAAGTTTTAAGTCTTTCATAATAACTGACTTATATGATTAAAACATATTCAATATATAAAATATCATGTGCTGTTGAGTTTCACTTATTCCAATCTCTAAAGTGTTCCATGAGAATATTGGTGCTTAATCTTAGAAATTTACTCACCAAGGATAAGTTTCTGATTGGTCAGGAAAAGTGGTGTAATATTTCTGAGGACTTCTGCAGCTGCCAATCGTATATCTGTTTGTTGCTCATCTCCACAACAAGAAGTTACTAACTGAACCCACTGTCTCATTTCGGATTCCATAAACTGAAAGCACAGAAATGCATCTGAGTATTCTATAGTACAATTTAGAGCAGATTCTGAATCACACTAAACTACAAACTATTAAATTAACTCTTTTCTAAAGCAGGGGCCGAAGTCCTCCCTGCCAATAATGAGCCACAGAATGCAAATCAAATAAAAAGAAATACTTAAATAGGTGGAAATCACGCGTCATGCTTTAGTAATGAACATAAAATACTCCATATATAGGTAACCGTCTTAAGACTCCATGATTTACACTGATTATCATAGCAACTCTTGTTAGCATTGCTATAGGTTGGATTGTGCCAACAGTTCCACTATACACTTCTTTTTTCAAGGTTCATCACGAATTTCATTGCAACAATATATTCCAGATTTAAACTTGGCAAACAACTTATCTCCTGTGAAATGAGGTTTACACAATTATTTTATACTTCAAAATCTGAAAAATGTACATTCTGTCATTTTTTAAGCTAAGAGGATGCAAAAAATAAGAAGTAATTGTTTCAATTCTTCTACTTTTTTTTTTTTTTTTTTTAAAGTGAGACACCGCAGGCCATTAGCACATAGTCTCAACTTCTACTGCTGGGTATTCTGGTATATTTTTTTAAAAATTTCCATTTAGAAAAGCAATTCCTGTACATGGAACATTTTTACAATGAAAAAATGGTGGTACTTCAATACGTTTTAAAAATAACCCAAAATCTATATCTATCTATCTATCTGCACATATATATGCACACGCATGGACATCTGACAGATATTAATATCTCCAGTAACATTGTTCTGTATATATTAATGGGTATATTAATGGATTTGCAAATTACCAATTCAAAATGGAAGTAAATCTTCTGGGCTAATAATCTGTATTTATATAGTCTACAGCTTACAAATTTATAATATTTATAAGGGCAGATAACATTATGAGGACTTATTACCTCTCTTTAGTATTTTAAACACTAATATTAAAAGGCAATTGAGTCTGCATCTCTGTACATAGCTTCACCTGCTGTTCCTACAATGTGACTCAAGGTCTCAGGGCATACAGCAGGTGATATTGCATTTGCTGGGGATGGGAAGGGCAACAGTCAAAGCTTTGCATTTCCTTTTTTTCCTAACTTTGAGTCTCAATATTCATTTCGCAGAAATACAACACACTTCGAGCTACGTGGGTGATTACTGGATTCAATATGCAGGTTAATTATTTTTTTCTCTCCAAGGCACAGCGACTATTAATGAAGACAATAAAATTGAGCATAAAAGGAGAAATCAGAAGTCAGATGCTCTTAAAAGATGTGTTTTATGTACTCAAATTTAGCTTACTGAGAGACTGAAATATTAAAATGATGCTGATATGGCTTCCAGTTCATAATGTGGCAGTGTACAGAGGGAGAGACACAGTAACGTAAGAAAGAGCAACTAACACTACAGGCAGTTAAACTAAAAGGGCATTAAAGGGATTTCTGTCGAAGGAAAACCATTCATCCCTTCTATCACAATAAAACAAACAAACAAGACATTAAAAAGCAATATGCTTGGGACTGAGAAACAAATCTCCTTACCTCTTGGCAACTCTGCACAAGATGGGTGACCAACTTTGAGGCTAATTTGAGAGCTACGCTTTGAATTTTAATGCTGTAAAAATAAGGTAAAGAACACATCATAAAAATACAGTGCATTTTGCCATAGCCTCACATCTAAGAACACTTGGTAATCATCACTGGCAGCAAATATTAAAATACCTTTTCACTTGCTGAACCCATTATACGCTGTTAGCTGCAGCCAGCTTGAAACCCAACCCAGTCTAATCTGTTATGAATGTTCAGCACCTGAACACACATCCAGATGAGAAATAACATTTGTTTTTTCGGTTTAGTCATGAGGATTTGTGTTTCATGAATATAAACTTGCCTGTATCACGATACATAAAGTATTCATCATGTTCAAACAGGTTTTTTAAAAGGTTAGATTACAAACTGAGCACACAATGGTCTTTACACAGTTCTCAATTTTTGTTGCGTTTAAAGTTAGTATACAAATGGATATAAACTGTTCTTTCAACTTCCCGAGTACTGATTTTCTTCCTATCTGGCCACTTCCTTTAGAGTGTAGATAACACATACATATGCAGATCCCAAGTCAATATACAAAGACAGTAGTATGCTTTCATGCTCTTTCAAGTGATAAATGAAGCACAGACCTTTTAAAGTTTTGTCTACACCAACAGTTTTCTTGAATGTATCACTGCTCTTCCACCAGTGCTAGAAATGGTAGAAGTGCTGATGTAGGTCAACTGCCTGAATTTTAACCACAAAGTCCTCTAATACAGTCAGATGGCACCATAGATGAAATGCTGGCAGTGAGTCTTGACAATTGCTTTCACTGTTGATTGCACTGGTAGAGTTGCAACAGTGAGAGCAGAATGATGGAAATTTAAGGTAAAACAAGTATGTGTAGGCATAAATGGAGTTTACTTACCTGTAACTAGGAGTTCTGTGAGATGTGTCGTCCCTATCTGTATTCCACATATGGGTTCACATGCGCGCCATGCGCCCAAGTCCGGAAGTTCTAATAAGCAGTGTCCGTTGGCCCACACATGCACAGTAGATATCCTTGTCCAGACCGAGGGCATAAGACGCAGTGTGGGCCGATGCCTCTCCAATTCCTCTTCTGACCAAGAATCCAACAGGATCCAAAGCAGAAGGGATGGAGGGCAGATAGCGGAATACTAATAGGGACCACGCATCTCAAAGAACTTCCGGTTACAAGTAAGTAATCTCCATTTCTTCTTCAAGTGCGGTCCCTATGTGTATTCCACATGTGGGTGATTGACAAACAGTGCTCAGACTGGAGTGAGAGTGGGAGGAAGCTGGCAGCAAAGATGCTTGCAGTACTGCAGTTCCCAATGCTGCATCCTGGAGCACCATCCACACGTTCCCTAGACATTACGGGCTAGTTCAGGCCTCTGCCATGGATATTGCTTGACCTCATGATCTTTCTGCTATGGCAAGAAAAAGTCTTGGTGATTTTCTGATAGGTTTAGTCCTTTGCAGATAGAATGCCGGGGCACATCTGAGATCGAGGAAAAGAAGTTTCTTCTCTTTAGCAAAAGTGTGAGGTTTTCGATAAGGGACAGATAAGTGGATATTCTGGTTGACATGGAATTCAGAAATAACCTTGGGGAGGAATTTAGGATGGAGATGAAGGGATATTCTTTTTAGATGGTTTGTCTCAGGGAAAAGGTCTGCCACGAGAGCTCCCAATTCACTCATCCCTCCTGGCTGAAGTGACAGCAACTAAAAATTGTTGTATTATGCAGTGTGTTGTGGACCTGTCAGTCCCAGGATACTAGAGAGACAAGGTGAGGTGAGGTGAGGTAATATCTTTTACTGGACCAACTTCTGTTGGTGAGAGAGAGACAAGCATTAAGCCACACAGAGCTCTTTTTCAGGTCTGGGAAAGGTACTCCCAGCATCTGACCTATTAGTACTCATCCTCAAAGAAAACTTGCACAACACTTACAAAAGACAAACTTGGGAACTTACATTCATTACTCTGCTAGACACTAAAATCATTAATTGAACAGAGACATTGGATGTATGGCTTATTACGACAATCTTTAACCCACTAACCCCCTCTTTTTGTCCAAGGGCCACAGAGGTGTTAATGGGCCACTCTGCCTTGAATGTTCCCTTACAATATGTGCTAATACTTCTGCTAAACAATCTGCCCCACCTTACATTTTGCTGTGATGCTGGGAGTACCTTTCCCAGACCTGAAGAAGAGCTCTGTATGGCTCCAAAGCTTGTCCCTCTCACCAACAGAAGCTGGTCTAATAAAAGATATTACCTCACTCACCTTGTCTCTCTAGCAACTAAAAATACAATTTTCATGGCCAGGTGAGACATGAAACATGTCACCCAGGGTTCAAACAGTAGTCTGATCTTACTGTACCTGGGTGGTGAAAACAGAATGTCTTCTGGCACTAATTGCTGCAAGATGGACTTGCAGTTCACTGATGGAAAGGCCTGAGTTTTTTGAGACAGCAGATAACCTAAAACAACCGGAGTATGTGCAGCACCTGGAGAAGGTTGATTATGCTGCACCCAGGAAGAGAAACATCTCCATTTAGCTAGGTAGCAGGTCCTAGTTGAATATTTCCTACTTTGTGTAAGGATAGCCTGAATAGGTGCCGAACAGGAGTGTTCTATTTCTGACGCCCATCCACACAACAGGCTATGAGATGCAGGGAATCCAAACTGGGGTGTCTGATTCTGCCCCCACTTCTGAGTTAGGAGGTCCAGGTAGGGGCAGATCCTGCTTGGGGGAGGGGAGGCTGATATTTTCAAGAGTTCTGGGCACCAAAGCTAATTGGGCCAACTGGGGGCTAGGCAGATGACTCTGGCCCTGTCATAACAGATCTTTCTCAGGACCTCTGGTAGCAGGAGAAAGGGAGGAAAGGCATAGCTGAGATTGTTTGTCCATGACAAAAGGAGAGCATCCATTGTTGTGGTCCATAGCTCCTCAGGAGCAGTACAAGGGAAGCTTTCTGTTCATTTGGGACGCAAAGAAATCTCATTGAGGTGTACCCCACTGAATATTTCACTCAGGACAGAGTCATGAATCTCCTACTCGTGATCTGTAGAAAAGTGGCTGTTCATATTGTCTGCTGAAGAGTACTGAGCACCTGGGAAGAATTTGGCTCGGATAGTGATGCCGTTTCTGATTCACCAGTTCCAAAGCCTAACTGCTTCCAGGCAAAGGGGAAGAGATCTTGTTCATTAGTTTATGCAAAAGACTGTGGTGATATTGTCTAACATCACTTGGATATGAAGTGAACATATAAGTGGGAGAAAGGCTCTGCAAGCCAGGCAGACTGCCCTCAGTTCTACTATGCTGATGTGCAGTCTGGTCTCCCGTGGGTCCCTGCACCTTGTGCAGTGTGACTGTTCAGGTAAGCACCTCAACCCAGAAGGGAAGCATCTGTTATGATGATGGCAGTGTTGAAGGGAATGCCCATTCTCACTTTCTCCAGATTCAGCCACCATGTGAAGGAGGTGATGACTCTGGCAGGAACAGTCACTCTAGAGTTGATGTGATCTTTGTCTGGTGTGTAGATCGACCGGAGCTAGGCATGCAGACATCATAGATGAAGCCTGGTGAATGACATTACATAAGTGCATGAGGACAAAGAGCAAAAAGCGAGGGCCACATTCTGACTGTAGTCCTTGGTCTGCGAATAATCCGTGCTGTCAGAAACAAACAGCCCAGTGTCACTCCAATGAAGTTTATCATCTGTGCGGGTGATAAAACGGACTTTTTTTTGTTTACACAGATGCCCAGAGCTGCTAGAAGATGGAGCAGAAACTCTGTCGATTTACCAAGAGCCAATCATCCAGACATGGGAAAACTGTAATTCTTGACGTCTCATAACAGGCTCCCACCAAAGAGAAAACTTTTGTAAATACATTGGCTGCTGTTGCTAGCCAAATAGAAGGACTCTGAATAAGACATGTTCTTGGCCCACCATAAACTGAAGGAACCTTCTGTGGGAGAGATAAATGCCTAAATGAAAGCATGGATCCTTCATGTCGAGAGCCGCAAACAACATCCTCTGTTGTAAGGAGGGGGATTATTGATGCTAACATAATCATCCTGAATTTCAGCTTTCAAATAAACGCGTTTAGTTGCTGAAGATCCAGAATGGGTCTCCATCCTCTGTCTTTTTGGGGCACTAGGAAATACGGGGAATAGAACTCTCTCCCTTATATTGAGGTGAGACATGTTCTATTGCCCCTCATTGTAGGAGGGAGTTCACCTCTTGATAAAGAGTCACCTAGAGAGTGTGGTTCCCGAAGGGGGACCAAGAAAGGGTTTTGTGAGAGCAGAGGGAGAGGAACTCAATGGAGTATTGTTGATGGATAATTTCCAAGAGTCAACTGTCTGTCGTGACAAGGAGATCTAGGGTGCATGTGCAGGCTAATAGTTACTGCTTGCCAGAATTTCTGGACTCAGGTGCATGGCACCCATGGAATACACATATGGACCTGCACTCGAAGAAGAACCATAGTCAGGTTTCAGGTCATGTATTTCATTTAAGAACTTTCTGCTTCAATGTATCCATTTAAACTTTGACAACTTAAGCAATCTGCATGTCCTGTAGCAAGCTAATAGGATCAGTGTAATGAAAATATATAAACTGTTGTGAAAAAAATTACAATTCTAAGAAGATATGATGAAGTGACAGAGAGAAACAAATAATTACAGTTGTCAGAGTAGCAGCCGTGTTAGTCTGCATTCTCAAAAAGAAAAGGAGTACTTGCGGCACCTTAGAGACTAACAAATTTATTTGAGCATGAGCTTTCGTGAGCTACAGCTCACTTCATCGGATGCGTTCAGTGGAAAGTACAGTGGGGAGATTTATATACATAGAGAACATGAAACAATGGGTGTTACCATACACACTGTAACGAGAACACCCATTGTTTCATCTTCTCCATGTATATAAATCTCCCCACTGTATTTTCCACTGAACGCACCCGATGAAGTGAGCTGTAGCTCACGAAAGCTTATGCTCAAATAAATTTGTTAGTCTCTAAGGTGCCGCAAGTCCTCCTTTTCTTTCTGCAAATAATTACAGTGTTTGCCATTAAAAAGTTAGACTATTCCTGTAATTATTACACAGTGGTATCTGAGTTACCGGTTAACATGACTATTCCTCTCTCAAGTCCTTTCTGAAACACTGCCTCTAAGAGTCCTAAAGGCTCTTGGCTTTGAGGCACTTTTGCCCGTCCACCCAAATTGGGTAATGTGCCAAAGACAGTGCAGCTCAGCTGAACCCCACATATCTAGACCATACAGTGCTTCATGCAAGCATCTTACATGTGCTCAGAAGCTAATGAAAGGAAGAGAGCACCACAGTTTGTACCTACTTATATGCCTTGTACCTACTCAACTGAAGGTGTGTATTTAAGTATAAGGGATTCAAGTTCATTCAGAAAATATCTGAAAGTAGTATCTGCTTCATGGCCAGAATTTACCATTATAATTCTACAGATATATATAAAAAACCGGGGGACCAATGTGAAAACACAGCAATAAAACGGAATGCCAGTAGCCTTTGGGTTAATCCTTTCCTCGTTTAAAATCTCTTGATGGCCTATTTTAGATAATAAATACATGAGCAATCCTGTCAATTCTTGCAATTCCAGTAAAAATCTTAAATCACCAGTATAGTTTCTTACAAACAGAACAGTTTCTGTTGTGAACTACAGAATTTGAGAGTCTATAGCAGATCCACAGATGTAGAATATAACCTTTTTAATCTACACAAATGAGTGAGAGACCCAGTGTGAATCAGAGTGAGTTTGGGAGAAGTAATTGTACATGACATGGTGTTCACTGATTACTGTTTGGGAAGTGTCATATGATATACACTGGCCCCAGCATCTGACAGCTGCAGCATCTTGCTAATTCCCAATTGATTATTATTCACTCATTTATAGAATGTTTGCTTCCTGGTCTTGGACCGCTTTAGATAATTCAACTCCAGATACACTTCTTCAAAAATACAGCACATGTGCTCCCTATCTCTCTGTAATAACCACTCACTTCTGTGAAACACCAATTTTGTAAACAGAAAGAAAACCTTTTTTGTATTTTATTTTTAGGTTTGGGGTTTACTGGAGTAATGAATTATTTCTTTCCACACTAAAGATTCCTTCAAGTCTGAAGAGATTTATTTAAAACAGCAAATAATGTATATTTTAATAGACTGGTAAAATGCAAAGATGGAGACTATACCTGTCAGAGGCATTTATGATATTCATAGCCCAGTTTAAGAACTCTTTTGGAGTCATTTTTATAGAATCTTCTGTCCTTGGAAGAACATTTCTGAGATCCATACAATGAAGAATTTCTAGCACCTGCATGTATAATCCACAAACAAAATACTGGTAAGTAAAGAAACAGTGACGCCAGCTGTATTTTTTTTTTCTGTTTTATCAGCAAGGAATTTATCACACTTATATTTTAGATGTATTGATCTATATACCTATCTATGTCTAGTAACTGGGAAATGGGCTTAAAAATGATAGTGTAGTTTCTGTAAAATAAATACAAGTCCACATATTTTGTATTTAATTCTCAAATACACAGATTCACTTCTAACAAATTGTTTACTGAATGTACAGGCAGCAAACCATGGTGAAAAAATGCAGGTTTCCCAGCAGGACTAGAAAAGTGATGAGGATATAAATATCAGGCAGGGGAAGTTTTACTTTTAAACAAGAAAATGGACTTCTAACTCTCTGACTATTACAAAATCAAAGTAAAATTCCTGGGTAATATTAAGAGAAAGAGACGCATGTTATACTGAATATAATACAAAAAAGTCATGCTCAGAAATACAGCAGGAGCATTTTTTGAAAAGAATTCAACACATTTACTGAAAACCCTTCAAATCTTGAGAAAACTGAATGGCTCCTACCTTGCAAAAACATTCCGGATGCTTTTCCTTCATAGCCATCCTAAGAAGAGTCACCTCCAAATCAGAAAGTAAGGACAATGGACCTCTCTCTTCCACTGTAGCCTGCTTAGAATTTACCTGCTTCCACCACAGCAGCACTGCTTCCAACATCAGGAGACGCACTTCGTGAAAGTCAGATTGAAGCAAGTGAACTACCATTGAAGAAGGATTCATTATTTGCTCTGCAACAGGTGAACTACTGTTTGAGAAGTCAGGATCTGCAGCCACTGAGAGTACAGAGATCACAAGTTTGGTGATACTCTGAAGATACTGTGTGAATCCTGGTACTGCAGAGAAGTAGTGGATACCTGTCATCAGCTCAGAATCTGAGATAACGCTACCTATTTCCTCCCAAAAGCCGAATAACTCTATTCCTGAAATAGAATGTAGAAAAATAAATAAATAAATAAATAAAATACAAATGGATATTATACATGGATTCTTGATAACTAAATGATTCTATGTAATTAAAAACCTTGAGGTTTGAAAAAATGGCCACAACATTCATGCAGCTATTAAAGTGAAAACAAAGTTATTTTCCCTCTTTGCTTTGAAGTGATCTGATTTATAAAATTACTGTCACAGAGCCTTGTCATATGTATTTATGTTTAAAGACTAAGCACTCAAAAAATAAAATACAGAAACATTTTTATAAACTGTCATAATATAGTACTAAACTCTCTCAGCTGTACAGTAGAAACCAATCATATACACGAGAAAAAGTTTCAAGTTCAAGCATTCTGGTTCCAAAACTGAAAAAGGCCTCCTGTTTAGAGAGTCTGTCCCCACACTGCTTCAGAGCTGTCCTCAATGGTATTTTAGACATGCAAAATTCCACTTGCCCACTTGCTCAAGCACGTAATAATTTTTTTCAGGGACATAGCATTTGTCATGGTACAACAGGGTGAGCAGATTTTACACCTAGTCAGTAAGCTTTCATTACAACTTTGCAAGGCTGTAGGGACAGCTAAGCTTATGGAGTAAGTGCCCATAGATTTTGAGGGGAATTATTCCAACCCCTCAAAAATGCAGGGCCAAACATCTTTCGGGCTTACACTGCATGTTGCAGGGGAATAATGCCATTCTGGTATCTCTCTCCTTTTTCTACACACACCAGACACTTTTTGTGTATTTGGATGATTTCCGGCTTCCCTGTGTATGGTGGAAGATCGGATAATTTGGACCTAATTCTTCATGTTTCAAATAATGTCCTGTTAGTATTGGAAACCTTAAAACAGGAACTGCAGGCCCACCTGGTAATATCTTTGCATATTTGCTTTGCCTTAGGATACCAACAATGCTCCATATTCTCTCCAACATTCTTCTCCACAAAAATAAATACCTCTTATCTCAATATAGTGAAAATATTCTTGTTTTTATACCTCGGCATGAAGAAATTTTTCCAGGCTTTCATGGAAATATTTATTTTTCTGCTTAACTCTTTTCTTTGGCCAAACTCAAAACTTTTGACTAAACCGATAAACACATGAATTACCACAGTAAATGTCTGTCTCTGTTATTAAAATATCAAACAAACAAAAACATTCTACATAGTCCAGGTGATCAGCTGCTGCAAGAGAGAACAGGAACCACCTTTGGCTGACTAAGCAGTGATGTTTGCAAGCAGCAAAGGGAGTTTTGTTGAGTCCTCCTTAACCCGGATGGTGACAGATGCAACAAGGAGCCTCAAGAATGAAGGAGGAAGTACAAACAAGGCACAAATGAGGTGACCCTCAGTACTTGACTAGGATGAGAAAGAACTGCCCCTCTCCCACAGGATATTAACATGGTGCCCGTCATTGTAATATCTGAATGCCTCAGAATCTTTCAATGTATTTATTATATATGGGGACAATAGATACCACTTCACCCAAGGACACCCGATTTCTAAATGAAAAACACAAATTCCATTAAATATCTTGGGAAGGCTCCATGAAGTCATGGACATACTAGCATCTCCCACAGCAATGCTGGTAGGTGTTTTCCTCTCACTTGTGATCTACTCACATCTAGCAAGTCAGGAAGTGAAGAATCTCTTATTCATTTGAAACTGCAGAGGGAAATAAGGATGGCAGAATGGAATTACCAGAGCTAGTCAACATGATTAGAACTGGTTCGGACCCTGGATTTACAACTCAACTGAAACACATCAGCTACAGCAGCACACTGTCCTCTCCCATCATTGCATCAGTGCTAATTTGGAGGGAAGAACAGCACCTGCTGAATCACTGAAGCATCCAGGTGTTCCTTAGATAGCTCCCATTCAAGTCGTTTTCAAGACACTTCCTGCTTTGTTTGAAAGATCACACAGATTTAAAGCTCAGGATTAAAGCTCAAGGTGATGTGGAAATAAAGACAGAAAGAATTATTACAGTTTGAATACTGAGAGCTCAAAAATAGCACACTTTTACTCCACCCTGCCCTATGAGTCCTTCCAAAACTGCAGAAATACCTAAATACCGTTAGTAACAGCATTTGAATGCTTTTAAAGGAGGAAAAGGCAATTCTTTAGGAAGGGAGGAACGATATATTATGCGGTTATATCAGAATCAGGAGCCACTATGAAATGGACTTCAGTGGATATTGAGCCCATCATTTCAAATGGGTGAAATACAAGAACTTGTAAAATAGCTCCAGCTGTCAGCCCCCCACTGGGGTGGGAGACTGCTGGGAAAACCGGACATATGGTAACAAATCCCCCATACCCTACGACCCTCACTTCTGGGCTGCTGCTGGCAGTGGCTCTGGCTTTAGAGCTGGGTGCCTGGCCAGCATCCTTCCTCTCTGGCTGCCCAGCTCTGAAGGCAGCATCCCTGCCAGCAACAGGGCAGAAGTGAGGGTGGCAATCCCACGACCCTCTTACAGTAGCCTTGTGACCCTCCCACCCTGGATGGGTCCCCTCCACCCTGGTCCCACTTCAGGACCCCCACAGTTACAACACCATGAAATTTCAGATGTAAACATCTGAAAACATGAAACTGACCAAAATGAATCATGAATTTGGTGGGGCCCTAAGTATAAGGATGTTTCAAGTGAGTCTTTTCTGAAAGCTAACACCACACTGGTGATTTATATCATTGTGATATGTATTTATTAACACTATAGGAGGAAATATGCTATTACACCACACACAAAAAAAATCTCGTTGTAAGACTTCCTTCAGGTCCACCAGTTATCAGCTCTTAGGGAACTCTTGCAGGTGTTAATAGTGATAGTAGTTAAAGTCTCTAGGAACTTCTCTGTACCCATTCCAAAATGTCATCTTGATTTGAGCATCACTGGTTGGGTGGCTCATTGAAAGATGCAGTGGACTATGAGTATGCTACAGACTTGTGTGTTCTTAGTGGTTTTATTCTCTACACAAAAGATAGAGGGGAACAGGAGCTCAGAGAACAGTAACATCATTGTCTATCTGTACCTCCAGTTACTGAGGCTCTGGGTCTCCTGCACAGACATTGCACCCTGGACAAGGCTAGAACTCCAGATATTTATTCTTGCTCTTTGGAATCAGTCTCAGGATTGAATATCTCCATGGATGATCCATTGTCTGCTGTGATGGACCATTAGAAATATCGCAAGTCCCCTAGCTACACCAAGCCCCAGAGTCTTGACAATAGATGCAAGTATTCTAGGTGGAGGAGCAAACTCAGGGAAGATGTTCAAGGACCAAAAATCTAAGCAGCATAAATCTCTTGGAAGAGATAGATGCCTATCTGTAAAATGATGACATAATCTAATTGGGACAAATTATGCTATTTGCATACATCATCCATCAAGGATGGGAAACAAACAAGTCTAATGTAGAAACAACTCAGACACTTTCCTGGGGAGAGTGTCCCCTAGCCTCCCTCCAGGTGGAACACAGTAAAGGATCTCTGAGATGGCAGACTGGCTAATTAGTCAACCATTTAACAACTTAGTGGTCACAGATATTCCAGTCTATGTCATAGCTGGGAATGGATGCCCTATCTCACTCTTGGTCAACTATGCCTTTCCTCCACCACCACTGCTGGGAGTAGAAGGAAAGAGGAATGTGGGACTGCCCTCAGAGTTTTACCAGGTCCAAACTCCATGCTCTCCTTACTCAGTTCTGAAGCACGATCACATGGAGGGTTCCCACAGCCACAACAGCAGCAAAGAGTGGCTTGGGTAGTTGCACCCAAAAGTGGCAAGAGTGGGGCCAGGTACCTGGTCTACTCTGAATGTGGATGCAAGACCTGGTGGCTTCTCTTCTCTCTACTGAAGGCCAGCTACAGGTTCAGGCAGCCCTCATGGTATTGGGTATGCGTGGGTCACAGTTTCAAGCTTTTCTTTACAACCATAAGGACAACAAACATAATTTGTTTTAAATGAAAGCTTAGATCCTGACATCACATGACTCGGGAAGCTGGGGCCCTAGTCACACTGCTCTTCTGCCTATGCCTTAAGTCCAGCCCTGCCTATGGGTGCATCCAAACCTGAGGACTCCGGTGAAACCCAGCAGAGCTTGCGTGACGATATTTTGAACATCAGCACTGTCTACTGTTAGGTGGAGCTTGGCTTGTGAGTAGAGTTTAGGAGTACCTTTTTTTAATTAATTCAAACTCTGTTTATAATGAAAAAAATAGAAAATTTTAGTTCTACTTGTCGTATCTAAAAACCTACGGCCATGTCTTCACTGTATAGTTAACTCAAGTTTTAGATTTTTGAATTAATGCCTCTTGAGTTAGCCTAGCTCTAATGAGAGCAGCCACACTGTAAAAATATCACTCCAGAGGTACAGCAGCTGATAAATCGTGCTAACTTGAGCTGTAACCTGTACCCCCTGCACCACCACACTTGAGTTCAGAATGTGTATGTATCAATGGGACTCAAGTTAGAGGCAAGACTCAAGTTATAACTCACATTAACTCTGCAGTGAAGACAAGCCCTAGGCACGCTGAAATTAATGTTTGAAACTTAGCATATTGTACTTTAATACAGATACTTCTGTTGCTCTATATAGTCTCCTGTCTGATTTTTTTCACCTTTTGGAGGAAGCTGTCTACTCCCAAATAATAATCTCATATGATAATTTCATGTTCAAAGTTCACACACACAAAATGTGACAAGGCCCTCTCAGAGGTCCAGAGAGGCACGGACCACTTCCAGCTTTTGAGGCCCCTAGCCATAATAAAAAAAAAATGACGACACGTGATCTAATCTTGTGCCATCAGAACGGATATATTTTTATTAATATCATGAACATTATTAACTCTTTCATATGACAAAATCTATATCAGTTTACAAAAAAATTATGTCTTTTATCAAATCACATCTCTTATTTGCTTAAATTTGCAGCGCTAAGCTGAGAGAGCGTGTCACATTTTGGTTTGATAGGGATACGCATAAAAGCAAGTTGTGAAACTTATCAAATGCCAAAAAATTAACAAGTGTCTAAATTTGAGGCCCCCTTTGAGCTTGAGGCCCAGGCCAAATGGCCCTCCTGGCCCCCTGTCTGATTGGCCCTGAATGTGACTTCTCTGTTCAACAACCAGAATTGTGTTCACTTACTCTCACCTATCCCCTTGGGTGTGGAGAGCTGCTTTCTACCCTTCTCCACCCTACCTCCTAACTAGACAAGGATAGGCACCTGTACTCTTACATTTTCTCTCCATGTTCCCCCCATTCTCTTCCACTTCTCCAACATTAACTTGTCTCCCACATATCCCTTCAGAGTCCTCTATCCATCACATTCTTCCTGTCATGCCACATTCCTCTGCAGCCCCCTGAAGTCTTCTTGTTGCCCCCCCCACAATTCCCTGCAACTGCCCTGAGTCTGTCTCCTACCTCCACTCCTCTGAGCCCGCTCAGTCTGCTTCCTGCCCCCCCTTTCCATTGCACCCTCCTCAGTCTACCTCCTGTCCCCACACATATTTCCTTGTACTCTTCCCTTGTTCTGCCTCTTGCTTCCAACACATTCCTGATTCCTCACAGTTCCCTGTCCAATTCCCTAACACTAGCCTGACTAGCATTCTCCTGTCCCCTGACTCTCACATGGTGACTAAGATGCCACCATCTTCCCTGATGGCAGCTGGTGACAGCCCTATTTGAAGCAGTGGGAGGTGGCATTCATTTTTGCTGGGAGCAGCCTTGCTTTCATTTGCAAAGGTGAGAGAGACATGGTGACCATCTTGTTGGAAGGCAACATGTGGCTTCAGTCATAGTGACAATAATGAGGGATCCTGGCCACTTTGGATGAGGGAAAAACTTCATAAGATTGAAGGCATAAATCAGCAATCACAAGAATCTTTTAAAAAATCTGAATATTGAGAGACTTGTGATAAAACTGCAAGAGCTGGCATCAATGGTGCCCCCCTTTCTGATGCTTTGTCCCACAGTTCTCTATGTGTAAAATGGGACTAAGTATTTCCTTTCCTCATTGGGCTGTTCAGCAATGTTTGTGAAGTGCAATGATAAATGACGATGAGGCCCATAAATACCCAATTAGGCAAGTAGCCAGGTGAGACAGATTTTTCAAATTCTATGTATATGCAGGGAAAAACCATCTTTTGTGCTAAAAAACTTTAGCTCATAATACCAATCTTTTCCAAGACAAGGAGCTAATTTTATTAAACCAGAATATTGGGTTATCCAACCAAATTTCAAGTTGATTTGCCTAATTGAAAGTCAGTGGGAATAGACTATCTAGAAGTCTGCACATTCTAAAAATATGTTTTAAATCTTTAGTCAAAAGAATGGCATTGACCATGTACCACATTAAACGCATCTGCACCCACAGTTTACATAATTTATGACATAACGAACAGATAGAAATTGCTTTCAATTTGTTCAGATGGAATTTGTTAAATTTAACCTAATTAGACCAAATAATCAAAGCAGGCATTTGTAAGCTGCCAATGTTTTTGGTCCGCCCGCTAAAATTGTTTGGCCACATTTCTTAGAGATTTAGGCAAAGAAAATTAAAATCTCATTAAAATAACTGACCTTATATTTATTCCTGTCACATTAATTATTCAAGTTGTAAGGAGTATAAAGTACTTTTAACTATTTTTCCTGGATTTTACCATTATCAATTTCTAAGTTAGCCTATGGGAAAGGTTACTTCAATTAGCATTTAGCTTCCTTTTAAGAGCAAGTTGTATAAAATGAAAACGTCCACATTCTCAGCCTTCAAATTGTATATAATATCTACCAGCTTATCATTGAGACAAACCGTTTTAGAAATTCCAGCTTCATTTTCACAAACTAGTTACGGTAAAACATTTGGAGTTTTGATAATATATGGAAGCTAAAAAAAAGTTTATTACATTTGGCAGAAACTCAGGACAAGTACTATGCATTCTAATTAGCAAAGAAAACCACAAATATATTTGACAAAGATAACAGCATTGTAAAATATTTGTTCTAAGGATAGCATGACCATGTGGTGTAAAACAAAAATAAAATGCCAGACAACTTTACTGATTGCCTGGTTTTTGTGTCTCACACATTTCAGATGCACTATATTCTTGTAGTTATACCTATTGATAAATATGAGCCCTTAAAGATACCTAAAAATAAGACAGATCTGTCCAGTTTGTTAGTTTATTTACTACAGTGCATCATGGGACTGAGAATGCTAATTGGGTACCAAACTGCACAATGCTTGTGAAACCTACGACACTTGATATAAGGAATAAAATGCTAGAAGGTAGCATGCAAGTCAGAATCTATTTTTTCAATTTCAATAAAATGACTTTACCCAGATTACTGACTTGCTACGTTTTGGCATCAAAAGGAGCTGTTGACATAGGGTACAATTGTCAAAACACTCAGCATTAGTTTAACTTTACTCTCATAGATGCTAATAAAAGCAGAGTTAGGAAAATGCTGAGAACTTCTGAAAATCCCACTCTTAAACTGGAAAAAATCAAAATATGGACATGAAATTCGAAAGGCTTTATTCTGCTAGGTTCACACCTTTGAGATCATACTCATGGTTTTCTCTCTCCTACTGAAGCAACAGTATTTTTGAAAAAGGTATATAATGCTACAGTATTTCTGAAGTCAAAAGGAGTTGCCTATGCATATCGGAGGACAGAATGGGGCCCAAGGAGGCTGGCAGTACATGCATAGTAGAAAAAAAAAGTGTCTATTACGGACTTATACACAGACTTTTCTTTCATCTTTTCTCTGGTAGCTTTGCCTGGTTTCCTTTTCTTCTTTATTTATATATTCTTATTTGATTTATGGGCAGAACAGTATGTTAAATGAACAAATATCTGCTTTTGCACACTACTCTGTGCAAACTCTGCCATTTACTATTAGAGATCATATTGTAATATTATATATATTTTTGCTTTTTTATGAATTGACAAGAGCTATTGGACTGTAGCAAGGGCAAATCTCCGAATGACACAAATAAAGGGACATCTGCCTGGGGCGGGAAGGTTGTGTCCTGGAGGGTTTCCCACCAGTTATAGGGAGGACGTATGCCGTGTTGTAGCTGTGTCGTAGCCTTGTCATTCCCAGTATGTTAGACACACAAGGTGGGTGAGGTAAAATACTTTATTGGACCCACTTCTGTTGGTCCAATAAAAGATACTATCTCACCCACCTCGTCTGTCTAACAGGAGGATGAACAGCCTAGGTCTGAGCCCTCTCTGCAGTCGTTGCAGCACCCTGTGCACTACTGTGATCCTGCTGTCGTCATTGCAGCAGGAGCTCTTGTCCCAGTGTGAAGTTTCAGACAACTGGGTATAAATAAGTAGGAAGGGCTCTGCTGGGTGCCAAAAGCCTACCAACCAGATGGAGCTACCTGCCACAAAGGAATTGGAGAGCAGCAGCTCAGAATCCAGATGAGTGTGCTCTTTAGAGAAATCCAGTAATAAAAAATATTGCACCCAAACAGATGGATAGTCCATCCAGTCTTGTATACTGTTTCTGGCAAAGGCCGATGCTGAATGCTTCAGAGAAGGGTGTATAATCTCAAAACCTAATTGTGCAATACTACAACATGAGCAGGAGTTCTTCCTGACTCCAGCTGATGTTTTTTAGAATTCTCAAAAATACCTATAAATACACACATGGCCTGAAGTATATCCTGTCGCAAACTGGACCTAAATTTTGTGGCAAGGTCCCTGGGTTCTGTTGCATTCCCATGGAAATTCTGGAGCAGCTTCAGATAAATAGTATTTTTTCCCAATCACTCTTATTTGTCAGTCAATTCTTCTATTAAGCCATAAAATATAGATCTACTCTGAACATTGTAGTTGCGAAACTGGACCTATTCAACAGACCTTCTCACTGCCTGCATTCAGACTCACACTTGCTTGCCTCAGGGACACAAGTCTCTACTACATTTTATTCCTTTTAGCACTTGGAAGTCCACTCTCCCATTACCGTATTAGTTCTATGCTTTTGGATATTATTGAAAATACAAACAATAATACCATTCAAAACAAATACAGTTAATGCAACATTAAAGTTGACAATCAATCATTCAAAATTCAGGAAATGCTGACTGAGGCCAGGTCCTCACTTAAAAGTTTGCCAGCATAGCTATGTCAGTTAGGACTGTGAAAAAATCATTCCCTAATCAACAAACCTATGCCAGCGAAAGCCAGCGTAGATGCATTTACACCAACAAGAAAGTCCTTTTGCCAAGATGGCTTATTATGTTTGGGAAACTTCTATTAGGAAGGTCAGCCAGTATATTTTACCACTACAGCTAATCAGTCTCAGTGGCAATGAACAAAACCAAGCAATGTCAAAATTGCATGTACCACACTAACGTCTTATAAATTTGCATAGTGAAATGACCACTCTCTTTTCTGCCTCCCTCCTTCAACTCAAATCAGTTTCCTCTTTACTTTCTTTTTACTAAGTTACCTCTCTGAATTTCCTATCACCAATAATTCCCTGACTCCCCATTTCCCTAATCTCCTGTGTTGTCCACTGTAGTGCTGTTCTATTTGGAGGGAGAGTACTTGGCTATTCTCCAGCAGGATACACTTGTTATAAGTTACAAATTTTAAAGTTCCCAGGCTTCCCCAAGTCAGAGGAGCTCAAGAATGCACAGTCCTCCCTCATTAAATTGGAAAAACCCTGGAACATGCCAGATTTGAAGACTGTGGCCAACACAGTCCATTGGATGGTTAACATAGACATAATGGTTTAAAGATATTCAGTGCTATAAATGTGTTAGGTATTATTATTACCACTGAAGACAGGAACCAGCTCAGCGAAGAAGCTAAACCAGATGAAACCTTAAAATGGATTTCAACAAAGGCAGAAGAGGTCTTTTTGAAGTACAGAGAAAGTGCTATATATCTGAATGATATTAAAAGTTTGGATTTGAATCAGTTTCCACCTTGTTTCAACTGTAGTTAAAACCTATAAGAAAAGCGAAAGGTAAAACATTTCTTGCAAATTTGCGTTATCTTTGGTCATGTGGACTCTCAGGAGTCTTAGCACTGAGATCCAAAAGCACACCAGAAGCTAGCTCTAAGCATCAAAACTTCACATACTGCTTGAGGAGCTTTCATACTTGGACACAAATGAACAGTAGCCAGATGTGCTTTAAGAAACTGACTACTCTATATTTGTTGTTACACATTCCAAATAAGTTTTTTGTGTGTACAAAGAGAAGAGATTAAACTGTGCAAACTTATGATACAAGTCTTTAATTTTAATAAAGGTTTCTGAGGAAGTGCATTCTGCAACACTCATGACCAAAGCAGTAAGGCAGAATATCTAGCCTTTTTAAGACAGATAAATATTATCTTATCCTTAACCTTATCTCGACACATATTTTTTGGTTATAATGAATTTTTAGTTGGGCAAGATAGTTTTAGTCTCCACCTCTGCTGCCTCTCCTCCCTTTCCTGCATCTTAAATTGCTTTGAATTTGTGTAGCAAATTCCATATGGTCTAAACTGGACTTTAACAGACAGGTTTTATTTATTGAAGACAACAAATCATTGACAGAAAGTAAATGTAAAATAGGAAAAGACTAGGCATGGTTGTACTCTGAAAATGTCTTTGTAATTGTAACCCCTTTGACAGGCACAATCAATTAGAAGTGGTCTGATTTTAACCAGTTGCAGGCTCATTACACTGCATTCCAGTTTGTGTTGATGAAAATCAGTTTCAGCCTGTGGCCTGGAACTCATACAGCACTTCCTGGGGCCTCTTATATAAACACATTAAGAAACAGTTTTATTTGGACTTGTCCATCCCCCTTTTATTCTACTGAAACAACTTTACAAATCAAGAATAAAACAGAACAATTGTTGCCCATAACCAGAAACACACTCAATGGAGAAAGATGTTTAAACTATGAAGAGTGTAAAACTTCAAATTGCAATTATTGCTTACAGTATTTCAGTATAAGACTTGAGACAACACTGCTTAGGCTACAGTTTCTCTTTAATATACCATTAGGACACTTCTAGTTGTATATAACATAACAGAGTGCTCTTTCAGTCAATAAAGGCTACTTTATTTGAATACATTTTCATAGAAAATGTACCAAAGTAATGTAGTATTTTGAAATTATCACATGTGAACACAAACTTTAATGACTTTCCCAGTGGAGTACACATGAACAAAGATAAATATGTATATACAATATCGGTTTGTTTAGGATCAAATACTTTCCCACAGCACAAAGCCCAAGTTGCAGGAGCTGTGAAGAGGGAATGAAATCCTTTTACCCCCAGACATGGAGTAGAGACACAGCCATTAGTACAGCCACAGCAATGCAAGAGCCTCTGTAACGAATCTGCTCCTCAAAAGATGAGGGTTGGAAGGGAAGAGATGAATTGACAGATGTGGACAGCTCAACAAAGACCTCTGATCTACGTGCAGCAGTTGTCAAAAAGCAGACAAGACATTAGGATGCATAAGGCATGAGATGGAAATTGATAAAAAATATGATAATGCCACTATATAAAACAATGAGATGCCCTCACCTGGAATACTGTATTTAATTCTGATCACTCAGTTTTAAAAAGGATAGTGCAGAATTACAAGGGGCTCAGAAGCAGGCAACAAGAATGATTAGGGGCTTGGAAAAATTCTCATATGAAGAGACATAGAAAATACCGGGATTGTTCACCTTAGAATGGACATAAATAGGAGGAAACATGATAAAAATATATATAAAAAATGAATGGTCTTGAGAAGGCAGGTTTTGAATGTCTGTTCTCCCAAGAATTAAGGGATATTAACTGAAATTGAAGGGTAGCGAATTCAGAACTAATTAAGGGATATGCTTTTTCACACAACATAGTTCACCCTGGGAAATCATTGAGAAAAAGGTATTGGAGACCAGAGAGTATCAGTATTCCAAGAAGGACGGGACATTTAGACAAACAACAAGAATATCTGGAGTTATAATAATAAATATATTTTTACATGTATTTTTTAAAAATGAAACTTTTAGAAGAGATATAAACCCTCATGTTTCAGGGCACAAGTCAAACTCTAATTATTGCAGACAGGAGGAAATTTTCCTTGGGGGCAGGTTATACTAAAACTACTTTCTGCAACATTTCTTGTACCTTCCTCTGATGCATCAGATACTGGCCACTGCTTGTGACAGGATACCAGATTAGATGCAGCACTGGTCTGATCCAAGATGGCAATTTCAATGTTCCTGTATAGGATCTACGTAGTCATGGAGCCACTAAATCTGCACCTCCATGGCATGGTGCAGGTGCTACCTCCTCGTTGCACAGGATATATGAACCCTTTGCATTGGCCTCTGCCTCCTATCCTCCTCCCATGAAGTAGAATCCACCTGTTCCCTTGCCTAACAGGTCTTCGGCACGTATGCCCCCTTGGGGGCTATTTCTACATCCCCACGGCTATTACTTCAGATATTTCGGCTTGGTTAAGACCACATTCCCCACAGCTTCTCTTTTTGCTTGATTCTTCAGTTAAAGCATACAGTTGGATTCAGCATCAGGCTATGCTGGATTTAATGTCCAGAGCTGTGGGTCCCTGGTGGTGGAAAGCTCATCGGGGGGAGGGGGATATGAAGCAGTACCGGATAATTGCAGCTCTTGCTCTGCCTGGGGGCTTGAGCTTGCCAGTTTTGCCCCACAACTGGAGTGGTGCTAGCCAAGTAGTCTGACTGGCAGCACTCCTATGTAAGTTAAATCTATTCTTGCCTTGCAGAAACCCCCAGCAAGAAAATGTGTGAAACATTTAACAAGTGAAATGTATTTGTTTTAAATCTGAGAGTGTCTCCCTCCAGAAGAGACCCTCTTTTAAATAAAGGATTTGTCTCAATCAGTTAAATGCAGCATTAAAATTAAACCACAAAAACACTTACGTTACGGGTTTGAATTAAACCAACAAAACTGTCCTTAACTCACCTTGCTCTGCCAGAGGCTAAGGACAGGATAATAATAAAGCACCATGCTGAAGAACTGTGTAATACATGGACACAGTAAGCTAATTATAGCTGCACTGAATCAGTCACACTCCAGAGGGCTGGCCTTCTAATCGTGCTTTCACTTTACTTCATCATTTATTGTGCTGTGTATGACCATAAATAACATGCTAAGCAACAGCTTAATGCCATTAATAGTTTTGATTGGTCCTTCCTCCAAGAACTTCCCATCCATGACGTAAACAATCAAATTGCTGAATCTTTGGCGGTGTGACTTTTTGTAAAACTTCTCATCCTACTGCAGAAACGATCCCTATGAAAAAAGGAAAGGAGTACTTGTGGCACCTTAGAGACTAACCAATTTATCTGAGCATGAGCTTTCGTGAGCTACAGCTCACTTCATCTGATGAAGTGAGCTGTAGCTCACGAAAGCTCATGCTCAAATAAATTGGTTAGTCTCTAAGGTGCCACAAGTACTCCTTTTCTTTTTGCGAATACAGACTAACACGGCTGTTACTCTGATCCCTATGAAGTTTTCCATACTTCCATGGAACTTACCCATTTTTTCCAAGGTGGATTGCAGACATTTTTCCATCTTTGAAATTTTGCATCAATAAAACAGAACTACTTAGAAAGCTTGACCTACGCAAAGGATCAGAGTTTGACTTTTAAGCTTCTGACTAGCAGGAACTAGGAATGCTGCAAAGGCAGCACCTTTAACCCCTGGCGGGAAGGAACCCTCCTTTTCTTCAGCACCCCCTGCCAGGACTGGTTCTTACAGATACCAACAGGTCATGAGTTTCTCCTCATCTAGACCCCTACACGAAGTGTCCAGATTTTCAAAAGTGCTCAGCACCCAGCAGCTTACACTGGTCTAACTAATGCATTTATTGCCCCAACCCTCACCCAGGTTTAATACAGCACTGAAATTTCCCACAGCTGATTTAAAAGTTGTATATTACAGTCGACTTGCCTTTTCTTCTAGATTTCCCGAGGTAATCACTCAGCACAACAAGGACATCAAGATATGCAGCTCTGGTCACCAAACAAGGATTTTGCCTAAAAAACAAATTGTTGACAGAAAGTAAATTCCTCATAAAATTCCCGCTCTGCTCAGACAGACACTGAAATTGTAACCTAGAATCATAGAGCCAGAAGGGACCCTTGAGAAGTCATAAAGCCCAGCTCCCTGTGTTGTGGCAGGACTAAGTTAACCTAGATCATCCCTGACAGGTGTCTGTCCAACCTGTTTAAAAATCTTCCAATGATGGGGATTCCACAACCTCTCTTGGAAGCCCATTCCAAAGCTTAACCATCCTTATAATTGGAAAGTTTTTTCTAATAGCTAACATAAATTTCCCTTGCCACAAGTTAAGCCCATTTCTTCTTGTCCTACATTCAGTGGACATGCAGAACAATTGATCACAGTCCCCTTCATAACAGCCCTTAACATATTTGAAGACTATTAGCAGGGCCCCCCTATAATCTTCTTTTATCAAGGCTAAACATGCCCAATTTTTTTTAACCTTTCCTCATAGATCAGGTTTTCCACACCTTTCATAATTTTTGTTGATCTCCTCTGGACTCTGCAATTTGTCCCCATCTTTCCTAAAATGTAGTGTGCAGAATTGTATGCTCCTAGTAATACACCCCAGAACGATAGCTTTTTCACAGCTGCATCACATTTTTGACTCGCATTCAATTTGTGATGCACTACAACTCCCAGATCCTTTTCAGCAGTACTGCCACTTACCCTGTTATTACCCATTTTGTAGGTGTGTATCTGATTTTTCATTCCTAAGTGAAGTACTTTGCACTTGTCCTTACTGAATTTCACCTTGTTGAATTCAGACCAATTCTCCAATTTATCAAGGTCCTTTTGAATTCTAATCCTGTCCTCCGAAGTGCTTGCAAACCCTCCCACCTTCATGTTGTCTGCAAATGTTATAAGCAAACTCTCCACTCCATTATCAAAGTCATTACTGAAAATATTGACTGACCCCTGCAAGACCTTATTAGATATGCCCTACTAGTTTGACAGCAAACTACTGATAACTACTCTTTGAGCATGGTCTTTCAACCAGTTGTGCACCCACCTATGTAGTAATTTCATCTAGACTATATTTCCCTAGTTTGCTTGTGGGAATGTCTCAAAAGTCTAACTAAAAGCAAGATTATATCACATCTACTGCTTCCCCCCCATCCACTAGGCCAGTAACCCTGTCAAAGAAGGAAACTAAGTTGATCTGACATGATTTGTTCTTGACAAATCCATTATGGCTATTACTTAGAACCCTATTATCCTTCAAGTGCTTACAAACTGATTGTTGAATAATTTGTTCCAGTATCTTCCCAGGTATCAAAATTAGGCTGACTGGTCTATAATTTCCCAGGTCCTCTTTGTTCCCCTTTATAAATACAGGTACTATGTTTGCCCTTCTCCAGTCTTCTGTGACCTCACCTGTCCTCCAGATGTTCTCAAAGATAATTGCTAAAGGTTCTGAAATTGCTTCAGCTAATTTCTTAAATACCCTAGTGAAGACTGAGGTGTTTTGTTTCAGCCTTCTGGATGTCATTAGTTATTAATTCTCCTTCTCTGGTAAGTAAAGGACCTACACTTCCCTTCATCTTTCTCTTGCTTCTCATGTATTTAAAGAACCTTCTCTTACTGACTTTTATGTCCTTTGCTAGGTGTAACTCATTTTGTGCCTCAGCCTTTCTAATTTTGTCCCTACATGCTGTTGCTACTTCTTTTGAAGTCCTCCTTAGCAAATTGTCCATGTATCCTTTTTTCGTAGGATTCCTTTTTGATTTTCAGGTCATTAAAGAGCTCCTGACGGAGCCATATTTGTATCTTACTATTCTTCCTGTCTTTCCTTTGCATCAGGATAGTTTGCAGTTGCCACTGTATTACTGTAAACATAAAGAAACTAGCTGAATTAGAAACTGGAATATATTAAATTTATTGTGTCTAATTAGTACAGATCTATTGATTGTACTAGACCTCATATGCAAAAGAATAGGCCAATGACCCAGAGACCTACATTCTGACTGACAGCCCTTCTAATGGAATGAAAAATGTCTCCTTCCATTATGTTCCCATCAGCAATAAATGTCTTAATACACATTTCTATATTATTTTAAAGTAGCTTATTTGGGAGAGTCAGTTCACATAAGTGTCTCATCACCACGTCAATTGACAAATCTGCTTATTTTGTTATTGTTTATGTATCTAATTAACTAAAAACAAAAACAAGAGTCTAGAATTCCTCCCCCCCCCGTTCCCTCCCCCAAATCTTTTCCCTTTGAGTACATCAAGGGCAGCCCCCATCACAAATTAACTGCTATATCTTTTGTTAGGCACAGCTACATTTCTGCTTTGGTTTAGAATGAGTTAGCATGAGTTCTGAATTCAGAGTCTGTTTTATGCACCCAAAATTTAATTTGGGGGGTTTCAGTTGTGTAGCATCAGTCAACTGTAAACCACTTTCTGCTACATTTGATCAAACCACAAGTAATTAAAATCACCTGGACAATATGGAAGTTAATTCAGGCATATTTCTTAATTTTTCTCTGTATCGTTATCACTGTATGTTTCATCCAGAATACCCTTCGCTAGGGCATAACTTACCGAATGAAAGAAACCCAGTACAAGACAAACATAAATGGATATGTTGAGTGGGACTTACATTTTAAAAAAACTGTAGGAGAGACAAACAAGTGCAAGTTTTAGCTGTGACTAATACTTATGGCACTACACAATTCATGGCCGTGAAAAATGCATCATGGGCCATTAAATCTGATCTCCCCTATGAAATCTGGCCCCCAGCCAGGGGCTCCTACCCTGCGCAAGGCTCTAGCTGTTAGTCCTGGCCAGGGATGAGACTTCCTCTTCCCTACAGGGGCCACTCCAGGGTGGGTCAGACCCATTTCCGAGAATCTCAGAAAGCTGCAATGGCTCTAGCTGTCACACCCCCACCTCCCTTGCAGGCAAGCTGCGGCTCCAGCTGTCATCCCCTGCACGAGGAGGCTGTGGCTCCAGCTGTCATTCTTCTACTCAGGTGCCAGGAAAACCAGACATATGGTAACCCACCCCACCATACACTGTGACCCTCACTTCTGCGCTGCTGCTGGCAGCGGTGCTGGCTTTAGAGCTGGGCGCCTGGCCAGCATCCTTCCTCTCTGCCTGCCCAGCTCTAATGGCCGCAGGGCAGAAGTAAGGGTGACAATCCTACAACCCCCCTACAATAGCCTTGTGACCCCTACACTCTGACAGCCCTTTGGGTCGGGACCCCCATGGTTACAACACTGTGAAAATTCAGATGTAAACATCTGAAAATGTGAAACTGACTAATTTTAAAATCCACTGGCTGTGAAATTGATCAAATGGACTGTGAATTTGGACTGTGAATTTCCGACTAATACTCAATGTTCAATATTTTCATTTTAATTTTAGTTTCTGAAGTTTGTTTTGCATGCTTATTTTTAAGCTTGAAATTCACTCAAGAATTTAATTACAGTATATTTCAAGAAACAATCTCAACTTTACCACTCCTTTAAAATTCTGGAAAAAAACACTGGAACATTTTTGCAAGTTTACAGAAAATATACACAACCATGACATGAAAATGAAAAGTTTGCTTTAGGTCTTTGGATAAAAGTTTTGCAGCTGTATTGGACTATAGAAGAGGCAGTCCGTCATGGCAATCGAAAACCCAGCTGTTGTAACACACCCCTGGAGAGGAAAACTTGGTTATAAACATATATAACCTAACATACATTTACCTTTCTGGCCTGTAACTTTTCCATGCTACATATATTATTCCTATGCAGAGATATAAGGTAGTATACATTTTTCAAAATTGCTGGCTGAATGAAAGAAGGAAAAATTCCTAGTCCTTTTCTTTCTTGTAGAGCCAATGCGAATATTCAGGGGCTATTTTCCCCTTAAATTAATCTTCCCATTCAAATAAAAAAAGAGATATAAAGCCTCTTCTAAATGACTAGCAAGAGATGCAACAAGAAGTATGTGGTTGTCACCCTCTGTTCTGTATTCCACTTGTATCATCACTATTACAATAAGCCCAAGCCTCTACCAGTTGAAGGACTGGAGTCTCAATGTTTCAAAATCTGGGTCAGCTCTGAAAAGCCTGATATTTAAACGTAAAGATCGCTCCCAACTTTGGACTGTCATAGCTCAAGAACTGCAGCTTTGAAAATCAAGATCCATTTCCTGCCTGTGGTAAGAATATCATGTATTTCTCTTTAGTAACTTGAAATATATAAGGACTGGGCAAAATTTTTCAGACAAATAATTTATTCACTGAAAAATTGAGGCTTTGTTGACCCAAAAGTATTCACAAATTTAACACGAAGTTGACAAATAATTTCAGCCAAAAAAAAAAAGTGGTGGAGTAAGAAAAGCAGTGGCAGTGGTGACCTCCCTTCTAACTTGTAGCCCAGTGGTTAGGGCACCTGTCTGGAATGAGGAAGACCTGAGTTCAATTCTACCTGACACGGAAATGGGATTTGAACTTGAGTCTCATACAGTACAGAAGAGTGCCCTTGCCACTGGACTCTAGGATACTCTACAGCATGTCTCTCTCTCTCTCCCGTTGAAGTTATTCGGCTGTGTATAAATAATTAAATAAGGGGATTTGAATGAGGGTCTCCCATCTCCAAGGTGAGTACCCAAACCACCAGGCTATAAAGTTAGTCTCACTCTCTGGCCCAAAGACTCTCCTGCGATGATTGACACCCAAGTTCAAATCCCTTCTCTCACATCAGGCAGAGGAGGAATTGAACCTGGGTCTTCCACAGCCCAGGTGAGTGCTCTGATTACTGGGAGGCACTGACAGCATCCCTTTTTGTTAGAGGCATAATGATATTTTATTACAATTAGTTTTCTTTAAGAAAATAAACCCACAGAATGGAAAGACAGGTTGGAAATGGCCACACAAACCCCAAACGCTTTTAGTCACTAAGTTTTAACTTAGGCCATGGTACTTTTGAGTTGTGTCCAAAGGTGTTGGCTCTCACTACACCTAAAGAGAGTCCCGAACGTGTTACACTTTGTCAGATCATAAGTGATCCAAACACAGTAAACGCTGTGTTGTTCTATGGAGACATTAACTGGCAAGTCAATACAATGCTTTAGAACACGTCAGCAGTATAAAGCCAGTATGATTTTCCTAGCTATATATTTATGAGTAGGTTTTACAATTTGTAATACAAGTACAGTCCATGTATAGAAACTCATGAATAATTATACATCTTTCACAACATGGATATTTTATGTGAGCCAGAAAAGTGAAATAGTGCAGAGAAACCAAAACACACTGCAGTGTTAAAGTGCAAAGATCTGAACCCAGCAAAGATGCATATCATTAAGAACAATGCCCAGAGGAAGCCATTATTGTTTCAATATGACTATGCCTATTTTAAAAAGTTGTAAAAAAAATAGCTGCTACACACATGGACTAAGAAAAGTCCAAATATTTACACAGCCAAGTTTCAGTTCTTGGCATTGTGTCAGTGTTCTCAATTTTCACACACTAGTTTGGCAGAAACTAGGAGCCTTTCAGAGACAGCATGCTCAATGCATGGGGAAAGAGAATGACTCAACAGTGAGCCTGCAGAACACATTAAGAAGCAAAATGTTGGGCTCAAAATAGTCCCATCCAGTTATCTGGAGAGAAGAGGACAATGGCTGGGAGACAGCTGAATTAAAACGGTGTGGATGGTGGGCATACAGAGTTCCGACTGGACCACAGAGAACCTTATGGGAGCTAAAACTGCCCCCAGACTCCCACTTTTTATACAACGTTTTGACCCAAAGAAAATGTTCACTTTCTATTCCATCTCTCTGAAAGACTGGCTGACATAACCTTTACGGAAAAAGTAACAGCAGCACCACAGCATCATATAAGCTTGTGTGTATGTCTTCTGATTTAGAAATGGTGCTTTCTTAGCTTAGGGTTAGCCAAATGTTTGGTGTTGGCTTGTTTCAGTGCTTTGGACATGTGAGTGAAATTCCTAGCAAAATATGCAAGTTGGACACAGCAGGAAATCCAGTTTTCCAAAAGTGAATAATTCCACTATTGCTCCGACTGTTACAAAAACTCTCAGTGTTGAACTCAATGCTGAAACTGACTTTATGTCACAGCACCCAATAGCTGGACGGCCGATCCTGAAATATTTCAGTTATGCGCATCTGGTATAATTTAAAATCATGTCTCACACAGATTCCTATAGAAACTGTGCTCTTACATTTTATTTTACTATTCATATAAAAACGTTTCACACCCTTTCCATGACAAAGGTAGTTATCTAAAGGTGCCCTGGTAAATAAGCCGAGCAGAAAACTTGTCTCTAGCCAGAAATCGTAGCAGTAGCAAGGATGTGAGTTATAAGCATTCAAAACAGCACTCCTCATTTTTGTCCACAGACAAATGGCCAAAATTTAGGTCACCTTCCTCTCCATCTGAAAATTTATGAAAAAAAAAAAAAACATTATGCATCCAGTCCGGATGACGAATCAGATCAAACTATGGAAAAGGAAGTAGGCTGTTCATAAAAAAAATACACAGGACTTCGGCTTGACGGGATTTTTATATCTGAGGGAGGGAAAATGTGGTTTCCTAACAGTTCCATGTGGTGCCTTTGTGTCACTTCCTGCTTCTCCTAGGGTTCCAGAATTTCCGGGACTAGTCAGATACAACTTCTGTATGTGATATGGTAGCTGGAAACTAATTCCAAAATGCGTAGCTTTGTGTGATGCCCTGTTGGTCTGTTAGCTGCCCATGTGGGAGATACATGCAACTCATAGGCTGTCAGTGACGCTGATTTCACCATGAGCCAATGTAGTTTAGTATTTCAACAAGCCAGTTTGAAGTTAGCCCAAGTGATATCTTGAGAATTGGACTCACCCTTCTCCCCCCCATGCCAGTAAACACCTACACAGGATGCCTGCTACAAGCCAAGAGATATTGTGGGGATTTCTGAAGGAAGAAGGCGGGAGAATAGAGGTGTCTGGAGGCCTCTAGAAACTACTTAAGTGTAGGGATCAACAGATAATCACTTAAGGCCTTGTAAGAATATTCTTTTAATTTGATGAGGAAGATGAGACAGTCCCATAAAAGTCCCCCTAGCTCACCATGAAGAAAAGGAGTACTTGTGGCACCTTAGAGACTAACCAATTTATTTGAGCATGAGCTTTCGTGAGCTACAGCTCGGTTAGTCTCTAAGGTGCCACAAGTACTCCTTTTCTTTTTGCGAATACAGACTAACACGGCTGTTACTCTGAAACCTAGCTCACCATGGAATTTCATAGGTTTTGGGGCTTAGGATGACTGAAAGGAACGAAACAGGAAGTGTGAAGAAATAGTGAGGTTTATATTAGGCCCTCAGCTGCATTATTTCGTTTTGAAAGCACTAGCAAGCTCAAGTTTGACATTGTTTTCTGGCTGGGAAAGCGTTTCCTGACAAATGAAATTTCATCTTTGTATCTAGAGTTGAATTCTGGATCAGAGACTTGAAAGAAAATCACAGACATCACCCTCCCTAACAAACACAAACATTCACTAACTCTGAATTAGACCTTACCAATAAGACGTAACTGACTGGCCAATTTTATATCATTAAGGTTGAACAAATCACTGGGGAAACAGTAACCTGAGACTTGGTTGTAGTTTTAATTCTGGTACGTGAATATAATATTAGGAAGAGTTGAAGTCACTGGCAAAAAAAGAAATCTTTCCTGAGTTCCTAGAATCCGGGGAAAATTTTAAGAGAAAACGTTAATAAAACTAAATATTCCCTTTATCTTTATGTGCTCACATTCAGATTTCTATGAACAGGTCTAAAGTCAGCAGTTATATAGTAATATATCATTGGGATAACAATAAGTGATTTGTTTAAAGCAAGAAACTGATTGGTATGTGAATCAGGAAATGTATCCTTCACAAGATATGCCCCCCTCTGCAAATGTAAATCTGAATTGCCAGGTTCAGAATCTTAATGTGCAATAGTGCATTTTGATCCAGCTGGCTTTGGAATGCATAATAATGTTGGAACCCCTTTGATTTTTGTTCTACCTTTACCTCCCCTAAGCAGTAGTGATTGTGGACTAGGTTTATATAACATGAAATTAATCTTAGTCTCTCTCAGTTTGGAGCTCTGTAAATATTTTTTTAAACAAAGTTTGCTTCACCTTTTATAGTAAAGTCATGTTCAAAATGAGGCAGTCATTGGCTGGCTTATTCTGGCCTGCAAAAGCCAACACCAAATGAATAGGCATTTATTGGAAGAAACTAGCAGTATTTAGCCAAGCACATTCCATGCTCACTGGACCAGGTGTATAATTGTATCAACTGTACCTGGCTTAACTGCTGAAACTAGACATCTGTTGTATTACTGATTTATTTCTTTTTTTAAAGAAGATATGAATGAGTTGAAAGCCAGGCTATCCTCTTTGTGGATTCCTTTGGAAGAGAGTAAAGAAATGAAAAACTCAATCCTTTGGCCTCATTTCTGTCAGAGCAAGGAGGAAGGATTTGAACCAATGCAGTACTGTGCATAATCCCTTCTCCACCTATAAACTCCTCTGCACAAAACTCAGCAGAAGAAACCCTTAAATCCAATCTATATTCATTTGGGAAATGTGACCCTATGTAGTATTCATCACCATCCAAACCATAGGGCTTTCCCTTCTCAAGCTATTAATGCAGAAACTATTTATATAGCGTCACTATTAGTACGATCTTTTGTGGTCTCCACTCCTGACCTCCAATGAAACAATTCAAAGGAAACTCTACAAGAGGATATTCATGCAGTTTCCTGGTCATAGGATTCCCTATAGAAAAGCATAAACTGACCTTATATTAACAAATGTTTTCATTTCATATTTAAATAATGCACACAAGGGTTCCTGCATATAATGTTGAAAATGATTTGTATTAATTTATAATACGTTAATTTTGAACTTTTTTCCTCCCACTGAAATTAGATATTTTCAAAATCAGTAATTTGCTTTGCACTTGCTATTTTTGCTCACTGCGAAGTAACTGTTCCAATAATAATGAGCAGAACAGGAACTATAACTACATTAATTCTCATATTTTCTAAATATCTAATTTAGTTAAAATGGAGTAAAAGTATTTTTTCTAATCAAACGCAGAGGACAGATATTTTAGCAATTTCATATACGAGTAGGTGGCCAATATCTATAAATAAAACAGCTGTGTGTATAAAATTTAAACTCAGCTTTCATGAGACCGTAAGTTTACTTGTAGATCTCAGTGATATTTTAAAAACTGGGATAAAAGCTTTCAAATTGCTTTATAGGGCTTTGGAGGCTTGATTCTTATGGGTCAAATTACATATTAACTTAAAAACTGGAACCACTGATGCCAAGAGGGGCACAAAACATTCTGAATAGCAATCTAATCTTATTATTGTAAACTCTGAACTCCTTTCTGTTTCTTCATGGTTTGTTACTTTCACTTGTTACCTCTTGTGATTTCTCCCTGTCCTGCTCATGCTTCCCTCCCAGAAATAAGAAGCCCTCAAAAAACATATAAATTCCTCTAAAAAAGCTTCTTTCTCCTCTTTAAGAGCAATCAGGCATCCAATTTCCCCTTGAGGAATAATGTTTAAGGCAAAGGTATTTTCCTTTTACTGAGTCCCTGGTAAATGTTATTGATAATAGGATCAGTTAGGCTGGCCACAGGGACTCCTAGAGGCCTGGTCATCTTATATTCATTTCTCTCTGTTCCAGTGTGAACAAACTGATAGTTGATTAGACTTTCTTCAATGCTGGCAAGGACAAAGGCCTTGAAACATTTTAGACAACCACCTCTCAATAGGTCAGATCAACAATCAAAGCTTAAAAGAAGGCTGGAAAGTCTGTTCCTCAAATCTTAGAGTGTGTTCTACAACATTTGTTTCTATCTCGCAGGAAAAAAACTAAGTAATCTTATGAGGATGGGGAGATGTGCAGAGTGGCCACCTGGCAAGCCTCACGTTCTTTAACTAGACACTGCAAAGTAGGTGTGGCTTCTTCAGAGGCTGCATTTGATTTCTGGGTTCTTCAAAATGCCATTTTCCATTACCTTATCTTCTCCCTCCCTTCTCTTTCCTACCCCACCCCAATGCAAACTCAGGTGGGTAGCTGCTACTTCCCAAAAGTCTGTGTGTGAGAACACACAATCTGAATTAACCACAAAGGTCTGCTCATAAGAGGAAAATCCTCTGCTCTGGGTTTATTCCCACTCACGTTAATTGGGGGAGGTTAACTGTTTTCTATGTTAACTGTTTACAATACGTTTGAACTCTGGAAGTTGCTGGTCGGAGAACTATGACACTGTCCAGGCTTATATAGGCGAACTCTATCTGGCAGCTGCTCTTACCGCATTAGTCAGCATGGTTAACCCCAACAATCACTCTCTGACCAGAGTTTTATTCTATTATGAGAACACATGCTATGGTAAATTCACATGGTCTATTCCTATTCATATGCGAAATGCACAACACAAGTCTGTGCACTCTAAAGTAACTAACTACCTACACAGGCTGTAAACACAGATTTGTGCCCAATATAATTCATTCAGACAGAGGTATAGGGTTTAATTCATTGTTCCTGCTTTATTCCCCTACTTACAGCTTTAAAAATTGACTAAGGGATTGGCTTCTGAATGAAGTGAATATAAAACGGTGGCCAAAATTTTGCAGCCTACATAGAATCCTTTTCCCTTTCCTCCCCCCGCTACTTTGTCAAATTAGTCCAAGATACACTTGAGTGGCTAGAGTAAGGGAAACCAGGTCTAGCTAGTCTCACATAGGCCTTTCTCAGAGGGGCAATACATAAACGCCTAGTGGAGAATTAGAACAACAATTAATCTTATGTCTCATTTGACCCAAGTCAGATTTTCATTTCACCATCCACAGGTCACCTGTAGATTCACTGAACTACCTAGTCCTCCCCCCAACCTTTCATGAAGAAGTAACTGTTACTGGAATTTTAAATATTTTCAGGAGTTTGCAGAGATGTCCAAAATTCCTGGCACAAACATTTCGTACCTGCTTAAACTTTAAGATAGCCTCTTAGAAAAACTACACATACATTTTGCACAACAGAAAAAAGTGTGTGAAAGACAGTGCTCAGCAACAACTATATATTTATATTTAAAGCTCCACTTTAAATTCAGTCAGGTTGTAGAAGATAAATTGGTCTGCTGTAATTTCATTTAATCCCCAGTCCTTTTTTGATTTTTAACCTATTTTCTCCTCCCGTAATTGAAATGATAAACAAAATGGTGGTTGTTCTAACAGTCTGGCTAACATATTGGATGCTACTGGTAACGCCTTTGTAAAAAATACCGCATTACTTAACTAAGACAACCCTGCTGAACCAACCAGAGTTTTGCCTGTGGACTAAGTTGTGACCTAGTTCCTCGTATAGCTGCACTGCCACAGGTAAGTGACAAATCTGTTCTGTGCAAGCAAGGCAGGATTTGGACCTTAAAAGAGTTGCTTTTGTTATTCTATGCATTTTAAGAGATACTCCAGCTCCTGCCTATAGTATATTGGATATTTTTTCTCCCTGTAAAATGGCATTAGATCGCTAACAAAAAAGATACATTTTATGCAGGAAAAGCAGAAAATGGTTTAAAAAAAAAGGGAGAAATTTCAGGGAACTTTATCGTTGTGAAATTGAAGACTAAGGGGATGTGGCAGATTGGCAGCTGCTCTGTAATTTATGAACAGTTTTTGTTGGCATGGTTACTGGGGTGTTTTCTGTGTGACTATGTTGATTTAACTCAACAGATGTCTGTCCGGAAAAACAGGCAGGAAAGAAAAGAATAGCTCATGATAAACCACCTCTCAGCAAACACTTGAGAACTGTTAAGAGACAATGCCAGAACTATTAGCTTTCATGATTTTGCCTCCCCTGCAGCCAACCAGCAAAAGTATTTTGGACCAGGACAGGAAAGGCCCATGAATACAGAAGAACAGAAGAACTGTTTGCCAGAAACTTGGAATGGGCAACAGGGGATGGATCATTTGATGATTACCTGTTCTGTTCATTCCCTCTGAAGCACCTGGCATTGGCCACTGTGGAAATACAGGATACTGGGCTAGACAGACCTTTGGTCTGACCCAATATAGCTGTACTTATGTTCTCTGGGAGGATTAAAAGGAATCCTCTCTCTAGGGCATAGTTTTTTGGGGAGCTAGAGTGAGACACATGGACCTGCTGAGAGCATCTGAAGAAGTTAGGCCTACCTAGGTTATCATCAGGGGAAGATAAGCCTTTAGGCAAGACAGAGATGCATATAGACTAGTAGTTGTTTTTAAATCCTTTTTTCTCTAATGCTTTGTTCCTACTGCTAAAATAAACAATACTTTGGTTTAAGAAGGATGTCAGGTCACTATACTTACCACTGGTCACAAACTTTCAAAGCAAACAACTGCAGGTGCCCAAACTTGGTCAGACATACAGGGTAAGAATGGAGCATACACAGGGTACTGTAGCACAGGGCTGAGTCTAAAAGTGGGAGAACGACAGAATTCCATCCAGAAGAGGTATAGGCACAAAGCCTGACACGTGAGGTAGCACACTCAGAGAGTCCAGAAACGTGACAGAGGCTCCCTGTAACCACTACAGCAGACAATCCACATACTATATAATTGGTTTTGGCTTCATTTGTCAGTTGGCTTTTAATTTTTAAGAACAGAGCGAGTAAAAATTTGCAAATATTTCTGGCAAATTCTGGCAAGCTTTTTACCCTCAAATGTTGAAAATATTTTAATAAATTCTTAGATTTTAAGGCCAGAAGGGGCCATTAAATCACTTCGCCTGACTTCCTGTATACCACAGAATTTCATCCAGTTACTACTCTACTGAGTTACTCCAGTAACTTGTTCGAGTAAAGCATAAGCTATGGCACAGGAATTTCCTTGATACAGTCAATCTGTTCATGAGCTTGGATATGGGAAAGAAATTGCATTGATATCATTAGTTGACAATAAAATATTCCTGCTGATCCTTTTACAGCTGTCAAAGCATAAGGAGCTTAAGTTGATGAATCTGCACACTCTAACAGAGCTGGCCAGAGCCATTCTTGTGTTGCTCTGTTCCTATCATCCTGTCCAGAAACATTCACAAGTAGGGTGTATGGCAGTTACTAGACATGCTCAGCAGTAGTTATAGCAACTGTACAGAAAGTTTCCATTAAGGGCAAGCACTCTTGCAGGCCCCAAACATATTCACTATCTAACAGTTGAGCCAATCAGAATGTTGGACGGGGAGGCTTAAAGACAGCCCTGTGGACTCAGCTTCTGATTGATGCAGGCCAAGAGATGGGTCTGCTGTGAGGGCTGAGTCCCATCTTGGATACAGGTGAGTGTTACTCCAGTTGTACTTACTAGAGAAGTCCTCAGACAAATGTATTATTTGTTGCAACGTATTTTATGAACCTACAGGCAGAGTGGGAGAGGAGCATTTGCCACTCCTAGAGGCTAAGCCATTTACATTTGGCTATTAGCTAACTGCTAACTGTATATAAGAAATACCAGTAGATTTACTTCTAATAGCTTTGTTTAAAAGTTATTCATAAGCATTCCAGACACTGTTCACAATTTTTTTGTATATTAAATATTTGTTTAACAAAATTGAGTGGTACTCTCCCACTGCAACTGACTGGGAGATGTTATCAATATTACATACAGTGTTTTGAATACAATAGCCCTGAAGGTTTAACGCTTTCTGCAAAGAGAGAACTCTGACTTCTGCTTCAGCAAGAGTTAAACTGAGATGCAGAAAAGGGGAGTGTCACAAAGTTGTACTTAATTTAGACAGTAGTTGGTACATAAATAGCAAATAAGCAGGGACTGCCACTTGGTATATTTACACTGGCAAATTAGAACGGTACTCTAACTGTGCTAGGCACTACAATGTCCACCAACAAGGTAGCTTTATAAATAGTAAAGACAGGACTTAAAAGTGAAACTCACATTGGTTAAGCATGGTGTGGATCTTTCCAAAATGTTCAGCATGACCGTCAAAGACAATGGAGATTTGCATAATTTAGAAAAACAGAGGCGTGTCAAATTTGCTGTATACTAAAAATTAATTAGAAAGGGAAGTTGCTTACCCTTTGTAACTGGAATTCTTGGAGATGTGTGGTCCCTGTCTGTATTCCATTGTGGGTGTGCATACACTCCAGGCACTTGAGACTGAAGAATTTTGTAAGCAGTATCTGTTGGTTTGCACCTGCACCTTTAATCTTCTAATGTTCTAGGCCAACGGTATAAGGGGTGGCGTGCGGACCGACGTGTCTCCAGTTCCTCCTCTTACCACAAATCAGAGATGATCCAAAGCAGAGGGACGGGTGGTAGAATACAGATAGAGACCACACACCTTAAAGAACTTCAGTTACGAAGGGTAACTTTTCTCTCTTCTTTGAGTGCTGGTCCCTATGTGTATTCCACTGTGGGTGATTGTGATAAATGAAGGGGGGGGGGTAGCTCCCTTTAATGGACACCCTCCCAGACAGTTAGCTATAAAATCCCAGTTAGTAGCTGTTCTCTACTTGTTTTACCTGTAAAGGGTTAAAAGAAGCCCGTAAGTAAAAGGAAGGGAGTGGGCACCTGACCGAAAGAGCCAATGGGAGGGCTAAAACTTTTTAGAATTAGGAAAAAACTTTCCCTTTGTCTGTCTGTTATTCTTCAGAGAAAGGGGACAGAGCGAAAACAGGGCTGAAGCTAAGCTGCAGAAAGCTGTGAACCAGGTATGAAAATCACCAGATCATACCTAAAAACTACTCAATTTGAAACCCCAGATATGTAAGTAGATCAGGAAATGTCTAAAAAGACACAATTAGGTTTATCTCTTTTATTTCTGTAAGGCTTGTGGACTCCTCTGTGCTAACCCCCAAATGCTTTTGTTTTGCTTGTAACCATTAAGCTGGACCTCAAGAAAATCATTCGTGATGCTTAATTATTATATTTGCTCTTTTTAAATCTAGCAATAGCCTAAGTTCCAGATGTATTTTCTTTCTTTTTGTTTTTAATAAAATTTCCTTTTTTTTAAGAACAGGATTGGGTTTTTGTGTCCTAAAAGGTTTGTGCATAGGTTGTTTAATTAGCTGGTGGCAACAGCTGTTTTCCTTTGTTTTCTTTCTCAGCTCTTCCCCGGAGGGGGTGTGTGAAAAGGCTTGAGGGTACCCCACAGGGAGGAATTCCCAAGTGTGCCTTCCCGGGTCAAAAGGGGGGTTTTTTGCATTTGGGTGGTGGCAGCATCTACCCATCCAACGTCAGAGAGAAGCTGTAACCTTGGGAGTTTAATACCAGCCTGGAGTGGCCAGTATTAATTCTTAGAATCCTTATGGGCCCCCACCTTCTGCACTCGAAGTGCCAGAGTGGGGAATCAGCCCTGACGGTGATTGACCAGGAATATTTAGAGAGGAGTGCAAGCTCTGGGAGGGAGTTTGGGTGCAGGAGGGGTCTCCAGATTCCAGGGACAGAGTGTTGGGGTGCAGGAGGGGGTACAGGATGCTGGGAGGGAGTATGGGTGCAGGAGGGGGCTCTGGGCTGGGGCAGAGTGTTCGGGTGCAGGAGGGGGTGTGGGTGCTGGCTCTGAGAGGGGGATCAGGGCTGGGGTTGGGGTGCAGGAGTGGGTATGGGGTGCTGGCTCCAGGAGGGGGCTCAGGGCTGGTTTGGGGTGTTGACTCTGGGAGGGAGCTAAGGACTGGGGTTCTGGGTCCTGGCTCCAGGAGGGGGCTCAGGGCTGGGAGTTGGGTGTGGCCTCCCACCGGGCAGCATTTACCTCCAGCAGCTCCCAGTCAGCGGCACAGCGTGGCTGCCACTAAGGCAGGTTCCCTGCCTACCTCACCCCCACACCACTCCTGGAAAGGGCCAACAGGCCCCTGTGGCCCCGGTGAGGGTGGGGGTGGGGGCAGGCAGCATGTGGCTCCACGCACTGCCCCTCTCTGCGAGCACCACCCCCACAGTTCCCACCGGCCACAGCTCTCCATTCCTGGCCAATTGGAGCTGCAGGGGTGGTGCTTACAGGCAGGAGCAGCGTGCAAAGGGAGACCCCCCACCCCGAGGGCCGCGCTGGTTTCTTCCAGGAGTGGCGTGGGGCCGGGGCAGGCAGGGAGCCTGTCTTAGCGGCAGCCCCGCTGCGCCGCCAGAGATTGCAATTAACTGGGTTGTGACCACTGCAATAAAGACAAGTGCAAAGTCTTACACTTAGGAAGGAAAAATCAAACGCACACCTACAAAATGGGAAAAACAGGGCAAATGTCAGTACTGCTGAAAAGGATCTTGGGGTTATAGTGGATCATAAACTGCATATGAATCAACAATGTGATGCAGTTGTGAAAACAGCTATCATTCTGGGGTGTATTAACAGGAGTGTCATATGTAAGAAATGGAAGGTAATGGTCTCACTCTACTCGGCACTGGTGAGACCTCTGATGGAGTGCTATGTCCAATTCTGGGTGCTACATTTTAGGAAAGATGTGGATAAATTTCAGAGAGTCCAGAGGAGATCAACAAAAATGATAAAAGGTTTAGAAAACCTGAGCATCTTTAGTCTTGAGAAAAGAAGATTGAAAGGAGACCCGAGAACAATCTTCAAATATGTTCAGGGTTGTTATTAACGAGGACAGCAATCAATGAAAGCAGAACAAGACAGGGGGTTAATCTGCAGCAAGGGAGATTAAGATTTGATATCAGAAAGTTTATTCTAACTATACGTTTACTTAAGCTCTGGCATAGGCTTCCAAAGGGAGGCTATAGATTCCCAATCATTGGAGCTTTTAAAGAACAGGTTGGACAAACATCTGTCAGGATGGTCAAGGTTTACTTGGTCTGATCTCACCACAGGGGGCTGGATTTGATGACTTCTCAAGGTCCCTTCCAGCTGTAAGTCTATGCACTGATTGCCACCAGTTGAACCCATGTTGAGCTAAGGAAAAGACCAGACATCTTGAGGGTGAGGAAGTAATCCAAAATATCAGGAATACCTGCTGTCTCGGAAGAAATATGGTGGTGGTGGACCCAGATACAGAAATGCTTCCGCTTGGCTAAGTAACGTTTTCAAGTCCTTTCTGCTCTTAGTAAGAATAGTTCGTACAGTTTTGTGACAGAAATATTTTAGACCCAATACCAATCCAAATACCAAGCCCTAAAGAGAAGAGCTTCTGGGTTGGGATGTCTGACTCTGCCATTCTTGAGTCAAGAAATCTGAATAAGGATGAACTCTGATGAGCAGCCAGACTGACATATTCAGGAGACCTGGAAACCAGAACTAGCTGGGCCATTTGGGTATGATGAGAATGGCTCATTCAACAGGACAGAGCATCTTCCACAATATTAGAGGAAGCATCAGGATAGGAAGAAAGGCATAATTCTAACAGTCTCTCTAAGGAAGTAGGAGAGCATCACCTCTGGAGAATTGGCCCTGAGCTCCCCTGAAACAGTACATGCTGCATTTTCTGTTTGTCTGAGAAGGAAACAGATCCGGGGCAGGAGGTTCCATACTTAGTGATGATGCTGTTCACCACTGACCTGTGTATTCTCACTTGTGATTGGTGGCAAAGTATCTGCTGAGTCTGTCCGCTAGTGAATTTTGCGTTCCTGGGAGGTACACTGCTGGTAGGGCATTGGGTTTTTGATATACCAGTTTCACAGACTGGACATTTCTTTACACAGAGGAATGGATCTCGCTCCTCCCTATTTATGTAGAATATGGCTGTCATATTGTCTGACATTATGAGAACATGGTGAGATTGGATTAAGAGTAAAAATGCCCTGCAAGATTCTTGATCTGCTCCTCTGAATGCCAGGAAATTTACACGCATTCTGGTTTCCCAAGGTGTTGAAGTGCCCCATGCTGGATGACTGGTCATGTGAGACCCCCCATCCTAATAAGGAGGCTTCTGATTATTGTGCTGTCAGGTGCAAGGGATAGAAAAGGACTGCCCATGCATACATGTGAAGGCTCTTTCCACCAAATCAGAGAAACCCTTATCTTGATAGGGATTTTCACTACAGTGTACATGCTGTGTTTGCTCAGTATATGGACTGTTCAAAGCCAAGCCTGCAAGCAGCGGAGGTGCAGTCTGGTGAATGGTGCTATGTAAGTACATGAAGCCACATGACCCAGTAGAGTAAGGCAAATACAGAGTGATGTGCAAGGGTTGTGCATAACCCAAAATCTGTCCATAGGGAAAGAAGCCCTTGCTGTGAGTCTGAGGTCGCTCCTATAAAATCTACAGTCTAGGTTGGTATCAGGATAGACTTTTGCATGTTCACAGAGATTCCCAGGGAAGCTGGGAGACAGAGCAGTGACAAGGCCAACATAATGACTTCTGGACAAGTCCTGCCTGTAAGAAGACAGTCATCTAGATACAGGAAGATGGAAGAACTGCCCCTCTGAATAGTGCTGCTACCCTGGGTGCAGCTGCAGGACCAAATGGGAGTACCCTGTATTGACAGTGGTCAGGACCAACCACAAATCTGAGGAATCTTCCATGGCAAGGGTGAATATCCACGTGAAAGTATTTGAAATAAAACCCATTTCCTTGATGCTGAAGTACCACCTGCTCTGTTGCTCCCCACTAGAGGAGGAATTTTACCTCCTGAAAGAGGATCTCCTCGTGAGAATGATCCCTGAAAAGCTTCAGGGAAGGGGATTGTGGTGGGGAGAGAAATTCAGTGCTATAGCCAGAATGGATGATATCCAGCATGCACTTGTCCAGTGTTGTTGTTCTTCAGTAGTGGAAAAATCGTACCAGGCATCCACAAAAGCAGATCTCAGAATCAGGTGGAGATGGCATCAACATTGGTCTGCAGCTCCCCAGCATCCTGTCAAAAATATTTTTTTTGGCTGGGGCGAGAGGCTGGGTAAAGGCCTCAGCGTGTAAGGCAGCTTCTATTATTTCCTCTTCGGGGATGACGTATATATACTCAGGGAACAAAGGTTTGCCTGGAGTCTTTTAATGAATGCAAAGATTCATCTGTCTTCATCAGAATGGCCATACTGGGTCAGACCAGAGGTCCATCTAGCCCAGTATTCTGTCTTCCAACAGAGGCCAATGCCAGGTGCCCCAGGGGAATGAACAGAACAGGTAATCTTCAAGTGATCCATCCCCTGTTGCCCATTCCGAGCTTCTGGCAAAACAGGCTAGGGACACCATCCCTGAATATCCTGGCTAATAGTCATCTATCCTCCATGAATTTACCTAGTTCTTTTTTGAACTCTGTTATAGTCTTCTCAGTACACAGATTGCTTTAATCAAAAGGCAAGTCTTGTCCAGAGTTCCACACCTTCCTGGAGAGCACTAAGAGTGTAGCCAAGATTTCCAATGCATCACTGTAACAGTTACCATAGATCTCGATACCGTATCTGCAGAATCGACAGCCGCTTGTAATGAGGTTGTTGCCACTAATCTGCCCTCATCAATAAGGGCTTGAAACTGAGCCCTATCTTCCCCTGGTGTAATTTGTCTTTAAAGTCAAGGAACTTACTTAAAATAGTTCAAAAAATATATTTGGCCACAAAGCCTGGTAGTTAGAAATTGAAAATTGGAGGTTAGTGGAATTAAACACCTTTCTTCCCATAAGATCCAAATGCCTGGCTTGACTATCTACAGGTGTGACCCTTCAGTGCTGTTGTCTGGACCTTTCTGTGGCTGCTTGGATTACAAAGGAGTTCAGGGCAGAGTGGGAGAATAAGAACTCCACTCCCTCAGCTGGAGTGAAGTACTGTCCCTCTGTCTTCACGAACAAGGTCAGCTCACAGACTGCTGCGCTGGGCATCACAACATGGGGAATAGATGGCCAGCCCTCTGTGGAGAAACAGGTGGTTAGGGACTATTTAGAAAAGCTGGATGTGCACAAGTCCATGGGGCCGGACGAGTTGCATCCGAGAGTGCTAAAGGAATTGGCGGCTGTGATTGCAGAGCCATTGGCCATTATCTTTGAAAACTCGTGGCGAACGGGGGAAGTCCCGGATGACTGGAAAAAGGCTAATGTAGTGCCAATCTTTAAAAAAGGGAAGGAGGATCCTGGGAACTACAGGCCAGTCAGCCTCACCTCAGTCCCCAGAAAAATCATGGAGCAGGTCCTCAAAGAATCAATCCTGGAGCACTTACATGAGAGGAAAGTGATCAGGAACAGTCAGCATGGATTCACCAAGGGAAGGTCATGCCTGACTAATCTAATCGCCTTCTATGATGAGATGACTGGTTCTGTGGATGAAGGGAAATCAGTGGATGTATTGTTTCTTGACTTTAGCAAAGCTTTTGACACGGTCTCCCACAGTATTCTTGTCAGCAAGTTAAAGACGTATGGGCTGGATGAATGCACTATAAGGTGGGTAGAAAGTTGGCTAGACTGTCGGGCTCAACAGGTAGTGATCAATGGCTCCATGTCTACTTGGCAGCCAGTGTCAAGTGGAGTGCCCCAGGGGTCGGTCCTGGGGCCGGTTTTGTTCAATATCTTCATAAATGATCTGGAGGATGGTGTGGATTGCACTCTCAGCAAATCTGCGGTTGATACTAAACTGGGAGGAGTGGTAGATACGCTGGAGGGCAGGGATAGGATACAGAGGGACCTAGACAAATTGGAGGATTGGGCCAAAAGAAATCTGATGAGGTTCAATAAGGATAAGTGCAGGGTCCTGCACTTAGGACGGAAGAACCCAATGCACAGCTACAGACTAGGGACCAAATGGCTAGGCAGCAGTCCTGCGGGAAAGGACCTAGGGGTGACAGTGGACGAGAAGCTGGATATGAGTCAGCAGTGTGCCCTTGTTGCCAAGAAGGCCAATGGCATTTTGGGATGTATAAGTAGGGGCATAGCGAGCAGATCGAGGGACGTGATCGTCCCCCTCTATCCGACACTAGTGAGGCCTCATCTGGAGTACTGTGTCCAGTTTTGGGCCCCACACTACAAGAAGGATGTGGATAAATTGGAGAGAGTCCAGCGAAGGGCAACAAAAATGATTAGGGGTCTGGAACACATGACTTATGAGGAGAGGCTGAGGGAGCTGGGATTGTTTAGTCTGCAGAAGAGAAGAATGAGGGGGGATTTGATAGCTGCTTTCAACTACCTGAGAGGTGGTTCCAGAGAGGATGGTTCTAGACTATTCTCAGTGGTAGAAGAGGACAGGACAAGGAGTAATGGTCTCAAGTTGCAGTGAGGGAGGTTTAGGTTGGATATTAGGAAAAACTTTTTCAC